>NC_072413.2:47236420-48486420 GCF_028858775.2 Pan troglodytes
GGAATGAGTTAAGACTTTGTGGGATGATGGAAAGGCATGACTGTGTTTCAAAATGTGAGGACATGAGATTTGGGAGGGGTCGGGGTGGAATGATATAGTTTGGCTGTGTCCCCACCCAAATCTCAGTTTGAATTGTAGTTGCCATAATCCTCACATGTCATAGGAGGGACCAGGTGGGAGGTAATTGAATCATGGAGGCAGTTACCCCAGTGCTTCTGTTCTCATGATACTGAGTGAGTTCTAACAAAATCTGATGGTTTTTAAAGGGACTTCCCCCTTCATTTGGCACTCATTCTTCTCTCTTCTGCCACCATGTGAAGAAAGCTGTGTGTTCTTCCCTTTCCACCATGATTGTAAGTTTCCTGAGGCCTCCCTAGTCATGTGGAACTGTGAGTCAATTAAACCTCCTTCCTTTATAAATTACCCATTCTTGGGTATTTCTTCATAGCAGCATGACAATCAACTGATACAGTAGGCTTTTAAATTACTGATTCCATTTTGGAACTTGATATTGGTCTGTTTAGTGTCTCAATTTTTTACTGATTCAATCTTAGGAGATTATGTATTTCCAGGAATTTATTCATTTTTTCTAGATTTTCTAATTTGTATACATAGAGATGTTCATAATAGTCTCTCAGGATCTTTTGTATTTCTGTGAGATCAGTTCTGATGTCACCTTTGTTGTTTCTGGTTGTGTTAATTTGGATCTTCTTTTTCTCTTTCTTAATTTAGCTAGCAGTCTATCGATCATGTTTATCCTTTCAAAGAGCTTTTATTTCACTGATTTTTAATATGAATTTTTGGGTCTCAGTTTTATTCAAGTCCAGTCTGATTTTACTTATTTCTTTTCTCCTGCTATGTTTGCAGTTGGTTTGTTCTTGGTTTTTTAATTCCTCTAGGTGTGATGTTACAACAAAAATTTGAGACCTTTCTAACTTTTCGAGGTAGGAATTTAGCCCTATAAACTTTCCTCTGAACGCTGCTTTTGCTGCATCCAGGAGATTTTGATATGTTTTGTCTCTGTTTTTATTTATTTCAAAGAATTTTTTTATTTCTACCTTGATTCCATTGTTTACTCAAAAGTCATTCAGAAGCAAGTTGTTTAATTTCCACATAACTGTGTAGTTTTGAGAGATCTTTTTGGTATTGATTTCTATTTTCATTCCACTGTGGTTCAAGAGTAGGGGTGGTATGATTTTGATTTTTTTTTAATTTATTGAGACTTACTTTATGACTAAGCATGCAGTCAATCTTGGAGTACGTTCCATTTGCAGATGAGAAAAATGTATATTCTGTGATTGATAAGTGGAGTATTCTGTAGATGTCTATAAGGTCCAATTTATAAAGTGTCAAATTTAAGTCCAGAATTTCCGTATTAGTTTTCTGCCTCAATGATCTGACTAATACTGTCAGCGGGGTGTTGAAGTTTCCCACTATTACTGTATGGTTCTCTAAGACTTTTCATAGGTATAGAATTACTTGTTTTATGAATTTCACTGCTCCAATGTTGGCTGCATACATATTTAGGATAGCTATGTTTTCTTATTGAATTGAATCCTTTATCATTATATAATGCCCTTCTTTGTCCACTTTGACTTTTTTGGTTTAAAGTCTGTTTCATCTGATATAATATTTGCGACCTCTGCTTTTTGTTGTTGTTGTTTTCTGTTTGCATGATAGATCTTTCTTCAACCTTTCGTTTTGAGCCTATGGGTTTCATTACAAGTGAGTTGGGTCTCTTGAAGACAGCACACAGATGAGTCTTATTTTTTAATCCAATTTGCCCCTCTGCCTTTTAAGCGGGGTATTTAGACCACTTACATTCAAGGTTAATATTGATACACAAAATTTTATTTTATTTTTATTTATTTATTTTTTTTTTTTTTTGAGACGGAGTTTCACCCTTGTCACCCAGGCTGGAGTGCAATGGCATGATCTCAGCTTACCGCAACCTCCACCTCCCAGATTCAAGTGATTCTCCTGCCTCAGCCTCCCAAGTAGCTGGGATTACAGGCATGCACTCCCACAGCCAGCAAATTTTTGTATTTTCAGTAGGGACAAGGTTTCACCATGTTGGCCAATCTGGTCTCAAACTCCTGACCTCAGGTGATCCACCCACCTTGGCCTCCCGAATTGCTGGGATTACAGGCATGAGCTACCATGCCTCTCCAATATGTAAGATTTTAATCCTACTGTGAAGTTGTTAGCTGTTTGCCTTGTACTTTCTATTGTGTTTTGTTTTATAGCCTGCAGGATATCTGCTCTAGTGTGTTTTTGTGATAGCAGGTATTGTTCTATTGTTTCCATGTTTAGAACTTCTTTAAGGGTCTCTTTTAAGGCCAGTCTAGTGGTAATGAAGTCTTTTAGCACTTGTTTGTCTGGAAAAGTTTATTTCTCCTTCATTTTTGAAGCTTAGTTTGGTGCGATATGGAATTCTTGGTTGAAATTCTCTTTTAAGAATGCTGAAAATAGGCCCCCGATATCTCCAGGCTTGTTAAGGTTTCTGCCAAGAAGTCCACTGTTAGCCTGATCAGGTTCCCTTTGTGTGTCATTTTCCCTTCTTCTCTAGCTACCTATGAGACTTTTTCTTTAGCATTGACCTTGGAAGTCTGGTGATATATGCCTTGGTGATGTTCGTTTTGTATAGTATCTCACAGGTATTCTCCAGGTTTCTTTTATCTGGATGTCTACCTCTCTAGCAAGATTAGAGTAGTATTCTTAAATTAGTTCCTCTAGCATATTTTCCAGTTTGTTTGCTTTTTCCTTTTTTTTTTTTCCTTTTCTCTGAGGAATGCCAGTAATTATTAGATTTGGTTGCTTTACATAATCCTATATTTCTCAAAAATTTTGCTCATTTTTAAAAATTCTTTTTTCTCAATTTTTGTCAGATTGGATTCATTTAAAAGACTGGTCTTCAAGCTCAGAAGTCCTTTCTTCTGTTTAGTCCAGTCTAATGATAAACCTTTTAATTGTATTTTGAAATTTCTTAAGTGAGTTTTTCAATTCCAAAAGCTCTATCGATTTCAAGATGTTTATCTCTTCCTTTATTTCCTGGATTGCTTTAGAAATTTCTTTGTGAATGTTCAACCTTGTCTTAGAACTCAGTGAACTTCCTTTAAATTCATGCTTTGAATTATTTATCTGTCATTTCTGAGTTTCCATTTTGGTTAAGGACTACTTCTGAAGAACTAATGCAGTCCTTTGGTAGTATCACTTCATTCAGATTTTTCATAATGCCAGAATTGTTGTGCTGTTCCCTTCTCATCTACAGACTCTGGCACTTCTAATTGTTGTAATTATTTTCATGTGGGTAGGATTTTTTCTTTTTCTTTCTTTCTCTATAATGTCTTCTTTTTTCTTTCCCTTTCCCTTTCCCCCCTCCCTAGGGGGAGTGTGACTGTAGAGAATGCTGGATAGGATCTTTTGGCTTTGCTTCTATAGCCCTATGCACTTCTTTCAGCAGGTTTTATATCGGGCTGCACAGTTTTCCCTACAAGCCCGTAGATGGCACTTATAGGTAAGAGACAGCTGCAGTCAACATTCCTGGGTATATACCTGATCCTCATTTACTGGCAGAAGCTATCTATTGCCTCAGGCATGGGCTGATTCATGAAATTCACAGTAGTCTGAGCTCCCTACTCACTCCTGGAGCAGGGTAGGTTGGTGGGGGCAGGGCATGAAGGGCAGGGCCAGACCAGCTAGGTCTGCCTGAAAGTCCTCTTATGGCAAACGCAGGCACCAGTTACAAGGGGCAATCCAATGGTTGGCCACCAAGCACCCAGAGGTGTCCCTAGGTGTGGAACTGGGAAACCTCTTTGGCTACAAATTCTCTGCATGGGGAAGCGGGGCAGCCTAACCTCCTAATATAGGAGAGTGGGTGCTCTCGATGCCTGGAAATCTGCCTGTGCATGGAGAGGGTCCCCCTGCACCAGGATCTCTGCAGAGGAAGGGTGGGGTGGCTCAGGCTGCTGAAGTAGGCAATTAGGTACTCAGAATGCCTGGATATCTTCCTGGGCAGGGAGCAAAAAGAGCCCCACTGCAGATCTATGTCTGGGAAGGTTGAAGCAGCTCAGGCTGCTAAACTAGGTGAATGCATGCTCCTAATACCTGGAGAACTGCCTGAGTATAGAGCAGAGAGAGTATTGCTGCACCACAATATACGTCCAGGAAAGGTAGAGTGGCTCACGCTGCTGGTACAGGCAAGTAGTTTCTCCAAATTCCTGGATTTCTGCTTGAGAGGAAAGCACAGAGGGCCCTGCTACACCTCGATCTCAGGGGATCACGGTGGGGCACCAACCAATGACACATGCAGGCTATTTCCAGGGCTCCAAGCTGGCTCTGGCTGCAAGTTTTGCCAACCACAAGAAACTATAGCTGTAGCAGTTCTCCTCCCACCCCAGGCTTGCAACTGGGCAGAGCACTATTCCAGCACCTCCTGCTGAAGTGCTTTCCACAGTTCTGGCTGTAAAGGCCCCTACTCCACTCCAGAGCAGCCACTCCAATACCTAGTCCAAAACTAAAATGCCTAAGCAGCACGCTGCTGTGTTGCCAAAGGATGGCTAACTTTGTATGTGCCTGGATTTAAAATAGCATCCTGCTCTCAGTCCCAAGTCTGGGAAAATGTCTGCAGCTTTTCCCAGTGTCTTTTCCTCACAGTGTCTCCAAGCCTCTCTCCAAGTTAACTCTAGGGCTTAGAGAAACAAATGTACTCTCCCTATACCTGGGTTGCTCAAAGCCCCAGTGAAAAAGGGAGTCACAGAGGGAGGCTCTCTCCCTCTCTCACCCATTGGGTCTTCACTCACTTTTATCAGCCAGACACCATCATGGGGCTGTTTGCTGGTATTCTCCTCTCCAGATTCTGGGGTGTGCTTCACAGTTCCGTAGATGCCCATTTTCCTTCTTGAATTAAATCTCATAGATTTTATCTTTATGTACTATCATGCTATTTCTAAGTGGCTGAAGCATACTAAAAGCCTCTAATCTGGCCAGGAGCGGTGGCTCACGCCTATAATCCCAGCACTCTGGGAGGCCAAGGTGGGCAGATTACCTGAGGTCAGGAGTTTGAGACCAGCCTGGCCAACATGGTAAAACCCCGTCTCTACCAAAAATACAAAAATTAGCTGGGTTTGATGGCCTGTAATCCCAGCTACTCAGGAGGCTGAGGCAGGAGAATTGCTTGAGCCTGGGAGGTGGAGGTTGCAGTGAGCCAAGATCACGCTACTGCACTTCAGCCTGGACGACAGAGCAAGACTCTGTCAAAAAAAAAAAAAAAAAAAAAAAGGCTTTAATCTGCCATCTTGGAAAAAAGCTTTTTTTTTTTTTTTTACTATTGTTAATGGAATTGTTTTCTCAATTTCATTTTTGAGTTGTTCATTGCTAGTGATTGTATAGAAATACAACTCATTTGTGCATATTGTCTTATATCCTGTAAACTTGTTGAACACTTTATTAGTCTGAAATTTTTTGTGTATGCATTCCTAAGGATTTTCTAAAAGGAAGATTGTGTCATCTATGTCATCTATGAATAGAGATAGTTTTACTTCTCCCTTTTCAATCTTGATGTCTTTTATTTATTTTACTTGCCTAATTGTCCTGACAAGAACTTCCAGAACAATGTGGCATCAAAGTGATGAGTGGAGATCCTTCAGTTGTTCCTGATCTTAGGAGGAAATCTCTCAGTCTTTCACCATTAATAATGATATTATCTGTGGGTTTTTCATAGATTCCCTTTATAAGGCTGAGATTATTTCCTTCTATTCCTAGATTTAACAGTATTTTTAACCATAAAAAGGTGTTGAATTTTTCAAACGTGTTTTCTGTATCTACTGAGATATAGAGTGGGTTTTGTCCTTTATTCTATTAATATATATGACATTGATTGAGTTTTATATGTTGAACAGCCTTGCAGTCCTTGGATAAATCCCATTTGGTCCTGGTATGTTATCCTTTCTGTGTGTTGTTGGCTTTCATTTGCTAGTATTTTGTTGAGGATTTTTACATCTATACTCATAAAAGATATTGATTGGTGGTTTCTTTTCTTGTCATGTCTTTGTCTCATTTTGATATCAGGGTAACACTGGCCTCATAGAATGGGTTGAGAAGTAATCCTCTTCTATTATTTTGAAGAGTTTAGGAAAGACAGCTGTTAATTTTTTTAACATTTGTAGACATCACCATTGAAAACTCACTGAGATATGTTTTATGGCCAAACATATGATCTGTCCTGGAAATTTTTCTTGTACACTTGGGAAGAATTTCTATTCTGCTGTTTTGGGGGTAGAGTGTCCTATATATGTCTTTCGGGTCTAGTTGGTTTATAGTCTTGTTCAAATTTTCCTAAGGGACAATTTCTATTGACTTCTTTTTCCTTGTATATGGGCCACAGTTTCCTATTTCTTGTGTGTCTCATAATTTTTTGTTGAAAACTGGACATTTTAAATAATATAATGTGGCAGTTCTAGAAATAAGATTCACCCCCTCCCTGTGGTATTTATTTTTGCTGTTTGGTGCTGTTTGTTGTTGTTGCTATTGCTGTTTGTTTAGTGACTTTCTTGACCTAATTGTGTAAAGTCTGTATTCTTTATCATGTGCAGCCATGAGGTCCCTGCATGTTTAGCTTAGTGGTCAGCTAATGATTGAAAAGAAATTTCCCTCTTCCACCACAGGAGGACACAGTGAGAAAGCACCATCTATGAACAAGGAAGCAGGCCCTAACCAGACAGATGCTGAATCAATCTGTTGGTATCTTGATGTTAGACTTCCCAGCCTCCAGAACTGTGAGAAGAAACATTGGTCAACTCATTTTAGAGGAAACTTAGTAATATAAGCATCAGTGATATAAAAGGGAATATAGTGGGATCTGGCAAGATGGCCGAATAGGAACAGCTGTGGTCAGCAGCTCCCAGTGAGACCAACGCAGAAGGCGGGTGATTTCTGCATTTCCAACTGAGGTACCCTGTTTATCTCATTGGGACTGACTTGGCAGTGGGTGCAGCCCATGGAGGGCAAGCAGAGCAGGGTGGGGTGTCCCCTCACCCAGGAAGTGCAAGGAGCCGGGTGGGGGGGCCTCCCTTTCCCAGCCAAGGGAAGCCATGAGGGACTGTGCTATCCAGCCCAGATACTATGCTTCTCCCACAGTTTTTGCAACCCACAGACCAGGAGATTCCCTCGTGGTGCTGCCTACACCACCAGGGCCCTGGGTTTCAAGCCCAAAACTGGGCAGCTGTTCAGACAGACACCAAGCTAGCCACAGGAATGTTTTAGTTTTTTTTGTTTTGTTTTGTTTTTTGTTTTTTTTTTTCATACCCCAGTGGCACCTGGATCCCCAGTAAGCCAGAACCATTCATTTCCCTGGAAAGGCGGCTGAAGCCAGGAAGCCAAGTGATCTCACACAGCGGGTCCCACTTCCACAGAGCCCAGCAAGCTAAAAACCACCGGCTTGAAATTCTCGCTGCCAGCACAGCAGTCTGGAGTCGACCTGGGACGATCAAACTTGGTAGGGGGAAGAGGTGTCCACCATTATTGAGGCTTGAGTAGGCGGCTTTCCCCTGACCATGCTAGGGACTGGGCGGAACTCAACACAGCACAGCAAAGCGACTGTGGCCAGACTGCCTCTCTAGATTCCTCTTCACTGGGCAGGGCATCTCTGAAAGTTAGGTAGCAGCCCCAGTCAGGGGCTTATAAATAAAACTCCCACTGCCCTGGGACAGAGCACCTGGGAGAAGGGGCAGCTGTGGGCACAGCCTCAGTGGACTTGAACATTCCTGCCTGCCGGCTCTGAAGACAGTGGCGGATGTTGACAAGGAGGGTTCTCCCAGCACAGCGCTCAAGCTCTGCTAAGGGACAAGCTGCCTCCTCAAGTGGGTCCCTGACCCCTGTTCCTCCTGATTGGGAGAGACCTCTCAACAGGGGTTGACAAACACCTCATACAGAAGAGCCCCTGCTGGCATCAGGCCTGTGCCCCTCTGGGACAAAGCTTCCAGAGGAAGAAGCAAGCAGCAATCTTTGCTGTTCCGCAGCCTCCGCTGGTGATACCCAGGCAAACAGGGCCTGGAGTGGACCTCCAGCCAAATGTAGCAAACCTGCAGAAGAGGGGCCTGTTAGAAGAAAAACTAACAAACAGAAAGCAATAACATCAACATCAACAAAAAAGGACTCCCACACACAGAAACCCCAACCAAAGGTCATCAGCCTCAAATATCAAAGGCAGATGAATCCACAAAGATGAGGAAAAACCAGTGCAAAAATGCTGAAAATTCCAAAAACCAGAATGCCTCTTCTCCTCCACATGATCACAACTCCTCTCCAGCAAGGGCACAAAACTGGACAGAGAATGAGTTTGACGAATAGACAGAAGTAGGCTTCAGAAAGTGGGTAATAACAAACTCCTCTGAGCTCGAGGAGCATGTTCTAACCCAATGCAAGCAAGCTAAGAACCTCGACAAATGGTTACAGGAACTGCTAACTAGAATAACCAGTTTAGAGGAGAATATAAATGACCTGATGGAGCTGAAAAACACAGCACAAGAACTTCGTGAAGCACACACAAGTATCAATACCCAAATGAATCAAGCGGAAGAAAGGATATCTCTGAATCAAATAAAGTGTGAAGACAAGATAAGAGAAAAAAGAATGACAAGGAAAAAACAAAGCCTCCACGAAATATGTGAAGACACCAAACCTACGATTCATTGGTGTACCTGAAAAGTGATGGCGAGAATGAAACCAAGTTCTTAGAAACCAACAAGAATGGCCAGGCGCAGTGGCTCACGCCTGTAATCCCAGCACTTTGGAGGCCAAGGCAGGTGGATCACAAGGTCAGGAGATTGAGACCATCCTGGCCAACTTGGTGAAACCCGGTCTCTGCTAAAAATGCAAAAATTAGCTGGGCATGGTGGCGCGTGCCTATAGTCCAGCTACTCAGGAGGCTGAGGCAGGAGAATGGCTTGAACCCAGGGGTCAGAGGTTGCAGTGAGCCAAGATCATGCCACTGCACTCCAACCTGGGCAACAGAGCAAGACTCCATCTCAAAAAAAAAAAAAAAAGAAAGAAAAAAGAAACAAACGAGAACAAAGAGACAACATACCAGAATCTCTGGGACACAACTAAAGCAGTGTTTAAAGAGAAATATATAGCACTAATTGCCCACATCAGAAAGTGTGAAAGATCTAAAGTTGACATCCTAACATCACAATTAAAAGAACTAGAGAAGCAAGAAGAAACAAATTCAAAAGCTAGCGGATGACAAGAAATAACTAAGATCACAGCAGAACTGAAGGAGATAGGGACGTGAAAAATGCTTCAAAAAAATCAGCGAATCTAGGAGCTGGTTTTTTGAAAAGATTAACAAAATAGATAGACCACTAGCCAGACTAATAAAGAAGAAAAGAGAGAAGAATCAAATGGACACAATAAAAAAAAATAAAGGGAATATCACCACTGATCCTACAGAAAGACAAACTACTATCAGAGAATACTATAAACACCTCTATGCAAATAAACTAGAAAATCTTCAAGAAATGGATAAATTCCTGGACAAATACACCCTCCCAAGACTAAACCAAAAAGAAGTCGAATGCCTGAATAGACCAATAACAAGTTCTGAAATTGATACAGTAATAAATAGCTTACCAACCAAAAAAGCCCAGGACCAGATGGATCACAGCCAAATTCTACCAGAGGTACAAAGAGGAGCTGGTACCATTCCTTCTGAAACTATTCCAAACAGTAGAAAAAGAGGGACTTCTCCCTAACTCATTTTATGAGGCCAGCATCATCCTAATTCCAAAACCTGGCAGAGATACAACAAAAAAAGAAAATTTCAGGCCAATATCCCTGATGAACATCGATGCAAAAATCCTCAATAAAATACTGGCAAACTGAATCCAGCAGCACATCAACAAGCTTATCCACAATGATCAAGTTGGCTTTATCCCTGGGATGCAAGGCTGGTTCAATATAAGCAAATCAATAAATGTAATCCATCACATAAACAGAACCAATGACAAAAACGACATGATTATCTCAATAGATGCAGAAAAGACCATCAATAAAATTCAACACCCTTCATGCTAAAAGCTCTCGATAAACTCAGTATTGAGGGAACATATCTCAAAATAATAAGAGCTATTTATGACAAACTCATAGCCAATATCATACTGAATGGGCAAAAGCTGGAAGCATTCCCTTTAAAAACCATCACAAGACAAGGATGCCCTCTCTCACAACTCCTATTCAACATAGCATTGGAAGTTCTGACCAGTGTAATCAGGCAAGAGAAGGAGATAAAGGGTATTCAAATAGGAAGAGAGAAAGTCAAATTGTCTTTGTTTGCAGATGACACGATTGTATACTTAGAAAACCCCACTGTCTCAGCACAAAAACTCCTTAAGCTAATAAGCAACTTCAGCAAAGTCTCAGGATACAAAATCAATATGCAAAAACTACAAGCATTCCTCTACACCAATAATAGACAAGCAGAGAGCCAAATCATGAGTGAACACTCATTCACAATTGCTACAAAGAGAATAAAATATCTAGGAATACAACTTACAAGGGACGTGAAAGACCTCTTCAAGAACTACAAACCACTGCTTAAGGAAATGAGAGAGGGCACAAACCAATGGAAAAACATTCCATGCTCATAGATAGGAAGAATCAATATTGTGAAAATAGCCATACTGCCCAAAGTAATTTATAGATTCAATGCTATTCCCATCAAACTATCATTGACTTTCTTCACAGAACTAGAAAAAACTACTTTAAATTTCATATCGAACCAAAAAAGAGCCCATATAGCCAAGACAATCCTAAACCAAAAGAACAAAGCTGGAGGCAACACACTACCTGACTTCAAACTATACTACAAGGCTACAGTAGCCAAAATAGCACGGTACTACTACCAAAACAGATATATAGACCAATGGAACAGAATAGAGGCCTCAGAAATAACACCACACATTTACAACCATCTAATCTTTGACAAACCTGACAAAAACAAGCAATGGGGAAAGGATTCCCTATTTAATAAATGGTGCTGGGAAAACTGGCTACCCACATGCAGAAAACAGAAACTGGACCCTTTGGTTAGGCCTTATACAAAAATTAACTCGAGATGAATTCAAGACTTAAACATAAGACTTAAAACCATAAAAACCCTAGGAGAAAACCTAGGCAATACCATTCAGGACACAGGCATGGGCAAAGACTTCATGACTAAGACGACAAAAGCAATGGCAACAAAAGCCAAAAATGACAAATGGGATCTAATTAAACTAAAGAGCATCTGCTCAGCAAAAGAAACTATCATCAGAGTGAACAGGCAAACTACAGAATGGGAGAAAATTTTTGCAATCTATCCATCTGACAAAGGTCTAATATCTGGAATCTACAAGGAACTTAAACAAATTTACAAGAAATAAACAACCCTGTCAAAAAGTGGGCAAAGGATATGAACAGACACTTCTCAAAAGAAGACATCTATACAGCCAACAAACATATGAAAAAAATCTCATCATCACTGGTAATTAGAGAAATGCAAATCAAAACCAAAATGAGATGCCATCTCATGCCAGTTAGAATGGAGATCATTAAAAAGTCAGGAAACAACAGTTGCTGGCGAGGATGCAGAGAAATAGATATGCTTTTACACTGTTGGTGAGAATGTAAATTAGCTTAACCATTGTGGAAGACAGTGTGGCAATTCCTCAAGGATCTAGAACTAGAAATACCATTTGACCCAGCAATCCCATTACTGGGTATATACCCAAAGGATTATAAATCATTCTACTATAAAGATACATGCACACGTACATTTATTGCAGCACTATTTACAATAGCAAAGACTTGGAACCAACCCAACTGCCCATCGATGATAGACTGGATAAAGAAAATATGGCACATACACACCATGGAATACTATGCAGCCATAAAAAAGAATGAGTTCATGTCCTTTGCAGGGACATGGATGAAGCTGGAAACCATCATCCTCAGCAAACTAACACAGGAACAGAAAACCAAACACCGCATGTTCTCACTCACAAGTGGGAGTTGAACAATGAGAACACATGGACACAGGTAGTGGAATATCACACACTGGGACCTGTTGTGTGGTGGGGGGTAAGGGGAGGGAGAGCATTAGGACAAATACCTAATGCATGTGGGGCTTAAAACCTAGACGATGGGTTGATAGGTGCAGCAAACCACCATGGCACATGTATACCTATGCAGCAAACCTGCACTTTCAGCACATGTATCCCAGAACTTAAAGTAAAATAAAATTTTAAAAATGAAATTTCCCTGAAGGCCCTAAACCAATAAGTCTCTAAACATTTGCTGAGGGGTCTACATGTATATTGGGGGATGATTTCAACACTCTGGAAGTTTAGAAATCTGCTTCAACCTTCACTTCCTTCTTGTACAGAGCCTGAAGCTCAGCCAAAGGTGAGAGACTAGAATGTCCCCAGGTGTTTTCTGTGCAACGCACAGTTCTGCCCATACACATAGCCTTCTACAACCCCAGGAATATGTCAGAGCTTTCCAAATTCCACATATTCATCTCATTTCTCAGATTTTACTATTAAGTTTTTTAGCTAGCATATTGTTTGCCTCAAGCGGTATATTGCCTCAGGAGCTGGGCATTAAACAATAGCTGCTGACTATTTTGTTTTTGACAAATATCCTAGGAAAAGGACTTTTCCCACTAAGTGAGCTCTAAGTTAGGTCAAATAGAGACAACTCCTGTGCAGTGGTCTTTTCCAGGAAGCTTCCAGGCAGGTCAAATAGTGACAATTCTCTGGGGATGGAGCTTTTCAGGGAGCTCCAAATATGTTCTTCCCCTTCAGTGGCTGCTAGGCTACTGGTTTCTCTAATGACTGTATCTGCAAGTCTGCTGGTTGTCAAGGCTACTGCAGAATTTGGGAAAGGTGATGGAAATGGGACAGTTAAAAAGCCAAAAAGCTTGCTCTTATTCTTACAGAGATCCAGCCATTTTTCTTGAATAAATAACTCACAGATTGTTGCATAACTTTGGTTAATTTTCAGAGTTCTAAAAAAGTTTATTTTGATCATTTTTTCCAGTGTTTTTGTTGCTTTTACAGAAGAAGTCCTCAGAGGTCTTATTATACCATTCCCAAAGTGCTTCTAAGTCTTTTTAATAAGTGGTGCTTGAGAGGAATGGTAACCAAAATCTATAAATAATTCTCATAACTCAATAATTTTTTTTAAATTCAACTTTTAGAATTTTCAAATGAGAAAAAATTTGAACAGACACTTTATCAAGAAAGATATGTGGAGAGCAAAAAAAAGTACAAAAAAAATTATGAACATCTTTAGTTATTAGGGAAATGCAAATTAAAACCACAATATGATACCACTACACACCTACTAGAATAACTAAAATTTAAAAACACAGGATAAAAAAATAACTGCTAAGTGTCAGTAAGGATGCAGAGCAACTGGAACTCTCTTATACATTGCTGGTGGTTGTATAAAATGTACAATCAAAATTTGGTACATACCAAATGTTTGGCAGTTTCTTTTAAAGTTAAACATCCCCTTACCATACAACCCAGCAATCCTACTGTAATTATTTTCCCAAGAGAAATAAAAACATATATCCATCTAATGCCTTGTGTGCAATTGTTTATCACAGCTACAGCTTTATTCATAATCATCACAAATTAGAAACAATCCAAATTCATCAACCGGTGAGTTAAATAGAAAGAAACAAACTACTGATGTGAGCAGTAATATGGATGAATATCAAATGCAGCAGGCTTAGTGAAAGAAGCCAGACTCAGAAGACTTCACACTGTATTATTCCATTTATGTGACATTCTGGAAAAGGCAAAACTACATAAACAGAAAATAGATTAATAGTTTTCATGGCTCTTGTCTGGGTTAAAGGGTGGACTACGAAGAGGTATGAAGGAGCATTCTGGGGTGAGGGAAAAGTTCAAGAAGAGGTTACCTAGCAGCGTGCATTTATCAATATTCATAGAGTCATACATCTAAAAAAGGTAAACTTTACTGTATGCAAATTATATCTCAACCAACTTGACCAAAAGAAAACAATCTTCCTGCTCTAAACATTATTTCTCTTGGTTACATTAGTTTAGCTTAAGACTACCCTTAGCCAATTTCCAACTATTGTATATTTAACAGACTATCCAGAATTTAAATTTGTCCTTCATGAAGTATCTAAAAACGTCATTACATCATAAGCTGTTTTCATGCAGAATGTGTAAGAGAATTTGATAAGTATAAGAAAGAAATAATTTGACAACATATCTAACTAAAAGATATAACTGCAAGGAGATTCAGTGTGGCATGCTTATCATAAAAAGAGAGAAACAACATAAATTCTGGTCAATAGTTGACTGGCTAAATAAGTAATCATAAAACCATAACATAGAATATTATGTAGCCATTAAATAATTATATAATTATAGATCAATATTTGCTAATATAAAAAGGTATCTATAGTATTTTATTAAGAACAAATCAATAAATAGTATCTTAGGATGATTTTGTTTTGGAAATGCTAGAAAAATATCCACCAAACTATAAATGCTGAGTATCTCTTGACAAGTAATTTGGTAGGTCATGTTGTCTTCTTGGCTTTTTTCTGTGTTTTCTGAATTTCTTATGATGGACATGTGCAAGATAATCCTGCTCCTCATCTTAAGACCCATTGGTCTGAGTCTTGGACTGACCACTATCTTGTCCTGCAGCTTTCAGTTCAGGAAAGCAGAAGGATCCAGCTGTGTTCAAGCCTAGGGGTGTTTTACTGCATCACACATGGGAGACCTTTTGTATATTTTTTAACACCAAGATGGACATGATACACCTGGCTATGATGAGTGTCCTCAGCTCATATCTAAGCCACAAATGCAGAACTGTTCCAGCCTCATTAAGACTGGGCATCCAGGGAAGCATTGAGCTTCCAGAAGCTTTGATGTAACCAGCAGTCACTCAGACTTCTCATCCACAACAGTGTAACTGCTGATGACCTTTTGAGGTGACTTGGAAACTTACACCTCCATCTGTCATTAGACAATGTTGCTATGACCTCTTTCTGTGACCTTTAGATAAATAAACCTTGTTTGATTATCCAAACGCTAGCTGTGCCTGGTCATTCTGAATCTAAAACAATTGATATTTATTAATTCAGTCCATTTCCATTTGTAAAAAAGAAAATAAAACCTATTTAGTGAATCCGTAGCATCATTCTTAACAAATAAAATAAAAAATACAATCTGTTGGTTATAAGACAGAAAGTCCTCATTAAGTTAAAATTGACACTGCTCCTTGAACTATGGAGTCTGAATTCTTTCAAAGATATGCTTTGGGCTGATTACCTATCTGGTATAATTTACTGTATTTTTCTATTGCAGAAGTTATTAAGTTATACAAAATTTGTTTAATAAAAATACTTCTACTGTATAATATAATCTCTGGAGAAAATATGTTTTAAATAATACTCTAAGTTACCCTAAAAGCAAAGCTTGATTTAAAAACTGGATGTGGAAGGCTGGTTATAATATAAACAACCAAAAAACCTATTAAAAAGACCACAATAAATCAGTTGAGAAATAGAAATCCTAGTTGTAGCAACTACTTACATCCATAACCTGAGCCTTCATGGTAGAATGGAAGTTATCTTTTTTAACTGCCTGCTTACACACTAAGAACTGGGAGGAAAATTGAAAACACACAAACATCCACATAAAAACACATGCACCAAAACAAACACACAAAGCAAATTACAGATGCCTACCCAATTACATTTCCTAGTGGGACTGAAAAGTAATCAACTCTAATCAGATAATTAAGAACATAGGATGTAAACCATGCCAAATTTGTCTTGATCTCAGATCCAGTACCTTTTAAAGTGCAGACATGATTACTGCCTCATTTACATATTATGACTCATCTTCTGACTGTACATAAGCCCTCAAAAACAGGGTGATTACTCCAGTAAAGTTGGAGCACATGCAGTGTTAAAGGCAGCACACATACCTGATCCTTCTACATAGATTAATTCTTTAAAACAATCTTTGCCTCAAACAAACAACAAAGTAATTTTGAGCTTTTATTTGCCTAACATTTGTTATACATAACACCTTAGCCATGGCAATCCTACTGCCCATATTTTCAAAATATGTCTGATTTTAAATGTTCACTGCTGCATACCTTGTCTTCTTTTTTAGGCTGAAAAATACAGCCTTCCTAATGATAAGGAACATAAAAGAGAGTCCCGTTGCTCGCAAGGAACCCTCATGGGAAGACCAGAAACACACAGCTCAACAGGATAGGCTGGTAGAGAAGTAAAATGTACATAATAGAGTACCCAGAAGCTCAGAGGAGTGATAATCGTCCTAGCTTCTTTGTAATCCAAGGCTTTATAACATATATGTAAATTAGAACTCAGAGCTGTACATCTAAGTATGTTAATAACTTTAAATAGATTTGAAGATTGAAAAGCACACCTGTAGTGTCAATGAAACAGAAATAATCTGAAACAGTGCTCTCCAAACATTTTAATCACATGCTCCCTCAGTAAAAAAAATTTGATCACTCACCCCCAATACCTGTATATTTATTTGTTTATAAATATATCCTTGTACCGTTGTCCTTAGCTACCATTATTTGGCACAATATATACTTTTGATGAGATTAATCATTAACAACTGTGGATTAGTCATGTATTTTTTAAAGTCTTTGTAATGGCAATCGTTTTGTGATTGTTTTGTGATGTGATTGATAAAGAATTTTTAAATTAGGCCCTGACTTTTTTTGTGGGGAGGCAAGATGGCCAACCAGATGCAGCTAGGAGGAACATCTGCCACCAAGGGATGGCGACATCGGGAAGACTGATACACTCTGAGCAGATCTTCAGAGGGAAGGTATTGAGAGCAGAGTAAGGAAGGACACAGATGCTGGGCTGAAGGGGGAGGAAGCTGGGAACCCTGCACGGGACTACCATGCACCAGGACTCATTCCTGGCCCCCAGTGACTCCTGGGAAAGGAACGAGTTGAGCATGCCAGGAGTGACTTACTCTTGACACAGACCTCTGGAATCCTGGCAGCAGGAGATCCCAAGACCCCTAAGGACACTTGAGCTGGCAGGGAAAACTGGATAGAGAGGTAGTAGGTACAGAACTCCAGCTGATGCGGAGCCTAGAGAGTTTGGTACAGGAGCATCTGTAATGGAGCACAGCCAGGGACACCCATCCCAAGGCTTGCCTTACTCTTTTAGGAGATTTCAGCCTTAGGGGAACTGTCAGACCTGAAAAGAACAGGGCAATCTTGCCCATGAGATGGGGCTGGTACGACCTGAGCAACCCCATCTGATGGCCTCTCTTGGGGTGCCAACCTGGTGGTGCCTGTTTGCTGTAAAGCCTGGGATGCTCAGCTGGGATGCCTCCTGGGGACCTGCATCATAGCTCCTGCGCTGGCAGACTGCACCTGACTGTTGGAGAACTCCAGCAGAGCAGCCCCTTCCAATGCACACCAGCCCATCTACACCCTCCCCTCACCATAGCCCCTCCATGCCACTTTGCCAGCATGCACTTGCCCATGGCCACCCCCCACATTGCTTTGCAAGCATGCATGCACATGGATGGAACACACCTCGCATTCCCCACTGGCACACAAATGAACATGTACCCCACTATGCCACAGCTGCCAGTGTGAGCGCTTCCCACATCACCACAACCCATCATCACTATCAATGCAAACACACACAAGGAGACCAGTGGCCCTGCCCACTGCCTGGGCAGCCATTGCCGCCAGCAAAATCACATGCATGGAAGATGCCAGCCCTACACCTACCAGCACCCCATGGCAGGACCCACACCTCTGCCAGCATGAATGCATGCACAGAAGACAGCAGCCTCACCCCCTACCACAAGTGCCACACTGCCACTGCCACCAATGCAAACATATTTATGGAGGCTGGCACAACTGTGCCTGCCAGTGCCCAACCTCAGCTGATGAGTGTGCACCTCACCATGCTGCCGCTGCTGCTGGAACATACAAACCATCATGAATCCTGTTGCCACCACACAGTGAAGCACCTTGGCTGACACCACACATCAGAATGTTGTTACCAGAGGTCCAGAAACACCTCAACAACTCCAGTGCAGAAGGTTCCTAACTTCTAGGGGCCAGAGAAAAAAAGCTGGGAGCCTGAAACCAGCCCTGCAGAGATACAGACTGCAGCCCAGGAGTCCTTAGCTGAGCCTTGGCCCACTAAAATCTTCCAGAAACAAAACTACAATCAAACCCCCAAGGACATGAAAGAGGATGAAATTTTTAAAAAATCCAAAGGACAGCAACTTCAAAGACTGAAGGAACATCAGCCCACAAAGATGAGAAAGAACCAGTGCAACAACTCTGGCAATTCAAAAAGCCAGAGTGCCTTCTTACCTCCAAACAACCACATCAGTTCCCCAGGAATAGTTCTTAGCCAGTATGAAATGGCTGAAATGACAGAAATAGAATTCAGAATATGGATAAGAATGAAGATCACTGAGATTCAGGAGGAAGTCAAAACCCAATCCAAGGATTCTAAGAAATTTGATAAAATGATACAGAAGATGAAAGATGAAAATGGCCATTTAAAGAAAGAACAAAACATACCTCATAGAGCTCAAAAACTCATTTCAAAAATTTCAGAATACAATCACAAGAATTAACAGCAGAATTGACCAAGCTGAGGAAAGAATCTCAGAGCTCGAAGACTCTCTCCGAAATAACTGTGAGACAAAAGTGAAGAAAAAACAATGAATGAACAAAAACTCTAAGAAATATGGGATTATGTAAAGAGACCAAAGCTATGACTTCCTGGCATCCCTGAGAGAGAGAAAGAGAAAGCAAGCAACTTGGAAAACATATTTCAGGATATCATCCATAAAAGTTGTCCCAACTGTGCTAGAGAGGCCAATATGCAAATCCAGGAAACACAGAGGACCCCCGTGAAATACAACACAAGAAGACCATCCCCAAGTCACACAGTCATCAGATTCTCCAAGGTCAAAATGAAAGAAAAAAATGTTAAAGGCAACTAGAGAGAAGAGGCAGGTCACCTACAAAGGGAACCCCCTCAAGCTAATAGCAGACTTTTCAGCAGAAATCTACAAGCCACAAGAGATTGGAGGCCTATATTCAGCATTCCTAAAGAAAGGAATTTGCAACCATGAATTTCATATCCAGCCAAACTAAGCCTCCTCAACAAAGGAGAAATAAGGTCCTTTTCAGACAAGCAAATGTTAAGGGAATTCATTACCACCAAATGTGCCTTAAATGAGTTTTTTAAGGAAGTGCTAAACGTGAAAAGGAGAGACCACTACTGGCCAGCACAAAAACACACTTAAGTGCAAAGAAGACCAGTGATACTCTAAAGCAACAACAGAAACAAGTCTGTGTAGCAACCTGCTAACAAACAGAGGCTCAAATCTGCATATATCAATACTTACCTTGAAAGGAAATGAGCTAAATGCCCCAATAAAAAGGCAGAGAGTGGTAAGTTGGATGAGGCAGCAAGACCCAACAGTATGATGTCTTCAAGACACCCATCTCACATGCAATGACACCCATAGGCTCAAAGTAAAGGGGTGGAGAAAAATCTACTAAGCAAATGGAAAACAGAGAAAGCAGGGGTTGCTATTCTATTTTCAGACAAAACACACTTTAAACCAACAAAGATCAAAAAAGACAAAGAAGGACATTATATAATGGTAAAGGTTCAATTCAACAAGAAGACCTAACTATGCTAAATATATATGGAGCCAACACAGGAGCACCCAGATTAACAAAGCAAGTTCTTAGAGGCCTATGAAGAGGCTTGGACAACCACACAATAATAGTGGGAGAATGCAACACTACACTGACAGTATTAGATCATCAAGGCATAAAACTAACAAAGATATTTGGGACATGAACTTGACACTTGACCAGAGGACCTAATAGACACCTACAGAGCTATTTACTCAAAAGCAACAGAATATACATTCTTCTCATTTGTACATGTCACATACTCTATTCTTGTCATTTTCACATGGCACATACTCTAAAATCAACGACACAACTGGACATAAAACAATCATCAGAAAAAAAAAAAAAAAAGAAATCATGCCAAGCACACTCTCAGACCACAGGGCAATAAAATAGAAATCAAAGCTAAGAAAACACTCAAAACCATACAGTTACATAGAAATTCAACAACCTGCTCCCAAATGACTTCTGGGTAAATAATGAAATTAAGGCACAAAACAAGAAATTATTTTAAAATAATGAGAGCAAACATAGGAAACACCGGAATCTTTGAGACACAACTAAAGCAGAGTTAAAAGGGAAGTTTATAGCACTAAACACCAACGTCAAAAAGTTATAAAGATCTGGCCAGGCATGGTGGCTCACACCTATAATCCTAGCACTTTGGGAGACAGAGGCAGGTAGATCTCCTGATTTGAGACCAGCCTGGGTAACGTGGCAAAACCCCATATCTACCAAAAGTACAAAAAATTAGCCAGGCACGGTGGAGTGTGCCTGTGGTCCCAGCTACTCGGGAAGCTGAGGTGAGAGTATCTCTTGAGCCTGGGAGGCGGAGGTTGCAGTGAGCCAAGATTGCACCACTGCAATCTTGTGACAGAGTGGGACCTCATCTCAAAAAAAAAAAAAAAATGTTATAAAGATCTAAAAGCAATCACCTGACCTAACAACTAGAGAAACAGGAGCAAACCAACCCCAAAGCTAGCAGAAGACAAATAACCAAAATCAGAGCTGAACTGAAGAAAATTCAATTGCCAAAAATCATAAAAAATTAACAAATCCACAAGTTGGTGTTTTGAAAGAATTAATAAGATAGATAGACCACTAGCTTAAACTAATAAATTAAAAAAGAGAGATACCCAAATACAATCAGAAATTACTAGGAAGGGACATTATCACCGATGCCACAGAAATACAAAACACCCTCAGAGACTACTAAGACACCTCTATGCACACAAGTTAGAAAACCTAGAAGAAACGGACAAATTCCTGGCAACATACAACCTCCCAAGACTGAACCAGGAAGAAGTTCAAACCTTGAACAGACCAAAAGTGAGGTCCTAAATTAAATCAGTAATTAAAAAGCCTGCTAACCAGAAAAAGCCCAGGACCAGACAGATTTATAGCCAAATACTACCAGAGGTACAGAGAAGAGTTGGTGCCATTCCTACTGGAAATATTCCAAAAAATTGAGGAAGGGGGACTCCTCCCTAACTCATTCTATGAGTCTAGCATCATCCTGATACCAAAACCTGGCAGAGAGACACACACACAAAAAGGCCAATATCCTTAATGAACACTGATGCAAAATCCTCAAGAAAATAGTAGCATACTGAATCCAGCAGCACATCAAAAAGCAAATCCACCATAATTAAGTAGGCTTTATTGGTTCAAGGTTGGTTCAACATATCCAAGTCAATAAATGTCATCTACCACATAAACATAACTAAAAACAAAAACCACATGATTATCTCAAGAAATGCAGAAAAAGATTTTGATAAAATTCAACATTGCTTCGTGTTTTAAAAAAAAACCCTCAACAAAATCAGCATTGAATGAACATACTTCAAAAGAATAACAGCCATCTATGAGAATTTCACAGTGAACACAATACCAAATGGGCAAAAGCTGGAAGGATTCCCCCTTCAAAACCAGAACAAAACAGGGATGCCCTCTCTCACCACTCCTATTCAACATAGGAGTCCTAGCCAGAGCAGTCAGGCAAGGGAAAGAAATAAAAGGCATCCAATTAGGAAGAAAGGATGTCAAAATGTCTCTATTTGTAGATGATATGATTCTACAGCTAGAAAACTCCATAGTTTCTGCACAAAAGCTCCTTTATTTGATAAACCACTTCAGCAAAGTTTCAGGATACAAAATCAATGTACGAAAATCAATAGCATTCCTATACACAAACAACATCCAACCTGAGAGCCAAATCAAGAACACAATCCCATTCACAGTAACCACAAAAAAGAATAAAATACCTAGAAATACAATTAACCAGGGAGGTAAAAGATCTCTACAACAATAATTACAAAATACTGTTTAAAGAAATCATAGATGATACAAACAAATGGAAAAACATTCCATGCTCATGATTAGGAATAATCAGCAATTTTTAATGGCCATACTGTCCAAAGCAATTAACAGATTCAATCCTATTCCTATCAAACTACCACTGACATTCTTCACAGAATTAGAAAAGAAAACTATTTTTAAATTCATATGGAATCAAAAAAAAATAGCCCAAATAGCCAAGGCAATCCTAAGCAAAAAGAACAAACCTGGAAGCATCACATTACCTGACCTCAAAATATACTATAAGGCTATAGTAACCAAAATAGCATGGTACTGGTACAAAAATATAGACCAATGAAACAGAATAGAGAGCCCAGAAATAAAGCCACACACCTACGACCAACTGATCTTCAACAAAGTTGGCAAAAACAAGCATTGGGCAAAAGGATCCCTATTCGATAAATGGTGCTAGGATAACTGGCTATCCAAATGAAGAAGATTGAAGCTGGGCCCCTTTCTTACACCATGTAAAAAATCAACTCGAGATGGATTAAAGACTTAAATGTAAAATCTAAAACTAGAAAAATCCTGAAAAATAACCTGGAAATACCACTCTGAATATAGGCACTGGTGAAGATTTCATGACAAAGATGCCAAAAACAATTGCAACAAAAACAAAGATTGACAAGTGGGACCTAATTAAACTTAAGAGCTTCTGCCTTGAAAAAGAAGCTATCAACAGACTAAACAGACAACCTACAAAATGGGAGAAAATATTTTTGCAAACTATGCATTTGACAAAGACCTAATATCCAGAATCTATAAGAAGCTTAAACAAATTAACAACCAAGAAAGAAACAACCACATATAAAAGTGGGCAAAGGACATGAACAGTCACTTCAAAAGGAGACATACACATGTCCAACAGGCACATGGAAAAAATGCCCAACATCACTAATCATTAGAGAAATGCAAATCAAAACCACAATGACATACCATCTCACATCAGACAGAATAACTATTATTAAAAATTCAAAAATAACAAATGTTGGTGAGATTGTGGAGAAAAAGAAATGCTTATACACTGTGGGAATGTAAATTAGTTCAGCTATTGTGGAAAGCAGTGCAGTGGTTTCTCAAAGAACTTAAAACAGAACTACCATTTGAACCAGTAGTCCCAATACTGGGTATATACCCAAAGGAATATAAATTGTTCTACCATAAAGACACCTGCACATATGTCCATTGCAGCACTGTTCACAATAGCAAAGATATTAAATGAACCTAAATTCCATCAATGGTAGACTGAATAAAGAAAATGTGGCACATATACACCATGAAATATTACACAGCCTTAAAAAAGAAGTAGAGTACGTCCTTGGCAGCAACATGGATGGAGCTGGATGCCATTATCCTAAGCAAATTAATACAGGAACAGAAAACCAAACACTGCATGTTCTCACTTATAAGTGGAAGCTAAACACTGAGTAAATATGGACACAAAAAATAAAACAACAGACACTGTGGCCTCATTGATGCTGGAGGGTGAAAGGAGGGTGAGGATTGAAAAACTACCTATTGGGTACTATGCTTATTACCTGGGTGATAAAATAATCTGTATATCAAATCCCTGCAACATGCAATTTGCCTATATAACAAAGCTGCACATGTACCCCTGAATCTAAAATAAAAGTTAAAAAGGAAATAAAAAGCAAAGGAAAGGAAAGGAAAGGAAAGGAAAGGAAAGGAAAGGAAAGGAAAGGAAAGGAAAGGAAATTAGGACTAGGGGCCATGCATGGTGGCTCATGCCTGTAATCCCAGCACTTTAGGAGACCAAGGCAGGCAGATCACCTGAGGTCAGGAGTTCGAGACCAGCCTGGCCAAGATGGTGAAACCCCGTCTCTACTAAAAATACAAAAATTAGCCAGCCATGGTGGTGGGTGCCTGTAATCCCAGCTACTCAGGAGGCTGAGGCAGGAGAATTGCTTGAACCCTGGAAATGGAGGTTGCAGTGAGCCAAGATTGTGCCATTTCACTCCAGCCTGGGCAACAAGAGTGAAACTCCATCTCAATAAGAAAAAAAATTAGGACTAGGACTGTCCTAATTCCATTTCCTGTAGTTCTTCTGCATTATTAGTTTCTCCCAAAGCCAAAATTCTTTGGCTAGAATCTTTTTAAAGCACTTGTTAATTTTGTGAGAGTTGTTGTTTAAATCTAGATTACAACCTATAGATCCACCCAATCAGGTGCATATGTACTGCAAAATATTGCAACATGTTGAGCCCCTACATCATTCATCTCATTTATTTTTTGACATATGACATGTGACATGTATACTAAGCTAAATGCTAGTACCAATCTGCATATTAAATATTAGTAAAGCTTAATTAATTCCTATATATAAGATACTAATTAATCTTAATTAATATTGAGTTCTATATAAGAAAGTCCAGGTCACAAGATTACTTCAGACCAAAACAACAAGACAAAAGCACGCAAGTACATAAGAAACAACTTCCACATAAGTTTAGTCCAAAGGGCTCATCTAATCTTTATACTTTCCAGAAACAACTCCATAGAACATATAGTAATAAACCATGGTATTGTCCTCTGTTACACCTGAGTATTTCTTCATTACTTTCTATCCTTCCCATTGGTTCCATCTTCTTTCCAAACAATGAATATTTATGAAATTCATTTCTCAGCTGACAAAATCCCGACTTAGTACACACTGGGACACTCTCCAAGTTCATAGACTCTCCATTGAGCTCTCCACCAACCTATCCATTAAGTCCTTGGTCATCTGTTCTAATACAAGGACCCTGTCCAAAGTAATCACCTATCACCAGGCAAATTGAGATCCATCGAACTCCTCTGAATTTTCTCATTTTCCTCAGTCCCTCATATTCTTCAGTTGACATCTCAGTCAGGATACCTCAATTGCTTAAACAAATTCAAAAAGACATAGAAAGCCACTCAACCTTACCTTCACATCCCTTTCCAGTGCCCTAAGGGCATCACCACATGCAGCTGGTGTCAGAAAGAATCATTTATTGCACATCACGGTGTGCGCACATTATGAATCAGAGTGCTGCAGATGCCTGCAGTCACCACCTGAAATAGCTAAACCTGCACTTCAGTCACTGCCATTTCTAGTACGTGCTAGGAAACCTTGACTGTCTCCATCATGGCCTCACTTCAGTCAAGGCTTCTGGACTTCCCGAGGAGCCCCAACCAAAAAATAAAAAAAAAGTATGGCTAAATAAAGCAAAACTCCACCAAAAAGTATAACTGACTCGTAATGTGTCTTAAAAATGTTTAACCTTGTATAGGTGAAAATACCAGCATAAAACAAATACCATCATACTCTAAATTTTAAATATGCTGGATACTGCTTTTTTCCGCAAGAAACAAACAAAATAATAATAATTTGTAAAGCCCACCTAATATGGAATTTGAAGTCATTACAATAATTTCAAGGTGTTGCTGTTTGGAGAAGTCTTTCTGGGGATTTACTTTAAAAAAAATCTGAGTACTGTACAAAGTGAGGCACATCTATTTCCAGACCAGACTCAAGGAAAGAAGTGACTCTTCTAACCAATGAAGATGTATAATTGTCCCTCTCAGTCCATCAGCATAGAAAACTTTTATTTTCCACAAAGGGAACAAAGACCCTGGAGAGAATTACAGACACCACATGCTGAACCTCAGTGAGCCATTTTCATTAACAAGTAAAACAGTTAGTGCATTCCATAGCCTATTTGTGAGAAGTAAAAATATTATTCAGGAATCAATCAATTAATAAGTGATTCATTTGTGTTTAAGGACAGTCGAGAACAAAAAGAAAATTATGGAACTATAGCAATAAGGGCCCTGCAGCCAGAGGTGGACAGCAGGACAGATGGCCCAGGACACAAAGAAGATACAATGAAAAGGACCTGAACAACATAATAGAAATTGTCTCATTACTATATTATGACTATATTATTAGTTACTATATTGTTACTATACTTGTAACTATATTGCTATGGATTTGCATTGCCACTTTATGAAGTAAGAACTTGAAATTTGTTTCAAAAACACCACCTACCCTTATACTGTGTCATTTATAAATGTAAGTAGTAAAGTGTTTAGAGATCACATTAATTCAGTCAATCTCTACAAAGTTTTTATTATCTGATTCAAAGAACCCTTGCAGAGATCATGATCCATAGAGTTTTACATTGGATGAGCCCTGCCTAACTATTATTTCTCAAGGACAGGCAATCCCAGTTAAGGAGAACCCTTAATGAATACTCTTAGCTAAATTAGTTAAATTTTGTCTGAATGTGTCACAACTTACACTTATAAAAATAATTTTCATCAAATAAACTGTACATGTAAATAAAAAACCAACATGGAAATAAACACTAAAAATTAACAGTTTAATACCATAAAGGGTATTTTTAAGTCTTTTGACACTGTTTTAATGTGTTGGTGATATATGACAGACCTATTATGTCTATATCCATTTTCTGGTAAAGGCCTGAATGCTAATAAAATATGTGCTATCCCTAAAGAGTAACTATCCTCCACCCCCAGGAATTTGCATTAAAAAAATTGTTTCAGATGTTATAAATTATGTATTACTCACCTTGATTTCAGTCAAACTGATTATGGTTGCTTCACTTGAAATAAAAACAGCTTTAAAAATTTGGGATCAGAGCCATTTTCTTTCAGAGGAAATAAAAAGAAACAAAGCAGATATTGGTTCTCTATTACCTACTGTAGGTCTTTATTCATCTAAACTAGGAAATACCCATCAGGACTTGCTGCTGGGGCACCAAGATGGTGAGTATGAGGTTTTTGGATCTGGACGTACGCCCTCTTCTGGGATTCTCTTCTTCTCTGAGGCTTTACTTACACATTATTCTCCACTACACTCAGCTACAGGAATGCTAATGTTCTTTATCCTGCCTGCATCAAACTGTAACAGAAAGCTTCAGAAAAATAAAACTTTCTCATTTTGATAGAAAGGATAAAACCAGCCTGGACCCATTTAAATTATTAAGGCCAGTCATAAAATTTGGGTAAATATATGGAAAGATATTTTCCATATATATATATATATATATATATATAGTAACTATAACTATATATATATAGTTATATATAGTTAGCTACACTAGTTAGCACTGTATACTAAACGCCATACCAAAACATGCACAAGGTAGTGTATGCTGTAACACATTATGCTAAAGTAAGGTGCATGAGTACCAGAAATCATTCCCAAAGAAAGTTAAATTACCAAGCCTTTACACTAACATATACAGACAATTTGAAAGATATATCATCAAATCCCTACTGTCTTCTGAAATAGCTTTAAAGCCTGTGTATGATTCAGGGCTCTTTTGGTTGCAAGAGAAAAAAAGATTCAAATCTGGTTAGCTAGACCAGCTCATGAAATGCAGGGAAATCATCCAACCAACTAGTAAGATAAGTAAAATATGCAGAGCTATAGCCAACCAGAACAGCTTGAGCTTGACTACTTCCTCCATTCATTCTCTCTCTCTCTCTCTCTCTCCACCTTATGACTTCCTATGATGTCCACCACCAGAGAGAGACCACCTCACCAGTTCTCAATTTAAAAATTGAAAAATCCCAGGAAGGACTAAATGGCCAAGTCCAGGTCAGGAGGACAACTCTAGGCAGGGATTTTGAAAGTACATCACAGCTAATATGTGATTCTGGCCTGAAAGAAAAGAGGAGTTTCAAGAGGAAGAGAGAGTGATGAGAAGACTAAAAATCACATGTTCACTACAATATCATTCCATTGTGCAGTTAAGATCAAAAGAGGTTTTGGGATTTTAGTTGTTTGAGAAATTTCCAAACTGCTTTCCACAGTGGCTAAACTAATTTTTACATTCCCACGAACAGTGTATAATCATTTGCTTTTACCCATAAGATCAAAAGAGGTTTTGGGAGTTTAGTTGTTTGAGAAATTTCCAAGCTGCTTTCCACAGTGGCTAAACTAATTTTTACAGTCCCACGAACAGTGTATAATTATTTGCTTTTACCCACAGCCTTACCAGCGTCTGTTGTTTTTTGTCTTTTTAATTATAGCCATGCTGACTGATGTGTGATAGTGTCTGGAGGTTTTGATTTCCATTTTTGCAATGATTAATGAGGTAGAGCAGTTTTTCATGTTTGTTGGCCATTTACATGTCTTCTTTTGAGAAGTGTATGTTCATGTCCTTTGCCGATTTTTTAATAGGGTTATTCATTTTTGTTTGCTGAGTTGTTTTAAGTTCCTTATAGATTCTGGATATTAAGCCTTTGTCAAATGCATGCTTCGCAAATATTTTCTCCTATTCTATGGGTTGTCTGTTTACTCTGTTGATTGTTTCTTTTGCTGTGCAAAAGCTTTTTAGTTTAATTGGGTCCCACTTGTCAATTTTTGTTTCTGTTGCAATTGCTTTCGAGGACTTAGTCTTGAATTCTTTGCCAAGACCCCTGTCAGAATGGTATTTCCTATGTTTTCTTCAAGGAATTTTATAGTTTGAGATCTTGCACTTAAATCTTTAGCCCATCTTGAGTTAATTTTTGTATGTTGTGAAAGGTAAGGGTCTAGTTGCATTCTTCTGCAAATGGCTAGCCAGTTATCCCAGCACTATTTATTGAATAGGAGTCATTTCCCCATTGTTTATTTTTGTCAACTTTGTGATTGATATTTTTAACAGTGTTTATTCTATTTTCACCTACTTGAAATTATAATTCCTGCTTTGTTTGGAGTATTAGAAAAATTGCTTTTTCAAGCAGAAAAAAAGAATAAAAAAATACTTCCAGAAACAGACATGATTTATTCATTTTAAGTGAAGCATCAGAAAGAGAAAAGCATAATTAAAATACACAGTTTTTAAAAGTAAATATTTTTCTACATGGAATCTTATTGTAAGGCAAAATGTGTGAAAAGATGCTCTAAAGTCCAGTCAACTAGCCCACAAATCAGTGGGTTCATCTGCTTACTTGAGTTATTCTCTTTGTCTACTTGCTCTCTTACTTTCTTCTGAGGGTGGCTACATGGAGATATATATATATACATACACACACACAAGTAAAATCTCTGCAACTAGAAACCCTTGATACATTCTTTATTACTATAACAATAATATTCAGGGAGCACATTAGGGCAGGTAAAATCTCCTCATTCACTTGTTAAGTATACCTGTATTGATTTTTCTGTAACTATACTTTTAATAATTCATTACATACATTTCCCCATATATGTTTTATAGAATTGATTCTACATCACTAATGATATCTAGATGGTAATAGAGACATTCTCCCCCAAACTCACTTAACACTGCATAGATCTTCAAAGCAGATATAAGCTTCAAAGCTTTAAAATGTATATAGACACATGTATGTGTATGTGCATGTGTGTGTAACTTAGAATACTGTGTCTTTGAAGTAGTCATTTTAGAAGTTTGTAGCATGCCAGAAAATTTTACTGTTATTGAAGGAAACTTTTCTGTGAGATCATTTTTATCCCCTCAAGAGCTAGGTTCTACTTATCCACCAACACCTTAACCCACAAAAAGCTGCTATAGGGCTCCCTATCTACCCAGGCATATGGAACACAATGGCCTAATGAACCCTGACAGGTGTCATTGATTTTAACATATCTAAATACCCAGGTGGCATTTATTTTCTTTAACCTTCAGTGACCAGTTGGCTTGCAAGATCCCTCTTCAGTTGTCTCTTCCCACTGTGACAACCTAGATGGGTAGTGAGTCAGGGACTCAACAAGAAAAGCCAGTAAACCTGAAGCACTGGCCATGCCTTACCTGGGCACCACTCACAAGACATGGATGTAAGATTCCTCAGGGAAACAGCCCACCTAGCCAAAACAGTACCCGCAAAGTTAAAAACCATTCAAATGGATTCTCATGTGTGTCCTAGGAGAGGCCAAAGAGACCTGTAAAAAAGTCTCTTTTGTATCATTTGGGACTCAGAAGTCACAATGGCCATGGTCCTTCCTGATGACCTCATGTTTGCAACAGTCACAGAAAGGAGACAACTTGATTATTTCCTGGATTTTCATCTCCTGAAGATCAAAAAAGCAGCCCTTGTAAGAGAGAGCAATTAATAGGGAACAAGGGTGACGGTTTTTGAACACAGAGTGAAAATGCTAACATTATTGATAAGCCTAATCAGAAATTGCTGGACACAAACACAAAGCCTGATGACACTCAGATGGTTACAGTCTGATTTATTTCTCTCATGTAATGCCTCCCATGCCAGGCAAAGCCAGTCCAGGATTGTATGCAATGTCAAAAACTGATAGTGTAATGAATCTGAGTACAAACTCCTTGAAAACAGAAGCCAAAGCATTTCTTTCTTAATTTTATGAATGGTATACAGCATCCACAGTGTCCAAATATATAAAATAACAACATGGAGGTAACAAATAACTGGAAAATTGGGCTTTTTCTCTGGATGTTCTTAAATTAAGTCAATTCTCTGGACTGTTTCATTAAGAAAAAAATATGTCAAATATGTTCAAAATAGATCACTAGTACAGATGCAGCAAAGGCAAAAACAGTAGGATCTGTTGAATAAATTTGAAGTGTCCCAATAGGGATTTCACATTTTTAGGGGAAAGTGGAGATGATGAAATAGATATTGCAGACAACTATCTTTTTTTAAATCTATGCAATGGGGTGGGTGAGGACAGTATTTATTATCAAATGCCAAAACCATTCCTGCAAGGTTTGTTGGACAAGAATGTAGTCACACTGGAAGGAAGAAATGTTTCAACGACAAACCTCCAAATCTTGTATCTCACTTACATACCAATTACATAGCTTTTAGACTTGTGTGTACAGAGATCCCTCGACAAGTGGGCACTATCACTGCACCAAGGGCAAATTTTCCCCACAGTCAGTGTTAAGGAGACTGCCAATTACAGATCTCTCTCAAGTACCCTTCTGACCCCAGAGAAATTAGCAACTGAGCAGGGAGGTGCAGGATGAGGAGACTGATGACCCTACCAGCTTAGTAATGATACATATTGGAAGGAAAAACGATGACGTTGCAGTATGAACAATGCAAAAAGTTTTTAAATAAAGGTTTTTAACGTTTAATATAAGGGAGCTAAAAAGCTTTGACGTTCAATTTCAGTTCAAAGTGATACTTATTGACAGTACTGTCCAACAGAAATATAATGCAAGCCACATATGAAATTTAAATTTTCTGGAAGCCACATTAAAAAATTTAAAAAGGTTAATTTTAATAGTACATTTTATTTAACCCAATATATCCAACTTACAATTTCAACATGTAGTAAATAGAAAAACTTATTAATGAGATATTTTACTTTTTTTTTTTACTAAGTCTTTGAACTTTAGCATATATTTCATCCTTATAGCACATCTCAGTTTGGACTAGTCACATTTCAAGTGATCGGTGGCCATGCATAGCTAGTGGCTACTGTATTAGACATTATAGCTCTATAGGCACCCCAAGAATATTCATTCATTCATTTGATTAATATATAAGAATCACCTACTCTGTTTCAGACACTTTGTAAGGCACTAAGCCTATGTCAATGAAAAGAATTACTACATCTTTGCTCTTACAGAGCTTGGAATTTGGCATCTTGGCAAAAACAAAGATATTAAGCAAAAAATTATGTGAATGTTTATAATAAAGTGTGATAAAGGAAATATACAAAGTGCTGCAACATATACTACTATGGGCCTACCAGGAAGAGAGAAAGAGATCAAGAAGACATTCATGAAGGAAGGGACACTTAATCTGAGATTGGAAGGATGGGTAAAGATTTATCAAGCTTGGAGGATGGGAGAGGGGTGGGATCAGGGAAATAAGTGGTCCAAGTAGCCTTTGAGTGGAGAGCAACCTGATGAGGATGAGGGACTGATAGAAAGCCCATGAGCTGACAGCATGATAGGTAAAGAGGAGAGTAGCAAAAAATGAGATTAAAGAGGTAGGCAGGAATCAGAGTTCAACAAAGATTTGAGCTTTTATCAAAAGAGCAAATGGCCGCTTGAGGAGAATCTTAGAGGGAGGTTTGACATGATCAGATTGCATATTAAGAGGATAAATCTAGCTGCTGAATGGAAAATATATTTGAGGTTATACAGAGTAAATGTTTAGAGCCCAATTACAAGGCTACAGCAGCCCAGGGGAAAGATGGTGGTGGTTCAACATATCTGGGAGATAGACCGAATAGGATGTGGACTCTATACTAATGACTCAGTAGGATGTGAGTAGTAAGAAAAGGAGTTGTCAAGAATGCCACTAGGTTTCTGATATCAGCCATAAGATAAGTGGTGGGGCCATTTGATGAACTGGAGATAAAATAGAGGAGTAAGAAGAATATGAGTTCCATTTTGAACACGTTCATTTTGAGATATCTGCAATACATCCAAGAGGGAATGTCATTAAGACAGAGATGTGGCCCTGGAAGTCAGAAGAGAGGTTGGAGCTAAAATTTTAGCATTATCATTGGCAGAAAGCAGTTAACTGAAGCCACAGAAAGAGATTAAATCACCTAAGGTCCAAATTTCAAGTGAAAAGAGAGGACATAGGGCTGAGTCCTGAGAGTCTCCATCAGGTAAAGACTGAGTAGTGAAGAAGGGCCCTGATATGTTTTGCTGTGTCCCCACCTAAATATCATCTTGAATTGTAGCTGCCATAATCTCCATGTGTCATGGGAGGGGCAGGTGGGAGGTAATTGAATCATGGGGGCAGTTACCCCCATGCTGCTGTTCTCATGATAGTAAGTGAGTTCTCACGAGATCTGATGGTTTTATACAAGGGAAATTTCCCTCTTTGCTCAGCACTACTTCTTCCTGCCATCATGTGAAGGAGGACATGTTTGCTTCCCCTTCCACCATAATTGTAAGTTTCCTTAGGCCTCTTCAGCTATGCAGAACTGTGAGTCAATTAAACCTCTTTCCTTTATAAATTACCCAGCCTTGAGCAGTTCTTTATAGCAGCATGAGAATGGACTAACATAGTAAGTTGGTACCGTTTAGTGGGGTGCTGCTGTAGAGATACTTGAAAATGTGGAAGCAGCTTTGAAACTGGGTAACAGGCAGAGGTTGGAACAGTATGGAAGGCTCAGAACAAGATAGGAAGATGTGGGAAAGTTTGGAACTTCCTAGAGACTTGTTAAATGGCTTCAACCAAAATGCTGATAGTGATATGGACAGTGAAGTCCAGCTTGAAGTGGACTCAGATGGAGATGTGGAATTTATTGGGAACTGGAATAAAGTTTACTCTTGCTATGTGTTAGCAAACAGACTGGTGGCATTTTGCTCCTGCTCTAAAGACCTGTGGAACTTTAGGGTATCTGGCAGAAGAAATTTATAAATGGCAAAGTGTTCAAGAGGTGACTTGGGTGCTGTTAAAAGCATTCAGTTTTGTGTATTCACAAAGATATGTTTTGGAATTTAAACGTACGTTTAAAAGGAAAGCAGAGTATACAATTTTGGAAAATTTGCAGCCTGATGATGCATAGAAAAGTAAAACACATTTTCTGAGGAGAAATTCAAGCTGGCTGCAGAAACTTGTGTAAGTAAGGGGCAGCCAAATGTTAATTGGCAAGACAGTGGGGAGAAATGTCTCCAGGGCATGTCAGAGGTCTTCACAGCAGGCCCTCCCATCACAGGCCCAGAGGCCTAGAAAAAAAATGGTTTCATGGGCTGGGCCCAGGGCCTTGCTGCATTGGGCAGTCTCAGGACTTGGTACCCTGTGTTCCAGCCATGGCTAAAAAAGGCCAATGTATGGCTCAGGCCATTGCCTCAGAAGGTGCAAGCCTCAAGCCTCGGTGGCTTACACAGGGTTTGGGGCCTGCAGGTGCATAGAAGTCAAGAATTGAGGTTTGGGAACCTCCACCTAGATTTCAGGGGAGGTATGAAAATGCCTGGAGGTCCAGGCAGAAGTTTGCTGCAGGGGTGGAGCCCTCATGGAGAACCTCTGGTAAGACAGTGAAGGCAAATGTGGGGTCAGAGGCCCCACAAGGGCCCTGCCTAGTGGAGCCATAAAAAGAGGGCCATCTTCCTCCAGACTCTAGAATGGTAGATCCACCAACAGCTTGCACCATGCACCTGGAAAAGCCACAGACACTCAACACCAGCACTTGAAGGCAGTGAGGAGGGGGGCTATACCTTACAATGCCAGAGGGGTAGAGTTTCACAAGGCCTTTGGAGCCCAACTCTTACATCAACATGACCTGGATGTGAGACACGGAGTCAAAGGAGATCATTTTAGAGCTTTAAGATTTGACTGCCCTGCTGGATTTTGGACTTGCATGGGGCCTATAGCCCCTTCATTTTGGCTAATTTCTCCCATTTAGAATGGGTATATTTACCCATTGCCTGTACCCCCATTGTATCTAGGAAGTAACTAACTTGCTTTTGATGTTACAGGCCGATATGGCTTGGCTGTGTCCTCACCCAAATCTCATCTTGAATTGTAGTTGCCATAACCCCCACATGTCATGGGAGGGACCCAGAGGGAGACAATTGAATCATGGGTGTGGTTACCTCCATGCTGTTCTTGTGATAGTGAGTGAGTTCTCATGAGATCTGATGGTTTTATAAAGGGCTTTTCCCCTTTTACTCATTCTTCTTCTCCCTTCTGCCAGGTGAAGAAAGGTGTGTTTGCTTCCCCTTCTGCCATGATTTATTGTAAGTTTCCTGAGGCCACAACAGCCATGCTGAACTGTGAGTCAATTAAACCTCTTTCCTTTACAAATTACCCAGTTTCAGGTATGTCCTTATAGTAGCATGAGAATGGACTAATATAGCAAATTGTTATGATAGAGTGGAGTACTGCTATTAAGATACCCAAAAATGTGGAAACAACTTTGGAACTGGGTAACAGGCAGAGATTGGAACAGTTTGGAGGGTTCAGAAGAAGATAGGAAAATGTGGGAAAGTTTGGAACTTCTTAGAGACTTGTTGCATGGCTTTCACCAAAATGCTGATAGTGATTTGGGCAATGACGTCCAGGCTGAGGTAGTCTCAGATGGAGATGAGGAACTTGTTGGGAACTGGAGTAAAGGTCACTCTTGCTATGCAAAGAGACTGGAAGCATTTTGCCCCTGCCCTAGAGATCTGTGGAACTTTGAACTTGAGACAGATTATTTAGGGTATCTGGAGGAGTAATTTCTAAGTGACAAAGCATTCAAGAGGAAGCACACATAAAAATTTGGAAAATTTGCAGCCTGACAATGTCATAGAAAAGAAAAACCCATTTTCTGGGGAAAAATTCAAGTCTGCTCAGAAATTTGCATAAGTAAAAAGGAGCTGAATGTTAGTCATCAAGACAATGGGGAAAATGTCTCCAGGGCATGTTGCAGACCTTCACAGCAGCCACTGTCATCACAGGCCTGGAGGCTTAGGAGGAAAAACTGGTTTCTTGGACTAGGCCCAGGACCCCTCCACTGTGTGCAGCCTAGGAACATGGTGCCCTGCATCACAGCCATCCCAGCCATGGCTAAAAGGGGCCAAGGTACTGCATGGGCCATGGCTTCAGAGGGTGCAAGCCCCAGGCCTTGGCAACTGCCACGTGGTGTTGAGCTTGTGGGTGCCCAGAAGTCAAGAACTGAGGTTTGGAAACCTCTGCCTAGATATCAGACAATGTACGGAAACACCTCAATGTCCTGGCAGGGGTGTGCTGCAGGGGCAGAGCCCTCATGGAGAACCTCTGCTAGGACAGTATGAAAGGGAAATGTGGGTCAGAGCCCCAACACAGAGTCCCCACTGAGGCACTGCTATTGGAGCTGTGAGAAGACGGCCACAGTCCTCCAAACTCCAGAATGGGAGATTCACCTACAGCTTGCACCATACAACTGGCAAAGCCACAGGCACTCAATACCAGCTCATGAAAGCAGCTGGGAGGGGGGCTGTACCAGGCAAAGCCACAGGGACAGAGTTTCCCAAGGCCACAGTAGCTCACCTCTTGCATCAGCGTGATACAAGTTCACTCTCAAGTTCAAAGTTCCACAGATCTCTAGAGCAGAGGCAAAATGCTTCCAGTCTCTTTGCATAGCAAGAATGACCTTTACTCCAGTTCCCAACAAGTTCCTCATCTCCATCTGAGACTACCTCAGCCTGGATGTGAGACATGGAGTCAAAGGAGATCATTTTGGAACTTTAAGGTTTAATGACCATTCTATTGGATTTCCAACTTCCATGGGAGCTGTAGCTCCTTTGTTTTTGCCAATTTCTCCAATTTGGAAAGGATGTATTTACCCAATGCCTATACCCCCATTGTATCTAAGAAGTAACTAACTTGCTTTTGATTTTACAGGCTGATAGGTGGAAGAGACTTGCCTTGTCTCAGATGAGTCTTTGGACTTGGACTTTTGGGTTAATGCTGGAATGAGCTAAAACTTTGTGAGACTGTTGGAACGGCATGACTGTGTTATGAAATGTGAGGACACGAGATCTGGGAGCAGCCAGGGGCAGAACAATATGGTTTGACTGTGTCCCCACACAAATCTCATTTTGAATTGTAGTTGCCATAATCCCAACATGTGAGAGGAACCAGGTAGGAGGTAATTGAATCATGGGGGCAGTTACCTCCATGCTGTTCTTGTGATAGTGAGTGAGTTCTCATGAGCTCTGATAGTTTTATAAGGAGCTTTTCCCTTTTATTCATTCTTCTCCCTGCCACCATGTGAAGAAGGACATGTTTTCTTCTTCTTCTGCCATGACTAAGTTTCCTGAGGCCTCCCCAGCCATGCCAAACTGTGAGTCAATTAAATTTTTTTCCTTTACAAATTACCTAGTCTTGGGTATGTCCTTATAGCAGCATGAGAACAGACTAATGCACAGGCTAATAGGCAGAATGGACTTGCCTTGTCTAAGATGAGACTTTGGACTTGGACATTTGGGTTAATGCTGAAATGAGTTAACACTTTGGGGGACTGTTGGGAAGGCATGATTGTGTTTTGAAAGGTGAGGACATGAGATTTGGGAGGGCCAGGGGTATAGTGATATGGTTTGGCTGTGTCTCCACCTAAATATCATCTTTAATTATAGTTTCCATAATCCCCACGTGTCATGGGAGGGACCAGGTGGGAGGTAATTGAATCATGAGGCAGTTACCCCCATGTTGCTGTTCTCATGATAGTGAGTGAGGTCTCATGAGATCTGATGGTTTTACAAGGGGCTTTTCCCTTTTTGCTTGGTACTTCTTCCTGCCATCATGTGAAGAAGGATATGTTTGCTTCCCCTTCTGCCATGATTGTAAGTTTTCTGAGTCCTCCCCAGCCATGCGGAACTGTAAGTCAATTAAACCTCTTTCCTTTATAAATTACCCAGTCTCAACCAGCTTTTTATAGCAGCATAAGAATGGACTAATAAAGGCCCCATAATGGCAGGGAAGTCACCAGGAAATCACAAGACAAAAATATACAGGGAAGCCAAGAATAGAGTTTTTTCAAATAAGAAGGAGTGAGTAGTGAATGTATGGAAATTTCATAAAAAGTCAAGTAAGATAAGAACTATCCATTAGACTTAGAAACAAGACAACTTTGTAAGAGCAGTTTCAATGAAGTGGTGGGCCCAATTGAATCAGGAAGTGAAGACAGTACATATCGACAATTCTGAGAATCTCGTTATGATAGGAAGATGAGAGTCTGGGAAGTAACCTCATCACCATTCTCCATTTTCCATTATCCTGCTTCCATCTGTCAATGTCTGACTCAATATAAAATCAGCACTGACACATGCATAGTTACAGCTACACATAAGAAGTCTGTCTGTAGCTAAAGCCAAGCAAACATAATACCCACAGCAGGGATGAAAACTAAATATCATGAGGTGATTGTCATCAAAAGATGACTCCTTTTTGAGGAAATCCCAAGTGAAAAAAGAATTGGCACTGGGGTCAGGAGATTTTCCTAAAACATCCTCCTGTTGCTAAGGAACTTGAAGTCTACACAATTGTACACACATAAGTCTACTCCTGGCCTGTGGCGATCTTTATTATTCCCTATTTTCCTACATTCAGAACCACTGAGGAGAAAAATATCCATGGGCAGGCCAGCGAGTTACAAATAATGGAGAAATAGACATGGAATAAAATTGAATCATTGAGTTTGTGAACCAAAGGCCAACCTGTCAACTCATTTCTAAGGTTTGTAGCAGGTTGTCTGTGGTCAGAAACTATATAGATAGTTCTTATGCATTTCAAAACCTCAAAAGACAGCATGGCAGAGAAAAGAAGCTGGATCTCAGACCTGTCTGGATTTAAATCCTGGTATCCTTACCTACTGCAGATTGTCCTGGGCAAGTCACTTCCACAGGCTGAGCCTCAGTTTCTTCATCCAATAAAAGAGGTCTAAAAATATCTCCCTTATGGTTTAGTGGAGGAAATGAAATGAGATAATGTATAGAGTGCTCACTGGGATGTCTGGCATGCAATAAATATTCATTTCTTCTGACTGGTCAAAATGCGCTTTGAATGTGCATTTAGTAGCATGAATAGGAGGTGTGTGCTAGCACTTAATACATCAGCAAAAAGAATCTAGGTGGAAATTAGAAGAAATGCAGTAAACAAACAATTTAATGTGTCAACATATTCTGAAGGAGTTAGAGAAATCCTGAAATTACACCAGTGGTTATTATCTGATGGATGGGTAAATAAAACAGACAGTCCATGACACTATCCTTTCAGTCTTTTTAGAAGAGAATGAGGTATGGTATCCTCTAATGTAGTATCCTTCCCACGCAAGGACATTTTGTCATTAATATCATTTTTAACACAAGAAGAACCAATGAGACTTTTTTACTTCTGCATGCCCAATTTCAGAACCACAGTTAAACAATTGTTTTTTAAAAGAGATTTAACATTATAGGAAACATTTTTCAAAATTTTATTTTATTCAATTATTTAGAGACTAATAGGCTTGCGTTCTGCTTCCTTATTCATTATCCTAGATTTTGAGCTACAGATCATTGCTCTAAATCTCACGATCAGCTGGACCACTCTGAAATAGAGCTCTTAGATATTTAAAGGAGGCATTTCCTAAGGCAATGCTCATCTCATCACATGTCTCCCCCAGCATACAAGATCAGTGATAGTCACTGGACTTATACAAGATTTTGAAATGCTTCCACATAGCCCTTCAGAAAGTATGTAAAATGCTATGAATAAGACATTGTCTCTGGGTTAAACGTTTAATCAAACCTAATGTACTTTTTAAGAGCAAATCAGTGATTACTTCAATATTCTTTACACATGACTTTTGAGTCCCCTTACAACTAAGTCAGCCTCAGTACCAAGAGTAGATAGGGATTTGATTTTCAAAGGGCCATTTTTGTCATAATCCATACCACTTAGAAACCTGAACGACAACACTCAAGAGCAAATTCTTACACATTGAAGTCAAACTTTCCCATAGTCTGACCCATCTCATCTTCTACATCTCCCTTCCACAAACACTAAACCCTAATTGACTTTATCTACTAGCCATTTCCCAAACACACTGCTCATTCTTTCTCATCTTGCACTTTCCTGATAATGCCGTTGCCTTTGTCTAGACTGATATCCTTCCATCTCCATCTATTTAGACCTACATGCCCTTTCAAGGCCTGGTTCAAATGCCCCTTTCTGTTTGTTTTTTTTATTTTTTTCTTCAATTTTATTTTAAGTTCCAGGGTACATGTGCAGGATGTGCAGGTTTGTTACATAGGTAAACATGTGCCATGGTGGTTTGTTGCACAAATCAACCCATCACCTGGGTATTAAGCCCAGCATCCATGAGCTATTCTTCCTGATGCTCTCCTTGCCCCCATGCACCCCCAACAGGCCTCATTGCGTGTTGTTCTCCATCATGTGTCCGTTTGTTCTCATCGTTCACCTCCTGCTCATAAGTGAGAACATGCAGTGTTTGGTTTTTTGTTCCTGCATCAGTTTGCTGAGGATAATGGTTTCCAGCTCCAACCACATCCCTGAAAAGGACATGATTTCATTCCTTTTTGTGGCTGCACGGTATTCCATGGTATATATGTACCACATTTTCTTTATCGAGTCTATCCTCGATAGGCATTTGGGTTAATTTATTGTCTTTGCTATTTGTGAATAGTGCTGCAATGAACAAACGCATGCGTCTTTATAATGCAATGATTTATATTTCTTTGGGCACATACCCAGTAATGGGATTGGTGGGTCAAATGGTATTTCTGCCTCTAGATCTTTGAGGAATTGCCACACTGTCTTCCACAATGGTTGAACTAATTTACACTTCCACCAACAGTCTAAAAGTGTCCCTTATTCTCTGCAACCTTGTCAGCATCTGTTTATACTTTTTAATAATTGCCATTTTCACTGGCGTCAGATGGTATCTCATTGTGGTTTTGATTTGCATTTTTCTAACGATCAGTGATGTTAAGCTTTCTTTCATATGTTTGTTGGCCGCATGAATATCTTCTTTTGAGAAGTGTCTGTTCATGTCCTTTGCCCACTTTTTAATGGGGTTGTTTGGGTTTTTTTCTTGTAAATTTGTTTAAGTTCCTTATAGACTCTGGATATTAGAACTTTGTCAGATGAATAGATTGCAAAAATTTTCTCCCATTCTGTAGGTTTCCTGTTCACTCTGATGATAGTTTCTTTTGCTGCACAGAAGCTCTTTAGTTTAATTAGATCCCATTTGTCAATTTTTGCTTTTGTTGCAATAGCTTTGGGAGTTTTTGTCATGAAATCTTTGCCCATGCTTATGTCATGAATGGTAGTGTCTAGATTTTCTTCTAAGATTTTTATAGTTTAGGGTTTTATATTTAAGTCTTGAATCCATCTTGAGTTAATTTTTGTATAAGGTATAATTAAAGGGTCCAGTTTCAGTTTTCTGCATATGGCTAGCCTGTTCTCCCAGCACCATTTATTGAACAGAAAATCCTTTCCCCCATTGCTTGTTTTTGTCAGATTTGTTGAAGATCAGATGGTTGTAGGTATGCAGTCTTATTTCCAAGTTCTCTAGTCTGTTCCATCGGTCTGTGTGTCTGTTTTTGAACCACTACCATTCTGTTTTGGTTACTGTAGCCTTGTAATATAGTTTGAAATCGGGAAGAGTGATGCCTCCAGCTTTGTTCTTTATGCTTAGTTCTTGGCTATTTGGCAAATGCCCCCTTCTTTATGAAACTTCCATCATCAACCCAGCTAGAAATTAATTCTCTCTCCCCAGAACAGCCATAACACTCAGACTATACTCATCTGCTACTGCTTTGTACCTCCTGAGTTTAACTACACTTGTATGGAGGTATAATCCATCTGTCTTACTGGTCTTTAAGTTTCTTGATGGCAGAGATGATGCTTAAATATTATAATAATTCTTTATAAATAATAAGTGCTCAACAAATAATAATCCTTGTTTTAAAAAATCTTAGCAAGTGCTTCACATCACTAATCACATATGTAAAATCTCCACTTCTCATTTGCCTAACACTCAAGGGTTGTGTGAAAGGATGGGCAAAGCAAAGCTTCTTTTAATCCGTTTCTAAACTTCTTTGCACCACTTGCCACATTCTAGTTTTCCTTCTAGTCATCCTAATGTATTCATTATGGCATTCATTCTAAACCCACATGAGACCCTCAAATAAGTCAATCCCCCTTTGAAACTACACTTTATAATTAGGATTCATGATTGGAATGAACATTTGTATTTCAGCCTATAGGCTGGCCCCTTAAGTTTTGAAATTCTTTTTATGACTATATAGTAAACATTTTCATCATGTGAGAAAACATCCTTTCTACTACATAGCAGATATAGAAGTCACAGAGCACATTGCCTGACACCTACCATCTCATCAGAAAGACACAGTTCACTATTCAGATAGTGAGTGCTTTCTGTGACCCTAGCTAATGAGGAGCTCCTGAAAAGCCACCCACTAAGGATGGCAGGATTGTACTAGCTGGAAGACTGATATGATTTATGATCATTCCTCAGTTTGAGCCTGTGTCACACTCCCACTGCACAAGATTTTTCTTCCTATCTGGGACATACATTCCTTCATTACTTTTGAAGTTTTCTAAAGAAAAACACTCTCCTCCTGCCTCTCTTTTTTGGGGGGTTGGGAGGGAGTTGATGCTTTTAAGAGAGGAGGGGACTCTGTACCCCTCCATGGAAGAATTAAAGCCCATCATATCTTTTTCTGGGATTTTTCTGACAGTTTACCCTTTGTCATATCAGAGACAGAGCCTAAACTTCCTTGTGCAAAGGCAAAAGATATGCAGAGAGAGAGAGCCTGGGCCTCTACTAAGGAGCTTTTCTAAAAAAAAAAACAAACAAAAAAAAAATAGCTACTGCTATTGAACAGATTCTAGGGAAAGGTGGCCAACCCTGGAGAGTCAAAGTTCAGGAACAGCTGGTTGATTTTCAATTAAATTCTATGATTTATGAAATCTGTGTTTCCAATTTGAACAAAAATTAAATGACAGCTTAAAAAGAGTAGGTCCTTAAAAGGACATAAAATATTGACAGTATAAATAGCTGTCAGGTTCAAAATTTAATCATGAATCGAATCCAAGATGATTGTGTTTACACTAAAACAGTGTCCACATGGACATATTAGTAGCAGTCCTACTTGATGATTCCAAAGCAGTAAAGCCACATTGGGTGGAAGATGGACCTCTGGAGAGAAGGTAAATTGCACAGAGATGATCGTGTCCCTTCTTCCCTGTCATTCTTCCCGAAGAGAACCTCAAAGCAGTTCAATTTAAAATGTTGCAAAGCACCACTACCTCCTTTCAACTTTTAGCTGTTCTGTTATTCTTCACTGAATTGAAAAAGGGCAGAGTTGGGACAGGCTTTTATGCCCCACACCTCCAGAAGAATTCACAGAGCTTGACCAGAAAGCAGTGTTGCTGTCCAAATGATAAAGGGATAATTCTAATTTAATTTAAAAGGGTAAGCCGTTAGGGAACTGAACACCTCAGGACTTATCCATAAGAGCTAAGGCCTTTTATTACTAGATTTATATATCCCCATACCACCCAGATCAAAAGTAAGTAAAAGTCATTTCTACATAATAACTCTCTGGTAGCCTATGGATAATGAGTTTGTTATCTCCAGCCATCTCTCATTAGGAAGGGATTGGCCTCTTTACAAACACAGTACAGAGTGGCTAACTCTATATAAAGCTTTTATGAAGAAAGAGCTAGATACAATTTCCCAGTGCATCAAGGAAAGCAGATTCTAACCTCATCTGTGCTGACTGGGTTTGACAAATTTAACCTTGACACACTTCCATTTCGAAACATGTAAAACAGAAATACCCTCAATAACAACTCATCTTCCACAGAGTCTTTGTCAGGATTAATGATTTTGGTGTGTATCGTAAGAAAAATATTCAAATAGAATCCACAGCTGTATTTTTCTGCTGTTCCAACTATAGCCATGGTAAAGCCTGGTAAAGACAATGATTCAGTAAGAAAAAGAAGGCAGAAGTTTGTTACCGGGGGTTGGCAATAATATCCTTATATGGTAGATGAGCTTTTAGTGTTGAGGTACCTGCTCATCTATCCTCATGGTACCAACAGCTCTGAGCTTTTCTAATCAGGAGAATCTCCCAATCCAGCAGTGCCACATGGACCATGTCAAGATGCCTCCCAAGAGGAGCATGTGAGGAGTCGGTGTACTATGTCCACTTACCTGTGTCCTGTCCTAGAGTGTAGCTTTTAACTGCTTGTTTGTCAGTTTGGTAGTAAACAACACCAAAAGTAACAGCAAACTTTAACATAGTCCAAGTTATCATTCTCACCAATCTTCAAACCCAAACCAAACTTTGTCATAAGCCCTAGCTTGCTAAGTCAGGACAACTTGTACCACGTCACAGCCATGAGAACAACTTTGTCCTACACTGAGCACTGCCTAACATCAGTGGTTCTCAACCCTGGCTACACATTAGGATCACCTGGGGAGCTCTTAAAATCCAGTTGCCTAGGCAGCATCCTGACTAAGTCAGATTTTCTGGGGTGTGTCACTGGTTTTCAGGTCTCGCTGGGTGATTCCAAGGTATATGCAAGGCTGAGAACCACAACTGTAGAGTATCTTTCCTTTCTACTATATGAGTTCAATACTAGGATGACCAGCTCATCCTTGTTTGTCTAGGACTGTCTCTGTTTCCCCACTGAAAGTCCCACATCCCAGGAACCTCTTCAGTCCAAGCAAACCAGGGCAGTTTGTTAGCCTAGTGCTGAACTGTTTTTTCAATAACTAGCTTTCAATCCTATTGTTGTTGTTCTTACACTTTCCATTAACAAACCATCACACACCAAAATCTGCTGTTTCTCACTTGTGCCATAAATGTTCTTTATTCTGCATCTCATTCCCTATCCAAAAGATTTGGGGATAAAATGTCTAAAATCCAAGAGATATTGACTCATGAGCAGATGAATTACCTGAAAAAGTTAAAAATGGATTTCAATAAACATTTATTAAAAGCCACTATGTGCCAAGCAGTTTCCAATGCTGTGTGTCAAAGATGAATAAGAAGACAAGCTTACGTTCAGAATGTTCACAATCTGCTAGCATCATAAAAGCCAAGGGAGAAAAAGGAGAGGACCAAGAGAAACAAAGAATATGAAGAGATGGATTAAAAATAAGCTAAGCAAATAAATTTGCAGATGTTATACTATAACTTTAAACTTTAACTTTGGAGGAAAATATAGTATATATCTGCTGAAAATAAAAATGTTAATGCAGGAGAACAAAGACAGGAGCCTCCCCACAGAATTTTTAGAGCATATTTCTTCATATATCACTTCAGAAAATGTTTCATTTCTAACATTTAAAACTCAGCGCAGATGAGCAGATTCAGAATGACTTAAAACTCCTAGAAATCCAAGGTCAATGACATTAAAAATTCCAAGTACACCTGAGTTAAAGGAATATGTTTTATTGGCAATTGGCCTCCATTTTGGAATCTGTGCTCATTATACTATGAAAAATCCTCTCGTATAATACAGGTAACAAAAGCAAAAGGTAAGAATAGTGCTAGGCTGCTAGGTCAAGACACATTAAATAAAATATGAAAACAGTGAAGATAAAAGGTAATCTCAGAACTTTATAAGAAAATAAAATACAATCCACTCTTAAAATCAAACATCAAAAAAGAACTGGAAGAAAGTTTTAGTTTTCATTCAAGAACATTCTCAACCACCACACAGACTTGATCTCATCAGTTTTTAGCAGGTTTAAATATTTTATTTTATATTTCCCCAGAAAAAGTAATTATAGGCTTATTCTACCATTTTTATACCAAATCGGAAAGTTGCCTATAACAGCTCTCTCTTCTTTCCTATTTCCATTTCACTCCAGAAAAAAAAAAAAGGTATAAAACTAACTACCACATCAATCTTTAAAATATCTAAGAATATTTAAGTTCTATTTCTTTTTTTCTTACCAAGAAATTGATAAAAGAAAGACAAAGGGAAAAGTTTTTACTAATTTATATTACCACTCTAATGGCCAGCCACATCGGTTGTAGTTCCTACATGATTGCATCGTTTCTAAAATTAGCTCAGTTTAAATAGGAAGCATTTGTAGGTTAGAGTTCCAGGGATGTGCTGGAGCTGGCTTGCACCAGCTTGAAATGGCTGATTGTTGAATTTTATGAGCTGGTTATTTTATATTGGTGGCTTAAAACAGCTTTGGAAAGAGAATTTACACCACAGAAATTGGCGAGAGTTACTAGAAATCAGGGCTTTTATTAATTGACAAACAATAATTGTATATATTTACAGGGTACAGGGGGATGTTTTGATATACATTTATATTTTGGAATGACTAAATCAGACTAATTAACATATCCATCGCCCCAAATACTTGTCATCTTTTCTGCAATAGATCTCAAAAACTAATTCCTCCTGTCTAACTGACATTTTGAATCCTTTTACCCCTATCTTCCTCTTTCCTGCCCCACCCCTCACCTTCGCCTCTGGTAACCACCATTCTACTCTCTACTTCTATGGGTTTGACTCTTTAGATTCCACATATAAGTGAAATCATGCACTATTTGTCCTTCTGTACCTTATTTCACTTAGCATAATGACCGCCAGGGTCATCCATGTTGTCACAAATGACACGATTGCCTTCTGTTTAATGGTTGAATACTATTTCATTGTGTATATATATACTACATTTTCTTTATCCATTAACCCATTATGGACAGTTAGGTTGATTTTTATATCTTGGCTATTGTGAATAAAGCTGCAAGGAACATGGAAGTGCAGATACCTCTTTGACATACTGATTTCAATTCTATTGGACATATACACAGAACTGAGATTGCTGGATCGTATGGTAGTTCTATTTTTGTTTTTTGAGGAAGCTTCATTGTTTTCCATAATGACTATACAAATTCATGTTTCCAAGAACAGTGTACAAGGGTTCCTTTTTCTCTACATCCTCACCAATACTTGTTAACTTTCATATCTTTATAGTAGCCATTCTAACAGGTGTGAGCTGAAAACTCATTATGATTTTGATCTGCATTTCCCTGATGATTAGTGATGTTGAGGATTTTTTCACATATTCATTGGACACTTGCAGGTGTTCTTTTGAGAAATACCTACTCAAGTATTTCGCCTATTTTTAAATTGGGTTATTTTCTTGCCATTGATTTCTTTGAGTCCCTTACACATTTTGGAAATTAATCAGATGTATGCTTTGAAAATTTTCACCCAATCTGTGGATTGTCTTTTCACTCTTGTTTCCTTTGCTGTGCAGAAGCTGGTTATTAATCATTTACCAGCACACCACTTGCTCTAGCTCCTCACCCATCTTGAATGCGTTAAAAGAATCAGATACAATTTTTTTTAAAAAAGGTGAATTCTGGAGCAGAAAAATAAGAGTCTCCATGATAACCATCAGTGAAATGGGCAAATAAACAGCGAGAATGCAAAATTTTTCCTACCACAGTGATAGAATGTGAAGGAAAAAAGCTGCTCAGTTCAGGATCTCAGCTCAAAAACATCCACCTTTAAAGAGGAAAGGCACAAAGGCAGCCATAAGGTGGAAAGAGGTTGACACTCTGGAGGCACTCAGAGAAATCATGGTGAGGGTGCAACAGACTCCTCGCACTTTCTATCTGCCCCATTTCCACATTACAGTGATGAAAGGGTGGGCTGGGAAACCCGCATATGGGGTTCCTAAGAGGGACCTGACTCTTTTTTTATAAGATTTGCCCAGTTCCACCGGCCAGAATGTCTTTCCTTTCCACAGCCCCACAACGATGCCCTTCATGAAGTTTAAATACAAAATTCATCCCAAAGCCTTTCCTCTCTGTCGTATCAAAGTCATAGCAAGAGGGAAAAAAATTCCTGTTTCCCATTCTGAAGGTGATGTTCAAAGTAAGAGATACTCTATTTTTGTCCATGCTTTGTAAGCATGGACAAAAATTTACTGTGAGTCCTTTCTGGTAGGTTTCTGTTTATGTTTTTATCCAAACACATTAGAAGACTGGCTTCCTGTTTCTTTCCCAGAAATACGCCTTATGGGCCCAGTGCTTCCCTCCTAATCTCTCACATCCTGTTTTGTGACAGTCTAAAATGAAGGTGCAGCAGGTCAAACTGTCATTGATTTAGCAATGCTTCCCTTAGCTTGAAGAGGTGGAGAAATGTTTCCTGTCCCTTAAGAGGCATAAAGGTAGGAAATCAGGCTTTTCAAAAGGCAGTCACATTCTGTCCATGTGAATACTTTCCTTAGCCTGCTTGGGCTCTGACACCTGCACTGTTTACACACCTGGATGCACTTTGTAACCCCAATCGGGCTCTGACGCCCCACGTCAGGCCACCAGTGCCCACCTGCATGGATGCCCACCTAAACCTTCTCTAGCTCTGGCACTCTACACTGGGCTGCCTTCACAGGCTCTCCCTTCTCACTTCACTCAGGCTGGGAACGTTGTGTGTTCGTGAGTTCACTTAAACTCTTCATAGCTGAAATAGTTTATCTCATTCTCTTTTTTCCTATATAGAATGTTCTGTAAATGTTCCTGTGTTCCATAGAAAGAAATTAAGGAAGGAGGAGGGGAAAGGAAGGAAGGCAGTAGGGAGGAAAGGAAAAGGAAAGAAGAAAGAAAGGAAATATCCAGGGACATTTTTTTTTTAATGGATTCTCACTCTGTTGCCAGGCTGGAGTGCAGTGTCATGATCTCGGCTCACTGCAACCTTCACCTCCTGGGTTCAAGCTATTCTCCTGCCTCAGCACCCTGAGTAGCTGGGATTACAGGCACCCGCCACCAGGCCCAGCTAATTTTTTGTATTTTTAGTACAAACGAGGTTTCACCATGTTGGCCAGGCTGGTCTCGAACTCCTGACCTCAGATGATCAACCCCCACCTCCCCCCGCCCCGGCCTCCCAAAGTGCTGGGATTACAGGCATGAGCCACAGCGCCCAGCCCCAGGGGCATTTTCTAACCACACACCTCTGTATGCTCATAAAACTAAACCTTTTCTTTATACTGCTTGTTCATGTCCCTGGATTGCCAACATTATTCAGCTGTGGCAACACCCATCAACACTCCAGCCACACACCATTTGCAATTCCTCTGCATCTTAACAGTTTACTCTGCTCCCAAGATATTTTGAAGGAAAGAGAAAAAAGAAAAGGTTATAAAAATTTTTTGTTCTGCAGTAGCCCTGGGAATTTTTTAACATGAGGTGCATTCACACCATTAAGTGAGCAAACAAAAAAAAAAGGCTTCATTTTATAAGAGCCATTTTAAAACTGCTTAAAAGAAAGTAAAAGCAAAAGCATCACAGAATTAGATGCCACTAAAAATATTTAATTAATTTGAGATCAGTAGTGCATTGGGCTCCAACCACTTTCCTGCAATAACACTGGTAACCTGATACCAAAAGTGAGGAAGGAATACAGGAACTTACCCTCTCCCAGGGCAAGAGCACACCTAATCTGGGAATAGTAAAAGGAGATTCAGTACAGAAATTAGCTGGGACACAGAACTTATGAAAGAAAGAAGCCTTGCTGGAAGCCATCCACATTGTGCCTCACTATTAGAAATCACTGGTGCAAGGTAATATTTGGACAGGTGTAGGCACTCATTTGTATTTGAAGGTAAGCAACGAGCAGCCAAAGGCTTAATTAACTTTGCTTTCAACTACTACTGTGATGTAATTAATTATTGCTGTCCCTAAAACCATTATTTTTTTGTGGTTGATCTTTTATGGATGGGATCTTTCAAAGGATGGAACAGCAAGATTTTTTAACCCTTTGTGACTCGTAAGGACTTTCAATCTCCCAAGTTGAAAATGCCAGCATCTAATATAATAGCCTCCCACATAAGGTGCATAATTCCTTAGGAGTGTGTGAGATGATCCTTTGGAGTGCAGGAAAAAAATATTAGGGCATTTACATTTGTTTATATTTTAATCTATAAATAGAGAAAGAAACCAAGCTCTACTAGTATCTAATGTACAGATCAGCTCTGGCACCCTCACTCAGTGCATGGGTCCAATAGCCAGGTAGTCAGACATCACTGATCTAGATGTACCCTATCACAGAGTAGGAGAAGCTGCCAGCCTGCCCTCTCTTTGTCTTTGGTTTTCAGCATTTGGCTCTACATCACAGTTTGCATGTGCCCAGCGAAGTGGATTCACAGATCATGTTACTTAATTTTAATCAAACTAATTCTCACCAAATGCTGTTATGGCTTTAAGATATTTCTGCAAAGAATCCAATGGATTAATAATGTAAATGCAAGTGAAAAAAATAAGAAGAGAGCAATGGCAAAGCTGACACTTCTACCTTCAGTACAAGCTCTTTGCCAGCTACACATTTAATCGGTTCCTTCAAGGTAAATTAGATGTTTTAACAATAAGCAACAAAGCAACTTCTTTTTAAAAGAAATTCATGCTATAGAAAGAGCATTGTGAAAAATGAACGTTTGGAAATGTTTCCATCATTATATGATTTTGTTGAGGAAAACACTGTAAGTATACACTCTAAACACTCCCTCTCTGCTGTTTTTAAATCTTCCAAATAGTGAGTTTCAGTGGGTTTTGAATGCCTTTGTTAAAAACATTAAAATGCATTATCTTCAAATTAGTTTTGCAAGAACATCTGATTGAGATCACAGAAGATGGAAATTTGCTAGCCATATTTCAACAAAAACCATTGCAAGATGAATTCTAGATTGAAAATTGACTTACATGATTGTGAAGTCCGTAATGCACTCCTCCTACTTGGATGTTTTCAGAAATATGTTTCAACTATGATAATAATTGAAAACTAAGTCTCAAGATAAACTCGAGGTAGAAATACAACTTCTAATTGCTTCACTGCAAAATTTTAAACTAATCGTTTAAAAACAAATAAACCATGTTAAAGTACATTGCTCTCCTTTAAAAATGGTACTAATACTTGGATGAGAAAAAAATATTTTATAACTATAAACAAATACAATAAAATATCATTTTAATGTGTTTATTTTATATTCATGACATCCTTTTAATTTATTTAAGTGTATGTTTTACAATAAGCATACATGGCTATTGTAGTACATTTATATAAATGATAAATAAGCATATGTAGATTGTGGATAGAAAGTTCAAAAATATTTTACTGATAGAGGCACAAGATCTAAAAAGTGTTGTGATGACCAGGCTTCCAGCCTGGTGAGAGTTTACTTCCAACACATCATGGTACCTACTGTGTACATCAGAGAGCTGAAGTTCCATCATGGTGCCTACTGTATACATCAGAGAGCTGAAGCTCCGTGTTAGGTAAGTTTGGGAGCAACAAAAACATATTCAAGTTAGTGCATCAGTAAAGCTTCAATTAAGAAAAACAAGATTTACTAAAATGTAGGCCATAAAATACTGGTTTTACATATATTAACTTCAGAATCATAACAGTATACCCACATTGGTTGCAGTACTCCACTTAAATGAGTTTAGAAATGCTGGATATGACTAAGTATGCTTTCAAATCAAAGGTTCCTAAAGCCATTAAACTGCCTTCCACCTTAGAGTAAAATTTCATGTTCACAGATGATGTCAAAACTTCTGATAATCAAAACACAACTTTCAACATTGACAAAATTTTTCCCTATATGTCAACTCATGCCGCTCCTATATTCAACACTTTCCAGCAGGCTTTTCATCTCAAAGTAGAATCCCAAATTTTTGGAGTTGCCTACAAGATCCTCTCTGATCTCACCCCTTCTACCTCTCTGGCCTCAGCTCCTTCTACCCTCCGTCACTGGGCTGCAGCTACACACCAGTCCCCTCACTCTTTCTTGAACATTCCAGGCCCATTCCCACCTCAGGCCACTCTTGCTGTTCCCCCAGCCTAGGAGATTATCCGTTCTCCTCCCCCGCTGTCCTTGACTGCCACTTTAGCAGGAAAGCCTTTCCTGAACACCCTCCTGCAACCTCTATGTCTCTTTCATGATTCATTTTTCTCCTTAACTCCTGTCACCATCTCAAATTATATGTATTTAGGTTTTTTTTGTTTTTTTGCCACAAAGGAAGATTTTGTGTTTTATTCACTGTTGTATCTCCAGCACTTAGCACAGTGCCTGGCACATAGAATAGTAAACATCTTTTGAATAAATCTGCATCTTAAGCAGAAAACTGAAGAGCTGTTTCAAAATACTCAGAAGTAGAAACCATCTCCATCAACTTATTCAATATTTATTGTGAATTTACTATGTGAATTTACTATGTAATTTACTATGACCAGGCACCATTTTGGATTGTTTGAGAAAATGTAAAAATAAAACAAAACTCTCTTAAGAAGCTTAGGATTTGACATAAAATGCAAACACAGATCATTGTAATATTCAGCAGGCTATGTTTGCTAAGCATTATTGAAGGGTTGCTGGCTTGGGAAGTGTCGGGAAGAGAGAACTCACTTCTATCTATTAGAGCGGGAAAGTCAGGGAAGTAGAATATCAGGAATGACTTCAGAGAAGAAAGTATTTGAGTTAACTTTCAAAGGTAAAATTTTGTTTATAACTTTAAGTACACCATGTATTATATAGTATGATTCATTTTTCTCTAAGATTATTTTCAATTTTCTCCACTCCCTAGTTCGCAGAAAGGTAAAGAAAATGAACTTATAAACATACTGGCTTTCAAGGAGCTTAGAGCTTCTTATCAATCCGGGAATTATTAGAATTTTAACAAAGCCTCTTGAATTCAGAAACAGAGAAACTTGGCCCACTGTAGCAAGGGGACATTGTCACATCACAGGCGAGTAAGTGTGAGTTAGACGACCAGGATACACCCCAATCTGAATGGGGAAGGAAAATGTGTTTGATTAATTTTGACACCAATAGTTTCTTTTAGCAAATGCCACATTCTTGGCAGGTTTATGTTTCTTATTATGCCATTTTACCACTTAAAGAGGATAAAAGGGAAAAATTAAAGTCCCATGAGTCTCTATTAATCTTTTCTTCAAACATCACCTCAAGGATCAGGCATCAGATATGACATCTTTCAGGGTTTTCACCCTGAGTATTCAAGTCCTTTTATGCCAAATGCAAAGAAGAGACACCAATCCAGTATTACCAGATTTATATTCATTGGCATTTTTATCTCATCCTACTATTACATATCTGTGATCATAGCACCTGCTGATTCAGAAGCACCAAAAGACCAGGTTCAAGAGCTCTTGCAACTAGTTAGTTACTGAACTAAAATAGGTGTCTGGACAAAAGAGACTTGTGCTTAAAATAGGAGAGCAAAAATACCTTCCATGCCATTAGAAATGCATAACCTTCCAGCAACAATGTGACGGTGGCCAGTGGTCACTAGAAACCCCCCAACCTATAAGCACCTTGAGGTTATAACTGAAGTGTGTCCTTTATTTCTGACAGTTAATCCCAAACATGGCATCAAAAAGGGACTTCCCAGGAGCACTAATGGGGTCATTTTCTTTACAATGGTACAAGCAGTTATTTGATATGAGTAGGTTCTAAGAATAAAGAACTCTGGCGTTATTTCCATATTGACTAAAGAGTATCAGACCCCACAAACAAATATTTTATTTATAAATAAAAGTGTGCAATGGTATATGAATGCAAAAACAGTTAAAGGTAGGAAACTCTTCCCATTATAAATATCCACAGCTTTTAATTGAGTATAAAATAATATCTCCTGCTTGAATAATTTTGTAAGAAATTAGGATATGCAAGTCAATGAAGAAAAGTGTCTGGGGATAATGCTTGGATTATATGACAAGGATCCTTATTGGCAGTCATTAATGTCAATTATATCCCTGTCTTTTCAGAAGAAAAGAATGTCACTTATATCATTTTCAAAAGAAAAGGCAGGGATGGCTGCTACATAGACCATCACAAAGCTCAAAAGAAATTAATTTGGTTTGCCAATCCTTTTTGTAGCCAGGCTCATGTTTGTAATTTCTTGTTGATTCAGAAGCAATGAACAAATTTTTGCTCAGTTTAGGATGTCTTTTTTGGACAAACTCTGATTTCCAGAGCCAAGGAGTTAATTTTCAGATATTTCACATGACATTCTAGAGGTTAATTATTAAGCAGGTAGTGTGCATTTCATTTCCAGGAAGAGATGGACATCTCCCCTGACAGTTCTCAGGGATAATGGAAGGCAGAAGAAAGATCTAATCTTCATTTCACTGTTGATGAAGTGAATATCCTGAATGGATATTCTGTGGCAGTCTAATGAGACAACACAGCACACAGCGGAAATTTGAAATATTCTGAGTCACTACAGAAGAGTAGATAGATTCAAACCTGCTTTTATTGTCTCATTTCCAAGAGCTTTTATACCATTTCTCCAAATATGAAAACGTTCCTTGTCTCTCTCCTACCACTCCTTTTTGCTTGTGTCAGTTACTCAATGCAAAACAATTCCAACCAGGAACAGTCATTCCAGCCCCAAACAATCATCTGAGTTTGGCTTTCTGTCCTCAAACAGCGTCCACGCACACTTGATTCCACTCAAATACTCTTTATCCTCTTGCCACGTCATAGAAATGGCCTTGACACATCCCAAGGCACAGACCACAGCACGCAGTTCTCCAGTACATAAGTACATAAGAGACAGAGAACAACTCCAAGTGAGTTATTCAGTATCTCTTATATAACTCATTCCATTCTGAAAAGCAGACTTCAGCCATGGTTTAGAATCAAATTGCAACATAGCTCTAACAGAAGTAAGGTCTGTAGCCCAAGGAAATACCACAGTCACTTTTTATTGAAATCCTTTATTGGCTAGAGTCTAGCTTCTCTTAGGTATAGGCTGATGTCTTTCGTGTCCTATGGCCTATGAACATTTGCCACTATCTTGATGGATCTGTTCCATGGGTAAACAAAAATTTCTCACTTTTACAATTGTCAATCCAAAAATTTTCATCAAGGCCCTCAAAAGCTTTTTGGAACTCCCAAAGTGTACCTAAAAAACACACTGCACTACTTATAATCTCAGATTTCTCTACACTTGCCTTAGGGCAAATTATTTCTCCTTATCACCCTCTCCCCTACCCTTTCCACAGGCAAAAGTCAAAAAGCTAGTTCATATTAAATTTTAAGATCTGTAAGAAAAAAACTCAGCAAGTTGCTGTTGGTTGAAGGAAAACAACATAAAAATCTTCCTCCATAAGTGAAGACACAGGGAAAGAAAGAAAACTTGAGCCCAGCAAAATAGTGCTCTCTTCACACAATCAAGATTTCTGTTAAAAGTCTATTCTTTATAAGCAGTACATACCCATGGTTCTCACCTGATGCCAGAGAAGCTCAAGGTATTTTAGGTTTCCATCCTGAACATTTTCCTTAAGAAATGATACCTGCTGACCAGAGAGAAGAATTAGCTATTACTGAATACATATTATTTTATGAACTTTAGGGCCTCAGGGGGACCATGATTTTACCAATGAGCTAGCTTTTTAAACAGGATGGATGAGTGCACGGGCACATTACAGATGCGATCCTATGGCCATTACCTGTCTGTGCATCTCCCTCTGAGACACGAGGTAGCAAAGTAAACTGCTCCCCTGTAAGATAAAGCCTTAAATGATGAAAATTCAATTCAAGTGTCCCAGTAAACTATATCCTATTTTCCCACCCCTGAAGACCAATAGCCTCCTCTTTCTTTTGCCTTTCTTTCTGAGTTACTTTTCTCTATGCCTCTGCCTCTCGTTCTGTCTCCATCTGTGAGGAAAGAGGGCTCAGGGAATGAGGAAGAATTCTGTCTTTTGACTTCTGTCTCCTTCTCCTAGCCTCTCTCCCCCTGTTTCTACCTCTCAGCACCTCTTCCCCAAGTCTCTCTCCCTCTTTCCCCATCTCCTTCTCTCCCTGTCTCACTTTGGTATTTCAATTTGGGTTTTCTTGTTTTGCAGGAAACAGTACTGATTTTATACTCCTGGAAATGAGGGTATACAGCTGGGCAAGAACTTCTCTGGGAGTGAATCACTATTGTTCCCAGAGGTTTTATTTGTCTTCTTTACAAGTCTCCCTGCTGCCCACAAAAGTGCCAAGCTCTTGATCAATGGGATGGCGAAGTGTCACATTTTTCCCCTCTAAATGCAGAGTAAACCTTCACAGCCTTGCTCCACTGCACTGAAAAATGAAACTGTAACTACATGCTGGAAGGTCCTTAAACAATTCCTCTCTAGGCATAGCCCCTGAATGGCTTCTACATGGCTAAAGAAGTGCCTCAGAGGAAGAATGTTTATCCTTATAAAATAACTTCCCATAAGAAAACTTTCGTTCCACAACTGTCTTTTCCAGGAATCCTAGTTACACCATCAACATTAAAACCCACACCTGTCACATGAAGCAGATCAAAAGAAAAAGAAAAAGAAAAAGAAGCCCTTCCCATTGAGGACTCAGCCCTATGTACCTTCCTATTCCCCACAGCTAGCAAGTATAGGTGATAAATGCATATTGGTAATAATGAGACCTATGTTTTGTGACCTAAAATCCTGCTAAAACTAGAGTCCTGACCCATCCTTTCTCTTCCCAGAATTTTATTCATTCTGAAAATAATAGAAGTTTTCTTACAAGTTTCAATAAGCCACGACTATCAATAATAAGAGCCTCACTCCACAATTATATTAATTCACACTTGTAGCTCCTGTTGCTCTATGCCAGATCCTGAAAAACATGGCCCATGGGCCATATCCAGCCCACATATGTAAGTTTTACTGGGACACAGCCATGCTCATTTGCTTACATAGTGTCGAAGGCTGCTTCACACTACAATGGCAGAGTTGAGCAGTTGCCACAGAGACAGACCCTTTACAGAAATAATAGATATACCTGCTCTAAGCAACAGAAACACCTAATGATTATGCCAATAATTGCCATCACTCATTCAGTATTCCATGAGAAAGTGACACATACTTTTCCTGGATTATTGATTGCCACAGCCTTATGAGTAAGTGCTGGGATTATAGGCGTGAGCCACCACACCAGGCCTGAGTTAGGCACTTTTATTAACACTACGATAGACTGAATGTTTGTGTTCCCCCCTAAAACTCATGTTGAAATCTGAACCCCCAATATTATGGTATTAGGAGGTGGGGCCTTTGGGAGGTAATTAGGCCATGAGGGAGGAGCCTTCATGAATGGGATTAGTGCCCTTATAAAAGAGACCCTAGAGAGATCCCTGACCCCTTCTGCCATGAGAAGACACAGTAAGAAAACAGCTGTCTATAAGCCAGGAAGCATGCCCATGCCAAACACTGAACCTGCTGGTACCTTGATCTTGGACTTCCCAACCTCCAGAACTGTGAGAAGTAAATTTCTGTTGTTTATAAGCCACCCAGCCTATGATATTCTGTGACAGCAGCCTGAAAGAACTAAAAGAATTATCATTTTCAAAACGAAACCAGGTATCTTGTAAGAGGAGCAAGAAGTCAAACCCAGACAGTCTGGCTTGAGAGTCCATGCTGGTAATCACTACTCCAAACTGTCTCTAGATTTGGGGATGCTAATGCTCAGACAGGAAAGAAGTTGGGTAACAGTAGGACACAGTACAAAACAAAACAGTGAATGTATTTTTAAAAGCCGAAGAAAGTAAAACCAAATAATAAGAAAGGATTGGGGGTTATCAATATAAGAGCTGGGACAACAGTTTGTAAAATTTCACCCAAGTCAGACTTTTAAACAACTTTCATAGATTCTTTAGATGAAATTCAGGAGACAGCAGCTAGCTAGATACTGAATAAATGTTTGTTGAGTGGATGGTTGGATAGATGGATAAGCACTAGGGTATCTCACAGAATCAAGTGAATGACCAAGAAGTGGGAAGAATTGGGACCAAGGTAAATCAAACTTCAATAGGAGAATTTAGAGGTCCTCTTTATAAATGACTATCATCAGCATGACTCAGCCTCAGAAACACTCAGTTTCTGGGTATTCCCATTCCAGATTTCAAACTCCAAGGAGACAAAATCTTATTGGGTCACCTTAGCCTAGATAAATACCCCTAGAGCAGTGGTTCTAAGCCCTAGCTGCACACTTGAATCCCCTGGGGCACTTTTAAAGAATACCAACTCCTGAGCCTCACCTAAGCTCAACTGAAACTGAATCTCTGGGGATAAAGACATGGGTGAACTTGGGACTCTATTCTGTGATTGAGGCAGGCAGCCATCTCATAAAGCCAACTGGAAACAAAGCAGAAACACAGAGCTAGAGCCCTCATGGAGTCTTTTCAGGTACAGGAGCTAATAAAATCATTCTTCTCTATGCTAATTTGTGTTGGGTCTTTCCTTACTCACAAAATGTAGCATCCTACCCAATAGAATCCTGATCTCCAAATGCCATGAAATCAGACCTAGTAAGTTAATGAACATATTCCGAGTATCTGCTCTATACTCAGACCTGTCCTGAGTGCTATAGGGGACACTAATAATTATTAGACTCCCTGTGTCCTCAATAACTCATAACTCTAACCTATGGAATCTAGAAGAAATAGAGCATGAGAGAACTGAACTGAGTTAGTATGCTAATAATACATATTTTTTGGTCTGGCTTCTTTTCTTAGAAGAAATGGATTTTCAAACAGTTTAGAATCTATGTTTGGGAGAAATTTTAAAGAATGGTTATCTTGGGCATTGGCTTATATTTTGGCCTCCGATATGGGAAGAAAACTAGTAATGCTTCTAGAACTATTTGTAGGACTGACTGAAAGGGCAATCAATGGAACTCATGAGATTCTCTACAGCTGCAAAGTCATGATTTCTGAAGCAAATCAAACTTTCTATGCAAAATCTTATCTCCTCAAGGAAAGCAGTGCAACCTGTAGTCAGGGGAAGGGAAGGGAGGGAGGAAGGAGGAACAAAGCACTGATTTCAAAAGAGAGCTGCTTACCAAACTCATCCAAATCTCCAGTGGCCACTTGCTTCTGATTGAACCACCTGATCTTTGTGAAGAGAAATAAATCTTCTCCTCAGTGGTTTGACTGTTAGTACCGTGGAGAGTGCTTCCAAGATGCAAAAAGAAAGGAATTTAAATAATTAAGAGAATAAGCAACTGCTGGCTCTTCTCCTTCTGCTCTAGGGATTTAGGTTATTAGAAGACTTTCAACCTCCTTGGCTGAAGGAGCCTCATAGTACACACTAAAACTGCAACCATTTAGAGCTAAACTCAATGCTGTTCAGGACTTGCACAGCCTCCCTAATACAATCCATCATGTAGTTTATGGAACAGTTGAATAGGGGGCCATAGGAATTGGAACCAGGGTTTATCACTGTGAAGATATTTGAAGAGTCTGCTCCACCATGTTAAGTGAGCCTGAACAAAACAAAACAAAGGGCAAATTATCATAAAATGTAAAAACAGGCAAATGGGTCGTGATGGTCATGGTGGTGATAAGTTGAAATTAAAATGTAATGCTGACTCATTTTCCTTTGGAATTCAGAAGTGATTGTCTTTTTAGCTTTTTTATCTCAAAGTATGTCAGAAACTAGCCATGGATATTACTTGTTAGTAGTGTATTGTAGAATATTTGCTTTGATTGCAAAACAAATTCTTTCAGTCTCAAAGAACACAAGTACACAAATCCAAACAAGAAACACAAAGTTTTTGAAGAATAGCATCTTTTTGAAATACAGTTCTCCTAAAGCAAGAATATTAGTGCTGCTAGTGGGATATTCATATCAGAAAGACAGACAACTGGTCAACTCCCTACCATTCCAAATGAGAAGACCCTGTAAAAAGATCATCAGCAACCTATTCAGCAAAGTGGAGAGCCTTTTTTTTTTTTCAAAAACTCTTTTTGTGTTTATAGCTGTATGGGCCATGCCTTAACACATTTCTTATATAACTAGCAAGAGAATTTCTGCTGCTTGGAAACCAGAGATTAAAATTAATATATTGGTTGATACCCACAACAGCATCTCAGGTGTCATCATTGAGAATTATTATTTTCAGCAGTTCATGGCTCATTTCTTTAAAATTAAAATTAGTGTTGTGGCACCCAAAGATAATTTTCCAGCTGTCTCTATGGAGAATAATATAAGCTTGGTGAGTTTAATGAATGGTAGTTTACTGCCATTCAGTGTCAATGCAGTGAGTGAGTTTGGATTTAACAGGAACTGGAATAACAGTCTTACCACTGTGTCTTCATTAATATGGAATCCTAATACAGCCATGATAGCTGATAAATTATGCCCAGCATCTCAATTACCTTATCAAAGAAAATTATTCCTAATGACCAAGGAGGGGATAAGGAAATGCAAAGAGAAATAGGGGCCAAATTAGTTGGGATGAAATTAAACCTTGTGCAGATTGGCAGATCAGATCTGAGCTAGTTAGTACGAAGATGTGAAGGTGGTGGAAAAACAAGAATAAATAGGAACTAGAACATGAAGGTCATGAAAGGCGACCAAGAAAGATGACAATCCCTGAACTTCTCCAAACAAACAACCAAGATCTCACACCACCATTTATGTCGGGTTTGCAAACACACACGAGGAAGTGTGCACATAATCAGAGTGCTGGAACTGCTTTGGGACTTTGGGAAGAGCCTACAAGTGAGGTTCCTGGTGCTATGCCCTAGACACCTTGTTCCTAAATTCTTCCCAGCCTTCCCCCACCTAACTCTGTAACGCAGAAGGACTAACTCTTGCAGGATCATTCCCATGTTCCCTCCTCAGCTGCCTTCCAGTTGGATTTGGCCAGCAGGAGCACTAATGAGACTGGAGGGAGGAAAGGAGAAGCCAGAGTATTTCTGCCGCTCTCTGTCTTGGGTAGCATCTCCAGCAGAAGCTATTTCTCCTCTACCCCAGCTCCCACTGAACAGACAACTATCAGTGACCCCAACCCATGGGCTCCAGTAACACCTCCTTCTTTCTTTGTTCCTGCAGACAGGGATGGTATAGCAACCTCTCACTGTTTCTAATCTCCAGAGTACCTACCGTCCTCTACACGACTACCCAGTTCTTGCCATCATAACCAGTTCCTTGCATTAAATTCACGTTGTTTTAAACACAGTAATTTCTGTTTTCCTGGTTGGACTTTGAGTGATACAGGAAATAAGAGATGGAGAGGCCACAACTGAAAGGCCTCAGGAGTCTGTATGACAGGCCCATTCACTCTCATACTGAATTCAGGAGTGGGGGGTAATTCATTACGAGAAAGTGCCTGCAGAGCCAGGCGCCCAGGTTTACGTAAATTCATTGCATGATTCTCCTTCAAGTAGCCTAGAAATTGAGGGAAACAAGAAGCAATACCCTTCCCAGGCAGGCCCTTAGGAAAGAAAAAGCTGCAAAATCAAGGCACTTATTCTTCGCCTCCCCTCTGGAGGAGACTTGAGAAAACAATGGAGAGTTACCAGATGGACAGAAAGATAAGTGGGCAGCAAAACCTCTCCTCCCCATTCAAAGATGCATCACCAGGGTTTTCACACAATCTAAAAGAGATGAACCCAGGGCAGCACAGTCAAAACAGAAAGCAGAGATTTCCACCAACAGTGTGGACCTTTTAGCCAAGCAGCAAAAACCTAATCAAAAGAAAATACTAACTAAAGTTAACACTTCCTCTGTCTCCAAAGTCAAACAGGTGGGCAAGCCTGGGCTGGGAGTGGCTCAGGAGCAAAGGCCATGTCCTACCAGCCTTGCAGGGGGTCAGGAAATGTTTGCGAAGGAAGCCCCTCTAGTTTCTTTCCCAGATGAGCCCCATGAATCATCAGAAGACTGAAATAATTCCATCTTTCTCACAGAAGAACTGAGGCAATGTAATGGGATCCAGATTGCACAACCCACTGGTGGTTGAAGAGAGACAAATAATAAGATTTATATATAAGCAAAGTCTCTGACATTAAGAATGAGTCCACTGGCATGCTGCTGCCTCTCAGGGATCATTACCATATTGCTTTCCATAATCTCCTTAAAGTGAAATTAAAAGTCACCACTGCTCTTCATCTCCCTGCCTATTTACTCAATGGAATGAAATCATTCTTCCTTATGCTGCAAATGAGCCGCCTACTTCAAAAATCCCTTAGACACTCCTGGCATTTTCTTGAAGAAAGGCCTCCTCCATCCACCCTTAATTAAACCAAGGTGACAGAAGAGGCTCCCCTACGGCCTTCTTCAGCATGTGCAGTGGTATCAAGTGCTTCACTCCTCTCACCTTTATTTCCTGTTAGGCTCCCAGCACACAGGCCAGTTGCGAGCCAGTTTGGCCCTGCAGAAAATGCTCATGCTATACACTCGGGGAGCCTTTTCCCTGACTGTTTCAAAGAACATCTGCATTAGCATTCTATGCCTCTAGGGGACAGGGTGAGGGAGCTATGTTTGAGTTCTGGCAAGAGGAGTGAGAGTAAAGGAGCCCTCCCTTCTGCAGGCACTTGCCCATCCCCATGGAAAGCTTCTCCTGGAAGCCTCCAAGGCTTGGAGCCAGGCCATTTCTGCACACATCAGCCCCTGCAAGCATCTGACCAGATGGACCATGAACCTGACCTCCAGGCCCAGTGCAAAGAGTTTCCAGCAGCAACTGCATTAGTGCCACCTTAGGCTTGAATAATTTTGTATCTCAGAAAATTTAAGAATATTTGAAGAAGAAGCAATACCTTCTGAAATTAAGCCATTTAAAGGGGAGGTAGTAAAGTGCCAGACTGACTGTGTTCATAGGCAGTCAAGGTAGCTAGCGTATGTAATTTAAGAATTCTAGGAGCAGTCCCAATCAGCTCCCACCCTCCTCCAAGAGGCAATTACAGAATACAAGCCAAGAATCACTTAGAGCCAAGAGACTTGAAATGGATTCTGAGATCCACCATATACTGAGTGACTAGAACGAATAACTTCTCTGTATTTTACTTCCTCATCTGTAAAATGGAAGTAGTGATTATAAAAGTACCACTTCAAGGCTATTGTGAGAATTGAACAGGTTAGCCTATATAAAGAGCTTATGGTCTTGGCCTAAGGAAAGCTTACTGTATTTAGTAGTCTGTTTCTTAAACAGCCAAATACCGATGTCCTGGTGACTGCAATTTTCAAGGATGAGAAATTTTGTTGTTACTGTTGTTCATTTGTTTGTTTTTAAGGCATCAATCCCTGTTCTACTGTTATTACCCCCAGGAGGAGCCACATGTTGCGCATACTTTTCCCCATAGAAATAAGTTGGTAGGCAGTTTCTCCAAGTTTGGAGAATTATTAATGAGGCCTTGCCCTGTAACAGATGTCAGCACACCACACGATCTCCTGGCTCCCTTCACCACAGCACTTCTCAAACTTTATTGTGCTTTAAAAACTCACCTGAGGGAATCTTGTTATATTATGTTTTAGGATTTCGTTACTCCAGGATGGGGCTTGAGGCTCTGAATTTCTAACGCATCCTCAAGTTGTGCTACTGCTGCTAACCCACGGACCAATCTTTAAGTATCAAGATATCTGTATACACCAAATTCTAGTGCAATTTCACTCCCCACAGCCAGCACCTGTGTCTTTTTATCAGCAGGCTGCCCGCAGGCTGCAGGAACAGCTCTGCCATCACATACCCAAAGCTGGAAAGCATGAGAATTGATGCCCCTGGGAGCAGCTCTTAATGCTGGATGGTACTGGGTGTAAATACCTCAGTGACCTCTTGCCTGTTCTGGACAACACTGAAGTGTGATTGCTGCTATCTCAAAAGCTCTTCTGTGGAACTGAACTAAAGTTAGCTTCTGGGAGACTTTGCTTGCTTTTGTACACTTTCTTGGCTTCTTTCCCTTTCCTGTCCAACTTCCCCACTATTCTCTTACCTTTTTTTTTCAAGAACACTTCTTAATAAATTCCAATAAATGGGCTGTGCACGGTGGATCACGCCTGTAATCCCAACATTTGGGGAGGCCAAGATGGGACAATCACTTGAGGTCAGGAGTTCAAAACCAACATGGCCAACATAGTGAAACCCCATCTCTACTAAAAATACAAAAAAAAAAAAAAATAGCTGGGGTGGTGGCACGCGCCTGTAGTCCCAGCTACTCAGGAGGCTGAGGCAGAAGAATCGCTTGAACCAGAAGGCAGAGGCTGCAGTGAGAGTTTGTGCCACTGCACTCCAGCCTGGGTAACAGAGCAAGACTCTGCCTCAAAAAATATATATATAGTAAAATAAATTCCAATGAATGGTGTTTGTCATTCATTCATTCAAAAAAAATTAATTCATTCAACAAATTTTTATTATTCTCCCTGACTCCTATATGTGCCTGAATATGACACTGTGGGTACAGGAACAAGTCTCAGTCCCTACCCCAAAGAGTCCTAAGCCCACAAAGACCAGAGCCTACACAGGTAGCACTTGGAGAGAGCAGAAGCCCATGCTGAAGTTGAAACTAACCCACCTGGGAAAACATGTTCAACTCTAAACATGGTCATGCACTAGTGGCCTTTTCCAAACAGTGTCCCAAACAGAAGTGACAACACCAAAATTGATTAGCACGTCAGTTCTCTCTCTCCATCCTTTCCTCTCTCAGGAAGCTTGAATGGCAAGATGCCATGACAGTGGAGAACCCACAGCTGCCTACAGCCTGGTGGATCTGGAGCCAGGCTGGCTGAGCCCACCCTGGCTGCCTGAGCCGGCCTTGGCTGCCCCTCCTCATCAACAGCTTCCGCCTCTCAAGAAGTGCAGGTGCAAGCTGGTTTGCAGGGCACCAGCTTGATGCAGGAAGCAGCAGTGGGCCGGGAAAGCAGCTGCAGGGAAATTCACAGCTAGTCATGAGATGACACATGCCCCTCACTCCACCTTCCCTGCATCTCTGGAAGAATGGCTGATATTCCTGAGGCTCTCTCTCTTCAGAAGCCACTAAGTGGCTCTGCCAAGTGGGGAGTGCCAACAGCCAGGTGACTTCTCTCCCTGGAATACAAATAAGAAGTAACATTGGCCAAGTAGGCTGAAATCAGAATCACGCTGGAAAAAAAACCAGGAAAGTGCCCCAGGAACAGTCTATAGGCAGGGAGACCTGCTCTCCGTGTGTGACCATCTCAGTAATAAACAGGCATGAGAAAAGGTCAGCAAAGTGACCAAAGAAGAAAATCTCTCCAGGAGACTTCATCTCAAGAATCAGCAGGATAATGGATAAAATCATGAGCTAAAAACAGGGCCTTTAAAACCTGGATCAGAATTTTAATGCTGAAGCATCAACAGTTGTTAACCTCTCTTTGTGTCCCAGTTCCCCCACAGGTAGACTGGGGGAATCTCACCCACCTCACGGGGTTGCTGTAAGGATCTAATGGTGTCAACGTTCAATACATAGCACAGTACTCATAAATGGGGTTCCTCCTGCGCCTCAAAGCCTCATCCACCTCCTCCACTTCCACGGCTCCACTTCTCTTCCCTTCTTTCAAGACAAGTTGCCTCTCCCTTTCACTTATCTGCCTTCTTTTCAACATCCACTCCTGTCCTTGGTTTTCCCCACAGCATCACCTAAATGTGCATGTATTTGCTTTTATTTCCTCCAAGAGCCCCCAGAAGCCTACTTCTCCCACATAAAGCCAATGTGGCTCCTGGATCAAATTCTCTGATCCTCTGAACTTCTGAGTCTCCTCAATCTCCCAGGGTAGTTCCTCAAACACCAGATAAATGTATTGTAACTAATCTGAACAAATGTGTCCCTAAATTATTTTTCATTGACAGAACGTATTTTAACCTAAACAAGACAAACCAACATCCCATTTGACTTCAACCATAGCTGCCACTTGTGCCCACGCAAGTGCATTTCTAGGACCACTGGAGATAGTTTCTGCGTGTGACTCAGGAGAAGGTGTAATCAGGGCTGTGTGTTCTAAAAACACCCTTCCTCATTCACAGTGACATCCAAGCATGCTACTTTGCCTTAAGTAACTTGAAAACTTCTTCAACACTAAAATGGGGAGATCTTGACATAGTTTCCTAGAATTTAATGAGAAATCACTAAAAAAACTTATATATACATGTGAGAGTGTGTGTGTGTGTGTGTGTGTGTCAAAAGATAAAACGCTTCACAATTGTCCAGTAATAGTTGCAAAAATAAAAGATTATTTAATTTTTAGGAAGATTGCTTTACTATAAACATAGTTGAGGGTTTATATATTTTAATCACAATCACATGATAAATATTTGATTTATGTTTATCAGATAATCGAGAATAAAAGTTACAATCTCAGGAAAGACATTTAATAATTCTAAATGCTGAACATTTGAATAATAGTGACAAGGGACTGTAATAACAGTAAAACGTACCCAAGAGGAAAATTCAGAGGCTTCAAAACATCTTTATGGAAAAATAAATAAATAATAGAATAATAAAAAGCATCACAGCTTAAAAGATGAAAGAGGGGGCAAAGATTTTAAAAATTAATGAACTGAGATCTTTTCTCCAGAAACATCATTTCTGTATCATTTAATCAGACTTGAGCTTTCTTAAATTGCCTTTGAAACAAGTTAATAAACAATGTGTGCTGTCCTAGTATGGCATTTTTTACAAGTAAAATGTACTCTGAGATTTGTCCTTCAGTAAACATAGGAGAAATACTAGTGGTTCCTGTTGGCCTTATTTGACGTCAACAGTGAAGGATAAATGGGGAAAAAGCTCTTCCTCAAAAGACACAGGAAAACACCACCTGCTCCTTACTGTGTGACTGGACTGTCCACTTCTAGGCTGAGAGTCACTGGTAGGCACTAACTCCTTGTCTACAAAGATTTTTAATAAAGAAAAAACATGTAGGGCTGGACACAGTGGCTCACACCTATAATCCCAACACTTTGGGAGGTCAAGGCAGGGAGATCACTTAAGGCCAGGAGTTCGAGACCAGCCTGGGCAGCATAATGAGACACTGCCTCCACATAAAAAATTTAAATATCAGCCAGGTGTGGTGGCGCATGCCTATAGTCCCAGCTACTCAAGAGGCTGAGGCAGGAAGATTGCTTGAGCCCAGGCATTTGAGGCCATAGTGCACGATGATCAATCCTGTACATAGGCACTACATTCAGCCTGGGTGATAGAGTGAGACCTATCTCTAAAATATATATAAATAAATAAATATGTGGGCTGAGACAGGCTGTAGCTTAATTCACAAGTACTTATCAATACATTAAGAGGAATCAGAGCCCCAGAAGTGAGTGTACAAAAGATTGAGATGATTGTTCCTAGGGCAGAGAAGATAGAAAGGTTGTATTTGGAAAACGAGAAGGCTATTTTGGAGTACTAGGAATAGTTAAAGGGATCATCAAGAATGAAGGGGGGCCAGGTGCGGTGGCTCATGCCTGTAATCCCAGCACTTTGGGAGGCTGAGGCGGGTGGGTCACTTGAGGTTAGGAGTTCAAGACCAGCCTGGCCAATATAGTGAAATCTCATCTCTACTAAAAATACAAAAATTAGCTGGGCCTGGTGGCACACGCCTGTAATCCCAGCTACTCAGGAGGCTGAGGCAGGAGAATCACTTGAACCCTGGAGGCGGAGGTTGCAGTGAGCCAAGATCACGCCATTGCACTCTAGCCTGGGCAACAGAGTGAGACTCTGTCTCAAAAAAAAGAAAAAAAAAGAATGAAGAGGAAGCAAAATAAGAAGGAAAAAAATGGGATAATGTGCAGGTTTGTTACATAGGTATATGTGTGCCATGATGTGTGCAAGTGCTGCACCTATTGACTCATCCTGTAAGTTCCCTCCCTTCACCCCCCCACCCCCCAACAGGCCCTGGTGTGTGTTGTTCCCCTCTCTATGTCCATGTGTTCTCATTGTTCAGCTCCTACTTATGACTGAGAACATGTGGTGTTTGGTTTCCTGTTCCTGTGTTAGTTTGCTGATGATGATGGCTTCTAGCTTCATCCATGTTCCTGCAAAGGACATGATCTCATTCCTTTTTATGGCTGCATTGTATTCCATGGTGTATATGTACCACATTTTCTCTATCCAGTCTATCATTGATGCGCATTTGGGTTGGTTCCAAGTCTTTGCTATTGTAAATAGTGCTGCAATAAACATATTGTGTGCATGTGTCTTTATAGCAGAATAATTCATATTCCTTTGAGTATATACCCAGTAATGGGATTGCTGGGTCAAATGGCATTTCTAGTTATAGATCCTTGAGGAATTGCCATATTGTCTTCCAAAATGGTCGAACTAATTTACATTCCCACCAACAGTGTAAAAGTGTTCCTGTTTCTCCACAGCCTCTCCAGCATCTATTGTTTCTTGACTTTTTAATAATTGCCATTCTGACCGGCATGAGATGGTATCTCATTGTGGTTTTGATTTGCATTTCTCTGATGATCAGTGATGTTGAGCTTTTTTTCATATATTTGTTGGCCACGTAAATGTCTTCTTTTAAGAAGTGTCTGTTCATATCCTTTGCCCACTTTTTGATGGGGTTGTTTGCTTTTTTCTTGTAAATATATTTAAGTTTCTTGTAAATTCTGGATATTAGACCTTTGTCACATGAGTAGATTGCAAAAATTTTCTCCCATTCTGTAGGTTGCCTGCTCACTCTGGTGATAGTTTCTTTTGTGAGCACCCTCATCTATTTTGCAATTTTACCAAAGGTAGGAATACCTCTACCAGGTATCTGGCTATGTCCTAATATACCGGATGGAGAACTGCCAATGAAACAACTTTGTTTTAAGTCAGGGATTCATGTCTCAGAGCCCACAGAGAAACAAGCCCTCAAGTTTTCAAATCCATGAGAATCTACCTTTTCCTCAGTATCAAGCTCAGTGGAAATCTTAAACTTCATGGAGTTAAACTTAAAATAACACTGAGATCAAAGTGTTTAGACATAAGCCAGCCAAAGAAAACCTCACCTATTCACCCACACTTAGATTCCAAGGTGCCATGTAAACAACTCTGTACTGCTGATACCCAACATAATACAAGAAATGCTCAAATTTTCAGAGAAATATATAATCATTCCACAGTTTGGGAAATGAACTTTGTTCGTGTCAAAACTGTTGTAGATTGTACACTTTTCTGTTTCTTGAAGACCTGAAAACACAGAGGGACTCAGGTATGAAATTGAGAGAGTAGATCACTGTGGAGTTTGTTGCAACTGTAGGTCTAGTTAAATGTTGGCTGGAAATGTGCACAAAATACGCCCCCCCCCCAAAAAAAAAGATTTCCCAAAGGAATAGAGTGATGTGAAAGCTCACGGTCTATTCGTTGGAGAGTTTCCCTCAGATACAGAGCCCCTGATTGAAATTTCATTGCCCAGCAATTTCAGATTCTTCTATATTAAGCAGGCACCAAACCATTCCCACCAAGAGCTAAGATACGTGAAATGTTCTAACAATTTTAAATTGCTCTCTTCCACTCATGAACTGACTTCCCAATCAACCTCCCATTCCAGAGCATATTAAGATGGCAGGAATTTTGTGAATATTAAATCACTGCGAATCATGCATGGTAATTTAAAACTATTACAGACTAACGTTTGGTTGAGAAAAGTATTCTAATTGGAAAAATGATAGAAAAGTTAGTCTAGTTCAATGCTCCAGGACATATTGAAAGAAACTGTGGCTAAAAAGCATTACTCAATTACACAATAATTCTTGCCTCTGTGTCTACGTCCTTGTTGAGAGAGGAGGACCCACCTTACCCCTCTTCATGGAGCATTAGGCAATCTGGAGAGGAAGTTACTGGGAGTGAACCCTGCTGAAAGAGAACATCCTGGAGGCAAGGATGAGCCACCCAGGTGGCTGAAGAATGGTAAGCAAAGGAAAGACTGAAAGGCAAGCAATAAAAAGACCAACCTTGGGAAGCAGTTGTAACCACAGGAAGGGAGACAGAAGCAAGGACCTAACTAGGAATACACATAACTCCACAAAAGCCAGCAGGAATGAGAGCCAATCAATATGTCAAGTTGGAGATGGGTCAGAGGAAATTATTCAAAACTAAGCTCAGGAACCATGCAAGTGCTACTTTCACATGGTCCATGTTGGGGGTAAGGAGGTGAGTTGGGTGGCTCACAGTACCAATGCAAGTTGGGTAATAACCCCCAGTGGCTTAGACCAAGGGATGCAACTCAGGATTGGCCCAGGATTGCACTCTCAAACTGAGTTTGTGTTCCTCTAATGTGTCAAAGTATATGCAAAATTCCAAGATAAACATGGCATGTAAAGTGTCAATTGTCCTAGGTGCATAACTTAAACGCTATTCTCATTTTAAAGCAATCCAGGATATACTATGCAGCAGAATCCAAAATTTGCACTAATTTCTAATAAAATAAGTGGCTTGGAAAACTGCAGTATTATCAGAAGACAGGTCTGTATTGGGCTCTGTCTTGAAGCTCCCTGGGGACACTAATTCTATTTTACCAAAAAGGGAACTTCACTCTAAGACTGGACAAATGTGTGAATACAGTTGAACCCACTGAGGTCACCTTTTCTCAAACAAACAAGACTCAAGTAAACAACGCCTAATCTCCCATGATCTATTTTCTGCCTTAGGCAGATGCACATGCCTCTTTTATTTGGATATGAATTGAAAACCAAAATTTGGAAAGCAGATTCTGAAGCCCACAGAGCCTGGAGCTCATGATGCTCTCTGAGAGACTGTGTTTGCAAGCATGCCCCCTCCACCCCATCAAGAGTCTCCAGCTTTAATGGTCTGTAGAAGTTGAATAGAATTGCCTAAGGGAAAATGCTATTCTTTTGCAACACAACACACAGCTCCTCATTCATTTGAGATTTACAATGTGTAATTATATAAAGATCTACAGCTAACACTGTGTGGAACTGCCAATTGTCACTTTGTGGCTTTTGCTTAACTTGTGACGGTTATAGAGTTAAATCATTCTTGGCATAAAAAGGGTTAAATTCATGAAATAGTCACATGATGTTTACTAAGTTGTCTCTAGCAAATACTATGTAAGAAAATAACATGAAAATTATTTCCTCAGCTAGAAATTCAGATAAAAAGGGAGGTCTTCCACAAGAAGGAAGGGGAGGGGGGATTAACAAGGATGCTTCAGATTAATCCTTAAGAAAATGCCATCTCTTTCCAATCTCTAAGCTGATGGGGGTTGGGTGGAGACAAGAGACAGAAGGACAAACCAGAGCTGTGCCAGAAGAAAGCCAGTTTCTATTCTTGTTCTCCAAGTCAGTGAGAGCAGACACCTTAAAAGTCACACACCAAGAATCAAAAAGTGACCACTTATATTTACCCAACCCACAGACCCTAAGGAAGCTAAGTTCTATGTACCCAGTTTGGAGAAATATGAGATTTCCAAAGCTGCTCCCAGATTTCATGACCTGTGGAGGAGGCACATGAAGAGGAATTTTAGTTCAGACATTGCCTAGAGGAAATTATAGGCACTTTATAGTAACCCAAAAGGAGCATATGAGCTAAGTCTGAGCAAAGGAAGTCTGAAGAACTATATCCTGTCTCAGAGATTCAAAGCTGCTAGAAGGAAACCTCAGAGTAGATCAGTTTCCCAGGCTCACTTTCCTGGTGAACCCATTTTCCTTAAGAGACTCGCCCTTGAAGAACTCAACAAGGAAAGTGCTGTGAGCTGTCCTCCACTGTGGTGCAGAAATATGAAGGCTGCTCACCAAGACACCAATATACCATTGAAGGAGATAGGAAACAATGAGGAGTAGCTGTTGTTAGAGTCCACATAGGTTTCCAAAAGGAGCTGTGATCACAGAGTGCCACCCCCACTCGCCTCTGAGCTGCTGTCGCTGAGAACAAGTGCCAACAAATCAGCAGGCAGTCCCCTCGGCTGGGAGCTCCCACGGGCTGGATTGTCCCTGGAAGCAGTAGTTTCAGGCTAAGCAGAAAAGGAGAGGACTATTAACTCAAGCTTCTGACTCCCTAGGGCCCGGAATGTGACACTGGAAAAGAACATTATACATAACAAGACGTGATCAATGGGCCATTGCTTTCCTAACTGCTCCAAACCTCATCTGTAAACAATGGGTAATAATATCCTCCTCATAGTAAGCTGTGGTGATTAAATTAAATTATTTTTAAGATATTGGACAAAAGTCCCTGTCATATTGGCTGGGCAATAGTAGATGCTTATTAATAGAGAACAGCATATGAAGAAACCAAGGGTCAGGGAAATGTGTAAATTGCCCTTCATATACATCTTTATTATAACACTTATTATGATATTTTTCAATTATAATGATCCAATTGTATGTCTCCTCTATGAAAACAAAATCGTATTTATTCAAATTCCTTTGCCCTGCTCCTAACATTGTTTATTGCATGCTTAGTAAGTATCTTTTGAATTAAGTTTACTTGCATTTCCTACAATTAGACTTGAAGCATGATAAGAGGACAGCAGCCACACAATTATCTGGGCAGTCTCCATTCTTCCTGCCTAATACTTAGAAATTTCAGTGAACTATAACAGCAGCTACCCCTCACCATCTCTCATTTCTTTAGACATCTCTTTGGCATTAGCAGACAGTCTGACACATCTGGTCCACCGCACCCTCATATTGCATTACTACTGTCCACTTTCCATGCCTCAAGGCTAATCATAGAAAAATATTCCATTCTTTAGATGTGCTTTCTGTATTGCCCATAAGTCAAACAGCAGCAAAGGGAGGAAATAAAACAGAACAAGTGAGAAAGAAATGTATTTTTTTTCTGCTCTCACACTTGTGAGCACAGCTCCTGGACACTTCAGCTATAATTATTTTTTATTTCTGGACAAAACTAAAGTTTCACTGAAGGAACAATGTGATAACTTTCCTATAGATTTCCATATGTAGGATTTGAGGTTTTTTAATGTTTACTAATAAATTAGTAAAAAAAAAAAAAATCTATACTCCAAAGAGTATATCTGCTCTCCAAAGAGATCAGATGATGTTTCCTAAACACATTTACTAGCTTTTGCAAAAACTTAACTCCTGCTAAGTTCTGGAATTGCTCATTATTTCAGATGTCCATTTTACAGTTCCTATATTGCCTCTAAAGTGACCATCTCTAGACACTTCTTTCTTTTAATTCTGTTACCTACGTATAATTCCAGATTGGTAGAGAGGCTTGTAGAGATGGTACTAAATGAATTACCCAGACCAGAATGAACCCTCTTGCTATGCTCATATTTATTATCATATACACTTGCAGCTTCTAAGCTCCACACTTAAAATTGTTAATATGTAGGAGGTGTACAGCAACACAGACCATACAAGAGCTAAGTCATTAGTATGCATAACTAGAATTGAGAATAAAAACATGCACTATTTGATCTTGGACCTAGACATAGCTTCATAGTAAAAGGCAGGTATTTTTGGATCTTTGATGCGGATAATCAAAGGGAGAAAAAAAAATCCTATGGTGTTTGATCAGGTCTCAAAAGGAAATTAACCATGGCTGTTCCATTAAACAACTTGGGGGAAAAACTCATTTTACAGAAATATATAGCCCATATTTGATGCTAATTTCAGATGCTGCTGTAAGTATCTGTGCTGTTATGACTAAGCCATTGCAGAAAAGAAAGGTGAAAAAGAAATGAGTCCCTACCATGGTTAAAAAATGAACAAACATTGAGAAAGAGCTCCACCTACTGGAATGTTTTTCTACAACTGAAGACCTATAAAGTTACCCTCAAACTTTTCTAAAATAAAACTTCAATAGGGTCATAGGTCAGATAACAGGTAACATCCTTTGAAGTTGCTTAACCCTCTGATTTCAGGTTGCACTGAGAGGCAGAGAATTTTTCAAGAAAATCAAAGGAAATTTTTGTAATTAATTGACTTATTTCATCTACTGGTTCATAGATTGTATTATGGCAACCAGATCAATATTATATAGAAAAAAGAGGGGATTTTTAAATTGTATTTCTATGTGGCCAAGTAGAGCTAATAGCAGTAGTGTCTAGCATTTGTATAAGTCTTTAGTTCATAAAGCATTTATATGTATATATATATCATTTAATAATATCTAGCAACCACATAGTTTCCACAATTAATATTCAGCATATCACACCAGTATCACACACTTAAAGCACTCATCCTGATTAGTGAGTGCCTATTCAGTGCCAGCTGTTAAGATATTTTTAATATTGCCCTTGACTTTATTGCATTCTGATTCACGTAAAACTGAATAGAAAAGGGAATATTTGAGTAATTTTCAATCAATAGATAAATATTTTCTTTTAATCTATCCTCCCAATACCAACCCCTCACACATGGCCCCTAAATGAATGTTTGCACTGGGGAGGGGAGGAGGGATTCTGCCCTCCAGTTCTAACCATGCTTCCCCTTGGAAATATCCTTCACAGTATTTACATACACACACATTTACTTTCAAATGGAAATATCCTTCACAGGATTTACATACACACACATTTGCTTTCCCTAACTCTGAGGAAATCTCAACTCTTTCATTCAATTGGCTGCTGAACACTACTGTGTGTCAGTTACATTCTAGAAATACAAAGAAGATGATAAGGAAGACAGTAAAACTGGAGCCCTGTCCCAGTACCACATGCAAAGCCTGACGTGGACTCTAAGACCCATTACCTAAATGCAAAAGTCAAAGCTGCAAAGCTAGTAGAAGAAACTGTAGAATGTCTATGTGACCTAAGGATGAGAAATACTTCTTCAACAAAATACAAAAGCGCAAACCAAAAGGCAAAACATTGACTAATGAGGTTTCATCAAAGCTAAGCTTTTCAGTTCCACAAAGGATATTACGGACAAAATTAACAGAGCACTGACAGAGTAGGAGAAGATATTTATAATGCTTTACCCATTTTATTTTTTTTTAAGTGAAAGCAAGTTTATTAAGAAAGTGAAGGAATAAAAGAATGGTTACTCCATAGGCTGCTGGTTGCCCATTTTTATGGTTATTTCTTGATTAGATGCCAAATAAGGGGTGGATTATTCATAAGTTTTCCAGGAAAGGGGTGGGCAATTCCCAGAGCTAAGGATTTCTCCCCCTTTTTAGACCATATAGGGTAACTTCCTGATGTTACCATGGCATTTGTAAACTGTCATGGCACTGGTGGGAGTGTAGCAGTCAGGACCACCAAAGGTCACTCTCATTGTCGTCTTGGTTTTGGAGGGTTTTAGCCTGGTTATTTGCTGCAAACTGTTTTATCAGCAAGGTCTTCATGACGTGTATCTCGTGCTGACCGCCTATCTCATCCTGTGACTTAGAACGTCCAGCCTCCTGGTAATGCAGCCCAGAAGGTCTCAGCCTTATTTTACCCAGCTCCTATTTAAGATGGAGGCACTCTGGTTCAAATGCCTTCGACATTTCTCCCCTCCCTTTTATAAGAGAACCCTTAATCCTAAGGGTTGTAGGAAGATGAAGATCCATCTTCCATAACTTCTTCAGGCTGAATAGGGGCGATGATATTCCTGCCTCAGTATGAGGGTTTCTTGTATTCGGGGCAGAGAGGAGCTTAGTTATACAGCATCAGTATGCACTTTACCCATTTTAGAGTAATATCTAGAATGTCTAAGAAATTCCTAAATCCAAAATAAAAAGACAGCAATCTCAAAGGAAACATAGGTAAAGGATGACAAAATGCAATTTACAGTGAAGGAAACCCCAGAGGACTAACATGCTTATGAACAGACACTCAGATCCACAGTTATCAGTGAAATGAAAATTGAAACAACAATGAAATGTAACTTTACAATTAGACTGCCAAAATTTAGAAATCTGGAAAATGCTAAGTGTTGGCTGGAGTATGGGACTATAAAACCCAAAGGATAAAAAAGATAAATAAGACCATTACCACAATAATGACTAATAATACCACAGAAATTAGAAGCATCTTTTTAAAAAAAATTACAGTTTTAAGCACCTAGTCTGAGCCAGTCCCTGTCCTAATAGTCACCTTAACATGCATTATCTTCTTTATTCATAATAGTGACAGTTATTATGGTCCCCATTGTATAACCAGTATAAAAAAACTAAAGCATATAACAATTAAGGGCTCAATCACACAGCTACAAACCATTGGATGAACATTTAAACCAATGTCTTCTGACTTAGAGACCAAGGTTCTTTCAATACCACAGAGTCCTCTTGAGTTTTTCCCTACACCCAGCTGCCACCCCTAGAAACACTCTAGTAGGCCAAGGAAACAGAATTTGCTTTTAAAATTAAGTTAGTACAATTGTTTCTGAAGTACCTGCATAAGTTAACAGTAAAATCAACTCTTTTGTGTGAAAAAAAAATTAATAATCTTTTCTGATTATGCAAAAATAGGACTCTACTCTGGGATACAGATTAAGGAATTTTGTGCTTTTCACTGGCAACCTCAAAAGAATGAGAGGATGTGAAGTGCCCAGAATTTAAAGATAGCAGGAGAGGAAATTGGCACGGGGAAGAGAAGGGATCCAGGACCATGGCAGAGTCCCAGCAAGGATTTGCAACAAAGAGTGGCTGTAGTGGGGAGTGATAGTGACATATTTACAAAGGGATATTGGAAACCAATATGAGGTGGTTTCCCATTCTATTCTGAGCTTGCCCTCCAGGATCCCCCAGTCTGTCATACATCACAGCCAGCCTCAGTAACCTTGCTCACCCTCTACACTCTCCCTCCAGATTTCCCACAAGGCCACAGTAGCATCAGGCAGGGCATGTGAGGCAATGGGGACACACATGTATTCAGTTGATTGTCTACACTGACCACAGCTGAGCCTGGAAGGATTGTTTTACCCTTTTTATACACAAAATCAATATTCTTTCCCTCATGATTGCATTTGTGTTGTGTGCTGCTCAAACCTCTCTGAAATTCTTTCCCTGACAGTACCTATGGATGGAGCTAGATAAACTGTGGGATGCTGCTCCTCTAATTACTATTTCCTTTACTTACTTGGGGCTTTTCTTACCATGATTTCATTGCCATAGAGGAAAGAGGAAGACCACGCAGCCAAGCCAACCCAAAGAAATGTGCGCTTCATTCAGTCTCACTAGATGCCCTGGTCCATTTGGTCCATTTGGCCCATTTGGCCTGGAGTAAGGGGAAAATCAGGGAAGCCCTCCTGGAGGAGGTGATGCCTAAACCCAATCTTGAAGGTTAACTAGTACTCAGCAGATGAAGAAAGGGGAGCAGAACATCCAGACAGAGGAAAGGAGCAGAGGTACAGAAGGAGGAATGACAAGTGCATGTGTGACGTAAAGGGAGTGTGGAGGGACTGAGCATAAAGAACAAGGCAGGGTTTGGTGGAATAAAGGACTGAAGAGAGCACTGAGCAGTGTGCACTATATTCTTAGATTGACGGGATGCAACTGAGGGGTGTCAAACTAAAGAATGGCAGGATCCGATTTGTGCTTTACCTAGCCTGACAAAATGATCACCTATTGAAAAGCCTAACAAAGAATTTCTCCTAATTTTTTAATCAATTGACACAAAATATTTACAAAGGTTTTTTAAAATAGATCATACTTAATCATTCCTTTCTCAAGTTATTAAGGATATCCCAGAAAAACTATGATACAGACATCATATTAATTTCTGGAATATGACAACAGAAAGATAATTCTTATTCCAAAAGGCATAAATCTAATTTTTAAAGGACATGGGAGTAAAATTTCACATCAAGAAGATAAAGTCACGTGCAGAAACCCAGGAAGCCAGCACATGATATTGAAGACAGGTTACCAGGTTGCAGAAGGAAGTCCAGCTAGGCAGGCTACGGAATGGCACCCAGGAGACCCAATGAGGAGTGGCAGGTCTCCAGAGGGTGTGGCTTCCACTGCCATGGAAACAACATAATGAATGAGCAGAGACATTAGCATCTCAAAAGGCTCTTTTTCCCTATAGTTTACATTTATAGGGATAAATATAAGGTCAAGGAACCCAGTTGCACAAACTATATCCTACACCTTACCTACACCTAAAAGAATCCCCTCAAAGTGGTTTTTATCCATGCTCCTCACATGGCATTACCAACCTTTTCTTCCTATCCTCCCATAAATCCTGGTATATAACCTTCTCTCAGTTGCATATGCTCAGTTGGGTATGTGACTATTTCCATGGGCATGCATGTGTGCACACAGGCATGCACACACATACACACACACACACACTCTCTCTCCAGCAACAATGTACCTGTCAAGCATGTTGCCATCACTTCCAAGTTTCCAAGTTCCTGTCGTACGCTTGGCTCCCAACCCCGGTTATCATGAGAATCAATCAGGAGCCTCATGCTGGTCAATTTTTTAATGGTTAACCAACATGCAACCTTTCAGTAACATCAACTCAAACACAAGCTCGAATGGTGAAACTCTCCAGTGATATTTTCCTCTCTTATCCTGATGCATCCAACATTTCTGTCATGAAAATGAATCTTAACATCACGAAGACATGCAGGTGACATCTAGCTATAGTAAATATATAAAGTAAGGATATAGGGAGAGTAAATCACGTGGGCAGTCCAGCCTTGGGGTGATCTGATGGCAGATATCCAGGCCCCTACACCACTGGAGTTGAGTTTGAGAAGCAGAGCTCCAACACTTGGAGAAAATTACAAAAAGAAAATAGAGCCCAAATAATTGATCGGTAAAGGTGCTAGACCAGTTTTTTGTTTACTTGTTTTTTTGTTTTGTTTTGTTTTTTGAGACAGAGTTTTGCTCTTGTCCCCCAGGCTGGAGTGCAATGGCACAATTTCAACTCACTGCAACCTCCGCCTCCTGGATTCAAGCAATTCTCCTGCCTCACCTCCTGAGTAGCTGGGATTAACCTGTCTTCAATATCATGTTCTAGCCTTCTGGGTTTCTGCAGATGATGTTATCTTCTTGATGTGAACTGCCACCACACCCAGCTAAGTTTTCTGTATTTTTAATAGAGACAGGGTTTCACCATGTTGGCCAACCTGCTCTCGAACTCCTGACCTCAGGTGATCCACTCGCCTTGGCCTCCCAAAGTGCTAGGATTACAGGCATGAGCCACCGCACCTGGCCTAGACCAGTTATTAAAGCAGGAAATCAAGTGCAAGGAAATGAGACTGGAGACAGGAAATGAGACCCTCAGGTACCCAGTCAGAGCAAGTCTACCATCAAATCTGACTTCATGTTGCATCTCTGAATCTCCTTAAATGCCGCAGGACATGGTGCTAGAGTCAGCATAATATTACCTTCCCTGTAAGGAAAAGTCAGGTGGGCCTGCTGTGAGGATCAGAGACTTCAGAAGCAAAGAGGCAAACAAGAACCCACAATGAGAAAGAAGCTGGTTAAACCAAAATAACTCGAAGTTCAAGTTCAGACAAATTAGGTCCCAGGCTACTGAACACATTTTCAGTTATGATCACAAACCACCATCAGAAATCTTGGAAGGTTCACAGTAAAGGCTTCAAGGAACAGAAGAGGTGGGCGAACATTGTTGCAAATATTTGGACCATGAACACCCAGTCCCTGGCAAAATTATAAAACACATTAAATAAACAGCTCATTATAAAAAAGAAAAGACACTGTGCTTAGGAACCTGCCTGAGTTCACTGAGAATAAGTCATGTAAAACTCATCTTTCTCTATTTTCAATGTCTACTAAACTGATGGTGCAGCAGAGATTACCAGCTGTTGTTCTGATTTCCACAATGAACTTGTCAAAATCTTTCATAAAATCCTCATAGAAAAGATGGAGAAATACACACCAATTAAATTTTTAACTATTGGATGAATGTCTATCTAGATAGAGGACTTTTGTAGTGCACCACAATAGTAGCATCCTTCAGCCCACCTCTGATCTTGGCCACAGCTATGGGAGATATTCTGGGCAAGTTCATTTTTGCTGTGACAGCATTATACCCCAAGCTGGGGGTGCATATTGCGTCCTTCATTCTCTTTCTCAGGGACTTCTCTGAAGCAGAGAGAGCCCACTGGCCCTATTCACAAGCACACCCTGAAAGGGCAGAGATGTCAATGCCCCCAGGGAAAACACACAACCAACTAGAGATGGATACCAGTGGATATATGCAACACACATCCATCCTTCTGAACAACTCTGGGAGACCTTCAGTGTACGTCTCAGGAGGTCTCTCTAGAATTGAGCCCCAATGCCTATAAGAGTCTCAAATGGCTTTTTCTCCTTCCCTGCCTCTCTCTCCCCACCTCCGCACTCCTGCTTTCTGGGATCATCTTCCAGAAAAACATCTACACACAAATCCTTGAGTTGGCTACGTTTGTGGAGAACTACAGTAAGATAGTCACTAAGTTCTTGCCATTGTCCTAGAGACACTTTTAAAGATAGAAAGGGCATGCAGGGTAAATTTGTGCATGACCAAAAATAGGATGAAATACCTGAGAATAATACCAAAAAATCTTTCAGAAAGACATGGATAGGCTGGAAAGACAAGCTAAAACAAAAAGCATGCAATATTATATAAATAAATTGATCATTCTAGACCCAAGTGTAAAACATCAAGTACACAATTGCAGATGGAAGACGCCTGGCTTAAAAGCTGTTTGTGTTTAAAAGGCTCTTGATACAGATGATCTCATGTGCTGTTAGAGGAAGTGTAAATTAGTCAACACTTTCTGGAGCTGCACATATTCTGATTTATCCAATCTGGAGCTGTGCATATTCTGACATAAGTTCCTGCCAGGAATTTGTTAAATAAGTATGCAAATGTGTATATACAAGCATATTCATCACAGCATTTATTATAGAAAAAGGAATGTTTAACAATTTAAATAACCATCAATAGAGAAATAGTTAAATAAACTATGGTACATCCACTCAATGGAATACTATAGATTAAGTATAATAAAGTTGTTTCATAACTGCTGGCATGGAAAAATATTTTATGATATAAAAATGTTGAAAAATCAGATTGCAAAGTAGTATGTCTGGTATTATTCACTTTCATAAAACATACAAACAAATATATGTATATATAGGTATATACATTTTTAAAGTATGAAGGATTTACCTAAGTGATTTTTTCTATTTTTTATCTATTTTTTATAGAGTTTCTACAATAACAATATTCTATTTCTGTTATGAGAAACAGGTTCTTTTTTAAAGAAGAAGACCCCTGGATTTTATTTGTCATCACAATATGAATCAATATGATACAAGTGATGCAAATGTAAATTTGGTAGAAGTATAGTGTTTAATTCTATTAAGAGTTAATAGACAGCCGGGCGCAGTGGCTCATGCCTGTAATCCCAGCACTTTGGGAGGCTGTGGCGGGTGGATCACGAGGTCAGGAGATCAAGACCATCCTGGCTAACACGGTGAAACCCCGTCTCTACTAAAAATACAAAAATTAGCCGGGCGTGGTGGCGGGCGCCTGTAGTCCCAGCTACTCAGGAGGCTGAGGCAGGAGAATGGTGAGGCAGAGCTTGCAGTGAGCCGTGATCACACCACTGCACTCCAGCCTGGGCAACAGAGCAGGACTCCATCTCAAAAAAAAAAAAAAAAGAGTTAATAGACGTATAGTGTTCAGGAGGACTTGGAAGGCATAGGTCATTGTCCGGACCACTGGTCAGACCACATCCAGACCCTTTTTTCCAGGCTGGATTCCAAGTATTGAGAGTAACATTGATAAACTAAAGCTCATCAGAGAAGTGTTCCCAGGAGCGTGAAGGGCCAAGAAACCTGTTGCTGACAAATGGGTGATGGGATGTTTATCCCTAACATCAGACATGCTGAAGTTAGTATGAGAGTTAGCATCAATAACAAAAAGAGCTAATGTGTAGAAGAAAGATCTGGATCATTCTGAACAGCGTTGGAGGACCAGTGGGTGAAAGTATAAATAAATCAGATTTTTCACTTACAACAAAGGAGAAAGAAAACGAGAAAAGGGGATAGAAAGAAAAGAAGTAAAAGAACCTTTTAACAATTCAAACTGTTTGAAAACTGAATAGGCCAAAGTGATGAGTTAGTTCATCACTGAATATGTGCAAAATGCATATTCAGGTCCACCTTTCAGGAATAGTATTGTGGGGTCTTATACTGGGGATGATCGATCCCTAATGTTCCTTCCAATTCTAGGGTGTTATAAAAATTCACTCACCCCCTTATATCCTCCAATATGCAGTCTGCAAAACAGATGACAGGAAATAAATCAAATGCTTGGGTTCAATAGCGCATAGAACTAAGGATAACGTAATTCCCTTGAGTACAGCATGACTCATTCAGAGCATTCACATTTCTGTAGAATTTGGAGAAATTGTTATGAAAATGTTAAGTGTATAAGAGGTGAATGTCACTTAAAGTTAGAATTGTTTCTTGTTTCCATACTGCAGTAGTAACAGCTTCTTGTCTATGTTCCAGGCCTAGTTTATCAAAATGAAAGTTGGCTTGGGGATTTGTGTAACTGTACAGTCCTTCAACTGAGAAGACTCACAGTGGTAATCCTTTCATAAGAAGTTTTTCTCACACAAAAAGTTACCTCACTACAATAAATCTGTTCATCTTTTCAAAATGAGTGGAACACTTACCTATGTCACACAAATATAAAGATAAACAATAATTTTAAAATTATATTACTTACCTAAATTTTATATAAACTGTAATAAAGTGCATTTACTTAGCATAACAAATGCCATTACAAAATAGGAAATAACATATAGAATAAGACATATTTGCCCATATGAATCACACTTCAGACCTTACGATTGCTTCTTGTGAAAGTGTAACAGTGCCTCTTGAAAGTGAACACCATCTGCGTGGTGCAGCACCCCCTAGAGAGGTATGGTGTGGTCCTTTGTCAAGAAGAGCTCCCTGTGTCCCCTAAGTTCTTCTGAGCAGGGTTGGGAGGACAAGCATGGTGGAGAGGCTCAAGGTCAGAGTCCCATTTTCTCATCACACAAAGGTCCCAGGCTAGAGAGATAGCATGCTTGTTGAAGAAGACCACGGTCATTTCTTAGGGTGCTGATCCTCAAGAAGGGATGAAAGGTAATGTCAAAGTGAAGAGCAGAGCTGCTCATCAGATTGACAGCAATCTGAGGCAAAGTAAAAGTAGCCCACAAAGCTCTAGGTTTCATCCAGGAAGCTCCTAGTCAAAGCTCAGACTCTCATGTGGAGGCCCCAGAGACAGGTCAGACTGAACTATTATTCCAAGTTTTGACTAATTAGCACTTACTGAGAGTTTAACATGGCAGCGACCCTGAATGTTCTTATGTATTCATTGAGTCCTCACAACTCTCCATTAGGCAGAAACTACTATTTTCCCATTTTGCACATTAGATGACTGAGATTTCAGTAACTTTCACAAGGCTAGGAGGTTAACTCAGGTCTTTCTGACACCACACTCTATATAAAATATCTCATGCAGGCTGGGTGCAGTGGCTCACACCTGTAATCCCAGAACTTTGGGAGGCCGAGGCAAGCGGATCACTTGAGGCCAGGAGTTCAAGACCAGCCTGGCCAACATAGTGAAACTCCGTCTCTACTAAAAATACAAAAATTAGCCAGGCATGGTGGCACACCTATAGTCCCAGCTACTCAGGAGGCTGAGGCATGAGAATTGCTTGAACCCAGGTGATGGAGATCACAGTGAGCCGAGGTCACACCACTGTACTCCAACCTGGGAAATAGAGCAAAACTCTGTCTCAAAAAATAAAAATAAATAAAATTAAAAATCTCATGCAAAAGGTGAATTGGTCCATGATGAAACAATCTCACTATTTCTGAGCTGGTTGTAGTTCAGGATTTGGATATTGTGAGTATATGATTTGTACTATTGTTTCCAGTCAGGTTCCTCAGGCTCAGCCAGCTCCCTGAATGCTTCTTCCACATAACATAATTCTAACTGTTTAAAAGCTTAATCTATTTACAAACATCAATTGAGAACCTACTAGTACTGGATGCTATGCTGGATTCTGGGATACATAGGTAAGAACCAGACATGCACCCTGCCCTGAAGAGTCTCAGAACAGTCTAGCAGAGATAAGGTATATGCAAAGAATGAAATAAAAGTTTAAAAGGCACTGACAGAAAAAGAAAAGCTGGAAAAAGTAAGACTGTCTCCAAATCCAGGAATAAGGAAAAGGAGAAGAGAGAAGAGGACAAAAAATGATAGGTTTGGGTACAAAGTTTCAGTTAGACAAAAGAAATAAGTTCTGCAGATCTACCGTACAGCATGGTGACCATAGTTAATAACAATGTACTGTGTACTTGAAAATTTCTGAGAGTAGATCTTAAAATGTTCTCACCACAAAAAAAGATAAGTATGTGAGGTAAGAGATGATTAATATGTTAATTTTCTTAATTTAATTATTTCACAGTATATACAGATATCTACAGATCACATCGTATAGCATAAATATATACAATTTTTGTCAATTTTACCATAAATTTATTTTATACCAAAAATAAAACTAGAGAAAGATAAATAAATAAAATAAAATAAAAGCAATGGGCCCAATGCAAAGTAATAAATTGTAATCAAGTTTACTTGAGAGACATGCTGTTTACCCTGTGAGATCCTGAGAGGATATTTTGTCCAGACTACTCTTTGTTTCGTATTTTTTTACTTCTAGAAAACACTGTTTTTAGGTAAATAAATGTGTAAATATTACTGTATATAAAAAGGCTTTAATGACTGAAGAAAATTGATTATAAAAAGCCTCTCAGAACTCAGATGAACTAGGCCACGTGCAGTGGTTCACATCTGAAATCCCAGCACTTTGGGAGGCCAAGGCAGGAGGATCACTTGAGCCCAGGAGTTCAAAGCCAGCCTGAGCAACACAGGAAGACCCCATTACTACAAAATAAATAAATAAATAAATAAATAAATAAAATTTTTTGGAAATCTTTACTTTTCGAAATCTGGGCTGTTTAAGATCTGACCCAAAGAAATCCTTGGAAATTTATTTCTCATGACTCTTACATACTTGCATTTCAGCCAAAGCCCCATTTTCTCTAAATATGCCTCAGATCATTCTATTTCCCCTGCCTGTTTTCATCCTTCTTTGTCCTCTTCTTTTCTTCCCTTTTCCTTATTCCTGGATTTGGAGACAGTCTTACCTTTTTCAGCTTCTCTTTTTCTGTCAGTGCCTTTTAAACCTTTATTCCATTCTTTGTATATACCTTATCCCTACTAGACTTGCTAACTTTTTAATTAGTCAAGCATAGTGGCTGTGATCACACCACTGCATTCCAGCCTGAGCAACAGACCTCAAAAAAAAAAAAAACTTCTGATAAACTAAACATAAAGAGAAGCTGAATGGCCTTTACAATACACACTGGAGATGGTTCATGCCAGAGTCTCACTGAGTTCACCATATGTTTTAAAATAGTTTGAAATATTAGCCCAACTAACTTTTGTTAGAAACCCAGTTGATCTCAGGAAAATAAACAGAAATATATTAATTTGACACAGAAGTGATGCTGTTAGAAGACAACCCCATTTGGTTCTTAAAAGGCAGCTCATTTTGACAATAAGCTTCACCCACATTAAGAACAGGCACAGGTTTACCCAGATCTGTATGCCCAAGGAAACATGGAAACCAATACTGCAAGCTCATTGCCAAGAGAGTGGCATAATGAAGAGTAGCAGCATAGGTACATTCAGTGCTGTATTCTAAAAGGAAATCAGAGTAAAAAGAGTTTTCCAATGTTGGTAATTTCCTATATGATGCTGCTTCTGGCTCTCTCTAGGAATGTTCTGTACAAGTAGTAGTCATATCCAAGCGCCTTAATTTAGTTGTTTGACTGTGACAGAAATCTGTCTTCACTGCAAAATAGAACTAGCCATTTATATATCCAGCATTCACTGCTTTGGGGTTTCTCCAGGGCTTCTAGAGCTTTAGTGAGTCTTTTAAATACTATTCATGATAATCACTGAATTGGTCAACTGACTAATGAACTTGATTTATTTGTGTATTTATTCTGAAACTTCATTGAGTACCTACTATGGTTCAGGCACTGGATGCTGAGAATATAATGGTGAACAAGATAAACAATTCCCTCTCTCAAGGTTATATACAGCAGCGAAAATGACATTAGTGCCTGTTCTGTGCTGTGATATGTTAAAAACTGTGGGTGTAGTTAGTTGGGGAGATACAGGGACAAAGGAAGGAAGGAAGGAAGGAAGGAAGGAAGGAAGGAAGGAAGGAAGGAAGGAAGGAAGGAAGGGAGGAAGGGAGGGATGGACAGAGGGGAGAAGAGGGGAGGGCAGGGGAGGGGAGGAGAAGGGAAGGGAGGGAGGGGAGTGGAAGGGAGAGAAGGAGGAAGGAAGGAAGGGAGGGAGGAAAGCAGGAAGGGAGGGAAGGAAGGAAGGAAGGGAAGGAAGGGAAGGAAGGGAAGGGAAGGGAGGGAAGGAGGGAACATACACAATGATATTGTCCCATCCTTAAGACTTTTTTTAACCTTGTTGGAGACACAAGACATAATATGAACAAAAGTGAAACATAATAGACTTGGAAACAAAAATTTTGGCTTCAAGAATATCATCAAAAAAATCACACATACACAAACACACACAGAGGTTTGAACTTTAGTATCATCTGAATAATGTGTCAGCAGTTTTCCCTGTCAGCAAGGGAATTTGTCTGAAAAGGTCCTAATTAATGAGTCTTCCTTTGAAATCTGAGTTGAGATGCTAAAAGAGCTCTCCATGCTGGCACAAAGCAATTTATACACATTTGAGAAATGATTCTGTAAAGAAAAGCTTCAAGAACATCATTATATTTGGAGTGCACCTGCTGGGAAGCCAATTGTTGGACATTTTTAGATGCTACCTCAGCAGCCGATGAGGTTTGAATGTGTAATTATTGTATTTATATTCTTATACTCTGCCAAAGTTCATTGTAAAATAGTGTCATTTTCCATATGGTTTTTGACCTGTCCTTTAGACCCAGGTCCATCTGCTTTTCTAGTGTGATGACTTTAAGTTGGAGATTGTGAAGCACAGAGTCAAGAAGATAAATAGAAGTTGCATCTCCACTCCAAGGCAAAGTTCTTAAAAATGCAAAACTAATAACATGAGCTATTATGATAGATCTGTGCTAAGCGAAGCACAGAAAAGTGATGTGGAGAGAGGTTACCTCTTGACATCACAGTTGGGTCTAAAGCAGTTTTTTTCACAATGTAGTTATGGCTCATATCACAATCTTAAGTATGAAATAACAGACCAATTTTTTCTTGTCTTACAATGAATTTATTTAAACTGAGAAAGCCTTCTGACCCTATTAGCAGAAGAGTCAACTTCAGTCATTATTGGAGCTTGCTACACACTCTCACTCTTGCGGTCATGGAGAGGTCTCGAGGTTTTGTGATGAAAAGAAGAGCACATTGGAGGAGACCCCTCTCATGTTCGGTCCACAGCAGTTACCACTGAGATGGCATGTTCCACGCCCATCTCCCTTGAAGTATGGCAGCTCTCTGCTTCCCAGTTTTGATTGGGGCACTCCCACTTTGTGGGAGGCTGAGAATTCTTGTCCTATGTCAGCTTCCCTGCTGCTCCATGTCACCCTTTTCCCTGAGGTCTGGCCACCCATACTGGGTGCAGCTGAGAGCAGAGATCTGCGCTTAATACATCTTCCTTTCCTCTCTCCCCTAATTCCTGACCAGCATAATCCCCCACAAAGAACTCAGGCTTCCAAGGGGAAAAAATCCAGGAAGACAAATTGTTTAATTTTTTTCAACCATCAACAAACCCTCCTTGATGGCAAATGAGCATAAGAGCCCAGCAACCTGGAAGGAAATGATGAGCACAAAATCAAGGAAGAACCAAAACACAATCAATATCTCAATACATCATCCTGCCACAGTCAAATAACATCATTTGAACTTCAGAAGAGCTAGAAATGGATACGTTCCAGTAATGTCAGGATTCGGGAATTGCTTCTCAGATTTTTTTTCCATTAGTCAATGCAAAATGGAACATGAATGTCGGAAGTGTGAAAGCAGCTCCTAGTTTCCTCGTGGGAATAGAGATAGAATAATCAAAAAGACATAACTCCCTTCTCTCATTCACACAGAAAAGCATCGCAATTAACACAGACCAGAGCAGGCCTGGAGCTATTTTTCCTATTCAACAGCATGCAATGTGTTTACATTTCATTAAGATCCATATTCACACTGGTGATGGCATGACACAAAGTCCAGGGCTACTTTGCCCCTGAAGTGGTACCCCAATGTGACTGCAGTTATTAGAGTGTTCAGGGATAGCCATCTGTGATTTCATACTAGAGATTAAGATCTTTGAGGAGAGAGAGATAGAAATAGCACCAACACTTATAAACTCAAATTAGTATGTATGCTTGCCAGATACAGCACAGAAAAAAAATAATTAATGACCATTTTAATGTGAATTATGGATGTGTGACCTCGGTCACACTCTGAGTACCTATCATCCAGTTCTGAAACTTTTTTTGGTGGAAGAATGAAATAATACCAAAAATATGATCATTTGGAACTGCCTGAAGCAAAATGAGTGAGTTGGCTGTTGCCTGGTCTCTCCAGGCATTCAGCAACAACCTCCAGGGAAATTTTGTTTTGGCTGATATGCAAAGCTGATGGAGCCAAGGTCCTGTCTTCAAAACATGAGTGTAAGTGACATGCTGGAAGAACATTTGTGCAGGCTTCACGGACAAATTCATCTCAGTGGTTGGCATTCTTATTTGTGACTTAATGAATAATTGTTGAATGAATGGATGATTGTGTGAATGAGCAAGTAAATGAAAGGTTGCAAAGGCCCTCAGAATGAAAGGCGCTTTAGGGATTGCTTTTCACCAAAAGTAAAGTGAGAAAGAGAGAGAGTGCTGTGAGACAAGGATGAAGATGAAAACAAGGGCCAGATAACTCAGCATCTGGCACGCCATGGTAAGGAGATGGACTGTATTTTTGATGATATTGGAAGCTTCTGATGGATTTTTAGCAGCTCAATGACGTGATCTGTGCTTTAACTCTGAGTACTACATTTAGAATAAAATAGAATTGCAGTGGCATATACAGGACAAGTAGGGTGCTACACAATAGTCCAAGAGAAAGATGATGGAGGCTTGGACCAAAATGGGGTTGACAAAGGAAAAGACAAGCAGACAGGTCCAAGACATTTTGAAAAGAGGAGTCAAGGACAACTACCAGGTTTTTGCTTTAGTGACTAGAGGACAAGGAAACCATTTACCGGGATGGAGAGGACTGGATATGGCCAACTTAGAGAGGAAAATCATGAGTCCAGTTTTGATGCTAAGTTTAAGAGGCAAGTGAGGCATGCAAAGGGAGGTGTTGAGAAGGCAATTAGAGATGAGTCCTGCACCCAGCACAACTAACTAGAGATCAAAGCTTGGAGTGATCAGCATAGACATGGTACTTAAAATCATAGAAAGGATCAGATTGCCTAGGGAGACAGCACAAGCATGAAGAGGTCCAGCCCTGAGGAACTCCAATAGGAAGGGGCTGGATAGAGCAGAAAGGCCAGGAAGGAAGAAAACTAAGAGAGGGTGGTGGTGTCACAGAAACCAAAAAAAAAAAAAAGGAGAGAGAGAGAGGATGTCACCAGAAAAAAGGCACAAATTGCTACATGGAGTCAAGGAAGAAGAAGATGAAAAATGTTTCACTGGATTCAGCAGGAGTCATTGACTTTGATGAGCAATTCTAGCAGAAACCAGATTGCAACACAGAGCACAGTGAGAAGAGATTACACTGTAGACTACTCTTTCAGGAAGTATATTTAACCTTCATTATTTCCATCAATTCTTTCACCTATTTAACCCTAAAATCAAACACTTCCGTATTTGCCATGAAAATTAACAAACCACTTACAATGAAATAGCTTCAGCCATTGAAAGAATAAGGTATCAGATGTGTGTATATATGGAAAGATGAAGGAACCAGATGTGTGTGTGTGTGTACCAGATGTATATATTAATATATAGACATGGAAATATGAAAAAGATATATAGTTAAATGGAAAGAAATTGGGCATTGAAAAAGAGATAAAATAAAGAAAATACACATGTATGTTTAAAAAAACAATATGTTGAAGGAATACATAGCAAAGTAATAATTGTGATTATTTCTGAGGACGGGAGTGTGAAGCATTTTCATACTGTGTGTCATACAAATTTTATAGAGGTATAACTTATTTTTATAATTAGAGAAAAATAAGTTTGTTTTTTTTTTAGGACCATTACAAAACGCCGTATCAAAAGAAAATGCCCTTAACCCACAGGAGCTCACATTTAATTGGTCTATAAGGTGTGGCCTAAAAGAGCTAACACATTCTAACTGCTCTGCAGAGGAAAAGACCATCCATCTTTACCAGAGAGCAGCCGACTTTTGGTTGGGACTCTTCATAAAACATCCTGTAAAAAAATCTTCTAAAAGTCAGTTATAAACTTCCAAACTTTCCAGCAAAGAAATATGCTTTAGTGCAAAGTAGAATCTGACTTGAGAAGTGCCACAGATGGAAGACTGTCTTCAAATACAAGTTTAAATTATCTTCCTTCTGTGTCTGCTTTAATGGCAAGCACTTGATAAGTTTCTTTTTTCTAATAAATTACCAATAAGTAATTTTAAAAATGCAATGTTTTTAAAGCAAGTCAGACAATTTACAACTGATAAATCAAAAGATCTGAAACTATGATAACATGGTCAAAGTCAATATTAGCCGTGTTTATACATCAAAAGTGTGGATCTAGCCAAATGAACAATGCTCCCTAGGGAAAAATGTTTTATTGACCTCAAGGGCAACAGTTGGTTTCCAAGAAGGAAATTTCATTACTTTGTGTTATGTGTTCTACTACAGATCCTGCTTTGTTGTAAACTTGTCATTTTGAGTCTGAGTTCTGTATTTGTTGCTGAAATACAGGGGCAGTGAATCTACAACCTGAGAACCCAGAGTGGAAACTGGTTTCCTTTCATTTGTTCTGACTCAACATCCAATCAGCACCAGTGACCTACTGAACTGGCATGAGGGAACACACATGAAGAGGAAGATACTCAATTAGATCTGTGCCCTTCACAATCTTCAATTTGTCAGTCAAGCCACCCTCTAATTCATATCTATTCCTGGATACATAATTTTTCTGTTCCAGAACATATTGTCTGTTTTAGCTTTACAATCCAAAATAGAATTGGCTGGCTTTTGTTTTATCAATTTGCAAAGTGTCTCTAATTTGCTGCTACCCATTTTCACCTTTCTTTTTCCTACCAAACATCTGTTCACTTTACATTTTTTTCTGATCATTCTATCCTAACATTCTACTCTAACATATAATTTCCTGACACTCTCAAAAACAAACAAAAACCTCTTGGGAGCCATTCATTCAACTGTTCACATTCAAGGTTATTATAACTCAGTTTGGGAGAAATATAAAATACAATTTTATTAATAATTTAAATAGATTTCCAGCTCAAAATGTCCAACCCCCTAATTCTACAAATAAGAAAATTACTAAGCCCACTAATATCTGATGGCCTGATCAGAGCACATTAAGAAATGGCTCAGATCTATGACTACTACCTAAAAAAGCACTGGAGACTTTTTTACATGCATAGGTCAGTAATAACAATAGTAAAGGAAACATCACATTGGTTTTATATTACAATTATTTGGGACTATTTGTCTTCCCCAATAGATGGTAATACACTAGAGAGCAGAAACTATGATGTGTTCATTTTACTTATAGCAGCACATCTTGCACATAGGAATGCTTAATAAATATTTGCCATCTTCAATGTGTTGAGTGGCTTTGTAGTTGACCTCCTGGTAACAAGATGGTTGCTGGGTAACTAGCATCACTTACAAACACAGCAATATCCAGCAGAAGAAGAACTGGTTCTTCTGGGTCACCTGAGTACATCTGAACCACTCACTTTTAAGGGGAATGGAGTCACCATGCCTGGTTTTATGAAGTCACCAGCAATATCCGTGTAACACTAATAACACTTTGTAACAACCTGGGAGCTTGCTTGTAGGGACATATAAATAAAAATGCGAACTGCAAAGTTGTGTGTACTTTACAATTCAACTTTGTAAAATGTTTGCACATATGGCAAAAAAAAACTCTGAAATATATACCTATTAAAATATATTTGCTTGACAGGATAAAGGCTCTTTTTCTTCTGTTGTCAATTTCTTTCTTAATATTGTCGGATTGTTTTAGAACTTTTTTAAAAAATCAAGTGAACTTTAATATTCACATACATAGCCCAGCTTAACGAGACAAAAGTCTTTGACCTCTGATCTTCCCCTTCAGGACTGACTACCCAAGAGATAGGTGACCCTCCCCAGGGCAAATCTATTCCAGGAGCAACTGAGACAGATTCCCCAGGTGATGAGCATTGATAGCAGCTTCACTTTTCTTGACGATGTCCAATGAGAGTGCACTGAAGGTTGCTGAGATAAGTGGCAACACCTGCTACGTGTGGAAATTTGGGAAGGATGGTAGAGTTAGGGAGAGCTCTGAGTCATCCCCTGGTCCTTCTGTTGGCTCCTCAGAAGCTGACTTCAATGGATGATGGTGACATCCTGGAAGATGCCACAGCAACTGCACCCACAGTGTGGTGTGATGGAATGAGAAGGGAGGAGCCTGAACTACCCAGGGAACAGGTCAAATCAGGAGATCATGCCTGTTGGGACATGTCATTGAGGGTGAACAAGCAAAGAAAAAGAGACCACCACAGTGAAATTTTACAGTATTGGCTGTTGGATGGTTTTCCAGGGTAGGAGGTTATATTGTGTGTTAGTTGTAAAAGTTTTTTTGTATAGGTTGTGGCCAGGAAGCTTGCAGTGAAAATAAAATGGCAGCCTACCAGTGCAGGACAGGACAGACATTTTCTAGGGCTTATGGATGGGGCTTGCTCCAGTGAGCACTCCTAAAGAGACAGGTGCCATATGCTTCGGAACAGCTCCATCCATTTTCCATTCTTAATCTCCTCCAACAGGCATAGCGTACTGAGTACTGAATCTATTGAACTAGTTTACTTTGTAATAAACAAATATTTCCATTTTGACTTTCTAAGGTAAGAGATTTTTATATCATATGTAAAAAATAAATCATAAGCATCAAATATCAAATAATCATTATAGATGGCAAGTAAAAATGTTCAGAAACACTCCATTGACCAAATAATCAAAGAAATATTAATTAAAATAATACAGAATGTTTTTCATTCATTACACTAGAGAAAGCATTTAACAATATTAAGTTGAGGAGAAGGAGAAGTGAAATGAAAATTGATACTCTAGTGCCATGTAAATTAGAATCACCTTTTATAGAGAGTAATTTAGCATACAAACAAAATGATCATTTCATAGGAACCAGCAAATATATCACAGAAATCTAATTCAAGAAATAATCCAAAATGTAGAAAAATCTGTAGACCCAAAGATGTTTGTCATAGTGTTCTTTGTATTAACCTAAATATAAAATAATTGGGGGCCATTAAACTAAATCATAAAATATAACATCAATCAACTATTGTGCCACCATTATCAACCCTAGTTAGGAAAACTGTGTTGAGGTAGAGAAAAAGTACAATTTAACCCATGCTTTAATTTTGAAACACAGAGAAAATGTATGCTTATCTTGTCTGCAATTAATGTGGTCACCCTACTGAGCCCCCATTTGATATGGTTTGTTTCTGTGTCCCCACCCAAATCTCATCTCAAACTGTAATCCCAACCTGTTGAGGGAGGGACTTGGTGGGAGGTGATTGGATCATGGGAGCAGTTTCTCCCATGCTGTTCTCATCACAGTGAGGGAGTTCTCATGAGATCTGGTGGTTTAAAAGTGGCAGTTTCCCCTGCCCACTCTGTCTCTCCTGACACCATGTAAGATGTGCCATGTTTCCCCTTTGCCTTCCACCGTAATTGTAAGTTTCCTGAGGCCTCCCTAGCCATGCAGAATGGTGAGTCAATTAAATCTCTTTTCTTTATAAGCTTCCCAGTCTCAGGCAGTTCTTGATAGCAGTGTGAAATGGGCTAATACAGAGAATTGGTACTGGCAGAGGAGGGTAATGCTAAAAAGATAAACTGAAAATGTGGAACCAGCTTTGGAACTGGGTAATGGGCCAGAGGCTGGAACAGTTTGGAGACTCAGAAAAAGACAAGAAGAAGTGGGAAAGTTCGAAACTTCCTAGAAATTTGTTGAATGGTTTTGACCAAAATGCTGATAATGATATGAACAATGAAGTCCAGGCTAAGGTGGTCTCAGATGGAGATGAGGAACTTATTGGGAACTGGAGTAAAGGTCACTCTTGCTATGCTTTACAAAGAGACTGGTGGCATTTTGCCCCTGCCCTAGAGATCTGTGGAATATTGAACTTGAGAGAGATGATTTAGGGTATCTAGTGGAACAAATTTCTAAGCAGCAAACCATTGAAGAGGTGACCTGGCCAATTCAGAAAGCATTCAGTCATGTGTATTCACAAAGAGATTATCTGAAACTTGGAACTTTTATTTAAAAGGGAAGCAGAGCATAAAAGTTTTGAATATTTGCAGCCCAACCATGAGGTAGAAAAGTAAAACCCATTTTTTGGGGAGAAATTCAAGCTGGCTGCAGAAATTTGCATAAGTAACAAGGAGTTGAGTGTTAATCCCTAAGACAATGGGGAAAATGTCCCCAAGGCATTTCAGAGATCTTCACAGCAGCCCTTTCCATCAAAGGCCTGGAGGCCTAGGAGGCCTAGGAGGAGGCCCAGGGCTCTGCTGCTTTGTAGAGCCTTGAAACTTGATGCCCTGCATCCCAGCTGCTCTAGCTCCAGCCATGGCTAAAAGGGACCAAGGTACAGCTCCAGCCATTGCTTCAGAAGATGCAAGTCCCAAGTCTTGGTGGCTTCCATGTGGTGTTGGGCCTGTGGGTGCATGGAAGACAAGAGTTGAGGTTTGGGAACCTCCACTTAGATTTCAGGAATGTATGAAAATACCTGGATATCCAGGCAGAAGTCTGCTGCAGGGGTGGAGATGTGCCTAAACGGGAAAGAAGTCCAGAGGTTTCTGAGTTAGTTGATTTATTGGCTCATTAGTATAATCCTAGGTTCTTTTTATAAACTGGTTCTGCCATTAACAAGCACGAACCTGGACATGGTGCAAAAGAACCATCTCATCCATTGTCTTCTTAAAACCAAGGGAAGACTTCCCACCTTCACATCGTATTGGCAGATGAAGAATTAACCCTCAAACCACAGATAGAGCACCTCACCTGAATCATACAGAGAAGAAAAACACCCGGACACAATCAAGGTTCTGTTAGCAAAGAAGACCAGTGAAATAGGTATACAGTAAATAACCAGTAAACAACCAGCAAGTGTCTGATCTTCCAGTTTGGAGCTTGGCATTTATTGTATACCAACCTCACATTTTTGTGTGCCATGGAAAGTTAGGCAAAAAATTTGGATACTCATTAAAGAAATGAAGGATGTTAAACATTTTTAAATTATAATTCTTGTTTTTCATATTTATAATAAATGTTGAATGACAAAAACCAATTGAAAAAATATGCATTGACCACAACTAAAACTATGTTTTTAAATGCATTTTAATATAAGAAAGAAAACACACCAAAATAATAAAAGTGATTGTGATTAAGGTCTTGGGGACTATTGATGGTTTTTCTCCTAATTTCCAAGTCTTTTATAATATGCATAAATTCTTATATAATTTTTTAATTATAAAAATTCCAAACTCCATTCTATTTTATGTTTTTCTTTTAAAATTCTCATTATTATTGTGCTCCAATTTTCTTTATTTTAACATCCTATAAAAGGAAATAACCTGCATAGCCTACCTGTGTTCATTTTACATATGAGGCACAAATACTCTTCATGAACAGGGTAATTAAACGAAATATTCCTCTGTCATAAATGCATGCTCAATGTAGCTAAACTTGCCTTTAAATGTACTCCCTCATTAAATCTGAAGAGGTTATTTCTAGTATTTTTCCCACAACCCCTGTAAAATTCTAATGGGCTCCATAATTATTTCCTATTTTTCAAGGCACTTTCAAATTTGTACATTAGTGACATTGAAACACTCAAGCTACTATTTTTGAGGTATTATTCACTCCTAAAGCACCTTTAAAAGGGAACTCTTAATTCTGCTCTTTTTATCTCCCAATTTCTTCAAGCCCAAGAGTTAGCTTGGCTTCCAGAGTAGTTATTTGGTTTGAAATATGCCAACTCCCATTTAAGCAGAAGCTGATTCTGAATACAATGTGTTCACCTGCCTTGCAGTCATTTCCCCACCACCCAACCTGCTGGCTCCACTGCTGATGCTGCTATTGCATGTCTTTTCCCTGTTGGTTTGTGGGTACTGCCAAAATGTTCAAATCAGTCTGTCACATGCTTTCTTCTGCTATATCCAGGCTTTATACTTTATTGTTATAGAAAACCAAGAGTAGAATTGTCACATAGTCCTTAGGTGTCACTTCACCAGCTAGAAACCTCTGTGGCCAGCAGCACCTCTGCTTGTGTTTTGCTTGTGCCCACTGGTTTCATTCCGCCCACTTGGCCCAGCAGGTTGCACTCAGCTTGCACTACTGGCCCAAATCCCATGCGTGCCAAGGGTGAGCCAGGTGCAGAGTGGTGAGGGGTGTGTGAGTGAGCACAGGGTCCAGCCACCGCTCACAGCCAGGCATGCTGGCTGTGGTGGGATGGGCAGCTCCAAGTGGCAGCACAGGTACTGGCTCTGTGAAACCCGGAAACTTGGAGACATCAGAAACTGCAAAGCCCTAAAGAGGTTGTCACAGCCCTGGCTCAGGGAGACCCTGGGTCTGGACTCCCCAAAGGGCCACAGCTCTTTTCTTCTCGTTGCCAACAACATGGTAAATGGGGAGCATGTTTTGGCCCTATTTGTGTTAAAACTCTTTCAGTCCCACCTTTCAGGGGGTCCCAAGTTCTTGTCTTGCATCCAGGAAGAATGAGGTACACAAACAACTGGAGGGTGAGCAAGACAGAGAGGAGCTTCATTGGGTGACAAAACAGCTCTCAGGAGACCCAAAGTGGGTAGCTCCTTTCTGCAGGCAGGTCATCCCGGTGAGTATCCAGCTCTCAGTGCAGAGGAGACCTGTGGTGGGTAGCTCCTTCCCACAGCTGGTAGTCCCAATGTCTATGTGAGTCTTGCTGGGTCTGGAGTTTTTATGGGCTCAGAAGTGAGGAAATGCATGCTGATAGGTCCATGGGTGGCCATGGGCAGGCCTGAAAAAAGCACCATAAGTTCTCACTCTGGGTCACAGACTTCACCCAGAACTGACAGCCCAACCCTTAGACTTCAAGCAGTCCCTGTCTTGAAGGTGACGCTTCACCAGAAACCTGCCCTTTTCGACCCAGAAGCCTGTCTTCCTCCTGGCACCATCAACATGTCCTCCACAGCATCCAGGCTGTTTGTGCCTACAGGCCCAAACCAAGCCAAACTCAGCCCCTCCTCAGCTTCCATCTTGTGCTCATTGGCACCCAAAGTCCAGAGGGGGCCAAGGTGGCAGGGGGCTGGTGTGTCAGCACAACCCCAAGCACATGCACACTTGGCCAGGTCTTGACAGTATCCTGGCTCAGCCACAAATTTGCTCTGCCCTAGAGTGAGCACTGGGAGCAGGGAGAGGCCAGGCAGTGGAAGCAGGCATTTTCAAGCCTGCGGGGTCAAGGGGCTCCCTAGGCCCCCAAGAGCACAGGGATGCCCAGGTCCGTAGTCACAGCTGGGTGGCTGCAGCTGCCCCCAGGAGCATAAGGCTCCTGCCCCACTGACTTGGCAGGGGGTGGGGCTCCCACCTGTTCCAGCCCCTGCTGGCTCCATGGAATGCACAGCTCCAGCTGTGCCTCCCCTGCTGCAGCTGGCATCTTCACAGCAGCCACTCTAGACAGACTGCCACTGCCATCTGAATGATGACTAATGCATCTTTATTCTTGTCCTACTATTGTAGTAGTCCATTCAGGCTTCTATAACAAAATACCACAGACTGGATGGCTTATAAACAACAGAAATATATTTCTTAAAGTTCTAGAGGCTGGGAAGTCCAAGATAAAATTGATGACAGATTTGGTGTCTGGTGAGGGCAGACTTTCTGGTTCATAAACAGAGCCTTCTAGCTGTGTCCTCACATGGTACAAGAGGCAAGGCCACTCTTTGAGAACTCTTATAAGATCATTAATCTCCATTATGAGGGTTCTGCCCTCATGACCTAATCATCTCCAAAAGGCCCACCTTCTTATACCATCATATTGGGGATTCAATTTCAACATATGGACATGGACATACAGACCCTAACAATTTTCATCTTTCTCTCTGCAGTTCTAGAGTAGAAGAACCTTGGAAGAGTTGGAAGCCAATGTCTTCTATCTAACCTGGCATTTGCTAATTCCTCCATTAAAAAAAATCTTCATCACAAACTGAAATCTCTTTCAATTCCTTTCTTTCTTTCCAATTAACCTTCCAGCCTAAGGCCCATTTTTTAAATAGCTCTTTTAATTTACCTCCTCTCCAGACCATATTTTTTGCAGTACTGTGTACTTATTGTTTTTCATTTCTCTTCAACCACATTGCCCTCTGCTTTTTTTCTTTCTTTTTTTTTTCTTTTCATTTAGACATCCCTACTATGAGTTTCTCCTCTAAGATTCTTAGTGGATCAATTTAAAAGTTGGAAGTTGTTTTTGGTTTCTTAAGTAGTCAGACTTGTTACTTAAGTAGTCAGACCTATTACTGTTAATACCATAAACCAGTAAATGTAAAACTGTTTTAACCATTTTAGACAAAAAAGTATTTTCATGTTAAATGCTTTCAAAGAACCAAAAGCCTACTCTTGTATAAAAGAAATAGCAGTATGCACAATTTCTCATAAATATGATCTTTTACCAAAAAAATTTAGGAAAGAAACATTCTTTTATCATATAATGCTTATTTCCTTGCCAGTACAGATAAAAAAAATTCCTTTTCCTGTTGAATGGGAAAAAATATGTGCAAACTATTCATCTGACAGGGGACTAATATCTAGAATATACAAGGAACTCAAACAACTCAACAGAAAAAAAATAATTTCATTAACAAGTAGGCAAAGAACATCAATAGACATTTCTCAAAAGAAGACATACAAATGGCCAACACATATATGAAAATATGCTCAACATGACTAATCATAAGAAAATGGCTATTATTAAAAAGACAAAAAAGATATTGGCAAGGATGCAGAGAAAAGGAACTCTTTCTAGTGTAATTTCAACTTTTATTTCAGATTCAGCATGTACATGTGCAAGTTTGTTACCTGGGTATATTGTGTGACACTGAGATTTGGAAGATGAATGATCCCATCACCCAGATAGTGAGCATAGTACCCAACACTTAGTTTTCAAACACTTTCCTTTCTCCCTCCCTTCATTCTATTAGCCCCCAGTGTCTATTGTTGACATCTTTATGTCCATGAGTTCCCAGTGTTTAGCCCCCACTTATAAGTGAGAACATGCAGTATTTGGTTTTCTGTTCTTATATTAATTCACTTAGGATAATGACCTCCAGCTGCATTCATGTTCCTCAGTAACACTTATACACTGTTGGTGGGAATGTAGAGCCGCTATGGAAAACAGTATGGACATTTCTCAAAAAACTAAAAACAGAATGACCATTCAATCCACCAATCCCATTGCTGGATATTTATCCAAGTGAAAAGAAATCAATATATCAAAGATATACCTGCACTCATATGTTTATTGCAGTACTATTCACAATAGCAAAGACATGGAATCAACCTAAGCGCCCATCAGTGGTGGATTGGATTTTTAAAATGTGGTACATATACACCATGGAATACCACACAGCCATAAAAAGCAATGAAATTGTGTCACTTGGAGCAACATGGATGAAGCTGGAGGTTATTGTCTTAAGTGAAATAAGCCAGGCACAAAAGACAAATATCACATGTTCACACTTACATATAGGAACTAAAAAAGAATTGCATACATCTAGGTAGAGAGTGGAAAAACAGATAATGCAGACTGAGAAGCGTGAGTACAAAGGAGAAGGAGAATGAAGAGAAGTGTGTTAAAGGGTGCAAACATATAGCAAGATAAAAGAATAAGTTAAATGTTTGATAGCAGAGTACAGTGACTATACTTTTAAAAATGCACTGTATTTGTGTGACAGACATCCTAAATATCCTCACTTAATTGTTACACATTAGATACATGTAAAAAATCTCATGTACACCATTAATTTGCACAAAGGAAAAAAAATAAGAGAAGAAACCTATTATTACTGTTACATAACTGTGGGTTTAATAAAAGTTTAACAGAGGAGAAAAAAAGAAGAATTATTGCTCATGAATGTTGTATGTACACACTAATTTGGAAAGTGCTAGAAAATATAAACACAAAACATCATATGCTACTGCTTGGGAACTTTTATCTGTGGAATGGAATTAATACTGAGCAGAAATTAAAATTCTAAAAGGGTGGTAGATTGTTTGTAAAACTGGCTGCACTAGTTCTCCTTCCTATCCATGCCCTCAGGTAGTCTCAATGCACACTGACTCTGGGCTTTGCCATTTGACTTGCTTTGAGCAATGGGGCAAGAGCAAACATGATACAAGCAGAAACACAAAGTGCTTGCCTTTCCATGCTGCCTTTTAGGAACCTACAATCATCTCAATGTAAGAAACTCAAGCTAGCCCACAAATGATGACAGACACTTAGTCATCTCCATCACTCCATAGACATCTAGGCAACTCTCAGATATGTGAGTGAGTCCATCCTACACCTTTCAGCCCAGCTCAACAACCCAAATCAGAAAAACTACTCAACTTACCAAAGGATTGTGAAAAATAATAAATGTTTATTGTTTTAAGCCACGAGGTTTGTGGGTGTTTTGTGATAAAGAAAAATACAGCTGAGAAAGAAATTTGTTCTAACATTAGAGTGCTGATATAACGAAATCTAAAACAAGTAGCACTGACTCTAAGACCTGGTAGCAAGCAGAGCCTGGAGAAGAAGCAAAGAAAATTTTAGCCAAGTCTAAAAACTGTCAAATAAATAGTTAGCAGAGGCTGGAAACGCAATGAAGAAACTGCTCTAGCAGGCTGGAAAATGAATCTCACATTATGTAATAAAGAAATAATTGGCAAAACTATCACATACGGTAAACTAGGAAGATAGAATATCCCCTAATGAAACTGCAGATGTTGGTAAGATGATTTGCAGGTAGAATACTGAGTGTCAATTGGCTTATTTTAGCTGATAATGATATGGTATGAGAAGAGATGGATGAGTTAGGAGAACTGTTTGGTTTCAAGCAGAATTTGGAGGTATATAGAGGAGCCAGAACATACTGGATGGGACAATAAAACAATAAAATTAGACAATGTCTCATTTCCAGTCCCTTAAGCCAGTAAAAGATCCTCAAAGTAATAAAACAGCCTCAAGAAAAAGATCAAATCAAGATGCCCCTGCAAGCCGATTTGTTAATACCTTGTAAGATTTAACGCAGTGATTAATGGGTCCTCTCAACTATACAAAGTGCTTGCATTAAAGTAATTGTTCCACAGCAGCCTGACATGGCTCCCAAAATAAAAGAGAGGCCTGTCTCAGAACTGTACATGGAACTTTCATTAAATGGAGTAGATCTGAAACAGATCCTTAGAGAAACCCACAGAGATTTCAGGAGAGTTGTGCTAATGAAAGTTATGTCAACTTGGACTATAATAGACTTGAGACACCTAAAAATAAAGAGAGGCCTCTGGGCTCCCAGCTTTCTATGAGAAACAGGCTGAGAAGTTTACTCAGCTGCAAATACTAGCCACTTTTATGGAAATCAAAGGCATTTTAGAAAGTGACACTAAGAGACATAAAGAACAATGGACTAGGAAGCCACTCCCGGGAAATAGAACCTAGCTCTGATCCCAAAGGCAATGCTCCGTGGCAGCATGTGTCTATTTAGATTTCAGAACTGCTGTGGACTGGTAAGTGCTATGTGATTCCTGTTATTTTCTTTTCCCTTTTGAACACAAATGTCCATTGTGATTATCCTGGTCCTATTTTTTTTTTTTTCTTTTTTGAGATGGAGTCTGACTCCGTCACCCAGGCTGGAGTGCAGTGGCGCGATCTCAGCTCACTGCAACCTCCACCTCCCGGGTTCAAGCGATTCCTCTGCCTCAGCCTCCCGAGTAGCTGGGACTATAGGTGCCCACCACCACGCCCAGCTAATTTTTGTATTTTTAGTAGAGACAGGATTTCACCATATTGGCCAGGCTGGTCTCAAACTGCTGACCTTGTGATCCACCCGCCTCGACCGCCCGAAGTGCTGGGATTACAGGCATGAGCCACCGTGCCTGGCCTCCTGGTCCTATCTTATCAGTGGGCCATATGAGTTGCCTTTTTAATTCCTAAGTCTTTGGATCACGAAGCTCTCCACCAAAGGAGCCTATCAACCCATCCCAGATCCTGAAACCCCTTCTGAAGCTTTTTCACTGAATCCCACCCTCACAATTCCTGCTTCCCAGCTTCAACCCTGACCCTTACTCCTGCCTGATCCTCCCAGCTGTCCATGGGCATTTAGAAGTTGCTATCTCAGCAGATGCCCCAATATGCCTTAGACCTTTAGCCTCTGAACTTATTCCAAGCCCCCTGATTTGGCTTGATGTCCAGATACCCAAATTTTGGCTTCCTATGTGACTCACGGTAACTCTACCCTTCTTCGACATGTGAATTCAATGCAACTAATGACTATCAAACATTTACTTTATGAAAGGCCTAGTGCCTGTGGTACAGCATATCAAGTAAGATTTCCTGCTCTCTAGAAGCTTAGGGACAAAGCCATGCATGTGCTGTAGATGCTGTGGTGGATTATTTGCAAAGACGGCATCAACAATTCCTCCCATCCCTATAGGTATGCATCCTATGGAATGAGACCTTGTAGCTCCTCTTATCAAGCTCCTCCTTGTAGCTCCTTTTATTTTTCCACCCCTTAAATTTCGGCTGGTCTGTGAGTTACTTGGACCCATAGAATGCAACAGAAATGGCATTGCATGACATCCGAGCCGTGGCATCAAGAGGACTTACAGATTCTTCTCTCACCCTCTTGGACAGTGATGCTACCATGTGGGGAAGCTCAAGCTAGCCTGCTGGAGGACAAGTTCACATGCAACAGAGATGAGCCAGCCCAACTTAAGCCCCCCAGATAACTAAAGAGACATGGGTGACCCCAAGTGAGACCAGCAGACCACCTGTCTGATACTAGCCCCAACTGCTGACACAGAATCATGAGCAAATAAAACAATAGTTGTTTTAAACTATTAAATTTGGGGTGGTTTATTATACAGCAAGAGGTAACTATTACAGAAGCACAGAGGAAAAAGAGATTAACTGTGAGAACATTACTTATGCTTCCCACAGTTAATTGCATGTTTTTAACAGGTTTTTATTGAGCCAAATGAGTTTTTTACTGATTAGGTCTCAGGCTGGATTACAAAGGGAAAGAATGGGGGCTGGAGAATCAACATTAAATAGACCAGTCCTGCCTGGGAGCTAGCCTGGGGTGGGGAGGGAGTGGTCACTTCCTCAAAGCTGCTTCTGATTTTCACCCTTCTGACTCTCAGTTCTGGACCCACAAATTATCAAGCTTCTCTCCATCTCACTCCCAGTTCTTACTCACACATTATTTTCAAGAACTAGCATATTAACAATGACCCCTATGACAGTGACAGCCAAGCAAAGAAGGGACAGGACTGGGGTGGAGGCTTCCTGCATAGAAGTATATCCATTTGATGTACATAAAAGACACCAGCATTATTTTAACCAGGTAATAAGACTTGGCATAAAAAAAAAATACTTATCTCACTCATTCCTTTACTTTCCAAATAAAGGTTTTTTTCTGCTCTCTGCTGAAATTTGTTTTCTGTCTAAAGCCCACAAAAGGAACAGTATCTGCCATCTCCATCAAACAATATGAAATGAATACCTTAAAGTTCATGAAGCAAGAAAAAGTCATTATCCTAGTCTATTCTTGTACCAGAGTTTCAAACAATAAGCCCATTCTGTCCAGAAGTGACAGAAGAACTACTACTGAAGATAATTAACACTAGAAATAGTCTATAAAGAATGTACAGGGTAACATAAAAACCCGAAAGAGGAGTCATGCCCCAAAATCTAGGAAGGGAGCAACATCGCTCTTTATAACTGCAAATAATGGTAACTGTGCCTTCCCAAGAAGTACTAGCCAGGATCTGGGGTCCATAAGTTTGGCATGAGCCATCCATAATTTTCCCAAAGAAAGGATAACATGCCCATAGAGTAAATTCTAGGCAAAGAGAAAATAAAGTACTAACTATAGGCAATTGCCTTCTGCCTTTCAAGGAAGTAGCTTTCTTGGGCTTGTCTGAGAAAGGTGCATAAACTGCGAAGTGAGCTGAGGTGGTCAGGGTAATGGAAAGATTCTGGATATGGAGTTGGAATAAAAAAAGAATTGAGACAAGGCAAGTCCTGAGTTGGTAATATTTTGCATGTTGGAGGAATGTGAATCACTGACGGTCAGAAGGCAGGCTGTGGGTTGACTGCGATAATGAACATAAATTCTTTTTATCCCAGTGTGCATGCTCCTTTGCAACATCTCCTTAGAACAGAGATGTCTAATGGAGAATTTTCAAGCCATGTGAATCCTCTTTCCTGTCTCCTCTTAAAGCATTCAGCAAACCTACCTTATTATGTGATGATTTGAGTATTATATTAGGGTTTTTTATGGAAATACATGCCTCAGAAAGGGTATGGGATAAAAGCATAGGCTACTCAATTACATTGGGGTTGAATTAATTATGGTTTTATCCATAAATCCCTCTCTAGTCTCCTGTAACTCTGGATTAGTACCTAGGTCAGAAATAGGCCCCAGTTACCTGACCACTTCTTCCTTTGCTTCACTTCCTCTAGGCCTCCTGCAGCAGGGAAGTGCAGTGAGGCTCCTCTTCCTGGGCATGGGCCCACCTTTCCCACTGCATGAGAGGTAGGAGTGAAAAAGAACAAAGCAGAGAAATTCAAATAGAAAGTGGACAGAGGAAAAAAGGAAGAACTTTAAACTTCTTCACACCTTTCTTTACCCCATTTTTTTTTGATTCCACTTTCTAAAAGCCTAGCCTCCATATATACCTGGATCTTCTTAGAATTCTCTGTCCTGTTCCATTAGGTCTACTTCTCTGTTCTTACACAAGAACCTTGCTGTTTTTATTATTATAGCATTGTAATATGCTTTAACTTCAGATCAGGCAAACTCCCTCCAACTTTGCTCTTCTTTTCAAAGTTGATGTAGCTTTTCTTAAAATCTTATTCATTCCTCCATTCAAATTTATTTTTAATTGAATTTATATTCTACTCTATTTTTAAGTGTATTAAGCATTTTGTGTCCTTCTTCACAGAAGAGAATGCCCTGGGTAGAACAATATACACCAGCACATTGAAGTGGATAAATCAGAAACATGGAAGTTTAGATACCACCCAACAAAAGAGCAATAAAATTACTTTTATGAACTTAAAATCTAATTCTAGAGCATGATGAGTCCACTGAGGTGCAGCTGCCCCATGAGATCCTTCCATGAACAGCTTCTCCCTTACCTTATTGTACTGCAGTTCCTAGCATTTTGAACAAAAAAACTCCTCAGGGTCTGAAGGAGAGCTTAGTGCCAGTCACCACAGGCCAGCTCCATGGTAGTGGCAATATTAAAAGACCTTATCTGAGCACCCTTTTAGATTTAATTATCCTCAGGGGAACCTCAGTCATAAAAGGAAAATCCTGATTTACTTACTCTAAAACACTTTATTTTGTGTTAGTTGCATTTACTGCTTTTACAGCAAATTTTCCTTCCTAGTTCTGCTAGGCTTAAGGTAATTTGCATAGGTTTCTTTTTCAGAAGATCTATGGGGAAAAGTGACCTGGGTTCAAACCTTAACTAAGAGCAGTATTTTCTTTTAGATTTTCAGATTCAAGATGGTAGCTTGAGCCCACAGATTGACCTCTAAACCCCATTAGGAGGGCCAAGGAAATCTAAAAACTAAAATCTCTGTAGCAAAGCTGGAATACAGAGGAGGGTGCCAACAGAAAGTTAAAATGCAGCAGAATAGGATCAGATTGAAAAAAACCCCATCGATGTGGAAGAGGAAACTCCTTACACAGGCAACAAAGCCCCGGTGATGAGCAGTGAGTCAATTTCTCCAACAAATCCTGAGAGGGCATGGGAATCAAGTAGAACTCACAACAACCATTGGTTTCTCTGACAGAACATTTTTCTCCTCTCCTCTTTGGTCCCCGTTTTCCCTCCCTCAACTGTTACTAGTATTTATTCATTTGTTTGATTGTTTATTCAACAAATATTTGTTAAGCATCTCTTCTGAGCCAGGAAGTGTTCTAAAGACTGAGGATACAGCAAGGAACAAGGAAGACAAGGTCCAAGCTCTCATGAAGAAAATATTCTAATGGAGAGACAAACAATAAAAATACCAGAAAACACCAGATGATGATAAATATTCTAAAAACACTAAGAGTAATTTGTTGAAGGTTTTCTGTCAGGCTTCCTCACATTAGTTAATCAGGAATGACCACTCTGAGGAGGTAATATTTAAACTAAATATCAGAGAGCAAAGGGAACAGTGTTCCGGGCAGAGGAAACAGGTGGTACAAAGGCCCTGTGGCACAAACCAGCTTGGCATGTTTCCAGTCTCAGCTTAGACATCACTTCCTCCAGTGTATTTTCCCAGTCCAACCCACACACCCTCTGCCACACACACACACACCAGGCTGGATTCTGTGTTCTCAAAGCACCCCGTTCTTCCTTTACTCCAGTATTATCACACTCTGCTAAAATTGCTTACCAACTTGCCCACAACACCCTGTGGAGTTACTCTCTAAGGGCAGAGACTATGTTGTATTCTCAGCACCCGAGAATGTCTAGACACGGAAGAAATCTAATCAATATTGTCTAGCAAATGCATGTCTAGCAAATCAGTTCCTCTGAGTCCAAGTCTAGTTCTCTTTCCACTGTGAAACATCACCTCTCCAATAAGTGAGGACTACTGTTGGAGTAGAACTTCATTTTTATTATTTTATGTTGACTTCTTCCATCTTGGAATTTCCACCTGTTCATACCTGGGTAATAATTAAATTTCTGTTCTCCTTATTAGGCTCTTAAATATTGTTGGGAACAATGGAGAGAGATGTTGCCTAGTCTACTTTTATGTTTTAAATTTTCAAGAAATAACTTCCCTGGTTTTCTTTATATAATTTCCCCCTATCATCACCTCTGTAAACAGCAGCCAAAAATACCTCCATACACTTGTCTCTACCAACTAAATGACACATTTCCCTAATGCCTCCTTCTGCTGTTTCCCCTCCTTTGATAAAGCCCAATTTATGACATTATCATGATTAGTTTGATTTTTGAATCCCTAGTCACTTTCCTCAGATAACCATGCTTTTATCATTCCACTCTGCTAGCAACTGCCTATATGTTGACTTTACCCTTGGTACACTAAATTCAAACTCATTCACTCTGCAGTCCCCAGACCAAGTAATGCCACATTCAAACACAGCAACCAGAGTGCTCCCAGGTGCCTTCTGCAATAAACACTTCAATCAAGTCATTTGATTTTACTTTCTCAGGTTCCTAGGCTCATAACTCTCTTCTGTATATACAAAAATCTAATAAAAGAAAGAAATTTGCAATGCCTACAGCATTACAGCATACTCAAAAACCTGAAAGAGCTGTTATCACTCCACAATCTCAGAGCTTGCACCATCAATGCTTTCTGCAATCTCACGCACCTCCACAAACATTGTCTCATTTGCCATTCATAGCATTTCATGGTGCATCTAAGTGGTATTACTTGATCCCTATTTAAAAAATGAAAAAACTGTAAAAATCAGAGAAATTAAGAGAATGGTCAAATGTAGCTAGAATTTGGTGAGATTTATTCACTTATTCAACAACATTCATTAGCACCTACTGTAAGCCAGACCCTAGTCTAGGTGTTGGAGATAATTTCATTGAACAAGGCAAATAACAACCCAATTCTCATAAAACTTACATTCTACTGGAGAGACAGAGTATAAAAAAGTAATCACTCATTCCATAAGGCATTTTCACAAAATACTAAGTGCTATTTTTAAATGCGTATACTATGATAGAGTGCCAGGACATGAGTTGGAAGTGGGTGCTACTTAAAATTAGATGGTCAGAAAGAACCTCTTTGAGGTGAGCTGAGACCTGGAGGAGCCAGTCATGCAAAGATATGAGAGAAAAGAGTTCCAGGCAGAGGGAAAACAAGTGCATGGCCTGGCCTGGAGGTGGGAAAGAGCTGAGTGTTTCAGGGACAGAACTAAGAGACTGCTTTTGAGGCTCAATCATTTGAGTCAAAATCTCTGTGATTCCCTAGGTCTTTTCTTCAGGATCACAAAATGTCTATGGAGGTTTCAACATCATGTCTACATTCATGGCAGAAGGAATGCAGAAGGGCCAGTGCTAGCCACACCATTTCCTTTCAACAAAAAAATTTTAAAAGATTCTCAGAAAGTCTCTTGCAGAATTTTATTTGGTGTTATTGGCCTGAAGCAGTTCATAAACACTCCCCACCCACCCATCCAGCAGTGAATTAGGCAAGGAAAGTACTGTCATGACTGGCTTAGATTAGTATAGCTCCACTATCTGGGAATATTGGTACTCTGAAAAAAAATCAAAATTCTGTTGGCAAAAGAGGAGGAAATGACTATTAGGCAGCCATAATAGTGACTACCATGGTGGAAAGGAGAAGATGAAGTCAGAGAGATATGGAGGTATCAGATAATATTGGGCCTTGTAAAACTATGGTAAAGAGTTTAGATTTTTTTCTAAGTGCAATGTAAAATCATGAAAGAGGTAAGTAAAAGTGTGACATGGTCTGATTTGCATCTTTAAGAGTGTGGTTGCTATTTAGAAAATAAATTGTAGAAAGCAAGAATAGAAACACAGACTTTGATTACAAGACACTTGCAATGCTATAGGCAAGAGATGATGGTGGCTTACTAGGGTAGTAACAGTAAAGGTACAGAGAAGTGGTGGACTCAAAACATACCTTTTAAGTTATAACTGGAAGGACTTGCTGACATCATATGGGGGTTTCAGCAAGAAAGAAACAAACCAAAAGCTATGGTCTGATCCTCACAAATCCTTTATAATAGTATTTACAAAGACTGATAAACAGACTCAAAGAGAAAAATAATAATAATAAGAGCCATGCTTTGGTATGTTAAGCCCGTGAGGCTATTAGACATCCAAGTAGTTATCTCAGACCACAACTATAGTAGATGCTGTGATGTGCTGCCCAGTTTTCTCTTCAAGATCAAGGTAGTAATTCCCTCAGCTTCCAGGAGTGATTTGCAGATGACTCATAGCTGAGTTCCTACCTGGATATTGCCCTTGGCCCAAGGAAACTATTCTATCCAAGGTTACACATTCTCCTTGAGAGTGGTCCATATCCAATGGTTGGTTGATGCAGGCAAGCATTGGATTGGCTCCCTTGCTTCAGTTTGTAACTACTTTGAAGGGACATCCAGTGCCAGAGTTCCTCATGGGGATGGCTAAGGTTTTGCTGTGACTGTGTTATCTCTTATCTTCTCACTCTGCCCAAACCTGCTTCCTTCATTTCTTCAAAAGTGTTCTTCCCAACATCATTCTCCAATGAACTTTGTGCATACCTGACCTGGGACACTTGATGTCAGGGGCAATGGAAAAAAACAGAACGTGAGGCTGGGAGCGGTGGCTCATGCCTGTAATCCCAGCACTTTGGGAAGCTGAGATGGGTGGATCACGAGATCAGGAGATCGAGATCATCCTGGCTAACATGGTGAAACCCCATCTTTACTAAAAACACAAAAAATTAGCCGGGCACGTTTGCGGGCACCTGTAGTCCCAGCTACTTGGGAGGCTGAGTCAGGAGAATGGCTTGAACCCGGGAGGGGGAGTTTGCAGTGAGCCGAGATTGCGCCACTGCACTCCAGCCTGGGTGACAGAACGAGACTCTGTCTCAAAAAAAGAAACCAGAACCTGAAAATGAGACTTTTTAGCTGGCCCACCTGCTAACTGGCTGGCAATAAAGACCCCATCACTGGTGGTGCATGCATTACTGAAGTCCCTGGTTTTTGGTAGGAGTTGGTTAAATTGTTTAAATTTTCACTGGTAGTAAACCGGGAGGAGACAGTGGCAGAAATGAATGCACTCACAAGTCTACTATATCTCAGGCATTTGAGAAGTAGTAATTATGAGGGCAATGGAATCAGATGGCTATTGCTGAGTGCTATCAATGAGTAGAGAAAGACAGTGAAAAGCTGAGGGTAATTAATCACCAATTCCAGATGAATTATGGAAATCAAAGGGTCTAACTGATAATATATGAAAACGTTGTTATATACTGCAGCCAAAAAATAGAAAAGCTAGTAATTGGGTTCAGAAGTTAATTACAAGGTTAGAAGAGCTCAAGACAAGGTTGAATTCTCAACCTTGCAAGGTCTACTGTGCCAAGATGAGAGTTCTGGCTGGGGAGAGTCCTAAAACTTGGGATCTAGACATCTACGCTGATGTACTTTAAAACCTTGAAACCCCAAATTCCCCTCCAGAAGTGTCCTACTATCCCATGTTGAAGGTTAGAACTTCCCCATTTCTTGCAAATAAGGGAAGTAGAGAGGCCACTATCTTGCAGGACAATATGAACCCCACTCAGGATTCAACTCAGCACCTTCCTTCCTAGTCAGTAACTAAGACCAGTAATCAAGTCAAAATATAGCCCATCTATGCTGGGTATGGTGGTTCACGCCTGTAATCCTAGCACTTTGGGAGGCTGAGGCAGGCCGATCTCTTGAGCTCAGGAGTTTGAAACCAGCCTGAGCAACATGGCAAAACCCCCTCTCTACAAAAATAAAAATAAAAAAATTAGCCAGGTGCAGCAGCTCACACCTGTAGTCTCAGCTACTTGGGGGTGCTGAGACAAGAGGATCACTTGAGCCTGGGAGGCAGAAGTTGCAGAGTTGCAGTGAGCCAAGATCATCACACCACTGCACTCCAGAGCCTGGGTGACAAAGTGAGTTCCTAACTAAAATATATATGTATATATATATATTTTTTTTTTTTAATCCAGAAAATAATGGGCCTGTTATAGGAAAAGTCATCACTCCCTGAAGGAGCTACAGGGCCTAGTCAACATTTACCAGCAGGGGCCAGGAGCAGATATATGGGGCTGGATCCAAAGGGAGCTTTATTGGAAAAGATTGGGAAGTAGAACATAAACTGGTATAAAGGATATAGGATTTAACACCCTTTCAAGGATCCATGGATATGAGACAAACATGCTGAGCTAGCTCTTGGATGCTTAGAAAAACTGATGACTCAGAAATGTTAGAATTGCCATGATAGATGATAGACAAATGGATCAAAAGACTCAAAGAAATGGACATGCTGGAGTGGATATACCATTAAGGCCAGGAAACTTGTCGGCCAAGTATATTCTGCTTGAGCACCGGAAGAATGCTCTATTTAAAACAGTAAGGAAAGCACTAAAAATGCTGGTGAGAAAAGAACCAGCACTGTGGAGAAGCTCAATGATGGCTGTCCTTCATAAGCCAGGGGTAGCAGAAAGATATACCATTACGGAATGTGGCTCCCTAATGGCATAGAGGATGATAGAATCCCCAAACAATCAAGGCCAGGAGGCACAGTTGATGCTTAATCAGAAGCAATGCAGGTGGCATAGTCAGAGTGAGATCCAGAGGAGCCTCATCTACGGAGAACAATGGAGATGGTTCACAGAATACAGAGTCCACAGGCACAAGATAGATAAGCAGCTAATAGGCATATTTGTTAACCTATGAAATCAGGGGAGAAAAGCAAGAATGAATCATCAAGAGGATGAGAGAAGCTACTCTAATAAGAACATTATGATCCCTATTCAGTTTCAATTTCTGGATCTGAGTCTGTTTTTCAAACCCAGAAACCAATTGACTGAAGGAGAGACTGGGTCTTCAGGAGGAAAGACCCTGAAACACCAAGGCAATTGTATATGATTATGTATATGATTACCCAAATCATTTGCCAAGTGGACCTATGATCATATATTAGGGTAACCATACATTAGAGAAAGGGAAATACCAGGACATTTTGAGTCTTGCTAAACATAGGCTCCAAGTCATATTCGCCACAATGAAATGTTGTATTGACCCCACTTCTATTCCAGGTCTACCTCATGATGCATATATTAGGTTCAAGAACCCACCTAGTGGTAATTTCCTCAGTCCTACCAAAATACAAACATAGGTCAGGTGCAATGGCTCTCATCCGTAGTCCCAGCACTTTAGGAAGCTGAGGCGAGCCCAGGAGCTTGAGACCAGCCGGGAAATGTGGTAAAATCTGTCTCTATGAAGAAATACAAAAATTAGGGACATGATAGTATGCATCTGTAGTCCCTGCTACTTGGGAAGCTGAGGAAGGAGGATTGCTTGAGCCTGGGAGATCGAAGCTGCAGTGAGCTATGATAGCACCACTGTACACCAGCAGGGGTGATAAAGCAAGACCGTGTCTCAAAAATAATAATAATAATTGGCAGAATTCCCACACTGGTTTCTTGGACTCAGGGTTAAGTACTTCCATAATGTGGAAGGCCAAATGGGAGCCTCTGAGCACCCCAACTTAAACCAGCTGAATTTTATCTTGCTGGGGGAAAGTCTGTCTTTTGTTCTATTCAGGCCTTCAACTGATTGGTGAGGTGCACCCATATTATGGAGGGCAAGTAGATTACTCAAAGTCCACCCATTTAAATGTTAACCTCATTAAAAAACACGCTCACAAAAATATCCAGAAAGATGTTTGACCACACATCCAGGCACCATGGCCCACCCAAGTTAACATATAAAATTCACCATCATACCCTTCATGAAATTCGTACTTCCTATCTCTGGAAACTTGACTCCTGCAGGTTCAGAAGAAAAACACATGTACCAGGGGACACAACAAAAAAGACATTAATCATTAGGCTACAGCTGCAACTCAGTTTCTTCAGGTTTCTTGTGCCAAAAGACTAGCAGGTAAGGGAAGGACATCATCCTGGCAGGGGTATTTGGCCCTGATCAGTGAAACAAGGTGAGGGGTGTCCTTAGACAAGAGGGACAGGGAAGGATATGTTTGACATCCAGTTAGTCCCCTGGGGTGTTTCGGTACTCTCTTGCCTAACTTTGATGGTAAATGAACAAGTACAGCTGCTCTAAGATACGAAGGGCATGGTGACCAGAGGTCTGGGTCACCCCACCTGGTAAACCACCTAGACCAGCAGAAGTGCTGGGAGTGAAGGGAACATAGAGGAGGAAATGATAAGTACCATTTGCATCACTGAGACCAGCTGCAGCAGTGGAGGACGTAGTTTATGTCACTAACCTTTCTCTTGTAAGTTTCTCAAAAAAAAAAAAAGGGAACCAAAGAAAATCCTAGAAGAGCTATTCCTGGAAGGGATAAATTTATTATATCAAATAAGTGGACCCAAGGGCACAACAGGTGGAATTTGACACGCTCTGGTGCACCATCTAGATATCCCCTCCTGAACCAAGGTGCTCACTTTTGTAGGTGACAAGCATTTTGGTTACTCACAGCAGAATATCCAAAAATCGATCTTAGCTGAAGGAGCTACTTGGCTTCCAGTTTACTCCTCCTTTCAGTTCCCATCTAATGACTGGTCAATGCAAAGACACAAAGGCCAAACCCCTGCCTCTACTAAGAATACTTCCAGTAGGGCATGGTGGCTCACGCCTGTAATCCCGCCCTCTGAGAAGCTGAGGTGGGAGGATCACTTGAGGCCAACAGTTCAAGACCAGCCTGGGCATTATAGTGAAATCCTGTCTCTTAAAAAAAAGTAAAATTAAAAATTAGCTGGGTGTGGTGGTACACACCCATGGTCCCAGCTACTTAGGAAGCTGGGAAGGAAAGATCAATTGAGTCCAGGAGTTTGAGGCTACAATAAGCTGATTGCACCACTGCACTCCAGCCTGGGCAACACAGCAAGACCCTGTCTCAAAAACAAACAAACAAACAAACAAACTTCTGGAAGAGCTTTCTAGCTCCAGCACTGGGCTGAGGCTTTTGTTGTAATTACATAGTTCAACTTCTCCCTCTGCACAAACCTGCTTTCTTCATTCCCTCATAGGAGTTATACCCAAGAGCACACCTTGATAAACTTTCTGCATGCAAATCTCCATTTCAAAGTTGATTCTCGGATAACCTCCTCCCTCTTTCCTCTCTCGGGCCCCTTCTCCTTCTGCCCCTCAAGAAACACTGATTCACTTCTTAAGTACAAAGTTGCAAAATCTAACTTTTAAACGTGGACAGTAAGGAATAAACTGTAGGAAGAAATGGCAATACTGTTTAATTAAGTTAGACTAAAAAATGAAGAAAAGTTGCTATTGCATGCATTTTCCATGACTAAGTAAACAGCAAGCCTGTTAAAACCAGAGATGACCTAGTTACCACTGTGTGTATACATCCAAAAACAAGAAGCAGCCACCTCTCTCATCCTTCTTTCTGGGGTAGAAAGAAATTTTAAACCCAAGAGAAAGTGGAAAGAATGCAAAGAAATTTCTAATTACATTTTTAAAAGCGGGAATTAAATAAGCACTCATTAACAGTTTATGGAGAAATTAGCTCAGAAGTTCTAGAAAAATATACCCCAAAAATGTTAACAATCGTTTACTCTGCATGCTAAGATTTAAAGTGACTTTATGCTATTTGTCTTCGTGCTTTTGAAAAATGTTTAAGACCACTATAGTCATAAAAGCCTCTTTAACCTAAATATCATTTGCATAAAACTGTTTACCTCTATTCATAAAATATACAGCATTTGATATAAAAGGCCTAGGAAATTATATATACAAATATATTCATATGTCTTTGATGACTAAGATACCTTAAAATTCATCCTGAGCGTTCTCTTCTCCCTCTCTAATTTGACCACATATCTTTTTTTTTTCTCTCTTTTTTGAGCTGGAGTTTGACTCTGTCACCCAGGTTGGAGTGCAGTGGCACAATCTCCACTCACTGCAACCTCCACCTCCAGGGTTCAAGCTAAACTCTTGCCTCAGCCTCCTGAGTAGCTGGGACCACAGGCTTGAGCCATTACACCAGGCTATTTTTGTATTTTTATTAGAGACAGGGTTTCACCGTGTTGCCCAAGATGGTCTTGAACTCCTGGCCTCAAGTGATCTGCTCACCAAGGCCTCCCAAAGTGCTGGGATTACAGGCATGAGCCACTGCATCCGGTGACCACTATCCTTCTACCACAGTTGCTTTTATTCCTGCAGCTCTGGTTCACAACCGTCCCTACCCAGCCTCCAAAACCACTAACTCCTCTCTTCTTTAGTCCCACCGCCTTCACATCTACTATCCCCACAGCCATAGGTGACTTCCCTTCAGGGACTTCTCCAAGATCTCCCTGCCTTCCTCTCCAAGGTCACCCTCAACACTCTCTGGAGGGTGAACTGCTTACAGCTCCACATTGCAAAGCAGGCTGTTGCTCCCAACTTTCAACAGTGAGTCTGCTTTGGGAGCCAAGTCAGGCAGATCACTTGAGGTCAGGAGTTTGAGACCAGCCGGGTCAACATAGTGAAACCCCATTTCTACTAAAAATGCAAAAAAAAAACATTAGCTGGGCATGGTGACTCCTGCCTGTCATCCCAGCTACTCAGGAGACTGAGGCAGGAGAATTGCTTGAACCCGGGAGGGGCAGAGGTTGCAGTGAGCCAAGATCTCTCCACTGCCCCCCAGCCTGGGGAACAGAGCAAGACTCCGTCTCAAAAAAAAAAAAAAAGAACAAAGAACAAACAAAAAAAGAAAACAGTGAGTCTACTGATTTGTCAGTTTATTTAAGTTTGTATTCTGAAAAGGACTTAAGGTGGGCATTTTTTTTATTATACTTTAAGTTCTGGGACACATGTGCAGAATGTACAGATTTATTACATAGGTATATGTGACCCATGGTGGTTTACTGCACCCATAAACCCATTATCTACATTAGGTATTTCTCCTAATGCTATCCCTCCCCTTGCACCTCACACCCTGACAGGCCACGGTGTGGGACATTCCCCTCCCTGCGCCCATATGTTCTCATTATTCAGCTCCCACTTATGAGTGAGAACATGCGGTGTTTGGTTTTCTGTTCTTGTGTCAGTTTGGTAAGAATGATGGTTTCCAGCTTCATCCATGTCCCTGCAAAGGACATGAAATTCTTTTTTATGGCTGCATAGTATTCCATGGTGCATATGTGCCACATTTTCTTTATCCAGTCCAACGTTGATGGGCATTTGGTTTGGTTCCAAGTCTTTGCTATTGTGAACAGTGCCGCAATAAACATACATGTCCATGTGTCTTTAGCGTAGAATGATTTACAAACCTTTGGGTATATACCCAGTAATGGGATTGCTGGATCAAATGGTATTTCAGGTTCTAGATCCTTGAGGAATCACCATACTGGCTTCCACATGGTTGAACTAATTTACACTCCCACCAACAGTGTAAAAGCGTTCCTATTTCTCCACATCCTCTCCAGCATTTGTGGTTTCCTGACTTTTAATGATCGCCATTCTAACTGGTGTGAGATGGTATCTCATTGTGGTTTTGATTTGCATTTCTCTAATGACCAGTGATGATGCGTTTTTAATCATATGTTTGTTGGCCATTTAAATGTCTTCTTTTGAAAAGTGTCTGTTCATATCCTTTGCCCACTTTTTGATGGGTTTTCTTTCTTTTTTTCTTGTACATTTGTTTAAGTTCCTTGTAGGTTCTGGATATTAGCCCTTTGTCAGGTGGATAGATTGCATAGATTTTCTCCCATTCCGTAGGTTGCCTGTTCACTCTGATGATAGCTATTTTGCTGTGCAGAAGTTCTTTAGTTTAATTAGGTCCCATTTGTCAATTTTGGCTTTTGTTGCAATTGCTTTTGGTGTTTTAGACATGAAGTCTTTGCCCATGCCTATGTCCTGAATGGTATTGCCTAGGTTTACTTCAAGGGTTTTTATGGTTTTAAATCTTATGTTTAAATCTTTAATCCATCTTGAGTTGATTACTGTATAAGGTGTAAGGAAGGGGTCCAGTTTCAGTTTTCTGTATATGGCTAGCCAGTTTTCCCAAAACCATTTATTAAATAGGGAATCCTTTCCCCATTGCTTGTTTTTGTCAGGTTTATCAAAGATCAGATGGTTGTAGATGTGTGGTATTATTTCTGAGGCCTCTGTTCTGTTTCCATTGGTCTATATATCTGTTTTGGTACCAGTGCCATGCTGTTTTGGTTACTGCAGCCTTGTAGTATCATTTGAAGTCAGGTAGCATGATGCCTCCAGCTTTGTTCTTTTTGCTTAGGATTGTCTTGGCTATGTGGGCTCTTTATTGGTTCCACGTCATATTTAAAGTAGTTTTTTCCAATTCTGCAAAGAAAGCCACAGGTAGCTTGACAGGAATAGCATTGAATCTACAAATTACTTTGGGCAGTATGGCCATTTCCATGATACTAATTCTTCCTATGCATAAGCATGGAATGTTTTTCCATTTGTTTGTGTCCTCTCTTATTTCCTTGAGCAGTGGTTTTAAGTTCTCCTTGAAGAGGTCCTTCACATCCTTTGTAAGTTGTATTCCTAAGTATTTTAATTTCTTAGTAGCAATTGTGAATGGGAGTTCACTCACGATTTGGCTCTTTGTCTATTATTGGTGTATAGGAATGCTTGTGATTTTTGCACATTGATTTTGTCTCCTGAGACTTTGCTGAAATTGCTTATCAGCTTAAGAAGATTTTGGGCTGAGATGATGGGGTTTTCTAAATACAAAATAATGTCATCTGCAAACAAAGATAATTTGACTTCCCCTTCCTATTTGAATACCCTCTATTTCTTTCTCTTGCCTGATTGCCCTGGCCGGAACTTCCAATACTATGTTGAATAGGAGTGGTGAGAGAGGGCATCCCTGTCTTGTGCCAGATTTCAAAGGGAATGTTTACAGGTTTTGCCTATTCAGTATGATATTGGCTGTGGGTTTGTCATAAATAGCTCATTATTTTGAGATATGTTGCATCAATATCTAGTTTATTGAGAGTTTTTAGAATGAAGGGGTGTTGAATTTTATCTAAGGCCTTTTCTGCATCTATTGAGATAATCATGTGGTTTTTGTCATTGGTGCTGTTTATGTGATGGATTATTTTATTGATTTGTGTATGTTTAACCAGCCTTGCATCTGAGGGATCAAGCCAACATGATCGTGGTGGATAAGATTTTTAATGTGCTGCTAGATTTGGTTTGCCAGTATTTTATTGAGGATTTTCACATGGATGTTTATCAGGGAAGTTGGCCTGAATTTTTTTGTTGTTGTTGTGTCTCTGCCAGGTTTTGGAATCAGGATAATGCTGGCCTCATAAAATGAGTTAAGGAGGAGTCTCTCTTTTTCTATTGTTTGGAACAGTTTCAGAAGGAATGGTACCAGCTCCTCTCTGTACCTCTGGTAGAATTTGGCTGGGAATTCTTCTGCTCCTGGGCTTTTTTTCATTGGTAGGCTATTAATTACTGCCTCAATTTCAGAACTTGTTATTAGTCTATCATTTAGTCTTGGGAGGTTGTATGTGTCCAGGAATTCATCCTTTTCTTCTAGATTTTCTAGTTTATTCACGTACAGGTGTTTATAGTATTCTCTGATGGTAGTTTGTATTTCTGTGGGATCAGTGGTGACATTCCCTTTATCATTTTTTATTGAGCCTATTGATTATTCTCTCTTTTCTTCTTTATTAGTCTGGCTAGTGGTCTATTCATTTTGTTAATCTTTTCAAAAAAAACCAGTTCGTGGATTCATTGATATCTGGAAGGGTTTTTTGCGTCTCTATCTCCTTCAGTTCTGCTCTGATCTTAGTTATTTCTTGTCTTCTGCTAGCTTTTGAATGTTTCCTCTTGTTTCTCTAGTTCTTTTAATTGTGATGTTAGGAGGTCGATTTTAGATCTTTCCTGCTTTCTCCTGTGGGCATTTAGTGCTGTAAATTTCCTTTTAAACACAGCTTTAGCTGTGTCCCACAGAATCTGGTATGTTGTGTCTTTGTTCTCATTGGTTTCAAAGAACTTATTTATTTCTGCCTTAATTTCATTATTTACACAGTAGTCATTCAGGAGCAGGTTGTTCAGCTTCCAAGTAGTTTTTAGTGAGCTACAGTGAGTTTCTTAATCCTGAGTTATAATTTTATTGCACTGTGGTCTGAGAGACTGTTTGCTATGATTTCCTTTCTTTTGCATTTGCTGAGGAGTGTTTTACTTCCAATTATGTGGTCGATTTTAGAATAAGTGCAATGTGGTGCTAAGAAGAATGTATATTCTGTTGATTTGGGGTGGGGAGTTCTGTAGATGTCTATTAGGTTTGCTTGGTCCAGAGCTGAGTTCACGTCGTGAATATCCTCGTTAATTTTCTGTCTCGTTGATTTGTTTAATATTGACAGTGGGGTATTAAAGTCTCCCACTATTATTGTGTGGGAGTGTAAGTCTCTTTGTAGGTCTCAAAACTTGCTTTATGAATCTGGGTGCTACTGTGTTGGATGCATATATATTTAGGATAGTTAGCTCTTCTTCTTGCACTGATCCCTTTACCATTATGCAATGCCCTTCTTTGTCTTTTTTGATCTTTGATGGTTTAAAGTCTGTTTTATCAGAGACTAGGATTGCAACCCCTGCTTTTTTTTGCTTTCCATTTGCTTGGTAAATCTTCCTCCATCCCTTTATTTTGAGCCTATGTGTGTCTCTGCACATGAGATAGGTCCCCTGAATACAGCACACTGATGGGTCTTGACTCTTTATCCAATTTGCTAGTCTGTATCTTTTAACTGGGGCATTTAGCCTGTTTACATTTAAGGTTAATATTGTTATGTGTGAATTTGATCCTATATTTTGATCCTAAGCTTGTTATTTTGCCCCTTCGTTGATGCAGTTTCTTCATAGCGTTGATGGTCTTTACATTTTGGTTTCTTTTTGCAGTGGCTGGTACTGGTTGTTCCTTTCCATATTTAGTGCTTCCTTCAAGAGCTCTTGTAAGGCAGGCCTGGTGGTGACAAAATCTCTCAGCATTTGCTTGTCTGTAAAGGATTTTATTTCTCCTTCACTTTTGAAGCTTAGTTTAGCTGGATATGAAATTCTGGATGGAAAATTCTTTTCTTTAAGAATATTGAATATTGGCTCCCACTCTCTTCTGCCTTGTAGGGTTTCTGCAGGGAGATCTGCTGTTAGTCTGATGGACTTCCCTTTGTGGTAACCTGACCTTTCTCTCTGGCTACCCTTAACATTTTTTCCTTCATTTCAACCTTGGTGAATCTGATGATTATGTGTCTTGGGGCTGCTCTTCTCAAGGAGTATCTTTGTGGTGTTCTCTGTATTTCCTGAATTTGAATGTTGGCCTGTCTTGCTAGGTTGGGGGAGTTCTCCTGGATAATATCCTGCAGAGTGTTTTCCAACTTGGTTCCATTCTCCCTGTCACTTCCAGGTACACAAATCAAACGTAGGTTTGGTTTTTTCACATAGTCCCATATTTCTTGGAAGCTTTGGTCATTCCTTTTCATTCTTTTTTATCTAATCTTATCTTCATGCTTTATATCATTAAGTTGATCTTCAATCTCTGATATCCTTTCTTCCGCTTGATGGATTCAGCTATTGATACTTGTGTATGCTTCACGAAGTTCTCATGCTGTGTTTTTCAGCTCCATCAGGTCCATTTATCTTCTTCTCTAAACTGGTTATTCTAGTTAGCAATTCTGCTAGCCTTTTATCAAGGTTCTTAGCTTCCTTGCATTGTGTTACAACATGCTCCTTTAGCTTAGAGGAGTTTGTTATTACCTACCTTCTGAAGTCTACTTCTGTCAGTTCGTCAAACTCATTATCCACCCTGTTTTGTTCCCTTGCTGGCGAGGAGTTTTGGTCCTTTGGAGAAGAGGTATTCTGGTTTTGGGAATTTTCAGCCTTTTTGCACTGGTTCCTCCTCATCCTCGTGGATTTATCTACCTTTGGTCTTTGCTGTTGGTGACTTTCGGATGTTTTAGTTTTAAAACACTAAGTTTTAGTGTAGTCATCCTTTATGTTGATGTTGATGCTATTGCTTTCTGTTTGTTAGTTTTCCTTCTAACACTCAGGCCCCTCTTCTGCAGGTCTTCTGGAGTTTGCTGGAGGTCCACTCCAGACCCTGTTTGCCTGGGTATCACCAGCAAAGGTTGCAGAACAGTAAAGATTACCCCCTGCTCCTTCCTCTGGAAGCTTCATCCCAGAGGGGCATCTGCCAGATGCCAGCCAGAGCCCTCCCGTATAAAGTGTCTCCCTGTCAGGGTGTACGGGGGGTCAAGAACCCACTTGAGGAGGCAGTGTTTCACTTAGCAGAGCTCGAGCACTGTACTGGGAGATCTGCTGCTCTCTTCAGAGCCATCAGGCAGGGACATTTAAGTCTGCTGAAGCTCTGCCCACAGCCTCCCCTTCTTCCAATTGCTCTGTCCCAGGGAAATGGGAGTTTTATCTATAAGCCCCTGACTGGGGCTAATGACTTTCTTTCAGAGATGCCCTGCCCAGAGAGGAGGAACCTCAGCACTTTTTTCTTAACAAATAATCAGAAAAATAATCAGGGGTGATGAGGGTAGCACTGGTGAGGAAGAAGGAAGAAAGAAGGGGCTGGGAAGTGGAGCTCTGGGGAGTGAGAATGGTAAGAATAGAGTCCCCCATCCCACAGGCTTGCAGTCTTTTCAGGAAGATAGCTCTAAGTAGGAATTCATAACATAATGCAGTTAAACCTTAAGCTCGGTTGTCAGCTAAATGGAATTGTGACGTAAATACAGCTTGCTTTAAATGCTCATCACCTTTTGCATTTCCTCACAACCACCAATTCATCTTGAAATTTCTCATACTCTCCTCCACAGAACAGTACTGCTTTGGGAGTGGTTAGGGGTTTGCGAGAAGAGGGATCTGTTTTAAAGTGTGGGAAACATTGCTTACCACAGACATGCTCCTAGAAAGACACATAAACCTATTAAGAGCTCTGAAAAAATTATTTCCTTGTTCAATATGCAAAAGTATAGGTGAGCATAGCTAGCAATAAGTCTCAAAAGTCTTTAAAATATTTCTATTCTTTGAACCAGCAATTTCAAATACAAAACTTTATTAATAAAAAAGAATCATACACATGCACAATCTTGCTACAAGGATGTTTATCCCACTGTATCATGTATTTAATAGATTAAAAAGGAATTACATAAAAGCCCAATAGTAAGGGATTGGTTATACAAAGTATGGCATACCCATATAATGGAATATTACGCAGAAAATATAATGACATAGACAATTTAATGATGTGGGGAAATGTTCGCAAAATATTAAGAACTTACAACTGAATATGAAAGGATACTCTCTTTTTAAAATTAAATATCTTCCAAGAAGGAAAAGATCAGAATGGCTTATAACTGGAGTCTCAAACCCAAAAACCTCAGGGTGTAGGCAGATAAACTACGACAAGGAGTTTTCTTTCCTAGCGAGAGCAACTCCCATTCAGCTTTGAGCTCTGTGATGCTGGAATGCAGGCTACTTGATGCCTAGTGTCAATATTTCAGAAGATGCTAGAAACACTTGTGTTTGTGAGAAATCATTCCAGCTGTAAATGCTGGCATTGTAATTCAAAAAATGTAAATATTATACAGCCAAATAAAGCACATATTTAAACTACTGTTAGCAGCTCTGATTTATGTGGAATGTCAACAGTGGTTATCTCTGAATATCAGGATTTTGGGTGATTTTTATTTCTTTCATTTTGTTTTTATTCTTTTCCATATTTTCTATAATGAGAAATAATTTTTAATAAAAAATACATTCTGTTTAAATTTTTAAGAGTTCAATTGTTACCTTACCATTACCACTGAAAATAGAAAAGGAAAGTTGTAATTTAAGAATTAAGGTTTGAAATAAAGAAAGCATAAAACAATCTGTATAGTGGCAATATCAAACATAACATTCACAGGAAGCTTAGAAAATTAATGCATTTCCTTCTCATCCTTGGAGCTATCTGAAAAAGAAAAATCTTCCCTGACATTTTTGCAAATTATTTGCTTTTATTCAAAACATTGGCAATATTACAAATATAAATAATCTAAGGTTATAGGAAATGGTGACAAAGTAATTTTTCTGTAAAAACATTCCATTAAAAAAAGGCATCTATCCAGGATACCATTTCCCAAATTAGGTTCCTTGGCAGATTCGTAGTCAAATGAGTTCGGACTTCATTGCATCAAGTATCTCCCACAAGAGTTCAGTGCATATTGACAAGACACAGACAAGGCTCTGAAATGTCCTGCAGTTTAATTCTGTGTGCACACAGACACACATGCACATGCACACTTGCACGTGCACACACACACACACAAAATAAGGTGCCTTTGTTTAGCCAAAGAGTTTCAAACTGATTTGTCCACAGAACTCTTTTATGGAGCACCTATTACCATCCCATACATAGTAGTATTCTTCAGAACACAAATCCGAAAATATAGAGTAAAATATAGAGTCAAGAAGAGAAAATAATTTTTTCCTTAGAAATGTATTCTGTGTGTTATACTAAAAATTTTTTTTTTATCTGAAGCTCAGATTTAACTGGGCAACCTGTTTGGGGTTTTGTTTTTTGCTAAATCTGGCAACCCTACTGACAGGACAATACAGTAGGTGAACCTCAAACTGTTTGAAAATGGTGTTAAAGTAGTAGGGCCTTGTTGTGTCTCAGCAGAGTTGACAACTTCCACAAATGGTGCTGAGTCCTCCAGGATCTGAGGTTTGGTTACCAACTCCCAGGTGACAGTCCCCTTTCCAAGCACTGAGTCCCTCCTTACTCTAGGAGCTATGGGACAAAAAGAGAAAATAGGAGTTCTCCGTTCCAAGATGGCCAAACAGCAACAGCTCTGGTCTACAGCTCCCAGCGTGATCAATGCAGAAGACGGGTGATTTCTGCATTTCCGACTAAGGTATCTGGTTCATCTAATTGGAACTGGTTGGACAGTGGGTGCAGCCCACGGAGGGTGAGATGAAACAGGGCGGGGTGCCGCCTCACCCGGGAAGCACAAGGGGTTGGGGGATTTCCCTTTCCTAGCCAAGGAAAGCCGTGACAGACGTACCTGGAAAATCGGGACGTTCCGCCCAAATACTGTGCTTTTCTCAGGGTCTTAGCAACCGGCAGACCAGGAGATTCTCTCCCTTACCTGGCTTGGCAGTTCCCATGCCCAAGGAGCCTTGCTCACTGCTAGCACAGCAGTCTGAGATCGACCTGCAAGGCTGCAGCCTGGCGGGGGAGGAGCATCCACCATTGCTGAGGCCTGAGTAGGTAAACAAAGTGGCAGGGAAGCTTGAACTGGGCAGAGCCCACCGCAGCTCCACAAGGCCCACTGCCTCTATAGACTCCACCTCTGTGGGAAGGGCATAGCTGAACAAAAGGCAGCAGACAACTTCTACAGACTAAAACGTCCCTGTCTGACAGCTCTGAAGAGGGCAGTCATTCTCCCAGCACGGTGTTTGAGCTCTGAGAACAGACAGACTGCCTCCTCAAGTGGGTCCCTGACCCCCATATAGCCTAACCAGAAGACACCTGCCAGTCAGGGCCGACAGACACCTCATATAGGCGGCTGCCCCTCTGGGACAAAGCTTCCAGAGGAAGGATCAGGCAGCAATATTTGCTGTTCTGCAGCCTCCGCTGGTGATACCCAGGTAAACTGGGTCTGGAGTGGACCTCCAGCAAGCTCCAACAGATCTGCAGCAGAGGGACCCGACTGTTAGAAGGAAAACTAACAAACAGAAAGGAATAGCATCAACATCAACAAAAAGGACACCCACACCAAAACCTCATCTATAGGTCACCAACATCAAAGACCAAAGGTAGATAAAACCACAAAGATGGGGAGAAACCAGAGCAGAAAAGCTGAAAATTTTAAAAACCAGAGCGCCTCTTCTCCACCAAAGGATCGCAGCTCCTCGCCAGCAAAGGAACAAAGCTGGACAAATAATGACTTTGACAAGTTGACAGAAGTAGGCTTCAGAAGGTCAGTAATAACGAACTTCTCTGAGCTAAAGGAGCATGTTCTAACCCATCACAAGGAAGCTAAAAACCTTCAAAAAAGTTAGACGAATGGCTAACTAGAATAAACAGTGTAGAGAAGACCTTAAATGACCTGACAGAGCTGAAAACCATGCCATGAGAACTTTGTGATGCATGCACAAGCTTCAATAGCCAATTCAATCAAGTGGAAGAAAGAGTATCAGTGATTCAAGATCAAAGTAATGAAATAAAGTGAGAAGACAAGATTACAGAAAAAAGAGTAAAAAGAAAGAAACAAAGCCTCCAAGAAATGTGGGACTATGTGAAAAGATGAAATCTAGGTTTGATTGGTGTACCTGAAAGTGATGGAGAGAATGGAACCAAGTGGAAAACACTCTTCAGGATATTATTCAGGAGAACTTCCCCAACCTAGCAAGACAGGCAAACATTCAAATTCAGGAAATGCAAAGAACACCACAAAGATACTCATCGAGAAGAGCAGCCCCAAGACACATAATCGTCAGATTCACCAAGGTTGAAATGAAGGAAAAAATGTTAAGGGTAGCCAGAGAGAAAGGTCAGGTTACCCACAAACGGAAGCCCATCAGACTAACAGCAGATCTCTCTGCAGAAACCCTACAAGGCAGAAGAGAGTGGGGGCCAATATTCAACATTCTTAAAGAAAAGAATTTTCAACCCAGAATTTCATATCCAGCCAAACTAAGCTTCAAACGTGAAGGAGAAATAAAAATCCTTTACAGACAAGCAAATGCTGAGAAATTTTGTCACCACCAGGCCTACCTTACAAGAGCTCCTGAAGGAAACACTATACCTGGAAAGGAACAACCAGTACCAGCCACTGCAAAAACATACCGAATTGTAAAGACCATCAACACTGTGAAGAAACTGCATCAATTAATGGGCAAAATAACCAGCTAAAATCATAATGACAGGATCAAATTCACACATAACAATATTAACCTTAAATGTAAATGGGTTAAATGCCCCAGTTAAAAGACACAGACTGGCAAATTGGATAAAAAGTCAAGACCTATCAGTGTACTGTACTCAGGAGACCCATCTTACGTGCAGAGACACACAAAGGCTCAAAATAAAGGGACGGAGGAAGATCTACCAAGCAAATGGAAAGCAAAAAAAAGCTAGGGTTGCGGAGGAGCCAAGATGGCCGAATAGGAACAGCTCCGGTCTACAGATCCCAGCGTGAGTGACGCAGCAGACGGGTGATTTCTGCATTTCCATCTGAGGTACCGGGTTCATCTCACTAGGGAGTGCCAGACAGTGGGCGCTGGCCAGTGGGTGCGCACACCGTGCGCGAGCCGAAGCAGGGCGAGGCATTGCCTCACCTGGGAAGCGCAAGGGGTCAGGGAGTTCCCTTTCCGAGTCAAAGAAAGGGGTGACGGACGCACCTGGAAAATCGGGTCACTCCCACCCGAATATTGCGCTTTTCAGACTGGCTTAAAAAACGGCGCACCACGAGACTATATCCCACACCTGGCTCGGAGGGTCCTACGCCCACGGAATCTCACTGATTGCTAGCACAGCAGTCTGAGATCAAACTGCAAGGCGGCAGCGAGGCTGGGGGAGGGGCGCCCGCCATTGCCCAGGCTTGCTTAGGTAAACAAAGCAGCCGGGAAGCTCGAACTGGGTGGAGCCCACCACAGCTCAAGGAGGCCTGCCTGCCTCTGTAGTCTCCACCTCTGGGGGCAGGGCACAGACAAACAAAAAGACAAAAGTAACCTCTACAGACTTAAACGCCCTGTCTGACAGCTTTGAAGAGAGCAGTGGTTCTCCCAGCACGCAGCTGGAGATCTGAGAACGGGCAGACTGCCTCCTCAAGTGGGTCCCTGACCCCTGAACCCCGAGCAGCCTAACTGGGAGGCACCCCCCAGCAGGGGCACACTGACACCTCACACAGCAGGGTATTCCAACAGACCTGCAGCTGAGGGTCCTGTCTGATAGAAGGAAAACTAACAAACAGAAAGGACATCCACACCGAAAACCCATCTGTACATCACCATCATCAAAGACCAAAAGTAGATAAAACCACAAAGATGGGGAAAAAACAGAACAGAAAAACTGGAAACTCTAAAACGCAGAGTGCCTCTCCTCCTCCAAAGGAATGCAGTTCCTCACCAGCAACGGAACAAAGCTGGATGGAGAATGATTTTGACGAACTGAGAGAAGAAGGCTTCAGACGATCAAATTACTCTGAGCTACGGGAGGACATTCAAACCAAAGGCAAAGAAGTTGAAAACTTTGAAAAAAATTTAGAAGAATGTATAACTAGAATAACCAATACAGAGAAGTGCTTAAAGGAGCTGATGGAGCTGAAAACCAAGGCTCGAGAACTACGTGAAGAATGCAGAAGCCTCAGGAGCCGATGCGATCAACTGGAAGAAAGGGTATCAGCGATGGAAGATGAAATGAATGAAATGAAGCGAGAAGGGAAGTTTAGAGAAAAAAGAATAAAAAGAAATGAGCAAAGCCTTCAAGAAATATGGGACTATGTGAAAAGACCAAATCTACGTCTGATTGGTGTACCTGAAAGTGATGCGGAGAATGGAACCAAGTTGGAAAACACTCTGCAGGATATTATCCAGGAGAACTTCCCCAATCTAGCAAGGCAGGCCAACGTTCAGATTCAGGAAATACAGAGAACGCCACAAAGATACTCCTCGAGAAGAGCAACTCCAAGACACATAATTGTCAGATTCACCAAAGTTGAAATGAAGGAAAAAATGTTAAGGGCAGCCAGAGAGAAAGGTCGGGTTACCCTCAAAGGGAAGCCCATCAGACTAACAGCGGATCTCTCAGCAGAAACCCTACAAGCCAGAAGAGAGTGGGGGCCAATATTCAACATTCTTAAAGAAAAGAATTTTCAACCCAGAATTTCATATCCAGCCAAACTAAGCTTCATAAGTGAAGGAGAAATAAAATACTTTACAGACAAGCAAATGCTGACCAATTTTGTCACCACCAGGCCTGCCCTAAAAGAGCTCCTGAAGGAAGCGCTAAACATGGAAAGGAACAACTGGTACCAGCCGCTGCAAAATCATGCCAAAATGTAAAGACCATCGAGACTAGGAAGAAACTGCATCAACTAACGAGCAAAATCACCAGCTAACATCATAATGACAGGATCAAATTCACACATAACAATATTAACTTTAAATGTAAATGGACTAAATTCTCCAATTAAAAGACACAGACTGGCAAGTTGGATAAAGAGTCAAGACCCATCAGTGTGCTGTATTCAGGAAACCCATCTCACATGCAGAGACACACATAGGCTCAAAATAAAAGGATGGAGGAAGATCTACCAAGCAAATGGAAAACAAAAAAAGGCAGGGGTTGCAATCCTAGTCTCTGATAAAACAGACTTTAAACCAACAAAGATCAAAAGAGACAAAGAAGGCCATTACATAATGGTAAAGGGATCAATTCAACAAGAGGAGCTAACTATCCTAAATATATATGCACCCAATACAGGAGCACCCAGATTCATAAAGCAAGTCCTGAGTGACCTACAAAGAGACTTAGACTCCCACACATTAATAATGGAAGACTTTAACACCCCACTGTCAACATTAGACAGATCAACGAGACAGAAAGTCAACAAGGATACCCAGGAATTGAACTCAGCTCTGCACCAAGCGGACCTAATAGACATCTACAGAACTCTCCACCCCAAATCAACAGAATATACATTTTTTTCAGCACCACACCACACCTATTCCAAAATTGACCACATAGTTGGAAGTAAAGCTTTCCTCAGCAAATGTAAAAGAACAGAAATTATAACAAACTATCTCTCAGACCATAGTGCAGTCAAACTAGAACTCAGGATTAAGAATCTCACTCAAAGCCACTCAACTACATGGAAACTGAACAACCTGCTCCTGAATGACTACTGGGTACATAATGAAATGAAGGCAGAAATAAAGATGTTCTTTGAAACCAACGAGAACAAAGACACAACATACCAGAATCTCTGGGACGCATTCAAAGCAGTGTGTAGAGGGAAATTAATAGCACTAAATGCCCACAAGAGAAAGCAGGAAAGATCCAAAATTGACACCCTAACATCACAATTAAAAGAACTAGAAAAGCAAGAGCAAACACATTCAAAAGCTAGCAGAAGGCAAGAAATAACTAAAATCAGAGCAGAACTGAAGGAAATAGAGACACAAAAAACCCTTCAAAAAATTAATGAATCCAGGAGCTGGTTTTTTGAAAGGATCAACAAAATTGATAGACCGCTAGCAAGACTAATAAAGAAAAAAAGAGAGAAGAATCAAATAGACACAATAAAAAATGATAAAGGGGATATCACCACCAATCCCACAGAAATGCAAACTACCATCAGAGAATACTACAAACACCTCTACGCAAATAAACTAGAAAATCTAGAAGAAATGGATACGTTCCTCGACACATACACTCTCCCAAGACTAAACCAGGAAGAAGTTCGATCTCTGAATAGACCAATAACAGGAGCTGAAATTGTGGCAATAATCAATAGTTTACCAACCAAAAAGAGTCCAGGACCAGATGGATTCACAGCCGAATTCTACCAGAGGTACAAGGAGGAACTGGTACCATTCCTTCTGAAACTATTCCAATCAATAGAAAAAGAGGGAATCCTCCCTAACTCATTTTATGAGGCCAGCATCATTCTGATACCAAAGCCGGGCAGAGACACAACCAAAAAAGAGAATTTTAGACCAATATCCTTGATGAACACTGATGCAAAAATCCTCAATAAAATACTGGCAAACCAAATCCAGCAGCACATCAAAAAGCTTATCCACCATGATCAAGTGGACTTCATCCCTGGGATGCAAGGCTGGTTCAATATACGCAAGTCGATAAATGTAATCCAGCATATAAACAGAGCCAAAGACAAAAACCACATGATTATCTCAATAGATGCAGAAAAAGCCTTTGACAAAATTCAACAACCCTTCATGCTAAAAACTCTCAATAAATTAGGTATTGATGGGACATATTTCAAAATAATAAGAGCTATCTATGACAAATCCACAGCCAATATCATACTGAATGGGCAAAAACTGGAAGCATTCCCTTTGAAAACTGGCACAAGACAGGGATGCCCTCTCTCACCGCTCCTATTCAACATAGTGTTGGTAGTTCTGGCCAGGGCAATCAGGCAGGAGAAGGAAATAAAGGGTATTCAATTAGGAAAAGAGGAAGTCAAATTGTCCCTGTTTGCAGATGACATGATTGTTTATCTAGAAAACCCCATTGTCTCAGCCCAAAATCTCCTTAAGCTGATAAGCAACTTCAGCAAAGTCTCAGGATACAAAATCAATGTACAAAAATCACAAGCATTCATATACACCAACAACAGACAAACAGAGAGCCAAATCATGAGTGAACTCCCATTCACAATTGCTTCAAAGAGAATAAAATACCTAGGAATCCAACTTACAAGGGATGTGAAGGACCTCTTCAAGGAGAACTACAAACCACTGCTCAAGGAAATAAAAGAGGATACAAACAAATGGAAGAACATTCCATGCTCATGGGTAGGAAGAATCAATATCGTGAAAATGGCCATACTGCCTAAGGTAATTTACAGATTCAATGCCATCCCCATCAAGCTACCAATCACTTTCTTCACAGAATTGGAAAAAACTACTTTAAAGTTCATATGGAACCAAAAAAGAGCCCGCATCGCCAAGTCAACCCTAAGCCAAAAGAACAAAGCTGGAGGCATCACACTACCTGACTTCAAACTATACTACAAGGCTACAGTAATCAAAACAGCATGGTACTGGTACCAAAACAGAGATATAGATCAATGGAACAGAACAGAGCCCTCAGAAATAACGCCGCTTACCTACAACTATCTGATCTTTGACAAACCTGAGAAAAACAAGCAATGGGGAAAGGATTCCCTATTTAATAAATGGTGCTGGGAAAACTGGCTAGCCATATGTAGAAAGCTGAAACTGGATCCCTTCCTTACACCTTATACAAAAATCAATTCAAGATGGATTCAAGATTTAAACGTTAGACCTAAAACCATAAAAACCCTAGAAGAAAACCTAGGCATTACCATTCAGGACATAGGCGTGGGCAAGGACTTCATGTCCAAAACACCAAAAGCAATGGCAACAAAAGACAAAATTGACAAATGGGATCTAATTAAACTAAAGAGCTTCTGCACAGCAAAAGAAACTACCATCAGAGTGAACAGGCAACCTACAACATGGGAGAAAATTTTCACAACCTACTCATCTGACAAAGGGCTAATATCCATAATCTACAATGAACTCAAACACATTTACAAGAAAAAAACAAACAACCCCATCAAAAAGTGGGCGAAGGATATGAACAGACACTTCTCAAAAGAAGACATTTATGCAGCCAAAAAACACATGAAAAAATGCTCATCATCACTGGCCATCAGAGAAATGCAAATCCAAACCACTATGAGATATCATCTCACACCAGTTAGAATGGCAATCATTAAAAAGTCAGGTGCTGGAGAGGATGTGGAGAAATAGGAACACTTTTACACTGTTGGTGGGACTGTAAACTAGTTCAACCATTGTGGAAGTCAGTGTGGCGATTCCTCAGGGATCTAGAACTAGAAATACCATTTGACCCAGCCATCCCATTACTGGGTATATACCCAAATGACTATAAATCATGCTGCTATAAAGACACATGCACATGTATGTTTATTGTGGCATTATTCGCAATAGCAAAGACTTGGAACCAACCCAAATGTCCAACAATGATAGACTGGATTAAGAAAATGTGGCACATATACACCATGGAATACTATGCAGCCATAAAAAATGATGAGTTCATGTCCTTTGTAGGGACATGGATGAAATTGGAAACCATCATTCTCAGTAAACTATCACAAGAACAAAAAACCAAACACCGCATATTCTCACTCATAGGTGGGAATTGAACAATGAGATCACATGGACACAGGAAGGGGAATATCACACTCTGGGGACTGTGGTGGGGTGGGGGGAGGGGGGAGGGATAGCACTGGGAGATATACCTAATGCTAGATGACGAGTTAGTGGGTGCAGCGCACCAGCATGGCACATGTATACATATGTAACTAACCTGCACAATGTGCACATGTACCCTAAAACTTAAAGTATAATTAAAAAAAAAAAAAGCTAGGGTTGCAATCCTAGTCTCTGATAAAACAGACTTTAAACCAACAAAGATCAAAAGAGACAAAGAAGGCCATTACATAATGGTAACGGGATCAATTCAACAAGAAGAGCTAACTATCCTAAACCTATATGCACCCAATACAGGAGCATGCAGATTCATAAAGCAACTCCTTAGAGACCTACAAAGCAACTTAGATTCCCACACAATAATAATTGGAGACTTTAACACCCTACTGTCAATATTAGACAGATTGACAAGACAGAAGGTTAACAAGGATATCCAGGAATTGAACTCAGCTCTGCATCAACCAGACCTAATAGACATTTACAGAACTCTCCACCCCAAATCAACAGAATATACATTCTTCTCAGCACCACATTGCACTTATTCTAAAACTGACCATATGATTGGAAGTAAAACACTCCTTAGCAAATGTAAAAGAACAGAAATTATAAGAAACTGTCTCTCAGACCACAGTGCAATCAAATTAGGACTCAGGATTAAGAAACTCACTGAAAACTACAAACTACATGGAAACTGAACAACCTGCTCCGGAATGACTGCTTGGTAAATAGTGAAATGAAGGCAGAAATAAAGATATTCTTTTAAACCAATGAGAACTGAGACACAATGTACCAGAATCTCTGGGACACAGCTAAAGTAGTATGTAGAGGGAAATTTATAGCACCAAATGCCCACAAGAGAAAGCAGGAAAGATCTAAAATTGACACCCTAATATCACAATTTAAAAAACTAGAGAAGCAAGAGCAAACAAATTCAAAAGCTAGCAGAAGGCAAGAAATAACTAAGATCAGAGCAGAATTGAAGGAGATAGAGACAGAAAAAAACCTTCAAAAAAATCAGCGAGTCCAGGACCTGGTTTTTTGAGAAGATCAACAAAATTGATAGACCACTAGCCAGACTAATAAAGAAGAAAAGAGAGAAGAATCAAATAGATGCAATAAAAAATGATAAAGGGGATATCACCACTGATCCAACAGAAATACAAACTACCATCAGAGAATATTATAAACTCCTCTACACAAATAAACTAGAAAATCTAGAAGAAATGGTTAAGTTCCTGGACACATACACCCTCCCAAGACTAAACCAGGAAGAAGCTGAGTCTCTGAATAGACCAATAACAGGTTTTGAAATTGAAGCAATAATTAATAGCCTATCAACCAAAAAAAGTCCAGGACCAGACAGATTCATAGCCAAATTCTACCAGAGGTACAAAGAGGAGCTGGTATCATTCCTTCTGAAACTGTTTCAATCAATGGAAAAAGAGAGAATCCTCCCTAACTCATTTTATGAGGCCAGCATCATCCTGATACCAAAGACTGGCAGAGACACAACAAAAAAAGAGAATTTTAGACCAATATCCTTGATGAACATCGATGCAAAAATCCTCAGTAAAATACTGGCAAACTGAATCCAGCAGCACATCAAAAAGCTTATCCACCACGATCAAGTGGGCTTCATCCCTGGGATGCAAGGCTGGTTCAACATACGCAAATCAATAAATGTAATCCATCACATAAACAGCACCAAAAACAAAAACCACATGATTATCCCAACAGATGCAGAAAGGGCCTTTGACAAAATTCAACAGCACTTCATGCTAAAAACTGTCAATACACTAGGTATTGATGGAACGTATCTCAAAATAATAAGAGCTGTTTATGACAGACCCACAGCCAATATCATACTGAATGGGCAAAAATTGGAAGCATCCCCTTTGAAAACTGGTACAAGACAGGGATGCCCTATCTCACCACTCCTATTCAACATAGTGTTGAAAGTTCTGGCCAGGGCAATCAGGCAAGAGAAAGAAATAAAGGGTATTTGATTAGGAAAAGAGGAAGTCAAATTGTCCCTGTTTGCAGATGACATGATTGTATACTTAGAAAACCCCATCATCTCAGCCCAAAATCCCCTTAAGCTGGTAAGCAACTTCAGCAAAGTCTCAGGATACAAAATCAATGTGCAAAAATCACAAGCACCCCTATACATCAATAACAGACAAACAGAGAGCCAAATCATGAGTGAACTCCCATTCACAATTGCTACAAAGAGAATAAAATACTGAGGAATACAGCTTACAAGGGATGTGAAGGACCTCTTCAGGGAGAACTAAAAACCACTGCTCAATGAAATAAAAAAGGACACAAACCAGTAGAAGAACATTCCATGCTTATGGATAGGAAGAATCAATATCGTGAAAATGGCCATACTGCCCAAGGTAATTTATAGATTCAATGCCATTCCCATCAAGCTACCAATGAATTTCTTCACAGAATTGAAAAAAAAACTACTTTAAAGTTCATATGGAACCAAAAAAGAGCCCACATAGCCAAGACAATCCTAAGCAAAAAGAACAAAGCTGGAGGCATCAGGCTACCTGACTTCAAACTATACTACAAGGCTACAGTAACCAAAACAGCATGGCACTGGTAACAAAACAGATATACATAGACCATTGGAACAGAACAGAGGCCTCAGAAATAATACCACACATCTACAACCATCTGATCTTTGACAAACCTGACAAAAAGAAGAAATGGGGAAAGGATTCCCTATTTAATAAATGGTGCTGAGAAAACTGGTTACCCATATGTAGAAAGCTGAGACTGGATCCATTCCTTACACCTTATACAAAAATTAATTCAAGATGGATTAAAGATTTAAATGTAAGACCTAAAACCATAAAAACCCTAGAAGAAAACCTAGGCAATACCATTCAGGACACAGGCATGGGCAAGGACTTCATGTCTAAAACACCAAAAGCAATGGCAACAAAAGCCAAAATTGACAAATGGGATCTAATTAAACTAAAGAGCTTCTGCACAGCAAAAGAAACTACCATCGGAGTGAACAGGCAACCTACAGAATGGGAGAAAATTTTGCAATCTACCCATCTGACAAAGGGTTAACATCCAGAATCTACAACGAATTTAAACAAATTTGCAAGAAAAAAACAAACCCATCAAAAAGTGGGCAAAGGATATGAACAGTAACTTCTCAAAAGAAGACATTTATGCAGCCAACAGACACATGAGTAAATGCTCATCATCACTGGTCATCAGAGAAATGCAAATCAAAACCACAATGAGATACCATCTCACACCAGTTAGAATGGCGATCATTAAAAAGTCAGGAAACAACAGATGCTGGGGAGGATGTGGAGAAACAGGAACGCTTTACATTGTTGGTGGGAGTGTAAATTAGTTCAACCATTGTGGAAGACAGTGTGGTGATTCCTCCAGGATCTAGAACTAGAAATACCATTTGACCTAGCCATCCCATTACTGGGTATATACCCAAAGGATTATAAATCATGCTACTATAAAGACACATGCACACATATGTTTATTGTGGCACTATTCACAATAGCAAAGACTTGGAACCAACCAAAATGTCCATCAGTGATAGACTGGATTAAGAAAATGTGGCACATATACACCATGGAATACTATGCAGCCATAAAAAGGATGAGTTCATGTCTTTTGCAGGGACATGGATGAAGCTGGAAATCATCATTCTCAGCAAACTATCACTAGGACAGAAAACCAAACACCGCATGTTCTTACTCATAGGTGGGAATTGAACTATGAGAACACTTGGACACAGGGCAGGGAACATCACACACCAGGGCCTGTCAGCAGGTGGGGGACTAGGGGAGGGATAGCATTAGGAGAAATACCTAATGTAAATGACAATTTGATGGGGGCAGCAAACCAACATGGCACATGTATACCTATGTAACAAACCTACACATTTCGCACATGTACCCTAGAACTTAAAGTATAATACAAAAAATAAAGGGAGAGAAAATAAATATTCGATACACACTGGCATGACTGGCAATAGCTCAGGGGTTTCAAACAGGAGTTCGCAACTCTTAGTGGGACGTGAATGCAGAACATGCCAGTACTGGGGGCAAGGTAGAATAAAATAGAATAGGTGGAAATGTGAGATGGGGCAGACAATCAGTGTATCACCTGTATTTTGTCTCCTAAAACAAACTATGTGTGTACACTAGCTACCAATACTTCTTACTGTAGTCATGGTCCAAAATGTTGGAAAGCCACTGATATGATGTTGAGACTTGCCTGGCATTATTGTGAAAACTGTGTTGGATCAACAGTGAGGATGTTAGTTTTACACTCACAGGTGAGGGTAAGCTTTGCTTTGTTCTGGAAATATTACCCTTCTGGAACCACTTTATCTCTTTTTGGATTCTGCAATCCCTGCAAACAGACGCCAATGCTTCATTTAAATCAGAGCTCCTAGTTTTGTTTCATTTTGCCATAATCACTTTCTGGAAGCACACTTTGGAATTCAACATTGTTGCATCTAATCTTAGGCAATAAATATAAGTGATAATGTGGGACCAAAAAAAATCCATTCTGTGTAATTGATCATCTGTAGTGGATTTACAAATTACATAGTCTCAACATTTTTTAAAGAAGGTTTCTGGTACTTAGAAACTCAAGGAAAAAAACCGGCTCTCAAAACTCAGGAGATTAACCCAGTCATTCACAGTAAGGTATATCTCGAAAATCCACACATTAAAGGATCCCTTGAGGTCAGATTTTTTAGTCTAATAACAAAACGATACTGAGCTAAAAATCAGTGGGGGTCAGCCATAGGGCGAAAACGAAAGACTGCCTGAAATGGCTCTCCTTTTTCAACAATTTAACTTAGACCTCAGTGAGCAGGACTTCTACTCAGTGTCATGGTAAAAACTAAACTGCATCATTTTATTTTAAAAGAAAACTGTTGACACTCAATGTCAGTCCCAGACACTCTAGCTAAGCTTCAAAATGGAATGCCCTGAGTCAATTGTTTTAAAATGGACTCTACCTTCCAAAAACACATGATATTTGACTATTAGTTTCTTCACCCACTACACCTGCATCAAGACCCACCTAGGATGATTAGACAGTGACATCTCTTCATCCCTTCTCCTCCCCCCATCCTCCCCCTAAATCTCACATGAAACAGGGAAGCAGGGCAGACTAATCTGTTTGTGAGGTTTGTGCTTGCATGTGTCGACGTGCGCTATGGGATCTTACATTGATTGCTATTTATTTTTATGTGTATTGGTTTGTCTGCAAAGGATAATATATCAAGTTGATATCTGACAGCTTCCTTCCAACTGAGACCTTGCAGCATGAATCCAGCCCAGCCCACTTTCCCTCCCAGCTAGACTCCAGCTGTTACTCCTCTGCCACTGAAAATTGGCAGCACCCTCCTCCCCACAGCAGATTTTGTGTGTGTGATTGATTGGGATTTTATTTGTGATTTTTCCTGTTTTTAACTTTTCCAAGAGATACACGATTCCCAGATGACTCTGCACTGGCTTGCAAAATTCAGAAAGTGGCCTCTGCAGGAGAACTCTGCCCCTTTGCTTTTGTTTGCTTGTTCACTTACTCTAAAGAAAATGAACTTCTGGTCAATAATCACTTGCTCCAAAAAGGGCGCAGCCACTAAAGTACACCAAAAAATCTAAAAGACATTAAAAATATTTCAGGGCCAGAGAAAAAAACTACCTTTTTCAAGGATCCCAGCACATACAGACAGGGAAAAGATAAGAACCCTGCAGTCTTTGTCTGATAATAAGCTTAAGTGAAAGCAATTTCCCAACCCAGAGCTCTCTTCCATGGTTTACCTCACAAAAAGCCTGTGGTGGGATTTTTTTTTCCTTTGAATCATGTTCCCCTTCACATTCACTTGATAAGAAGCCTTCTTTTGTGAGAGCCATTTGATGTTCAAAGGGCTCTTCAAAATGCATGTGGACAGCCTTTGGAGAATTCTTAGAACACCAATCTAAATTTGGGTCTTAATAATGGGAAAGTTTTGTTAGCTATAAACAAACTTCAATGCCAAATTCTAAAGAGTAAGAACAGTTGTCATCAGCCCCTGAAGTCAAGGGTAGGTTAGAGTTCGACAGTTCACACATTTCCATCCCTCACCATTTAAATGTCAGAAACAGCCACTACTGGACAAAGGATACTGTCAGGCTGTCACAGGTAAATCCAATTCTCTGCTGGGCTGCTGTCCAATCATAACACAATAGTGCAGAAGTATCCATTCTCCATTTTTCAGAAAATTCCTACAATGGAGACACTGCTCTGGGCTTCCCATAAGCATATGAAGGAAGCTCCAGGAGCACACAGGGGAAGATGCAATTAAGACATGCATCCTTTTCCCCAATTACTTCTTTGTAAGATTTTTTCCAGCAAAGGAACAGAAATTTAACCCCTAGGAAAAGTAGGCAGGAACTGAGTCAAAGAGAACAGACCTATTGCTGTTGTTTTCCATTCCCATCATTTGGTGAAACTCTAAAAACAAACCACTCTTGGTTTAGGTCTTATTTGGGGTTACTCTTTTCACTTTCAAGGAGATTCCTTATTTCTCAGTCAAGAAGAAGGAATCTCAATTGTCTTGCAAAAATTCAGAATGTGAACTCTAGAGAGAGCTGCCTCTTTGCTTTTTTGGTTGGTTTTTTTGTTTTGTTTTGTTTTTGTTTGCTAATTCTAAGGAAAATGAATTTCTGGTAAAAACTACTTGTCCCTGAGAGAACACAGCCACTAAAATACAATGAAAAAGCTTTACAGTAACACTCACCAGTTGACCATTTGATTCCCCTGTTCTGATTTACCTTAGCCTCTAGTTAACCATAATAATAAAACTAACCAGATGAATTGGGCACTTACTAGATGCATCTTACTGTTTCACAAAACTCCATTTAATCCATATGGATTCTCCCTCAACTGGGGGTAGGGGAGTGCAAGACTAGTCCCACCAAAACATAAGTTGTGCAATGAGTTAACACAGAAGCTGCTGGCTGGGCGCGGTGGCTCACGCCTCTAATCCCAGCACTTTGGGAGGCCGAAGCAGGCAGATCACTTGAGGATGGGAGTTCGAGACCAGCCTGACCAACATGGAGAAACCCTGTCTCTACTAAAAATACAAAATTAGCGGGGCATGGTGGTGCATGCCTGTACTCCCAGCTACTCGGGAGGCTGAGGTAGGAGAATCACTTGAACCTGGGAGGTAGAGATTGCAGTGAGCCTAGATCGTGCCATTGCACTCCAGCCTGGGCAACAAGAGCAAAACTCCGTCTCAAAAACACACACACACACACACACACAGAAGCTTCTACTAGCTCTATATTTTCACTACACCTAAACCTACCTCCCAAACCCTCCCGACACCACTCCTGAGTCACAGACCCATACATCCAACTCAACTTGGATATCCTAAAAGCACTACAAGCTCAGTCTCTCCAAAATTTAATTTGTCTTTTTTACCAACCTTCTCTTCCTCCTGTTTTCTCTACAGTGGTAGTAAATGGCATCAACATCCACCCAGAACCTAAGCCAGAAACCATTCTAGATTCCAATCATTCTAAACTCTTCCCTTCCCCTCAACCCCCATATCCACGTCCACTGACCAAGACAGCCTTCACAGTCCCCTCAGCTTGACAAAACTTTAGACAGGCTTCTTGACCCTAGGCCCTGATCTCTCTTTTCTTAGAGCATTTACTTTGGGAAATATGTAAATTCTTTCTCTGTCCTTTTGAGATCTGTGTAAATGTTTTTAGAAGGCTTTTGCCAGTTTTTCAACGTAGTCCTGTTTTTCTCAAGGACTTGAGAGCCATCTCTTTGAAATGTAAATGTCAAGGAAGATAGTCCCAGGCTCTGTGGGAGGGTAGGAGCCCAACTTCAGCCAGCACCTTGCTCTAAGTTGTAAAACTATCTACTGTTAGAAAGATAAGAGAAAGTTGACTTTTCCTTTGGGTAAAGCCATTTAGCAAACACAAACCACCTCTGTTCTCCCTCTCAATCCAGCTGTTAAAAATCTTCCCACCCTCCGTTTCAGTGGAGTTGAGTTCAGAGTTCTGTTCTCTCTCCCCATGACAATATCCTTGAAAAAAGTCTGTTGTCTTGTCTGTTTAACTTTGGCGCAATTTTTGCTATGACACCAGCCATCCCAACTCCTTGACACCTGTCAAGTGTTGTTGTTTTTTTTTTCCTCTCTCATTCCAGGGCCAAATCTTTAATTTAAGTTGCTGTCTCACTCATCTGGATGACTACAATCATTTCCTAATCAGCTTCCCTGATTTCAGTCTTCCTCCCTTCCAATCCCTTCCCTATACTGCTGTAGCTAAAATGGTTCAAACACCAATGTTTAGTTCACATACTCCCCCTATTTAGAAACCTTCAAAGCTTCCCCATAGTTCCTATGATGGTGAGACCACACACATCCAGGTTACCCCGAGACAGTCCTAATTTACACATGTTGTGCCAGGTTAATTATCAGCTTCCTTTTACTCTAAAAATGTCCCAGTTAGAAGATAATAACACCCTAGTGTAGTGTCTAAGGACTAACCTCCAACATCATCTAACATTTCTCTTCTACACACACCATACTTCAAACACAACAAACTGCTTATGGCAATGGACCTCAACCCTGGCTGCAAATTAAAATCATCTGGAAAGTTTTGTAAATGCATCTATGATCCAGCTCAATACCAGACTAATTAAATCTGACTTTCCAGGGGTGGGCATTAAGCATTGATATATATATATATATATATATATATATTTTTTTTTTTTTTTTTTTTTTTCTTTGAGATGGATTCTCACTCACTCTGTCACCCAGGCTGGAGTGCAGTGGCACCATCTCAGCTCACTGCAACCTCTGCTCCCGGGGTTCAAGCAATTCTCCTTCCTCGGCTTCTCAAGTAGCTGGGATTACAAGCATGTGCCACCACGCCTGGATGATTTTTGTATTTTCAATAGAGACAGAGTTTCAGCATGTTGGCCAGGCTGGTCTCAAACTCCTGACCTCAAGTGATTCGCCCACCTCAGCCTCCCAAAGTGCTGGGATTACTGGTGTGAGCCACCACCCCCAGCCTGACAGATTTTTTTTTATAAGTTTCCCAGATGACTCTCATGTGAAACCCAACTATAATAATAACTGCTGACATGTGGTTGCCAGCTCAATCATCTGTGAAGCTTTCTCTGGTCTTTCACAGTAGCCTGTACATGCCTTTATTACAGAACTAACACTGAATTACCATTATTTATTTACACGTCCATCAATAGCTAAGTTCTGTTGATTCTGTGTTCAATCTGTCTTTTCAGTCTGTATCTCCTTCTCATTTTCCTTCACTAGTTCATCATCACCTTTCACCCAGGTGGCTGCATAAGCTCCCTGTTGGTTTTTCTGCTTCCAATCCTCCCCACCCAAATTGTTCCCAGTTATCTTCTGTAAAACCAGTTGAATGGTATCATTCCATTATTCAAGTTTGTGATGGTTCATCACCTACTGTAGGATAATGTCCAAAGTCTACGGTGTAGAATTCAAAAACCTTCCCAAGAGATCCCAACATGCCCTAGATTCCCCTCACTTCTAACACCACCCACCTCGGTCCCACAGGGTGACTCATTCATCTTTGATCAAGCCACCATGCTTCTACCTGAAATGCCTTATTCTCATTTTCCATCAGGCAAACTCCTTATTTTTAAAAGTTCCACTGAAGTATTGCTCCTGCAAAGCTATCCTCAGCCAAGAATTAACTGCTTCCTCCTCTCTCCCACATTTTCCCACTTTAAATAGCTATAGATCATTCATCACTATTTGGTTTGCATTATGTAAATGCCTGCCTCTGTCACTGGATGTGAACATCTCTAGGGCAAAGGTCAGTAATACTAGTAACTATCACCCTCAGTAAGTGATTGCTGAAGTCATTTCAGAAAACATTTTTAAATCCCTAGCTGGTAAATTGAAGATAAGTATCTTTAATCATTTCTGTCTCTTCATCCATTGAAGAAAGTGGCAGTGAAAATAACTTAGATCTCCGAGTCCCAACATTATAAGAATTGGAGAGCTCAAAGGAATCTTTGGAAACTGGGTCCAATATACATTTTGCTGGCCAAAAAAAAAGGCTCTTTCCAGAATAAAATACTTCCAAACATAAAATCTATTAGGCTATTGCCATCTAGCTTTTAAATTTTGATTTTGAGTTTAAATCATGTTCAATGAAAGGTCACTTATTGATAGAAAAGACAAAGCCAAGTGATTTCTTACAAGATCTTAAGAGTGTTTAAGGATGGTTTCTCATTTCTAACCTTTATGGTATAGTTTCAAAGCCTCTGCTTTTATGCTAACAGCAACATAAGCTGCAAATTTGAGAGTGATAAACACTTTTGTCCCATCAAAAGACTGATATTGCTCTAGAAAATCTGCTAGATCCCTAATTCTGGGTTAGTAATGGCTTACTTCTATAAAAGTAATATCAAATGACAAGGTCTCCCAGAAACTTCCAGGAATTACTTCTACTATGTTACCAAATATCAACATGGAATCTGCCTCTGCATTTTGGGTAAATGCGGTCTTAGAAGAAATGCATTGGGGTGGGATGTAGAATTTTTTTTTCTGAAATATCTGGAACACATACTCTTCTCCGAAAAATCTCAAATTCAAAAATGCTAATAAATACCTTGTGCTACAGATGAAAATCTCTTACTAGCTCCTTAAATGATCTGTCTTCTATAAACAGATTGTTACTTGGACCAAATGTGTGTGGATCTCTTCCCTCTTGGGCAATATAATGAGGTGGCATCCACTGAATTAGAACTTATGCCAGCAAATATTTTTTAATAATTGTGTATTTATTTTACTGTATCTTATTTATATATATTTACTTATATATTTATTTATATAAATATTTATATATATTTATATAAATATTTATATATATTTATATATTATATATTTTTATATATAATAATATATAATATATATTTATATATAAATATCTATATTTATTTATATATAAATATTTATATTTATTTATATATAAATATTTATATATATAAATATAGGTATATATGTTTATATATTATATATTTATTTATATTAAATATAGGTGTATATATATATACACCTATATATATATACACACCTATATATGTGTGTGTGTATATATATATACATATACACACACACATATATAGGTGTGTGTATATATATATATATATATATATACCTAATATAACCCACCCACAAATATTGTGGCTTAGAATGAGATAATAGTAGTTATGGCTGCAGCAAACCATCTTATTCAGGGTGAATAAAGCACTGCACCCTGGCATAGGTGTGAGTGTTTCAGATATTTAGTAACTGAACTTCTTTTTTTTTTTTTTTTTTTTTTTTGAGACGGAGTCTCGCTCTGTCGCCCAGGCTGGAGTGCAGTGGCGCGATCTCGGCTCACTGCAAGCTCCGCCTCCCGGGTTCACGCCATTCTCCTGCCTCAGCCTCCCGAGTAGCTGGGACTACAGGCGCCCGCTACTACGCCCGACTAATTTTTTGTATTTTTAGTAGAGACGGGGTTTCACCGTATTAGCCAGGATGGTCTCGATCTCCTGAACTTCTTAACTGTCTGGAAGCATTGCTAATAATAAACAATGGCCTAGACCTCTAACAAGCCTGCTCATATGGCATATTCCGCAAACATCACTATGCTCCTCCTAGGCATGTATAAGCATATGTAATTTTATCAGAAAAGGCAACGAATTGTCCTTGGCCCTTTCTGATCATGTGCGCATGTGAGTGACACTGTCAGTACTAAGTAAAAGCAAAATTAAAAAATAATACTATTGAAGTAAAACTTCCTCTGTGTCTTAAACTAGGTAACATTAAACCTACTATTCCCTTATTATTGACTGCCCCCAAAATTTCATTCTTCTCAAGGAACTAATTTTTAGTTTTGCATTTTATAAATCAATGACTTTTATAATATTTAAAATGTTATATGTAATTTTAATGATTATAGTATTTACAATTTGATACTCTATAATTATAGCATTTATAATTTGATATTTTTCTTTGTACTTTATTTAATAACAGCATGGGGCTTTTAAATTTTAGTATTGCAGTTGTCTTCTATTTGTGATCAGAAACTGGTTTTTACTGGTAGCAATAATATAACATTTCCTTTTAAAATGAATTTAAAGTTAAAATGGAAGAAGTCTATTCAAAGAAAAATTGTAAGTAAATAAGAGTATAGAGGACAGGAAGACATGAACACGGCATAAAAGACGTGCTTTGAAAACACTGTCCTAGGGAATAGCCCTTTATAGAGGTGAACACTGTTCCACAGAAAGTAAACAACTCACAGTTTTGCCACTGCCACTTCCTAAACCTGGAAACACATAAGCAGACAACCACGAAGACTGCTGCTCTGGAAAACATGGATAAAACTTAACATGTTTTTAGAGCATTTGGTTTTTTTGATTGTATAGAAAAACTCTAACAGAGATGAGTAATTTTTTTAAATCAACACCCAGATAACAGTTTAGCCCTATTTTATTTTTATTTATTTTTTTTTTTTGAGACGGAGTTTTGTGCAATGGCACAATCTTGGCTCACTGCAACCTCCGCCTCCCGGGTTCAAGTGATTCTCCTGCCTTAGCCTCCTGAGTAGCTGGGATTACAGGGATGCACCACCACGCTGGGCTAATTTTGCATTTTTAGTAGAGATGGGGTTTCTCCATGTTGGTCAGGCTGGTCTCAAACTCCCGACCTCAGGTGATCTGCCCACCCTGGCCTCCCAAAGTGGAGTTTAGCCCTTTTTTAAACACTCAACTCATTCCTCCTTTATGCAATGTAAGATCTCAAGCTTCTCAGTGAGACTTACCACTGGAGGGTGAAAAATAAAGAAACTCTATCTCGCAAGAATCCTCACCAACCAGAGAAATATTATGTTGTGCATTGTCTTTCATTGTTGGTATTTTAAAAATAGGGTTCCCTACACACATATTTGAAGCTACATTCTAGCGCATATGTTTCTACAAACCCAAACTCTCCATTCTGGAGATTTCCTGAGACACATTCCTTACGGAGTCATGTACGATAAGCTGGCAGTTACTGTCTCCTTTATCACCATTTTGAAAAGTAGAAGCTGCTCCCTGCAACTGAGACACTATTCGTTACTCCCTACATGGGCATGCTATAATTACTTCAGACTGTTTAAATTTTCTCAATGATAGTGAAATGCAGTTAGAAACCATAGTTAACTTGCCACAATAAAGACAAATTGTAGAGAAATACAATTAAAGTAAGTTATTTCCATTCTTATTTTAATAACATGAGAAAAGAGAGTTTGAGGTAAATGGCAACTCTATAGTTTGCAATATAAAGTGGCAGTAGTAATATTATTTTTATAATAAAAAATGGTGTGGGAGCAATATAAGCCTATCCCGATTAACATTCCTAACCTTGCAAATATGCAGGAAAAATTTTTTTCTACAATAATAAGTTCCAAGATTAAAAATGGTTCAACTATACTTTGACAGATATTACATTGATACTATGTATTGTCAAACAAAAAAGTAAAACAGGCTATAAAATAAAATCACAAACTAGGAAATGTAGGGAAGCAACAACATAAGGTACACTTGGAAATTTCAGTGTTCTTCTAGTACTTTTTCAGTAGTAGAGTAGTCATCAAGAATTTCTAATGCACCCAAACTGTTTGCATAAAAAATAAATGAGACTGCTGAGAAGATTATTGTAGATATGCAGTATGGCACATGCCACTAGTTGTCCTTCAACAATTATTCTCCACTTCTTTTATAATAATAGAACCTCCTATTTTTAATTGAGTACATGGATAAAGACTACATTTCCCAGCCACCACTGAAGAGAGGTGTACCAATATGACTTCATTTCTGAATGATAAGATATAAGCGAAGTATAAGATGAAACACCCAGAACATGTCCTTAAAGGAAAGGGCACAACCTGCCACTATCCCTTTCTCCTTCCTGCTGGCGGGAGGACAAACCCGATGGCTGGAACAGGAGCTCTGTCTTAAGCCATGAGATGGCCTTATGCATAGGACTATAATGTATATATTATGGAGTGATAAAGTGAGTTTATCTGAGAAGAGAGACTGGTAGATCCAAAAAGGGATCTACCTCCTTTTCATTTAATAATCTTCTGTACTCTTCCAGTTTTTTCTTTTTCTTTTTAGTGTGGATAGGAAGTAAGAGGAATGTGCAAGAGGGATTGAGGAAGAGACTTAAAGATGTGTCAGAATGAAATGAACTTAAGGAGAAGCAAGAAGATCTGAGTAGTGTAAGGGGTGTGCTTTAGTGGGTGCTACTGGTGCTCCACCGATATCCCCATTACAAACTGGCATGCTCATCCCTACCCATGAGTACGGTTATCCCTCAATTTCCATGGGGAATTCATTCTAGGACCTCTAGCAGTTACCAAAATCCACAGATGCTAAAATCCCCGATATAAAATGGTGTAGTGTTTGCATATAACCTATGCACAGCCTGCCATATACTTCAGATCATCTCTAGCTTCATACCTAATACAATGTAAATGCTATATAAGTAGTTGTTGTATGGTATTGTTTAGGAAATAATAAGAAAAAAAGTCTGTACATGTTCAGTACAAACACAATTTTATTTCCGAATACTTTCCATCTGCAGTTGGTTGATCCCAGGGATGCAGAACTCATGGACGCTGAGAGGGCCGACAGTATTGCCTGAAGACAACTTAGAGTTGTCCCCTTCAAGGAGAATTTACCTGGGCCAAATGGCAATTGCCTTGCCCAGGAAGCCTCACCCACTACCCTAGGAGGCAGATCTTGACCAATGACTGAACAGAATGTGCTTCAAGTTGGGATCAATTTTGTGGCTCACACCTGTAATCTCAGCACTTTGGGAGGCCAAGGAGGTCAGATCACTTGAGCCCAGGAGTTCAACACCAGCCTGGGCAACATAGTGAAACCCCATCTCTACTAAAAATACAAAAATTAGCCAGGCGTGGTGGCACACCCATGTAATCCCAGCTACTCAGGGGAACTGAGGCACAAGAATTGCTTGAGCCCGAGAGATGGACGTTACAGTGAGCCAAGATTATGCCACTGCACTCCAGCCTGGGAGACAGAGCAAGACTCTGTCTGAAAAAGATGTAAAAACTGAAAATAAAAATAAAAGATGGGATCAATTTAATAGTAAAATTTCCACTCCAGGGCTTGGGGGGCCCTTGTGGTGCCAGAGCTAGCTAGTCTATAGTTGAAATCACATTCTTATTTATCTTTTTTCCCTTGCCTTATCCTACTTTTCTCCTACCCCTTCTATTGCATGCACTTCTCCAATAAATCACTGGATTTACTAGGGCTCCATGTCAAGCTCTGCCTCTAGGGAACCCAATCTAAAAACCACTATATGGGTTTTCTCTACATTGGGAGCAGTTCTTCTGCCACGGCCCCCCACCCCCTGAAAATGTAGCCTGCTTCAAGTTCCTCTCCACGTCCTCCTTGGTCAAGAACACCTCTCAGCTGCTGAGCCATCCACTATCTGCAGTGGTGCTGAAATGACCAGAGACATTGACAGATGAGAGCCTCAGCAGCTTGGCAGTCTCATGTCCCCTTACCTCACTTGCCCATAGCCGCAGCTTCCAAACCAGAGCCATTCCAAGGGACATCGACACAGCATCCAAGTTCACTGGGGTTGGGGCTGCCACAGTTAGGGTGGCTGGCTCTGGGGCTGAGACTGCTATTGTGTTTGAGAGCCTCATTATGGTCATGCCAGGAACCCATCTCTGAAGCAACAGCTCTTCTCCTGTGCCATTCCGGGCTTTGCCCTCTTGGGGCCGTGGGGCTCTTTTGCCTGATGGTGGCCTTTCTCACCCTCTTTGCCATGTGAAGGAGCTGTCTGCACCTCCGACAGTTCTTTCTCCCATGTCTTGTCTGCCCTGTGTGTTCCTTTTCTTGTACCTCCCCAGGTGGCCTGGGGCACATGGTTGGCTCAGGGTTTGACAGAGGGAAGACAAATAAATAATGTATTAATAAGAAAAAAAAACATGATACTGAATTGATCCTACAGAAAATAAAATTCACTCACTACTGTTTCATAATTTACATTGTATTTTTTCCTAATAAAAATGGAAGATATTAAATATTTAAATAAGGAACAGCATACTTTCAAACCAGCACACCAATCTAGAAGGGTGTAGTCTAGAAGGGAGTATCCACCTAAATTATTTGTCCGAGTGGCTTATTCAAAGCATGACCCTCTAAATAAAGGTGATCTGCTTTTTCTGTAATCATATTGTATGATCATTATAACATGAGCATTAAACTTGCAGCTAAGATAGCCTCACTAGGAAACTGGTTACTCTGACACAGTAGCTCTCACCATTTGAAAGTGGGCCCTATTGGCTACATCATGGGAAGATTACAGACAAAAACCCCACTCACTCTACCTAAAAAATAAGCCATCAGCCAAACAGCTTCATCTATCCAGCTAAAGCTAATCGGGAGATTTTAATCTGCCTAAACTTTGACTGTGGAAGACACTGCTTTTATTTTACTGGCAGAGTAATGAACCTTATCTAATCTACTCTTAAATGTTAATTCAGTGTTTTAAAACTACCAGAAGTTTCTTCCTTATGTCTAACCCTAAATTTTTCACACAGCAATTTTGTTGTAGACTTAGGCACTAGGTAACAGACTCTATTTCTTATCTTAAATAATTTAAATGTCTACATATTTTCTTATAGGCCCTAACTTTCTAAAAACCAGTATCTCAGGCTATTCACTAACTTTTAGAGCATCTCTCTTCAAAATTAGAAGACTCAAACACATGCAATATTGCTCATCAATGTTCACAATGATGGTAGGGATTGGGCTTAAAAAAATCACTATATAAGAAAAGTGTGGCACATACATATAATGAAATATTATTCAGCTTTAAAAAGGAAGGAAATTCTGATACATGCTACCACATGGATGAAACTTAAGGATATTACATTAAATGAAATAAGCCAGTCACAAAAAGACAAATACTGCATTCTCTTATATGAGCTACTTAAAGTAGTCAAAATCATAGAGACAGAAGGCAGAATGCTGGTTACTAGGGGCAGGGGGAAAGGAGGAATGGGGAAATTTTAATCTGTATTTAATGGATACAGAGTTTCAGTTTCACAAAATGAAAAAGTTATGGAAATAGATGGTGGTGATGGTTGCACAACATTATGAATGTATTTAATATCTCTGAACTGTACATTCAAAATAGTTAAGATGGGCTGGGCATGGTGGCTTATGCCTGTAATCCTAGCACTTTGGGAGGCCAAGGCGGGTGTATCGTTTGAGGTCAGGAGTTCGAGACCAGCCTGGCCAACACGGTGAAACCCCATCTCTACTAAAAATACTAAAATTAGCCAGGTGTGGTGGCCATGCCTGTAGTCCCAGCTACTCGGGAGGCTGAGGCAGGAGAATCGCTTGAACCCGGGAGGCAGAGGTTTCAGTGAGCCGAGATTGCACCACTGTACTCCAGCCTGGTGATACGGCGAGACTCCATCTCAATAAATAAATAAATTAAATAAAATAAAATAAGATGGTACATTTTATGTGTACTTTACCACAATTTTTAAACAATGGAAGAAAATTAAAAGAAAAAATAAAGTAAAACAACTACAATGATAAAGCCTTCAGCATTACTAATATTGTTCTCTTGCTCTTATGGCTTGTCTTCTATTCCACTTGTATATGGGCTTCCTACTTTTTATTCCCCTCCACCCTCTCCATTGAACTTCAGCATTTTTTGTCTAATTGTGTGTCTACCTCATCAAAGTCACATCTATTACTCCAAAAGCACTAAATAATGACTCTCAATTAGACATTATATTGTAATGTAAATAAGTACAGTAATTATTTTCCCTCCTTCAGCATGATTCTTGAGAACAATTGCCAAATGATCCCATTCAGTGTTCACTTGGACCAGTGTCTCTTATGTAGGGTCACATGTCATAATCATCTGTGTATCTTTGTAAAACTACACACACTTGGGACACTGTCCTGTGGATTATCAATCTCAGTGAAGTGGAACCGGGTCACTTAACTTCCAAAGCTCCACAGGTAATAATAAGAATTAAAATTCTTGAGTGTTTATAAAGTGCCAAGCACTGAACTAAATGTTTAATTGTGATTCTGATGATTACCTCTACTTAACAACTACTTACTTAACAACTACTTCCTTAACTAACTCCAAGCCCTAAATTACCTTTGCAATTAAGAGTTTTAACCTGGAAGTCCACAGTCAAGCTTAGCCAGGTTAGCAGTCCATCCATCTCATCCTGTTGTAGGAAGCACTGTGTGTGTGTACGTGTGTATGTGTGTGTATGTAATTTTCCTGGAAAAAGGTTTCGTCGTAACTTTTATTATTTCCTCAAAAAAGTCTCTGACACAAAAATAGGTTAAGAAAAACTACTTAGAATAAAATTCCCCCACCATTATATATTCGCCCAAGAGTGTTCACCCACACTTATTCATTCATTCACCAAATATTTACTGAGGACCTATGACATGCAAACTGTCAAGGTTTGAGATCAGTGAACAAAACCAAGTCCTTGTCCTCATGGAAACTTACATTTTAGAGGAATAAACAATAAATATCTAGTAGGTAAGACAATCCTTTGGCTCAGAATATAACTTCTTAAATTACTAATACAAATTGCACAATCCACTCAGGGGCAATTGGGACGCAAAGCCCCAGCTAGTTCCAAAACCCATACCATTTCCACCATTTATTGTTGTTTTCAAATACAACATATTTTATGAGGACAAAATTTTACCTATCATCTATTACTGCTCACAGCAAATAGTCTAACAAATAAATACTACTTTTAGTCTTATGAAATGTTAAGTAGCGTTTGGTTATTCAAAAGTATTTCCAAAGAGGTACAAATAGTCATGTCTTATTTCTCTAAATTCATAAGAAAGTATGGAAGTTAGTAGATGTTGAAAGTTTTGTGATATTGTCATATAGTTTACTTCTACATATGTTATAAACCCCGGAATACATTATTATTAATTTTGCTTTAAACAGCCAAGTACTTTTTTAAAAGAACCAAATACTATTTTAAAGGTAGTTTCCACGGATGCATGAGCTGGCCAGTACCCAGTTGAAAACTTGAGGGGAACCCTCTGCACATCTCCGGAGCTTTCTCGCTTGCTCGCTCACGCTCTCTCTCTCTCTTGCTCCCACTCGCTTTCTCTCTCTCTCTCTCTCTCTCTGTCTTGTTCCCGCTCGCTTTCTCTCTTTCTCTCTCTCCAGCTCTTTCCTCTCCGATACTCTGTCCTGTGAACTCTAGCCACCTTGACTTCTCCAGACCCCCAGCTCCATATTCTCAGACCACTGATCTATGCCTGGGTCCCCACTCCTTTCCCTGATGCCTGGAAATTCTCTCTGGGCAGTAAGCTGGGTAATCATAGGGGCTCACCTCATCTGTTTCCCATCTTTCAGGGATTATTCTTCTTTGCTATCTAATGTTCAACGGCTTGAAAACTGTTATTTCATATATATCATACATGTTTGAGGCTTAATTTTAGTTGCTTCAGCAGGTGAGTAAACCCAGTTCTTGCAACTCTATGTTGGTGAGAAACAGAAGTCTCTTTAATGTAACTATAATCCAAGTATTTTTAAAAGTAAAAGTTATGATAAAGCTTATTCAGAAGAGTAATTTTGAAGAACACAAGTTCAGCATAGAAGGAACATCTACAAACAAAGTCAGTGATAAAATGCTCCTACCTGTTGGGACAGACCATCCCCATAGCCCCGCCACCTTGGTATATCACTGCTGATAAAGTTAAACAAGCCCACGGTGGCCTTGGCATCAGATGGACTTTGTCCAACCCAAACTCTGTCACTTACTAATAAATGGCATGCAACCATGAGTAAATGACTTAACCTCTGTGTGCCTCACTTATCATATGTAAAATGGAAATACTAGTAGTACATAGGACATAGGGTTGTTATACTAAATGAGAAATGCACAGCTACTCAGCAAAATGTTTGCTATGTATGGGCTCAATAAACAGTGTGTTCTATTAATATTCTCTGAACTGCAGATTTGCCACATATTTAATCCACTGAATTAAATGTCAATCATTAATGTATACATTAGTCCTTTTTATCATCCAGAAAGAAAATGTGACTAAATTAAAACTAGCACACACTGGCTAGGCGCAGTGGCTCACGCCTGTAATCACAGCATTTTGGGAGGCTGAGGCAGGTGGATCACTTGATCACTTGAGGTCAGGTGTCTGAGACCAGCCTGGTCAACATGTTGAAACCCCATCTCTACTAAAAATACTAAAATTAGCTGGATGTAGTGGCAGATGCCTGTAATCCCAGCTACTTGGGAGGCTGAGGCAGGAGAATCGCTTGAACCAGGGAAGTGGAGGCTGCAGTAAGCTGAAATTGAACCACTGCATTCCAGCCAAGTCAAAAGAGCGAGATTCCATATCAAAAATAAAAAATAAAAATAAAATTAGCACAAACTATTCATATTCTTCTAAGCATTTAGTTTATTACACTCTGTTCCCTAAAATAAAAGGATGAAGTCACCAGGTATCTCAAAGTTATAATCTTTTCAACATTTATTCAACTCATCTCTAATTTGTCATCACCTTTCTTCTATCTTCAACTTTATTAATTTCCCAGTTCCATTGAATTCCTGATGGGGCCTACTGTGTCCTATTTATGGTCCTTACTGAGAGCTTTGTAGCAAAAGAGAAGTAGATCTTGAGTTCCTCCTAACCAGCTCAGGCTGCTACATTACCTGTTCAGATTTTGGATTTCTTTGGCTCTTAAGAATTTAAATATCCTTTTATCTATCTCTAAATATGTTTGAATATGACAGGATCCTGCATTTTTTCATATTATTCATATCTATAGGACCTTGTAGCTCATAAATATATTAAAATGATATCCAATTAAATTCTAGTTATTTCTATGGCCTTATCTGGCATTGCCATCCCAGCTTCGAAGGTCATTCTACTGACAAGCACTTTATCTATATCTACTGTCAAACAACCTAGAATAGATAGAAATATTCGCTCTGAAGTCAAACCACGACTATGCCAATCGCTACTTGTGTCAGGTTGGACAAGTCACTTATACTTTCTAGGGCTCAATTTCCTTACTGTAATATGGAGAATGACTAATCATACCTATAATGGTGTCTTACAGAGTTGTTGCAGGGATTAAAAAGAAGTGCCTAAAATGCTGCCTGGCACATAATAGATGCTCAATAATTTTAAGCTACTATTATTATTATTACTACTACAATTATTATTTTTTACTTGTAGTATATAGTGTTAAATATGTTTTTTATGTGCATTTGCTATTTGTCCTCCCTGGAAGTAAATTTTTTTTTTTTTTTGAGACAGAGTCTCACTCTATCACCCAGGCTGGAGTGTAGTGGCATGATCTTGGCTCACTGCAACCTCCGCTTCCCAGCTTCAAGCTATTCTCCTGCCTCACCCTCCCAAGTACCTAGAATTACAGGCGTATGCCACCACACCCAGCTAATTTTTCTATTTTTAGTAGAGATGGGGCTTCGCCACGTCAGTCAGGCTGGTCTCGAACTCCTGACCTCAGGTGATCCACTCACCTCAGCCACCCAAAGTGCTGGGATTACAGTCGTGAGCCTTCATGCCCGGCCAGCAAATTCTTTTATAAACCCACAAGTGGTTCATCTCTTTCAGGCCTGTGGTGGCTTCCACATACATCCCATAAATACAAGTTGAATAAGGCATATAGTTTGGTTCTTTGAATCCTAGTATACTTAGGCATATGCTAATTTACACAGTTTAAATGCTGTACTTTTGAGCTTGCTCTACTAGTGAATTTTACTAAAAACTAATGGCCAAAGAAGATCCCCTGATGGTTTCCCTCAGGCTGACAGGATGATCTCTCCTCACTGCAGCTCTCTAACTCTCCTGTCCACTGGGTGCTGTCACCCACCCCTTAGGTGAAGTCCCCCCGCTCTGTGCCCTACCTCTTGACATGGCTGGGGGACTCCCATTCTTCAGTATCAAGTGTCCCGGTCACTGATGCCTTCTGCCAATTGTCCTGGCTGCCTGAATTGGCCATGTCAATCTGGACTGGAATCTCATGTTTATATGGATCCACCTAGATATACTGCCTTATTTTTAGAATTATAATTGTCAGAATCATGGCAATAGTTTTTGACTTTATATTTTATGAAGTACTTTCAAGAATATTATTTGATCTTTCTGTTTCTGTGAGACAGGTAGGACTCATGTTATTATTCCTAATACAAACTAGAAGGGAAGAGAAAAGGTCAAGGGGTAGAAACTATTAGAACTGAGACTAGAACAAGGATTCACAGTGTGGGCGTGTCATATTAACACTAAGCAAGAAAAAATTAAGGCCTGAGACTGTGCTGAATCCAAGAGAAACAAGTTGAAGGTTAGCAGCCAACCTCTCCTGGGTGGTGTGAGGGACAGACCTCTTAAGGAATTAGGAAGCACCTTGAGTGTGAATATTGGAGGTTTGTTTATCTCTAACACTGGCATTTGAGTACCTCTCAAAGAATTGATTCCATAAAGCCTTGATTCTAAAGTAGGCATTAGACTTCCTAGACTCTTTCTCAATCAAGGTTCCATTAGAGAATTGATCCCTACAAAAATTACCTGAGTGACTATTTTCTTAATTCTTCCAAGAATGGTACAAATCTAGTACCATTCTAGATGCATAGACAAGAAATTAATTCATTACATGTGATGAATGACTTGGGACATTAGGCTTAATTCTTCTGTGGAACCGTGGTTGAGAAGACCTTAATGAGTATGAGAGAGTTAACATTAGACCTACTATGTGAAACAACAAACTCCACCTATAGTAAGTGTTTCCCTTTAAGAATCAGAATAAAATATCAGAGTCAAATGAAGAAATCCTCTCAGAACTCAGAAACCCATGGCTAGTGACAGCTCCTTATCCCGCAGTAATGCTCCGTTTTAGGTATCAATCTTAGTAAGAGTTAAATATTCTATGAATCAATGTGGAAAAAACCCATAATAATCAGACTAAATTCCTGTTGATGCCACATTCTTCACTGTATGGGGACTGAGTAACAGAATGTGAACAGATTAGCACCTTCCAGCCCTCTCTGGTGGGACACCATCTCCAGGGAATGTCCCCCAGGCAGTAGGCCAGCCAGAGCAGCTCAGCAAATGAACAAGAGTACGTTCAGGTGTCAAGACAGATGATAAACTTTGGAAGCAGGCTGAATGAATGCAGCCAGAGAGCTTTTCCTGCAAAGTACTTCCAGAGATTTGTGGAAGATATTTCCAGAGTCTGGAAATTGATCCCTATTGACTCCAGTAGGGTAACTATGACTTACAAGCCTTGTTTTGAATATAGATTAGTGAGCCAGGGCCACCTGGCAGTAAAAACAAACCAACCAGGCCTTTTCTGAACTGACAAACCACCTCCAAGCCAAGGAAGCAAGTCCATCTTTGCCATTAATGTATCTCTTAGTTAAAATAACAAGAAGAAGGAAATACAACCAGCTAGATTCAAGAGAACAAATTCAGGGGAATTTCTCCTCCCATTTATTTCCTTCCATAACCTCTTGCAACACTTTAAACATTTACTTTGGGAGTGAGGTAAGGAGTAAATGCACTCTGAAAGGAAAAAAAAATTAGAGCATAAAGAGCTAAGGAAACAGACCCCTAAGGAAACAGAAACGAATATTACTTGACTAAATTGGCTTAATCAAGATTAATTCTGTTTATTAACAAGCAGAATTGTTATAAAAGCTAAGTAAGCAGTGGTCTATGTCTCATTAGGGCAAACGACTCTCTTGGAAAAGATGGAACTGGGAACCACAGTGAAAGCTGCCCTCATAGTAAGGAGGGAGAGAAAGTCCTCCCACAGAGCTGTTTGATGAAAAGACCCAGAAGGGAAATTAAATAAAGCTTTATTTGAGGCAAACTCTGCATTTGTTCTTCCCTTTAAAAAATAAAATAAAATGTATTTGAAAGGGTGAAATGTGTGGAATTTTACATTTAAACACTACTTAATCCATTTATGAAAGTAACAATAGCTAACATTTTATCTCCACCAAGTGCCATAGTAAGTGCTTTGTGAATTATCTCCTGTAGTCCACATTACAAAGCTACGGAAAAGTACTGGTATTATCTCTTTTGACTGAATTAATTGGTCCCTTTTCTGTTACTTTGGATTTTTTAAGTATTTATTGCTTACTTACTATGTGCTAGGCACTGTGCTCGCCTCTAGGTGTGGTCCCTGCCCTCAGGAAACTTACAGACAATACAAAATATTAAAAAAAAAAAAAAAAAAAAAAAACAGGGGGCTATGGTAGAAAATAATGAAGGAGGAAGAAATCTGCTGAAGTGGCCAGGTCAGCTAAAATCTGAGAGATAAGAAAGAACCAGCCGTGTGATGAGCAAGAGGAATGAGCATACCAAGCAGAAGGCAGAGCATGTGCAAGGGCCTGAGCTAGACAGCACTTTGTGTATTTACCGTTTAAGAAGAAGGTGGAGCCTGGCATGGTGGTTCATGCCTGTACTCCCAGCTTCTCAGAAGGCTGCGGCAGGATGATCCCTTGAGTCCAGGAGTTCGAGCCTAGTCTGGGCAACATAGTGAGACCCCATCTAAGAAGGTGGGTTTGTGAGAAAACAGTGAGCAAGACGGAGGGGAGCATGAGATAAATTTGCAGAGATGAACACAGGCCAGACCGCAAAGGAGGTTTCAGAACTTGTTAGAGTTTGGGGGTATTTTAAGTACATTAGAAGCTCCTGAAAGGTTTTAAGCCAGAGAATAATAGGATCTGATTTGCATTTTTTTTAAATTACTCAAATGGATCTTTGGAGACTGGATGTAGGGGTTCATAAAGGAAGGCAGAGACACAAGTTAGGAAACTAGTGTTTAGGTAAAGGGGACAGTGGCTTGGGCAGGCTACAGGATGGCTGTGGAAAAGAAACAGGGTTGAGGAACACTTTGGAGGCAGAATTAATTGAGTTCCACCTTTCACAGTTCTAAAATAGCAGTTACCACATTCTCTCCTCACTGTTCCTTTGTCTCTTTCTGCCAATAACTTCCACCTCTCTCTAAATGCAGGAGCAATACTTCACCATCTGTGATTCCTCAAAGCCAAGCATAGTGCCTGATAAATTCTCATTAAGTATTTGATAAACTCATGTTAATGAGGTAAGAAAGATGCAACTTACTCTGGGAGGATTAACTACCTGCTCTGTGTTGTCTTACCTAGGTTAAAATTATGAAAGGGCAAAGCTGGCAAGTTCTATTCTGAAAGAGATGGAGTCATTCCAGCACTCCTCTAGAGTAGGAAACCCAGGACTATGCTATGGAGAATTTGAAGATTCTAGCTAAAGGGCATGTTGATAGTCTTGAGATTGGGTGATCCAATCCCCTACTTCTAAGACATCAGAAGAGGTAGTATAGTGTACTGATTAAAAGAATAGACTTTGATATCAGGTTCAAATCTTACACCAGATCCTTTCTAGCTATGTGACTTTGTGCACATTACTTAACATCACTGTTCTTTATCACCTGTTAAATGGGGTAATAATAATGCTTAACCTGGTAGGCAGAATTACAGCCACCCAAATGTGTCTACTTCCTAATCTTTGGAAACCTATAAATATGTTCTTTTACATGGCAAGGCAGAATTAAGGTTGCAGATGGTATTAAGGTCACTAATCAGCTCACCTTAAAATAATGGATTACATACCTCCAGCACACCACAGTCATCCTAAGGAGAAGAGGTCAGTCTGTCTTCCCCCTGAGCCCCGCCCCCACCACCCTGCTCATCACCAGGAGGGGCCCCCTGGCTTAGGCCCACAAAGCAGCCACCCCTACCCTGGGCTGATTGCTTCTATTGGCAGCAGCTCTGCATTTCTCTAGGGTAGAGCCTCAGGAGACAAGCGAAAGGCCCGCTGCCATTGCCACTGCCAAGTTCCCTGCCCCTGCTGCATCCAAGCTAAGGAGGGAACACAAACCCAAGCTCACCCAAGGCTGCAGTGTGCAGCCTAGGAATGCCAAGCCAAGGTCTGCAGCCAGCACTCAAGTAGGAGAGGAGCCCACACTCCCAGAGAACTGAGAGGGAGCACAGCTGAGAACATGAGGAAAACACACAGAAACCATGTGGCTGACCAAGAGGCCTATCTACTGGCCATTACACTTAAGCATCATCTACTGGATCACAGCCCAAGCTTCAATGCCAAAAATACTTTGCTAATATACCCCCCTGTGAAACCAAGGACAAGAATTTAGCCACAAATAAAGACCCTGCATAAAGCCTCAGCCCTCTGAAAACATCTAGAAATAAAGTCAACTTACTATACCCAAATTACAACACAGTTAAAGGAACACCCACACAAACATAAGAAAAATCCAGCACAAGAACTTTGGCAACTCTAAAAGTCCCAGTGTCTTCGTTCCTCCGAGCAATTGCAAACTTCCCCAGAACATGTGTTTAACTAGGCTGAACTGGCTGAAATGACAAATATAGAATTCAGAATATGAATAGGAACAAAGGTCATTGAGGTTCTGGAGAAAGTTGAAACCCAAGCCAAGGAATCTATGGCTTGTAATAAAGTGATACAGGATTTACAGATAAGCAAATGCTGAGGGATTGTGTCACCACCAGGCCTGCCTCCCAAAGGAAGCACTAAATATGGAAAGGAAAAACTGGTACCAGCCACTGCAAAAACACACCAAAATACAAAAACCAATGACACTATGAAGACACCACACAAACTAATGTGCAAAATAATCAGCTACCATCACGATGATAGGATCAAATTCACACATAACAATATTAACCTCAAATGTAAATGGACTAAATGCCCCAAATTAAAAGACACAGACAGGCAAATTAAAGAGTCATGACCCATCAGTGTGCTGTATTCAGGAGACCCATCTCATGTGCAAAAACACACATAGGCTCAAAATAAAGAGATAAAGGAATATTTACCAAGCAAATGGAGAGCAAAAAAAACCAGGGGTTGCAATCCTATTCTCTGATAAAACAGACTTTAAACCAACAAAGATCAAAAGAGACAAAGAAGGGCATACATAATGGTAAAGGGATCAATGCAACGAGAAGAGCTAACTATACTAAATATACATGCACCCAATACAGGAGGACCCAGATTCATAAAACAAGTTCTCAGAGACCTGCAAAGAGAATTAGACTCCCACACAGTAACAGTGGGTGACTTTAATACCCTACTGTCAATATTAGACAGATCAATGAGACAGAAAATTAACAAGGATATTCAGGACTTGAACTCAGCTCCGGACCAAGCAGACCTAATAGACATCTACAGAACTCTTTACCCCAAATTAACAGAATATACATTCTTCTCAGCACCACATTGCACTTATTCTAAAATTGACCACATAATTGGAAGTAAAACACTCCTCAGCAAATGCAAAAGAATGGAAATCATAATAAACAGTCTCTCAGACCACAGTGCAATCAAATTAGAACTCAGGATTAAGAAACTCACTCAAAACCACACAACTACATGGAAACTGAACAATCTGCTCCTGAATGACTACTGCGTAAATAACAAAATTAAGGCAGAAATAACTAAGTTATTTGAAACCAATGAGAACAAAGACACAATGTACCAGAATCTCTGACAACACCTAAAGCAGTGTTTAGAGGGAAATTCATAGCACTAAATGCCCACATCAGCAAGCGGGAAAGATCTAAAATCGACACCCTAACTTCACAATTTAAAAAAAAACTAGAGAAGCAAGAGCAAACAAATTCAAAATCTAGCAGAAGACAAGAAATAACAAAGATCAAAGCAGACCTGAAGGAGATAGAGACATGAAAAGCCCTTCAAAAAAATAAATGAATCCAGAAGCTGGTTTTCTGAAATGATTAACCAAATAGATAGACCACTAGCCACACTAATAAAGAAGAAAGGAGAGAAGAATCAAATAGACACAATAAAAAAAGATACAGGGGATATCACCACTGATCCCACAGAAATACAAACTACCATCAGAGAACACTATAAAAAACCTCTACACAAATAAACTACAAAATCTAGAAGAAACAGATAAATTCCTGGGTACATACACCCTCCCAAGACTAACCCAAGAAGAAGTCAAATCCCTGTATAGACCAATAACAAGTTCTGAAATTGAGGCAGTAATTAATAGCCTACCAATCAAAAAAAGTCCAGGACCAGATGAATTCACAGCAGAATTCTACCAGAAGTACAAAGAGGATCTGGTACCATTCCTTCTGAAACTATTCCAAGAAATAGAAAAAGAGGAACTCCTCCCTAACTCATTTTATGAGGCTAGCATCGTCCTGATTCCAAAACCTGGCAGAGATACAACAAAAAAAGAAAATTTCAATATCCCTAATGAACCTTGATGTGAAAATCCTCAATAAAATATTGGCAAACTAAATCCAGCAGCACATCAAAAAGCTTATCCACCATGATCAAGGTGACTGCATCCCTGGGATGCAAGGCTGGTTCAACATACACAAATCGAACAATGTAATCCACCACATAAACAGAACCAATGACAAAAACCACATGGTTATCTCAATAGATGCAGGAAAGGCCTTCAATAGAATTCAATACCCCTTCATGCTAAAAACTCTCAATAAACTACATATTCATGGAACATATCTCAAAATAGTAAGAGCTATTTATGACAAACCCATAACCAATATCATATTGAATGGGCAAAAGCTACAAGTATTCCCTTTGAAAACCAGCACAAGACAAGGATGCTCTCTCTCACCACTCCTATTCAACGTAGTATTGGAAGTTCTGGCCAGGGAAATCAGGCAAGAGAAAGAAATAAAGGGTATTCAAATAAGAAGAGAGGAAGTCAAATTGTCTCTGTTTGCAGATGACATTATTCTATATTTAGAAAACCCCATCGTCTCAGCCCAAAATCTCCTTAAGCTGATAAACAACTTCAGCAAAGTCTCAGGATACAAAATCAATATGCAAAAATTACAAGCACTCCTATACACCAATAATAGACAAACAGAGAGCCAAATCATGAGTGAACTCCCATTCACAATTGCTACAAAGAGTAAAATATCTAGGAATCCAACTTACAAGGGATGTGAAGGACCTCTTCAAGGAGAGCTACAAACCACTGCTCAAGGAAATGAGAGAGGACACAAACAAATGGAAAAACATTCCATGCTCATGGATAGGAAGAATCAACATCATGAAAATGGGCATACTGCTTAAAGTAATTTATAAATTTAATGCTTTTCCCATCAAGCTATCATTGACTTTCTTCACAGAACTAGAAAAAACTACTTTAAATGTCATATGGAACCAAAAAAAAGAGCCTGTATAGCCAAGACAATCCTAAGCAAAAAGAACAAAGCTGGAGGTATAATACTACCTGACTTCAAACTATACTATGAGGCTACAGTAACCAAAACAGCACGGTACTGGTACCAGAATAGAGATATAGACCAATGGAACAGAACAGAGGCCTCAGAAATAACACCACACATCTACAACAATCTGATCTTTGATAAACTGACAAAAACAAGCAATGGGGAAACATTCCCTATTTAATAAATGGTGGTAGGAAAAATGGTGAGCCTTATGCAGAAAACAGAAACTGTACCCCTTTCTTCACCTTATACAAAAATTAACTCCAGCTGGATTAAAGACTTAAACATAAAATCTAAGCCATAAAAACCCTAGGAAAAAAACCTAGGCAATACCATTCAGGACATAGGCATGGGCAAAGATTTCATATCTAAAACACTGAAAGCAATGGCAACAAAACCCAAAATTGACAAACGGGATCTAATTAAACTAAAGAGCTTCTGCACAGCAAAAGAAACTATCATCAGAGTGAACAGGCAACCTGCAGAATGGGAGAAAATTTTTCCAGTCTACCCATCTGACAAAGGGCTAATATCCAGAATCTACAAAGAACTTATACAAATTTACAAGAAGAAAACAACCCCGTCAAAAAGTGGGCAAAGGATATGAACAGACACTTCTCAAAGGAAGACATTTATGCAGCCAACAAACATATGAAAAAAAAGCCCATCATCACTGGTCATTACAGAAATGCAAATCAAAACCACAATGAGATACCATTTCATGCCAGTTAGAATGGTGGTCATTAAAAAGTCTAGAAACAACAGATGCTGGTGAGGATGTGGAGAAATAGGAATGCTTTTACACCGTATGTGGGGGTATCGGGGAACCTGCCCCGATATTCACGTAGGTTCTTTTCTATTTTCCCTAAGCGTTGGCCAGCTTGAGAAATAAAGGGACAGAGTACAAAAGAGAGAAATTTTAAAGCTGGGCAACCGGGGGAGACGTCACATGTCAGTAGGTTCCATGATGCCCCACAAGCCGCAAAAACCAGCAAGTTTTTATTAGGGATTTTCAAAAGGGTAGGGAGTGTGTGAATAGGTGTGGGTCACAGACATCAAGTACTTTACAAGGTAATCGAGTATCACAAGGCAAGTGGAGGCAGGGTGAGATCACAGGACCACAGGACCAGAGGTCCAGGGCGAAATTAAAATTGCTAATGAAGTTTCAGGCACCATTGTCATTGATAACATCTTAGCAGGAGACAGGGTTTTGAGAGCAACCAGTCTGACCAAAAATTTATTAGGCAGGAATTTTCTCTTCCTAATAAGGCTGGGAGTGCTATGAGAGACTGGGGTCTATTTCACCCCTACAGTCTACAGACCACAGGAGACGGCCACACCTAGGGGGGCTGTTTATAGGCCTATACCCCCAGGCGTGTATTCTCTTTCCCAGGGATTTTCCTTGCTGAGAAAAAGAATTCAGCAATATTTCTCCCATTTGCTTTTGAAAGAAGAGAAATATGGCTCTGTTCCACCCTGCTCACCAGCAGTCAGAGTTTAAGGTTATCTCTCTTATTCCCTGAACAATCGCTGTTATCCTGTTCTTTTTTCAAGGTGCTCAGATTTCATATATGTTCAAACACACATGCTCCACAATTTGTGCAGTTAACGCAATTATCACGTGGTCCTGAGGTGACATGCATCTTCCACAGCTGACAGGATTAAGAGATTAAAGTAAAGACAGGCATAGGAAATCACAAGGGTATTGATTGGGGAACTGATAAATATCCATGAAATCTTCACAATTTATGTTTAGAGATTGCAGTAAAGACAGGCATAAGAAATTATAAAAGTATTAATTTGGGGAACTAATAAATGTCCATGAAATCTTCACAATCCATGTTCTTCTGCCATGGCTTCAGTTGGTCCCTCCATTTGGGGGTCCTTGACTTCCCGCAACAGGGGGGTGTAAATTAGTTCAACAATTGTGAAAGACAGTGTGGTGATTCCTCAAGGATCTAGAACCAGAAATACCATTTGACCCAGCTATCCCTTTACTGAGTATATACCCAAAAGATTATACATCATTCTACTATAAAGACACATGCACATGTATGTTTATTGCAGCACTATTTACAATAGCAAAGACTTGGAACCAACCCAAATGTCCATCAATGATAGACTGGATAAAGAAAATGTGGCACATATACAGCATGGAATACTATGGAGCCATAAAAAAGAATGAGTTCATGTCTTTGCAGAGACGTGGAAGAAGCTGGAAACCATCATCCTCAGCAAACTAACACAGGAACAGAAAACCAAACACCACATGTTCTCACTCATAAGTGGGAACTGAATAATGAGAACACATGGACACAGGGAGGGGAATACCACACACCAGGGCCTGTTGGGGGTTGGGGGAAAAGGGGAGGGAGAGCATTAGGACAAATACCTAATGCATGCAAGGCTTAAAACCTAGATGATGGGTTGATAGGTGCAGCAAACCACCATGGCACATGTACACCTATGTAACAAATCTTCACGTTCAGCACATGTATCCCAGAACTTAAGGTACAATAAAATCAATAAATAAAAAATAATATGATACAGGATATCAAAGATGAAATGGTCAATTTAACAAAGAACCAAACTGACCTGACAGAGCTGAAAAAATACTATAAAAATTCCATACTACAATTGCAAGATTAAGAGCAGAATAGACCAAGCTGAAAACAGAATCTCCTCAGAGCTCAAAAACTTTTCTCCAAAATAACTCAGTCAATCAAAAATAAGGAAAAAAAATTTAAAAAGAATGACTGAAATCTCTGTGAAATATGGGATTATGTAAAGAGACCAAATCTATGACTCATTGTGTCCCCTAAAAAGAGAGAAAATAAATAAATTGGAAAACACATTTGAGGATATCATCCATAAAAATGTCCTCAGCCTCACTATAGAGGCCAAAATTCAAATCCAGAAAATGCAGAGAATGCCTGAGAGAAACTATACAAGACAACCATCACTAAAAAACTAGTCACAAGATCCTCCAAAGTCAAAATGAAAGAAAAATGTTAAAGGCAGCTAGAGAGAAAGGGCAGGTTAAATAGAAAAGAAACCCCATGAGCCTCCCTTTGGTCACCTACAAAGGGAACAGTGGACTTTTCAGCAGAAACCTTACAAGCCAGAAGAGATTGGAAGCCTATATTCAACATTCTTAAAGAAAAAAAACCCCAATCAAGAATTTCATATCAAGCCAAACTAAGCCTCATAAGCAAAGGAGAAATAAGATCCTTTTCAGACAAGCAAATGCTAAGGGAATTTGTTACTAGCAGACCTGCTTTACAACAGGCCCTTAAGGGAGTGCTAAACATAGAAACGAAAGACCATTATTGACCACCACAAAAACACACTTAAGTACATAGACCATTGACACTACAAAGCAACCACACAATCAAGACTGCATTATAGCCAGCCAACAACACATGTAACACAACAAGATCAAATCAAGTCCACACATATCAATGTTAACCTCAAATGTAAATGGGCTAAATGCCCAAATTAAAAAGCACAGAGTGGCAAGTTGGACAAAGAAGCAAGACCCAACCGCATGCTGTCCTCAAGATACCCATTTCACATGCAATGACACCTATGGGCTCAAAGTAAAGGGATGGAGAAAAATCTATCAAACATATGGAAAACAACAAAAAAGCAGAGCTTGCTATTCTTTTTTGTTGTTGTTGTTGTTGTTTTGAGACAGAGTCTCAGTCTCTCACCAAGGCTGGAGTTCAGTGGCGCAAACACAACTTACTGCAACCTCAATCTCCAGGGCTCATGTGATCCTCCCACCTCAGCCCCATGAGCAGCTGAGACCAGATGTGCACACCACCAGGGCTCAGCTAATTTTTTTTATTTTTTGTAGAGATGACGTCTCCCTATGCTGCCGAGGCTGGTATCAAAATCCTGGGCTCAAGCAATCCTCCCACCTCAGCCTCTCAAAATGCTGGCTTTACAGGCATGAACCACCATGCCCAGCCTAGGGATTGATAATCTAATTTCATACAAAACAGACTTTAAACCAACAACAGTGAAAAAACACAAAGAAAAGCATTAAATAATGGTAAAATGTTCAATCAAACAAGAAGACTTAACTATCTTAAATATGTATGCACCCAAAACAAGACCACCCAGATTCATAAAATAAGTTCTTAGGGACCTATGAAGAGACTTAGATGACCACACAATAATAGCAGGAGAATGCAACACACCACTGACAGTATTAGACAGATCTTCAAGGTGGAGAACTAAAAAGATATTCAGGATCCGAATATCAACACTTAACCAAATGGGCCTAAGAGACATCTACAGAACCCTCTACACAAAAACAACAGAAGATACATTCTTCTCATCTTCCTATAGCACATACTCTAAACCATACAATCAGCCATGAAAGAATCTTAAGCAAATTCAAAACAACTCAAAATCATACAAACCACATTCTAAGACCACAGCACAATGAAAACAGAAGTCAGTAATAAGAAGATATCACTCAAGACCATATAATTACCTGAAAATTAAACAACCTACACCTGAATGACTTCTGGGTAAACAATGAAATTAAGGCAGAAATCAAGAAATTCATTGAAACTAATGAGAACAAAGATAAAACATACCAGAATCTCTGAGACAGACCTAAAGTAATGTTAAGAGAGAAATGTACAGTGCTAAATGTCCACATCACAAAATTAAAAAGATCTCAAGTAGGGGTGGTTGGCAAGATGGCCGAATAGGAACAGCTCTGGTCTGCAGCTCCTAGCAAAATTAACGCAGAAGGCGGGTGATTTCTGCATTTCCAACTGAGGTACCTGGTTCATCTCACAGGGACTGGTTAATATTAACCTTAAATGTAGATGGGCTACATGCTCCAGTTAAAAGACACAGACTGGCAAATTGGATAAAGAATCAAGACCCATCACTGTGCTGTATTCAGGAGACCCATCTCACATGCAGAGACACATATAGGCTCAAAATAAAGAGATGGAGGAAGATCTACCAAGCAAATGGAAAACAAAAAAAAAGGAGGGGTTGCAATCCTAGTCTCTGATAAAACAGACTTTAAACCAACAAAGATCAAAAGAGACAAAGAAGGCCATTACATAATGGTAAAGGGATCAATTCAACAAGAAGAGCTAACTATCCTAAATATATACACACCAAATACAGGAGCACCCAGATTCATAGAGCAAGTCCCGAGTGACCTACAAAGAGACTTAGACTCCCACACAATAATAGTGGGAGACTTTAACACCACACTGTCAACATTAGACAGATCAATGAGACAGAAAGTTAACAAGAATATCCAGGAATTGAACTCAGCTCTGCACCAAGCAGACCTAATAGACATCTACAGAACTCTCCACCCCAAATAAACAGACTATACCTTCTTCTCAGCACCACATCACACTTATTCCAAAATTGACCATATGGTTGGAAGTAAAGCACTCCTCAGCAAATGTAAAACAATAGAAATTATAACAAACTGTCTCTCAGACCACAGTGCAATCAAACTAGAACTCAGGATTAAGAAACTCATTCGAAACAGCTCAACTACATGGAAACTGAACAACCTACTCCTGAATGACTACAGGGTACATAACGAAATGAAGGCAGAAATAAAGACGTTCTTTGAAACCAGTGAGAACAAAGACAAAACATACCAGAATCTCTGGGACACATTTAAAGCAGTGTGTAGAGGGAAATTTATAGCACTAAATGCCCACAAGAGAAAGCAGGAAAGATCTAAAATTGACACCCTAACATCACAATTAAAAGAACTAGAGAAGCAAGAGCAAACTCATTCAAAAGCTAGCAGAAGGCAAGAAATAACTAAGATCAGAGGAGAACTGATGGAGATAGAGACACAAAAAAACCCTTCAAAAAAAATCAATGAATCCAGGAGCTGCTTTTTGAAAAGATCAACAAAACTGATAGACTGCTAGCAAGACTAATAAAGAAGAAAAGAGAGAAGAGCCAAACAGACACAATAAAAAATGATAAAGGGGATATCACCACCAATCCCACAGAAATACAAACTACCATCAGAGAATACTATAAACTCCTCTACACAAATAAACTAGAAAATCTAGAAGAAATGGATAAATTCCTGGACACATACACCCTCCCAAGACTAAACCAGGAAGAAGATGAATCCCTGAATAGACCAATAACAGGTTCTGAAATTGAAGCAATAATTAATAGCCTACCAACCAAAAAAAGTCCAGGACCAGATGGATTCACAGCCAAATTCTACCAGAGGTACAAGGAGGAGCTGATACCATTCCTTCTGAAACTATTCCAATGAATAGAAAAAGAGGGAATCCTCCCTAACTTATTTTATGAGGCCAGCATCATCCTGATACCAAAGCCTGGCAGAGACACAACAAAAAAGAGAATTTTAGACCAATATCCTTGATGAACATCGATGCAAAAATCCTCAATAAAATACTGGCAAACCAAATCCAGCAGCACATCAAAAAGCTTATCCACCACGATCAAGTGGGATTCATCCCTGGGATGCAAGGCTAGTTCAACATATACGAATCAATAAATGTAATCCAGCATATAAACAGAACCAAAAACAAAAACCACATGATTATCCCAACAGATGCAGAAAGGGCCTTTGACAAAATTCAACAGCACTTCATGCTAAAATCTCTCAATAAATTATGTATTGATAGGACGTATCTCAAAATAATAAGAGCTATTCATGAAAAACCCACAGCCAATATCATATTGAATGGGCAAAAACTGGAAGCATTCCCTTTGAAAACGGGCACAAGACAGGGATGCCCTCTCTCACCACTCCTATTCAACATAGTGTTGGAAGTTCTGGCCAGGGCAATCAGGCAGGAGAAAGAAATAAAGGTATTCAATTAGGAAAAGAGGAAGTCAAATTGTCCCTGTTTGCAGATGACAGGATTGTATATTTAGAAAACCCCATCATCTCAGCCCAAAATCTCCTTAAGCTGATAAGCAACTTCAGCAAAGTCTGAGGATAGAAAATCAATGTGCAAAAATCACAAGCATTCTTATACACCAATAACAGACAGACAGAGAGCCAAATCATGAGTGAACTCCCATTCACCATTTCTTCAAAGAGAATAAAATACCTAGGAATCCAACTTAAAGGGATGTGAAGGACCTCTTCAAGGAGAACTACAAACCACTGCTCAACGAAATAAAAGAGGACACCAACAAATGGAAGAACATTCCATGCTCACGGATAAGAAGAATCAATATCATGAAAATGGCCATATGGCCCAAGGTAATTTATAGATTCAATGCCTTCCCCATCAAGCTACCAATGAATTTCTTCACAGAATTGGAAAAAAATACTTTAAAGTTCATATGGAACCAAAAAAGAACCAGCATTGCCAAGTCAATCCTAAGCCAAAAGAACAAAGCTGGAGGCATCACGCTACCTGACTTCAAACTATACTACGAGGCTACAGTAACCAAAACAGCATGGTACTGCTACCAAAACAGAGATATAGACCAATGGAACAGAACAGAGAAATGCACATCAAAACCACAATGAGATACCATCTCATGCCAGTTAGAATGGCGATCATTAAAAAGTCAGGAAACGACAGATGCTGGAGAGGATGTGAAGGCTTTTACACTGTTGCTGGGAGTGTACATTAGTTCAACCATTGTGGAAGATAGTGTGGTGATTCCTCAAGGATCTAGAACCAGAAATACCATTTGACCCAGCAATCCCATTACTGGGTATATACCCAAAGGATTATAAATCATTCTACTCTAAAGACACATGGCCTTGTATGTTTATTGTGGCACTGTTCACTATAGCATAACTTGGAACCAACTCGAATGCCCATCAGTGATAGACTGGATAAAGAAAATGTGGCACATATACACTATGGAATACCATTCATCCATAAAAAGGATGAGTTCATGTCCTCTTCAGGGACATGGATAAGCTAGAAACCAACATTCTTGATAAACTAACACAAGAACAGAAAACCAAACACCACATGTTCTCACTCATAAGTGGGAGTTGAACAATGAGAACACATGGACACAGGAAGGGGAACATCACACACCAGGGCCTGTCAGGGGATGAGGGGCTAGGGGAGGGATAGCATTAGGAGAAATACCTAATGTAGATGATGGGTTGATGGGTGTGGCAAACCACTATGGCACGTGTATACCTATGTAACAAACCTGCATGTTCTGCACATGTACCCCAGAACTTAGAGTATAATTAAAAATAAAATAAATAAAAATTAAAAAAATAAAAAGATCTTAAGTAAACAACTTAACACCAAACCTTAAGGAACTAGAAAAACAAGAGAAAACCAACCCCAAAGGTGGCAGAAGACAAGTAACAACCAATATCAGAGCTGAACTTAAGGAAATTGAAACAGACACACACACACACACACACACACACACACACAAAACCACAAAAAATCAACAAACCAGACATCAGATCTTTAAAAGAATAAATAAGATAGACAGCTAGCTAGATTAATAAAAAATGAATACCCAAATAAACACAATTAGAAATGACAAAGGAGACATTACCACCAACCACATGGAAATACAAAAAAACCATCAGAGACTATTATGAACACTTCTATACATCTACAAGAAATGGGTAGTTCCTGGAAATATACAACCTTCCAAGACTGAAGCAGGAGGAAATTTAAACCTTGAACAGACCAATAACAAGTTCCCAAATCAAATCAGTAATAAAAAGCCTACCAACTGGAAAAAGCCCAGGACCAGACAAACTCACAGCTGGATTCTACCAGACATACAAAGAAGATCTGGTACCATTCCAACTGAAACTGTTCCAAAAAATTGAGGAGGAGGGACTCCTGCCTAACTCATTCTATGAGGCCAGTATCATCCTGATACCAAAACCTGGCAAAGACACAACAAAAAAAGAAAATTTCAGGCCAATATCTCAGTCTCTCACCAAGGTGAGATGAACAAAGATGCAAAAATCCTCCACAAAATACTGGGTAATTAATACAGCAACACATCAAAAACCTAATTCACCATGATCAAGTAGGCTTTATCTCTGGGATGCAAGGTTGGCTTAACATATGTAAATCAATAAATGTGATTCATCACATAAACAGAACTAAAAACAAAAAATACATAATCATCTCAATAGATGCAGAAAAGGCTTTCAATAAAATTCAATATCCCTTCATGTTGAAAACCCTCAACAAACTAGGCATTGAAGGAATATGCTTCAAAATAATAAGGGCCATCTATCACAAACCACAGCCAACATCATATTGAACAGGCAAAAGATAGAAGGTTTCCCCATAAGAACTGGAACAAGACAAGGATGTTCATTCTCACCACTCCTATTCAACATAGTACTGGAAGTCCTAGCAGAGAAATCAGGCAAGAGAAAGTAATAAAGGGCATCCAAATAGGAAGAGAGGAAGTTAAACTATCTCTGCAGACATATGATTTTGTACCTAGAAAACCCTACAGTCTCTGCCCAAAAGTTCTTAGATCTGATAAATAACTATAGCAAACTTTCAGGATACAAAATCAACGTACAAAAATCAGTGGCATTTCTATACACCAATAACATCTAAGCTGCATGTCAAATCAAGAACACAATCCCATTCACAATAACCACAAAAAAATTAAATACATAGTAATACCGCTAACCAGAGAGGTGAACAATATCTACAATGAGATTTGCAAAACACTGCAGAAAGAAATCAGAGATGACACAAAAGGAAAAACATTACATGCTCATAGATAGGAAGAATCAATATTATTAAAATGACCATACTGTCCAAAGCAATTTACAAATTCGATGCTATTCCTATCAAACTACCAATGACATTCTTCACAGAGTTAGAAAAAAACTATTTTAAAATTCATATGGAACCAAAAAGAGCCTAAATAGCCAAGGCAATCCTAAGCAAAAAGAGTAAAGCTGAAAGCATCACATTACCTGACTTTAAACTATGCTTCAAGGCTACAATTACCAAAAAAGCATAGTACTGGTACAAAAACAGACACATAGACCAATGAAACAGAATAGAGAGCCCAGAAATTAAGCCACACACTTATAACCAACTGATCTTCAACAAGAAAAAAACAAGCAATGGAGAAAGGACTACCTACTCAATAAACGGTGCTGGGAAAACTGGCTAGCCATATGCAGAAGACTGAAACTAGATCCCTTCCTTACACCACATACAAAAATCAACTCAAAATGGATTAAAGACTTGAATGTAAAAAGCTAAAACTATAAAACTCTGGAAAATAACCTAGAAAATATCATCCTGAATATAGGCCCTGCCGAAGATTTCATGACAAAGATGCCAAAAGCAATCTCAACAAAAACAAAAATTGACAAATGGGACCTAATTAAACTAAAGAGCTTCTGCACAGCAAAAGAGACTATCAACAAAGTAAATAGACAACCCACAGAATGGGAGAAAATATTTGCAAACTATGCATCCAACAAAGGTCTAATATCCCAAACCCATAAGGAGCTTAAACAAATTAACAAGCAAAAAAGAAACGACCCCATTAAAAAGTGGGCAAAGGATATGAACAGACTCTCTTCAAAAGTAGACACATAGACAGCTAATAAGCATATAAAAAATGTTCAACATCACTAATTATAGCAATACAATCAAAACCACAATTAGATAGCATCTTGCGCCAGTCAGAATGGCTATTATTAAAAAGCCAAAAAAGTGGCAATTTCTCAAAGAACTTAAAACAGAACTACCATTTCACCCAGCAATTCCATTATTGAGTATACACCCAAAGGAATATAAATTACTCTGCCATAAAGACACATGCACCTGTATATTCATTGCAGCACTATTCACAGTAGCAAAAACATAGAAGCAACCTAAATGCCCATCCACAGAAGATTGGATAAAGAAAATGTGGCACATATATACCATGAAATACTACGCAGCCATAAAATAAAAATGAGATTGGCCAGGTGCAGTGATTCATGCCTGTAACCCCAGCACTTTGGGAGGCTGAGGCAGGTGGATCACTGGAGGTCAAGAGTTTGAGACCAGCCTGACCAACATGGTGAAACCCTATCTCTACCAAAAGATACAAAAATTAGCCGGGCATTGTGGCACGTGCCTGTAGTCCCAGCTACTCAGAAGGCTGAGGTGAGAGAATCATTTGAACTCAGGAGGCAGAGGTTGCAGTGAGCCAAGATTGTGCCACTGCATTCCAGCCTGGGTGACAGAGTGAGACCCTGTCTCAAAAAAAAAAAAAAAAATTTAATGAGATCATGTTTTTTGCAGCAGCATGGATGGAGCCAGAGGCCATTATCCTAAGTGAACTAACACAGGAGCAGAAAACTAAACACCACATGTTCTCACAAGTGGGAGCTAAACATTGTGTACATATGGACAGAAAGAAGGAAACATTAGACACTAGGGCCTACTTAACGGCGGAGGGTGGAGGGAGGGTAAGGACCCAAAAACTACCTGTCTGGTACTATGCTTATTACCTGGGTGATGAAATAACCTGTACACCAAACTCCCAAAACAAGCAATTTATCTAGCTAACAAACCTGCACATGTAACCTGAAACTAAAAGTTTAAAAATAAATATAAATTAAAAATAAAATAAAATAATCAGGGAAAAAAAGAGTGAGGTTATTCTGGTTTATCTGGGTAGGCCCAATATAACCACAGTAGTACTTAAATTCAGAAGAAGGAGGTAGGAGAGTCCATGTCAAGGTGATAGAGTGAAAGAAAGACTCTATTAGCTACTGGTTTGGAAGATGGAAGTGGGACATGAGCCATGGAATGCTGGCAGGCTCTAGAAGCTGGAAAAGGGAAGAAAATAGATTCTCCCCTAAAGCCTCCAGAAGATCACAGCTCCGTTGACACCCTGATTTTTAGCAAGGCCCATTTTGGACTTCTAACCTCCAGAACTGTAAGATTAATAAATGTGTATTGTTTTAAGCTACAAAATGTGTGGTTATCTGTTGTAGCAGTGATAGGAAGCAATTGCACTATTATTTTAGGGGTACTATAAGGATTAAATGAGTTAGTATCTGTAAGAGTGTTCTTGGCATATGCCAGCCTCGTCTGGGCATCATCTATCTCCCTATATGGGGAGAATATCCGAGGGTTGAATGTCCTTGGCTGCCCAGTGCACTTGAGATAGCACTACTTCAATATATAATTTCATAAATTATGATAAATATACTCAAATGTAATTATGTAAATACAAGACTTCAAGACACAATTTTAGACCATGTAGTTTAAGATATAGACAATATTATAAGGCATTTTCTTCTAAGTCCCAATGTCATTTCTCTCTCACCAAAATGCTGTGTCTGGATAGAAGACAATTGAATTGACTCTGAAGATCGGAGTCTTATAATTGTAGATGCCAGTTCTGAAACTATGAATTGCTACACAATTTCTTACCTCCTCCTTTCCATCACCTAAAAAGGACAGATTTTTATATTCACTATTGAGCATTTCTGTCCTTAATAAATAGCCTGATCCAATGCAAAGGCAATGATTAATATTTTCACTAATTAGGGAAGAGCACATTCATTATCAACTGTAATCATTTGTTGGCTTAAACTGGAGTCTCCTTTGTTTAATAAACTCATCACTGCCATTTATTAAAATACAATGCATAGCCAGGAACACCCTTCTGCCATGCATCACCTGGCTATGTCCCACTGGAGATTTAAACTCTGTGAGGCACCCCCTGAATGGCAAAGTTCTCCCACACATGGGAGAGTGCTCTTCCTTTTTATTTCTGTTGTTACCTGTACTGATCTCTCTCATAGACTTACCCAGGAATGCTGATGTGATTACTGGCTTTCTCTATAGCCTCTCCCACCAGGCTGTGAGCCCCCTTGAGTACAGGCATTATGTTTATACCTAACTGGAAGAGAGTATGTTGAACTTATCAAATCCAAATTTGATTAGTTCCTGAATTTTCCTAATGTCACTTTAAAAAATGACTGTTTCCAAAAGGGAGAAAATTCTGGTCCTAAAGGAGGCATCAGAAATTGGGGGTATGCCCTCTGAATGTCTGTTTTACACTCATGGCTTTGAGTCTGAGATCAGGGTGGCAGCCTGAGCTCATTGTACCTTGTAAGAAGCCCAAGGCCAAATCCACAAAGAGAACAAACTGCAGGTCTCAAAGAATTACAAAATTCAAAAACTGAATTAATTTCCTTTAGCAAGTTTTCTATAAGAGGCTGAAATCTTTGCTGAAAATTTGAGAGAGTTTCTAAAAAACCTTCAATCCTCTCATCTGGCAAGAGAGTCTTGGGTTTTTGCCTAACCTCAGGAAACACAACTTCAGTGCATGCTGCAAACAAATCGCACCCTCAGACAGGTGACCTTGGCAACCTGGAGTGAAGAGTTATGCTGTTCAGGACAGCAGTCACCAGCCACATGTGGCTGTTGAACCCTAGAAGTACTCTAAGTGAAAAATATACACCCAATTTTGAAGGCAATACAAAGAATGTAGAATATTTCATTAATAATTTTTATATTGATTGGATGTTGAAATAACATTTTTATGTGTTGGATTAAATAAAATATGTTATTAAAATTAAATTAACCTGTTTCTTTTACTTCTTTTTTACATGTGGCTATATGAACCTGACATGTGTAAAATTACACCTGTGATTTATGCTATGTTTCTGTAAAACAACTTCTAACTATAAGGTAGGCACAGAGAGGTTACATAACTGGGCAAAGCCTCACAGTAAGTTTTGAACCCAGGTAGTGAGACCCCAAGGGCCACACCCTTAGCCACTGGCCTATATGATTAAAAAGCACTTAGCACAGTGGCTGGCACATGGTAAATATTTATGTTAGCAATTTGTAATACAACTTAATTTTGTCTCTCACTCTCTTATTACAATATATTCAGTGGGTTGGGTTCTTCCCACGCTCTTGGTCAAAACCTCAGACAACCTTATAACTTTTCTCATTACCTTTGGGTAATGTAAAGTCCTATAGCCATGTTAAGTGGCAAAAAAAGTCTTGATTCAGAAATTATCAGAAAATCAGGCCACATTATATTAGTCAATACTTCTAGTCCTACCATCTCCTACCAATACCCACCTTCCTGTCCCCAACCCGTCTGCCTCCCGCTCCATCCTAACTGTAGCCATAAAGAAATCTTTTGAAGTGAAGTGGATTGTCCACTGTGACAATGTTTGGTCTGGGAATGTTGCTCAGAATTTCAACCCTTATCACCAAACTGCTATTTCTCATTGCTTTTCCATTAGAATATCAGAAGAAAAAATCAAGTAAGCAGTTTTTTATTTGTCCCACAGGTCCTAAACCATTAGCTTTTATTATATGAGGTAAAACCCTAAAGAAATATTTTTGTTGCAGTAACATTGGTTAAGAGTTTACTTTCTTTACTGCTGTAAATTAAGTGAGAATTTTATGCCCTCCTCCACCCCATTCGTGATTAAACCAATCTTATAAAAACTGGATTGTTCCTGGAATGTTCATGACTTGGCTAAAGGTGTCACTGTCTTCATGAGGTCCATTTCACCAGCAATTTATCCAAAGGAAGGCTATGTTGATTCCAGTCAGGTTTCAACAATCCACTTAAAACTTTCTAATTTCACTTCTTGGTAATTATTCCCCCAGCATTTCCTGTAACTGTGCCTTATCTGATTCTTTCACCCCAGAATGTTATTTTTATTGCAGTGTAAAACAGAAAACATTTTGAATTATAATTGGAAGACCTGACTGGTTTTCCATTTGATGCTGAATAATTTAATCCTGGCTAATTAGGCATGTGGAACCCTCAATTCACCCTGCAGAAAGGCTCACCCTGACTTCTGATGATGTTTCTGGAATACAGTTAATTGTCAGAAGCCATGTGTAGTGATAATGAGCACATCTTTGCCTCTTTTGCCCTCATGAGGGAAACTGGAGATTTCTAAAGTGGTATTTAGATGAGCTATGGCGCTTTTTCAATGTTCTAAATTATGAAATGGAACATCCTGGAAGCAACTGAACCATCCATTTTACCCAGCTCTCAGTTCAAAGGGAATGTGCCTGCCTCGAGACTCTTACTCTGGGATTTCCCCGGACACAGAAAGTTGGCCTCAAGTCACTTTTCACTTTTTTTTATTTAAGAAAAACGGGCAACTGCCTTTGTTCTGCAGCCTTCCAAAACTCGAGTTTATTCTTCTGAAGATTTAAGCAGAGTTACAAGGTGAAGATTTGTGCCTGTGCTAGTTAGCAGCTCCTACTTCAGTTGGAGGGCTTAAGCTATAAAAAGACGAAGGAGACCGATAGGACCAGAGTACTTCTGGAATTCTTATAGAAGTGCTTCTCTGACAAATGTAAATTTTTGGACTGAAAAATCACATCTATTCTTAAACATATTTTCATCAGAATCTGACAGCCCTGCAAGTGCCTTCTGCCTATATTCGTTTATTAAATGTTGACTTCATATAACCAACCATTTTCATCTTTTAGAAAAGTTTCATCTGTTCTAAAAGAAGAAAGCTGTCAACATAATTTTAATTTTTTCTGACACATCTTTTTATGTTTTTATATTTGCATTTATTTTCTTTTTCACATTATTTGGTCTATTATATGAAAGAATCTCCTTTCAAGTACTGATAAGAGAAAATTCAAGAGGACATCAAATTCAATTGATTTTATTTTATTGTGTTCTTAAGGATGAAACGTATCCAAGGAATCAGATTTATAGAGCTGAAAGGGAGCTTTAAGATCCTTCCACATCTGAGAGCACAAACTGAAAGTCCTGCTCAGAATGCATCCCCAAGAGGGACTTCTGTTTGACTGCTCTGCAAAGGCAGCTCAAGCTTTTTAAAAGATGATACCTGTCACAGGACAGGCATCATCCTGTACCACAATTGAGGTAATTTTGTATCTACCATATTACATCCCTGCAACCTCACCCATTTACCCTAATCACATGCTTCTTGCACACAGGTGGGTTTGACAAATAGCTTCACTTCTTAGCAAATGGTACCGAAGTCCAAAGAGACTAATAATCTGACCATGATCTATTTCTGGTGGGTGGCAATACCAAAGGCTAGAACCAGAGACTCTCAACCACCAAGCCATTCTTCTCTCCATTGTGCTATATTCTTCAGCACATTTAAGGGATAAAAGAGTCACTGCATCATCACTGTACATTTCAGCACTGCTTCTCATATTGGGGACCCTGACATCCACTCCTATACACAAAGAAGTTGCCAGATAGTTGACAGTTGAACAAAAACTGCAAAATGTAGAGGCTATCAAAGGCCAAAGACTTCCTCATACAAGCTCTAGAGATTGAGGCTCTTTTTCTAAAGCTCTCTCTGGTCTTCAGCTGATAGTTATTATTTACTGAGCCACTAGTACATGCCAGCAGCATGCAAAACATTGGCACTTAATCATTTCATATTATCTCATTTAATCTTCACTAAGCTATGAAGTAGGTCTTGTTTTACACATAAGGAAACTGAGGCATGGACACCAATAAATCTCCCAGGGTCACACAGCCAGTAAGTGACCACAGCAGAACTTTATTTGAAAACAAGCCCACTGTACTACTACTACCAGCAAGTAACTTCTCCATATAGTCAAATCAAGCAAAATGTTATTGAAAATAGCTTTTACCCTATCTTTGCCTTTTATCCTGGCCTATCCTTGATCAAAAAGAGAAAATATGTTACTAGCCTTCTCCCAAACCTGGAAAACTTTATCATCAAATCAGTTTACGACTTCCCTAAAAACCCTCAGCAAAGGACTGATGGTACATCCCAGTGCTTGAACTTGTTAGGATTATAGCCTAAATTCATTACACTGATTCTTATTATGTTTTCAATAGAATAGAGTAACTTCACCCACCCACCAAACTATATTATATTCTATTCCATTCTCTTCTTTTACTTTTCTCACAAGTTAAATAACTCCAAATCCTTGCAGTATTATTCAAAGGGCCTATTTCCAATAGTATAAGCAAATCTACTCATCTTTCCTAAATGAGTGGTCTCCTAACTAGGGTGTGTGGATGCAAAAACTCTTCCTTAGGCTCTCTGAGAGTCCTGTGAGAGTCGATTTCCAGATTCTCAGACACCGTCTATCCTCTTTCCTAAAAATGACCTTCCTGAGAACAAATGTAATCAGAGCACCATGCTGGCTCCCTGTTCCCTCCTCCTCTTTCATAATAGCCCTTGTCCTGTTTTGTGAAAGAAAGGCAGACCTCACCCTTGCTGCATCTTACAGCTGTGCATTACTCTGCAATGAAGAAGCCTCAGGAGCAACAAACGGACAAATCAAAACATTGCTGTTGACCTTGTTGTTGAGAAAGTGAGTGACTCTCTAACTGGGTTATGTATCCTTTTATCAGTCAGATGGTTTCTAATTTATTATTTTAATCTAGCTAAATAAAGACTGAGTCAAACAATCCACTGATTTAAAAAAAAAAACTTTCTTTTCCTGTTCTTATGAAAGATCACTGGATGATTTTTTGGCATCTAACTTGAAAGGAGTCCAAAGAATTGACTGGCACTGAAATAACAAAACTTTCCATTTATTCATTTATGAACAAGGTTTCTCATTGCTTACAAATATAAAAAATGAAAAATAGATGTAACATTGATGCTAACTCGGTTTCATTCTAGCATTATTAATCCACAGATACAAGAACTTTAAAAACTTCCATCTCTTTAAGAGACTTATTTCCAATTAATTTTACTTTTTATATTTAATAAATACTCCAACCTGTAATGACAATCTGTACAAAAAAAGTTAATACTTTGAAACTTATGGTGAGAGAAATATGCTAAGATAAATTCAACTTCAACATAAATAGCTGCAGTATTTAGACTCTTAAATGTATTTGATGTGTTTAATAGGAATGCAATAAAATAAAATAATTTTAAAAGAGGAATGCAATAGCTATATTTTGAAATGCTCATATTTACAATACATAGTAAGTTACACTGCCAGGGACTGAATGCTTGTGTCACCCCAAAATTTATATGTTGTGCTCCTAATTCCCAATGTGATGGTATTTGGATGTGGGGCCTTTGGGAGGTAATTAGGTTTAGAAGAAGTTTTGAGGGTGGGACACTCATGATAGGATTAGTCTCCTTATAAGAAGAGGAGGACCAGAGCCCTTTCCTTCTACTGTGTGAGGATATGGCAAGTAAGTAGCCATCTGCAAACCAGGGAGAGAGCCCTGAGATACCGAATCTGCCAGCACCTCAATCTCGGGCTTCCCAGCCTCCAGAACTATGAGAAATAAATGTTTCTTGTTTAAGCCACCCAGTCTGTGGTATTTTGGTATAGAGGCCCAAACTGACTAAGACATACACATCTACTTAAACTTACACTGAAAATTTCAGAAGTTAAAGATTTAAAAAGTTAAAAATGTGGAAAGGGGCCGGGCGCAGTGGCTCACGCCTGTAATCCCAGCACTTTGGGAAGCAGACGGGGGTGGATCACTTGAGGTCAGGAGTTCGAGACCAGCCTGGCCAACATGGTGAAACCCCATCGCTACTAAAAATAAAAAAATTAGCCGGGTGTGGTGGCAGGCACCCATAGTCCCAGCTACTCAGGAGGCTGAGGCACGAAAATTGCTTGGACTCGGGAGGCAGAGGTAGCAGTGAGCCAAGATCCCACCATGGCACTCCAGCCTGGGTGACAGAGTGAGACTCTGTCTCAAAAATAATAATAATAATAATAATAATAATGTGGAAACGAATTCCTTAGAAGCACGCAAGGAAAAAAAATGAAGATAATATCTATGAAGAAACTCCAAAGCTCTTTTTATCCTTCTTCATGTTTATTCCTATAGCCTAGATTTAATGGTCTTTAGTAGAAATATCCCAAAAGTTCACAATGTCTTGGTTAAATCTTAGCCCAGTGCTGCCTCTAGGAGAATTACTTTTTGATTCCTACATCTTTTTTTTTATTTCTTATTTAAACATCTCAGACTTATCCTTTTAGGAGATAGTTCTATTTCCTCACTGTCCCACAAATCCTTTCCTATTATGAGTATGCTCAAACAGTGTGGAAATATGATATATATGTCATATTACAATGAAACTAGCAGTGAGCTTAGAGGGAACAGAAAACTTTCACTTTTTGGTCCTCTCCCCATTCACTGCTAGTGAACATCTTAAGGCAGGATGGCTTGGAGTAGCCCGACATCCCTCAATAGTTTTCCTTCACTCCTGTTCTTCCTTGGGTCAAACAAAGATGTCTGCAAATCTTGAGCCCTGCTAAATCTCTGTAAACAGGAATAAAAGGGAGAGGGGGAAAATGCCAATTTCCCTCATATTCATCTGATATATAAAATTAATAATTTAATTTTATAATATTTGGCATGGGGAGCCAAGGAATCTGGTCATGGCTTTGGACTGTTTCAAATCAAGATTAGAACCAGGCACAGTGGCTCATACCTGTAATTCCAACAACTTGGGAGGCTAAGGCAGGAGGATTGCTTGAGCTCAGGAGTTTGAGGCTGCAATGACCTATCATCATACCACTGCACTCCACGCCGGGCCACAGAGCAAGACCTCATCTCTATAAAAAACAAAAAACAAAAAAATTTAATTAAATTAAATTGAACCTCCAAAGACCAAGATTCAAGGTTGCCATCCATGTATCCTGTAACAACAGTAACTATATTCCAGCAATTTCACAAGAACGGACCTGCTGATTGCTATAAGATGACTTGGGGAAATATTGCAAGTCTGGAGTTCAGACCTTACTCAGAGATTCTGTCTCTCTGAACCACCTCCAGCTTCTGAGAGATGATTGACCTCATGTGGTCAACAAAAACCTCTTAAGATCCTTTCTGACAAATGGTGTTTCTCTTTTTTCACCCAGGACAATGTGGGCTACCATCTACAGAAAGGACGGGCCTTATTTCCCCCAACATCCAGTCCTTTGATTAGTGCTCCCACTCAGGTGATGATATATTTAATCCTAGAGCCATTGAAAGCAGTGTTCTTATAAATATATTGATGGGAGACACTCAATAAGCAGTTTGGGGCATCTAGGTTCAAGAGCTGCAATGGAAAACATGAAAGGAAGAAGAAAAAGGAGGAGGAAAGAGGAGAAAGAGAAGAAAAAGAAGAGAAGGAGGAAGCAATGTCTTCAGCCTTAAAGAGAATTCATTCCATCTAGCTGAGAAGGCAAGATAACAGCAGAGAGTGTGTTCCAGTAAAGGATACTGTTCAGATGCTTAGTCATGACTTAAAACCAAATATGGCCTATAGACACAGCAGGGAATGGCAATTAGCAAATTTCTTAATTAGGATACTTCTTAACCTTCTAGAGTCAATTTTAGTTTTTTTCATACAACCAAGAATTGTTGCTATTTATTAAATACAGAAATACCTATGAACAAACTCGAGTGCATTTCCACCAATGTGTTTGCATTTCACTATCTCACATTTCACCACAGGGACCCAGGTTCAGTCAATGTCATGCTGTGATTCCTGCAAGTAAGGTATAGGGTAAAAATGAAGCTAGCATTTTTCCTTCCAGATAAATGTATAATTAAAATCCTGATTCATGGATTTGCTAATTGAACTTCCTGCTGTGGACATAGGACATTCTTGGCAGGAAGCATAAGGAACTGTTTCAGAGGGCTCAAATTGCCTTTTTTTTTTTTAAGTACTTCAATATGCCTGTCTTTGAAGAGTGATTGGAAATAAAAGAATGTAAGTGGGAGTTAATTCAGGAAAGAGGTAAAGGAGAAAAAAATGGTTGTAGAAATGTGATCGGCAAATGAGAAGAAATTAGCAAGGGAGTTCATCTAGTATGATGGGTCTCTCTGCTCTTGAAACTCAAGAAATCATTAAGCAGCAAGGAGTTTGCTCCTTGTTTCCATCCTGGCATGGACAGTAATGTCAGCTTCTGGTCAACTCCAGCTGTTTGTGCTCTCATTGATTTGCCAGGCAATATCTTGACAGCCCACATCCTGCTAGGCATTGGGACTTGGAAATTACAGAGATTGTCTCTGGCTCCAGGGTGGAAGCACCAGGGTGCTCATGAGCAGAGTTACTCTGATGGGCCACCCCCATTCACCTGTCTCGGCATCAGCAAATGTCTTAAGTATCTGATTTTCTCCATTATCTTCCTCTCCACTCCAAACTTCAACTTCAGCTAGCTATGTGGGTCCTGCTTATTGACTTCATTCCTGTGAACCCTATCTCTAGTACAAAGTAAATGCTCAATAAATATTTGTTGAATTTATAAATAATTATGCCTACTTCCACCTCTTTCCCAGCTTCCCATCTCTTTCCATCTCTTTCCCACCCAGCAGTGGAAGTTAAGGAGGACTCTGAATAAGGGAAGGCTGGTGCTTGACCTCAAGAAAACAACGCATGCAGCTGGGAGAGAGAAAGCAAGGGGTGCTTTTAGGGTGGTGAGATCAGGAAAGGTGAGTCTGACACTTCTTCCAATTGGCAGTGAAAGTTGGAAGGGAGGAAAATCTAATGGGACAAGTTGTGTCCACAAGTACTTTGTGGGGTAAGTATTCTCAGAAGTGGGATCCCCATTGACAGTGAGAATGATCAGGAAGGAGAAGAACCAGTAAGTCACCAAATTAACAACATACCACACCTGTTAGAGTCATTTTATTTAAAATATCTGTTTTTAGTTTAAAAATACTCTATTCTAGAGTCAGCAGTCATATCTTGTCTAAAAAATAAGCTTCTTTTTAAATTCTTGGTTCCCTTTAAGTCTAATTTTTCACATTCTGATTAAACACTCTTCTATCTGCTCTTGCCCTTAAGAAATCATCATACAACCAAAATACTGCTTAAAGAAAATGGTGTCCAGACTTGCTATTTACCTTCCCGATTTTACCTATAATATAAGCACACTTATCTCTCCAGGGATTTGCAGTGTAAACCGAATAAATCTCTCACTTTAATAATACAGCCCTACAGTAACTTAAATCTCAGCTATTTCTGAAATATCATATTGGTAAAGTAATCCTACCACACAGGGTTTTCCTTTTCACACATATGGCAAAATGAGATGTACCCACTAAATTGTACCCCAGGCGCTGAACAGCAGTCTGTCATTATTAAGAAAGGTTGCAAAGATACCTGCTCTGCCAAGTGTTTGCATATTTAAATTTCTAAAAGCCTGAGATGACAGACTATGTGTTGTGTGTCTGAAGATAAAAGCACCTATGTTCATTATAGCCAGGCAATAAGCAGCATGAGATATGAGTGATGCTAATCCCCAGCTAGCCTTTTTACCTTCAAAATTGGGTTGCCACTGTGTCCCAAGAAAAGAGGTAGAATTAATTTCCTATATGTCATAAATAACAATTCTTCTGTAATTCCACCCTCAACTCTAACATGCATACATACAAGATGTACCTCTTTTACTCGGCTCTTGTCCAATGTAGCATCTTCACCCCTGCTAAGGTAACTTCATGTTGGAAGCCCTCACCTTTCAAAGGAAAAGCTCCTTTCACTGTACAAAGGTCTTCTGAGGCACCAGATCCATGACAGTATTTGCAGCTTTATTAGCACAGGGGATTTCAATTCACCGTTTCATCCTTCTGCACTCTTGCAAATCCCTCAAGCACCCAACTCGGGGAGTGTGACATTGGCAGAACTCTACAATTGACCCATGCCCTCCAGGAATTATATTATTTGGCACGTAAATTATTTATTTTGTTGTTCCTTCTCACAAATATTCTCTCCCAACCAACTCTTTGTTAGTCACCACTCTGGTTGAGTGACTTAATTCTAAAGAATTTAATTAGAATTGCTCAGTAACAGTAATTAGCCTGAGCATTCACCCATATGCATTGCATACCTACAAAAGGGCAGGGAAGTAGAACGTGTTTTTAAGAAAAACTCATTTATTTCCCTTCACTTCCCTTCACTTCACATCCTTTAAGATGAACTGCAGCCCCCAGCCAAAATACAAATAAATGCACTACTTTATTCCTTCAATCAGAAAATATCTACTAAGTACCTACTATGGGTTAAATACTGTACTAAGTCCTACGGAAAGCAAAGGTTATAGCTCAGTTCATTCATTTAAATCAGCCCCACCCCACCTGCCACTCACCCTGGGACATTTAGCAATGCCTGGAGATATTTTGGGGTTGTCGCAACTGAAGGAGGAGTGTTGCTGGCACCTATAGTAGGTGGAGGCCAGGAATGCTGCTAAACAGTCTACGGTACACAGGACAGCTCCCCACACAGATTTATCCAGCCCCAAATGCCAGCAGTGCTGAGGTTGAGAAACCTTGCCCTGAATCAGAAATGTGATCAAATAATCATTTGAAATGCTAACCTATTTTTGTTCTGTGATGTTTCCCTTTCTTTTCCACTGTGATCAAGTTGGTACAGTCCGCTCTATGTCCCTTGCCTTGGGACAAACAGGTACATGGCAAGAAAACAGAGGCCTCCAAGGCTTTCCAACTTTTGTGGGAAGAGGATTTGAGAGCAAAGACCAAATTTCTTGGAGAAAGTTGAAAGACTGAAAAGAGGTGCTTACCCAAGATTGAAAAGAGGTGCTTCTGGATTAGGGGAGATAGGAAAGACAGAAAGAATCCGTGTGTCCCAAGTACAGAAGGCACCTAGGCCTTGCTTCCTGGCAGCATCCGAGAGTTGGAGAGAGAGGAGTGGCCACGGATCACATCTGGATCATGGGTAGCTCTGCTGCAGATTCCCATGCATGGCCACAGGGAGCCATCAGACCTGGAGGAGTCATGTCTACAAGGATGATGGCCATCTGAATGAAACCTGCTACTCCAGGGCCTTGGACCCTCATAATAATGGTAGCAATTTTAGGGTAGTGTGTGCATAAGACTACCACAGAGAAAACAGACGTTTATTGGTGAATCTGTCATGAGAACATTCTCCATAATCTCACAGGCTTATAACAATAAACAGTTATTTTGTGCTCATGTTTCAAGTCAACTTCTGCAGCACCACGTGTTTTCTCAACTAGGACTCAAGCTGAACCAACAGCCCCTATTTGCAACAAGCCATTCTTGTGGCAGAAAGGATGAGAGAGTTAGTTGGCAGAAACGTAAATAATTTCTCTAAGAGAAGCATGGCCTATGTCACATTTGTTCACATTCCATTGGTCAAAGCAAGTCACACGATCAAGGCCAACATCAATGAGGTGGAGATGGATGATTGTTACAAGGAAAGAGGAGTAAGTTGTAGAGAAAACAAATAATTACCACAAAGAGCTAATATCAGAAAACATAAGATAATTATGGGGCAAATTGAGAGGCTATGGGAATCCTATAAGGTGAAAGACAAGATGAATGAGAAAAAGCACCACGAACCATGTGGACATGGTGGGAAGAAAGAAACTGATGTTGGTTGGACCTGAACAATGCCTTTGTACGTATTACCTCAGTTAATCCAACTATCCTATGAGAAAACAAACTCATTACCTCGCCCATGATCATTCAAGTAGTAGTTGATTAAATACCTTGTCCTAAAACCCACATGGCAGAAATGAGTAAAATTTAGACAGTTAAAAGGAAGAGAAGATAGTATTGTAGGCAGAAGGAAAGCTAAGACTATAGGCACAGAGGCAGGATTTTCATTTTCACATGACAGTGAAAGTCTGCCCTAATCAGAATGGCAGGCTAAGTCGGAGAGCTGTAAGAACTAAAGATTAGCAGGAGAGATCAGGTGATAAGTGGCCTTTTTAATTCAGAAGAGGAGTAAGAGGAGAAATGATGGCTCAGGGTCAAGACCTTCTGCCATAACTAGCTGGGTGAGCTTAGGCAAGTGTCTATGGGATCCAGAGTTGAACTCATTCATTTATGGAATGGAGACGTGTGAGGGAGAAAACACAGGGGTAGATGATTTCTAAACTTCCTTAAGGAGGCAATGCATAGAGGTCTAATAGATTTTAGGGAGAAGATATCAACTCAGCACTGCAAGGCCTCTTGCTTTCTTGTCCCTTCCCAGTTCCTGGGTATCCCAGTCCCAGGCTGTGAGAGATATTGGAAAGGAAGCAAGGCCCCCAAACTCACAAAGACCTCACTCAGGGTGGGGAACAGCTGACCCTTCCCTTACCTGGTTCTAGCAGGCCAAAAATTCTGACTTGCTGTAGGAAGCCATCATTGCTGACATGGTGAATGAGATGTTTAAGAGAAATGAATTGGTGAGTACATGCTACACAGAATGGAGAGTAGCGGCTAGAGTCAGGGAAGGCAACCAGTGGGATTCTGTAGCAATTTTGGTAAGGAAGCTTAGAAAGAGGAAGGCAGTGGGAATGAAGAGGAAGGTTGCTGAAGATGCATTTCCAGGGTGACAATGGAAATGTGAAGGTCTGGGAAAGCTAAGGAAGAGCATGAGATCTAAGCTGGCTTCCCTTCTTAAATGAATTTTTGAACTCATTTGTGAGTGACTTGAATCCTGCCCCTTTCACCTCCTCAGGATAAAAACTGTTCAATGCCTTTTAACCAGTCAAACAAATCAGAACTTTGCCCATTAAAATGCTCTAATAGCACATGGACAGGAGTTGTCTCTCCAGTAAATTAGCTAAGTATATTTTAGGTACAATTGTAAAGTGTCCATTATTTATAGCATCATTGGCAGTGCCAAGCACCCTGTGATTGTGCATTGGATATGAGATGATAGTGATTGCCTATTAAATGTTTTAAACTTGAGTTCCACAAGTTTGCCCCCTGGCTCAACAGGAAAAAAATGACTTTTCTACAGGAAAATATATAAGATATGTACTCTATAGCCATGCCAGCTGAAACATGACACATTTCCAAAGGCTTATATGACCTTTAATTCTATAAAGTCCAAATATCAGAGCGAGGAGGGATGGGATACTAGTCTAATTGCCACCTGGGTTACTACTCCAAACTAGGAGGCAGACAGCAGATGGAATTCAACCACTCTGGAGGAAAGAGAAAGGAGAGAGCCAGTCCTCTTAACAGAAATGTGTAAGACAACACTCAAAAATCACTTTCGACTAGAAAATTTGAGATTAAAACATGCCAGAAATGGTGAAATACCACAGGGGGCCAACATTATAAATATAAATAAATAAATAAACACAAAGTGCCAGGAATGGGAACTAGAGGCCAGGTGTGGTGCCTCACACCTGTAATCCCAGCACTTTGGGAGGCCAAGGTGGGAGGATTGCTTGAGCTCAGGAGTTCAAGACCAACCTAGGCAACATAGGAAGACCTCTTCTCTACTAAAAATAAAAATTAAAAAGATCAGCCAGGCATGGGGGCACATGCCTGTAGTCCTAGCTACTTGGGAGGCTAGGGTGGGAGGACTGGTTGAGCTCCGGAGATCCAGGCTACAGTGAACTATGATCACGCCACTGCACTCCAGCATGGGTGACAGAGTAAGACCTTGCCTCAAAAAAAAAAAAAAAAAGAAAAGAAAAGAAAAAGAAAAAGAAATGGGAACTGGAAGAAAAACCTGTTTCCAAAGCCAGTGCTCAGCCATGGTCATCGTTTAGTAAAAATTTGTTCCTTACTCCAAAGTTTGTGTTCTCACTCAGAGACACAAGTACAGTCATGCACCCCATAACAATGTTTTGGTCAAGGATGGACCACATATACAACAGTGGTACCATAAGATTATAAGAGAGTTGAAAAATTCCTATCACCTAGTGACATCATAGCTATCATAGCTGTTTTAATGTCATAGTGCAACACATTACCTTTTCTACGTTGAGATACATTTAGATACACAAATACTTACCATGGTGTTACAATTGCCTGCAGTATTCAGCACAGTGCCATGCTGAACAGGTTTGTAGCCTGGGAGCAATAGACTGTACCAATGTATCTAATAGGCTATACCATCTAAATTTATGTAAGTACACTCTATGTTTGCACAATGACAACACATTTCTCAGAACATACCCCAGTCATTGTGATGCATGACTGTACAAAAGCCTTCAGAAAACTGTCATCAATTTAGCTCAAAACAGTTGATCTCTTATGGCTTGGGGTTTAGAGAGATACAAAGGAAAAGGAAAAGGCAATCCTGATCCTTGAAGAACTTACAAGGTCGCTGAAGCATTACACTTAAGAATTATTAAATAACCACACAAGAAAGAAAGGTATCTGACGGGGCACGGTGGCTCACACCTGTAATCCCAGCACTTTCGGAAGCTGAGGCGGGCAGATCATGAGGTCATGAGTTCGAGACCAGCCTGGCCAACGTGGTGAAACCCTGTCTCTACAAAAAATACAAAAATTAGCTGGGCATGGTGGCGCACGCCTGTAGTCCCAGCTGCTCGGGAGGCTGAGGCAGGAGAATTGTCTGAACCCAGGAAGCGGAGGTTGCAGTGAGCCCAGATCGTGCCATTGCACTCCAGCCACAGCGACAGGGTGAGACTCCACCTCAAAAAAAAAAAAGTATCCAGTGCTGTAAACAATAGTTACATGGAAAAGAACACAGACTAGGAAAACCCCAAAGCCCTGGTTTAGGTCTGCCAACAATGATCTGGACCTTAATTTCTTTTTATTTCATCACTGCCAAACACAGTGTGCCAAGTACAGGAATAGTGACACTGGCTCCAAGTTTAGTGGGAGAGACCGTAAGAGGCATATGAACTCAAGATCTTCAGGAAGATCCAAAGGACTCAGTAACCTAAGGTCTCTGGCAGTTTCCACATTCTAAGGAGCCTCTCTGCTCAGAGAAAAGCCTGGCCAATGTGGGCTAAAATGGACAAGGAAGACTTCATCACAGGGTGAAACTTGAGTTGTGCTTCCAGGTAGGATTTGAATAACAGGGCATGGGGGCAGAGGGAGCGGTGGACAATGTGAGCAGAAGTGAAAGAAAAGGAAAGGAAAGAAATCACTTTCCTGAAAATTGGATCCATACAGAGGAGTAGGAGATAAATTTGGGTCAGATTAAAGAAACCCTCAAAAGCTAAATCAAGAAATGTGGAGCTTTTTCTATGGGTCGTTTTTTGTTTTTGTTTTTGTTTTGAAGCTTGGGATCATAGAATTTAAGGAAAACAATATATTGGAAGGACTGAGCCCACTGATAATATTGAACACAGGATGGATTGAAGCTATAGGGACTGAAGCAAGGAGATGGCTACTGCAATAATCCAAAAGGCCTTGAACCCAGGTTGTGGAGGTGAGAAATGCAAGGAAGGCATAGGTCCTCTGCCTAGACAGATTTTGAACAGAAGAATGGACTATCTGACCAGAACTATGGGACAAATAATAGAGGGTCCAAAATGACTCAGATCTGAAACCTGGGTAAGTTGGATATTGCTGGAGTTTTCTACATAAATAAAAAAGTCGGGAGAAGGAATATGTGCATACAGACAGGTGACAAGCTTGTCCCGAGTAAAATCAAGCTTCAGGTGACATAAGGTGAAGGGTTGGTTCTACAGTTGCTATCCACCTATTGCAGATCTTTATTTTTTATAACCACTTATGAATCATAAAATTCCTTAGCTTGGCTAAAAGACAAACGCTTCCATTTTTAACAGCTCATGTATTTAAATTAACCTTCAGCCTGGTCATTTACAGCCCCATTTGTATCCTTGCTGTAGTTAATTGTAGGTACTGTACAACGTCATTCTTGACAACAGAGAAGTTCAATTACAATATGTATTCTGTTGTTTTAATCACAATTCTGTACTACACAAAGACAGACAGGGACAAGAAGTTTGAAAGAGTAATTGACCATAGGTAAAAATAATATACTATATAGTTTCAAACAGCTAGAAGGAGGATGTTGAATGTTACCAACACAAAGAATGTGTTGGTAACACAAATGTTTGAGATGATGGATATGCTAATTACCATGATCTGATCACCATACATTATATGTATCAAAATATCACTATGTACCCTATAAATATGTACAATTATTTGTCAATAAAAACTTTTTAAATTTAAATTTTTTTAACTTAAGCACTATGTAGCCAGTAAAATACCTCAATCATAGTAATACCCCAATTACTATGATTGAGGTATTATCCTGGCTACATAGTGCTTAAATTAAAGATATCAGTAGTGATGTTTCACTTTACAGTAATTGGGGTATTATCCTGGCGACACACTGCTGAGCCTAGTTTTTAAATTAAAAAAAAATTATTAAGAAAGAGTAATTGCAATGCCTTCCCCTAAAACAAAGAAAAAATCCATTTACCTAAAGAAGGTAATACAATTTTCATCATAGTGACACTCCTGAAAGGAGAGACTGGATGACAGAATACAGAAGCAAACTCCATAAGCAGTAGAATGGCAAGAAATGGGTCTTTTCAGAGAAAAGACACAAAGGGCAGCATTCCCAATAAACAAAGGGGATAAAGGAAATTAAGACAAACTAGCAAAAGAAGGAAAACGCAGTGGCTGGAGCTGTTCCTGAACAGTAACTATCGAAAACCAGTATTTTTCTGAGTACTTTGGGAAAAATGAAATAAAACAAGCATGTCAGATACCTTTTGGGATGTGAACATTTAAAATAGGACATGAACACTTATCAAACCTCAAACTCCAGTCGAAATTATCAGCAGACCATTTTGTTTAACCTATTTAATGTATTTTTGCAAGGTAAAGAATATGATTTAGAGTACAGCTCTCGTTATAAATACTTAGAAAGCTTTTCTTAACAGGCTAGCACATTAAAGTATTGAAAGCATTGGCTTAATTTTTTCTTATGGAAATTTTTGAGACCCCTTTAGATCTGCATAAATGTTTAATAGCTTTTTGCAACCAATCAAAATAGGAGTGCCATTGAATTGGAGAGAAATGACCACCATTATTTTTAATTCCTTCTGGAGGTAGACTACCTAATTTAAAGGCACCTTCCAATTTCATTCATCTCTATCCTCAAAGCGCAAACTGCTCCTACAACTAAACTGCTTAGCATCAGAAAGACTAGAGTCTCCACTGGGATTCCAGTGTCCTCTTGAATTCACCCCTCCCCATTTCTCAACTTACACAGGCTTTCACATGTCAAATAATTCTCACACTCAAATGATAAAAATATTATTAAATTATTTAAAAACCTGGAGATTATCTCCAGCAGTCATTTTCTTCAAGGAAAAAGAAAAAGGGGAAATGCAAATACTCAGCAGAGAAAACACATTCACACAGCAACTTTGAGTTCCCATGTCACCTGGCTATGTACCATATTCCAGGAGATAGCAGTTCCCTGCTAGTGAAAAAAGGCAACCTTCCCAGGGGAAGGGGATTGGGAATTGGAGCATTTCCACTCCACTCCTAGTCTTGCAGTTTGGGGAACTCTCATGGGTTCCACTGCTCTTGAAAAAGGAAAACTCACTTGCCCGAATCAGGTAAAATTCTAACCTGACCAACTCTCAAATGTAAAAATACTCTTTCCAGAAAGACAGAACTATCATAGCACTTCCCTCAGTCCAACTGCCAGCAGACTCACAGATACCTATGCCTGGATCTATGCTTGGTAAGTTAGCAAAAATCTCAAGAAAAGAACCAAAAACAAAAATATAATGATATTCTGATTTTCCAATGGCTTTTTATGTTTCAGCAGGAAATAAAAATCTTGGTAACATGGATCCACACTGACTCAAGTCTAATTATTTCCTATCAAGACCCAAACGAAGACGGCACTTTCTACCTCCCTTTCTGCCAGCTCATATTTGAGTTCAGCATGGAGTCATCGTCTTGAGACAGACCGCTAATAGTCCTGCAATATTCATCGTGCCCTCCACTATTATTGTAACAGAGTATGAGAGTTTCAGCTAGGTACATGGCCACCCAGAATAAGCACAATTCCCTGCTGGTCATATGACTAATTGCTAACCAATAAAATGGAAACAAAGTGACATGTATCTGCAGCTTCATCCAGAGTCTCATGTGACTGTGTCAGTGTTTCCAACTCTGACGTCTTAAATTCAGCAATATCAGTAGTGATGTTTCACACTATGATAATTGGCATATTATCCTGACTACATAGCACAGAGCCTGGTCCTTCATCCCTCCCAGAATTCTTTGATGCCCTTTTGTAAGCTCCTTTCTTCCTTAAATTAGCTAGAGTTGGTTTATGTTGCTTGCAACTGAGAACGTTGACAGAGAGATACTACTCTAGGCTCTATGTATGAATATACATGTGTAGTCCCTTCCCTGTGGAATCCTCAAGGAAGTATTAGTCGTTGTTTTTTTTCTTTAGCCCTTCCTCCCAATGTAGAACCTGCCTATGAGATTAAAGTAATGAGTCAGTTCTTAAACAATTTTACATCTAAGCAACTTATACATCTTAGGACCCCTCCAAGTAGAAAATCTTGGCTCATAACACACTTATTACACTGGTAGTGCCACTGTTTAAAACTTTTTTAAATTGTCTGAGAATTGCCTTGTGCCTGGCACATAATCTTTTGTTTTAGGAAAGTATGTGTTTAAAATCTAAATATTACAAGATGAAAAATCTCCTTCTCAAATTTTTTCCTTGGTTTCCTAGTTTCCATCCCTGGAATTAATGTGCTTCTTAATTCCTTTAAATCCTTCTAGAGATAGTATAGGGGTGTGTGTGTGTGTGTGTGTGTGTGTGTGTGTGTGTAAATTATGTATTTATATCCTTTTTTAGCAAAAGTAGTAATACATTCTTATGTACCTAGTTATTTCACTTAATATGTACCTCTGGCTCATTCTTACTAATGACAGAATAGTGTTCTAATTAATTGATGCTCCGTAGTTACCTAACCTGTCTCCTATTGTTGGATATTTATGTTTTCTCTAATCTTTTCCTGTTGTAGTAAATATTCTGTGCAAGATTTCTTCTGTACTTTTATGAATGTAGCTGTGGGATAAATTCCAAGAAGTATATCCACTTGGTAAAAGGGTACATTCATTTATTATTAATAAATATTTCTAAATTACCCTAAAAAGAAATAGTGTAAAGTACCCTCTTTTCTTTTTCCTTTTTTTCTTTTTTTAAATTGAAACAGGGTCTTCCTCCCTCGCCCAGGCTGTGATGCAGTGGTTGCTGTCATGGCTCACTGCAACCTCGACCTCCCCAGCTCAATGGATCCATCTGCCTCAGACTCCCAAGTAGCTGAGACTATAGACATGTGCCACCACACTCAGCTAATTTTTGTACCTTTTTGTAGACACGGGGTTTCGCCATGTTGCCCAGGCTGGTCTCGAACTCCTGGGCTCAAACAATCCACCGGCCTCTGCCTCCCACAGTGCTGAGACTACAGGCATGAGTCATTGTGCCTGGCAAAATTACACTCTTATGCAAATTTTTACCTTTTGAGAATAGGTTTAACTTCTGAAAACTGCCCCAAGTTATTCAAAACCAAGTCTGATGAATAAAAGCATGATTTTCTTAGGTAACAACATTCTCAGTACAGGATGAGCTGTGACTGAAAGTAATTAGATGAGTTTTCTGTTAGTTTGATTTGTAAAATGAGTGTGAGATAAGCTCCAAAAGGTCCAAACATATTTTGAGCAACAGTAGTATCACTCAAGTAAGTGTGCTGCCTCCCAAATGGATACTTTTTTTTTTTTTTTTTTGAGACGGAGTCTCTCTCTGTCGCCAGGCTGGAATGCAGTGGCGCGATCCCAGCTTACTGCAACCTCTGACTCCGCGGTTCAAGTGATTCTCCTACCTCAGTCTCCCAAGTAGCTAGGATTACAGGCATACACCACCACGTCCAGCTAATTTTTGTATTTTTAGTAGAGCTGGGGTTTCACCATGTTGGCCAGGATGGTCTCGATCTCCTGACCTCGTGATCCTCCCGCCTTGGCCTCCCAAAGTGCTAGGATTACAGGTGTGAGCCACAGCGCCCGGCCCCAGATGGATCCTCTTAAAGGAGATGATACTCAGTCAGACAGAAGAACTGGTCCACATAATAAATAACTCTAATTGCATCATAGTCACACTACCTGTGGGATGTAAAAAATCAAATTATGAGACTTGTTGGTATCTGATTTATGCAAATCAACATCATTACCCTATAGCCAGTTTTTTGTCTTTTATCCTTGTGAATCCTTGCAATTTCCTTGGATTGAAGATAGCAGTGTATTTCTTCTCTGCTGAACATAAGAATTCCAGGGAATCTCAGTGCCTTGCACATACATAATTGTACTTACAGTGTCACAGAACACGGCATGCCACCTGGGAAGTCCTGAAAGTAATCAGTTTGCTTTTCTATTGACCTAAGAAAACCCTTAGTTTCCGTGATGTGTTTCCACAGGTCTTTGGTAGAAAGATGAGGCATAATCTGAAACTCATGAATATTCTAATATCATTATAATTAATTAAGAATTGCACCAAACAGAGGGTGAATGGTAAGTAAAACTTAAGCAGATGTACAACTAATAATGTTCTAGCAATGCTTAAGAACCAGCTCTCAGGGTGGGGGGAGAAATTCACTCTTTGTTACATTTGCCAATTTTCATACTATAAATGCTCCTACCATGGCTGATTTCAAAACTGTCTACATGACATCAACTAGCTCACAAAATTCCTGAAATTTTAACAATAGGCTCACATGAGTTTGTATGAGCAGACTCTAGTACATCACTGCACGACAACCATAGTACCTTCTGAAGATGTTATGGCATGAAGTTTTTACCTGAAGGAAAAAACTCAAACTCTTCTGGGCTTCAATATATTACACCTCTGACTTTTGTACTACTGTGGATTATCGTGTTCTTATTTCATATATTTTTGAACTCAAACTTTGCTTTAAGCTTCATTATCTTCAATGTACTGCGCATCAAAGCATGTAACTTCAATTTTCATAAAAATATATTTTTTACCTAGGTTGATATGTGAGCCTATTAATGTTCGCTCATTCAACACTTCCTTTCTAACTTTTTCTCTATTTCATAAATATGAAATGGAAAGAGATCAGGAAGCATGTATAAGATCATTTTTCTATATTTACATAATGAAAAAGTTATAAGTAATGTGAACAAAGGAGTCAAAAGGGAATTCAATACATAGCAATTCAGGACATCTTGATAGATAGGACGTTTTGCAGAGAATCTGCATAAATCTGTTGAAAAAACACATTGCTCTTAAAAAGATAATTTTTAAACCATAAAAGTGTTTAAAGATGATTTAACATGCTCATCAACTCAGTCTGTACATGTGTAAATGTGTATATGCAAGGTGTGAGTATCAAGAAATAAGACTCCGTGGACTTTCTGATAATAGCCTTCAAAGTACTCAAATCAAAAGGATGCACATGTTCAGTTATGCTTCCATTGCCTGAAATATTTCTGGGACTGCCTTCACACCACTGTATAAATCACACAGGAAAATTTAATTCATGCATTCCTTTATAATCACACTTTATTTCAATGGAAAATTAGAACTATTTAACATGATGATCTCCTTTATTCATCAGGCTTAACTCCAAGTGACTTTTAGATATTTCCAAAGATCAAATCTGCCCTCAAAGGTTAAAGATTTATCAACATTCAAACAGATTCCCAAAAAGAAGTGTCAAAAATGTTTTGGAAAATAAAAATAAAAAATATATAAATACAAATAAACTAAATTTTAAAAATGTTTTGAGCAATAGCTGCTTCACTAAAGTAAGTGTGGGGCCTTCCAAGATGATGATTTAGAAGGACACAACCACTATTTGGATGTATATACTCTGGTACATTTGTTTTGAAATTTCATTACATTACAAGAAGCCATGTCACAAAGTGGTCGAAAGCACATATCTGGGAGTCACTGGTAGGTTCAAATTCTGTTTCTGGCCAGGCATGGTGGCTCATGCCTATAACCGCAGCACTTTGGGAGGCCGAGACAGGTGGATCACCTGAGGTCAGGAGGAGTTGGAGAACAGCCTGGCCAACATGGTGAAACCCCATCTCTACTAAAAATAAAAAAATTAGCCGAGCTTGGTGGTGCATACCTGTAATCCCAGCTACTTGGGAGGCTGAGGCAGAAGAATCGCTGGAACCCAGGAGGCAAAGGTTGCAGTGAGCTGAGATAGTGCCACTGCACTTCAGCCTGGGCAACAGAGCAAGACACTGTCTCAAAAAAATAAATAAATAAAAATAAATAAATAAACAAATTTTGTTTCTAACATTTCCCAGCCATGTGACCTTGAGTAAGTTATTTATTCTCTCCATGCCCCAGTTTCTTTACCATAATCTATAAAATAAAAATAGTAATACTCTCCCCATGGTATTGTTTTCAGGTTGAAACATGGAAAATATAATTAAAATATGTAGCTCCATGCCTGCAATGTTATAACTATTTGGTAAATAGTAACTATGGTATTTTTTTCTCTTTATTGTCAGTCATGTCTCACAAAGCTCTGCATGTCCTTTTTTTCATATGACATTCTTTCTTCTTCCATCTCACCTATTAGAAATCTAGAGGTGCTACTATGCTTTTACTTGATTGAGAAGGTTAACCTGGGCATGCTTGAGTTTCCACCTCAGGCTGGAAAGTAGAGATACTGCAGTAATAATAATTACACACATATAATACAGAAGTGGAGAAAAGTAACACCTAGACAGCAAAACCATATTCCATGACTCAGAGGAATAATGAAATGTAATCAACTCTCATTTTAGTTGAAGATATAGTAGTGGCATTCATTGAACAGAAGTTTCACATAGAAAAAAATTAGCAGTCTCCATATTCTTAACCTCTGCATGTTTACATAGTACCATGAATGCCAATCTCTTGTCCCTGCTCATGTAACATTATGAGCCCTGTTGGTCACTCCATGGCCCCATACCTTGTCTCAAACAATGAAGAAAGCCCTACAAAAGTCAACACATAGGGAAGAGGAGGAATATATCCTGGCCAGGAACACCCCAGGAACAAGCTCTTAGTCTGGTGCACCAAGAGGAAGAGTTGCGTCTGCAGGGAACTGTGTTACTCTCCAAGACACCCCAGAGAGAGGGCTGGAGAAAAACAACTCAAAGAAACAAGGAGAGACTGTCAGCTTTCCTTGCCTTACTTCAAAGCTGGATTTGCCCTCCTTCTTTAATATAGCCTCATTAAGTGTCCCTTAATATTTGCCCAAAGTGCTAGGCACAGCCCAGTCATATTAGGAACATTCCTTTTCCACTAGGAAATATTTCTAGATATTAACTTCTGGGAAATGATAAAGCACATACATTGCAAATATAAAGGGTTATATAAATACTTAACAATCGAAGCTTTTCTAGTACTCTGCCCACAAAAAGCCATTACTGTGTCTTTATGACAGAAGGTTTAATGTCGCTGAATCTTGCTCAAGTGTAATATTCACTTGAACGCTGAGGTCCAATTTTATAGTGGTAATTTTTTATTCCAAATCACAGTCACAACCCAATCCAATTCAAGTATTCTGATACCACATCTTCCATGAAATAGCTCTTCTTCAGCCTTACCTACTTTCCAGCTCAGTGCTTCCCTACATCCCCAGAAGCTGGCCTGGTGCTCAATTCATAGAACATACTTAATAAATTATGAGTGGATGGATGAACACTTCAAAGTGACAATTTGTGTCTCCTTATGAGAGGTGCACTAAACAAGAGAAATCATAGTGATAACTACCATATGTGGCAGGTGCTTTAAGTATATTATCTCTAATCCTCACCACCACCTCACAAGGCAGGTAAAATTGCTATCCACTTTACATACAAGAAACTGAGACTTACAGCCAATGAGTCACTATCTTGGCCAGTGCCTGCCCAGACAGAACAAATAAATTCAGGGATGAACACAGCTCAAATTCTCAAACTGAGATCTCTGGTCTATTAGGAAGAAAAGATGAGAAAACAACTCATCGAGAAAAGTAACCTCCAACTACTTGCCTCTATCTCTCATGGCCATGTCTCTTTTCTCCTCTTATCTTCATTTCTTTCTACATATATCTTTTTTTATTTGATCATTTCTTAATGACCTTTACAAAGTGCTTAGTACTGGGCTCGGTTATTACTCAAATCTCCAAATTTCCCTAGACATTTCTTTTCCTTGGAGGTTTCTTGTTTGTTTCCTTCTCCATTTACTCATGATGCGTCAGAGCTTTAAAGAAGAAACATCACACCCTAATCCTTTGATGATTTGCCCCATATTTCAGATGTACTTCTCCTAGCTCTTCTTATTGATCAAAGTTGTAAATGTTGCAGAGACACTGTCTGGTTGAGCCCTGAATTGTGTATTCTAAATAGAAAAGAAGATGGTCCAGCACAGCCAACGAAGCTGGGAAGAACGTCTTCAGCATGCACCTCTCAGCTCCCAGAAGCCCCAACAGCATCACATGAGCCTATCATGTGATGATATCATGTGCGGTGAATACCACACTTCTACCCATAAGTAAGACAATTTTCAACCTATTGCTTTCATTTTGAGTGATTTTCAAACATTTTAAGAAGTGTTCACAGTAGGCATTTTATAAGAAATATCACGTTTAGAGGTATACAGAAGGAGACCAAGTTAAACTGGCAAAGAGCCAACACAACAACAGAGCAAAGGTCTTCTAAAGATGAGGAGGGAAGCCAGAAACTCTCTCAGCCTGGAAGTTAACTTCGTCAGGAAGTCAAAGTCTTGAAAAAGAAAAAGCTGTAGAGCTTTGATTAAAATTCCCATTGCTAGTTATATTTATATGCGCATTCAGGTGCCCATAAAGGAAGGGCATTTTATTAAGAACACTGTAGATCACTTTGAATACATTTCCCTGTACTTTTCCTTACTCCTTCCTCCATCTTTCTATAATGATATAAATTAAAGGGCAGAGGCATCGGGTGATAATGATGGATTTTCTCAGCTATTTGGCTTGTGCCACAACAAACCTTAATATTATTTTAGTGATGTGAGTTATTTGACCTAGAAGGATCAGCCTGTTCAATACATGCAGTAGTACCGCTGAGGAATTAGTTTGCTTAGCCTGGGGCAATCAATAGATTGACAAACTAGCCTTTTTTAAGTCCAAGGCCTGTTTTATAGGAATATTAAGCTTGTGGTGTTCCTACAACAAAGGAGCCTGAAGCCTGCACAAAAGGTTTCACAGTTGAAAGCATTCACAGGGCACATTTATATCTTTAAAGAGGTTCTCATACACACAGAACTAGCCAAAGGTGCAGGGTCTTGGGGGCTAATAGACACAGCCATTCATCTGAAATAACTCTGGATAATTTTAAAATACACAAACAAAGCCTTGAACATCTGAGGGAAAAATAGGTATTTTCTGTGAATAATCCTGTGGCTGTTGCAACTTCAAACAATGCTCCTATAGCTATTTTGAAAACATTATGTGAGAAGCAAAATAAGCAGTGAGTAAAAGATGAAAAGCTGTGATAACGGGAAGAAGTGATATTCATGCCATTTCTCCAGATCTCACAGGGAGCTCTCACGACCCAACCATATCCCCCTGTGTCCAAAGGTGGAAAAGTATTTTAAAGTTCACAGGAAGCTTGCCCTGAGACAGCACAGAAACTCCTGACAAGTCATGCTATTATGCTAGTCTGTCTGGCAGCAGATGGATTGGAAGGGAAGTGTCAGAGGAAGAAACGCCCGGGATGCAGATTTTCAGAGGCTTCTGCCTTCTCAGAGAGTTGCTGCCATTAGCCTCATGGTCACTGAGAACTGTTTACATGCATTTCCCCCACAGAAGTCTAATAGAGAACGTCAGTTTTTCGGGCATTAGAGGCTACAGGGGGCTTTGCTTTGGAAAAAAATGGACTGCTTTCTCCAAGAAAAAAAATATTCCTCCAGTGGACTCCTTCACTATTATATGGACTTGCCCATCATGGAGATATTTATTGCTTTTCCCCTCTCCCAGGTTTTTTAAATATACCCTATTGAAAAGACAAAACCCCATGCAGTGAATTTTGATTAGAAGCTCATATCATCACTCTCCTAATACCAAGCTGGTGTTCAAAGGGTACTGTTATAGAGGTCTGTAATTCCTAGCCAGAGATCTGTAATATTTCAAACAAAGGATACGATAAATTACAAAATAGGCAAGAAATTTATTCGATTAAAAAAGACAGTGTGAACTATTTCCCTCTAGTACATATTAATAGCCCCTGACTGATCCCTCCGGTATCCACACACGGTGAAATCGAGCTTTTCCCAGAAATCCACTGCAATGCCAATGCCAGAGAAGGGCACTGGAGGAGGAAAATCAGCACCAGGGAGGGGTGCACACAGTGGTAACGAGGAACACTGATTACACTCCAAATCAATTCAAGATGCTGACAGGGCTCTGCGGTAAGAAAAGCTGGCAACCAAATTGCGTCTCCTGAGCCCTGCCCATCAGTAGGTGTTACTATTCACATATGCAAATCAACAAGCACTGAGCAGAGACTAAAAGTGAGAGGGAGGCAGAAGATGGCAGAAAGAAAAAGACTTCGGCTCAGGCTTCAGATCAGAGTGGCAGGCATTATCATAAACATAAAAACTCTAAAATTCTCTCTCCATTCCAGTTCACAGGTGCTTTGCTTTAAAAAAAAAAAAAGAAAGAAAGAAAAAAGTAAACCACAGATTTATTTTCTAAAAAACCTCCTAAATTTTCTTTTATCATTGAACAGCTGTTCTTTCAAGTTCTGGTTAAGCCCCCTAAATCTTTCTTGATTAGTCTAACTATGCAGTGGGGGCATCTACTTAAAATCTAATGCCAACTTTGAATTTAGGTCAGCAGTGCCCACACAAGAATTATTCATTCTATTCTATGGATCTTATCCCCAGAAGTGTTGGGGAACATGTCTGAGGGTAAAAAAAAAATCTAAGGGTGTGTGTGATATGTGGAATAATTACTCAGATGCCCTGGTGATATGTAGGAAAGACAATCCCATAAGTAGACTCCTATTGGCATGATCCCATGATGAAGTTTGTGCTTTCTCTTCCTGGATGCTTTCCCTGAGATGTTAAAATTCTGACTTTTCATTATGATTATGCACATACAGCATCACTGTGGACTGACTTTTCAGCTAATGGGGACAACATGACACTCCACACCAATTTCAAAAGGGGAATCCTCTACCCAGGGGAAGTCAATGATAGTCCAGGAACAGGGCACGGGCATAAACACTCCAGAAATCAGTGGAAACACCAGTATGAAAACACGTAATCACCAGCCTGCGTTAACTGAAGGGCTGTTACAATCCCCAGCCCTGTAGCTCAAATAGAAATGTGTCAAACAGCCAGAAGATTTGCACTACCCTGACACAGCCAAGCATGATTTTCCTTGGAATGAAAATAGGCCCCAGTGAGATCCAGGTTAGATGCAGAGTCAGCTTCTCTCCCTTTCCTTTGGAGAAATGCATCTCTTAATTCAAATTGTGTCAATTAGAGCTATTTTATTAAAAAATCTTTGCCAGATATGAAGCGTTCAGAATGGTAATAGCCCTGTACATTTACATGATGTCATTCCACACTGATTCATTTCATTTCTTCCTACCATCTAAAAATTCTCCCATTGCCATGACTGATTCACTACTATAAAAAAACTCTCTATAATAATTGCAATCTTCTGCTTGGTTTTGAAATGTGCTAATTATTTTTGCAAAAGATATTAGAGAGTCCTAAGTGCTCTCAGATCTCTCTTTAGAGCTGAGAAAATAAGAGTCCTAAATAGCTTACATAAAGCCCTCAGGTTCCCAAAGTTCAGAGTTAGTCTTTGATCAAAATCAGATTTGGCATTTTGGAAAAAATAAATAAACTTTTCAAATTGAAAGAAGAGCCACTTCACAGAGGAAGCAAAATAGGTTTTACTGGGTTGGGCCAACATGGCAGACTGGAAGTAGCTCATGTGCACTGCTCTCACAGAGAGGAAACAACCGACCCTGCAGGCCGGTCATCTGAGAAACCTCACTGGGATCCATCAAGGCAGCAGAGGGGATACAGAGAGGAGTGAGGAGCAAAGCTGGGCACCAGCCTGTCTGGGCTCAGTGCAGAGCCAGGAGAACCTCTCCAACATGGGAAAAGGTGAGTGAGGGAAAGCCCCCTGGGGGAGTCACCCTCTCCACAGAAACCACTGTAAGGCTAGGAACGAGAGAATCTCCCTGGTCGTCCCCCCACCCCCACCCATCCCCCACCATGCTTCTAGACTGAGGCAAAAGGCCACCTGGACATTTTTGGGGGGCAACTCCAGAGTCCAAGGGGACTTCTACCAGCCTTGGGCCCCAGAGCGACCAGCACTGGTGCCATAGCCCCAATAGAGGCTGCAGTTGTGGTGTCTCAAAGCGGTAAGATTGCTCCACCTCCCCTCGCCAGACGGGGCTTGGCATCAGCTTTCAGCCTCGCAGTTCCAATTCTGTATGAACTCAACCAGTAGGCACAGACTCCTGTTGTCCCAGGAAGTACCTGGACAGCAGGGTGGGTGACCCTACCCACCCCCACCACTGGTAGCCAGGTGGGCATCACTTGCTAGAACTTCCAGCACAGCAGTCCCACTTCTGTGTGAACTCAGCCAGAGGGCACAGCCTCCTGTTGTCCTGGGAGGCAAAATAGGTGACACCCATCCCTGCCATTGGTAGCCAGGCTTGCAATGCCTGCTAGAGCTTCTGACCGAGCAGTCCCACTTCTATGTGAACTCAGCCAGCAGCTGCAGCCTCCTATTGCCCCAGGAAGCACCCATAGAACAGAGTAGATGACCCACTCAACCCCACCACTGGTGACCAGGCAGACAATGCCTGTTAGAGCTTCCAGCCCAGGGGTCTCACTTCTGTCTGAACTTAGCCAGCAAGTACAGCCTCCTGTTGTCCCAAGAAACACCTGTACAGTCAAGTGGGCAACTCCACCCACCCCTGCTTCTCACAGCCAGATGAGCCATACCTGCTAGAGCTTCCCTCCCAGCAGTAGAACAACACCTTGTCCCTTCCTGAGACAACATGTGCCTCAACTCTGGGGGCAGATGCAACCCTGTGTTTCCCTGAAAAGCACATTAACAGCGGATTAGGGCCAACCCAGCAGAGATATGGCCTGTCTGCCAACTGCAGCCACTGCCTAAGGGAGACTCATCAACCAGAACACCCAACAAAAGAAACACAGACACAGACAGAGTAACCAGAGGAGGCTCCTCAAAGACCCAGGAGGGGATTCAAATGCAAGCCAGTTGACTGAACCCACCTTATATTACAATCAAACTTCCAAGAACATCAAACAAGATAAAAGCAAAATAAACCCAACCAAAGGTGAGCAACTTCAAAGATTGAAGGAATATTAGCTAACACAGGTGAGAAAGAACCAGCATAAGATCTCTGGCAACTGAAAAAGCTAGTGTCTTATTATCTCCAAATGAGTACACTAGTTCCCCAACAATGGATCTTAACCAGGCTGAAATGGCTGAAATGACAGAAATAAAATTCAGAATATGGATAGGAATAAAGATCATCGAGATTCAGGAGAAGTTGAAACCCAAGCCAATGAATCTAAAGAATAAAATGAAACAATACAGGAGATAAAAGACAAAATAGCCATTTTGAGAAAGAACCAAACTGAACTGAAAGAGCTAAAAAATTCACTTCAAAAATCTCAGAATATAAATTTCAGAATATAATCACAAATATTAACAGCAGCATCAACCAAGCTGGAGGAAAAATCTCAGAGCTAGAAGACTGGTTCTCTGAAATAACTCAGACGAAAATAAAGATAAAAGCAATAAAGAATGAACAAAACCTTCAAGAACTATGGGGTTGTGTAAAGAGACCAAATCTATGACTCACTGGTGTCCCTGAAAGAAAAAAAAGCAAGCAAGCAACTTGGGAAACATATTTGATATCCTCCATGAAAATTTCCCCAACCTCACTAGAGGCCAACATTCAAAATCAGAAAATGCAAAGAACCCCTCCAAGATACTATACAAGATGATCATCACTAAGAAACATAGTCATCAGATTCCATAAGGTCAAAATGAAAGAAAAAATGTTGAAGGCAGCTAGCGAGAAGGGGCATGTCACCTACAAAGGGAACCTGGTCAGGCTAACAGTGAACCTTCCCACAGAAACTCTACCACCCAGAAAAGATTGGAGGCCTATATTCAGCATTCCTAAAGAAAAGAAACTCCAACCAAGAATTTTATATCAAGCCAAACAGCTTTATAATCAAACCAGAAATAAGTTCCCTTTCAGACAAGCAAATGTTAAGCAAATTTGTTACCAGCAGACCTGCCTTACAAGAGGTCCTTAAGGGAGTGCTAAATATGGAAAGAAAAGACTGTTAATGGCTACCACGAAAACACATGTAAGTACATAGACAATTAACACTACAAAGCAACCACACAATCAAGTCTGCATAATAACCAGATAGCAACACAATGACAGGATCAAACCTACACATATGAATATTAACCTTGAATGTAAACAGGCTAAATGTGCCAATTAAAATGCACAGAGAGGGCCAGGTGCAGTGGCTTATGTCTGTAATGCCAGCACTTTGGGAGGCCAAGGGGGACAGATTGCGAGTTCAGGAGTTTGAGACCAGCCTGGCCAACATGGTGAAACTCCATCTCTACTAAAAATACAAAAATTAGCCAGGCCTGGTGGTGGGCACCTGTAATCCCAGCTACTCAGGAGGCTGAGGCAGAAGAATCTTTTGAACCAGGGGGCAAAGGTTGCAGTGAGCCAAGATCATGCCATTTCACTCCAGCCTGGGCAACAGAACGAGACTCTATCTCAAAGGAAAAAAAAAAAAAAAAGGCACAGAGGGAAAAGTTGGATAAAGATGTAAGACTCAATTGTATGCTGTCTACAAGAGACTCATCTCACATGCAATGACACCAATAGGTTCAAATTAAAGGGATGTAGAAAAATCTAACAAGCAAATGGAAAATAGAAAAAAATGTAAGGGCTGTTAATTTAATTCCAAACAAAACAGACTTCAAACCAACAAAAACCAAAAAAGACAAAGAAGGACATTATATAATGGTAAAGGGCTCAATTCAACAAGGAGACCTAACTATCCTAAACATATATGCACCCAACACAGGAGCACCCAGATTCATAAAACAAGTTCTTAGAGACCTATGAAGATATTTAGATAACCACAAGATAATAGTGGGAGACTTCAACACCCCCATTGACAGTATTAGACAGATCAACAAAGCATAAAACTAACAAAGATATTTGGGACCTAAACTCAACATTTGACCAAATGGGCCTAACAGACATATACAGACCTCTCCACCCAAACAAAACAGAATATACATTCTTCTCATCTGCCCATGGCACATTCTAAATCGACCACCCAATCAGCTATAAAACAATCCTCAGAAAATCTGACAAAAAAAAAATCATAGCAAATATACTGTCAGACGACAGCGTGATAATATAGAAATAGAAATCAATACTAAGAAAATCACTAAAAATCATACAATTACATGGAAGTTAAACAATCAGCTATGAATGACTTCTGAGTAAACAATAAAATTAAGGCAGAAATCAAGAAATTCTTTGAAATTAATGAGAACAAAGATACAACATACCAGAATTGCTGGGACACAGATAAAGCAATGTTCAGAGGAAAGTTCATAGTGCTAAACACCCATATCAAAAAGTTAGAAAGATCTCAAATTAACAACCTAAGATCACAACAAGAGGAAGTAGAGAAACAAGGGCAAACCAGCCCCAAAGCTAGCAGAATACAAGAAATAACCAAAATCAGAGCCGAACTGAAGGAAATTGAGATGCAAAAAAGAAAAAAAAATACAAAAATCAATGAATCCAGGAGTTTCTTCTTCGAAAGAATAAATAAAACTGATAGACTGCTAGCTAGATTAATAAAGAAAAAGAGAAAATCCAAATAAACACAATCAGAAATGAAAAAACAGACATTACCACCAACCCCATATAAATTCAAAAAACTCTCAGGGACTACAACAAACACCTCTATGCACACAAACAAGCAAACCTAGAAGAAACAGATAAACTCCTGGAAACATACAACTTACCAAGATTGAGCCAGGAAGGAACTGAATCCTTGATCAGACAAATAACAAATTCTAAATTTGAATTCATAATAAAATACCTACCAACAAGAAAAAGCCCAGGACCAGATGAATTGACAGCCAAATTCTACCAGATATATAAGGAAGAGCTGGTAGCATTCCTACTAAAACTACTCACAAAAAACTGAGAAGGAGGGGCTCCTCCCTAACTCATTCTATGAGGCCAGCATCATCTTGATACCAAAACCTGGCAAAGACACAGACACAACAAAAAAAGAAAACTTCAGGCCAATATCCTTGATGAACACAGATGCAAAAATCCTCAACAAAATATTAGCAAACAATTCAGCAGAAAATCAAAAAGCAAATCCACCGCAATAAAGTAGGCTTTATCCCTGGAACACAAGGTTGGTTTAACATACGCAAATCAATAATTGTGATTTACCATATAAAGAGAACTAGAAACAAAAACCATGTAATCATTTCAATAGATGCAGAAAAGGCTTTTGATAAAATTCAACATGCCTTCATGTTAAAAACCCTAACAAACTAGCCATTGAAAGAACACACTTCAAAATAATAAGATCTATCTATGACAAACCCACAGCCAACATCATACTGAGTGGGCAAAAGCTAGAAGCATTCCCCTTGAGAACTAGAACAAGATAAGGATGCTCACTCTCACCATTCCTATTCAACATAGTACTGGAAGTCCTAGCCAGAGAAATCAGGCAAGAGAAAGAAATAAAAGGCATCTAAATAGGAAGAAGGGAAGTCAAACTATCTCTGTTTGCAGACAACATGATTCTATACCTAGAAAACCCCATAGTGTCTGCCCAAAAACTCCTAGATCTGATAAACAATTTTAGCAAAGTTCCAGGATAGAAAATCGACATACAAAAATCAGTAGCATTTCTATACATCAACAACATCCAAGCTGAGAATGAAATCAAGAACACAGTCCCATTCACAATAGCCACAGAAAGAAAAAATTCCTAGGAATACAGCTAACTGGGGAGGTGAAAAATCTCTATAATGAAAAAACAAAATACTGCTCAAACAAATCAGAGATGACACAAACAAATGGAAAAACATTCCATGCTCACAGATAAGAAGAATCAATATTGTTAATGTGACCATATTGCCCAAAGCTATTTACAGATTCAAGGCAATTGCTAGCAAACTACCAATGACATTCTTCACAGAATTAGAAAAAAAACTATTTTTAAATTCACATGGAACCAAAAAAGAGCCCGAATAGCCAAGGCAATCCCAAGCAAAAAAACAAAGCTGGAGGCATCACATTACCTGACTTCAAACTACACTACAAGTCTACAATAACCAAAATAGCATGGCACTGGTACAAAAACAGACACATAGAGGAATGGAACAGAATAGAGAGCCCAGAAATAATGTCACACACCTACAACCATCTGATCTTCAACAAAGTTAACAAAAACAAGCAATGAAGATAGGATTCTCTATTCAATAAATGGTGCTGGGATAACTGGCTAGCAATATGCAGCAGACTAAAACTGGACCCCTTTCTTACACATTCAAAAATCATCTCAAGGTGGATTAAAGGCTTAAATGTAAGACCTAAAACTATAAAAACTCTAGAAAATAACCTAGGAAATACCATTATGAACATAGGCCCTGGCTAAGATTTCATGACAAAGACAACAAAAGCAATTGCAACAAGAATGAAAATTGATGAATGGAACCTAATTAAAATGAAGAACTTCCGCACAGCAAAAGAAACTAACATTAGAGTAAACAGACAACCTATAGAATAGGAGAAAATACTTGCAAACTATGCATCCAACAAAGGTCTAACATCCAGAATCTACAAGGAACTTAAACAAATTAACAAGCAAAAAAGAAACAACCCCATTAAAAAGTGGGCAAAGGACATGAACAGACACACTTCAAAAGAAGACATATACACAGCTAACAAGCATATTTTAAAAGTTCAATATCACTAATCATTAGAGAAATGCAAATCAAAACTACAGTCTCACAACAGTCAGAATGACTATTATTAAAATGTCAAAAAATAACAGATGCTGGCAAAGTTGCAAAAAAACAGGGAACACTTACACACTGCTGGTGGGAATGTAAATTAGTTAAGCCTTTGTGGAAAGCAATGTGGTGATTTCTCTAAGAACTTAGAACTACCATTTGACCCAGTAATTCCATTTTTGAGTATATACCCAAAATAATATAAATCATTCTACCATAAAGACACAGGCACATGTATGTTCACTGCAGCACAATTCACAATAGGAAAGGCATGGAATCAACCTAAATGCCCATCAACTGTAGACTGGATAAAGAAAATGTGGCACATATACACCATGGAATATTATGCAGCAATAAAAAAGAATGAGATCATGTCCTTTGCAGCAATATGGATGGAGCTGGAGGCCATTATCCTAAGGGAACTGACAAAGGAACAGAAAACCAAACACCACATTTTCTCACTTACAAGTGGGAACTAAACATTGAGTACACACAGACATAAAAAAAGAAACAACAGACACTGGGTCCTACTTGAGGGTGGAGAGTAGTAGGAGAGAGAGGATCAAAAAACTACTTATTGGGGCAGAGCGTGGTGGCTCATGCCTGTAATCTGAGCACTTTGGGAAGCCAAGGCAGGCAGATCACTAGAGGTCAGGAGTTCGAAACCAGCCTGGCCAACACATTGAAACCCGGTATCTACTAAAAATACACAAAGTAAGCTGGACATGGTGGCACACCACCTGTAATCCCAGCTACACAGGAGGCTGAGGCAGGAAAATCACTTGAACCAGGGAGGCGGAGGTTGCAGTGAGCTGAGATCACACCACTGCACTCCAGTCTGGGCAACAGAGCAAGACTCTTTCTCAAAAAAAAAAAAAAAAAAGAGGAAGAAAAACTTCCTATTGGGTACTATGATTATTAACTGGGTGATGAAATAATCTGTACACCAAGCCCCTATAACAAACCCACACATGGACCCCCGAACCTAAACGTTAAAAAAAAAAAATTGTACCAGGTATTAAAACATCTGTAGATGGCCGGGCACGGTGGTTCACGCCTGTAATCCCAGCACTTTGGGAGGCCGAGGTGGGCGGATCACCTGAGGTCAGGAGTTTGAGACCAGCCTGACCAACATGGTGAAACCCCGTCTCTACTAAAAATACAAAAAAAATTAGCCAGGCGTTGTGGCGCATGCCTGTAATCCCAGCTACTCGGGAGGCTGAGACAGAAGAATCGCTTGAATCCGGGAGATGGAGGTTGCAGTGAGCCGAGATCATGACACTGCACTCCAGCCTGGGCAACAAGAGTGAAACTCTGTCTCAAAAAAAAAAAAAAAAAAATCTGTAGCTATTTTGCATTCTCGTATCAGTGAGAGTATTGTTGCTGACATTTAATTTTTAAAACCTTGAGCTTTATGAATTTACAGATTTTTTCAATTTTAAGTGCAATTTTACTGTATCTTGAAAATAAAATATTTTCCCTAAAAAAAAAGTAGGGTCTTTTTCTCAGTCAACCTTCTGACAATGTACCCACATCCTATATTTCCAATCACATTTATATCTTAACATCAGTCCTGGAGAAGACTAGGTCTTGTATTCTATAGTAAAAACAGAAATTTTCTTAAAAGAAGAAGCTTTGAAATAAGTCAAGAGGAAGAATGATTCGAATTACAATGCAAAAAGGGAGCAAATAAAGAGGCCAAAGCCTCATACTCAAACATCTTTATGAACAAAATACAGTACCTCAAACTTGTCTCTTTCGCTCAATTCAAAATAAATTCACCATTGAATCATATCTTGACTCTCATCAGTATCTGATTTAGATGATATTTAGATGAAACTTTGAACTTCAGATTTTTGAGTTGATGCTGGAATGAATTAAGACTTTTGGGACTATTGGAATTAAATTAATGTATTTTTCCTGTAAGAAAGACATGAATTCCGGGGGACCAGGGGCGGAATGCTATGATCTGAATATTTATGTCCTCAAAAATTCATATGTTGAAACACTAACCCCCAAGTTGGTGGCATTAGGAGGAAAGAGCCCTCATAGTAGGGATTAGTGCCTTTATAAAACAGGCCCCAGAGAGCAAGCTTGCTCCTTCCACCAACTAATGACCCATCTAGAAGACACCATCTGTGAACCAGAAAGTGGGTCCTCACCAGACACTGAATCTGCTGGCACATTGATTTTGCACTTCCAGCCTCCAAAACTGTGAGGCAGTTTTGTTTATAAACTTGTTTATAAGCCAACTAGTTTATGGTATTTCTTTATAGCAGCCTGAATAAACTAAGACAACCATCATCCAAGGTTGGAAGGGTGAATCCTTCTCACATTTAAATCAGAAAGTTGGTTTCACTTCTCATTTGTTTCCATAAAAAGATAAGCTTCTGTTCATCATTCTTCTTATTGACTTGTTCTATGACAGTGACAACCTTCCTGGATTGATGTCAGAGATATCTTCATCCTCGGATGAAAGTTGCTCTAGTGAGAAATTTATTTTCAATGTGTCCCTTTGGCACAAATATCATTATGGTTGTTTTCAGATATGTCCACAAGTCTTCTGATACTCCTCTTTTTGATAGAGCTTAATTCTCCTCCACTTGAGTGTGGTCTGTACTTAGTGACTCTCTTCTGAATACATAAATTGTGGCAGAAATGACAGAGCATAACCTCCAAGGGTCAGTCATAAAATACACTATTTCCCATCTTGTTCTTTCTCTTGGATCACCCACTCTTGGAAACTAGCTGCCATGTTTTGAGGACACTCAACAGCCCTAGGGATAGGGTCTATGCAGCAAGGAACTGAAGTCTCCTCCCAACAACCTGCACGAATTTCCAGACATATGAGTGAGCCACCATATAAGCAGGTCCTCCAGCTCCATTCACACCTTCAGAGGACTGTGGCCCTGGTCAACAGTAACCACAGGAGAGACCCTGTGCCAGAATCACTCAGCTAATTCCTCCTGGATTCCTGGTCCACAGAAACCATGTGAGATAATAAATGTTACTGTTTTAAGCAACAAAGTTTTGAGGTAATTTGTCACACAGTAATAGACAACTAATACAGCCACGATTATCAATTAAAATTAATTAGGCACCTACTCTGTGTAAGACAGCATGTGCCCCATGTATGTATGTATATACAGCATCCTTCCTGAATAGGTCTTGCATTTTCTTCAATGACATTTGTGAATCCTGGGGGAAAGCTGTGAAGCAAGAGCTTCCATTCCGACTATCAACTAAACTCATTTCGAGAAACAGGTTTCCCCGCCCACTCTTTTCTTCACTCTGGAAAGGATTTTGTTTGTCGTTTAAAAACAAGTCATGCTGTTATCATGGATGTCTTCAGAATCTGACACCATGCCATATTTATGTTTTGTTCTATTTGTTGCCTTCCAAGTGCAGCTGAGACACAGCAACATTTTCAGATAACAGGAGAAGAAAACAAATTCTTGGAAGAAAGCTGTCACCCAATTTTATTGGCAGCACAAAACTAAGTTTTTAGCTAACAGGACACACATAAATATCACTGATGCTTGCTTATTCCGAATGTTATGTCTCCCTGGCTCATCATTAACAATACAGATCAACACCCAAGACTCACAAATAGAGAGGGAATGTGAATGCCAACAGAATGACAGTGCCTGTGGATGGCACAGATGATCTAGCAGCTATTTAGAAAATTTCATCTCGGGTGCTAACTCTAGGCAGTGAATGGAACAGACTCTTTCATCTGATTTACACTTTATGGCTGTTCCACTTTTAAGGAGGTCTGAGAAATGTCTGCCTGCATCCCAACTAATGTTTCTTCTTCTGTACTCACTCTCTGAAAGACTCTATAGGCCATGCCTTTCCTCCCTCCCCAAGAGACTGGCCCCTCAGGACCCAACCAGAGCTTCTCTCCAGGTCACCAATCCATAGCTCCAAGCAAATGCCATTCAGAGAATGACACACATCAGTGCTTAACACTTTTGGCAAGAAGTAGAAGCCATTAGACACCCTAGGTTGGAATCCTGGCTTAGCCATTTCTCAGCTTTGTGACCCTCAGCAAGTTACTCAATCTCTTTCAGTTTCAGATTCCCAGCTATAAAATAGTATGATAGACTAGTCCCCATTTCCCAAGGTTATAAGGAGATTTAAATGAGGCAATACGGGTAAAGCACTAAGTGGTACCTGGCTTACAGCCTATGGTCAAGAAATAATAGCTGTCACTATTTTTATCATAATTGCATGACTATATGGCCAGTAGAAAGCTGTTTCTCAATTAGCGCCCTTGTAAAGAACAACTGCCTACCTGGGATCTAGGGGGCACATGTCCCTGTTCCCCCCATCTTCCTGCCCTGCAAAGCCCTAGAGTCTTCCACTTTGCTGTCTTTCAGAAGCAATCACACCACTTTGCCAAACAACTCCCAGGAGTCAAACAGTTTGTGGGTTAAGGCAGATCACATAGTTAGAGGGAGCTTTGAGTATGGAGGATCTATAGCTAGTGCCACTTCAGGTGAGTCCAAACACCTGGACTCCCTAAATGAAAGAACTCCCTAAATTCTGGTCCAAAGTGGGTGGGGGCTCAGCTACAAAGAACAGTAAGTCTTGCTTTCCCATAAGTATTTTATATGTGGCATGCTTGCAAAACCACAGACATCCCCGTGAGAGATGCCAACTCTAAGACCAACCCTACATACAAGCCGATTAGCAAGTCACCAGCAGGACATAGTCTCTGGGCCACCGAAAGGCTCATGAGAATCTGAAGTTTCTTTACAGGGACCAGGACTTTTATTTCACAAACACAGATATTTCATTAAGCAAATATAACTGGAAGAAGTAATCCAAAATAGCTGATCTCAGATCATTTCACCTGAGAGTAAGTTTTAAGAGAGTGGAAAGGGGAGAAGGCAGAAGCCAGAAGGCAGGAGATGACTGGTTGGGAGGTAAAACACTAAGCATGCTCTCTGGAAAGCAGAGCCAAAACAAGAAGTGTGAGAAACTGTTTAGGGAAAATGCCTGTGAGAGAAGATACATGGGGAGGGAGCCAGAAGAGACTTGGAGAACTGTCAGAAGTACAATGAAGACCTGACCTCAAGTAAAGAGGAGAGTGAAGGAAAGAAGGAAGATAGGAAGGAAGCACCTAAGACTGCAGTGCAGTTGCACATTCAACAAGGCCACTGGGGAGTCCCCAGGCCAAAATCACTTGAAAGAGGAATTCTGTGCCTCCGAGATGCAGGCCTGCCTTAGTGTTCCAGCCTGGTTTAGTCCCTGGCCAGGAGCAGCCCATGGGAGGCACGGCTTCAGCAGAAACGTGTTGACAGACTTCAGAGCACAGTAGCTGGGGTCTTCCATCGACTGCATTTCGTGGAGAGACCAGAGGCAAATCCCATGGCTGCCACATAAATAAAGGTTGGAAGTTGAAGAAAACCAGTATTGTCTCATGTTGCACTAGAAGCAGCCCTGCCAGCATCAACATTAGACAGAGGATTTTAGCACCTCACACCAGGTCACAGAGAACCATCATAGCTTTCGATCCCACAAAAAACTAATATGGACACACTGAGCCAAACAACCTTCCTTAACGCTTAGTTGTTTTTTGTTTGACTTATGTCTTAGAATTCCCACCCAAGTCCCCTACGGCATGTGATCTAGAATAGAATAGCTTCCATGACAGCAGATCCTATTCTCTCCTTTCTCCCCTCTCCCATGGAGGCAGCAATAAGCCCTGGGCAGAGGAAGAGGGAATGTTGTCTGAGGCTGTTGTACCAGGGAGATCAAGATCAGGGTGAGCTACCTGGCAAAGGCAAGGGAGATGAATCAAGGAAATTGAAAACAATGTTTTTCCATTTCAAAACTTTGCCAGCTGTTTACCTAGACAAGAGGGAGAAGAGGATTACATCTTTCATGAGGACATTCACCTAGATTGCACTTTCCAAGGAGAACTGGCTCTCTTGAGCTTCTGCTGGCCCTCAGCCCTTCAGGGCATAAGTGGTTAGAGAGAGTCTGTCCCCTTTTGATACTGAATTGAGCCTCATTTTCTATCGAAAAAGAACTCCAGCTCCCTCTGGCAAAGTTGGCTAAGAAAGCTATCTGTTGGCAAATAACTGTTTTCAGCTCCCTAATAGCCATGATGAAACTCCACAGGTACCTGATAAGAGATGTGGTTGACTCAAGGGGTGCATTAATAGAACCAAAAGAAAGGTAAAGTAGGTGGTCCTACAAAGCTCGCTTTGACAAAGAGCATCCTGCAGGTCCTATTTCATTTAAAACATCCTTAAGAGGCTTGCTATATGCCCTATATTGTTTCTAAATTATCGAAGGAGTTATATTCATAAATTTTATCCAGAGCATATAGAACAGAGAATTAATGTGGCCAGAAAGGTGAAAATAGAATAAGTAGGTCTAATACTTACAGGTAAAATAATTAAAACAGTATTACCCCCAAACAGAGGAGGAAATGGGAGGTATTTAATTGTGCTGTATCAGTATTAATGTTTTCTCTTAAAGATAAGATTTTATATATAAATACATAGACATTATCTGTAAATAAAATAATTTCTTCTTCAAGCATACATAGGAATTTGTCTGGGGTATTTTTTTTCTATACTCTACAGAGCTGCGACCCAAGAGATACGTTACACTTACTGCAGAAATTATTTATCCCATGTATCTGTTAAGATTGAATATTCATCTTTTCTTGAATAGCAGACTGATTATAACATTGAAATCTTGCATAATTTTCCCAAAGATTTTCACTTAATAACTAAGCTAAATGTGCATTCAAAACAGCCTCTGAGCAGCCGTGGTGCATTCACTCCCTACCTGCCTTCTGCTCAGTACAGGTCCAGTGGCTGGATCCGCTCTCTGCCTGTGGGCCATTTGTGTTAAACTGGGACCACAACTCATCCTCAAGCTGGGGAACACTTTGGCCACATCAATATAGCCACTTCCCACTTCTCAAACTGAATGGCAAAAGAAGAGGAAGGAAAATTTATAAAATGCCTGCTGTGTGCCTAGCATTGCTCTAGAGCAGTGCCTGTCATACTTTTTCACATTATTGGCATCATCTGGACGCTTTTTACCTTTTTTCCTAATCACTCCTCCCCCATTAATTCTTAATACCACAGACAGACCGTAAATCTCTTTGTGTACTATATGACTATCTGGGCTTTATACATAAAAAGAATAAAGCTTTTTTGCCCCCTTCCAAGAACCAGTTTTCATTCCCTTGAGGGCAATATTGCCCTCATTGAGAATGCATGTACTAGATGCTCTACCTCATCCATGTAGCCTTATTTGAGGCAGGATAGTGTTATGGTTAAAGTATAAATTTGAGCCAGACTACCTAGATTAAAATCCAAGTGCTACCACTCCCTAGAGGTTTGATCCTGGGCAATTAACTCCAATGTGCCTCAGTTTCCACATCTGTAAAATGGGGATAAGAATGGTATTTACCTAATAAGGTCAATTGTGGAAATTAAATTACTTAATATGGCTGGGCACAGTGGCTCATGCCTGTAATCCCAGCACTTTGGGAGGCCAAGGCAGGAGGATTGCTTGGGCTCAAGGAGTTCAAGATCAGCCTGGGCAACAAAGTAAGACCTTGTCTCTACAAAAAAAAAAAAAAAAAAAAATCAAAAAACTAGCCAGGCACAATGGCACACACCTGTGGTCCCAGCTCCACAGGAAGCTGAGGCAGGAGGATCACTTGAGCCCAGGAGGCCAAGGCTGCAGTGAGCTCTGTTCATGCCACTGCACTCCAACCTGGAAACAAAGCCAAAATGTCTGTCTCAAAAAAAAAAAAAGTTAATATAAGCAAAGTGTTCAACATAGTGCCTAGCACATAGGAAGCACTATACAAGCTGTTGCTGTTTTATTAGTAAATCCAAAACCTTAGAAGTATCACAAAGTGTATCTTAACAAAGAGAAAACATATCTTTAGAGAGTAAGAAAATAATTGGCCCAAGTCCACACTGTTGTGAAAGGCTGAAACTGGGACCGAAGGCCAGGGTCTTCAAGACACCAAAATATGCATTTTCCTGTCTATATCACCTCCATTATACCATGAAGCTCACAAAAGATACCCCTGGATAACTCCAAATGGTGTCCCCCATTGAACACAAACCACTGAGAGAATACTCTCCTGTTTTCCCCTTCCAAAAAGCATACATATTACTCTTCCAAACATAGGGAAACCATGCCTTAAGTGATCTCCTTAGATAGATAGCAGTGCTTTTCCCAGCAAAAGGCACCGAGTTCCTTCTTTCCTCTCATCTTAGGATGAAGAAGGCCATTTGATATCATGCAAAATATCAAGGTCTAGGAATCAAGAAACTGACCCCATCCCCAGGTCTGCTAGGCTGTGATCTTGGGCCCATCACCCTCCTCTCTGGTCCTTGGTTTCCTCATTCGTTCTTTGAGCCAAATCAGCTTTATAAGTTGCAGAATTCTGGGATTACAACGCTAGTGTGAAAGGTGGCAGCCATGACAAGTACAAGCCCAGCACCACGTAAGTCTGCATTTTACCCACACCTGCTCAGCAAGCCAACCCAACGCCGAAAGGAACAAGCACAAGCCTCTGCCACAGTTCTGGGAAGGCAGCACCTTGTCCTAGTGCATCTGACGGCATCCCCTGGCCAGGTCAATCTAAACAAAAAGGGACATTCTGTCCCCATCCCAGGCCCACCAGCAGAGGAGACGTGGGCAAGAGAAGCTTAGAATGACTCATTAGCAGATCTAGCCTTGCTTCTCTTTTTTTCTTTTTTGAGATGGAATCCCACTCTGTCACCCAGGCTGGAGTGCAGTGGTGAGATCTCAGCGAACTGGAACCTCCGCCTCCCAGGTTCAAGCAATTCTCCTGCCTCAGCCTCTCAAGTAGCTGGGACTACAGGCGCACACCACCACACCAGGCTAATTTTTTTGTACTTTAGTAGAAACAGGGTTTCACCGTGTTGCCCAGGCTGGTCGCGAACTCCTGAACTCAGGCAATCCACCCACCTCGGCCTCCCAAAGTGCTGGGATTACAGGCGTGAGCCACCGTGCGGGGCCGCTAGCCTTGTTTCTTTAACTTGATGCTATATTTCCTTAACTTGAAAACATTGAGTAGGGATTAATGTCATTAGATAATGACAAAGATGATGGTTTTATGTCTGATGTGATGCAAAAAAAAGGTGCATATGGCCTACAGAGGTCTTAGAATGACAGCCATGCATATGTTTTGTATTAACATTTTATAACATGAGAGTAATCCTGTGCATGTGGTTTTGAGTTCCTTTTAACTTAAAAAGTTGTGAACATTACTTGTGAACATATTCCCATGGCTTTAAATTATTTTCTAAACTATAATTTTTTTATTTTTTTATTTCAATAGCTTTAGGCATACAAGTGGTTTTTGGTTATCTGGATGAATTATATAGTGGTGAAGCCTGGGATTTTACTGTATCCTTCACCCTGTATTGTACATTGTACCCTAATAGGTAGTTTTTCATCCCTCATCTCCCTCCCACTCTCCCCACTTCTGAGTCTCTAATGCCCATTATACCACTCTGTATGCCTTTGCATACCCATAGCTTAGCTCCCACTTACAAATGAGAACATGCAAAAACCATGATTTTTAATGGTAGTTTATGTTCCATCCTAAAAGTACACCATCGATTATTTAGCAATTTCTCTCTTGTAAAATGATTAGATTATTTCCAATTCTTGTATTCTATATAAAGCTACTAGAACATCCTTGTAAATAGATTTTTGTGTGAATCTCTAATTGTTTTCATATGATAAATTTCTAGAAGTGGAATTACAAAGTCAAAGCAGGTAAATGTTTTCAAGACTCCTGAACATATCATCAAATTCCAATGGAAAGATAATATAACTTTTTCCTCCCACTACCAGTACATGAGAGGTTCTATGTCACCTATATGTCTCAGTTTCCTTATCTATAAAATGGAGATAATAGTATATACCTAATAAGGTCATTGTGCAGATTAAATTAATGTAAGTGAAGTGTTTAAAATGGTGCTTAAACTCTTGTCAACTATAGTTTTGTCATTTTTCAAAATATCTGCCAATGTATTTGGTTAAAAAATAATATATTGTGGCTTTAATTGCTATTTCCTTGATTATTATTGGAGTTGAAGATGCTTCCAAATTTCTTCACTTTTGAAGTCTTTGTTGATATCCTTTGCTTATAAAAGGAAAATTTTCAAAAATCTTCCTAATAACACCTTTTGTGATTCATCCTACTTAATGATTCTTACATCAGCTGGAAAAAAAATAGTGCATTTTTGAGACTCAAAAATTCAAACCAGTTCTAATTTTTCATTACTCTATTTTTGTTTTATGGCAATTATCACTTACTTTTCTGCAAGGCTGAAAGAAAAAAAAAAACTAGCATAGGTTTTTGTTTCCTTAATGCCTTTCAGCATTAGCCACACCTGAATGAGCCTCTACTGTTTTAGGAAGCCACATCATCTGTTATTTAACTGAAAAAAAATGGAAATAGTGAAAAGTTTTGTGCAAAGAAACAAATTCTGTTCCCAAGACCCTCAAACAATCAGACTCTCAATGTTTCTTAGCATAGGTTCCTCAATCACCCCATTCCCTGGGAGAATTCATTCAAAAGGCATATTTTAATGCCCCTCCTCAGACCTCCTTACTTAGAATCTCAGATCAGTGGCCCTAGAATCTGACAATTTCACAAGCTTCTCAAGTGATTATCTGAGAATCACAAGACTAAAGTATATCTTGTTTGCCAAAGCATGTGGTTTATAATCTGTTTTACAAAAAAATAATTAAACCAAAGGTAGAAATCCATCTTCAGAACTATGGCAGATTTGAAGCATTATTATTTCTATTAAGCATGGATTTCCCGCTAAGTTACTAACTCAAGTTAAACTGAAATAGATGAAAGGATAAGAATACAGTTTTAAAAAGTTTATTCAAACAAAAAGCTGGAAATAGCCATCTGGGAGACACAGACTCCAGAGAAAAGGGGTTGGTGCTCTGACATTAAAAGTTAACTTCTTGTTTATATAGGAAGAAAACAAAGAATTTTAGTAGGATTATAACATTTTCTATACAAGGCTAATTTATGAATTACAGCAATTTAATTGGTTACACTGTCTTCCCATACAGCTTGTTTTGATTTCCTTTTCAATTTAAAAAGAAGATATTTAACATTCCACATTAAGACAATGTGATAGCAATGAAGTCTTTGTGTAAGAAAAGTAAGAGGGAAGATAATCGATCATCTATAATGAAAATCAACAGTGAAGCAGAAAGGGGTCTTCTCTGGCACCCTTTAGTCATTTACAACATTTTACAAAACAATGTAAGTAAGGAAGAAGACTAATCTATAATCCGAGAAACAAAGGTTACAACTGCCTGTCACATGACTCAGGCCCAATAATGACATTCCTTTAAGGCTCAAAATAATTTAGAGTTCCAACAACTTAGATTTTTGAATTACTTATATTTACACTCATCAATACAGCTAAATCATGAGAGAAACTTGCTATTCCTCATCTCTACCCCACCCTCTTTCTAGCTGTGTGACTTTAACAAGTGACTTTCTGAGGCTCGATTTCATCATTTGTAAAGGGGGGACATCATGGCACTCTGTCTCACAGAATTATTCCAAGAATCGACTTAGACTATATATGTTAAGTGTCTAACACAATTTCTAGCACCAAAAAAAATGACAGCTGTTACAGCGGTGGGATGAAAATTTATACAGCTGAGGTGGAGGAGAAAAAGGTCCATAGGAACAGCCAATAATTTTGGAACACTACAGTCTACAAACCACTTTCACAGTCAATATCTCATTTGATCCTTTGAATATTTCCACGAGATAGGAGGAAAACCTATTTCTATATTCCTTTCACAGACTGAGGCAACTGAAGCTTGACCAAAGCTATATAGTTAGTTAGTGGTAGAGCTTGAACTTCTGACTCTAGAAATCAATATGTCAATACTTGTCAACAATATAAAAGCCCAAAGTCTCCTACAGACCACCTGCACTCATCTTATGATTAGAAACATTCTCTAGTGTGATTCAATCTAAAGAATACTTTTTCCCGACTTAGAAAGTACAATAAAAAAACAGCTAAATGACACCGATGTCAATTATCATTATTCAGATTCTTAATTGGCTCTAAATTGCTTTCAAGGTTACCTACAATTCAGAAGAAACCATCATGGCAGCTTTCAAAACCTCCATACTACAAAACTATTCAAGACTGGTTTACAGGGCAATTCAAAATGTCCTCTCCTCCTCTAAGAGCTCACAGCCTTTCACATTTAAATCTGTTTGTTCTCTCCTGGTTCTTATAGTTCCCAAGCATCCTCTGCATTTGCTATAAAGAGTGTTTGCATAATATTTGTGATAAGATTTAGGTCCAAATTATCAAAATGAAAATCCTCTGTCCTGAGGTATAAGCTAATGAAAACTGATATTATTTTTATTCAATTCCCTAAACCCCTGATGTGGAACATGTTCTAGTCTGCAACATTTTTAACTTTCTCCACAACTAAAAATATTATCCACAGAATTATAAAACTAAGGGGGAAATGACTCATTGAGATTGTAAACAGCATATCACTCTTCATGGATCAATGCATCATTTGAATACAGTCTTATTCTGCGTTCCCAGCTTAAGTGAGGACCATTCATAGTTCAGCACTTCATAATTACATACAATTAACAGCTTGGAGGCTGAGCAGCAGAGTGACTGGTAAGCACTGAAAGCTACAAATCTGTTTTGCAGTAATGTATATTTTTTTCTCCCTTGATTTTCTTTATTGTTGTTTTGCTTGTTGCCTGTTAGCATACCTCTAGGGAATGTTTCAAAGATGTAATGTTAATGAGCAAACACTTGTGAGATTGCCAGTCATGTCAGATGACTTTCTTTCCAGGGCACAGAAAGGGGAAAATGAACTGACACATTGTTATGCAGCAAAATAGAATTATGCAGAAAATGCAAAATTATGCAAAATGTTATTTATGCAGAGCACATTAATGGAGAACACAGAGTATCACTGATTAGGAGTAGCAAAGTAGGAATAGATCTGAGTATTACTACCTACTAAAGAATCTTGTTAATACAAGAATAACATGGGTATTTCAATGCAAGACGCAGGAGTTATTCTATCTATCCCTAAACTCATAGACCAAAGGATAGGGCAATGAGCTAGGGGATAAAGGAGGCAGAGATTTGCAAGGATAGTAGGCAAACAAAGGTCTGTCAGAGACTCAAGACTCACTAGATGTTAATAATAAAATAATAAAAACAGCAATAATATGAACACAGCTGACATTTATTGACTGCAAAATATGAGCATTGTCCTAAGCACCTCACATGCACTGACTCATTTAATCTCACAACAATTCTGTAAAGTAACATTATCATCCCATTTTATAGCCAAAGAAACTAAGTCTCAGAGAGCATAAATAACTTGCCTAGGGTCACATGGTGAATACATAGGCAAAGACAGAATCTGAACCCAGAAGCCTGGCTCTGAAGCCCCGTCTCCTCATGGCTGCTAAAGAATGAAACTCCAGAACTGGGGGATTCTACAGCATTCTTATAAATTTTCAAGTTTATAGGCCCTTTTAAAACAGATGAAAAAAAACAATGGGTGTTTTCTCAGAAATACGTATACAAGCTCATACCAAATTTTATAAATAATTTCAAGGGCACAAGGATCCCTTGAGGTACATCCTTGGATCCTTGTAAAGACCCCTGTTCTAGATGAAACAGGTAATAAAATTGGCACATTAGATTGATTCTAGATACTCACAGATGTAATAGATCTCTCAAAAAGTTACACGCCATCATACCATGATGTGCAATGGGACACAGGACACACGTACCATCACTGTTCTCTTCAAGAGGACCTAAGACCCTGGCTCTTCCTTTTGCTCTATGAGCCTGCACTAAGATTTTTGAATTTACAAATATATTTTGTCCTTGTGGTTCTAGTTTGTTCAGTTAGTGTTTGTTTAATCCTTCCTCTTGGTGGCCTTGCTATCCAAGAGCAGTTATTAATACTGTTTATGAAAAATGTAAAAAAGGAAAGGAGGGTGGGAGAAAAGTTAGTTCTGCAAATGGTGCCCTGCTGTGGAACTCCTCCATTCCCTAAGTTCCCTTAGAAAACTCAGCTCTCAGCATGCCCCTTTTTCTCAGAAACCCAGGTGGAATTGTTACCAGATGGAAGGTCTTGACTGTGAGTTGTCCAGGCTTCTTTGGCATACTGAAAAAAGAATTGAACAAAATGCACAAACAAAGTAACAAAAGAATAGGCAATGAAAGACAAACAAGATGAAGTAAACAAAGCACCGATTTATTAAAGAAGCAAAAGTACAATCCACAGAGTGGGAGTAGGCTGGAGCAGGTGGCCCAAGAGCCTCCCCTATTAGGGTTTTTATTAAGCTACAAAAGTTTGGTAACACTCCTAGGTGCCCTTTAGAGGCCTCCAATTACACCCTATGAAGGATTGGCCTGCGACCAATCAGAGGCTGAAGTGGAGACTTGGCCCACAGTCAGTCAGAGGCTAACTGGAAGGAATGTGTGATGTCCCTTGATCAGCTCTTGGGCCCTAACAGCATGAATATTTACCCAGGATCACTGATAGTCAACTGATTTCTACTGAAATGGATCAGGCTTCCTATGAGACATGATGGAAAAGGGTAAATACCTTCTCTGCAAGACTCTGTAGAAACTCTGTCTAGTTATCACAGGAGCGAGGGTGTGGCCTGGATGCTGCCTAATCTTGCTTAGAACTGTCTGCACCTGCTGTTCTTTCCTTATGCCTTAACCTTTGGTTACCCTAATTCCCTATTCTCCTGCCTCAGAATGGGCACCAAACTAACAGAACAATTTCATCTTCTTTGCTTAAAATGAATAATACTGGCAATTTGCCAATATTTCCAGCATACTCATACTAGTAGAGTTAGCAGTTTCCACCATGATGGGATTTGAGGGGCAATGTCCACCGTGCCAAAACCCAGCCTGTACCCTGAGGAGCTCACAGCCAGAGTCTTCCAGAGGAAGACCAGACTGGAGTGAAAAACTCCTCCCCCAGACGTGTGAAAAGCTTCACCAGGTTGCTGACATTTGATCAGAGCCTTGGAGGACAAATAGAAGCTCTTCAGTGGAGAAAGAGGAAAGGGCATGAGAGGTGGAAGGAAAAGCAGGAACAACAGCATCCTGTGGTGGAGGAGACCAGGAGAAGCCCAGAACCCTGGAGAGAAGGCCAGAAAGATGAGCTGAGGTCAAGGTGTGAAAGGTCACCTACCTTGGGTAGAAATTTGAATTTTATCCTTTAAGCCATTGGTTCCCAAACTTCAGGATGCATAAAAGTTAAGAGAACTTGTTAAGAGTACAGGTCCCCAGGCTCTCCTCCCAGAGCTTTCAATCAATAGGTGCACATTTGACAAGCAGGTGATTCTAATGCAAGTGGTCTGTAAACCACATTTGAGAAAAAAAAAATGTCTTAACCTGCTGAAAGGAGAGCTGCTAGCAAGCTAAATGGTTTGCTGTCGTTATGCCCATTGCATAGAGAATAATGTGCACACAGGAATCCAGGGTTCCATTTGGCCACATCCATAGTGAACCCTGGGTATTACAATCCCATCTAAATAGACCCTGCCCTTACAGCGGGAGACAGGGGTCTGAAACAGTAGCACCATTCAAGACAACCACATGCATAGCCCACACCCGGGAGGACCCAGGGAAAGTGCCAGTCATGCTGCCTGGACTTAGTAGGTGCTAAATAAATGTGAAGGGAATCTCCTCTCTGGAAAGCAGAGGAAATCTAGCATCCTCATTTCAGCAATTCAGAAATCTCATGGATTGTAATTAATATCCAGCCAGCATTTTGGTCATCAAAGATTATCATTTCCTCTGGGGACAAGGTAGGTGAAAGAACAATCCCCTATAATGGGTTTTGCATCCTTGCTTCATAAAGGGAGTGGTGAAAGTTCCTTGGAGATTCGTATGATGGCAATATCTTTCTAAGCTTCTAGCAAGAAGTTTCTGGCTGCTGATGGCTAATGTGAAAAGGTGTTGCCAGATCTTTATACTTGGCTGTGATTACTCTGCCCACAAATGTTAGTGAGAGTCTGAGCTGAGTACCTGGGAAGGATTGAATTTACTTTCCCAGATACGGGCACATCAGAAACATTCATTTAGTCCTTTCAGAGAGCTGGTGAGAAACTTTACGCCACACACCCCCACTGAGCACAGGATCCGCTTAAACTCTCAGAGGCACCAAACATCCTCTGAGTGAGCAAAGCTCTGAGGCCTGCTCCCATCAAAAAGGTTTCACTGATGGTTGGACTTTTCATCTTTGCAAAGGGAGGATTCAACTCACAAAAACCCCTACTGCAGCTCCCTATCTTGCTTCGGGATCCATCATTTCCCAAGGTTCGATTCTCTCAGCCTCACCACTTGGAAGGAATGTGTGATGTCCCTTGACCAGCTCTTGGGCCCTAACAGCATAAATATTTATCCAAGATCACTGATCATCAACTGGTTTCTACTGAAATGGATCAGGCTTCCTACAAGACATGTTGGAAAAGGGTAAATACCTTCCCTCTAAGACCCTGTTTAGTGTTTACTTCTCTAAAACATTCGATTATTGCACGCTGAGAAAAGGGACATGGGGAGGTCCTGATTTGTGGTGATTCAATGCAGAGTAATTATTGAAAGTGTTTGCATTTGTCTGAATAATACTAACTTTAAGACTATGTCATTTAAAGCAAATTGTGGGATATTATTTTTCTGGCAGCAATAATCAGGCATTTTTCATAAAATGGCTTCCTTGCAAGAAAATCGCCAAATAATGGCAGAAAAACACTCGGTTCTAAATTCAATGAAGCACGAGGAGGCAAAGTGAAGATTAAAACGGCTCTCACGCTGCGGATACAAACTGGAGTCACTGAAAGGATGTCTTGCTGTTCCCGGGCACGCCGGGAGCCACTGCTGAGGCTCTAATGGGCCCCACACAGGTCTTTAGAGTGGCTGCCTCACAGGGCGTCTGTTATATCCTGACCTAGGGGCATGCCAGATGAAGAAAACATGGGCCCAGCACTCAGGAGACAAAAGCTTCTCTGCACCAGAGGAGATGTGCCGGCTTCCACCCAGGTGTTGGACTGGTTCCCACAGCCTGTCTGTTTACCCCTTTGCTCCAAGAGTCTCGCAAAACCCATCTCATGAAAACCACACGAGACCTCCACATAGGCCCATGGTGAGGCTCAGGGAACTCCCGAGCCCCAAAGCTAATAATTTTCCTATTGTCATCTTGCCTCCCCAGCAATGCAAGGGGGAGGGGCACAGACCCCTAAGAACAGTATCACATTTTTAGAATCTGTTCTTGTTATATTTCTCCATGCAACTCTAGTTCCAGTAAAAGCTTCCTCTGGTTTTTGGGAATAATATCTGAGTTTTATATTTTCAAATAAGAGCTACAGATTTAAAATTCTTGATTCACTCTATATACTGCTTTTAGATTTGTCTCCAATTCAAACAAGCGTACACTGAGTGTCTTACTGAATCTGTTCCTTCCCAATACTACCCAAGGCCATCTGTGAGACAGCCCTATCCTGACTAGGTCCAATGACACCCTCTCCTAGTCCACAGGAGCCGCCCTTGTTTGAGAGGTTGTGCCCCATCAGCTCTGCACGCCAGCCCTCCAGCAGCTTCGGAACTGCTGCATCCCTCTGTAGTTCCTACTGTTCTTCCTGCCACAGGTCATTTTCATTCCCACACCTTCGCAGAAACCTCTGCCTAGAATGGGCCCCTCCTAATCTCTCCCAATGTAGTTCTACAGTTCCTTCCAAGTGTTCCTCAAGATTTAACCTACACTCACTAAATCTCTGCTGAGGGATGCTACTCCACAATGTTATGTCTCCTCCAGTGTTTGCCCCACTTAAAAATACAATGTTTCTCTTTGATTTCATGTGTATATCATTTCCTCCACCTGGGATTTGAGGTTTGTGGAAACCATGTCCTGTACTTTCTTATGTGGCTTCGTCTCACATTCACCTCATGGCTACTATGTGCCACTCGTGCTGTCTCTCAGAGGATTGAAAATGGTACTTGCCAAAGAATATGCTTTGAATCAATGAATTAACATTTGTTGGCTTAGTAAATACACTCAGAATCCAATAGGTTCATTTGGGTTCCACAATTCCTCTTTATTTTTGTGAAGAGGAAAAGTCTAATAAATGCATGCACCTTGCTCTGTGTGTATTTTAACATGCAGCATGCTATCTCTGCATGAGCAGGGATGGCACCATTTTAAGCACTGAGCTTGATGCTCCCCACCATGGTGGGGGGAATAGTCCAACGCCAAGTGGGGAAGAATCTCAGCCTCTCTCCCAGGAATTGTGCATTGGGCCTGGGATGTGGAGCCAGCTTGAGAACCTGGCATGAAAGAAGCATAGTCACACCCACTCAGCCACTGCAGGCCCTGTTCCCCTAAGATGCCCTAGGACCTCTATAGCTGAAAGCAGACAGGGAAGGCCCAGTTTCCTCGGTGAACCGGATAGGGAAAGGCTCTCCTCCAGCTCCCCACCCCCAAGCTTGTGCTTTGCACACATCGGTCCTCACACCCAAACATCGACACACACCAACAGTCAGTCCACTTCAGGGACAGCAATTCCCAAGAGTGGCCACATCAGAGCAACTCCAGGACAGCACCATCCCTGAGGACAACCCTGGGAGGCCAGTCAGGTGGCAGACATTTGTCCCTGAGATGCTGTCTCCCCCCCTGATCCAGACCATTCTGGGAGTGGCAGGGAACAAGAAACAGACCAAATGGAATTTAAAATTCTGGTGCCAATAGCCATGTAACCTGGAGCAACTTCAATTTCTCCATCTCAATTTCCTCATCTATAAAATGGGAATCAGAATAATACCTACCTCACGCAAGGTAGAGAACTGAACGGGCCAAACAAGTAACATACTTAACACAGTGCTTGTCATTTTATAATGCATTGTGGTTCTTATCATTAACTATTTTCATTAAAATTCAAGATTGAACTTTTTCTCCCTTCTCCTAAATGGCCATACAAGCGTGTTTGCAAGAATCTGTGTTCTCTTCCCTTCCTCCTCACCCATCTTCACATTTCAATTTGCTTTTTTGTTTCCCCCTTTACTCCACTCCTATCCCTACCTACAACCAGGAAAGCACAGGGGCTCCTTCTGAAATTACACTTGAAACAAAAGGAAGTGAGGGTCCATGTTAAGCCTGACACCTCAGTCACATACACCATAGTGCTGTTCCATCCCCCATTCCCTTTTCAGGGTCAAAAACCTCACTTATCCACATTCCATTATTGTCATCTCTGCACTAGAAATTCTTTAACTTTTCAGAATGTTTTAGACATTTTTCTTGTGTACCAATCAGGAAACCGTAATTTAAAAGATATTCTCATCCAGCTTGTTGCAGGATAATAAAGCATTCCACTATCTTCCATTTTGACCAAGATTCACCCAGAAAGTAAATTATATAGAGAAAGAGAGCATGTAGGGAGGTGTGCTGGAAAAATGGAAACTTGTCTTTGTCCGGGTGAAATTTTCCTTTTTTTTTTTTTTTTTTTCTTGAGACGGAGTCTAGCTCTGTCGCCCAGGCTGGAGCGCAGTGGCGCAATCTCGGCTCACTGCAAGTTCCGCCTCCCAGGTTCACACCATTCTCCTGCCTCAGCCTCCCGAGTAGCTGGGACTACAGGTGCCTCCCACCACGCCCAGCTAATTTTTTGTATTTTTTTGTAGAGACGGGGTTTCACCGTGTTAGCCAGGATGGTCTCGATCTCCTGACCTCGTGATCCGCCCACCTCGGCCTCCCAGTGTTCTGGGATTACAGGCGTGAGCCACCCGGCCCCGGGTGAAATTTTCTGTGTTCAGTTAAGTCATTTGGGTTTTGTCTTTTAAGAAACAAAATACAATATAGAACATTAGTTTGCATTTTCCTGGAATTTTGCATGCCTGTGGATCTTGTTTTATTCCCCATTTACTGAATCTATGGTTATTAATATTTTAGTCTCTCAGTAAGTTTCTGTTGTACTAATGGAAAGCATTTGGCCCTCTAGGAGCCAAATGCTACATTGAATAGATCTGTTAACATGCCCTTCAGTAAATTAGCAAAGAGTGTAGCTTCATCTTTTATTTATTAAATAATGAGACTACTTTCATAAATAGCACTTTTTATTTTATTTTAAATGTACTTGAAAAGATTTTATAAGGGTTGAATAACCTCTCCCACCCTACTATGGTAAACAAAATAATGGCCCCAAAGATGTCCACATCCTATTCCTTAAAACCTGTACATATGTTACCTTACATGGCAAAAAAAAAAAAATTAGTAAGGTCAAGGACCTTGAGATGTGGAGGGCTCAGTCTAATCACACAAGTCCTTAAAAGTGGAGAACTTTCCCAGCTATGGTAAGAGAAAGAGAGAGAGGCAATGACAGAAGAGAGGTCACAGAGATGCAAAGTGAGGACTTGACCTGCCATTGTTGGCTTTAAAGATGGAGAAAGGGACAGGAACTAAAGAATACAGTTAGACTTCAGAAGCTGAAAAAAAGCAAGGAAACAGATTCTGCCCTAGAACCCCCAAAAAGGAATGCAGCCCGTACTGTTCCTTGATCTTACTCCAGTGAAATCCATGTTGAACTTCCAAACTACTTAAAGATCAAAAATTTACATTGTTTAGTCTAAGTTTGTAATCATTTGTTGCCACAGTAATAGAAAATGAATACATCGACTCAGAACTAACCCTTTGACTTCAAAGCGAATCAGAATGCAAGGTTCTCTGAGCAAGCAAGAGGGTAGCCATTGAGCATGGACTGGGTTGTAATTGCAGCTCTTTTTGCATATACTGTTCACTTGCTCGTATTCAGTAGCACAAATGTATAAGTAAATGAATGTCTAGTAGTTAGAAATTCCTAAGAAACACACAATAAGGGTTGGGAGTTATAAAAAGACAATATATTGGTTTATGGATTATATATGAATTATATGATCATTAAGAAATATTAAGCCACTACCAATCAATCCCCATAAAAAGAGAGTCTCTAGGCCAGCCTTCGTGGCTCACACCTGTAATCCCAGCAATTTGGGAGGCCAAGGAAGGTGATCACCTGAGGTCAGGAGTTCGAGACCAGCCTGGCCAATGTGGTGAAACCCTGCCTCTACTAAAAATACAAAAATTAGCTGGGCATGGCGGCGGGCGCCTGTAATCCCAGCTACTCAGGAGGTTGAGGCAGGAGAATTGCTTGAACCTAGGAAGCGGAGGTTGCAGTGAGCCAAGTTGGTGCCATTGCACTCCAGCCTGTGCGACAGAGCGAGATTCCATCTCAAAAAAAAAGAGAGAGAGAGAGTCTCTATTCCTTTATTTGGAGACATTGTAACCATTACTAGGAAGGCAATAGATGGGCTAATACTGTTTTGCTAGGGGCATCAAATTACTACACAATTTGATGGCCTAGTGTGGTAGAATAGTATTGCTTCTCTTAATGAAGGGAGTAAGCTCCTAAGCACAATTCTTTGTCAGAAATCTGGCTGAAGTAGGAGGCAGAGGATTCCCCAATTAGAAAAGAAAAGGCTTGACATATAAATGCCTAGTTGAAATGGCACCACAATGAAAAGATAGTGACCAAACATATGTGATTGATTGGTATTAGATCTGCCCCAGCTTTGGATGGAGGAAAGGAAGGTGCTGACGTGGAACAGGAAAAATTAAGAGGCTGAAAAGACTAAAGTCCAACCTCACAGAGGTAGTCAACATAGGTTAGATAAAAGCGCCTGGAGGCTGGGTTTATTCATTTCTTCAAAATGGTACAAACTCAAGCCCAGCCTTACACAATTTATGTAAGCTTGAGGTTTATTCTTTTAAACACTGTTGTGTGATAGATCTTCCTTTCTAGAAAATTCCTTAATCAAATTATTAGCATATATTGTAAATTTCTAAAATTGTGTGCTTGCTTGATAAAGGAGTAAACAGAAGCAGCTACAGAGTTTAGATTCAGTGAAGTTTCTACATAATTGACTATATGATGTGAAAATTTCTGGTTGCATTTGTTCTCAAAAACCAATTGAATTCACAGAATTGCAAGTAGTAGTTCCCCCTGAGGTTTCATGATATAGATTAAAATGTTACAAATTTGAGGAGAATTCAATTTTTTCCGTTATAAACTGTGCAACAGTCACATTTTATTTTTTCATGTTTGGCAAATTGACAGATGACAGAGCCCATGATGATAATAGTGATAGATCTCTCTAATTGCCATTCGAAGTAAATTAATGCATTCCCGCAACAAGTACAGCCAAGCATTCTCATTAAACTTGGGCAAAACAGAAAGGTGCCTTCTGGGGAGTTTTGACTAAATATAATCAGAACATGCACCAGACAAATCAGACTCTATGCGCATCTGGAGAATTCAACATCAGTACTATTTGATTGCTTGCTTACTCCATTTATCTAGGATAAAATGGTAGTTTGGCAGTGCCTGTATTGTCTCAGGAAGCTGAATTTTTATTGACACACAAACGTCAGAAGAAACTTCTACTCAGTCCATCTGACTTCTCTTAAACCAAATTGAAATAAATTTCTCTGATCATAGCTAGTGTAAGACTCAGACACTCATCAAACATTTCAAGTTCCAAACTTTCTGTTTTACTATTCCCAAAGCCAATAAAATGTCCCCAAAACTATAGTATTTCTATATCTAAAAATACCTAGTGCACAACTTCACACACTCAAAGCCATGCAAAAGTCTTGCTACAGGTGCTCATCTTTAAAAATTAGGAAGATGCACCACCATATTCTACATTAATTTGTCTCCTTCAATATGTAAAGCCCCTTTAAGGCAAATTTTTAAATCAAAGATGATCCATACAATATTCAGATTCACTAAAAATTAAAACAATAGATACAAATGGAAAACATTCGCTACTTCTGTGCTAGAAAATACTACTTCCAAATTATACAAAATCTGTTCTTGAAGATTATGTTAAAGAAAACCATTGTTATGGTTTGCATGTGTCCCCTCCAAAATGTCTGTATTAGAAACTTACTCCCCAGTGCAACAGTGGTAAGAGGTGGGGTCTTTTGGGAGGTGTTTATGTCATGAAGGTTCTGCCCTCATGAAAGGATTATTGCCATTATTAAAAGGGCTTGTAGGAGTAGATCCACTCACTTCTGCTCTTCTGTGATATGAGGGCACAGTGTTCGCCCCTCTCTTGCCCTTCTGCCTTCCACTATGGGAAGATGCAGTAAGAAGGCCAACACCAACACCAGATGCTGGCACCATGATCTGGATTTCCCAGCCTCCAGAACTGTGAAAGAATAAATTTTTGTTCTTTATAAATTACTCAGTCTCAGGTATTCTGTTATAGCATCACGAAACAGACTAAGACAACCATTTTTTCCCACATTGTCATTGAAACTTGAATATGGGATGCTTCCCATCGTAAGCAGAGGTAGCCATAAGTGAAATGGAATATTAAGGTCTTCTGACTTTTGCTGGGCTCCCTCTCCATCCCCCCCTCTCTATGTGAAGACCATATGTATCCAACAGACCATGGAATCAGAGGAACCAAAATAATAATAATAGTCCTAGTATAGTTCAGTACCAAAGATATTTGCAACATGATTTGCAAACATCTGGTTTGAAGATAGAGAAAGGGACACGAGCTAAGGAACAAAAGGAAAAAAATGAGAATGCAAAGGAAAGATGAAAAATATATACGAGATTTTAAAGATATGAGAATTTAAATTCAGGAGTAATTCCAGCTTCCTTGGTGTTCCTGGCTTGGCTGTGGTACTAAGAGTCATGGGAAATGGCAGACTTTTGTGCTTAACTTCAAAATCAAGACTCAAAATGCTGAAACCAGTCTAAGGTAGGTGGGACTGTGGTATGGTTTGGCTCCGTGTGCCCACTCAAATCTCATCTAGAATTGTAATACCCACATGTCAAGGGAGGGACCTGGTGGGAGGTGATTGGATCGTGGGGCTGGCGGGTTCCCCCATGCTGTTCTCATGATAATGAGTTCTCACAAGATCTGATGGTTTTTAAAGTGTGGCACTTCCCACCCACCGCCTCTCCTGCCACCTTGTGAAGAAAGTGCTTGCTTCCCCTTCACCATGATTGTGTTTCCTGAGGCCTCCCCAGCCATGTAGACCTGTGAGTCAAATAAACCTCTTTTCTTTATAAATTACCCAGTCTCAGGTAGTTCTTTATAGCAGTGTGAAAACAGACTAATACAGACTGGTATAGTGTACTACTTAAAAGCCTAGGTCCTAAATCCCACATCTGCCACTTAGTAGCTATTAATCTCTTACGTCTCAGTTTCCTCATCAATAAAATGGAGATAGTAATGGTCAATTTTATAGAATTGTTATGCAAATAAATGCATTTCACAAGTCTTCTGATTTTTCTCTGAGAGTTAAAGTGGAGTTTATGTAAAACATGATTTATGTGGAGAAAGAAAGGAGTAATAGAGTTAAAAGAAAAACCTCAGTATCATCACAAAGGTAGGATGAAGGATCCCCAGCAGGATGAGGGAAGACAAAATAGGATCCTTCTAGTGGGACTCTTTGCGGAGGACCACAGAAAGTTGAATGTAAGCAGAAGAGTCATGTGTGATTGTTAGGAAGACCTAGAGTCATCTCTACTCTTTGAACCAAATATCGATTAGCCTGAAAAAAATAAATAAAAAATAAATCAATAAATAAAACAGAAAACTTAAAAGGGGGTTGCAAACATGTGGCTTGCTCATGCTCCATGTTTGAGGGATTAACAAGAGAGGTAAAAAGTCAATAAACTTAATTGATAAAGCTTCATCCTACATGTCCCAGGGAATCCTTAAGCTGTTATTGACATGAGGAGGTGCTAAGGTCTGTTACAGAATTCCAGGGATTAGTACATGTGAGGAGGGCCACCAGGACCATGGGGCTATCAGTGGGTAGATGTGACTGGGATATTTATAGAAGTGGGTAACTGACAACATTCAGGCCACACCTACCCAGAGCCTGGGCCTACATCTGGAGAGATGGGCACCAGCTTGTACTGACTCCACAAGGGCTCTCACAGGCACAGTGTAGGGAAGAAGCAGAAGATCTCACTCCATTGATGCTCTACATGAACAAGACCTCTCCCAGGATTGAATTTCTTTACATAGTAGCCCAAAAGTTTCATAGTGTTCAAAGAGGGCATTGCTAATACCATGCAAGTGCACAAGAGTATTGATGAATAAACTCAACTATTTCTATATAGATGTGACAAATGTCCATCAGTCATACTGACTGCATAAAGCCCACCATGTGTCAAGCAATGTAGCCACTCTTCATCACAGGATGAGCTCAAGGAGATACAAGCCCAACAACAGGACACGGTGCCTCCATAATGGCAGGAAGCTGAAGGCAGAGAAGACACTGGTTCTCAACCCACCCTAACACATCAGGTAACTTGAGTAAGTCACTTCAACTTTCTGGGCTTTAGGTTTCTTATTTGTATATTGAGATCATGGAACTGATAATCACTAAGATCCTTTCCATCATTTTCCATTTATAAATCATAGTTTTGAGGTTTGAAGCTTTAGTCACTATCTCCTGCTAAGCCAAAGTTCAGCACTACATCCAAGACCGCAGAAAATGTCAGGAAAATTTTGGCTCTGTACCCAAAAATAGTCCTGAGTTGACCAGGGGGCCCCTTGATGCTAGGGGATTGAGTGGGGAGAAGGAAGACCTTTCCTCTAGCTTAGGGCAGGCTAGAGAGACCATCTGGCAGCAGAATAAAGGATGTGGTTCTATTTATTCCTTGTACTTCTTCCCCCTGTAGTCCAAAGCTGCTTGAGGTAGTTACTGACAGAGGAAGAAATTGCTAGAAGCCAAAGCTATTCCAATTAAAACTATTAAAAAATCTGATTGTGAGAATGTTTGTTAAAAGAAAAAAAAAAATTCTGCCGTAAGCCTGAACTACAGATTGCCTGCAAAGTGCCCATGTGGTATAGCTATATAAATTTTATTACCTAGTAAAATTTGTGTCTTAAAACTCTTGGCAAGAGACTTCATTTAACTAACCCAGACTTTTTTTTCCCTTGGCCCAGATACAGAAGAATCGGTGCCACTGAATAACATATTAGGCACTTGCTTTTTGTAGTAGATACACTGTTCTTCTAATGTTTTGTCATATAACTTAACTGCCACCTGAACAAGAAATAACTGTTCAAAATTTTTTTACACATCTTAGCTGAAAATTCAAACTAAATTCGACATCAGCCAATTCTTAAAGGGTCCTTTCTTCCTTTGTATCTTTGATTCTCTACCCTCTTTGATATATATGTTTATACAATCAGCACAGGAATCATTATTTAAAGTGTGCATTTTTTTCTGAAATATGTGGCCTTGTGTTCAAGTGGAACGCAGAACAGTTTTTCATCATCTCACTGGTTTTGGAATTTGGATTTTGAATGTCAAATCTTATATTTCTTTTCATTTTTTTTTTGAACTGTTAAGAAACTGTGTGTGTTCTTTTAAGTTTACAGTCTGCTCTGAAATTACAATGTAAATAGCTTTAACACAGTCTAAAGTACTTCTAATGGGAATGAATTATAATGGAAACTATCAAGAAAGGCACTGAGCATTATTTGGAAGGCAGCTTTGTTTCTATCTTGGTTTATCCTTTGCCAGTGGCTCCATTAGGGTATCAGTCAGTCTGCCTGCTGGATAGTAAGCTACATCCATCCCTGTACTACTAGCCAAAAGGAGTAGAAAGCTCTAGGCAGAAGCTGTGGCCCCTTGAGAAAAGAGAAGCTTTCTGTTAAATAGTTTCTAATTCCACCCATATTGGAAATACCAGGTGGGACCATTTCACCATCTTTTCACAAAAAGTATGTCATGCCTCTTTCCTTGCCACTACTATAAGGGTTTCATTGAACTTCAAACCTCTTCTAAATCAACAAGATATCTCACACAACATGCAATGAAGTGAGGTGCTACTTAATCCTTCAGCCTTCCAGAAGCACATTCTGTAGCTCTTGATTATTTAAAAAATGCAAAAGCAAAACTAATATAATAGTAACAAACCCTTATACTTATCATGTGCTTATTACATGCCAGACACCATACTAACGCTTTACATCCATTAGCTCATTTAATGCTCACACACACACAAACTCTAGGGGGCAGTGTTGTCCCCACTGTAAAGACGAAGAAACCATCTTAAAGAAGTTAACTGTACTATATATGGGTTTCTGCTAAATGAGTAGATTTCAGCTTCTCTTGCCACAAGAATTTAAAAATGGGTAACTATGTGTAATGATGTACATATTAACTTGTTTCACTAAGTAATCTTTTTACTATTTATCTATATCCTATAATATCATGTTATAACCTCTTAAATATACACAATAAATTTTATTTTTTTAAAAAGGTATAAATTTCCCAAGATCATATAGGGAAACCAGGTGGAACCAAGCACTAAGTCCAGTCTGCTCCTGAGATGGCTTCTTAGCCAGGTCCTTTATGCTGACAATAGTTAGAGACACATCTTAGAAAGCCAATAGGTGACTTGGAATTAGTGTAATGGGAAAAAATGAACTATTACTTAAATCGATTTTTGAAGAATTTCTCTCAAGGAGAAAGCTGTCTTCATCTTAAGTACACCTTAATAATAAGAATGGTTAATATTCAGTGGGTGCCTACTGTGTGCCAGGCAATTTCCTAAGTATTTTACCTATATTAACCCACTTGATACTCAGTACAATTACCATTTTTGCATCACTACAATGGCCATCTTACAAATGAGGAACTTGAGGCAGGTAGAAGTTAAGTAACATGGAAAAGCCACACAGCCAGGGAGGGTGGAGACTCCATGTAGAACCATGTCGTATGGCTCGAGTGCATATCCTCTTAACACGACTCTATGCTGCCTTTGTGATTATAAACATGTTTGATTATGACAAAAATCATAGGGACAGAGCCTGGATGAGTAAATAGCCAGACAATAAAACAGCTAAGGTGGGTCCGCACAACAAATTACTGGGAATTTCAGGATTTAGGAGCAGAAAAGACAAAGGGAGTTCCAGAATCATCACAGGAACCTGTCACCCAAATTCAAAAGATGAACAAGAAAAATCTTATCGGTAAGAATAGACACAGGACCATTGAAAAAAGGGATGTGTCATAGGTTTTTTTAATTTTTAATTTGTGTGGGCACATAGCAGGTGTGTATATATTTATGGGGCATATGGGATCTTTGATACAGGCATATAGTGTGTAATAATCACATCAGGATAAATGGGGCATCCATCGCCTCAAGCATTTATCCTTTGTGTTACAAACAACCCAATTCTACTCTTTTAGTTATTTTAAAATGTATAATTAAATTATTATTGACTATAGTCACTCTGTTGCGGTATCAAATACTAGTTGTTATTCATTCTTTCTAACTACTTTTTGTACCCATTAACCATCCCCACTTCTCCCCCACCTCACTCCACTTGTCATAGTTTATTTTAAGCTGCTTATTGTGCTGCACTGCTAAGTAACCACTCCATGACACACAGAGCCCTGAGATGGGACACTTTGGGTAATAAAGGAATTGGGATAGTGTCCAGCAAAGAGCTGCAGCATAGAAAAGGGCCAGCAGGAACAGGAAGTAAAAGATCAGCAGAGATGCTGGGAAGTAATGGAAACATTCTTCAATAATCTCCAAAGAGTAGATCACCCACTGTAAATGGGATGTGGAAGTTCAAGCCAGATTCTCTCAGTCTTAATGGACAATCTCGTTGCAACAAGCTGGAGGACTTGGGGAAAGACACCCAGCCCGTTGAAATCTAGGTTGGGCTAGAATTCAAAGTTTCTGGTTTCTAAAATTAAACACTCATTCAATAAGTATTTATTGAGTGCCAACCGAATGCCGGGCCTTGTTCAAGATACTAGGGATACAGGAGTAAGCAAAACGGACTTGGTTCCTGCCCTTTGGAGTTTATAATCCAGTGGGGAAGGCTGACAATTAAGCAGTAAAACACCCTAAAGTGTGGCCAATGGCTTGATAAGGGGAGCCCAGTATGCTAGGGGAGCAGGTGGCAAAGGACCCCTAAACTACTTGCCAGAAGAGGTGGTGCTTAAATTGAATTGCAAAGCAGAGCACTGAGGAGGGATGTTTATGCAGACAGAAAGAAAAGAAAGCACTGAAGAAAGTCCGGAGAGAGCCCTGCAAGTTTGGGAACGGAGAAGAGTTCACATCTGAAACTTCATACTGGAACAGTAAAGATAAAGGGAATGGTGTCAAGATGCAGGTGTAGAGGGCAGGGGTGTCACAGAGGGCCTTGGAAACCACACTGAGGGGTTTGGGACAAAAGGAAGATCAAGTTTCAAACAGGGTAGTGATATGATCAAATGAGAACTACAAAGTTTAAGGTTAAAAAATAAGTGAAGAGGGCACTAAACTTAAGTTTTATTTTCCTGAGCTGAAGGTTTGTGGTGTTTTTCTATTGATAATAAAGAACTGTTCACTCCTACAAGGAGCTATTCTGGACTTACCACTAGCCATCATTATATAGGACATAAATTTGCATGGTATCCTTTGGCAATATCGTTGTCTATACAATCTGTGGACTGGACCCATAGTTATCACCTTTCTGTCTATTGTGTTGATTCACACTCCCCAAAATTATTTTATTTATTTAAAATACACCTTCAGGATTACAAATACTAACTCATGTCATCCTCGTAACAACTCTATGAGGTAAGTACCATTATTATCCCCATTGCGCAGATGAGGAAACTGAGGCTTAAAACAGTCACATGGCTAGTAAGTAGCAGATGCTTTATAGTACACGCACTCAAACCACTACCACATGAAGCCTATCTGGTTGGTTTGGAGAGGCTAAAGACAAAATAATCTAGAGAGAGCACAAACCTAAGTAAGCGGAACATTCACTAGTTGTTTGAACAAACATTTATTTACTCATCTTGGACCAGCCTGGAGACACAAAAATGAATCTGTCCAGTCCCTCCATTCCTAGAGTACCCAGTCTAGCAGCAGAACAGACAATATCCTAAAATCACAATCCACATGAGAAGAGTGATGTGTGAGGATGTTAGCAGTGGCAGGTGAACATCTCACTCTCCTTGGGGCAGAGAAGCCCCCAGGCGAGAAGTTCCCCAGAGGAGCCTGCCCAAGCATACACTGAATGATAAGTGGGATTCCACCAGCTGGGCAAAGAAGAAAGGAACATGAGAGTACCCAATGGTATTGTTTAGGGAATTGCAAATTCTTCAACCTGGCTAAAGACTGGGGACCCCTGCAGGAAATGGCAGGAAATGGGACTACAGAGTGTGCTGGTTCAGGCAGCACTGTCCCTTGATAAACTCCCAGAGAACAGCCACATTGTCAGAAAGCACATTTTCTGCTCATTCCACTGAGCTTAGAGGGTAAGAACACCCTGAAAACTGTGGCCCAAATGTCTCTGTGGACAGTTAAGGTGTTTCCTTGGCCAGAGACGTTTGCTAAAATCTTCCTCTGCAGGTTCTGGGCCTTTGGCATAGTGCCCAATTTTGAAACTGCGATGTCCCCGAAGTTCCTTCCCCATGGAGCTGGCATCCACATCTTATGACTAAATTATAGATTGTCCCATGTAAGATGGAATAATACCTTATAAAAGGAGTAATTGCTTTACCTCAGGACTTCTGTCCCTCTGAAAAATAAGTGAGTTCTATATAAAAAAGAAAAATAAATCTCTAAAACCCAATATAATCTTTTGAGATGTTGTGTCAACTTTGATCACATAAAAGACCCAGAGCCATATTTCAGGCATATATACACTCGTCTTCAAAATGCCTTACCTTATATACCTTATAAAATAATACCTTATCTTAACATTCCTTCTCTAATGATATTAGTCAAAACACTTCTACTTTTTAATTAATTGTTTTGACTTTTTTAAAGCATTATGCCTCCAAGAGACTTTAAGCCTAGAAAATAATTTGACAAACCTAATTACACACACACTCATACACACATCATACATAAACACGTATGGGTTTAAATGAAAATGCAAGGTTGAGCCAAGCACAGTGACTCATGCCTGTATTCCCAACACTTTGGAAGGCCGAGGTGGGTGCATTGCTTGAGCCCAGGAGTTCGAGACCAGCCTGGGTAATACAGTGAGACCTCATCTCTACCAAAAATACAAAAATTAGCCAGGCATGGTGGCGCAGGCCAGTAGTCACAACTATTAGGGAGGCTGAGGTAGGAGGATCACTTGAGCTCGGGAGGTTAAGGCTCCAGTGAGCCATGATTATATCACTGCACTGTCTTAAAAAACAAATAATGCAAGGTTGGAACTGGAACCAAATGGGCATAAAATTAAATAACATGACATTATATGATTCTGTCTCTTTATATGAGCTTTGCAATAACTTTTACTCTTGATGGCTCCCTACGACCTCACAGGAAGGACTAGTATCATTTAGCCACACATATTGCAAATAAAAGGAAGCCCAAAGAGATTACAGGGTGGCTATGATTTTGTGTAAAATGAAGCAGAATGATGAGACACAATCTGGGTCATTCTGGAGGGAAAAGGCTAATAAGGGATAAGAATATCTATTCCAACCTCCCCATTTTACAGATGACCAAACAGAGACCCAGCAGTTGACCCTTAGGCATATGGCCCATGAGTGAAGAAACAGGAATAGAGCCACATTATCTGAAGTCTAGTTCTATGTCCTTTCTGATTCTTTACTTCTCAAACCAGTTTATACATCGTCCCCAGAGATTCACAGAAGAGAGGCACAGAGGACTCATGGTCATAGCATAAAGCTCAAGCATCAAAGGTACTTGAAGATTTGAGGGAAATCATATTATTTATCTAATCTTTATGTAATTCTAATACTTAAATATTATAACAATTAGAAAATAGTATAGATTTAAATGTAATTGCATAATTTTTTTCAAAAACAAAACAGGTGACTTCAAAGAAAGATGATGCTTACTGAAGTTGCTTGGACTACCCTGCAAATTGCCCAGGGGGGCACAGTCCCACTGCTCCCTGCCACCAGGACACATCAGCACCTGCTCCAGGGAATCACGGTGCCCCATGAAAAGTGGAGCAAACTCTTCTCACCCACTCTCCCCCTGACTAGTGACCCTAAGGATTGGGATGAGAAAGAGAAAGCTTTGGAAGAGCCTAATCCCAGGAACTGGGTCATCCCTCTCTAGGAGAAAGAAAATAAATGAGGTTAACTTGCAAGAGAAGTAGAGGAAATGAGAGAGGGATTCTTTGGGAGAACTACAAAGCAACTATTTAGTCTCCAGAAAGAAAAGCCAGCCTGTCAGAAGTGCTAACATCCAGAAGAGCAGAAATATTTTCCCACACTCTAGTTACAAAGGCCTTGTATTTGCTCCTAATGGCAGAAAAGAAAGGCTCACTTCACCACCAGACATTGGAAAGACCTGAATCTTGCCACAGGGCCAACCCAAGGGAACAAAGAACCCTCCTACAATGGGACCTCACAAAAGCGTAGTTTTTAAGCATCACAGTCCCAGGACAGGGTCGTCTTGCTGTTCCCTTAGCAAGGAAGATATGGTTCATGGTCATGGATAAACACCATTGTTGACACTTGACACCTTTTGATCTCAGCTCCTAAGTCTCCTACTTCTACATTAGTCATACCATGCTCTATGCTGTCACTTTTCTCTTTCTCTTTTTTTTTTTTTTTTTTTTTCTGAGATGGAGTCTCACTCTGTTGCCCAGGCTGGAGTGCAGTGGCACAATCTTGGCTCACTGCAAGCTCCACCTCCCAGGTTCACACCATTCTCCTGCCTCAGCCTCCCGAGCTGGGACTACAGGTGCCCGCCACCACACCCGGCTAATTTTTTTTTTTTTTTTTTTTTTTTAGTAGAGACAGGGTTTCACCATGTTAGCCAGGATGGTCTCGATCTCCTGACCTCATGATCTGCCTGCCTCAGCCTCCCAAAGTGCTGGGATTACAGGCATGAGCCACCACGTGCAGCCAGTCACTTTTCTCTTTCTTGCAACTTCTCTCTGCCCTTAGCTTTAAGAAAGGACTTCTGCTTACTCCTGCAAGCATCTCCTGACCTCTAGGTTTCAGGGTGTGCATCTGTCCGTGTTTGTATGCTATATCCTCTGGTCTTTTTTTTTTTTTTTGGGGGGGTAGCTGGGATTAGAGGTCTGTGCCACCATGCTTGGCTAATTTTTGTATTTTTAGTAGAGACTGGGGTTTTGCCATGTTGGCCAGGCTGGTCTTGAACTCCTGACCTCAAGTGATCTGCCTACATCGCCCCACAAAGTGCTGGGATTACAGGCGTGAGCCTCTGCACCAGGCCTGTATCCTCTGATCTTGTTTCAATCTACTAGCTGTGTCTTTGTCATGGCTGCCCACATATGAATTGATGTCTTCTAGATCACATATAACAGCAGCTTAGTAACTTGCTTTTCCTTATTTTCATCACGTGCATTTATCAGATCAAAAATTAATCCCTTGAAAATGTCTTTGCCTAAAGAAAACTCTTTCTTCTTTCTCTGTAATTAATTTTTCTCATTGCATGTAACGTTTTAAAACATTTGCTATCTTCTCAGAATGTTAAATATGTTTGATTTTCTTAGTTCTATTGACTTAATCATAGAACCTCAAATATCACCAGTAAGGCAAATTACAATAGAACTAAGAAATATCAACTTATACACTTTAGAAAGGCAGTGTAATTGGCATTATAATCACCAAACCTAGAGGCGCTGAGAATAGAGGGCAAAGGTGAGTTGCTAAACAAAAAACGGGCTTTAAATAAAAATCTGCTTATCAAAGAGTGAGACTCCATCCTGTGTGCACGATGCCACCAGCCAAGCACACACCTCATGGCAGGAAGCTGAAAAATCCTTCTGGGGAGAAACTGAACGGCCCAAAGAAAAGATCAAAAGACCCTAATCTTTAAGCCTTTCCTGAAAACAAGGAAAATAAGTCTTTCCTGCTTATAACCTGATCCCCTACAGAAAAGCCCACTTTATGGTCACAGTTTTTTATTGTTTTTGTGGCTCACATTTAAATGGGAATAGACAACCAGGGATCACTAGAAATTTGAGAAAAAACTTCAGCACAAAGTGAAATCATAAACACAAGTAGAAAAAGAACTTGGCATAAATGAATAAACTGCAAGGAATGGAAAAGAGAAATTTTTAACATCCCTACTACTCAAAGCCATCTACAGATTCAATGCAAGCCCTATCAAAATACCAACAATATTCTTCACAGAAATAGAAAAAACAATCCTAAAATTTATACGGAACCACAAAAGAATCCAAATAGCCAAAGCGATCTTAAGCAAAAAGAATGAAGCTGGAGGCATCACACTGCCTGACTCCAAAATATACTACAAAACAATAGTAACCAAAACAGTGTGGTACTGGCATAAAAACAGACACATTGATCAATGGAACAGGATAGAGAACCCAGAAATAAATCAATGTATTGACAGCCAACTGATTTTCAACACAGGTTCCAAGAACATACATTGGGGAAAGGACAGTCTCTTCAATAAATGGTTTTGTGAAGACTGAATATCCATATGTAGAAGAATAAAACTAGACCTTATCTCACACCATATATAAAAAAATCAAATCAAAATGGATTAAAGATTTAAATATAAGACCTGAAACTATAAAACTATCATACTAGAAGAAAACAAAGAAAACATTAGGGAAATGCTTCAGGATATTGGGCCTGGCAAAGATTGTTTTGATAAGCTCTCAAAAGCAGAAGCAACAAAAAAAAAATAGACAAATGGGATTATAGCCAACTAAAAACCTTCTGCACAGCAAAGGAAATAATCAACAGAGTGAAAAGACAACATACAGAATGAGAGAAAATATTTGCAAACAATCCATCTAATAAGGGGTTAATATCCAGAATATATAAGGAACTGAAACAATTCAACAGAAAAAAAAAAAATCAGAATTTAAGAGGGGTAAATAATCTGAATAGTCATTTCTCAAAAGAAGATCTACAAATGGCCAAACGGGTATACTGAAAAATGCTCAGCTGGGCATGCTGGCTCATGCCTGTAATCCCAGCACTTTGAGGGCCAAGACAGGTGGATCGCTTGAGCTCAGGAGTTCAAGACCAGCCTGGACAACATGGTGAACATGGTGAAACTCCATCTCTACAAAAAAAAAAAAAAAATATATATATATATATATATATTTGTGTGTGTGTGTGTATATATATATATACACTTATACATACAAAAAAAATCAGCTAGGCATGGTGGTGTGCACCTGTAGTCCCAGCTATCTGGGGGCGCTGAGGCAGGAGGATCACTTGTGCCCAGGAGTTCAAGGCTGCAGTGAGCCTTAATCACACCACTGTACTCCAGCCTGGGCAGCAGAGTGAGACCCTGTCTCAAAAAAAGAAAAGTAAAAGAAAAATGCTCAACATCAATAATTATTAGGGACATGCAAATTAAAACCACAATGAGATAACATCTCACCCCAGTTAGGATGGCTATTATCAAAAGGACAAAAAATAACAAATGCTGGTGAGGATGCAGATAAAGGGGAAACTTATACACTATTAGTGGGAATGCAAATTAGTACAGCCATATAGAAAACAGTATGGAGTTTCCTCAAAAAACTAAAAAGAGAAATACCATACCATATGACCCAGCAATCCCACCGAGTATATATCAAAAAGAAAGGAAATCAATAGGTGAAAGAGATAGCTACACTTCCATGCTTATTACAGCACTATTCACAACAGCCAGGATATTGAATCAACCTAAGTGTCTATCAACAGATGAATGGAAAAAGAAAATGTAGTATATACACAAAATGGAATATTATTCAGTCATAAAAAAAGAATGAAATCCTGTCATTTGTAGCAACATGGATGAGCCTGGAGGCCATTATTTTAAGTGAAATAAGCCAGGCACAGAAAGACAAATGCTATATGTTCTCACTCATATATGGAAGCTAAAAAAAAATTGATCTCATAGAAATAGAGAATAAAATAGTAGTTACCAGAAGCTGTGAAGGGTATGAAGGAGGGAGGGATACAGAGAGGTTGGTTAACAGGTACAAAATTACAGCTAGATAGGAGGAATAAGTTCTAGTGTTCTATAGCACAGTAGGATGACTAGAGTTAACAATTTATTGTATATTTCAAAATAGCTGGAAGAGAGTTTTTGATGTTCCCAGCACAAAGAAATGATAAATGTTTAAGGTGATGGATATGCTAATTAACCTGATTTGGTTATTACTCATTATATACATGTATGGAAACATCACATGTACCCCATAAATATGTACAAATATCATGTGCAATTAAAATAATAATAATAATTTATTAAATCCAAATTAAATGTCCACGGAGAGTGAAAAGAACGTAGTGCATTCATGAAATAGAAAAGGAGGGCTGTTTTAAAAAAAAATAGACATAAGGGCTAGGAAAATATTGGAAATTTTTTAATACATGTGAAAGCAAAAAGAAAAACTCAATAAAGTTTGGAATGTGATCTCAGTTGAGGAAATCTCCAGAAGTAGAACAAATAGACAAAGAAATGGAAAATAGGAGATGAATAAGAAAATTAGGGAATCATTCACTGAAATATCCTCCTTTTGCCATGTGACCTGTAAGCGCCCGCTTCTCCTTTTGCCATGACTGTAAGCTTGCAGAGGCTTCCGCAGACGCAGATGCCTGCTTATGCTTCCTGTACAGCTTGCAGAACCATGAACCAATTAAACTTCTTTTCTTTATAAATTAAAAAAGACGCAGAAATAATACAAGTTCCATTATGAGAGAACAGAGAAAAACAGAGGGGAGGATCTCACAAAGACATAATACAAGAAAAATTTCTAAACAGAGTGGCACAAGCGCTCAAATTGAAAGGGTCCATGTCCCAAGCACAACGAATGAAGAAAGACTCACACCAGGAATAAAGATTCTAAAAGTTTCCAGAAAGAAAAAAAGCAGGGTGGGGTGAAGCAAAAGTAAGCATAAGACAGGAGAACTAAGAAGCATAGAATCTGACACACAAGATGTCCTAAGAGAATTCTCAGGACATCAGCTGTGCTTCAAGCCTAGACCTCCCCAAGCAAGAGTGGAACAAAAAGGCAGAGAGCTGCAGGAGAAAGACTGCTGAGGGAAACAACATAACTGGAGAATGAATGAAGTTCTTGAGCATCAGAAAAGAAAGACTAATGATGGGCGTTTGGCAGCTCTCTTGAAGCATTTGGGAAATCCAGCAATAGGTACTAAAACAAAGCAAATGAAAAATGAGACAGTAACAATTCCAAGAATAATAAAAAGAAACATCATAAATAAATAAATAAATAGGCATCATAATTTAATGACTGAGTTTAATTTCACTGATTATCCTGGAATGTTCCAGTAAATCTGAAAAAAAATTAATACAAGAAAGGAAACATGTCATATGCTTGACTCATATGGGTTCATCAGGGAAAATATTTATAAGGCATAATAATGTAAACACTGATCACTTAAAATTTGTGATATAACTACTTTTTGTGTGGGTAGAGCACCTAAATCCTTTCAGCATTATCTCATTGTTTATATGCACATGTCCCTTTGGTTAAAGTTAAAAATAACTCAAAGTGAATAAGAAAAAGCTATCAGAAACATCATGGTGCTTCGTCAAAAAATTAGAAATGGCAATCACCATCTGATCCAGCAATCCTACTTCTAAGTAGATACCCAAAAGAAGTGAAAGCAGGGTCTCAAAGAGATATTTGCACACCCATGTTTATAGCAGCCTTATTCACAATAACCAAAAGGGAGAGGCAACCCAAAAGTTTATCAACAGACACATGGGACCAGGCATAGTGACTCACATTTGTAATCCCAACAGTTTAGGAGGCCGAGGTGGGAAGACCGCTTGAGTCCAGGAGTGTAAGACCAGCCTAGACAACATGATGCAACCCCGTCTCTACAATATATAAAATTTAAAAAAAAAATTAGCTGGAAGTGGTGGCACAAACCTATAGTTCCAGCCTCCTGAATACAGGAGGCTGAGGTGGGAGGATCACTTGAGCCCAGGAGGCGGAGGTTGCAGTGAGCCATGATCACACCACCACGCTCCAGGTTGGGCAATAGAGTGAGATCCTGTCTCAAAAAATAAAAAATAAGATGAACAGATAAACAAAATGTGGTATATCCATACAAAGGAATATTGTTTAGCCTTAAAAAGGAAGTAAATTCTGACATATGCTGTAACATAGAGGAACCTTGAGGATATTACTGTAAGTGAAATAAGCTAGTCACAAAAAGATAAATACTGTATGATTCAGCTTAGGTGAGGGACCTACAGTAGTCAAATTCATAGAGACAGAAGGTAGAATCGTGATTGCCAGAGGCTGAGGGGAGGGAGGACTGGGGAGTTGTTGCTTAATGTGCAGAGTTTCTATTTTGCCAGATGAAAGGTTTGGGGATCTGTTGTATAACAATGTGAATATATTCACATTATATTGTACTGAATTGTACACTTAAAAATGGTTAAGTAAATTTTAGGTTATGTATCTTTTACCACAATTTTTTAAAATTTTACAAAATGAATAGAGAAAGAACATAATGATACAAAAGGTAAAAGATTTAAATTCAGAAATGAAAAATAAAAACATACATAAAATGGAACTTATTTTCTAATGATTGAATTTAAGTTTCACTGATTCTACAGGAATGTTATTCCTAACCTGAAAAAATATACATAAATAGATACATTATGTTTCCATTAACATACAAATAAAACAACTCTCCTGTTTTTTCTTGTTGTTGCTGTCACAGTCAGTGTTGTTGATGTTAGTAATGTAACTTCACAGTGGCTATCATGATCTAGTTTAAGTCACTATAGTAAAATAGCACAAATCTGGGTGGTCATCCTATGAACAAAGTTTAAGAAAAACTCCAAATATACCAAATAAATATCAAAATAGAAAATTACCTATTTCACTATATAAAAGATGAAAACATAAATCAGGATATCCCTACTAAATACTAGAGCTCCTTTCAGATTGTATTAGTGAATATTCTTAGCTGAGTTTTACTTAGTACCTGTCCTGTCCATGACTTTAAAGGAAGAGAGAGACCAGACACAGTGGCTCATGCCTATGATCCCAGCACTTTCGGAGGCCAAGGCAGGAGAATTACTTGAGCTCAGGAGTTTCAGCCTAGCCTAAACAACAAAGCAAGATCTGGTCTCTACAAAAATTTAAAATAATTAGCTATGCATGGTGGTTCACATTTATAGCCCCAGCTACTTGGGAGGCTGAAATGGGAGGATTGCTTGAACCCAGGAGTCCAAGACTGCAGTGAGCTGCACTCCAGCCTGGGCAACAGGGCAAGACCCTGTCTCTTAAAAAAAAAATTAAAATTAAAAAAAGGAAGAGAAATAAATTGCAAATTTAACCATGAGGGTATATTCTATTTTATCTCGAAAAAAATGCTCAAATCATCAAGCACTGCTTGACGGCCTTCTGTAGTTTCATGCATTCATTAAGAACTTACTACACATGAGGTACTGTGCTAGGTGGGTGAGACCCAAAGAGTTCCTTCTCCCAAGAAACTCATTCCCCAATTTTTCCAAGTAATGAAGCATTCTCTTTAGGGGCCTAAATGGGGTACTGATCTGTTTTAGCCAAGTAACTCTATGGCATCTGTTCTAGAGTAGAGCCTGTCTAAGAAAATGAGTAGAAGAAAGGCCAACCACCTAAAAGTAGATAGAGCCTTACCACAGATGAACTCCACACTTTCTTCTACCAAATGTAATTGAAGATTATAGTTTTTGTTTTTTCTTGTCAAAAACTGGATTGCTTCCATCTGCCTAAAAAAGGTATTCCTGGTTTCCTGCCCCTACTCTCTTGGGAATTCTTTGTTGTTCAGGATTTCTATTTTTTTTTTTTAATGACAAAAGACATTCATTTTTTCTAACCCTTTAGATTTTTTTTAAAGGCAACATCTACCCCATCACCTCTGCCTCACCCAAACTCACACTCACACTCACACATGGCAATTTTTAACTTTCAAAACAATTCACTCATAGAAATGAAGCAGACTCCCCCTTCAATCCCATGTTCTCCCTGTGGAAAGAGTGGACAAGAGTTCAAACTACATCCTGTTCCCTTTACCAGCTAACTGGCCTTGGGCAGTCATTTAACCACTCTAAGTCTGGTTTTTCCTTAACTAAAAAAAAAAAAAAGAGGAAAATAAACATATTTCACAGGGTTGCCTATATATGACTTTAAAAAATAATAATAATGTTTGTAAACCTAGCACAATGACTAGCTTACAATAGGCACTTCATAAAAGTCCCGGAGGAGGCAAAGCTGTCAGCAGCTTGGACTGAACTATAATCCAGCTTTCAAAATGCCCAGTCCCATACCCTGAGATCAAAATTATCTCAGAATTCACTGTTTTTAGAATTACAGGCTGGCATAAGAAAAGTTCATACTCTCCCTATATTCTTACCTCCATGCAGGCCATCCTCAAGGGTGAAACAAGCGAAGAACAGTGGCAGAGGGCTTACTGGAGAACACTGGCTCTGTAGTGCCTGCTGCTCCAGCAGCACCTGCGCTGTCAGCCAGCCAGCAGAAGAAAGCCGCCTGTCCATCCCCTGAAATGCTGCTTATGTTGCCCTTAAAAGGAAAGCAAAAAAGTCCCCAAACCAAAACTCAACCTCTTCAGTGGAAGTGGGTTAACCACATGCCACTCCCTCTCTTCAAAGTCCCAAAGAACCTACACGACTTCTCTGAAAACCATTTCTCCATTCTAGGGCAAGCATATTCACTGCCTTTATAGCCACATTGAGCCTCAACATTAACCAAAAGAACCGCAGTGTCTATGTGTCCCAGATTTTACTTATGTAAAACAACTGTACAACACCTACTATGTTCTAGGCACTGTTCTAACCATTTTTACAAAAATAGCTCATTTAATCCTCATAAATCATAATGTAGGTAAGGTACTATTATTATTCCCATTTTACACAGGAGAAAACTTGAGGCCAGGAGAGGTTAGTAACCGTCAGACCAGCTGATTCCAAAGTCTGTGCTTTTAACCACCAAGTCATGCCACCTCCTCATGTAGCTCTAGGGCCCTTAGCAGAGTTGTAGTGTTCTAGAAGGTCTGCCTGTGTATATATTATTAGGAACAACAACATCAGCAAATCTATCGGCCCACATAGATGAAAACTGTTGCTATGCTACAGAATTGATATAGGTAACAGAAGCTGCAAAGTACAGTGGGCAGAGGCTGGGATGTGGAGTCAAAGTGATTGAAATCAAATGTCCCTAGGTTAGTTGATTAAGTATTATGAGTCCCTGTTTTCATACCTGTAAAATAGGGATCATAATACCAATCTCATGGAATTACTGGGGAGATTAAAAGAGATAACTTACATAAAGTACCTACTAATATGTCTTTCACATAGTAAGTGTTCAATAAGCTATAGCCTTTAGGATTTAAGGCTCTGGTTGTTTTGTTGTGTACAAGTGGTGTTTTTTTTTTCTGTGAGAAACTCGCAAGTATTGAAAAAAATGTTAATTCTAGAAGAAATCTAATAAGCACAGAGTAATTCAAACTCTAGGAATTATAAAACTAACAATTCAATTCAATATTTAAGTAAGCTTTCTGGGCATGACATAAATAAATTAAATGATTATGGGCTCAAGGGCCATACATTTTAACTACATAGAAGCAATAAATTAGGGTGTTTTAAAATAACCTACTCAGCCTTTTAAATAAAAATCAATCTATTATCACTGGAAAATATCACTTTCTTATTTCATTTATTGAAAATGCCAAGAGGAGAGAAAAGTATTAGGGATTATATCTTACCAATTCAATGTGCTCCTATAGTAATGCAACTGTATCATTGGTAGTTTTCTTCTTTCCAGGCCCTTGGTGGGACTGTGTTTCTCTGATTCCTTAGACTAGGTGTGGGCACATGACTTGCTTTGGCAAGTGAAATGTGAGTAGAAGTGATATTTGTCTCTTCCAGGCAGAAGCATTTAATTACTAAGATGAGACTCTGCTGAATGCCATTGACCGTTCTTGGGGATCATGGAAGCTCATATTGAGTTAAAATCCCTATCAGTCTGAGTTTCTGAGTGACTATGATAAGCAGAACCCTCCTGCCAATTCTCACTGGTCTTGTAGCATGAGAAAGAATAAAGTTTTGTTATATTAAGCTACTAAAATGTAAGGGTTGTTTGTTAACCATCACTTCACCTAGACTATCCGAACGGACAGGATAAGTTACAGAAAAAGTGAGTTAATGCTGTAGAGTGACTCATCTCACTAATCTCACAGAATGGGGATTCATCAACTGAACTCCTGGATGTGAGAAAGAACCATATCATTGATATCACTGTAATCTCATTCTTCAGTAAGCAGTTGCCTTTGATCCTCACTATTTATTGTAATTATAAAGGATGTATGTTTCTTTGATGCTAAAATAATATTAAAACCTATTTTTAAACATCTTTAAAACATCACTAGATTTTTTATAGCTTGAAAATTTGCTGGATATATTTAGTAAATTTTCACTAGCAATGTTTTTTAGGCATTAAGATTTTTCTATTTTTGTTAAAACAGGTCTAAGTTGTCTGAATAGACTAAGAAACTTTATCCTTCTGACTCTCCAAGAAGAAATGGTTATGGTGGCCTCCCACTGCTTACCTACTTATCACAGCATCATAAAGAGTTAAAATTCGAAGACATACAGGTGCCTACTGAAGAGATACATAGATATCAGAACTTGAAAAGCTATAATGATCACAGAATAGGTCCTAGCCTAAAGATTCATAGTACCCTTTTATAAGAAAAGCTTGCCAAAGTGTTGTCATGACAGAGTAAGCCATATCCACTCTCACCCCCACATAACAGAAGCATCTCCTATTTCCTGCCCAAGTCCCATGTTTGCTGGTTCACACATGCAGTTGGAACTCTATAGGATAAGCCATGCTTGACTTGCCACAAATTGCTGCAGAGTCTAGCATGAAAATCAAAAACTTTCATTGAGCCTTTTAACATAGTTAGAATGGGTTATAAAATCCTGGTCCATGAACAGGCCTCACTTGCATTAGCTTCCTACAAAAGTTGCATGTAAATCTTAGATGGATAGAGAGAGATAGAAAGATATATAGATATTCATATATAGACATATAGTATGGTTATATTTTATTTATATGCATGTTAATGTTTATGTATATATTTTTTCCTAGAAAATTAAAGGAGTACCTATAGTAAAACACTTTGCTCAGTAACTAATCATTTTTCAATATCCCTATGTTAATGTCAGGATTTATGCCATTTGCCCTATTTTATATATTTGCAGGACAGTCTAGGGACCAATTGCTTTAACAAAAATATCCAGCTGCCTAAATGTCCTCAACAAGTAGTCACTTCAGGTGAAAACTCACAGGATCTTGAGACTGCTGTTTTTCATCATTTGATTTCTGCCTCTGATGAGAGTCAACAGACAAAAGGCACAACCCCCAGCTCCAAGTCAAAGGGCTCATCTAGACCCTGCAGTCACTGGGCCTGTGCCCTTAGGCAAGTTCTTTAACCTCTCGAAAGATGTGGTTTAGGTGGGAAGGGGAACAATAATCCAGATAACCTGTAAAATTGCTTCCAGAGGCAAAGTCTCTTTAGGAATAAATGAGGGGTCTAACATCTCTCACTGCAGGGTAGCAAGAGGATGGGCTGGAAGGACAGGATGAGGCTGACTCAGAGCAATCTGGAGGATTTCGAGAGAGAGGGGACACAGAATGTGTTGTTGTCGCTGTTATCAACTATCCCTCTTCAAGCAGAAGTTTTTACTAAACTGAAGTTTGCATTTTCTCCTTCACCTAGAGTCCCTATCCCTTTATGAAGTCTTTATGAACAGACTCGATGTGTTTCCAGGGCTGACATGAGGCATAGTTTCTGCCCTGGTCATCACAGGAGAGTGATTCCAATAAAATAAGAATAAAACGATGGAGATAAAAGACAGGAAAGAAAATAGACTCACCAATAATATGTGTACATGTGTCTTGTTTTCATATTATCTACTACAAGTTGGAAGCTGCAGTGGCAGGGTCTTTGTTCTGTGGTATCTTTACATCCTTATCGAGAATAAACAATAGAAGCAAACACTAAAGTCGGCAAGTTAAGAGCAAAGGTTGTTAAGATCAGTAATAAATCTGCAGCAGCTGATAGTGCATCCTGCGTCATCTTGATTCATTTCTAACATCCTTATTGATAGAAAATAGGAAAATCCAAGCAGCTCAAACAAAACCAAACAAAGCAAAACAGGCCAGGGAACAGGAACTTGATGGAAGAATTATATCGTGCAAGTCTTGTGGCTTACAAGGGCCTATATATCTAATCTGGTCTCATCGTTCACAACTTCCCATCATCCTTCATTTGAGGCACTCTGAATTTATCTTCCTCATCTCCCAGTCTTTGCACATTCTGTTCTCTCAGTCTGAAATACTATGGTCTTACTCCTTCACTTTTGCCCAAGTAATTCCTATTCATCTTTCTGGTCTTCTTTCTCCAGGAATCCCTCTCTTGTCTCGTGTCCCAAAGCTGACTTAGATGCTTGTCTCATGTGCACCCATAGCCATGTATTAAAATTACTTGCAGGCTTATCTGTATGACCACAAGACTGCAAGTATCTTGAGGGCTGTTACTGCGAATAATTGTCTTCACATCCCCAGCACCTATGCTGTAGCTGGCACATAGCGCTCAATAAATATTTGAACGGCGTGGTTCACTCTCCTGGCCTAATCATGAAAATCTTACAACAGAGTTTGCCAAACTAGTCCAGTTTCTTTGACCAGGATAAAACCAAACAAGCTGAAAACCAAAGCAGTACTTTTGGCAAGATGTTCTCTTTTCCTTGACTAATAATATAGGCAAAGTGCCTAGAGCCAGGCCCAGCACAAATCAGACTCAGTAATGTTCTTATTTCCACCTCATCCTCTTCCTCATATCCTTTGTTTTTCAAGTGTAAACTCAAAGATCATTCATATACCAGAGGTTGTTCAAGATACACTCCTAAAAAACTTGTGAAGAAAGTTCCTTGAGAGAACCAAGAGAAAACATGGTACCATCTATGTGATAAGCCCTGAAAATAATTTCGATCAAAGCATTAAAAGTTGAGCCAGGTGCAGTGGCATGTGCCTGTAATCCCAGCTACTCAGAAGGCTGAGGTGGGAAGATCATTTAAGCCCAGGAGTTTGAGACCACCCTGGGCAACACAGACCCCTATCTCTAAAAAAAATTTTTTTAATTAGCCAGGCATGGTGGCATGGGCCTGTAGCCAGCTACTTGGGAGGCTGAGGCAGAAAGATCACTTGAGCCCAGGAGTTCAAGATTACAATAAGCTAAGATCACACAACTGCACTCCAGCATAGGCGACAGGGGAGGCCTCATATCTTTAGGAAAAAAAAAAAAAAAAAGATAGGCCACTCCTCACCAACTGTACTGCTTAACTCCAGCCCTTCTATTTTGCACTATTGCAACAGCCTGCTGACTGGTCTCTCAGCTTCTGCCTTTAATTCACATCTCAAGGGTAAAGTCTATTTTCAATACAGCCACCACTTGCTCCTTTTGAAATGTTAAGTCGGATCACTTCACTCTTCCACTAAAACTCTCCAATGAATTTAGTCTGAAATCCCCACCAAGTCATTTTACATTAATCACTAAATAATGCTACAAGAGTCAACTCCAGTCTTGGCCAGCATTCTACAAGCATGTTATGAGAAAGCCATTATAGTCATGGTGATACAAGTAAATCCTTGCTGTTAACTGCAGTCAACAGGGGAGAAAACCGCCTAAACTTAATGACTGGTTTCCAATGTATGGTTTCAAGTCAACGTATAGTTTCCATTCACAACTGAACTCTCCATGTTAGTAAACTATGCATTTTGTTTGAATCATGACCCTATGCTATTCTTTATAACTTGGTACTCCAAACGTTCCTCACTTTCCTCAAGCTTTCTACCCCATTTCTCATTTGCAGAGAAAAGAATTCATCAGTATCTTTCTTTTCAATTTTCAAACATATTGCAGTAAATAGCGAAAAGGGTCACAGCTGTTCACACCTCCCTGAATACATGCTCTTTGCAATGTGAATTTTGAGCTCCTCCCATCAAGATGTGAAGCCTATTTCCCCATTCCACAAATCTAGGCTAATCTTGTATGACTTGCTTTGTCCAGTAAAATGCCACAGAAGCGATGCTGTACAAGTTCTTATCCTAGGCCTCAGAAGAGTTGACCACATTTCTGCTCACTCTTGAAATCCTACCCAGTGGCTACATGAATAAGCCAGGGCTAACCTACAGGGTGATAGAACACCACCTGGAGCAGAAATGAGTCATCCTAGCCAAGGCCATCCTAGATCAGCTATCACCACCCACCCTGGGAGCAATGGAAGATATATAAGTGATCCCAGCTAAAACCAGAAGAACCACCCATCAGAGCCCAGCCCAAAGTGCTGGTCCATTAAATCATGAAATAAATAAATAGTTGTTGTTTTAAGCCACTAAGTTTTGGGGTGGTTTGGTGCACAGTAAAAGCTAAATGGTAAACTTATCTAAATCTTCTCCTACGTTTATTACCTCAAGTAGAGGTGACTCAACTTTTCCAGAATCTCTTTGCCTAAACACATTCTTTTCTTCTTAGGATGCCTTCCTCAACCTGGTCCATCTGGGAAACTTATATTGAGACAGTTCAACAGCACATCAATAATCTCCCCTCCCACCATCTGCCACCTCACCCTCCTCTTTGAGCTCATAGCATATATACATACCTCCATCTTTGTATTTATTTTCATGTCCGTCTACCACAGAAGGTTGAGATTACGTTTTATTCATCTCTCTAATTCAGTACTTAGCCTAATGTTTGTCGTATAGGAGCAGCTCAATAATTTTGCTATAAATAAACATTAAATGCTTTGACATTTTTCATTTCTGTCTTCTTTTCTCTATAACTACTACCTCTGCCTTCATGACAGCCCCTATCATGCATGACCTGAATAATTTAAATGGAGGCCTTTCTTCTTCCCTAACTAGTCTTGTTGAGTACTCCCATAGCACATTGTAAACATTTTCAACACACAATCATGATTATTTATACAGGGTTCTTCCCATAAAACTTTTAGCTCTTTCAAGGCAGAAGTCATATATCCCTTATTTTTTTATATCTAATCCCTAGCCTAATAACTTTTTGATAATAGGTGGTTAATTTATGATGAAACTAATTTTAACATTTTTAAAACTATTTAATGAAAAAATAACTTTAATTCCATAAACCAGACTTTCTAATAGGATGTTGATAATAGTCAATACATTGAAGAGTACTGTCCAGACTCAGCCATGTGAGGAAGGAGAAGGAATCAACTCTTACCTCGTAGGGATTTTTCTGAAGCAGACATTGCTATCTGGTTTTGTCTCACTCGTAGCCCTAAGTGAAATCTCTTCTACCAATTCATCTACTTTGATGAGGTAGATGAAGTTTTCAAAGAATGTGGAGACATTGGTATGGGAGAAGTCACTCCTTTAACTGTCCCCAAGAGCTGTCAATTAGTGGATTATTTTCCACTAATGTTGATCTGCTCAAAGATTCTGCCTTTAATGTTCACTGGCATTATCAACAACTAGAATGAAGACACAGAAAGTAGTTTTATCAAATTCAGGGACAACCCAAAGCTGAAATGAAGACCTATTACCTCAAATCCATTCATTCATTCAGCAAATAGTTATTGCATACTTACCTACTATGTACCAAAATAGTGTTCTAAGCATTGGGATAGAGCAGAAAACAAAAAACACCAGGTCTTTTCTTTCATTGAGATTTCATTCTAAAGGCAGAGGATAGACATTAAACAAAAATCTAATAAACATAATGAATAAGCAAAACTAACACTTTGCCCTTCCACCATAGTGACCAAACACACCACATACCACAGTCAGGGCTGGTGGGGGAGCACGTTTTTTAAGGAGTACTTTTACATCATGAAATGAACTTCAAAAACAGGAATTTCCCATCTAGAATTAGTCCTCAAAATAAATGAGACCTTGAGCCCTTTCTCAGAAATTGCTAAGTCATTAGTGAACATAATTTGCCCCTGACTTTTGCAATGCCAGCATCGGCAGATATGTGATGACCCTACAGATGTAATAATTATGTGAGAAAACCACTATCATTTCCCATCATGAACAGTTAACTAATGATAACCTTGAAGAGTTTCTTTCCATAAACACTTGCCATGTCCTTTACCTGGAGAGCCAGTTCTGAAGGCTGGTCTTTCTTGCAAAACATTGCAAGTAAAAATCCTTTTGTTTTCTCATTGCTTTTATTTCTGAGTTGTTCTTTCACCCACTGGAGCTAAATAAGATATATTACTTGAGAAATACACCACTTCAACCTGTTTTACCCAAGTTTGTCTTTTTCAGCTTCTTGAATAAAAAGCTGTGGAGACATAACTTTAACTCTCTGTGACTCAGTTTCTATTTCTGTTTGTCTTTCAGTTTCTGGATTAAGACTGGTTCTTGGCCAGGTCTGGTTCTGTTTTACACATGACTACTCTTTTATTCCCTCTGTAAGTGGCAGTAATGCTCAGGAGACAGGTTTCAATTATATGCTCTGACCATCTGGTTTCTGTTGGGTGGCAGACAACAGGAAGTCTGGTAGTCTCCTTATATTTTTTTCTTTTTATTTGTCAGCGGTCTTTCTGATGTGTCCTGGCACTTGAACATTCATTTCTTTGTCACTAAGTCATGCAACTATAGCCATGTCATTGTGTGGTCTCAATCACAGTGTTGGGAACTCACTCAGGTCACATCCTCAATCACTGATCATACATTTTTATTTCCAACTATCAGTAAAATCATTGTGTTGTTTGAGCTCAAATCATGCAAAATAAAAAAGAGAAAAGTTCTGTGCCCCTGAAACAGAAAGCCCCACCTGGATCAAGGGACATCACAATGAGGACACCTTTGACATGCATTGTGTCCCTCCCCTTCTTGACCCAGAGCTGCTGCAACTGACAAGTGAGTTTTTGCTGAAACCCAGCAAATTGGGCTTTGTATTTACCTTTGACCCATGACTGAGGCTGCTAGTTCTTCATGTGTCTGTGCCCTTTCTCAGGAGGAAATTACGTAACCTATATCAATGGAGGAGGAAATGCTCTAGGAGAATACTGGTGGAAGCAGAAAGGCCAGGTAGGGCTATTAATAACATCACTGCAGGCAGGAGATGACAGTGGCTTACGCTATATGATAATAGCAAATGTGTGAGAAGTAACTGCATTCAATAGACTTTACGGCTGAGGTGACACAGAATGAGTATACGGTGTGTGAAGAAGCAAGGAGCCAAGAATGACACCAAGATTTTTGATAGATGACAGCATAGGAATTCAAAATTACTTTTACTGTTCAGGAAAATGAAATGTAATAAGGACATGTAAAGGCAGCTCTCGGATCTAAAATTTCAACTGCAAAAATGCAAGATAAGGGAAAACTGGCCTAACAATAGTCTATAAGAAAATGAGCTACGGGTCTTGCTGGACCTCAAGTTCAGTGTGATTCACATGACAATCAGAAGAGCCTACAATTTAAAATATACTAGAAGTAGAATGCCTGAGTTAAGGGAGATGAATCTTTAGTATATTTCACACTAATCAGTTCATGTCTAAAATCCCTTCCATTGCTAAGATTCATAAATCTTCCAATCCATCACCTAAAATGAGCATCATGTACTTATAGGGGTCTCAATGTGTGATGTGTGTATAGTGCATTTCTCCATTTGGAAGGAATAACAGAGAAAGTTCACATTTTAAAACATCAAATTACAACCTAGAATACCATCTAGTTTGTGTTAATTGCCTCATTAGCAAGCTTTGCATACATGATTACTGAGCTTTCTCAGTGATTCCTTCCTAAACAAAGGGTGAGCCCTCCATGCATCTACACTGAGCATCTTATTTGTCTTTGGAGATTCTTTTTTTGGATAGGCATGGGAGTCAGTAGAAGAGTGGCATTATGCAACATAAGTGTGTGTGTATTCATTGAGAAGCAATATAAGCATGAGAGCAGTCAATCAACTCAACAACCTGAGTTCCGGGTGGGTCTCAGGCTTCAACTCTCCACATGACTTCAGGCTAGCATCCTTTCCCTGTATTTCCATGTCCTAAGCTATAATGCAGCAAATACTGGCTGTCTTCGTGCCTTCCCAAAAGAGAAGCTCTCAAGAAAAATGGGGTGTCCTAAACTCAACAGCCACCTATGGAACAGTTGTGGAGGACAAGACAGTACAATTAAGCACTTAGGAGAAAACTGTGCTCTGAGCTCTCCAGAGAGAAAAAGAAAATGAGAAAGTGAAAAAGGACGCTGGGCAGAAACAAAAGTTTCTCCCTGGGAGCTACTAATAGTTTAAGAAGTGTTTCTCTCTAGAAGCATCCATCTAAGGTACCAGAGCTTTTAAACACACCAGCCAGTAATGGAGTGCAAGAGAGGTCACTGCCAAAGATGAATGCAGTATTCGTCAAACAGCAGAAATGGATGGTTAGTGTAACAAGAACAGATAGTTCTACCAGGGCAGTCTCTCCCCTGTCCTTCCCGCCCAGGTTTATAATGCCATGTGTAACACCATGGGACAAAGATCAAAAAAGGAAATGCCAACCACATGGTTAGCTCATGAAAACGATTAGAAAAAAAGTCCTTTTGGCAGCTTCAGGTAAATTAGTGTTCATTCTGACACCCATTCCAGACCACTCCAGACAACATCTCACCACATAAAAAACACTTTCTTTTGTCTCTTTTCTCTCCAGTCCATGGGCATTTAATTCCCGCATAAGAAGAAAAGAAAGAGCCTTAAAATATAAGAACCCAGAAAATGAAAACCACTATTCCTTTTAAGCAATTCCAAGCTAGACCTACTAAAAACTATTTGGTCCACTGGTTTTATACAGAAAAGTTTAGCTGACTGAAAACAATACTATTTTACAACTAAAAGGAACACAAGAATTCAGAAATCTGGCAGCACATAAAGTCTCTGCATTTCCATTTTAAAGCAACATTACTTTTCTTTAAGATGGATATTTTATTTCTAAATGGCTGGACATGACCTTTACAAGTGTGTAGTTTCTGTCTGCAGCTGAGAAAAAAAAATGTCATTCCTGCTTCTCATTCTTTTATTTCTATTCATCACTTTTTCTCTTTACATAGTACATAATCAAGAGGGACATGTCCATTGCCCTTCTAGCTGATTTCTATTATTTCTCATTACAGCCTTTCTTCCATTTCCCTGCTTCCCACCAGGCATTAAATATTTGGACACTGAGTCTAAACTGTTCTATCCCTGCCTCTGTAGGGGTGACTATCATATAGTTGTGTAATCAATTAGCCTGGCATCTGATCTCTATTTCAAATGTCTTCTTAGGGAAATTTAATTATGATTAATATCTTCTTATAACTTTGAAATTATATAGGCACGATTCCTTACTCAGCCATGCTTGTTAAAAATCATAAATCAATTTATTTTCTTCCCTGTAGAAGTGAGGAGTCCTTTCCAATTCTGATTGAATTCTAGCAACATAAAAAGTCCAGCAGACATTAGAAGAATATACATTTTTTTTTTCCTTTCAATGGGAAACCCTTTCCATAATATCTTTGTGGTTGGGAGATTTGCGGAGCTTCCAAAGCAAGCCTTACAAATACAATTTAAAGAAAGCATTCTACAATTATGACAGGAAGAAAGATGTCTTCAGACAATAACAAAATTCAGGTTCAAGTGTGTTGTACTCCATGCAAGAGATGTATTCCTGGAAAGCTGAAGTAATCACTTTTTAATAAATCGAATATTTCAAAATCAGAGTAGTTATTAATAGATATAATCCTGGTGGCAAATTCTTCTCTGAGGTGCAGGATCCATTTCTAACGAAAAGATATACCTCTCAATGTAATGGTTTTAAGTTTGTTTTGGTGCTCAACTTTCCAAAAGTAGGACACTAATATATGAATTTTGAAAGTATTTGGAATATCTGTCCCACCTTTTCAGAAACTTCATGACCCATAAAATCCAATAATAAATGTTGATTCTTACCATGCCACCTGCACAAGTGTCCCTGTAGCAGACATGATTAGCTGATGAACCCAACATCAGTTTCCCTACCTGACTTAAGAAAACTTTTCTAAAACTTAGAAATAAGGCAAAAAGATGATTCATGTTCTTGTAATGTCATACTGCAGCATTGTCTAATGGGCCCACCCATGGATTATTTAATTCTCCAGGAGAATATATCTTTAATTTTATGATATTATTAATTAGGGCCCATATTCTGTGATGTTACATATTAATTAATATATACTTTTGTGTAGTAGACATGCCAATGATTTTGTCCATTGGAGAACATAACATCAAAGGTTATGGTTTTATTGTCCTACTGGACATTAACCAGTTTCATCTCTAACCTAGCAAACTTATTTCTGCAAATTATTCCTCAAATTTTCCTTCTAACCATCTTTGCCTATCCTGCTGGTTGCCTCATTAATAGATTAAATAAATGCTGACACACACTTATTCTTTATCTGTATGAGAGTCTTGTTTTAATTTCTTTGAAAATTATGCTTGACACATCCCTCTACTTTCTTTCCTAGCCTCTTCTGTAGTTAGAGATAGCCATGTAACACAGTTCCAGGCAATCAGATACAAGTAGAAGTGTGATTAAAGTTTCTAGAAAAGTGTTTGCTCCTCTGATAAAGAAGACAGTTGTATCTGGCAGTGACCCCTTTTCCCTCCTTTCTGCTCAATTACTGACAAGATTTCTGGAGTTGGAGCAGCCAGTCTTGCTCCTAAGAGGAAATAAGAACAAAAAAAAGCTAAAAGACCCTCAGATACATCAACCCTTATATCACTGAGCCCATGAGACAAGAGGAACAGCCATCAGCCTCTAAACTTTTTATAGGAGAAAAATAAACTCCTATTTGTTCAAGTCACTATAAACCAGGGTTTCTTCCTTGTCTTCAACTAGACACATTTGAAGCTGATAGTAATTCATTTTCTAAAAAACTTTTATTTTAGGTTCAGGGGTACATGTGCAGTTTGTTACATAGGTAAACTTGTGTCATAGGAGTTTGTTATACAGATTATTTTGTCACCAGGTACTAAGCCTGGTACCCAATAGTTAATATTTCTGCTCCTCTCCCTCCTTCCACCCTCTACCCTCAAGTAGGCCCCATTGTCTGTTCCCCTCTTTGTGTCCATGTGTTCTTATCATTTAGCTCCCACTTATAAGTGAGAACATGTGGTATTTGGTTTTCTGTTCCTACATTAGTTTGCTAAGAATGATGGTCTCCGCCTCCATCCATGTTACCCCAAAAACGTGATCTCATTCTGTTTTAGGGCTGCATAGTATTCCATGATGCATATGTATCACATTTTCTTTATCTAATCTGCCATTGATGGGCATTTAGGTTGATTCCATGTCTTTGCTATTATGAATAGTGCTGCTATAAACATGCATGTGTCTTTATGGTAGAATGATTTATATTCATTTGGGTAAATAGCCAATAATGGGATTGCTGGGTCTAATCATAGTTCTGTTTTTAGCTCTTTGAGGAACCACCACACTGCTTTCCACAATGATTGAACTAATTTACACTCACACCAACAGTGTACAAACATTCCCTTTACTCCACAACCTCACCAGTAGGTTATTCCACTGATAATAATTCTTTAGACTCCTCTATCTTCCCCATTTTGTAAGTTTGCCAGTTTTCAACTGGAAAGGCAAGTTCTGCTCAGCCTGAAGCCTATACTGCAAAAAAGTACACTTTTTACAGAGATTCTGGAGGAGGCTTACTAATGCTTTACAACAGTTTCCAAAAATCAAACTGATATTGTCTTCACGTGTAACGAAAATAACTAATGGGTTCCCTCAAGAATTCAGCTTTCCCTCTAAGCACCAAAGTTGGTGAATTATAAACTAAGGAGACCACCTCCTTCTAAGGATGTTCCTTCCTAAAGCTATAAAGATCAGAGGAGCTCCCTGGTACAACGATGGCAGATGGGAGTGCAGTGCTTTACAGTAGCCCTGCAGTGCCTAGGGCGCAACCCTACTGCCCCTCCCACTCTCCGGGACTGACACCTGGAGCATGGGAGGATACCGGGACTGACACCTGGCCTTGCCTTTTCCCTAGTTCACATTACCAAAGAGTGGAGCTCCAGGGGAACATGAGTTGGCAAGCAAAAATAACTAGATCCTGAAGAGCGCTAAGCACATAACTAGACTCAGCTCAAACCTGTTGGCCTCTGCTTTCTTTCTTCTGACACTCAGATAATCAAGATTTTTTTCCCCCATAATTGTTGGTTGTGTGCTCAAGACTTAGTCCTGGCTTCTCATCAAAAAGAGAGTGGCAATTCCTTTTTGTATATATCTTCTAAGTAAGAAACATTAGCTTTATATATTTCCAACAAAAAAATTCTCACTTGGCCTACTATATGAGATCTGAGCTGGTCTGCTCTCTGCCAGGTGCCAAAAGAGAGAAAAGAGAAAGAGAGAAAGTGGGAGGAGGAAGAAAGGAGAGAAGGAGGGAAGGAGGGAGAAAGGAAGGAAGGACAAAGTGGAGGAGTAAGAAGGGAAGGAAAGAAGGAGAAAGTAGGGGGAGGAAGAAAGGAGAGCAGGAGGAAAGAAAGAGAAAGGAAGGAAGGAAAGAAAAATCAGGGGAGGAGAGTAGGAGGGAAGGAAAGAGAAAGGTTGGAAGGAGAGAGGAAGAGGAAAGGGGGAGAAAGGAAGGAAGACAAGCAGACTGGATCCCTAGGTAGAAACAAGAAAGGAAGTGAAAACACACACACACACACACACACATTATTTGTTATATCTGTGATACTTTGAAACACTTTAAATATCTTATCTCATTAAATCTTCACCGTGTCCTATGTAAGGTAGGAGTTTATTATTGGTCCCATTTTACACGAGAAAGAATTGAGGTTCATATGGTAACAAATAGCACAACTAGAGTTTGAATTCAGGCCTGTTCTTCCTAATGCCTTGTCCTTGTATTACAGTATTATGTCCTATCTTCTACCTCCATTCTCTGTTCTCATGACACTACACACACACACCTATTTCCTCTTCCCTTTTCGTACTGTCAATCTCACTCTCCTTTTTTAAAAAGCCAACTCTTTTTCATGTAAAAGTCCATTATTCAGAGAAATAAAATGACCTATAAAAATTGCCTGTTTCTGAAGTTTTCCCTGAATATTCTGCAGGCCCTCAGTAGCCCCTTCTGAGACAGCTCCTCTAGTACTGCCTTGTGATAGGACATAAGCCTATTATGTCCATATTAGATGGATTTATAATATTCCTTTTGCCACTTAAAATGATAGTAGTCTTGTCATCTTTTTTTTTTGCATTTTTTTCTTTTCTTCCTTCCTTTTCAAAGATTTGTGTGATCACTGCCATTCTCTTACCCTTCTGATCCCCCACTACCTCCGCCCTTCTTTCCCTGATTTTCTGTTTCTTCCCAGCTCTTTCAAACCCATGTGTAGAAAACCTGAGTGAAAAAGAATAGGTGGATGGGAGCATGTGGGAAAAGAAAATGACACGGAACATTAGAGAAACAATAATATAGTAATGTGATAATTCCCTAAGAAGAGCCTTCGGAGTATCTGCGAATCGAAAGCGAGTTCACTTGAGGTTTTGTCAATTTTGCCTTTGAGCCTGGACAGCCTAAGCTGGCCAACATTTTAGACCCTGTGGGAAATGAGGTGGCACAATGATCTCGTCTTCTTCAGTAAGGTTATATCCCTTAGGATTGGGTCTCCTAAGTCACCTGGCCATTATCTAACTGTCTTCCAGTCTGGTAACAAAACCCCCAAATGGACCTAAACAGAATATTTCCTTAATTGATCAAGCAGAAATGCTGAAAAATAACCTTGCCACCAAAGCAACCATTCCTCTGCTCCAGAAAAAGCAAGACTGTAAAGGGACACGTGTTTTCTGATGAGGTTATTTCTGTGACAGTCACTCCTCAGAATGGAAGAAGGTGCCCAAGGAGTGTCTGGTGCCCAGGAGATTTTGGGTAAAGTGGCCCGGTTTTCTGCTCCTCCTAACATGGATCTTCAATTTAAGGGAGCACGAAAATATCAGACACATTTTCTCAAAAATGAAACCAGGGCTTTAAAATGCTCTTTTTTTTTTTAAGTTTCTTCATTGTACTTTTCTGTTGATGAGTTTGTTTAATAGAGAACACTTCCCATTTTTACCTAAATCAATAAACATTTTTTTTTCTTTTGAGACAGAGTTTCGCTCTTGTCTCCCAGGCTGGAGTGCAGTGGCATGATCTCAGCTCATTGCAACCTCCTGGGTTCAAGTGATTCTCCTGCCTCAGCCTCCCCAGTAGCTGGGATTACAGGCGCGCATCACCATGCTCAGCTAATTTTTGTATTTTTAGTAGAGATGGGGTTTCACCATGTTGGCCAAGCTGGTCTCAAACTCCTGAGCTCAGGTGATCTGCACAATTTGGCCTCCCACAGTGCTGGGATTACAGGTGTGATCCCAGGGATTACAGGCCACCACGCCTGGCCCAAAATGTTTATTCTAAAAGTGGCTACAAAACACACCCCAGTGCTAAATGGAGGTGCTGTGTGGATTCTCTGCCATTTTGTAATGTTCATGCTGCTGATCCCTCCATTGAGTGGATAAATGAAGTCAAGACTGCTTGCGACGGCAACCCCAACCCTCACCCTCTCATGACTTCTTGTTGTTTTAGGAACCTGGGGACTTTGGGGAAAATGGAACGTGTTTAAGCAAAAAGTAAAATCATTTTTCAAGACTAATTATTTTGTCCAACTCTCATTTTGCACAAGTCTTTCTCAGAATTGACATTTCCCTGAGAGTGGCAAAGTCTTCAGCTCAATGTAAAGTGCCGAAAAGCCTTCTATTTTCTTTAAAGCAAAAAGGTTTCAAATATGTTTTACCATCCTGACAGCAGTGACAAATGGGACTTCCACTCAAATGGATTACAGATGGGCTTTCTGAACCACACAAAGCTCCATGCAAACAAGGAAGGACCAACAACATTTTTTTTAATGTCAGAAATACTCAAAGGGTTTTTTTGACATTTGTTTAAAAAAAAAACTCCCCTTTTTCATTACCTTTTTCATTTATTATCAGCAGTAAATTTTTAAGGAGGGGCCAGGAAAACAAGAGGCTCTTTGGCCAAGTCACAGGCACCGTGTTTACAGGTCAGCAAGCAAATGACTCAGACCTGCTGATGGTCTGAGGAATGGATAAACAGAGATTGGCAAACTTGTTCTGCAAAAGTCCAGATAAATAAATATTTTGGCCTTTTGGGGTGATGAGGTCTCCATTGCAACTACTCAATTCTGCTTTTGTAACATGAATGCAGCCATAACACTATGTAAATGAGTGAGTATGGCTGTGTTCACATAAAATTTTTTATAAAATAGGAAGGGGGCTGATTTGTCCCATAGACCAGATTTGCAGCCCCTTGGAAAATGATGTGTATGACACTGAAATCGTAGTGCTTGACAAGGAAAGGGAGAGTCACAAAATATCATCCCCCAAAAGCTTTCAACTGCCTAATGAGCTAGAGCAGGTCTGGAGAGCTCTGTGATGCCAGGCATTAACCCTTCGAATACTGAATTCTGGGGAGGTGGGAGCTTCCAGTGAAGGGGCTGGTGGGGCTTTCTGGAGCTTCAGGGCAGCAGCTAACTCCAACCAGTAGAAAAAGTTCACCAATATTTTAACAACTGATCAAGCCATGCTAGTGGGTGCCAGTGAATAACAGCCTGTCTACAGCCTGGATTCCTGAATTAAGGTACCATCCCAAGGAAGAGATTAAGAAAAAATTAAAGTCTTTCATAGATGGGAGATTTTTTTTCTACCCTCCTCCCAAAAACAAAAAAAATAATTAATTCATTTACAAGCAAAAAAGATTAAAAAGCCATGAGAAGACAGTACAATTATTCAGCGCAATGGTCATTTTAAAGAAGGAAGAGAGTGGGCACAGTGAAATGCTTTTAATTGGGTCTAACTAGTTGGCTATATTGCTCAATAATTGGGCTGGCATTAAGGGCAGGGAGAAAACAATGGCTTGTGACCCTCTGGAGGGTGTTGATGCCACAGAAATAGTGTTCTGAGGAAAACTTCAACAGAGCAATAAATTGTCATTGGAGTATGCTGCCCCCCAACCCAGGTGCTCAAGACTCTCCCCACCTACTACCACTCCCCCAACACACACAGACACAAGCACACGCACATACACCACTAACCTGCAACTTTCTCTCTCCCTAAGCCCTCAGCTAGCTACCATTAGAAAGTTATTAGCCAAACTAATTCAAGCTAAAGTGTCCATGAGTAACAAGAGCTGCATATCTTTTACTTATCCAAGATTTAAGAGTTTTGTGAAGGGGGCCCTGGAGTAAACAATTCTGTTACCCAAATGAAAGATCCCATAATGGGGAGGAAGACAAACATTTTTAGATATTTAGTCAGGGAGCCCTCCTCTTCTGGAAACAGGCTATATTGATGGCTACCAATTCTTTCCTTGAAAAAAACAGACCCTAACTACAGCACATGATGACAGAAAGTTTGCATTTTTTTTTAATTGAAGGTCTTATCTTGATGCCCAGATTTTCAGATCATCAGGAACGTTAGAACACACTGTACCCTGCATGCACTTCCCCATTCACTTCTCACTTTTTAAAAGGGACTGTATGTTCAGGTAACACAGGGCTTGCCATGTGATTACACTATGAACACGAAGGCTTGCTAAGAACTGGATCATGCAGTTTGTGGGGGATACAAAGGGAAACTGGCCCTTGGCCTATGGGGGCTGCCCCCAGGGATCTTTGGCCCTGTCAGTCCCTCTCCTGCCTCTGGTGCAGGGAGAATGTATCTTTGGAAGTTAGGCTGCCCTTTGAGGAGTTCTGTTTGGGCCAATGGGCAGCCAGGCCATTTCCTTTGAAACAGTGGCCTTAAAAAAGGGGGGAGGGGGGAGCGGGGGGGGTGCCAGGGCCAAGGCCAGAGCACATGACCTCTAAGTCACAGAAGCAAGATTAAGGTAGGACCTGTGATGTGCAGTTCCCAGATCCCCAGACCCGAAGCTCTATCCTGTGCAACCCAAGCTTACTCTTTAAACATACAAATTGCAACTCTTACAAATGTTTGGCCTTCAGCTAACCACATTTAATCAGAAGAAGGCATTCTGAGCCCCTGGCTCTATGCACTTCAACAGCCTTAACCGTAGAGGCACCCAGAGAGGATGTGATTCTATTTCCCAGTAAAGGCAATAAAAGCCTCAAAGTTTGGGCTAATAAAATCTTCACTAAAAACTCTCTCTGACCTTACCTAAAGCACTGTGGAGTGGTTTTAAAGCCTTGTGCAAAGCCTTTTCACAGAACCGTTTCATTTAGCTAAAGGGATGGAGGTGGGGAGAGGGTGCTTTTCCATTTCCAACCACGGAACAGCAGTAAGGAAGCTTCTATCAGCAATGGGAATTTGATGACTGCCTTCTCCAGCAAAGCACTAAAAATGGGGTCAAGACTGAGCCCCTTGATAAAGTATGGTAATCACCACCATAAGCAAGATATCTTTTTCTAATTAAACTCTCCCTTCCCTCCCAGGAGAAGTCTTGGCCAGCCAAGAGCCACAGGACCAAACGAGTCTCAGAACTGCAAGAGATAGAATCACAAAAGAAAAATAACCTGGTGAATGGGAGTTTGGGCTCATTGGAAGAAATCGCGTGTGAAATGACTCAAGTCGGAAGGCCTGAGATGAGGCTGCAGAGTCTGATGTGACCCAAGCACTCACACTCAAAGGCATCTCTGGAGTCCCCATGGCTGCCTTGCACAGCTGAGTCCCTGCCTCAGCTCTGTCACAGCATCTAAATTATGAGGCAGTGTACACAAACCATTCAAAAGCACAAATGAACTGTTATTGCTGGAATTCAAGGCAGGGACCAAAAGAGATATGAGGTTTATGGGGAACATGGACAAGCAAGGGAATCCAGAGGCCTGTGCTGCAGACAGTGCATTTGCCCAGCCAAACCGTGGCCAAGCATCCCTGGGGTGGAGCCAAGCGGGACTGTGGGACAGCTGTGATTTGTCTTTGATGCCCATCTATCTCTCTGTCAGCATTTACTGCACCCACTTCCTATACTAGGCCCTCAGGGTCCTTATCCAGTTTCCTTTCTGAGCCTGCCTTCTTCCTAAGCAAGAACCGAAGCCCAGAAGATTCTCCCCTTCTCTGTCAAAACTTACCTCCTGAGCTGTGTTTCTCCCAGGACCTTGTTCTCTGACAGCAAGTTTTTCAGATCAATTAACCTCTCGTAACAGGTGATAATGAAGATAACTTTCTCAAGTTAAAGATTTGCATATTAACAAACTCAATGCCTTGACCAAAAACTGGCTTGGCCAGGGGCAGTGGCTCACGCCTGTAATCCCAGCACTTTGGGAGGCTGAGGCAGGCAGATCACTTGAGGACAGGAGTTCGAGACCAGCCTGGCCAACTTGACGAGGCCCCCATCTCTACCAAAATACAAAAATTAGCTGGGTGTTGGCGACACACGCCTGTAATGCCAGCTACTCATGAGGCTAAGGCATGAGAATCACTTGAGCCCAGGAGGTGGAGGTTGCAGTGAGCCAAGATCTCACTCCAACTTGGGGGACAGAGCAAGACTCCATCTCAATAAATAAATAAATAAATAAATAAATAAATAAAAATAAAAAACTGTGGCTCAACTGCTCAAAATATTGCAAGGACCCACTTAAACTAAGAGGAGAGAAAACTGGCACAGTTGCCTACTGTAACCAAAACCCATAGGTTAGGCATGAAGCTGGGTCACACTTTTGTCACCTGAACATTACTGAGTCCCATCTCCTCTTGATAACTAAAGAACAGCAAAACTTCATGGAATCTTGAAATTAAAGCTTCATAAGCTAGGTGGGGGTGGGGGTGGGGGTGGGGGTAGAGGCAGTTCAGAAGTGATGACCAGGAAAGCTATGAAGCTATCCTATTTGCTGTAATCCAACTCCTGTCTTCCAAGTTACATTTCTATTTGGAGAGCATGGAAACTCTCCCCAGACTCAAATCTAGCTCAGGACTGGGGGAGATGGCAGGCAGGGCAAGGCATACATGGCCACTTCAAGCCTCCCAAGCCAGAAAGGAGTAGGAATTTGGCCAATGGGTTTCAGTGCTGTTTACATAATCTGAAACTCTTCTTTATAATATATGCACATCTATATATTTTTCTTTTTTTCTTTTGGTTCTGGAAAAATGAGTGTCCTATGTCTTTTGGTGGTTAAATTGATGAGGAAATAAAATTTCTTTGTAATACTTAGAAGTTAGAGTATAAAGTTAAAAAGAGAAAAATCAGAAGACTCATCTTTGATTCAATAAGATCTCACCTGGAACAGTGGTTGTATAAAGTACACTGAGGCATGTTTGCCAGCTAAGAGAAAGAAGCCAGAGAGAGGGGGAGGGAGGGAGGGATGCATGGACGGACGGTTGGATGGATGATTAAATAACAATGAAGGTAAAAATAGACTCCACATCCTCAGTGGACTACATAAGATGTGAAGAGAGGATGAGAAGACAGAATAGAATATGTCCTCCTGCCAGCAAGGCAAATGTTTTTCTGGTTTATTTGTTTTGGTTTTTGTTTTTTGAGACAGGGTTTCACTCTGTTGCCCAGGCTGGAATGCAACGGCACCACGACAGGTCACTGCTGCCTCAACCTCCTGGGCTCAAGTCGTCCTCCCACCTCAGCCTTCTGAGTTGCTGGGACTACAGGCGTGCACCACTGCACCCAACTAAATTTTTTTTTTATTTTCTGTAAGGACAAAGTTTTGTCGTGTTTCCCAGGATGGTCTCAAACTCCTTAGCTCAAGTGACCCACCTACCACAGCCTCCCAAAGTGCTGGGATTACAGCCATGAGCTACCATGACTGGCCTGCAAATTCATTTTGAATATCAAAATTCAAGGATCCTGCAAAGTCTTTCTCACCCTGAATGAAATCCTACCACGGCAACATTGCTAAAAAAAAAACTAAGAACTAGTTTGATGACCTTAGTATGGTTTCCTTATTCTCCTTTCACATCTTTAGACTACATAACAATTTTTCCATGACCATTAGTAAAAATCAAACAGTTTATTCCTTTTGACAGCAGAAGACAAAGGCTGAGGCACATGTAAGAAGTAGCAGAGAATGAGAGGGAAGAGTAGCCATGGGCGATGGATCAGCGGGAAAGAGAAGGAAAGTAGAAATAAACACCTCTCTCATCTGCCTAAGGACTTGAGGTCCCTAAGACACACCACAACTCCATAGGCAAGCTGATCAGGACCCAGGTCTCCTAAACCTACGCAGCAATTTGCAATATACAACGCTAAATTATGCTGAAGTGTGTGCAGGTGAAAAGAAAGTTTCCCTGACTGCATTCCTATGTGTTCTCTCTCCCACTGTTTCTGTACCCACTCTATCCAAAGAGCATCAGTAGAATGTGGAAGCACAAAGTGGAAATGAGAAAAATTACTTTAAAGACTTATCTATAAGTACTGAGCTTAAAATGTTCAAAACAGAATTGAGTGCTACCCACTTCCACCAAAGTTCTTGATAATTTCTTATGTTCTAGGTCTACCCTACAAAATATGGTGCCCCATTAAGTCCCGTATTCATAGGGGTTTCAAGATTGCTACTTGTAATGTCTGTTTTAGAGTATCCGAATAAATAATTTCTTCTCCATTTCTCACGCTTAGCAGGTTGAACATCTTACTACTAAATGAGAGAATCGGCTCAGTGACCATACTTTACCAGCAGAACCCAGACTTATTTTTAGTAGGGAAGCCTGAGTTTGCCTTACTAGAGTGTCACCTAGTGTCTATATATGGAACTGCACACAATTTTTTGTTAACGAGTTAAGAACGCCATGTCACTGTGTGGCGCGGAAGAGCCTTCCTTTATGGAGTGCTAAAGTACATATGTAGACATTTTTCCAAATCCAATTATAGTTCCATTGATTTATATTAGTATTTTAAATATGCATTCACATTGAAATGATCTCTGAGACGTTATAAAGTTGGCACTTCAAAATTCAGCAAACCTTTTTAAATTACACATTTAATAGAAAAATTATTTCTAGAAAAATACTGACAGAATTATCCATGGTTAACATACTGTGCTTTAACTATTAGAGACCATGGTGGTTGCTAAACAACAGTCTTAATTTTCTAGAGAAATATTTGTGAATTTTTCCCAAAAGTATTTCATATAGAGCTCATATGGATAATGACAGATGCTTGTTGTACAGTTACTATGTTCTAGACACTGTGCTAAACACATTACATAATTCCTGTTTAATCCTCACTTAATATTTATAAAATGCTTAGAGCAGAGCATGGCATATAGTAAATGGTGTTAAATAAATAAAATAGCCTAGATTATCCTGAGATGTTTTTATCCTCATTTTACTTACAATAAACATGAGTTTAGAGAATTTAAGTAAGCTTACCACGGTTATACACTTGCAAGTGGCATACCTAGGGTTTGGCCAAGGTTTACCAGACTCCGCAGGCTGCGCATCATGCCCTATTGCCACTCTCGTACACCTCTTCTCTATATATGGTCTCTGTATTCGTTTGCTAGGGCTGCCATCACGAAGTACCAGAGACTGGGTAGCTTAACCAACAGTTTTTTTGGGTACTGTTTTGTTTTGTTTTGTTTTGAGACGGAGTTTCGCTCTGTCACCCAGGCTGGAGTGCAGTGGTGCAATCTTGGCTCACTGCAACCTCTGCTTCCCGGGCTCAAGCGATTCTCCTGCCTCAGCTTCCTGAATAGCTGGGATTACAGGTACTCACCACCACATCTGGGTAAATTTTGTATTTTTTTTTTTTTAAGTAGAGACAGGGTTTCACCACATTGGCCAGGCTGGTCTCGAACTCCTGACCTCAGGTGATCCACCCACCTCGGCCTCCCAAGGTGCTGGGATTACAGACCTAAGCCACCACACCCAGCCTAAACCAACAGAAATTTATTTTCCCATGATTTTGGAGGCTAGCAGTTTAGATCAAGTTGTCTGCAGGATTGACTTCTTCTGAAGCCTCATATGCCTTGGCTTGTAGATGGCCGTCTTCTTCACACAGTCTTCCCTCTGTATGTGTCTGTGTCCCAATCTCTTCTTATAAGGATACCAGTTATATTGGATTAGGGCCCATGCATATGACCTCATGTTATTTTAACTACTGCTTTAAATGCCCTTTCTCCAAATACAGTCACATTCTGAGGTACTGAGGGTTAGGACTTCAACATATGAATTTGAGGGGAGGAGAGTTCAGCCCATAACAGTCCCTATGTTAGCTTATTTACTTATTAGACTCTTTCCAGACATCTCTAAGAAGGTATGCCTGCTATATACACCAGGCACTGATTCAGACACTCAGAATACAAAGATGCATCTTCATAGACAACAACCATATGTAGCAGGAAAAAGTTTGCAAACAAAATTATCACAGCTCAATGTGGGGAAGGTACAAAAATAAAAGTAAGTACACAGCCAGGCGCAGTGGCTCACACCTGTAATCCCAGCACTTTGGGAGGCCAAGGCAGGCAGATCACCTGAGGTCGGGAGTTTGAGACCAGCCTGACCAACAAGGAGAAACCCCGTCTCTACTAAAAACACAAAATTAGCCAGGCATGGTAGCACATATCTGTAATCCCAGCTACTCCGGAGGCTGAGGCAGGATAATTGCTTGAACCTGGTAGGTGGAGGTTGCAGTGAGCTGAGATTGCGCCATTGTATTCCAGCCTGGGCAACAAGAGCGAAACTCTGTCTCAAAAGGAAAAAAAAAAAAAAGTACATAATTCGGAGCTGGTTGAAAAGAGAAAAAGGTTTATTCTGGAAAAAGAGGCAAGACTTCAGCAGAGATGGCCTCTAAGGTAGATTTTGAAAACAAATCATTTAAGTAGACAAGGAAAAGAAGGACCTTTGAAATGAAGACACGGGGCATGAAATAACACCCACACCAAGGATATGCCAAGTCATTCATCCAGTCCACAGGAATATACATTTCAATGCAGAAGATACTAGAATGAAATGACACTGGAGAGATAGCGAGGGACCCTATTGCGAGGAGGAGCTATTGAAGAGTAGTGTGTCTGACTCAGTGAGCAGGGTGTTGAGGGAGAAGGCGTGATTTGTAACATTTGCTGATTTCTGTAATATAAGCCCTCCTACCAAGGCTGATTTTAAGCTGTCAATGTGAAGTCACTGACCTCTGGAGTTGAGAAGAGACGTACAGTAGCACACCATTATATAGTAATTCCACCATACAGAGTCGACAATACAGTAAATAACCTTGGGCAGTTCAGGCTGCTACAACAAAGCATCATAGACTGGGAGGATTATAAACAGCAGAAATTTCTTTCTCACAGTTCCAGAGGCTGGAAATCCGAGATCAGGGTGACAGCAGGGTCGGGTTCTGGTGAGGGCCTCTTCCAGGTTGCAGACTGCCAAGTTCTCCTTGTATCCTTACGTGCTGGAAAGAGAGCTAGCTAGCACTCTAGCTTCTTCTTATAAAGGCACTAATGTCATTCATAAGGTCTCCATCCTCATGACCTAATTAGCTCTCGAAGACCCATTACACATGGGGAATTCAATTTCAACATGAATTTCAGTGGGCACACAAATAATAAGGTTCATATAAACCTTATGAATATGGATAACAGAAAAATGTAATCGAATAATTAGAAAGTGATGAGTTTTAAGTATTTATGACCTTTTGTTCTAAATATAATTTATTTGACTAGAGGTTTCTATAATTTACTTTTTAATGAAGGCTGTGTTTAACAATTGGCTCACGATTCCGGCAATCATCATGGCAGATAGAAGGCAGGACTAGATTGCAGCTCCAACTCAAATGGACGGAGCGGCATGCAGACGCTTGCATTGTGAATTTTAGCTCCAGAACAACTGCAAGAACAAACCACGAATCCCAAGAGGACCCACAGACCCTCTGAAATAAGGGGACTGCTCCTGCAGGACCTGGGAGACACCCCAAATACTGTGAGTGCACAAACTGTGGAAGTGGGAAAGGAAGACCCTCCTTTCCGAAACACACACTTCCACTGGGGAGAATGAAGGTCTAGTTTGCGAGAGAAGTTTCCGACCTTACCTGGGGCTGAGTCCATTTAGACAGTCGAGAGAAATACAGGGGTACAGGAAGCAGCGAGAAATGCCCTGGGAGTTCACTGGGTCCCCAAGCAGGACATTCCTGCCTGGCACCACAGGGATCCTTTGGGAGGGCGGCCAGAGGAGTCGGGGTAGAACGCCACAGGTAGAAGGAAGTCTGCGGCTGAACTTTCTAACAGTTGGAACCCGGCATATGCAACCACCTGCAAACAGCATGCAGTTTCTATAGCATTTTCACTTAACACCCTCCCCCTAACAACCTCCACCTGGCAACCTTCCTTTAACCCAAACCTCAGGGCCTCAATCCCCTTTATGGCCTGTGTTCCACGGGACAGGACAGAGGTGGGGGTCGGGGGTACTCAGATGTTAATCATAGAAACGGAAGGAATCTCCAAACTGGCCACTCCCAGATTCCCTAGCTCAGGAGCACACACATTCAGGTGCATCTGCCATACAAGGTTATTCTAAGGGTATGATTAAATTATTGCTATCAGGTGCATTTACCCTACACCATTTCATACAGCCTAGAAGGGTGATTTGCAGCCTCCGTGGTACTTAGCAGGAGACAGAAAACAATGAAAGCAAAGACATCTGAATAACTAGACCCAATGAAAAACAAATGCTCCAATTAAAATGCCCTCCCCAGACCCAGTGCTTAGCGTTCTCAGATGGGTATGTGGCTAAGAATCACAAAGCCAGAGCTTACGTGATTTTTCTTGATAGAGTAGTCATTCAGATTTCGTGTGCTAACAATTAAAAAACAACAACAAAAATGCTGTAATGATCAACAGTGGCCCTGAGTTAGGAATAGAAAGGGGAAGGAAGATGGTAAATGTATAAAGGGCAACACCACAAGGAATCCTTGTGATGACAGACATGTTCGGTTTCTTGACCTCTGGTGGATACACAAACCTACACACGTGCTAAAATTGTATGGGACCAGAATGAGAGAGTAGTGATCACTGCACAACATTGTGAATATACTAAGACCACAAAATCACACACTTTAAACTGGTTAAAGTAGTGAAAGAATGCTTAGAACTAAATACACATACAGACAGAAACAAGTAAAAGCAAAGATGGGAAAATCTGAATGAAACCAGGTAGACTGTGTCAATGTCAATATCCTAGTTGTGTTATTGTTTTGCAAAATGTTACCTTTGACAGAAACCAGACAAAGTGCACACTGGGATCTCTCTTATTTCTTGCATGTGAATCTAAAATTATTTTAATACAAATTTCAATTTTTCTAATGTAGTTTTTCAACAAGACTAGTTATGTTGTATAATTGTCTAGTAGTACCTGAAGATACAGAGAAAAGAGATGTCTTTGTCTTATTAATCAGAAATGCTTTCTAAATGTGAAGTTTTTCCTCTCAGATTCAAAGACTTCTTGCTATCCCAAGTGGTCAGCATTCATTAACTGTATATCTATATAGCCAGGAGGTTTCTGAGAAACCTTCCTGAGAAGGTGGAACTTACATTTCTTTCTTTTCAATCCACATTTCATGCCTGAGATTCATTTATTTTAGAGATAAAGAAATAAAAATAACTGGGCACGGTAGCTCACGCCTGTAATCCCAGCACTTTGGGAGGCCAAGGCAGGCCGATCACCTGAGGTCAGGAGTTCGACACCAGCCTGGTCAACATGATGAAACCCGTCTCTACTAAAAAATCGAAAAAATTAGCCAGGCGTGGTGGCACACACCTGCAATCCCAGCTACTCAGGAGGCTGAGGCAGGAGAATCACTTGAACCTAGGAGGTGGAGGTTGCAGTGAGCCAAGATCAATCAGTTTTGCTATGGGGCAAAATAGCTCCTCTCATTCAAATTCTTCAATCAATTTTACTAAATTCAAATAGAAACACTGTGAGGGGTGTGGTAGCTCACACCTGTAATCCCAGCACTCTGAGAGGCTGAGATGGGCGGATCGCTTTAGGACAGGAGTTCAAGACCAGCCTGGGCAACATGGCCAAACACTGTTTCTACTAAAAATACAAAAATTAGCCAGGTGCGGTGGCATGTGCCTGTATTCCCAGATACTCAAGAGGCTGAGGCAGGAGAATCGCTTGAACCCGGGAGGCGGAGGTTGCAGTGAGCCAAGATCACGCTACTAAACTGCACTCCAGCCTGGGTGAGAGCGACTGTCTCAAAAAAAAAAAAAAAAACTGCAAATATGAACACTGCTCGTATGTACAAATTTGCAGTTATGGTGATGAACCATCATAGCTATACCTGGATAGTCTTAATCCTAAGAGACAATTGTTTCTTCTCTGCTCCATCTTCTCCCTCCATGTCTCCCTCTCCCAAAGCCAGAGTTTACTAAAACCAAAGACAGTAATTCCACCCATCGTACTTGCTTCCTGGCCTTGACACTTTGTGCTGTGACACACCTCTGATTTATGTTATGCACGCGTGCCTTCTCATTCACAGCAGAGTTGTGCTGTTTAACAAACCCACGATGTTCAAAGTAGCCCCTTTATGTGCTTATATCCTTATTCCAACAATAGTACATGCTGATGCACAAAACATTGTGGACATTCTTACGATTACCTTCAAGGCTTGTACTATATCCTTTTGTCTATCCTAAGTAATGGGAATTTTTTTCCTTTAAAGAAAGAAGTTGATGATTGAGAACAGCTAAATAGAATTCCCAGTTAAAGCCAATAAATAATGTGGGCAACAAAGCTTGTTAAAACAACTTTTCTTTTTCATTCAAAATGACCATAAAGCAATGAGACCAAATTTTTAAATGTTTATGGTTCGTAATACTAGTTCTGGAGGCAGACTAAGAAGAATTTTCTCTATGTTTTAGGCAACGACAGCAGAAAAATAAATGTGTGTCATCAATCTTATGATCTCTTTAGAAGACAACAATTGCTTGGACAGAGAATCTCTAGTAAATGCATATCATCAGGGATACAGGTTATGTAAAGAGGGAACCAGGGCCCCCAACTTCCACTGCCAGCCCACTGACAAAGTAATATCCTGCCAAGCCCAGAAGGGGACATAATTCTTGGAATTGAAAGACATGCAATAGGATTGTCAAAACTACGTGGAAAATAAGTCCATAAATTGTGAAATAACTTATAGAGTACTATGAATTTTATCAAACACAGAACATTGAAACAAGGGCCATGAGCAACGTGAGTGCCATCTTGAGGCAAAAACTACCATTCACAATCACTCCAAAATCATTTGTTCCATGTACACCTGAGTAGAATATTTATTCAAAAATTTAAACCTCAGACTTTTTACTTTGTAGATATATCATCTTTTTTGTTTGTTTTAAGATAGGGTTCTGCTTTCTCACCCAGGCTTGAGTGCAGTGGCAGAAACATGGCTCACTGCAGCCTCAACCTCCCAGACTTAAGCGATCCTCCCATCTCAGCCCCCCAAGCAGCTGGGACTACAGGCACGTGCCACCACACCTGGCTAATTTTTGTACTTTTTTGTAGAGACAGGGTTTTGCCATGTTGTCCAGACTGGTCTTGAACTCCTGAGCTCAAGTAATCCACCTCGGCCTCCCAAAGTGCTGGGATTACAGGCATGACCCACGATGCCCAGCCTAAGTCATCTTTAAGATATATGTAAAGTGCCTGGCACAAAGGTTTTCAATAAATGTGATTGAACACCTTCAGCTACATTAGGCTGGGCTGAATTACTATCTCTGTTCTTAAGTAAAGAGAGACTGGGTATGTCTAAAATTACCAAATTCTTCAATCTCAACAGTTGAGTTTAACAAATTTATTTATAGTTTTCAACACATGGAATTCACTTGGGTTAATCATGTATCCTTGCAGTTCTCAAAAAATGCTAAAGTGGGAAAGGACTGGAAGCATTAGTGCCCTTTGCAGAATATGCCCTTTACTCTGTTGCCAACAGAGTAAGACATCCGAGTCTCTGCCTTGTTGGTTTTCTTGCTATCTCTCCCACTCCTCTGTACTTCAACTAGCCACAAGGCTTACCAAAAAAAAGACCTCAGAAATGTTGCAATGGCTATGTCTCCAAGCAAGGGACATGAAAGCAAGAACAGTCCCAAACTGCAAGTTTCTGTTAAAATGTCTGCCTGTTAAAACCACAAGTTCCCATTCCAACAGGTGTAGCTTTAAAAAAATAAATAAATAATAAAAACTTTTAAAATGGTAAGTTTAATGACAACTTTCAACCTTTCCCTACCCAATCAAAACCCTGACTCTGCTTCAGCTGGGGAGTGACCTGGTCATCAGTCTTCAGGTGCCTCCGACACACCACCTCACTTAGATTCTTTTCTTTTGACATCATTGTATGGCAGATGCACCTGATAGCAATAACTTAAGCATACCCTGAGAATGACGCTATGGTCTAAGAAGAATGTGTGTTTGGAATTCCAACCTAAGGAATTCAGGAGTGGCCAACCCTGAATTTCATTCCTAATCTATGAGGAACATCTGAACCCCAGCCCATCCCGTGGAACACAGGCCATACAGGAGATCAAGGCCTTTTGTTTTGGATTAAATGAAGATTGCCAGTGGAGGCTGCTCAGGGGAGGGTGCTAAGTGAAAATGCTAAGTAAACTGCATGCTTTTTACAAACAGTAGCAGTTCTCCTGTCCAGCCTGCTGCCACTGGATAGGAGAACCACTACTGTTTGTAAAAAGTAATGTGGGCCGGGCATGGTGGCTCATACCTGTAATCCCAGCACTTTGGGAGGCCGAGGTGGATGGAACACAAGGTCAGGAGTTTGAGACCAGCCTGGCCAACATGGTGAAACCCCATCTCTACTAAAAATACAAAAATTAGCTGGGTGTGGTGGTACGCACCTGCAATCCCAGCTACTCAGGAGGCTGAGGCAGGAGAATTGCTTGAACCCAAGAGGCAGAGGTTGCAGTGAGCCGAGATCACTCCACAGCACTCCAGCCTGGTGACAGATCGAGACTCCGTCTTGGGGGAAAAAAAAAGTAATGTGTAAGTCCCCTCAATAAACCCTATGTCTCGTTCCCTGGCTCTGGGTCTCCTCTTTGGCTTCCCAAACATGGTACCATCCCTATAGAAGTCAATAGGGGTCTGGCAAACATGAAATGTATTTATTCCATCACAAAAACTTAGGAACAATTTTATCAACAACAACAAAAAAAGATTATGTTTTATATAGCAAGTGCTTGTGGTTCTTCAGCAGCATTACAACTATGAGTACCTGGGTCCACAGAAAAACCATCTCTCAACTTAGAGCAAGATGGACAGTCTCAGAGTCTCCCATTAACATTCATCTGCACTTTGGTCAGTGATTTGCTGGGTGCTTGAGTTTGCTTGCAATAGTAGATGCCAATGATTTAAAAACTATTAGGAGGAGAGCTTAAAACAGAGATAATTCTATCTGTTCACTTATTTATTGTGGTCATTGCCTTTTGTCAGAGGTAAAGCACCAGAGGCACAGGATCATAGCCTGAGAGCAGCTGATGTTCATATACCATTCTCAATGTCTTCACTGGTTACATTTCCCAAAATGGAAATCAGTGTTTAGAATACAGTAAGGCAAAAACCAACCACAATTAACTCAGAAAGGATATACCTGGGGAGATGTAGCCAAACTCCGAAGACAATACATCTTCCCTCAACCTAATGAATAAAAGGGTATTAACTACAAAGTAAACATAGCCCAGGGCAAGGGATTAAGTGACTTTCCTGGGACTGAAGAGAGATGGAGAATAAAGACAGTTTCAGAATAATGTATATGGGGATTAAGAACTATTAATAAAGCAAGGCAAGAAGTTAAGATGTATTTTACTATTAACTATATTTTTGTTAATATATTGATAACTCTTTGTGCCACTATAGTTCCTGTTTGGAAAAGGTAAATGAAGGTAAAATTCTGCATACTAAGAGCCACACTGACCAATTCAAATTTAAATGCTAATTGGATACAGGAAAGTTATCTCCTAGATCCTTAGTGACTCAAAGTTTGGATCTAACTACAGCTCTAACCCTTGTTCTGAATGTCAAAACCCTGCCTTGCATGGTGTCAGCAGCCTAATTAAAGAAGCACCAGGAGAGTAAAACCAATAACCTTTGTTAAATTACACTATTTTCCCAAAGCCTTATCAATAGCAAACAGCATAGCCAAATCCCAGGGATCAAGATGGGGGAATAAAATGTTCCCTGAGGCTTTCAGCAAGATATAATAGGTCTCAAGGAAGACTTCAAAGCCAAGCAAAACCTTCCTCAGTGCCCTACATAGAATAGCACTGAACTAATAATTTACTCTACTGAACTAGAGCAAGAAATCCTGAGCCCTGTCTGTGGCTTCCTTCTCCCTCCTATGGCCTTCAGGCAGTGGAACTCCAGGGGTACCAGAACCTTGAGGAAAGGATGCTACACTCTATTGTTGAGAGGTAAGAGGGACCTCACAGTTAAAATGAGGTTTTTGTGAGCCTCTACCCATAGTCAGTGCTCTGCTGTCCCTGAGTCCAGAGCAAAAGCCAAGTTCTAAAGTTGGTGGGAGAAAATGTTGCTCTTTAACAGGGATGCAGTGACGCCACCACGCTCATACACACACCCTTCAGTGCATCTCTGGGCAATTAGCTAAGATTCTCTGGTCTGCCATTTATTGCTAACTGTGGCTTTGTTAAGATCAGAGATCTCTGACAGCATGAAGACCAGTCTCCACAGTTCTTCCTGCTCTCATGCCACTGGCCATGGAGAATGGTAGGGGCCTCCGTAATAACAAGGAAAGTGTTTACCCACTGGGGCAAAGGCCTATCCAAAAGACAGGCAGCCCAGTGTGGAGGGGATCCCTGATGCCAGGATGTAGCTGCATGTCTGTCATGCATAGGACTTACAATCGGCTAAGTGATGGCACCCAACAGTATCAGGTCCTAATTCTTGGAATCTGTAAATGTCACCTTCTGTGACAAAGACTTTGCAGGTAAGATGAAGAATCTTGAGATGGGGAGATTATCTTATCCTGTATTATCCATATGGGACCAAACATAATCACAAGTACCCTTTTAGGAGAGGCAGAGAAAGATTGGACACACACAGAAGAGGAGTTGACACAAGGTGACCATGGAGACAGAGATTGAAGTGATATGGCCACAAGCCTAGGAATGCTGGCAGCCACCAGCAGCTGGAAGAAAGAGCCTGTGAAGGGCATACAGCCCTGCCAACATCTTGATTTGCATCCAGTGATACTAATTTTGGACTTCTGGACTCCAGAACTCAGAGGGAATAGATTCCTATTGTGTTAAGCCACCAAATTTGTGGTAACTAGTTACAGTGGCAATATGTAATAGATTCAAATTATCTAACAGGAGTTTTCTTAAGCAAAACTTAACTAAGTTTACTTCAGGTTTAAAGAGTACAATTCTTAATGAGAAAAATTACTAGTATGTCCACAAAGTGGAAAGTACTGAAACTACATCTGTGTTATCTGAATGTGTCCTCCTACAATGGAGGTGTTGGGCCAGGTGTGGTGGCTCATGCCTATAATCCCAGCACTTTGGGAGGCCAAGGCGGGTGGATCACCTGAGGTCGGGAGTTCAAAACCAGCCTGACCAACATGGTGAAACCCCATCTCTATTAAAAATACAAAAATTAGCCAGGCGCAGTGGCTCACACCTGTAATCCCAGCACTTTGGGAGGCTGACTGAGGCGGGCGGATCACAAGATCAGGAGTTCGAGACCAGTCTGACCAACATGGTGAAACCCTGTCTCTACTAAAAATATAAAAATTAGCCAGGCATGGTGGCAAGTGCCTGTAATCCCAGCTACTTTGGAGGCTGAGGCAGGAGAATTTCTTGAACCTGGGAGGCAGAGCTTACAGTGAGTTGAGATCGCGCCACTGCACTCCAGCCTGGGCAACAGGGCGAGACTCCATCTCAAAAAAATCAAGTGTTCAAGTCCTACTCTTAGTACCTCAGAATGTCACTGTATTTGGAGACAGAACCTTTAAATTAAAGAGATAATTGAATTGAATGAGATCATATGGTAAACCCTAATCCAATCTGACTGTTGGCCCTATAAGAAGAGCAATTTTGGACACACACAAAGAGATATCAGGGATGAGCACCCACAGAGCAAAGACCATGTGAGGACACGGGGAAATGTAGCCATCTGTAAGCCAAAGATGGAAGCCTCAGGAGAACCCAACCCTGCCAGCACCTTGATTTTGGACTTCCAGCCTTCAGAACTAGGAGAAAATAAATTTCTGTTGTTCAGGCCAGGCACGGTGGCTCATGCCTGTAATCCAACACTTTGGGAGGCCAAGGTGGGTGGATCACTTGAGGTCAGGAGTTTGCGACCAGCCTGGCCTGCATGGTGAAACCCTGTCTCTACTAAAAATACAAAAATTAGCCAGACGTGGTGGTGGGCACCTCTAATCTCAGCTACTTGGGAGACTGAGGCAGGAGAATCGCTTGAACCCAGGAGGTGGAGGCTGCAGTGAACCAAGATCACACCACTGCACTCTAGCCTGGGTGACAGAGCGAGACTCTGTCTCAAGATATATATATATATAGTTTAAGACACCCAGTCTGTGATATTTTGTTTTAGCAGCTCAAAAAGACTGATACAATCAATGACCAAAACCTCTTGCCTCCCCACTTCCACATCCCCCAAGAAGTTTATATATAGTTCCACTCAAACAAGATTGGCCCAAGGAACCCGTGACAGGAGGCCAGTGTTTTTAACATAAACTCACTTTGTTTGTCTTTCTCTTTGTTACATTAGAAGGAGTCATCCTGCCCATTCTAGGGTATAAAGCAACCTTCCCCAGAATGGACTGCAAGCACTTCTCCCTCTCTTCCCTTCTAAGGGAAAGAGCATTTCTTGCAGCAATTCTAAAGGCTACGGCCCTCTTCCAGGAAAAGTGGATGGGCCCTTTTGTGGTTTCGGGGTCTAGGCCTAGCTAGAGGAAAACTCCAGTGCTTCCTGATGAGCCAGTAACCCCACTCTGAAAGAAAAAAATATGTGTGGGTGTTGTTGGGTAGGGTAGTAAACATTTTGCTAGACTGAAGGTGAAGGCAGTGTATAAGGAAAAGAGTCATGACCCTAGAAAGGGGAGAAGAAACCAGAAGTTGCAGATGGAGACCTGTCATCTTGCTTAAGAGTAACTCCCCAGAGATGGAAAGACCTCTTTATGAGAATGGACAATGGTGACCATAATGGACTTTAGCTCCATGGCACTCCAACCTAAGTGGAGGGAGGTAGCTGTGAAAAATGACTTTTTTAAACCTGTGCTCTTGATGAGAAGAAGGCATCAAGAAAGACTAAGTACATAGAGACACCACTAGAAGGAGAGGCCTGAGTGGAAATTGATGAGGACCAGGCAGTTGTCCTAATGGGTGGCCAAAAGGAACATGCCAGCAAGGAAGGGAATCCTGAAACAAAAGGTAAAGCTGTTACACCAAAGGGCACCAAGTTCACTATTTTTTTTCCCTGTAAGGGAATTCTAGGAAGGGAGCATCTATAAGAAGAAACTCTTTGCTGAGTATTTTAAGTTATATTTGGAAAATTTTCTGTATTAATCAGGTTTCTCCACAGAAACAGAACCAATAGAATATAGATAGATAGAAAAAAATGTATTATAAGATATTGGGCCAGGTGCAGTGGCTCATGCCTGTAATCTCAACACTTTGGGAGGCTGAGGCAGGAGGATCACTTGGGGCCAGGAGTTCAAGACCAGCCTGGAAAACATAGCAAGACCTCAAAATTTAAAAATACTAAAAATTTAAAAATTAGCTGTGCATGGTGGTGCATGTCTGTAGTCTCAGCTACTCGGGAGGCTGAGGTGGAAGGAATGCTTGAGCCTAGGAGTGTGAGGCTTCAGTGAGCCATGACTGTACCACTGCACTCCAGCCTGGATAAGAGAGCAAGACCCTGTATCAAAAAAAAAAAATTACTGTAAGGTATTGTCTCATGGGATTATGAAGGCTGAGGAGTCCCACAGTCTGCCATCTGCAAGCTGGAGGCCCAGGAAAGCCAGTGGTGTAGCCCCAGTACAAACCCAAAGGCCTGAAGACCAGGGGAGCCAATGGTATAAGTCCCAGTCCAAGTTCAAAGGCCTGAGAACCAGGAGCATGGATGTCCAAGGGCAGGAGAGGATAGAGGTCCCAGCTCAAGAAGAGAGAACAAATTCACGTTTCTTCCACCTTTTTGTTCTCTCAGGCCCTCAACAGATTGGATGATACTCACCCACATTGGTGAGGGCATCTTCTTTACTCAGCCCACTAATTCAAATACTGATCTCTTCAGAAACACCCTCGCAGATACACCCAGAAGCAATGATTTCCCAGCCATCTGGGCATCCCTTACCCCAGTCCAGTTGATCTATAAAATTACGCATCATACCCTGTGTTATGGGTTGAATTGTTTCCCACCCCCCTCCCAAAAAAACATATGTTGTAGTCCTAACCCTCAAGTACTTCAGAATGTGATTCATTTTGGAAATAGGGTCTTTACAGAAGTAACTGAGTCAAAATGGAGTCATCGGGGGTGAACCCTCATCCAATATGGTGGTGGTCTTATTTAATAAAAAAGGAGAGACTGGATGGCTCATGCCTGTAACCCCAGCACTTTGGGAGGCCAAAGTGGGTGGGTCACTTGAAGTCAGAAGTTCAAGACCAGCCTGGCCAACCTGGCGAAACCCCATCTCTACTAAAAATACAAAAATTAGCCAGGCATGGTGGTGCACACCTGTAATCCCAGATACTTGGGAGATTGAGGCAGGAGAATCGCTTGAACCCAGGAGGCAGAGGTTGCAGTGAGCTGAGATCATGCCACTGTACAGCGTGGGTGACAGAGCAAGACCCAGTCTCAGAAAAAAAAAAAAAAAAAAGAAGAGGAAATTTGGGCACAGAGACAGACACAGAGGAAAGATGATGTGAAGATGCACAGGGAGAATGCTATGTGAAGACAGAGGGTTAGAGTAATATATCCACCTACCAAGAAACTCCAAAGATTGTTGGCAAACCACCAAAAGCTAGGAAGAGGCAAAGAAGGAAGCCCTGCAGGTTTCAGAGGGAGCATGGCCCTGTTGGCAGCCCGCTTGGGACTTCTGGCCTCCCGAGCTGTGAGACAGCAAATGTTTGTCGTTTTAAGCCACCCAGTCTGTTGTTACGGCTGCCCCAGGAAACTGACACATCCTTCTTTCCCAAATGTATAATATATGCCAAACTTTTTCATTTTAACTCCCACACCATTCTCCAGCAATTCCCACCCCACCCAAACACACTCATTCCTCTCTCAATGACTCAGGAAGGTAATGACTCCAGTGGATTAATCACTTCAAAGTATGTAGTATCAAGGATTTTCAAACTTTTTTTTTAAATGAAAGCAAATTCAACCTGTCAACAAAGTGAAAGAGATGTTTCTCCCACATGCTTTTACTTTGATTAAATATTTATTTTAAACAATATTACATTATTGTCATTTGACAGCCCCCTACCACCCCACTTCAAACCTGGTACCAGGAGGAAATAATCCACTCTATATGCTCTAAAGATAACAACCTGACTACAAGGCTTGCGACACTCTTTTCCTCCTGGGCTCCTGAGAAAAAGGGGCCTCCCATGTTAGAAGTTTTATATGCAATTTCCCATAGAACAGAAGGCCCAATGCCAAAGACAAAGAAACAAACAAACAATAAAAAACCCACTAAGCAGGCACAAATGATTGTTATGATCCTCAGGATATTTTTAATTTTTTGTATGGTGGTTCAAAAAATAATTACATTAAAAGCTACCAAGCAAAATAAGCAATAAATAAGAATATATATGTGTGTATATATATATGTGGTTTTTTTTTTTGAGACAGACTTGCTCTGTCACCAGGCTGGAGTGCAGTGCCATGATCTCAGCTCACTGCAAACTCTGCCTCCCAGGTTCAAGTGATTCTTCTGCCTCAGCCTCCCAGTAGCTGGGACTACAAGTGCATGCCACCACACCCAGCTAATTTTTGTATTTTTAGTAGAGACAGGGTTTCACCATGTTGGCCAGGATGGTCTCAATCTCTTGACCTCATGATCTGCCCGCCTTGGCCTCCCAAAGTGCTGGGATTACAGGTATAAGCCACCATGCCCGGCCAAGAATATTTTTTAAAACTTACTCTTTGACATGGAACACATGGTTCTGAAGGCCAGAGATAAGAATTTTTTAGATAACTCACTCACTTGGGCAGAGTCATATTTGTTCAACAACTAAGGTATGACTGTTAGGATTGAGTTTGGTTGCATGCAATAGAAATTTGACTACACTGTCTTCACAAATTATGGTTTATTTTTCTTACAGAACCAGAAATTCAGAGGCAACCCCACCATGATGAGAACAGCTGCGCAAGGAAATCACAAAGGATCCAGGCTTCTTCTAACTTCTGGCTCTTCCACCTTTTTAGCATGTGACTTTTGCCCTCATTGGCACAAGATGACTGCTTAACCCCCAGTCACTGAATCTTTCTTCCAGGGAAGGGGAAAGGCAAAAGACCAAAGGTAAAGATATGTGCCTACTGAACCTTCCCCTTTTTTCAGGAAAAGAATAGCATTCCTGGACTTACATCCCACTGGCAAGAATTCTGTTACTCTGTAAGAAAGCCTTGGAAATCTAGTTTTACAGGGTTTGTTTGTTTGTTTGTTTGTTTGTTTTTGAGACAGGATCTCATTCTGTTGCCCAGGCTGGAATGCAGTGGTGTGATCCCATCTCACTGCAACCTCTACCTCCCATGCTCAAGCAATCCTCCCACCTCAGCCTCCCAAGTAGCTGGGACTACAGGCCCCCACCACTATGCCGGACTAATTTTTGTATTTTTAGTAGAAATGAGGTTTTGCCATGTTGCCCAGGCTGTTCTCGAACTCCTGAGTTCAAGTGATCCTGCCTAGGCCTCTCAAAGTGCTGGGATTATAGGCGTGAGCCACTGCGCCAGCCTACTCTGTCCCAGTATTGCCCCAAACAAAATCTGAGTTTTTAGTAAGGAACATGGAGGTGAATGGCACTGGGTTGTGGGGACATTTAGCAGTTTCTGCCATGAGGTATGGAGAAGAAAAACCAAAAATGCTCTTTCTGTCTTAAACTGTAATATCTCTCCTACTCTGAGGACACAATTAAAGCAGTATGTGCCATCATTGAATCCTATGAGGGGAGGTAAAACCACCTACAAGGTAAACAAGCTTAAATTGCTAAAAAGGAGTTCTAGACTGAAAATAAGCAAGCTTAACAGAGAAAACCAACAAACACAAATTCAACCAGCCATTAGCAATTGAATTCCTCCTTAGATGAAATAAGAATCATATCCTACAGAAATTGTTGTACATGTACATCAAATGTATGAACAAGGATCTGAAATGTTGCACTGTTTGTAAAAATTGAAAGTTGCAAACAACCTTAAATACAATAAATAGAGAAGGGATTTTTACAAATATATATATATATGGTATGCCCATATACTGGGAAGTCTAAGCAGCTGTTGGAAAATAGGTGGACTTGAATGTCTAACATGGAAGAGATTCCAAAATGTATTGTTAAATGATGTATGTGAACACACACCACACTGTAGAGGCTGGGTGAGGAGAAGCAGTGCAGAGGACAAAGAATGGGGTCAGTAGGACAAGGGAAATTACCTTTTGTTCTTTATACTTCTGTATTACTTGAAATTTTACAACAAAAATACATTTATCTATTACTTTTGTAACTTTAAAATAATAAAAACAAAAAAGACTAAAATTGTATGTTTTGTACAACATGACACTTTAGTATTAGGAAACCTAGACTCACTTCTATCATGAATTTTGAATATCAATTTCTTCATCTGTAAAAATAGGAGAGATTGGATAGCCCAAATATAGGACAATTTTGAGAAACAAATGAGAATATCAAAGTTCTTTGAAAAACTGGAAAAGCCCTATATAGTAGTCCCTCCTTATTCAAGATTTTGCTTTCCAAGATTTGTTATCCACGATTAACCACATGGCCCAAAAATGTTACATGGAAAATTCAAGAAATAAACAATTCATAAGTTTTAAATTGCATGTCGTTTTAAGCAGCATGTTGAAATTTCTCACCATCCCACTCCATCCCAACAGGGACATGAACTAAGCCTTGGTCCAGCATATTCACACTGTCTACACTAGCTATTAGTCACTTAGTCACCTTCTGGGTTATCAGATCGAAAAAACATAATATATATATAGGGTTTGGTACTATCCTCAGTTTCAGCCATCAGTTGGGGGTTCTTGAAATGTATCCCCTGAAAATAAGGGGGGCTATTGTATACGCAGATGTAAGATATCATTATTGCCCCCTAAAAACCTTCCAGAACTCATTCATTCATTCAACAAACCTTTTCTTTCTTAGGGAGGGGCCACTGTTCTACACACTAGGATTCCAAAGATGAGTAATATATTATCACCACTCTCAAGGAGTAACTGAGAATCAATAATCACAGATATTATAATGGAAAAATAATGAAAAGGCCTATGCTTCTCCATGAAAATTCTGTAATAGAAACTATAGATAGAGAGAAAGAATGTGAGGCTCATAGGATGGAGTGGGAGAGAGAGGAGGGCTAGTTAAGACATCTAGAGTCAGGCTTCTGAGCCACCTTCCTGGCAGGTATGTCCCTTTTTGATCCAACCTGGCTCATTCTCAGTCTGCCCAACATGTTCACTACTGCTATTGTAGAAACCAAGACAGGGCACTTTTAAGGCCGATGATGCCGAAAGGTGCGTGTGTTTGGGAAGCAAAGATGTTCAGTGTAATCCTGGAAAAGAGGGCCCCCATCTGATTCAAGAGCAATAAAATACGGATCATTCAAACAGCAAAAACATAGTTGACACACTTACAAAGAAAGGAAGCACCAAAGTCCCTCTCAGGCTTGGGACTCAATAATTAGAATCCTGTCAAATCACTGGAGTCATAGATGAGAGAGCAAAAGAGGTCACGAAAGTTCCAGCCAGAGGACCATTGGTCATCCTCCCCTGAAGCCCCGTTTTACAGGTGAGGACATCAAGGCTTCCCCCAGTCCTCTGGACTTCTTGACCGCTCATCTTCCCCTAAGCAAGATAAGTACATCGTTGCCCATCAATCAGAGGGTCAATGATCCTTTATAGATATCAGTAAGGTTTCCAAATCTGGTTTCTTGGAACCGTCAGTATAGTGAATAAAACTGTGAGACACTACATCACGTTTTTTATTGTTTTTTGCACAGTTCAAACTGGCATCTGTTCAGCCCAGGGTTATTTAAGGCCTAATGTTCATGGTGCTGGAGTGTACAGTGAAATAAATGGGGTTTCAGCTAATTAAATGCTGGCACAAAGCTGAGGTGTTTGAAAAATCTCTAAATCCATCTAGTGGCCTGTCCCTGAGCCAAGAGCTGCTGCTGTTATATGACACAATAAAAGAGATGCTGTGTAAATTTCAAATATTTTATTGAACATAAATAATTAGAATATCTAACCATTTGCTAAGGCAGAAATATCTAGCAGCTAATGTGCAGAACGCACTGCAGATGTTCACAAACTACAGAAATGTCAATATGCTTTTAAGTTCCTTTTAACCAATTTTTTACTCTAAAGAAGTAAACATTTATAACTGTGAATAAATGGTTTGTGGTTTGGGCAAAATGTTTAGGAATATTCAATAAAGCAGCCATATAAATATTCAGTTATGGAGATAATTTGATTTAAATAGATGGTACTTTCAATAAATAAACGTTGTTCAACATGAATCAACATTTTAAACAACCAGCAAGCATCAAAACCCAGCTGATGTTTCAGGCAAATCTTTGGAAAACATTTTATTTAGCAGTTCTTCTTACATATGCTATACAATGTCAATGATTCCTTCATAGTCTTTATTATCAGGAATATTGGCATGAAAGCAGTATCTTTTCTTAAGAGAATTCATCTTCTTTCAGCACCACATTTTATTACAATCTTTTCTTCTTTGCAGAGTTGCCACGCAGTGTTGTGGAGTCCAAGGTTGAGAACAACAGCAGGAACCAGCCTAGGTTTAAATTGTCTCTGCTACTTAAAACTGTGTGATCTTGGGCTGGCCGCGGTAGCTCACGCCTGTAATCCCAGCACTTTGGGAGGCTGAGGTGGGCAGATCACCTGAGCTCGGGAGTTCGAGACCAGCCTGGCCAACATTGTTAAACCCCATCTCTACTAAAAATACAAAAATTAGCTGGGCATAGTGGTGTGTGCCTGTAATCCCAGCTACTCAGGAGGCTGAGGCAGGAGAATCGCTTGAACCTGGGAGGCGGAGGTTGCAGTAAGCCGGGATCATGCCAATGGGCAACAGAGTGAGGCCCTATCTTAAAAAAAAAAAACAAAAACAAAAAAAACAACTCTGCAACCTTGGGCAGTTTAACCATGTTTAGCTTCAATATCATCATTTATGAAATGGAAATCATAATACTCACCTCACAGGAATAAGTATTAGATAAGATCATAAGTCAAGTGCCCAGAAAACACTCTACAAACTTACCTGTTACCATTTTAGATTACTTGGTATAAATTGAGCTTTCCATTTGAATCATTTAAAACAGACTTTGGAGTTAATTAACGACATTCACAGCGACCTGGATGAGATTGGAGACTATAATTCTAAGTGAAGTAACTCGGGAATGGAAAACTAAACATGGTGTGTTCTCACTGATATGTGGGAGGTAAGCAATGAGGACACAAAGGCATAAGAATGATACAAGGGAATTTAGGAACTTGAGGGGAAGGGTGGGAGGGGAGGAGGGGTAAAAGACTACGAAAACGGTGCAGTGTGTACTGCTCGGGTGATGGGTGCACCAAAATCTCACAAATCACCACTAAAGAACTTATTCATGTAACCAAACACCATCTATACCCCAATAACCCATGGAAAAATAAAGAGATAAATAAAAACTATATATCTGATTTTTTTTTTAAATGACAGGGCAAGAGGCAAGGGGCAAACTGTTCCCCTGCCAGGCTGTTTGATAGAAAAAGCAATGGTTATCTTGGTTCTAAAGCTTCAACCACACTGGATCCTTGTGTTTCACATACCTTAAGGTTAGCGCCAACTTTCCAACTTTCCAAAAGAATAATTACATCGGGAAAGAAATGGGGTCAGCGGTTCTCGCAGTGCTTTTAAACAGGAAGTCTCGGAGCTTATGCAGGGAAGCAGCTCATAGCACTTCTTTCCTACTCATCAACCCAAAGAACCACTCAATCCCAGGAAGAAGATAGAGGAGTACGTCTCACCAAACACAAGTTGACCCTAACTCTAAATCATCTACAGTCAAAAAATTGATGCTGCATCTGGTTGACACTGCCTGTAAAAAAATTTTTTTAAAAATGATTCTGCCTATAAAATGAAAATATATATATATAAAACAGACTTTGGACAGCCATTGTTTTAACTTGTAACTACTTTCTTTTAACACTGTCAAGGACAATAGAGATTGGTACGACATTCTTGGAGAGCAATTTGGTAATAGCTATCAAAATTTGAAATGCACATTTCCTTTGATCCAGCAACTACACTCCTGGAATTCACCTATCACTAGCTAGGTGGCAATATATTATTAGATCAATGTCCCAGAATGTTCACTGCTACATTTCTATAATAGTAAAATAAAGTGACAAATGCCCATCAATAAATGATTAATTACCATGAACCCCCACTTATGGGACTTGTCACAGTAGGATTTTGCCTCTGTATGTTTGGTTATGGGGTGATTTCTCTTTATTCCCTGTGCAAAGAGAACACTTGTTCCCTCTTCTGAATTTTCCTTTTGTATGGAGAGAATCTGGCAGTGATACACTGCTGACCTCTCTCTGCCCCTTGAGGTGCTCAACCCAGGGGAGGTAGAGGGACTTTTGTGACTGGCGAATTTCGGAAGAATAACTAGACATGCTCTGCTCAGCAACCCCCTTTTACTTCTTTAGAGAGAGAAGTCCACAGGGAACAGGAGCTCTCTTCTGTCCAGGATATTCACCAGGCAGTCCCCGCAATAGGGAAGTTGGCTATGGTCAGCCCTGCCGGTGACTAGGTGGGTATAGCTGCCCAACTCCGGGCATCCGAGTTAGGAAGTCCATGCGGTTTGCACACTATCCTATATCTTCCAACATAGCCTTTAGCAATAAAAGAGGTAAATGATGTGATCTGTCAGTCTTTTATATTTCAATTTGATCAGAACTTGGGCAAGGAAAAGGGATACATTTGAAGGTCCTCATGAAGGTTACTGTATGCCCCACAAATGTAAACTCTTTGGAGATGGGAATTATATCTGCCTTGCTCATCAGTATACCCCTAAAACAGAACCTAGACCCAAAAAATAAATGAATGAATTAATGAATGAATGAATGACACAATTGGTGTTATTTTTAAAGTATGTGATGTATCTGTGTGTGATTATATAAATGTAGTTTCCTTAAGAGGGAGGGACTAGGAAAGGAGGCACATTTTCAGTGTATGTCTACTGGCACTGTTTAGATTTTCTAACCACATGTATGTGGCAGTTATTTCATTAACGAAGTAGAAATGGAAACTGTCCACAAAAGGCTATTGTGAAGCATAATTATGAGCCCTTTTGTTTTCTCCTTTATATCTTCCTTTAATAAATAAACATTTTAAGAGAAAACTCCATCAGGAAACAAAGAAAGAAGGAAGAAAAGGAGAGAGGAAAGGAAGGCAGGAAGGCCAGAAGGAGGGAGGGAGGGAGGCAGGGAGGGAGGAAGGAAGGAAAGAAGAAAGGGAGGGAGGAAAGGAGGGAGGCAGGAAAGGAGGGAGGGAGGAAAGGGAAGAAAGGAGGGAGGGAGGGAAGGAAGGAAAGGAAGGAAGTAGAGAAAGAAAAGAGGGAGGGAAACATGGAAGGAAGAAAAAAATTCCTTAACAAGACCTTTTTTAGAATGAGTGATCACTCCTCTACATGTCAGCGTTCTTGGCTGAAAAAAACTGGAAACAATCTAGCTACATTAAACAGAAAAGAAATGCATCTGAAGGCATCAAATGGCTAACAAAGTTGATGGGAAGGCTGGGGAACTAGCTTAAAAATGAGCAGGGTCCAAGGCAACCCAGAGCACCACCATGATGCCACAGAAACTTATGGTGATGACCACGCCACCTAGGACATGCACAGACAGTGGCCACACTGATGCTCTCACTGAGCCATTGGGTCCTCAATTCTGCTGCCACAGTGAGTCTGCTCTGGTCCTCCTGTATCAAGGTTCAAAGTTCAGAGCAGAAGCAGCCAGTTAGCCAAGGTGAGGTTATCTGCCCAAGTGGAGGGTTGGCCTTTGGTAGGATGAGGGAGGGATACCTCACCCCCTTCAGTGTCTCTAGCAAGAGTGTGGATAGTTTGGGTACAGATGCTGGGAGGGTGGTAGGTTTGGAGAAGGGAGATGAAGAAATCTGATTGCTTGCTTCTGCTTTCTCAATGCATTATGACAAAGGACTATCATGTCCTTTGAAGTGAGAAGTGAGAAAGCACCGTTAGAGATTTGAAAAAAGAAAAGGTGTGAAATCGCACGTTTGGAGGGGGGTGGTCCAGTTATTTACTGCTGCATAATAAATGACCCCAAAACATTGGCTTACAAGAATATAATAATTTATTTTACTTATGATTCTGGAAGTCAAATATGCCCAGCTAGGCAGTTCTCGCTTAGAGTCCCTCATAAGTTTGCACTCAGATGGTGGGTGGGGCTGGGGTCATCTGGAAGGCCTATTCACATGTAAGCCTATCTCCTGGGCTGGGGAGGCAACAGCTGGGGCTCCTCAAAAATGTCTCTCTCTTTCTCTCTTTATATATATATTTTAAATATTTATTCATATATATACATACACATACATATACATACACATACATATATATATATAATTTGTTTATGTAGCTATATATGTGGATTCACATGGCAGCTTAAGGTGTCCAATGCCTAAGATAAATAAATAGAATCTTCATGGATTTTTCTAACCTAGCCTCAGAAGTTACCTGATGTCCTTTCAGCTGTGTTCAAGTCATGAAAGCAGTCACAAAGAGCTGCCCATACTCCAGAAAATGGGACATAGACTCTATCTGTTAATGGAAGAAATGCCCAAGAATTTGCCGAAATATTTTGAAATCACTACAAATGGAAAGAAAAACAAAAATATTAAAGAAGTATAACAAAACTGTTGAGCTATATCGAGTGCTCATTTGAGATAGGTACTCATGAATTAAAGAGAGACCCTTTGACAGAGCTGTGTTTTTATCGATCAACTTTTGGCTACTGGGGTACCAATCCAGGAAGGAGGATGGTGGGGTGTAACATGGACTTTGCCAACAACTCCTATCATCTCTATGAAGATAAAAGCACTAGGAGAGCAGGGACCTTGTCTGTCTCACTCACGGCAAGATCTCAGAGATTAGAATTGGGCTTTGTAAAAGGGGGTCCCTCAATATATCTGTGTTATGGGTGAACCTGGCCCTTTTTTGCAGCTTTTGTTTAAGATGTTCTTTCCAATCAGGATGCCTCCCCACTGCCCCCATCACCAATTCACTATATGACTTTGCACAGATCACTTAACTGCTTGGAGCTTCTTTTTTGCACCTATAAAATGAAGATTATGTGATATTTAAGGTTCCTTTCAGGTGTAAAAATCATATCTTTCTATCTTATCCCACTCATCTGATGACTTCCAACAATGATGCCAAAATACATCAGCTCAGATGAAGGCACTAGTTCAGGTGCCCTTGGGTTTTTGCCTTGCAACTGATCCACTTAAGACACAGCCTCTGAAAACACATTGACTCTAAAAGCAAAGCCTCCTACACTCAATAAATCCTTGTTGGATTTCAGCAAGAGACTGCAGATAGAGAAGTATTGATGCTGGAGCTGTAAAGTGCCTTAGAGAAAAGACAGATCTGGCCCATTCTTTGCCCTCTTGGGTGTTCACATCCTTTCTTAGTTATCACCCAACGCAGTCGGATAAATATATCTCTTTTTGTCTTTCCACATACTTCAATCCCTTCCTTTCCTGAATCATTTCTGTTGCTTTACTCTCAACCTTCCCTATTCTGTCTCTTCCTTTTCAATGCTTAATGTCAGGACCATCCACAGGGTAGAAGGTAGGGGGTATGCAGTGGAAATAGAGGGGTGAAGGCAATAGACAACACTTAGTAAGACAGCAATATTCACTGAGCATTGTCTGTGCCCTGAAAGCTGCAGTACATTTGGGAGTCAGATTCACAGAGCTGTCAACTACCTATGCGGTGAATTTGAGGGCCTGAAGTAGGGTCTCCCGCTAAAAAATGGCCAGCCTAGATTCAAATGCCACCTCCATCACTAAATAAATGTGTACGTGACCTTGAATAAGTTAATCCTTAACCATTCCATTCTTTAGTTTCCACCTCTAAAAAATGAAGATGATAGTACATCTGACTTCACAAAGTTGTTGTGAAGACTGAATAAAACAATACACGTTAAGTGCTTAGAACAGTACCTAGCACATAGTAAGTGCTCAATAAATGTGAGATATTATCTATTATCTTTCATGGTGTCTGAAATTCTACCTATTAAAGACTTAACCCTTGTGATTGAGGCAGCGACTCTATCCTTGGTGTTAGTCAAGGGTATTCTATTAAATATATTCTATTATAGTCTATTCATATGTTCAAGTTAAGACATAAGTTGTGTTCCTGCCTTACTCTGTGATAAATGAGATTCCAACCTTGGGCCCCTGTAACTGTTCCTGCTTTTATAATCTGCCCAATGTCCAATTCCTCTACCACAGGCTCTATGCCTTTAGTCTCCATCTAGTTACTAAAATCCAGCTTCTGAAATTCACACCCATGGATGGAGTTCTTCCAGGTATGCAGTAGCTATACAACACATATTCATTGACTGACTGGCCAGCTACCTTCTACTGGTCTCCTTGATGCTGACCTAGAATGGTGCCCCATATACACCCTCCTCTGTGCTTTCTCACCTGCACTCATCAGCGGCTTCCTTACTGCCCACATCTGAACCCTCCTGCCACCCTCCATGAGAAGACAGGTCCAAAATGTCAGCCAAACCACCACCCTGTTTCCATCTTCTTGGCTGATTAAACTAGATCATTAAATCTTTGGGAGCTCTTCTCTTAAACACATATTCCATGAATCCCCTGCTCTAAAACTTCACTTTTCCAGGGTCAGACAACAAGGATCCACTAGGCACATTTAGCAACGTGTACCAGCTTCCTCCCTCTTCTGCATTGCCCTCTGCAGCTCTCCATGGGTGTTCCAGTGAGAGCCCCCTACTCCTCCCCACTGCCCAGGATCCCTGCTGAGTACGGGAAGAGTCAAAACTATGACAGAGGAGATAAGGCTACCAGATCAAAGGGTTCAGGACAAGAGACGAGTGTAAATTAAGGCTGGAAAAGTAGGATGGTACCAGATCAAGGGGACTTGAAAGGAAGCAGACAAGTCTGAATGGCAGATTGGTATAAGAGGGATGTTTCAGGAGGGGTTCTGGCCCAGGTACACCATGTTGGGAAGAGAAGGGTTTGGAGGTGAGAAGACCAGTGAGGGTAGCACAGACCCCTTTGAAACTCAGCAGAAAGGTAGACCTTTGGTCCAGGGGGAAAAAAGTACTGAAAATTTTGCATAATATTTCAGGGAGTTGACAGATCTTAAAGCCCATTCATAGGACTCTCTGGGGCATCCCTGAACTTTTAAAAATCCCTGGAGCAGAATCTTACAACAAATCAACACCTGACATAGGGTGGTCACCCAAATGGTAGTTGTTATGCACTGAATGTTTGTGTCCTTCCAAAATTCATATGTTGAAGCCTACTGTGGTTTGAATGTGTCCTTCCAAAATTCACATTGAAACTTAATCCCCAGTGAGATAATATTAACAGCTGGGATCTTTAAGAAATGATTGGGTCATGAGGGCTCCACCCTCATAAGTGAGATTAGTGTCATTACAAAAGGGCTCAAGAGAACTAGCTAGCCCCTTTTGTCTTTCTGCCATGTGAGGACACAGTGGGGATTCAGTGCTTCTCTCGGAAGCAGAGAGCAAGCCCTCCCCAGACACTGAATCTCCTGGCACCATGATCTTGGACTTCCCAGCCTCCAGAACTATGAGAAATAAATTTCTCTAAAAAGAAAAAGAGAGAGAGAGACAAGGTCTCACTATGTGGCCCAGGCTGGTCTTGAACTCCTAGGCTCAAGCAATCCTCCTACTACAGCTTCCCAAAGTGCTAGAATTGCAGGCATGGGTCACCATGCCCCACCACAAGAAATAAATACCTATTATTTATAAATTACCCAGTCTAAGGTATTTTTTTTTTAAACAGACTGAACTGACTAAGACAAAGCCCTAACCCACAATGTGAAGGTATTAGGACATAGGCCCTTGGGACGTAATTAGTTCTAAATGAGGTCATAAGGGTGGGCCCCCATTATGGGATTAGTGCCCTTGTAAGAAGAGGAAGAGACACCAGAGCTCTTCCTACTCTCCATCATGTGAGGATACAGCAAGAACATAGCCATCTGCAAGCCAGGAAGAGGATCCTCACCAAAAAGTGAATATGCTGGCACCTTGATCTTAAACTGCTGAGCCTCTGAAAATGTGTGAAATAAATGTCTGTTGTTTAAACCTCCCCATATGTGGTCATTTAGTATAGCAACCTGAGCTAAAGCAGCAGTGTTTAATCCAAAAAAAAAAAAAAAAAAAAAAAAAAAACCCTACTTAATCTCTGCTGAGAGAAAACAGAAATTGATAAGCACGGTAGTAAATGGTACTAATGGAATGGATGATAGGAAGTAAACTCTAGGCCATTTAAGAAGGAGGGGGTCAGACGCAGTGGCTCATGCCTGTAATCCCAGCACTTTGGAAGGCCGAGGTGGGAGGATTACCTGAGGTCAGGAGTTCGAGACCAGCCTGACCAACATGGAGAACCCTGTCTCTACTAAAACTATAAAATTAGCTGGGCATGGTGGCTCATGCCTGTAATCCTAGCTACTTGGGAGGCTGAGGCAGGAGAGAATCACTTGAACCCAGGAGGCGGAGGTTGCAGTGAGCCGAGATCGCACCATAGCACTCCAGCCTGGGCAACAAGAGCGAAACTCCGTCTCAAAAAAAAAAAAAAAAGAAGGAGGGCAAAAAACAAGACTTTGAATTTGGGGATTTTGGAAATGAAAAAAATGAAAGTTTGAATATTTCTAAATAACCAGATAGATGGTGATGTATCCAAATGAGAGAGGATGCCTGTGTTTTGTTGATTTGGGTTTTTTGCATTGCTTATGGAGAGGGATGTAAAGTTTGACTCATTCATCCAACAAGCTTTAATAAACCGCCTAGAATGTGCTTGGCCCTGGAAATATCAAGAAGCAAACGCAAGCAAATCCTTGCCCCCACGGAGCGTATACTGCTGTGAGAAAACGTGCAGGCAAAGAGCAAAGACAAAGCAGGGGTTGCTGAAGGGCAAGGGAGGTTTGCACAAAGCGTGAGGAGCAGGCTGGAAGGCACAGTTTGCCTGGGAAAACCATGGTGGAAATTGAGGTTGAGCTGAAACTGAAAATAGGCTTAGAGCTTTGCCTAATGGAATGAAGAAGGTTGGTATTACAGAGCCCTAAAGTTTGAGCAAGAGGAACTACATGTTATACTTTTTCCCCCAGGCCCACATCTCCCCTTTATGTTCTTGGCCAAGTGCTGCGTATGGGAAATAGGAAGAAAACATCCATCCAAATGTGGGAAAATCACACTGACAACTGAGGAAAGGATGGGAAGCAGGAAAAGATTTGAGACACTAGGGGAAAAAAGCAAAACAGTAAGGAGATTGTATTCATGAACCTAAATTCCAAGCTGTTTCCCCCCAGTGATAAGACAGAGGAAAAAGACAAAATATGAATATCTGGACTGGCACAGTCAGATAGACTCCAGTTGGGTTACCTCTGGGAAAATAGTAAAATCACCCTGCAGGGATCTCAAGGAGCCTGAGTCTTTGAATTGAGTTTTAACAGCAACAAAGCCAGATTTTTTTTCTCTGGTCTGCAGTTGTATTGGCCTCCATGATCTCTGAATAAGTCAAGCAAGGGATTTTTCCTGAAGTGGGAAGCTTTTCATGGCTGGTTTCTTGAGAGCCTTGAACACAATGCTTTGGCAGGTATGTGGCTGCCCAGCAGGGAATCCTGGAGCTTTGAGCAGCTCTGGCAGTTGCAAGGAGGCAGGTCACACAGCTTCACAAATCTTCTAAAAGAAAAAGCAGGAGAGTCTAAATTTAAAGAGGAGAAGCAACAGCTATGGAAAAGAGGAGAAAAGTATCAAAGATTTTTAGAAAACAGAATAGAAAAGATAAATTAACTTCAAGCTCAGAAAGAAGCAAAGTAAAAGGAGGAATTGAGGCCGGGTATGGTGGTGTGCACCTGTAGTCGCAGACACTCAGGAGACTGAGGCAAGAGGATGGCTTGAGCCCAGGAATTTAAGGCTGCCATGAGCTATAATCATGCCACTGCACTCCAGTCTGGGCAACAGAACAAGACTCTATCTCTAAGAAGAAAAAAAAAAAATGGAGGAGTTTAGAATGATGCCCAAATTTCCTATCCAGGGAACTTGGGTTTTGATAGTGTACTTCACAGAAATAAGGACTGGTGGGAATTCCCGGAAGGTTGGGTGGGGATGGAGATCACTAGAAGGAGAGATAATGAGCTCAGGTAAGTTTTAAAAGTGTTGTTTTCACGCACCTTTGCAATATACCACTAAAATATATATTAAATAGGCCAGACATGGTGGCTCATGCCTGTAATCCCAGCACTTTGGGAGGCCGAAGCGGCCAGCTCGCTTGAAATCAGAGTTTGAGACCAACCTGGCAACATGGTGAAACCCTGTCTCCACCAAAAATACAAAAATTAGCTGGGCATGGTGGCATGCGCCTGTAATCCCAGCTACTTGGGAGGCTGAGGCAGGAGATTCGCTTGAGCCCTGGAAATGGAGGTTGCAGTGAGCCAAGATTGCACCACTGCAGTCCAGCCTGGGCAACAGAGCTGACTCCATCTCACAAAAGAATAAATAAATAAAATACATCAAATACGCTAGATTAGAGTTCCAGAGAGAGTAGACTAAGCACAGTGACTTTGGAAGTAACTCATGTAAATGATTGAAGTCATGAGCAGAGATGAAACTACCCAAGAAGAAGGTAGAAAATAAGAATACAAGGAGGTTGAGAGGAAAGAGGTTGAGGAAGATTTCCCTAAGGGAAACTAATATTTAAAGACTAAACAAAGGAGATTGAGAAAGAACGAGACAACTAGATTAAACAGGAGAATAGTGCCAAGAAAATGTAGAGAAGAATTTCAAGAATGGAGTGGTCAAAAAGGTCAAATGCCCCATAAGGTTTAAATAAAATGTCAACTGAAATGTGTCTATTGAATTTAACAACTGGGAAGTCATTGATAACCTTTTCAAGATGGGGAAGAAAATAGATTACTGATGACTGAAGAGTAAACAAAAGTGAGGCAGTGTAGACAGCCATGGGATGAGACTTGACTGTGAAGGGAAGAAGAGAGCTGGAGGTGAGCAGGGGAATATCTACAAGAGGGATTGGACCACCAGCAGTTGTGTGTTTGTTGCCATTGTTTTCTATGGGGTAGATTTTAAAGTGTTTATATTTGGCAAGGAAGAAGCCATTGGAGAGGAAGAGGATAAAAGTACAGAAAATGGAAGGGAAATTTCATAGAGTGAGGAAGAGACTGGAGGGGTAGTACTTCAGTACTACAGTAGATGAGCCGTGGGAAGGAGAGACTCATCCTGAAAGCATGGCAGCAGGAGGTGAAGGCTGATGCTGATAAGACAAATGTAGACATGGAGCAATTACTGTTTGTCTTTTCCCGGGAAAATGGTAGGTAAGATTGTCCATAGAAAGTGAGGTAGCTGGAGGAAAGCTGGGAGCCTGGAAAGACTTGGAGAGGTGGAAGAAAATGTTAAAGGATTGCCAGAGTTGTACATTGCCTTGACATTGGATGCTATAAACCTTCATCTACGCCAGTATATGTGTATGTTGTGTGACTGCCTCCAGCATTTCTCAGACTCTCAGGTTTTGGAGATGGAGCTCCCTAGATGTTAAGAAGATATGAATTGGAAGTTGCAGGACAGGTCTAACAAACAGACAAGGGGACAGAGGAATTAAGGATGCCAGCAAGGAAGATTGAAGGATTGATGTGCCATGAAATTTCATCTGGAATGATAAAGAAATGAAACCAGGAAGGGGCTGACAGAATTGAAAGAAACATGAGGGCTCAGGAAACTGCAGAGTACAAAGAGCAAAAACAAGCAGATCTTTAAAACCATCTTAAAGGACGTGTTAAGAGGTAGATCTTATGTTTTCTAATTTGGGGTACCCAAAATGTTTTTATTGTGATTATTCTACCCTGGGAAATGAGGGAATGACAGCAAAGACCTAGTATGTTTATGAACTGCAAATACTATTTTTAAAAAGTAAAAGTCAAAAAAAAACTTCAAAAAATAACCTAACAATGCATCTTAAAGAACTAGAAAAGCGGCTGGGTGCGGTGGCTTACGCCTGTAATCCCAGCACTTTGGGAGGCTGAGGCGGGCGGATCAAAGGTCAAGAGATCAAGACCATCCTGGCCAATATAGTGAAACCCTGTCTCTACTAAAAGTACAAAAATTAGCTGGGCATGGTGGCGCTTACCTGTAGTCCCAGCTACTTGGGAGGCCGAGGCAGGAGAATCACTTGAGCCTAGGAGGCAGAGGTTGCAGTGAGCCGAGATCATGCCACTGCACTCCAGCCTGGTGACAGAGCAAGACTCCATCTTAAAAAAAAGGACTAGAAAAGCAAGAACAAACTGAACCCAAAATCAGAAGAAAAGAAATAATAAAGATCAGAGTAGAAATAAATGAATTTGAAATGAAGAAAACAACACTAAAGATCAATGAAACAAAAAGTTCATTTTTTGAAAAGATAAACAAAGTTGACAAACCTTTAGCCAGACTAATAAAGAAAACAAGAAAGAAAACCCAAATAAATAAAATCAGAAATGAAAAAGGAGACATTACAACTGATGTGCAGAAATTCAAAAGATTATTAGTGGTAACTATAAGCGACTATATGCCAATAAATTGGAAAATCTAGAGGAAATGGTTAAATTTCTATACACATACAACATACCAAGATTGAACCATGAAGAAATCCAAAACCTGAATAGACCAATAACAAGTAAGAAGATCAAAGCCATAATAAAAAGTCTTCCAGTAAACAAAAGCCTGGGACCTGATAGCTTCACTGCTGAATTCTATCAAACATTTAAAGAAAAACTAATACCAATCCTACTCAAACTATTCTAAAAAATAGAGGAGGAGAGAATACTTCCAAACTCATTCTATGAGGCCAATATTACCCTGACACCAAAACAAGACAAAGATACATCAAAGAAGGAAAAATGCAGGTCATTATCTCTAATGAATATTGATGCAAAAAATCCTCAACAAAATACTTGCAAACCAAATTTAACAATACATTAAAAAGATCACTCATCGGCTGGGCGCGGTGGCTCACGCCTGTAATCCCAGCACTTTGGGAGGCTGAGGCAGGTGGATCACGAGGTCAGGAGATCAAGACCGTCCTGGCTAACATGGTGAAACCCCGTCTCTACTAAAAATACAAAAAAATTAGCTAGGCATGGTGGCGGGCGCCTGTATTCCCAGCTACTTGGGAGGCTGAGGCAGGAGAATGGCATGAACCCAGGAGGCGGAGCTTGCAGTGAGCCGAGATCGCGCCACTGCACTCCAGCCTGGGTGACAGAGCGAGACTACGTCTCAAAAAAAAAAAAAAAAAAAAAAAAAAAGATCACTCATCTCATGTCCCCCTTCAGGGACATGGATGGAGTTGGAGACCATTATCCTTAGCAAACTGACACAGGAACAGAAAACTAAATGCCATATGTTCTCAATTGTAAGTGGGAACTAAATGGTAATAACACATGAACACATAGAGGGGAACAACACACACTGGGGCCTACTGGAGTGTGGAGGATAGGAGAAGGGAGAAGATCAGGAAAAATAACTAATGGGTACTAGACTTAATACCTGGGTGATGAAATAATCTGTACAACAAACCCCCATGACACAAGTTTACCTACGTAACAAACCTGCACGTGTACCCCTGAACTTAAAATAAAAGTTAGAAAAAAAAAAGGATCCCTCATCATGACCAAGTGGTATTTATTGCAGGAATGCAAGATGGTTCAACATATGCAAATCAATCAATATCATGTATCATATCAACATAATGAAGGATAAAAACCATTTAATCATTTCAACTGATGCTGAAAAAGCATTTGAGAAAATTCAACATCCCTTCATGATAAAAGCCTTCCAAAAAGTGTGTATAGAAGGAACATACCTCCACATAATAAAAGCCATATATGACAGACCCACAGCTACTATCATATTGAATGGGGAAAAACTGAAAGCCTTTCCTGTAAGATCTGAAACATAACAAGGGTGTCCACTTTCACCAGTTATTCAACATAGTACTAGAACTCGTAGCTAGAGCAATCAGACAAGAGAAGGAAAGAAATAAAGGGCATCCAAATTGGAAAGGAAAAGGTCAAATTATCATTGTTTCCAGATTATTTAATCTTCTTTTTTTTTTTTTCTCAGATGGAGTTTCACTCTTGCTGCCCAGGCTGGAGTGCAGTGGCGTGATCTTGGCTCACCACAATCTCTGCCTCCCGGGTTCAAGAGTTTCTCCTGCCTCAGCCTCCCAAGTAGCTAGGATTACAGACATGTGCCACCATGCCCGGCTAATTTTGCATTTTTAGTAGAGACAGGGTTTCTCCATGTTGGTCAGCTGGTCTCGAACTCCCAACCTCAGGTGATCTGCCCACCTCAGCCTCCCAAAGTGCTGAGACTACAGGCGTGAGCCACCACTCCCAGTCTACATAACTTTATATTTGGAAAAACCTAAAGATTTCACCAAAAAACTACTAGAAGTGATAAATTCAAATTCAGTAGAGTTGCAGGATACAAGATTTAACATATAAAACATAGTAGCATTTCTATACGCCAATGTCAAAAATCTGAAAAATCAATCAAAAAATAATCCCATTTACAATAGCCACAAATAAAATTAAATACCTAGGAATTAACCAAAGAAGTGAAAGATCTCTACAATGAAAACCATCAAACACTGATGCAAGAAACGTTTTCACACACCCAAAAAAAAAGATATTCCATATTAATGGATTGGAAGAATTGATATTGTTAAAATGTCCATACTATTCAAAGCAATCTACAGTTTCAATGCAACCCCTATCAAAGTACCAATGACATTCTTCACATAAATAGAAAAAACAGTTCTAAAATTTATGTAGAACCACTAAAGACCCAGAATAGCCAAAGCTATCCTGAGCAAAAAGAAAAAAACTGGAGGAATCACATTACCTGACTTCAAATTATACTACAGAGCTATAGTAACCAAAAGAGCATAGTACTGGCATAAAAGCAGATGCATAGATCATGGAACAGAATAGACAACCCAGAAATAAACCCACACACCTACAGTGAACTCATTTTTGACAAAAGTGCCAAGAACATACATTGGAGAAAATAGTCTCTTCAATAAATGGTGCTGGGAAAACTGGATATCCATATGCAGAAGAATGAAACTTGATCCCTATCAAATCAAAATTGATTAAAGGCTTAAATCAAAGACCTCAAACTATGAAATTACTACAAGAAAACATTGGGGAAAATCTCCAGGACATTAGACTGAGCAAAAATTTCTTGAGTAATACCCCACAGGCACAGGCAACCAAAGCAAAAATGGACAAATGAGATCACATCAAGTTAAAATGCTACTGCACAGTGAAGGGAACAATTAACAAAATGAAGAGACAACCCATGGAATGGAAGAAAATATTTGCAAACTACCCATCTGACAAGGGATTAATAACCAGAATACATAGGAGCTCAAATAACTCAATAGGAAAAAAATCTAATAATCTGATTTTTTAAATGGGCAAAAGATTTGAATAGACATTTCTCAAAAGAAGATATACAAATGGCAAGCAGGCATGTGAAAATGTGCTCAACATCACTAATCATCAGAGAAATGCAAATCAAAACTACAATGAGATATCATCTCACTCCAGTTAAAATGGCTTTTATCCAAAAGACAAGCAATAACTAACAAATGCTGGAGAGGATGTAGAGAAAAGGGAACCCTCACATGCTCTTGGTGGGAATGTGAGTTAGTACAACCATTATGGAGAACAGTATGGGGGTTTCTCGAAAAACTAAAAATAGAGCTACCATATGATCCAGCAATCCCACTGCTGGATAAATACCCGAAAGAAGGGAAATCAGTATATCAGAGGGACAGCTGCACTCCCGTGTTTGTTGCAGCACTGCCTGCAATAGCCAAGATTTGGAAGCAACCTAAGTGTCCATCAATAGATGAATGGATAAAGAAAATGTGGTACTTATACACAATGGAGTACTATTCAGCCATAAAAAAGAATGAGATCTTATCATCTGCAACAACATGGATGGAAGCAGAGGTCATTATGTTAAGTGAAATAAGCCAGGCACATAAAGACAAACATCCTATGTTGTCTCTTATTTGTGGGATGTAAAATCAAAACAATTGAACACATGGAGATAGAGAGTAGAATGACGAGTATCAGAGGCTGGGAAGGGTAGTGGAGGGCAGAGGGGAGGTGGAGATGCGTAATGGGTACAAAAAAAGTAGAAAGAATAAATAATACCTAGTATTTGATAACACAACAGGATGACTATAATCAAAATAGTTTAATTGCACATTTTTAAATAACTGAAAGAGTATAACTGGATTTTTTGTAACACAAAGGATATATGCTTGAGGGAATGAATACCCTATCTTCCATGATGTGATTATTACACATTGTATACCTGTACCAAAACATCTCATGTATCCCATAAATATATATACTTACTGTGTACCCACAAAAATTAAAAATTAAATATTTTTAAAAACAAAAATAAAAGTAAATTTCTACTCACCTAAAACTGCTAATTGCAAAAGACATGCCAGTTACTGGCATTGTTACATAAAAAAGCTGGAAGCAGTGAAGCCAATGAGAAATAAGGTCCCACTTCTGATGAAAACGGATCAATGAGAAGTAAACTCCTGCTTCTAACAACAATTGAAAGCAAAACTCTATACTAAGATTGGTCAAAGACATGCCAGTGAGTTGTAGATCTAGCTTTTTTAGGCATCAAGTTGTAATGTTATTCGATTAATAATTTCCTCCGTGACAGCCAAAGCCATGGTCCAAAAGGAGTGATCTTCACTGCCCAGCCATGAGAGCAATCTGCTTGGAGATGCCATTCTCCTCCCTCCCTCCACCTCCTACCTCTTCCTCTCACTGGCTGAACCCAATGGGATGCCAGAAAATGGCCATGGATGCAGTACATTCCATACAACACAGTGTAAATATGTTTTCAAATCGGAGGTTTGCTGATATAACTGGAAAATCCAAGAAAAAATCAGATATAGTACACGTCTCCAGGTGTTTTCAAATCGGGAAATAATCACATTAAAATGTAGATTCCTGGCTTCTCTTAAAAGCTGAAAGATCCCCCAGCCGCGATGGCTCATGCCTGTAATCCCAGCACTTCGGAAGGCCGAGGCGGGTGGATCACTTGAGGTCAGGAGTTTGAGACAAGCCTGGCCAACGTGGTGAAACCCCATCTCTACTAAAAATACAAAAATTAGCTGGGCATGGTGGCAGGCACCTGTAGTCCCAGCTACTCGTGGGGCTGAGGCAGGATAATCACTTGAACCTGGGGGGCAGAGGCTGCGGTGAGCCGAGATCTCGCCACTGCACTACAGCCTGGGTGACAGAGCTGGACTCCGTCTCAAAACAAAACAAACAAACAATTTTTTTAATCTGGCAACACCAGATCTATTTTCTGTAGGGCAGCTCTCAACTGGAACTGAGTAACTGCAGCTGCTCTAGACAGGGCACGCCCTCTCCAGCTTTCCCCCGGCCCTACCACCTTCCCACGTGAGGCTAAGGGTGTTTTCACCCTTGAGTTGTCAATCAGCAACAGGCTTGCAGGGTGTTTTCTTATAATAGAAAAGTCCATTTCTGTGTTTACGTCTCTACTAAATGGGGAAACAAAAGATAGACCAAGAAGGCAGAATCATTCCTGAAAAATGGAAGAGAACATGTTTCTTATGAAAGGGAAGAGTATTCCTATGTTTTAATAGGCACACAAAGTATTTCTTTATCAAATGAACACAAATGAAGAGACCGTCTGTCCACGGGAACAGAAAACCACATATGGCATGTTCTCACTTATAAGTGGGAGCTAAATGATGAGCACACACAAACACAAAGAGGGGAACAGACACTAGGGCCTACTAGAGGGTGGAGGGTGGGAGGAGGGAAAGGATCAGAAAAAATAACTATTGGGTAACCAGGCTTAATACCTGGGTAACAAAATAATCTGTACAACAAACCCTCATGACACAAGCTTACCTACATAACAAACCTGTACATGTACCCCTAAACCTAAAATAAAAGGTTTTTAAAAAAAAAAAAAAAAAAGGCTGGGCACAGTGGCTCATGCCTGTAATCCCAGCACTTTGGGAGGCTTAGGCAGGAGGATTGTTTGAGCCCAGGAGTTTGAGACCAGCCTGGGCAACAAAGCAAGATTCCATCTCCTAAAAAAAAAAAGGAGACCATTTGTTTTTACCCATCCCTTCACTCAATTATGTTACTTGCCTGGACTCTGCTGGCATTTCAGCTTGAGATCCCGGACCAGAGCCATGCAGGTAGAAAACAGAAAAATCACCTAAATTTCATGTAATTGCCCGCAGTATTCTTTATTCTTTATTACTTATCGCTATACCCCGCCACTGCTGTTAAACTTCTGCACGTTTCTGAGCCCAGGAGCTATCTTCGTCCTCTAAGTAACTTGTGGCATCTAGAGCTCAAAGGTTTTGTGGCATTGCCAGGTGGGGACATCCTCTAGGCAGTTAGAAAAATGTTACTAAGGAAAAGGACACATAAGTCAGAGATGATGGTTGAAGGCATGACAGTCGATTAATTCACTAAAGAATATGCACAGGAGGCCAGGAGCGGTGGCTCAAGCCTGTAATCCCAACACTTTGGGAGACCAAGGCGGGCAGATCAAGGTCAGGAGTTCAAGACCAGCCTGGCCAACATAGTGAAATCCTGTCTCTGCTAAAAATACAAAAATTAGCCAGTCGTGATGCTACACACCTGTAGTCCTAGCTACTAGGAAGGCTGCAGTGGGAGGATCGCTTGAAGCTGGGACGTGGAGGTTGCAGTGAGCTGAGATCGCGCCACTGTACTCCAGCCTGGGCAAGAGGGAGACCCTGTCAAAAAAGAATGAAAGAACGAAAGAACGAAGGAAGGCAAGGCAAGGTAAGGCAAGGTGGAAGGAGAGGGAAAAAGAAGAGTGCAAGAACAAAACTATAACAGACACAAATAATTAAAAATTAAAGGCCAGTCATGGTGCTCGCACCTGTAATACCAGCACTTTGGGAGGCCAAGGCAGAAGGATTATTCAAGGCCAAGAGTTCAAGACCAGCTTAGGCAACATAGTGAGACCCTATTTCTACTAAAAATTTTTTTAATTAGCCAGACGCAGTGGCTCACACATGTAGTAGTCCCAGCTACTCAGAAGGCTGAGACAGGAGGATTGCTTGAGCCCAGGAGTTCAAGGTTACAGTCAGCTATGATCACACCACTGCATTCCAGCCTGGGTAACAGAGTGAGATCTTATCTCTATAAAAATAATAATAAAAACAACAAATAAAATTGAAAGGAGACAATTCAAGCAGGTAGAATTTAATACAGGGAATTCATTACTTGAGTGATAGAAGAGCTGAGAAGCTAAACAGACAACAAGTTAAGGCAGAGATTAGCAATAAATACCTGGAAGTTTTGCCACTGCTAGGGCTGATAGGACACAAGAGAGGGGGGTGATACCAAAGCCAGGAGCCAGGCCGGCCGGTGGAAATCAGAAGGGCAGAGGATACCTACCATGAGCTGGGACTACAGAAAAAGGGCTGTAGAACCTAGAATCATGGAGGAGACTGAGCCACTGCCAAAGAAACCACCTGACATCCTCTGCCAGCTCCTCTCATTGTCCACACTTACTCAGAAATGTAGGTTTGATACAGACAAAACAGGAAAAGAGTAGAGAATAAGTCTAGGAGCAATTGACAAATGACTAGAAATCAGGTTTTAAGGGATTTAAAAGGAATTGGGGAATAAGAAACAGAAGCAGCAAATGTAGACCACACATTTCAGCAGTTTGTTCTGTTTCAGTATTTCAGTGCAAACTTCCATTGTTTGCATTCTTCCTGTATTCTTAAGATTTTCAAGAAACTAATTCCAAAAAGCCTACTTATTAAAAAGCTCTGTTTCAAATTATGCTGCCCGAGATGAAATAGCTTTTTCCCAAGTTTCTCCTTCCTCTTTTCTACTGAAATTTATAACCTCCTCATTAACTTATAATTCCTTTTTTCTCAGAATATTAATGAAGATAATAAATAAGTGTATGATTCTCCCCAATAACATCCTGAATTCCCTCCTGGTATAAGCTCTTCTTATAAAAATGTTTAACTATTCTTCAACCAGGAATTAAATGCAGAATGCTGGGCCGGGTGTGGTGGCTCACTCCTGTAATCCCAGCACTTCAGGAGGCTGAGGTGAGAGGATCACTTGAGCCCAGGAGTTTGAGACCAGCCTGGGCAACATAGTGAGACTCCATCTCTCCAAAAAATACAAAAATTAGCAAAGCATGGTGGCACATGCCTGTAATCCCAGCTACTCAGGAAGTTGAGGTAGGAGGATCGCTTGAGCCTAGGAGGTTGAGGCTGCAGTGAGCTGAGATTGCACCACTGCACTCCAGCCTGGGCAACAAAGCAAAACCCTGTCTTGAAAAAATTAAATAAATAAATAAATAATTTTTTAATACCAGACTGCTGTTCTTGTTATTACTTTGTAATTACAAAACAGTAAATTTATTCACCTAAGAGAAAACCACCCAGTGATTTAAAATAACATATGAGTAAGAGCTAGGAACACTCCCCTACTGACCAGATAAGGTTTTCCATTAAATCATGTGAATCACCTGAGTACAGAAACTCTATCATTTTCAAGTTGTCTGTTCCTAAATCAGGTGATTGTTATTTTATCATATGTCATTTGGTCAGCGAAACAATCTCTAAGTGATTTATGAGGGAATGACATTACAGGGAGACAGAAGACCCAGACCTGGAATTAAAAAAAAAGAAAAACTTAGATCTTATCTTCAGTTTCCTCATCTGAAAAATAAGAATAATCATTGGTGTCCAACTCCCTCATAGAGTTTTGGAAGGTCAAATAAGAGAAGTAGTTGGTTGTTCCTTATAAAATGCAATATAAAAATATAACTTGAGAGCCAGAATGTCTGGGATCCAAACTCAATTCCACCACTAATTTGCCATGTGGCCTCAAGCAAATTCTTCAACTTCTCTGTGCCTCAATTCCCTCGTTTGTAAAAATGGAAAGGGCAGGAAGGCCTTCACCATGACTTGTAACTAATAGGACAAGAGTACAATAGCCCTGCCCCCTTCCTCAACAATGGGACATAGTGCAATTCACACTCAAGAGCTCCCAGTGGATCAGGCTGAGACCACACCTGAAATCCCACCCCTAAGTAGCACCTTCTTTCCTTACTCTGTTTCCCTCTCTCCCTTACCAGTTTTTCCTAAAAGCATTCTCTTAATAAATCTCATGTACACAAAATGTTGTTGCAGGCTCTCCCTCTAGGCAACTCAAACTAAATCAGTACGTGCTACTCTCATAGGGTTGTTCACAATACAGGTAGAACACTTAGAATACCACCTGGAACATAGTAATTGCTCAATAAGTCTGAGCAGAAAATGGTCCAGAAAGAATGTGATATGATGATTAGTCCAGAAAGAATATGATATGATGATTGTGGTGATGATGTTACAAAACCCCTAGCTTATGTTATAGCATGTAAGGTGTTTGGAAGTCACTACTCTATTCTAACAGGTGGAATATGAACAAAAACTGAAAAACCAAAAACTCTTCCTAGATCTCTCAGAGAAGTGAGGTCATGAGGCAAACTTCTGCCCATAAAATTGGAGAGACAGACAGACAGATACAGAGAATCACAACTTATCAGAGCAGAAACTTCCACAGGAACCAGTTCTAGGGTAGGAAAACTCATGAATTGCTGGAGCCTCAGTGTGGACAAACTCCCAGGGGATCCAGTCATTGGGGGGGTCCCCACATTTTTGTGAGTTTTACCTCCAGAACCTCTACCAAATTCTCAGAGAGAAGACTGGAGAAAAATTCCTTCTGGCTTCTAGTCAGGAAAGGGGGAAAAGAATCATTTTTACATGCACCAGAGCATTTTGTTTTTCTTATCAAGGCCTGCCCTCAAGAGAAACTATGGTTACTACAGCCTAACCTATTGGGGTTTATTAGACCTAACCAACCCAAAGGAAGGGAAACACCCAACTGCAGCACTCCCGAGCCATTCTGTCCAAACTCAGAAGGGAATAAACTGAGAAGCACTTGTGAAGTTCACAGTCCAACAGCACAGGCACACTAAAAGCCCCAATCATAGCAAATCATAGCACTACAGATTGCTTCCCCTCCTCCCACACCTTACCACCACATCACTTAAGGCCTATTTATGAGAGATTTATTTTTACCCAGTGATATGGTTTGGGTCTGTGACCCCACCCAAATCTCATGTCAAATTTTAATCCCCAATGTTGGAGGTGTGGCATGGTGGGAGGTGATTGGATCATGGGGGCAGATTTCCCCCTTGGTGCTGTTCTTGTGACAGTGAGTAGGTTCCCATGAGATCTAGTCATTTAAAAGTGGGTGGCACCTCCATCCCAACTCTCTCAAAGGCTGCAGAAATTTGCATAAGTGAAAAGGATCCAAGTACTAATATCCAAGACAATGAGGAAAAGTCCTTGAAAGCATTTCAGAGACCTTCTCGGCAGACCCTCCTGGAGGCCTAAGAGGGAAGGATGGTTTCAGGGGCTGAGCCCAAGGCCCTGCAGCCCTGTACAGCCTCAAGACACTGCTCCCTGAATCCTGGCTGCTCCAGCTCCAGCCATAGCTTAAAGGGGTATAGCTCAGGTACAACTTGGGCTGCTGTAGGCCCTTTAGAAGGTGCAAGCCATAAACCTTGGCAGTTTTGACAAAGTGTTAACCCTATGGGTTTGCAGAGTGCAAGAGTTGAGGCTTAGGAGCCTCCGCCTAGATATTAGAAGATGTATGGAAAAGCCTGGATGTCCAGACAGAAGCCTGCTGCAAGGGTGGAGCCCTCATGGAGAACCTCTTCTAGAGCAGTGCAGAAGGGAAATGTGGGGTTGGAGCCCCCACACAGAGTCCCCACTGGTGCACTGCCTAATGGAGCTGTGAGAAGAGGGCCACCGTCCTCCAAACCCCAAAATGGTAGATCCACTGGCAGCTTGCACCGTGCACCTGGAAAAGGCACAGGCACTCAACACCAGCCCATGAAAGCAGCCACAGGGGTAGAGCTGCTCACAGCCTTGGGAGCCTACCTCCCACACCAGTGTGTCCTGGATGTGGAACATGGAATCAAAGGAGATTATTTTGAAGCTTTAAAGCTTAATGACTGCCCTGCTGGGTTTCAGACTTGCATGGGACTTGTATCCCCTTTTTTCTTGGCTGATTTCTCCCTTTTGGAACAGGAGTATTTACCCAATGCCTATACCTCCACTGCATCTTGGAAGTAACTAACTTTTTTTATTTTACAGGCTCATAGGCAGAAGGGACAAGCCTTGTTTTAGATGATACTTTGGACTTTGGACTTTCAAGTTAATGCTGGAATGAACTAAGACTTTGGGGGACTGTTGGGAAGTCATGATAGCATTTTGCAGTGTGAGAAGGACATGAGATTTGGGAGGGGCCAGAGGTGGAATGATATGGTTTTGATCTGTGTCCCTGCCCAAATCTCCTATCAAATTGTAATTCCCAGTGTTGAAGGTGGGGCCTGGTGGGAACTGATTGGATCATGGGGGTGGGTTTCCCCCTTGGTACTGTTCTCATGATAGTGAGTGAGTTCTTGTGAGATCTGGTCATTTAAAAGTGTGTGGCACCTCCTCCCCCTCTCTCTTGCTCCTGTTCTGGCCATGTGGGATGCTTAACTCCCCCTTTGCCATCCATCATGATTGGAAGTTTCCTGAGGCCTCCCCTGAGAAGCTGATGCTGCCATGCTTCCTGTACAACCTGCAGAACTGTGAGCCAATTAATCCTCTTTTTTTCATAAATTACCTAGTTTCAGGTATTTCTTTACAGGAATGTGAGAACAAACTAATACAGCCAGTATATCATGTCAGTTTTCAACAACAACAACAAAATGACAAGGCAAACTGAAAGACAAAAGCCAAGTCTGAAGAGACCAGAGCAAACATCACAACCAGACTCAGATATGGCAGAGATGTTGGAATTATCAGACTGGGAATTTAAAACAACTATGATTAATATGTTAAGGGCTGTAATGGGAAAATTAGATCGCATGCAAGAACAAATGGTTAATGTAAACAGAGAGAGGGAATTCTGGGAAATAACCAAAAATAAATGCTAAAGATCAAAGGTACATTACAAAAATTAAGACCGCCTTAGACAAGCCTACTAGTAGACTGGACACAGCTGAGGAAAGAATTTCTGAGCTACAGTGTATGTCAATAGAAACTTCTAAAACTAAAGAACAAGGAGAAGAAACATTTTAAAAAGCAAACTGGAATATCCAAAGAACTGTGGGACAACCACAAAACCCTTGGCTTTCCAAAAATCTCAGATAGATTCATAATATTTAAAAAGGACCTCAGTTTTCCACCAGCTCAGGCTCCAGATAAATGAAAATTTTCTGACACTGAGTTAGGCCACCAGCTGCCATTAGTATGGTATTAGAGAAGAGGTGAGTTCCCAGATTGGATCTCAGCGGCGTATCCCTGGACAAAAGGGAGTAGAAAGGAAATAGAAGAAAATAGCATGGCTTCTGGACTTAAATTTTTAAGAGGTCAAGAACCTTGTTAAATCCCTAAAGCCTAGCAAGGGTCTAGCACATAGTCATAAAACTGTAAATAATTGTTGGGCACAGTGCTCACCTCTGTAATCCCAGCGCTTTGGGGGGCTGAGGTGGGAGGATCACTTGAGCCCAGGAGTTTGAGACTAGCCCGGGCAACATGGCAAGATCCTGTCTCTACAAAAGAAAAAAAATTGTAATTAGCAGGGCACCATAATGTGTGCCTATGCTCCTGGCTACTAGGGAGGCTGAGGTGGGAGAATTGCTTGAGCCAAGGAGGTTGTGGGTACAGCAAGCCATGATCATGCCACTGCACTCCAGCTGGGTGACAGAGCAAGACCCTGTCTCAAAAAACTGTAAATAATTATTTAATGTGATTGTTTTAAACATATGTCCATAAATTCTTTGATACGCCTCTCCTTAAAAGGTAGAGTTTAATTTCCCTCTGAGTGTGGACTGAACTTACTGGGTCACATATATTGATTAGAATATGGAAGAAGTGATAGAAATGTCACTTCCAAGATTAGGTTATCCAAAGACTGGGATTTCCACCTGCTGTTCACACTCTCCCTCTCCCTCTTTCTCCTGGATCCCTCACTATGAGGGAAGCCATGTCATAAGCAGTCCTATAAAAAGGCCCACATGGCAATGAGCTAAAGCCTCCTGCCAACAGCCATGAGAGAACTGGGAATGGATCCTGGAGCCCTTCAGATAATAGCAGCCCAATAGCTTAACTGCAACCTCGTGAGAGACGTCAACCCAGTGTCTTGGTTCCCAACCTACAAAAACTATGAGATAATGTTTTTTTTTATTTGTTATAAAATTTGGGGTAATCTGTTACACAGCAATAAATAACTAATAATGTGGAAAGACAATAAAATTCCAGATATCAGTGGTTTGATTGAAGAATAAGGGCAAAATACCAAGACTAGGAATAAGAGGGGTTACACTGGAAATGGAGTTATCTGTGTGAATAAAGGGCGTTGGGAGAAGAAAACTGATGCTTTTCCAAATGTCAGCATGCCAATATAGAAAAAGCAGAAAGAAATATGAACTATAGAAAGCTCAGTGGAAACTGGATTCCTAAATTCATTGAGGCCTCTGTTACTGTGGGGTACCCTACCAAGAGAAACTGAGTAACATTAAACAAATGCAAAGTGCTATCATTAAGGAGAAAGTGAACAGAAACTTTTTCCCTTGGGGAAAGAGAGCAAAGACAACATCAGACCATTAAAAAAGATCAAGAATTAATCTTTACTCTTCTGCAGCTAGAACAAGGAATACCAGATAATACAAACTCTTTGTATTCAGAGTCGCTTTTTCTGGTCACCTGAATATAAATTAATAAACTGTTTGTATAAATTCAATCTAAACTAGATGAATTTCAATAAACTTTCCATAATTATACATTAATAGATTCCCCAGAAATTTTCCACCATGTTCAACTTTTCCTAGGCAGCTCTTGCAGCTTTTTTCCCGAAGTTTGAATTACTATGTGATGACCCTGTTTGTCCCCCTGGCATTATGATGGGGGTGAAGTCCAGCAGGGCTAAGACTTGAGTTCTGGTCCCAGCTCTATCTAACCAGTCATACGACCTCAAATAGGACCTTTCCTTTCTGAAACCTACCTCCTTATATGTCAAACAGAGTTGATAATGCCATACTTCACAGCACTGATGTCAGAATAAATAATAGATGAAAAAGCACTTGGGAAACTGTAAAGTACAGTGCAAATTGGAAAGGTGAATTCCTTTTAGTGGCCATATTTTTCAAAGAAGGCCGCCTCTCAGCTACTGTCCTTTCCTCCGTCATTTTAGATCTTTTATTAATAGGAAATGTTCTCCCCAGTATCCGCTCTCCCTTTGATTATAACAATAACGATATATCTGTGCTTTCACCCACCCGCCCACCTCCTTTCCTCTCCTGTTGTTCACATTATTATTTCTGCCTTCTCAGAGCCTGCTCTCCATTTCCTTTCACTCCCTCTCTGCCTTCCTCCATATGGGAGACATTTCTCCCCAGTAACTGCTTCAGGCCTGCCCTTGAAAAAACCATGGTGGACTCATTCTGTTATCTCTTTTCAGGAGAAAGAGCTACCTGCCCAGCGAGGGCTTGTGCCACAACTCTAAACGTCAGGTCTGAATTACCTGGGCCAGTGCAGTCCAGGACTGCCTGTAGCCCAGGGATACTTACATTCTGACCAACACTTTCTCGCTTTCCTAAGGCACCAAATTCTCCAGTGTTTTAAATTCCAGGAGATCTTATCTCCTACCAAGTTGGCCTACACCGCTTTCCCACAGGGAGGCAGTTGGTGATTAAGAACATAGGCTTCAGGTCAGGCCGAGGCAGGCAGATAACAAGGTCAGGAGTGCAAGATCAGCTTGGCTAACGTGGTGAAACCCCGTCACCACTAAAAATACAAAAATTAGCCGGGTGTGGCGGTGCACACCTGTAATCCCAGCTACTCGGGAGGCTGAGGTAGGAGAATCACTTAAACCCGGGAGGCGGAGGTTGCAATGAGCCAAGATCACGCCATTGCACTCCAGCCTGGGCAATAGACTGAGACTCCATCTCAAAAAAAAAGAGAAAGAAAAAGAACATGGGCTTGAGAATAGAATGAGTCACCCTGGGCAAGTGACCTAAACTTTCTGGGCTCCAGTTGTCTCATGAGGATAATGTCTGCCTCCCAAGGGCACAGGTATGTGTCAGATAGGACCCGTATATAGAGTGCCAAAAAATGTGCCAGGCACAGAAAATGGCTCCATAAATGTTAACTAACCAGTTATCATTACTGTTCACAAGGTTTCAGTTCTTCTCTCAAGCTATCCTGGCCTCCTGCTGCCACATTCCTTTCCTCTCTTTCAAAGTTCTCATTCCTTTTCTTCCTGCTGATCCTAATAGGCCCATTAGGGCCCACCCCTCTGCGAAGCTCTTCTTGCCACATCAGCCTACAATGAGGTCTTCCTCATTAGAACTCTCATAGGCCTTGTCTTAACCACTCATTTACTTGTCATGTTCTTCTTAGTGCTGTTCATCACCTTTCTACACGTGATGCCATTTAGCCTGAGCAAGCTTTATTTGCTGATTCTGTGACTTGTTATAAGTACTTTACCAAAAAGTACTTTACCTTTATATAGGCCCAGTCACGTGGATGCTGAATTTTTGAAACAATATAAGGATACGCCAATGATTAACACTGAACAGATCAGTGTCAGCCACATTTAGAGTCCAGCAGTGGGCCAGGATTTCCTTGCAGCTCCCTTTGTATTTTCTAGAGATGGTCCAACTGATAAGAGGATACAGTTCCAACACTGCTTTGTCAGTAAAATCATCAGAAATGGAAATAATAAAAGAGATATAGACTTGTGTTCTGGAGTGGTAGTGAGAAGATTCTACAGTTAAAAGGTAATCAGATAAAAGTCATTAGATTCTAATTAAGGTCATCTGGCTTAATCTGGAAATTGCAACATGTACACCTGGAAGTCTTGATCTTTAAAACAGATAAAACCTGGGGCAAGGTTAGTAAAGTTGAAAAGGAGGGCCAGCAATAGACAGCAAGAAGGGGCACTCAGGAGAGAGAGATGCCCCACCACATCATAGGTGCCAGGGCAGGGCTTCCCAGGACCCAGGAATAGATTTCAGCAGCCCCTACAAACTGAGGACGCCCTCTGGAAAGACCACATATTCCTCCGCCTCTCCTCCTGGCCCTATCCAAAGAGACTAAATCAGGGCTATTCCCAAGGCCAATATTAAAGGGGGCCTAGGATGATTGCAAGGATCCCTACCCAAAGAAATCTCTCCCCACCAACTTGCTGATTCTTAAAAAGCCTTTTTTCCTGCAATTAGAGACTGAGGTTTAAAAGGTAAATGCAGTTCACATACTGACTGAACAATCAACAAATGCAGACAGTGCTAAACCACCCTTTCTGGGTTTTATTTGGGTATGAGGGAATCAAAAACACCAGTGAAGGATGAGACTCCAAAGTGAGTCGACCAACTGTTAACTTCAAAGCCAAAGAGAATTTGTGTTCCAGGATAGCTTTCTCCAGCTGTGCTGGTATGCACAAAGGCAGCTCTGCTACTTAGGACACTTTGTGACTCTAGTAAGGTATAGACTTGAACTGCAAGCAACTCTAAACCCTCCAAGAAGTAAAACATCTTAAGGCTAGACAAGGTAGAAAAAGGTGACCACTAGCAAACCACGTGGGCCTGCCCTGGAACTGTGCCACAGTCAAAGTACAGTGGTTAGTAGTCAGAATAATTTTTGAAGAGATTTTCTCCACACATGTCAATTAGCATTGAAGGGGGTTGATATGGACTGAACTGTGCTCCCCCTCCACCATCCACATGTTAAAGCCTTAACCCCCCATGTGACTGTATTTGGAGACAGGGCTTTTAAGGAGGTAATTAAGATTAAATAAGGTTATAAGGGAGGAGGCTTAATTCAATAGAACTTGTGTCCTTATTTAAAAAAAAAAAAAAAAAAAAAAAAAAAGGGCCGGGAGCAGTGGCTCACACCTGTAATCCCAGTACTTTGGGAGGCCGAGGCAGGCAGATCACGAGGTCAGGAGATCAAGACCATCCTGGCTAACATGGTGAAACCCCATCTCTACTTAAAATACAAAAAATTAGCCAGGCGTGGTGGCAGGCGCCTGTAGTCCCAGCTACTCGGGAGGCTGAGGCAAGAGAATGGCATGAACCTGGGAAGCGGAGCTTGCAGTGAGCTGACATCGTGCCACTGCACTCCAGCCTGGGAGACAGAGTAAGACTCTGTCTCAAAAAAGAAAGAAAGAGAAGATCAGGCATGGTGGCTCATGCCTGTAATCCCAGCACTCTGGGAGGCTAAGGCAGGCAGATCACCTGAGATCAGGAGTTCGAGACCAGCCTGGCCAACATGGTGAAAGCTATCTCTATTAAAAATACAAAACTTAGGTGTGGTGGCACATGCCTGTAGTCCCAGCTACTCAGGAGGCTGAGGCATGAGAATAGCTTGAGCCCGGGAGGCAGAGGTTGCAGTGAACCAAGATCACACCACTGCACTCTAGCCTAAGTGACAGAGCAAGACTCTGTCTCAAAAAAAAAAAAAAAAGTAAAGGAAGAGACACCAGAAATACATGTACACAAAGGCACTATGAGGACACAACGAGAAGGCAGCCATCTGCAAGCCAGGAAGAGAACTCTCACCAGAAACCAACTCGACCAGCACATTGATATTAGACTGGTAGCCTCCAGAACTATAAGAAAATAAACTTCTATTGTTTAAGCTACTCTGTCTGTAGTATTCTGTTATGGCAGCCTGAGCAGAAAAATACGGGGGTCTAATTTATAACTGTCCAACACACACACGCACACACACAGAGAGAAAGAGAGAGAGAGAGAGAGAGAGAGAGAGAGGAACACTTACCAGCAGAGAAGGCAATAGGAAACTAGGGCTGGCCCCTGCAGAATTCTTTCAATGGGCTCCAGGATAGGGGATGCAATGTCTGTGAATACTCCCTGATATGGTTTGGCTGTGTCCCCACCCAAATCTCATCTTGAATTCCCACGTGTTGTGGGAGGGACCCAGTGAAAGGCAACTGAATCATGGAGGCAGGTCTTTCCCAAGCTATTCTTGTGATAGTAAGTCTCACAAAATCTGATGGTTATTATAAGGGGGAGTTTTCCTGCACAAGCTCTCTTTTGGCCTGCTGCCATCTATGTAAGGCATGACTTGCTGCTCCTTGACTTCCGCAATGATTGTGAAGCTTCCCCAGCCATGTGGAACTGTAAGTCCAATAAACCTCTTTCTTTTGTAAATTGCCCAGTCTCAGGTATGTCTTTATCAGCAGTGTGAAAACACACCAGTACACTCTCACATTAGTAATTTTTACCCCATCCCAACATAGTTATTATAATAGAAGTTTTCTCGTAGGGTATTAGTATGTACAGGTCAACAAACACTTATGAGGCACCTACTGTGCCAAGCAGTAAGACAGGGAGTACAAAGATGATGATATCTGCCTTCAAGGACCTTATAGCAGGCTCACCAAGATCCTGGACTGAGCCACGCTCTGCCCACTCCTCCAGGCAGTTCATACTGTGCACCTGAACCATAAGTATTCCCTAATCCTACAGACCCCCAGCTCTCTGGATGGTTTGCTAGTGGACACCTTTTTCTACCTTGTCTTGCCTTAAGAGGTTTTACTTCTTGGAGAGTTTAGAATTGCTTGCATTTCAAAAAGAACCCAAGGTTCTTCATTTGCAGTTTTTCTTGTTTTTGGAAAGCAGAATTGTGGCTGGGAAGAGCTCTGGACATGGAGTTGGGTCTGGATGAGTTCCAGGCTCCCACTTCAAGCCAATGACCCATCTGACCTAGTCTCCACCATAGGTAAATGAAGACAATAATACTTACCTGATAAAATATTGTGAGGATTTAAAGAAATGTGTATACTTAAGTGCAAAGTTACACAAACAAAATGCAGTAGTACCGATAACTATCACGTACAGACTATTCTCTACACACCAGGAACTTTGGTTCTTAGAGCTAGAGAAAAAAAAAGAAGTGTTTTTCCTTTTCTCACACTCAACAAAACATTCTGACACCAGGTGTGTGGGGATTTCTTTCCACACATCAAGCAATCAGTGTTCCAGCAGACACCAAATAAATGCCCTCTAATTCAATTCAACTCTGATGCTATCAACCTGGAGATAGCATCAGGCCCCACAGGTTAAGGGCTCCTCTCACAAGACTGCCTCCCACTTCAGATGCCAATTGCAGGCCCCAGGTTGTGACCTGTGCTTCTGCCCAAAAGGCTGTAAATCAGGGTTCCCATGACTTCCTCCCAGGTTCGATTAATTTGCTACAGCAGCTCACAGAACTCAAAGAAACACCTTACTTACATTTACCCACTTATTATAAAGGATATTCAAAGGATACAGATGGACTGCTGGATGGAAGAGATGAATTGGTCAAGGTGCAGGGGAGGGGCGTAGAGCTTTCATGCCCTTTTGGGCGAGCCAGGCTTCAGGCATCTCCACATGTTCAGCTATCCAGCAGCTCCCCAAGCTGAGTCATTCTGGGTTTTTATGAAGGCTTCATTGCATAGGCACGATTCATTGAATCATTGACCAGTGAAGATCAACCTAACCTTCAGCTTCTTTCCCCTATCTAAAAGTTGAGGGGTGAGGTTGAAAGTCCCAAGGCTCTAATCACATGGTTGGTATCCCTGGCAACCAGCACCCCCACTCCTAAGGCTGAGAGCCCGGGCCACCAGTCATGTCATTAGCATACAAAAAGACACTTGCCACTTAAGGGATTTCAAGGGATTTAGGAGCTGTGTGCCGGGAACAAATGGCAGAGACTAAACATATATTTCTTATTATATTACAACATAACGGTGGTCAATCTTCACAATAACCATGACAAGTCTATGACGTGGTACTATTATGATCCTCATTTTTACTAATAAAAAAAAGCAGTGATTTAAGAAGTTACACAACCTGGCCAAGGTCACAGGACTGAGAATCTGAAGCTTGGTAGTTCAACTCCTGATCTCTAGGTACCTATTAACTTATTATATTTTCCCCCTGGTTGCATAACCTTTTCATCAATTATCTTAGGTACTTTCAAGTCATTTGGATTTATTCCTGATCATCATAATGTAAAGGATTGATACATACTTTACAGATGAGAGCCACAAAGAAAAGAAAGAAATATAATAGGTAGAAACTTAAGTAACAGGCTAATCATTAGAAAGGTTTAAGAGAGACTACTCATTCAGGCTGCTGCCAAGTCCACGCCTCTAAATGCGCTCCATTACTATTTTAAAGAACCCTAATGCATGAACTTGGTTATTATTATCAAATCTCTGACATAAGGGAAATTTTTCTGATTTTTTAACCTTAAAAATTGTTCCTTTTAAATCATCATATTAGACTACCTTTTTTTTACCATTCAGATAGGTAAGCAGGAATGTCTTTTTTTTTTTAATTGAAGAAAAGCTTAGTTTTTCCCTGCAACTGCATATAAAGCCTTTTAACTGTGTGATTACTCTGCCATCTAGCTTCCTAAGCCTATATAGCTGTTCATGAGATACTCCTGGGGTATATTAGGGATAAGCACTGCTTTGGTTTAAAATGCCTTGGTTTAGATTACTTACATGTTCAATGATCACACACACACACACACACACACACACACACACACACGACAATAACAGTAATCATGTCTCCTCCTCAACAGGAAACAGTCCTTGTTTGAAATGTCAATCTACAACGTTGTAAGGAACCCCTGAGCCAGCTGAAATTTCTTCTTGTTAAATAAAGGTCAACTGAACAGCGTTCTTTCTTTTCAAGTATCTGGAATGCAGATTTTGGACTTAAACTGTGTAAAGTTAACGTGAAAGGCCAACAGATAAATCACTGAGCATTCATCCGTCTGTTGTTTGACTAAATCTTATCAATTTAGATGAAAAGAGAAAGCTTTTTCTAGTCGTCTGTGTATGTCATGGGACATATCCTTAAGTTACCCAGAATAGTGTTTATTATAGAAATATTACTGTTCCAGGGTTAAGTGCAGTGGCCCATGCCCGTAATCCTAGCACTTTGGGAGGCTGAGGCGGCAGATCGCTTGAGGCCAAAAGTTCAAGACCAGCCTGCTGAGCAAGGTAAACCCATCTCTACTAAAAATTATTATTGTTCCTAGACAATAGTAACATATCCCTTAGGAAATGAAGACAAATCTCTATTTTTGGCCTGAACCTGGGTTTGAGACCATATAAAATCACAGTCCTTAGAGCTGGCCATGGTGGTGCACACCTGTAGTCCAAGCTACTCAGGAGGCTAAGATGGGAGGATCATTTGAGCCCAAGAGTTTGAGCCCAGCCTGGGCAACATAGTGAGATCCCTCCAACTAAATTTTTAAAAAAACAAACACTGTCCTTGATTAGAGTCATCAACATCAGGAAATAAATGTCCTCATCTCCCTCAGGGTAGGGGACTCTGTTGCCAGCAGAGTGTGAACACATGAGTGGCAAATAGAGACAAGGCTATTCTCATACCACATGGGACCTGAATCTTTTCCTATGAAATTGCTCCTTTGTTATTAAAGGATTTGTACTCGGTTGCCCTGGAGGTCTCGGTGTTCTACTGTGTTTTTCCAGAGTGGCCCCACTACACAACACACACACATACACACACACATATACACACACACACACACACACATTTCTTTCTGTTAAGACACCTAATTCTAAGATGTTTTCAGTTTAAAATGAGTAGGAAAAAGGTATGCTTCCTATGCCATCAGCGGTTTTCAGTGAGCAATTGTAATGCAAGAAACAATTATAAAGTGATCAGATATACAATGTGATTTGTCAGAAAAAAATGTGAAAGACCTAGAAATGGACAGGCCGGGCGCGGTGGCTCATGCCTGTAATCCCAGCACTTAGGGAGGCCGAGGCGGGTGGATCACAAGGTCAGCAGATCGAGACCTTCCTGGCTAACACGGTGAAACCCCATCTGTACTAAAAATACAAAAAATTAGACAGGCACAGTGGCGGGTGCCTGTAGTCCCAGCTACTCAGGAGGCTGAGGCAGGAGAATGGCATGAACCTGGGAGGCAGAGCTTGCAGTGAGCTGAGATTGCGCCACTGCACTCCAGCCTGGGCGACGAGCGAGACTCTGTCTCAAAAAAAAAAAAAAAGAAAAGAAATGGACCAAAAAGTCTACAGCCATACCATCCTGAACACGCCAATCTCATCTGATCTCAGAAGATAAGCAGGGTCACGCCTGGTTAATACTCAGATGGGAAGAATGAACCAAAAAGATAGCTGAGCATTTTCTGTAAACAAAAAATGAAATCCTAAGCCCCTGCACCAACTGAACAGACTCCGTCTGAGCCAAGGGAGCCACAGAGAAACCTGAAAACCTAACCTCCCAGCCATGACCAGAAAGGAGGTTAGATACGCCTCATTACACCCTCCTCCCTTTTGGAGTTTAGGCACAACTGACAAGCATTAACATTAAAACAGTGATCATAAGACTGACAAAACAGACTCTTTGTGGCAATAAGATACCAAATTCCAACCTGACTCTGGTATAGCATCACATGACAGAGAGCAGACCCTGAAGAAAATGAAAATATGTTACCCCCGAATATATTTATTTGACATATTTTGAAATGGCCCTGAAAAGCTGTCTTTCATAGGGGAAATTTGCATCTTAGAGAATCTTTATTAATATAGTCAGGCCTTTCCTGGATATAGAAGAGATTAACTAAGAGTCTGACACCTTTCGTGATTCAAAAAGAGACATTTACTGTCTATTCTCTCTGAAGGCTGTTACCTGGAGGCTTCATCTACATAGCAGGAACCTTGGTCTCTTCTGCTGAGTCATGAAAAGAAAATAAAAAGAACCTAGTCCCCTAAACCCCCTTTATCTTAACTAAAGCATTTCTTTCTATAGTCTTTAGACAAAGCTTAATTCTTCAACCAATTGCCAATTAGAAAATCTTTGAATCCAACTATGATCTGTAAGTTCCTCCTCTTCAAGATATCTCACCTCTGTGTGCTGAACCAATGTACACACTGCATGTATTGATTTATAATTTCAGCTATAATTTCTTTCTCCTTCAAATGTATAAAACCAACCTGTAACCCAACCATACTGGGCAAATTTTCTCAGAACCTCTTAAGGCTGTTCCTGGGCCATGGTCACTCATATTGGCTCACAATAAACCTCTTTAAATATTTTCCAGAGTTTGGTTTTTTTAAATCAACATTTCAACGGGAAAAAAAAATGTATTGTTTCTAGTACTCTCTCCTGGCTTATCTGATTCTATTGATACAGGAGCTAGAAAAAAATTATTTAGGCAGATAGTGAGGGTAAGAGAGTCCTCAGCAAGATTTCCCTTTTAATAAAAATCAGCCCCAAAATCATTTCTTTTCTAACAAAGAGCAGCCTGAAAAATCAAGCTGCAGACAGGTAAGCAAGCTGGAAGCTGCATAGGTAAATGCCGGCAGCTGTGCAAATAGAAAAGGGATACCTGGAAGCCAGTTATGTTCAACATGGAGGCTCCATCTTCCCTTTTCTTTGTCACTAAGTATGCAGTAAAGAAGCAGGCAACATGGTGCTGGCCAGGTAGAGAACCTATCTGCATAATAAAGGATTAGGGTGTGAAAGATTAGGGTGCAATGTAAATGGCACACCTGGTCCAACCAATCCTTTGCACCCTATGTAAATTAGACACCATCTCTTCAAACTCATCTATAAAACCAACCACCTCTTACTGCAAACCAGGACATCCACTCAGAACCGCCTCCCTCTGCATGAGGGAGTTTTTCTCTTTTGCCTATTAAACTTCCACTCTTAAACTCACTCCTTGTGTGTCTGCATCCTTGATTTCCTTGGCATGAGGTACTTCAGGTATTAACCCAGATGGATGATGCCGCTTCACTATTAGGTTTTATTATCTTTGGCCTACTCATAACCCTGTAAATAACTGATAGCAAAGCAAAAATTCTTGTCTACAGACATGCAAGTAGATTCTGACTGCTTGGAGGAAACACTGATTTCCCTCCACCTGTAGTATTAAAGAAAAAATTATAGGCTGGGCGCAGTGGCTCACGCCTGTAACCCCAGCACTTTGGGAGGCCGAGGGGGCCAGATCACAAGGTCAGGAGATTAAGACCATCCCGGCTAACACGGTTAAACCCCATCTCTACTAAAAATACAAAAAATTAGCCCAGCGTGGTGGCGGGCGCCTATAGTCCCAGCTACTCGGGAGGCTGAGGCAGGAGAATGGCATGAACCCGGGAGGTGGAGCTTGCAGTGAGTCAAGATCGTGCCACTGCACGTCAGCCTGGGCGACAGAGCGAGACTCCGTCTCAGAAAAAAAAAAAAGAAAGAAAGAAAAAATTATGGCCAGACACAGTGGCTCATGCCTGTAATCCCAACACTTTGGGAGGCTGAGGTGGGCGGATCCCCTGAGGTCAGGATTTCAAGACCAGCCTGGTCAACTTGGCAAACCCCTTGTCTACTAAAAAAACAAAAATTAGCTAAGTGTGATAGTGGGTGCCTGTAATCCCTGCTACTCAGGAGGCCGAGGCAGAAGAATCACTTGAACCCGGGAGGCAAAGTTTGCAGTGAGTCGAGATCGTGCCACTGCACTCCAGCCTGGGTGACAGAGCAAGACTCCATCTCAACAGAAAAAAAAAAGAAAGAAAGAAAGAAAAAATTATTCAGTGATACTTGTTAAAGCATGGTAAGGCACACTTTATTCAGAACCATTGAGATAAGTATAGGGACCACTACAACAGGATTTTGTAATAAGGGAGAGAGATTGTGCCCAACTCCAAATACAGCATGGGCAAGTGAAAATTTACAGCCAAGAACCAGGGTGGAGGTCAGTGGATGGAAAATTACTAAGAGGAAACATCAGGGGTAAAGGAGATTCTGCATAAACCCACCTAACAGGAGTCTTGCTGAAGATAGGCCAGGGTGATCAGACATCACCTGGGGGATGATGGAGGATCAAAGGTCGAAGATGATCAGACATTGAGAGTAGGGGGTTTTCGTTAAAATGTCTTACCAGAGTTCTTGCTAAAATTGGATTTTACAAGTGCATAAATGGGCCTAGGAGAAGTTTCAAGAGCCTGACTAAAGTTTGGTCAAATAAAGAATCTTTGTCAGTAGGAAAAGCCAGTTTTACATTCATTTGTAAATTTATTTCACCGCCTATTTTTGTTTCTACTCTTTCAAGTTCCTCTTTGAAATAGCTGTCAAATCCTTCCGGTTCCCTCATCAATTAATGAGTTATGCCTGTAAGAAAGTCACGAATTTACCTTTTTTTTTTTTTTTGAGACGGAGTCTCGCTCTGTCACCCAGGCTGGAATGCAGTAGCGCTATCTCGGCTCACTGCAAGCTCTGCCTCCCAGGTTCACGCCATTCTCCTGCCTCAGCCTCCCGAGTAGCTGGGACTACAGGTGCCCACCACCACACCTGGCCAATTTTTTTGTATTTTTAGTAGAGATGGGGTTTCACTGTGTTAGCCAGGATGGTCTCAATCTCCTGACCTTGTGATCTGCCAGCCTCAGCCTCCCAAAGTGCTGGGGTTACAGGTGTGAGCCACCACACCCAGCCCCATTTTTTTTTTAAATTATCCTCTAAGAGACCTTATTTTCTTACCAGCCAGCTTAGGAGAGGAGTGGAAATCAGGTAGCAAGAGAATAAAGGGCTAGATATTCCACTGGGTTTCTCTAAAGTCCCCAGACTCAGTTTAAGAGAAGGGGCAGCCAGGTGCAGTGGCTCACACCTGTAATTTCAATACAATGGGAGGCCGAGGCGGGGGGATCTCTTGGCCCAGGAGTTTGAGACCAGCCCTGGCAACATCTCTACAAAATGCTGTCTCTATAAAACATTAAAAAATAAATACATTAATTAATCAGATGTAGTGATGCACACCTATAGTCCCAGCTACTTGAGAGGCTGAGGTAGGAGGATCACATGAGTCTGGGAGGTTGAGGTTGCAGTGAGCCATGATCTTGCCACTGCACTCCAGCCTGGACAACAGAGTGAGATCCTGTCTTAATAAACAAACAAACAGGCCAGGCACAGTGGTTCATGCCTGTAATCCCAGCACTTTGGGAGGGTGAGGCGGGCAGATCACCTGAGGTCAGGAGTTTGAGACCAGCCTGGCCAATATGGAGAAATCTCGTCTCCACTATAAAAATACAAAAACTAGCCAGGCGTGGTGGTGCATGCCTGTAATCCCAGCTACTCAGGGCCCTGAGGCAGGAGAATCCCTTGAACTTGGGAGGCAGAGATAGCAGTGAGCCAAGATCACAACGCCACACTCCGGCCTGGGAGACAGAGTGAGATTCCATCTCAAAATAAAATTAAATAAACAAACAAACAAATAAATAAGAGAAGGGGCGACACGGCAATCCAGCCAGGCTTTCAGCCTCAGGTCTGAGCCTCATAGCCTGAGTGTCATTGAAGGGGTCACATCTAGGCTCAGGGATCCCTTTGATTTCCCAGTTTTCTAATTAAACCAGCTTGGATGAATCATGGCTTTTCCCAGAAGAGTCAGGAACCTCAGATATCACATTGTAGACAATGTACTAAGCACAATGATTACTTCCCTTTACCTTAAATAAGAATATTCCAAAAGCATACTCCTTACTTAACAAAGACATGACCATGACCATTCATACAACAATACAGTAACCAGAGTTTCCCAAAAACTGAGACAAAATTCAGAAAAAAATACTCAATTTATTTAACATCCCTTTGTGCATTGTTACAGGCAGTGTAATTAAGACCTTGAACTTTGAAGTCAGACAGCCTGAATTCAAAGCCCAATTCTACCTTTTTTTGTAGCACTGTAGAAGTAATTGACCTAACTTTTCTGGATCCCAAATTTCCTTATGTGTTAAATGAAACTAATAATAATTCCCTCGCAGAGGTTTTGTGAGAATTTTAAAGTGTTTGGCAGGAACAGATGCATAGTAAATCCTCAATAAATGGTAGTTATTATTGTTATTATATTCTACACTTATTTTATATAAAACATATAACTGGCTGGGTGCAGTGGCTCACACCTATAATCCCAGCACTTTGGAAGGCCAAGACGGGTGGATCATGAGGTCTAGAGATCAAGACTATCCTGGCCAACATGGTGAAACCTGTCTCTACTAAAAATACAAAAATTAGCTGGGCATGCTGGTGCACGCCTGTAGTCCCAGCTACTCAGGAGGCTGAAGCAGGAGAATCACTTGAACCCAGGAGGTGGAGGTTGCAGTGAGCCAAGATCGCGCCACTGCACTCCAGCCTGGCGACAGAGCAAGACTCCATATCCAAACAAACAAACAAACATATAACTATACTATCTTCCAGTAGTAAATAGGATAGGAGTTGAGGCTGAAGACTTTGTGATCAAAGACTTTTAATTACATTTTGAGGCCCACACCTCCCCTGCCCCATTCCTAAAGGCCAGCCTCCGGAGCCTCTTTTATAAGGGCACTGCAATAATTTGAATGTGTTCCCTAAGTTTAAGGGTTGGAAAGTTAATCCCCAATGTAACAAGTATTGGGAGGTGGGGCCTAATAAGAAGTGATTAGGTCATGAGGGCTCTGCACTCATGAATGGATTAATGTCATTATCAAGGGAGTGAGTTTGTTATGAAAGCAAGGTTAGCCCTCTCTTGCTTTCTTGCTCACACCCTCTCTTGTCCTTCCAGCATGGGATGACGCAGTGCAAAGGCCCATGCTATATGCTGGTGCCATGGTCTTAGACTTCCCAGCCTTGAGGACTGTGAGCCAAATAAACTTGTGTTCATCATAAATTACCCAGTCTATGGCATTCTGTTACAGCAACACAAAACAGACCAACATAGGCACTAATCCCACGACCTTATGACCTCTCAAATGCCCCACATCTTAATGCTGTCACACTGTATCACACTGCGGATTAGGTTTCAACACATGGATGGGGGCAAGAGGGGACCGGGAACAAATCTTGAGACCATAGCAACAACAAAACTTCCAGAAGATAATACAGAAAAACATTCTCATGATCTTTAATGAAGGAAATATTTTTTACATAAGTTTTTTTAAACCATAAATATTGATAAATCATACTACATTAAAATAAGTAATAACCGGAGGGTTTGCCAGGTGATTACGTATAAGATTTTAATGCAAAAATTGTATTTCTTTTCTATATCCAACAACAAACAACTGGAAAATGTAATTTGAAGTAATACACCATTTAAAATAGAATTAGAGAAAATCAAGTACCTAAGATTCATTCTAATGAAAGATGTACAAGAACACTACAGGGAAAAATAAAAACTTATTAAGAGACATGAAAAAAGATCCAAATTAGATGTATATATATTTGCTGATAGGAAGACTATCATAAAGATATTAATTTTCCCAAAACTGATCCACAGATTCAATGAAATTCCAAACAAAATCCCAACGGGATTTTTCATTGAACTTAACTAGCTGATTTTTAAATGTATATGGAAAAGTAAAGATTTTAGAATAGCCAGAATATTTCTGAATAAGAAAAGGTAGGGGAAGACTTGCCCTACCAAATGTGAGGACTTATTGTGAAGCTGTAGCAATTATAACAGTATGATCAAAAATAGACCAATTGACCACTAAAATAGAAAATAGAGCTCAGAAACAGACCCAAGCACGTTTGAAACTTCGGTATATGAGAGAGGTTGCATATTAGATTTGTTAAAGTATAATTTTGTTAAAGTATAATTTTCTAATGGATTAAAAAAATTCTTTCATGCAAAAGATTTTATTCAATTCATTGATTAATGAGGAAATCTGTCAGATGCTAAAATTAGCCCAAAGAACATTTAATGAATTAGATGTGCATAGAGGCAATGTAAAAAAAGAAATTTTAGGTAGTTTTGGGTTTATGGAAAACCAGTTCCTATTTCTCTAAGAGTATTTGTTCTATTGGATAGAAATGATTTACATCTCTAGTAGAAAAAAAATCTTTAAGTTAATCTCTGTTCCTACAGAGTTGTAAATTCCTCAACCATTACAGAGTCAAGCCCAGAACCTCACTTGAAGGATACCCAGTAATCTCTTTCTGCTATTTCCACATTTCAGTAATTATTTTGACACATGAATGGGAAGAAAAGAGACTATTTAATAAAATAAAAAGAACTATTTAATAAAATAAAAAGAACCTTATATAAATGGTATATATACCATATATTCATATATGGTGTTTCATCTCTTTTCATATGAACGACTACTTTCATATGAATAACTACAAATATATATAAAAATAAACTCCAGATGAAGTAAAAATTTAAGTATCAAAAACAAACTTGAACACTCTAAGTATTAAATATAGGTGAATATCTTTTAGAATGTGGGAAATTAAAGAATCTCTTTTTTATTTTTTCAAACTTTTACATTCAGAAAATACATATGCAGGTTTGTTACCTGGGTATATTGGGTAATGCTGAGGTTTGGGTTATGAATGACCTCATCACCCGGATACTAAGCATAATACCCAATAGTTAGTTTTTCAACTCTTGCCCCACTCCTTCCCTTCCCTCTTTAATGGTTCCCAGTGTCCATTCTTGCCATCTTTATGTCCATGAGTACCCAATATTTAGCTCCCACTCGTAAGTGAGAACACGTAGTATTTGGTTTTCTCTTTCTCCATTAATTTGCTTAGGATAACAGCCTCCGGCTGCATCCATGATACTGTACAAAGGACATGATTTCATCCTTTTTTATGGCTGCATAGTATTCCATGGTGTATAAGCACCACTTTTGTTTTTTACCCAATCCACTGTAGATGAACACCTAGGTTGATTCCATGTCTTTGCTATTACTGTGAATAGCATTGTGATGAACATGTGAGTGCATGTCTTTTTAGTAGAAAGATTTGTTTTCTTTTGGATGTATATCCAGTAATGGAATTGCTGGGTCGATTTGTAGTTCTGTCTTAAGTTCTTTGAAAAATCTCCAAACTGCTTTCCACAGTGGATGAACTAATTTACATTTCCACCAACAGTGCATAAGCGTTCTCTTTTCTCTGCAGCCTCACCAGTATCTGCTAGTTTTTGACTTTTTGTTAATAGCCATTCTAACTTGTGTGAGATGGTATCTCTGTGGTTTTAATTTACATTTCACTGATGGTTAGTGATGTGGAGCATTTTCTCATATGTTTGTTGGCCATTTGTAAGTCTTCCTTTGAGAAGTGTTTGTTCATGTCTTTGCCCACTTTTTAATGGGGTTATTTGGTTTTGGGGTTTTGTTTTGTTTTGTTTTGTTTAGACGGAGTCTCACTCTGTCGCCCAGGCTGGAGTGCAGTGGCGCGATCTCGGCTCACTGCAATCTCCGCCTCCCGGGTTCACGCCATTCTCCTGCCTCAGCCTCCCGAGTAGCCGGGACTACAGGCGCCCACCACCATGCCCGGCTAATTTCTTTTTGTATTTATGGTAGAGATGGGGTTTCACCTTATTAGCCAGGATGGTCTCGATCTCCTGACCTCGTGATCCGCCTGCCTCGGCCTCCCAAAGTGCTGGGATTACAGGCATGAGCCACGGCACCCAGCCTAATGGGGTTATTTGGTTTTTGCTTATTCAATTGTTTAGGTTTCTTATAGACTCTGGATATTAGAAATTTGTCAGATGCATAGTTGTGAATGCTTTCTCCCATTCTGTAGGTGGTTTATTTACTCTATTGGTAGTTTCTTTTGCTGTGCAGAAACTATTTAGTTTAATTTGGCCAACTTGTCTATTTTTGGTTTTGTTGCAATTGCTTTTGAGAACTTACTCATAAATTATTTCCCAAGGCTGATGTCCAGAATGGTGTTTCCAAGCTTTTCTTCCAGGATTCTTCTTTTTTTTTTTTTCCTCTTTTTTTTTTAAATTATTATACTTTAAGTTCTAGGGTACATGTGCACGATGTGCAGGTTTGTTACATACGTATACATGTGTCATGTTGGTGTGCTGCACCCATTAACTTGTCATTTACCTTAGGTATATCTCTTAATGCTTTCCCTCCCCTGCTCCCACCCCTCTTTTTTTTTTTTTTTTTTTTTTAAGTTCCGGGATACATGTTGATATGGTTTGACTGTGTCCCCACCCAAATCTCATCTTGAGTTCCCATGTGTTGTGGGAGGGACCTGGTGGGAAGTAATTGAATCATGAGGGCAGGTTTTTCCCATGCTGTTCTCGTGATAGTGAATAAGTCTCATGAGATCTGTTGGTTTTAAAAACTGGAGTCTCCCTGCACAAGCTCTCTCTTTGCCTGGTGCCATCTAAGTAAATGCAACTTGCTCCTCCTTGCCTTCTGCCATGATTGTGAGGCTTCCCCAGCCATATGGAACTGTAAGTCCATCATAAACCTCTTTTGTAAAGTGCCCAGTCTCGGGTACGTTTTTATCAGCAGCATGAAAATGGACTAACACACATGTGCAGGATGCAAAGGTTTCTTACATAGGTAAACATGTGCCATGGTGGTTTGCTGCACCTATCAACCCATCACGTAGGTATTAAGCCCTGCACACATTAGCTATTTAACTTCTAGGATTCTTACAGTTTGGAGTCTTACATTTACATCTTAATCCATCTTGAGTAAATTTTTGTATATGGTGATAGGTAGGGGTCTAGTCTTTTTCTTCTGCGTATGGCTAGCAAGCTATCCCAGCACCATTTATTTAATATGGAGTTCTTTCCCTATTGCTTGTTTTTGTCTGCTTTGTCAAAGATCAGATGGCTGTAGGTGTGCAGCTATATTTCTGGGCTTGCTATTCTGTTCCGTTTGTCAATGTGTCTCTTTTTGTACCGGTACCATGCTGTTTTGGTTACTGTTGCCTTGTGAGTATAGTTTGAACTTGGGTAATGTGATGCCTCCAGCTTTGTTCTTTATGTTTAGGATTGCTTTGGCTATTCAGCCTCTTTTTTTGTTCCATATTATTGTTTTTTTCTAATTCTGTGAAAAATGCTATTGGTAGTTTGATAGGAATCAAATCTATAGATTGCTTTGAGCAGTATGGCCATTTTAATGATATTGATTCTTCCAATCCATGAGCATGGAATGTTTTTTCATTTGTTTGTGTCATCTATTATTTGTTTTAGCAATGTTTTATAGTTCTCCCTGTAAAGATCTTTCACCTCCTTGGTTAGATGTATTCCTAGGTATTGTGTGTGTGGCGGGTGGCGGGGGGGGGGGGTGTGTTGTAAATGGTATTCCTTCTTTTTTTCTTTTTTTTTTTGAGACGGAGTTTTGCTTATGTGTCCCAGGCTGGAGTGCAATGGCACAATCTCAGCTCACTGCAACCTCCGCCTCCCAGGTTCAAGTGATTCTCCTGCCTCGGCCTCCCGAGTAGCTGGGATTATAGACATGTGCCACCACGCCCAACTAATTTTTGTATTTTTAGTAGAGATGGGGTTTCACCATGTTGGTCAGGCTGGTGTCCAACTCCTGACCTCCAGTGATCCGCCCACCTCAGCCTCCCAAAGTGCTGGGATTACAGGCTTGAGCCACTGCACCCAGCTGGGATTGCTTCTTGATTTGGCTCTCAGCTTAAATATTGTTGGTATATAAAACTGCTACTAATTTTTGTACATTGATTTGGTATCCTGATACTATACTGAAGTCAAGTATTTCTTAAACAAGACCCAAAAGTACAAACTATAAAAGATTGACAAATTTAGTATATTAAAACCATCACTTTCATTCATTGAAATACATCTTAAAGAAAGTGTGACATTATAAACTGGGAGAACTACTTTCAATAGGCATAACTGAAAAAGGATTAGTATTAATAATATATAAGGGGCCGGCACCATGGCTCGTGCCTGTAATCCCAGCACTTTGGATGGCAGAGACAGGAGGGTCATCTGAGGTCAGGAGTTCAGGACCAGCCTGGTCAACATGGTGAAACCCCATCTGTACTAAAAATACAAAAATTAGCTGGGCGTGGTGATGCACGCCTGTAATCCCAGCTACTCAGGAGGCTGAGGCAGGAGAATCGCTTGAACCTGGGAGGCAGAGGTTGCAGTGAGCTGAAATTCTGCCATGGCACTCCAGCCTGGGTGCTCTGTCTCAAAAAAAGTAATAATAATATATAAGGAACTCCTACAATTAATAAGAAAAAGACAAATAGCCCAATTGAAAAGTGGGTTAACAACATGAATAGGCATTTCACAGAATAGGAAACACATATGGCCAGTAAAAATATGAAGGGATATTCAATTTTACTGATTATCAGGAAAATAACAATCAAGACTCTAATGTATCATTTTTATGCCCGTTTTACTGGCAAAATTAAAACAATACACTGACAATTCCAAGTGTTAATGAAGAGGTAGATCCATGGAATATCTTTAAGCTTAACAGTGGGTGTGTAAATTGATACAACCACTTTGGAAAAACATTTGACAATATCTACTAAAACTAAATATATACCCTAAAGTGCATTCCATCCACTATTAGGAATAGACCCAAAAGAATGTACACCAAAAAAAACCACATATGATAATGTACATAGCAGTACTCTCCACAATGGCAAAAGCATGCTAAGAAAGCAAATGCCTTTCAAGAAATACTAGATGGGCCGGGCGTGGTGGCTCATGTCTGTAATCCCAGCACTTTGGGAGGCCAAGGCAGATGGATCACTTGAGGTTAGGAGTTCGAGACCAGCCTGGCCGAAATGGTGAAACCCCCTCTCTAGTGAAAATACAAAAAAATTAGCCAGATGTTGTGGTTGGCACCTGTAATCCTCACTACTCGGGAGACTGAGGCAGGAGAATCGCTTGAACCTAGGAAGTGGAGGTTGCAGTGAGCCGAGATCATGCCACTGCACTCCAGTCTGAGAAACAGTGAGACGCCATCTCAAAAAAAAAAAAAAACTGGATGAATAAACTGGGATATATTCACATAATGGAATATTATACAATAGTCATAAATGATGACATATAGCAATACCCAACAAATATGAATAAATCATAGCAATATAAAAAAAGTTGTCAAAATTCTTTAAGATGAAGACACATCAAATGTTTCTAATTCCAAATGTCTTAAATTACAATATAAGTAAAACTGGACATTTAAGCTGAGATGTAGCTGAAGAGTAGTTATGCCAGGTCACAACCTTTAAATAAACAAATTCATCTATTTTTCTGAAGTATAGGAGTAGGTTGCATGCAGTGACTCACACCTGTAATCCCAGCATTTTGGGAGGCCAGGGTGGGAGGATCACTTGAAGCCGGGACGATCACTTGAAGCCAGGACTTCCAGCCTGGCCAACAAAGTGAGACACTGTCTCTACTTAAAATAAAAATAAAAATAATTAGCTAGATGTGGTGGCACACACCTGTAGTCTCAGCTACTTGGGGGACTGAGACGGGAGGATTGCTTAAGTTCACAAGTTTGAGGCTGCAGTGAGCCATGATCACGCCACTGCACTCCAGCCTGGGCAACAGAGCAAGACTCTATCTCTGAAAAAAACATTAAATGTACATTTATCATACGAGCCAGTGGTTCTACTCCTGGAAATTTATCCAACAGAAATAAAGACATGTGTCCACAGAAAGACTTGGAAAAAAATCATGCTAACATCCCATCTCAGCCTCCCAAGTAGTTGTGACTACAGGCACATGGCACCATGCCCAGCTAATTTTTGTATTTTTGTAGAGACAGGATTTCACTGTGTTGTTTAGGCTGGTCTCAAACTTCTGAGCTCAACCAATTGTCCTGCTTTGGCCTAACTCAAATGTTTATCAGCAGAAGGCCAGGCGCGGTGGCTCACGCCTGTAATCCCAACACTTTGGGAGGTCGAGGTGGGCGGATCACAAGGTCAGGGGTTCGAGACCAGCCTGGCCAACATAGCAAAACCTCGTCTCTACTAAAAATACAAAAATTAGCTGGGCATGGTGGCACACGCCTGTAATCCCAGCTACTCAGGAGGCTGAGGCAAGAGAATTCCTTGAACCCAGGAGGTGGAGGTTGCAGTGAGCCGAGATCGCGCCACTGCACTCCAGCCTGGGTGACGGAGCCAGACTCCATCTCAAAAAAAAAAAAAAGTAAAAGGAGACGGTACTCGGAAAGTTCCTGGTCCAGGAATTTCATCTAATGGGTAATCAAAATTGTTGGCTCTTTAAAACAAAGCAAAATTTTTTTAAGGTTGGTTCCTTCTCTTTCTCTCTCTTACTCATTCTCTCTCTTTCATCCTAAATATAGAAACTCTTATGCTCTTAAGCACCTTGCTGGCATCTTTGTAGAAGATTTTAAAGGATATGTACACTGGAGAAGACAACAGTTTCTGGATTCTAATTGATTCTGCTTTAGAGAAAATTTTTGTACCTTACTGCTGTAAGGAATGGGAGTCTATTCCAGTCAGCTATGGAAAGAAACAAAATTGAACTTATAGAAGAAACTGATGAAATTCATGGTTTAGGCAATGGCGGTCTATAGTACGCCAAGCAATACCTCCCTGGTGTGGAAGCAATATGGTCCTATGCAGCCCTTGCAGATTTAAAGCATCAAACAAAAGACCAACAGATATTTACAGATTCTAAAATGATACTACTCAGAAGGCTGAAGGGGGAGGATCACTTGAAACCAGAAATTTAAGACCAGCCTGGGCAACATAGTGAGATCTCATCTTTTAAAAAAGAGGCCGGGCACGGTGGCTCATAGTGAAACCCCATCTCTACTAAAAACACAAAAATTAGCCAGGTATGGTGGCGGGCGCCTGTAGTCCCGGGAGGCTGAGGCAGGAGAATCGCTTGAACCTGGAGGGCGGAGGTTGCAGTGAGCCAAGACTGCGCTGCTGCACTCCAGCCTGGGTGACAGAGCGAGACTCCATCTCAAAAAAAAAAAAAAAAAGAAAGCTGGGCACAGAGGTGGCTCAGGCCTGTAATCCCAGCAATTTGGGAGGCCGAGGCTGGTGGATCACCTGAGGTCATTGTTACAGACCAGCCTGGCCAACTTGGTGAAACTCCATCTCTACTAAAAATACAAAAAGTAGCCAGTCGTGGTGGCAGGCACCTGTAATCCCAGCTACTCAGGAGACTGAGGCAGGAGAATCACTTGAACCTGGAGGGCAGAGATTGCAGTGAGCCGAGATCGTGCCATTGCACTCCAGCCTGGACAACAAGAGCAAAACTCCATCTCAAAAAAAAAAAGAAGAAGAAGGCCAGGCACGGAGGTGGCTCAGGCCTGTAATCCCAGCACTTTGGGAGGCTGAGGCAGGTGGATCACCTGAGGTCCGGAGTTCAGGACCAGCCTGGCCAACATCGTGAAACCCCGTCTCTATTAAAAAAACAAAAAGTAGACGGGCATGGTGCTGGGCACCGGTAATCCTAGCTACTCGGGAGGCTGAGGCAGGAGAATCGCTTGAACCTGGGAGGCGGAGGTTGCGGTGAGCCAAGATCATGTCACCGCACTAGAGCCCGGGCGACAGAGCGAGTCTCCGTCTCAAAAAAAAAAAAAAAAAAAAAAAAAATTAGTCCAATGTGGTGTTGCATGAATGTAGTCCCAGCTACTGGGGAGGCTGGGCAGTTTGGTTTCATTCACTTTTGGTTTTCCCCCATGTGCTGTCCTGAGATTGAGTAGTCCATTATCTCAGTGTTTTAGTCTGGTAAATGCTAAGTCCCTTTATTTGCAGACCTAACACTCTCGATCAGGAGCCTGGATGTTGCAAGGACCACTGGAATGAGAACAGCGGCAATGAAAATAGGAAGGCATCTCTGGAAAAAGTGTGACCTCTTGGGGTGACTGAGGCACTCACTCCATAGTGGGTTGATTGTGCTCCCTGAAGATGTGCCAGGAGGACCAACATACTCTTCAGGCCCCCAGGGTCATAGTAATTCCCATTCTACGTGATTATCTGACAAAACAACAATGTGAGATGTTTGCTCCTAGTGTGTACGGCCTCCCCTTGAGTCCTCAGATGCCTGGAGATGATTTATGCCTCAAGTCCCCAGCCTTCAAGGTCCTGCACCATCAAAACCATCCACAGTCAGCTATCTGTGCCCTTTTTACACATTAACTCATTTGGTACTTGCAACACTTCGGTGCTTATTTTACAGATGAGCAACATGATATAAACCAGCACAGAGTCCTAACTTTCTTACCTCAGAAAAGCCTAAGTTTAACAACTGCCTGTTATAGAAATCCTGATCAGTCACCTGGTTCTGCTATTCTAAATTTTGAAGAAGAGGTAAGAAATCTGGTATAGAGGAAGGAGGTATTATGGCATATAGCAAGTTAGCAAGGTATCTTGGTCTGTTTTGTGCTGTATAACAGAAGACCATAGACTAGGCAATCTGTAAAGAAGAGAAATTTATTTTCTCGCAGCTCTGGAGTCTAGGAAGTACAAGATCTGGGTGCCAGTATCTGGCGAGGGCCTTCATGCCATGTCATCCCATGGCAGAAGGGTAAAGAGAGAGACAGTGCAAGAGGGGGCCAAACCCAGCCTTTTACAAGGAGCCCAGCCCCAAGATAACAAACCCACTCCCAAGATAATGGCATTAATTCATTCATGAGGGTGGAGCCCTTGTGACTTAAACACTTCTTAAAGCTCCCAATACTGCTGCATTGGAGGTCAACATATGAACTTTGGGAGACACATTCAAACCATAACACAAGACTTTGCAGAAAAAGACTTTCGTAGCCAGAAAGAACCTTAGATATTAAAGGTCTAATAACCCTTTCATTTCACAGGAGATACAAATGAGGCTTGGTCAAGGTCACACACCACGGTTATGACAGGAATCTTGGGTATCCTGACTCCCAAGCCAGTGTTCTTAGTTCTTTCTATACAGCATGAATGGTCCAATGACTCCAGCTTCCAGACAAAGTACAGATGTATCCTGCACATCCACTGTTCATAAATGATATTCCACCATAATGGCTCTTGAAAATACCTTCTTTTGGGCCAGGCGCGGTGGCTCACACCTATAATCCCAACACTTTGGGAGGCCTAGGCAGGCGGATCACCTGAGATCGGGAGTTTGAGACCAGCCTGACCAACGTGGTGAAACCCCATCTCTACTAAAAATACAAAATTAGCCGGGCATGGTGACGCATGCCTGTAATCCCAGCAACTCAGGAGGCTGAGGCAGGAGAATCGCTTGAACCTGGGAGGCAGAGGTTGCGGTGAGCCGAGATCGCACCATTGCACTCCAGTCTGGGCAATGAGCAAAACTCCATCTCAGAAAAAAAAAAAAGAAAAGAAAATACCTTCTTTCTCAGTCACGCCGTAAAGTGGTAAGTCAGCAGGCCCTGGTGGCTCAGACACTACACATTCCAAAGAAAGGCCTGTCTTCGGGAGGACTGGCCCTTGACCCACTCCAAGAAGATAACCTCTGGGCCCTTGGAATATCAAGCCTATTAAGAATGTTTTTCTATTGCTGAAGCCTTGGGTCATTTTGTATCAACGTGCGCTCTGAGGAGCAGTGTCTGAGGAGCTGAGGTCGGTGGGTGCTGCATGTCTATGTGACTGACCCCAATAAAAACCCTAAACACCAGGTTAGCTTCCCTGATTGACAACACTTTGCACATGCTGTCACACATCCTTGCTGGGGAAGTAGGCAGCGTCCGTGTGAGTCCACTGGAGAGGAAAACTGGAAGTTTCTACCCAATTTTTCCTGGATTCCACCCCATGTGCCTTTTCCCTTTGCTGATTTTAACCTGTATCCTTTCACTGTAATAAACCATATCAGTGAGTATAATAGTTTTTCTGAGTCCTTTGAGACCTTCTAGTAAATCACTGAGTCTGAGAGTAGTCTTAGGAACCCCTGGGATACCAATATACATTTTTTATTTTTGCTCTAAAACGCTCTAAATAAATGACTATGAGAACTGATCTTTCAACACTACAACTTCAGGCAAAGAGACACCAATTTACACAACAAAACAGAGACCATCACATAGAACAAAAGTGAATTGTGTTTGGATGAACTCAAAATGTTTATTTTGGGTACATGCACCAACTGAGTAGGAATAAAAGGAAACATCTTGAGAGACTTCATTCTGTGCAGATGAATGAGTACCATTTCCACGAGTTTAGCCTTTATTGTGCCCTAAAGAAGTTTTCCTGCACTGTAACTTTATTTTTAAGAGTAGTTTGAGTGCAAAACAATAATAATCCCCAGAAAAGGTGAAAATTGGTCAAGAAAATGGTACAGAAAGAATACACTTTGCAAAGAATGATGCCCTCAGAGTGCCCCAACCAACACTCCACCATTGGCAAGTTCAATAGACTTGTGTTTGTTGTGTGACATAGTGTGCACAGTATGTTTTCACATGCTTTGTGTTTTATAGTAAAGAATTTGACTGGCTTTTGTCTCTGGTTCCTAGGAGGCAGACTCAAAATAATTAGAATTCCCTAAGTAACAGGGATATCTTTGTTTTTCATGAGCCTCTTGGATCACACCTGAATTTGGGCTGGAAGATGAGATGACCCAAGATGGAGGCCAGTTACCAGCGAGAACAACCATGTGATTAGATAGCTGGTGCTTTGAGTCAGCCTGACCTCCAGAGTAAGGGGTAGGGTGGAGATTTAGTTCAATCACTTGGCCAATGATTCAATCAATTATACATATATAATGAAACCCCAATAAAAACGTTAGATACTGAAGCATGGCGAAGCATCCTGGTTGGTGAACATATCAATGTGTTAAGAGGGTGACACACCCCGATTCCACAATGCAGGACATGAAAGCTTCGCATCCAGGGCCCTCCTAGACCTTACTTTATGTGTCTCCCCATTGGCTGGTCCTAACTTGTATCCTTCATAATAAAACAATTGTAAATACAGCATCTCCCTGAGTAATGTGAGTCATTCTAGCAAATCGGCAAACCTGAAGGAAATCTTCAGAAACCCCTGGGTTTTATTGTTTTATTTTATTTTTATTTTTTATTGAGACCGAGTCTCACTCTGTTGCCCAGGCTAAAGTGCAGTGGCGCCATCTCAGCTCACTGCAACCTCTGCCTCCCAGGTTCAAGCGATTCTCGTGCCTCAGCCTCCCAAGTAGCTAGGATTACAGGCGACTGCCACCATGCCCGGCTAATTTTTGTATTTTTAGTAGATACGGGGTTCACGGTGTTGGCCAGGCTGCTCTCAAACTCCTAACCTCAGGTGATCCACCTGCCTTGGCCTCCCAATGTGCTCGGATTACAGGTGTGAGCCAACGCACCCAGCCAAACACCTAGATTTGTAGCCTATTTGACTGGTGACTCCCAAAGTGTGACTGGCATCAAAAGTGAGGACAACCTCGTTTGGGATCATGCCCTTTAACTTGTGGGGTCTTCTCTAACCCTAATTAGTGCAAGAATTGAAATTCATTATACCGGTTGAGGTCAGAATACTTTCAAATTATTGTAATTATTTTTATGAGCTTTTTTTCAAAGTTTAACTAGTATATTCTTCTTTTTGTGAAAATTACTCAAGTACCTTGTAGTGTCATAGAATAAATAATTTTTTCCGAAAACTTAATGGAATTTTTTCACTTAATAGCTTTTAACTCAGTGGTGGAATTTTCTGGAACAAATTAAAGTCATTAACAAGGAGCAAGTGTATTTAGAAAATCTATAATGAAGGACACAAATGACAAGTGGTCATTGTCATCACGCTTTGCTCCCCTGGCAATAAAGAAGCTATAGTACTCAGAAATCAGATAATGAAGTCTCCTGACCATGTAGAAAACTTTAAAGAAAATTGTGTTTAAAGAGATTTCCCTGGCCTGGCATGGTGGCTCACGCCTGCAGTCCTAGCATTTTGGGAGGCCAAGGCAGGTGGATCTCTTGAGCCCAGGAATTTAAGGCCAACCTGGGCAACATGGCAAAAGTTTATCTCACCAAAAATACAAAAATTAGCCATGCTGGTGATGCACGCCTGTGGTCCCAGATACTTGGGAGGCTGAGGTGGGAGGATTGCATTGAGCCCAGCAGGTTGAGGCTGCAGTAAGCCAAGATCACACGACTTCACTCCAGCCTGCATGACACAGTGAGACCCTGTCTCCAAAGAAAAAAACGAAGAAAGAAAGAAAGAAAGAAAGAAAGAAAGAAAGAAAGAAAGAAAGAAAGAAAGAAAGGGCAAGAGAAAGAGATTACCAAAAGAAAATACAAAAAATAAAAAAATAGGCTGGGCGTGGTGGCTCATGCCTGTAATCCCAGCACGTTGGGAGACCAAAGCAGACGGATCCTTGAGGTCAGGAGTTTGAGACCAGCCTGGCCAACATGACAAAACCCCATCTCCACTAAAAATATAAAAATTAGCTGGATGTAATGGTGCACACCTGTAATCCCAGCTACTCCGGAGGCTAAGGCAGGAGAGTCTCTTGAACCCAGGAGAGAGAGGCTGCAGTGAGCCAAGATGGCACCACTGCACTCCAGCCTGGACAACAGAGCTAGAATCAAAAAAAAAAAAAAAGAGAGAAAGGTGACTTCTCCCCAAGAGTCCTGACAACACCAACAATTAAACCACACTGGACAGAGGACTATTCAGAATTTCAGAAGCTATATTTGACAGAACTGGCCTAAGACAAAATTACACAATGGTAAAATTTGTCTCCTATATCCTTTTTACATTAGGTCAACACCCCTTGGATTTCTCAAGCATGTCAGCACTGTTGGAGTGGACCATCTTTATCTTTTGGCCTCAGTTCCAAATATGCATTAGTTTTTATAAACCCTATCTTTTTGTGGTTGTCTGAATATGTCATCTGTGCTAGAGGCTCACACTTAGTCTTCATGAATGTTAATAAGAGTTAATTACCATCAAAAGAAGAACAGATGCACAAGTGTCATCATGAAATGGGATGTGTGGGTGTGTGAAAAGAAAATCCAGGGTGAACCAGACTCAGTCTATGAAATTCAACTAAGTAGATTGCCAAGAGACAAGTTTCATTTCTTTTTATTTTAGTCTCTTGTTGATTTGTCTGTGCTGCCAGGAATGTTTATCACTCCATCAACTCGTCCTTTAATATGCGATCTTGTTATTATTTAGGAAATGAAACAAAAACCTCCTTTGGCATTAAAATAATGAGATATTACTCTTTATGGGCAACTGTTAGGGGTTTTAGTAACCCACATATCTTTGGTTCCCTGGGTAAAGGCTTATTGATTTTTCTAGCACTTGCTGTTAATGCTTGATATTTGGCAATGGAGTCTCAGTCTACACGAGGGAGCTGTTTACACGGTCAGCATAATTATTATTGGGTTGTAGAATGTACATGAAGCTACTGGTACTTACACTCTTACAACATTATTATTAAACTAAACCTTTTTTTTATTTCATTGCTGTTACAGTTAAGGTCATAAACACACCTATGGTGATCCCATTCGAACCTAGATTATATACAGTAAGAAGTTACAAAGTCAGCTCCCGAATATGGATCTGTCCTAAAATGTGTTCAGAGAGATCAGTGGGATCCTGCATTACTGGTGGCAGAACCACTGTAAGATACAAGCAGGAAAAAGGTGTGATTTTTCTCTTAACACCAGTCTCTTTCTCTCCCTACGTCTCCAGATACTTCACTCTCCTGCCTTTTTTCCAGACTTTAGTAATTCTAGCCATAGTCTCTATCAATGGAAATGCACTCCCTTTCCTATTTGTCAGTGATGTTATGTAAGTATTTCAAGGTTATCTGAATTAATCAAGGTTTTACAATAAACCTTTAGTGGCAGCCTGCTGGGTCTGGTGAGCTGACTCAGAGCAAAGCACTGGTAAGGAGGGGTCACCCACGAAGAAATTGGAAGGCCTGAGCAAAGAACAGAAATCGAGGAAGATGATCAGATGGTATATGTCCAAAGTGAAGGCAAGGTTGGTCATTTAGGCTTAGAGCACAGCTTCCTGAAATGTGTCCTTTGGACTCTTAGAACAGGGTCCACTTGAGGTCCACACCAGCCACTTCTAGAGCCAGAGACTTTGAGTCCTTGCCCCAAGATCAGTGGTTCTCAAACTATACAGGCAGTCAGGGATCTCTTTATCTTTTTTTTTTTTTTTTTTTGAGACGGAGTCTCGCTCTGTCGCCCAGGCTGGAGTGCAGCGGCCTGATCTCCGCTCACTGCAAGCTCCGCCTCCCGGGTTCATGCCATTCTCCTGCCTCAGCTTCCTGAGTAGCTGAGATTACAGGCACCCGCCACCATGCCTGGCTAATTTTTTTGTATTTTTAGTAAAGATGGGGTTTCAGTGCATTGGCCAGGCTGGTCTTTAACTCCTGACCTCAGGTGATCCACCCGCCTCAGCCTCCCAAACTGCTAGGATTACAGGCGTAAGCCACTGTGCCTGGCATCAGGGATCTCTTTCTAAGGGGCCTAATAGGAGAAATGAAGTGGGTGAGTGACAGAAGGAAGGGGAAGGCATTATGGTTCTACAGGCCTTCAATATTTCTGTCCCACAAACAAATAATGGGAATCCACCATTTATTTATAGCAGTCAGAAGGTCCAGTCTGGAATCTGCTCAAAGAATTTTCACCAAAGGAAGCCAGTTCTGGCTTCTCTAAATTATTTTCTGGCTGAGCACAGTGGCTCACCTCTGTGATCCCAACACTTTGGGAGACTAGGAAGGGAGGATTGCATGAGCCCAGGAGTTCCAGACCAGCCTGAGCAACATGGTGAGACTTCCATCTCTACAAAAAATTTTATAAAAATTAGCTGGGCATTGTGGTGCACACTTATGGTCCTAGCTACTTGGAGTCTGAGGTAGGAGGATTACTTGAGCCCAGGAGGTTGAGGTTGCAATAAGCCATGTTTGTGCCACTGAATGCCAGTCTGGGTGATAGAGCAAGGCCATGTCCAAAAAAATTAAAATAAATTCTAATTTAGCAAATTACTTTATGTTCAAGACATTAAATGATAATTACCTCATCTAGATTAAGCTTGTGACTTTCTGCCTCTATTCTTTTAAAATTCTAAAAGATAGAAGATACCTGGAACTAGCACACATAATCTAGGCTAATTTTTGGACCCTGTATAGCCTTGATTCCTACACACACATATACTCAGTCTATCTACAAACTGAGCCTTTTATGTTCTACATTAACCTTCCTGAGAAACAGCTAATAGTGCAGCCTTTTTTTTTTTAAGTGGTACAAACATGACTCATTGAAACCTGGACCTCTTGGGCTCAAGTTATCCTCTCATCTCAGCCTCCTGAGAAACTGGGACTACAGACATGCACCACCACGCCTGGCTAATTGTTTTTGGGTTTTTTTGTTTGTTTAATTTTGGTAGATAGGGGATCTCCTGATGTTGCCCAGGCTGGTCTGGAACTCCTGGCATCAAACCATCCTACTGCCTCAGCCTCCCAAAAGGCTAGGATTACAGGCATGAGCCACTGTGCCCGGCCTCTTTTTTTCAATTTTTGTCAATATTGAGGAAATTAAAACACTTTATTATACGCTTCTTAATCATACCACTAGAAGTGTTTTTTCTCTGCCTACCTAAAAACCCAAATCCCTAATACACCAATTACCATTAAAGATAGTTTTTAAGAACGATGTCCTAGCAGAGGTTATGCAAGCAGGCTGCTTTAAAACTGTTGAAGGCCAGGCGCAGTGGCTCATGCCTTGATTATGGTTTGTGGGCTCTGTGTCCCCACCCAAATCTCATCTTGAATTGTACTCGCATAATCCCCACATGTTGTGAGAGGGACCCGGTGGGAGATAACTGAATCATGGGAGCGGTTTCCCCCATACTTTCTCATGGTAGTGAATAAGTATCACGAGAACTGATGGTTTTATAAGGGATTTCTGCTTTCATGTCTTCCTCATTTCCTGCTTGCCGCTGCCATCTAAGAAGTGCCTTTTGCCTTCCACCATAATTGTGAGGCATCCCCAGCCACATGGAACTGTGAGTCCAATAAACCTATTTTTCTTCCCAGTCTTAGGTATGTCTTTATCAGCAGTGTGAAAATGAACTAATACAAGCCTGTAATCCCAGCACTTTGGGAAGCTGAGGTGGGAGGATCCCTTGAGGTCAGGAGTTTGAAACCAGCCTGGCCAACAGGATGAAACCCCATCTCTACAAAAATACAAAAATTAGTCAGGTGTGGTAGTGGGCACCTGTAATCCCAGCCACTTGGGAGGCTGAGACAGAAGAATCACTTGAACCTGGGAGGTGGAAGTTGCAGAGAGCTGAGCTTGCATCACTGCACTCCAGTCAGAGCAAGACTTCATCTCAAAAACAATACATAAATAAAATTTTTAAAAATAAAACTGTTGGGGGCATTAGCCACACGAACAACTGTCCAAAAGCCAGGGTCTCTGGTTTTTGTTGTTTTTGTTTTTACAGTTTTATTGGTTTTATTTAAACCCCAATAAAACAAACACATTCACTGTCTATTCACTTTCTGCACTGTGCAGGCTGGCATTGGCATTGGTGACTCTGATGACCACCTGGGCTGCTCTTTCCAAGATGGCTTTGCAGTTCTTGGAAGAAACATCATGAGTGATCTCAACACAGTAAGATTTGTTGCTCACCAGCAGTACTTCCAGCTCCTTAACGTTGTGGACCAGGAACTTCCAGAAGCCACTGGGCAGTATGTGCTTTGTCTTTTTGTTTCTCCCATAACCAATGTTGGGCATAGATCTGGCCCTCAAACCTTCTATGAACCCTGTTGTCAATACCTCTGTGTTTCCACCAGTTATCCTTAATTTTGACATATCAGTCTGACTGGTTCCCAGTGAACTTGGTGCTCTTTTTGATGATCTTGGGCTTCGCGAGCGGTCTCAGGATGGCCATGATGGAGGAGATGGGTGTCACCCCCATAGGCAGTGCCAAGGAAGACAGCTCAGGTCTTTCTGTAATGGTAAAAGAGGACCCATAAAAAGTGAAAAAGCAATGATGCCCAACCAAATTCAATAAATTTGTACTGCATGCCTGTCCTGTGAAACATGTTATGTCACTATCAGGATCTAGATTGAGTGGAATTAATTCAGAGAACACCAAAGATCACTCTAAATCATGTTTTAGAGAAACAGTTGAAATAATCAGAGATGGTTATATTGGAAATAAGAAGATTCTAGGAAAACATGAGAGCCTTCATGCCTAAATATTTAGCCCTTTTTTTTTTTTTCAGAGATTAGACTTGTTTCGTACAGGACAACACAGAATTAATATCAATGAGTAGCAGTCAAAATCAGTAGAATGAAATCATAGCAACCTAAGAAAAAACTTACTATCAAAGCAATCTAAAAATAGAATGAGCTGTTTTAGGAGGAGCAGAAGCCTCACTAGCAATATTGGTACCAGGGACATTATATACTGCAGTATCTGGATACTCAATCTCTAAATGAGTCTTAATCAGATACTGCTACAAATCAAATCATAAATCACATCACCCAAAGTCAAATGCTGCTAACATAATGACATGTTTCCTTCTGATTTTTTTCCCTGTGTACTTGTTTTTTAACATAATAAAATCGTAGCACATATACAATTTTTCACTTTTTATAAAAAAAATTTCTTTCGGCAATTTTGTAGACTACCAATATTTACCAAAGCTTTCACTTTTTTTTTTTTTTTTTTTTTTTGAGACAGGGTCTCACTCTGTCTCCCAGGCTGGAGTGCAGTGGCATGATCTCGATTCACTGCAACCTCCCTTTCCCCGGTTCAAGCGATTCTTGTGCCTCAGCCCCCCAAGTAGCTGGGATTACAGGCGCACACCACCATGCTCAACTAATTTTTGTATTTTTAACAGAGACGGGGTTTCACCATGTTGACTAGGCTGGTCTCAAACTCCTGGCCTTGTGATCCACCTGCCTCAGCCTCCTAAAGTGCTGGGATTACAGGCATGAGCCACCCCGCCCAGCCAGCTTTCACTTTTTGTTGAACATTTACAGTTTAGTGGTAAGAGCAGTTTTCAAGACATACTACCTGGTTGAATCTCTCTTACTAGCTATACAATCTTGGGAAAGTTACTTATTCATTGTGCCTCAGTCACCTCATTTGTAAAATGGGGACGGTACCTCAGGGAATTGTTGTTTTAAAGGAGATTCCATAGCCAAAATGTTTATGTCCCCCATAAAATCCACATAATGAAACCCTAGCCTGTGGGTTGTAGGAGGTGGGGCATTTTGGAAAGAGATTAGGTCATGAGAGGTCAACCCTCATGGGAGTAGTTCCCTTATAAAATAAGCCCAAGAAAGCTCATTTGCCCTATCCACCATGTAAGGACACAATGAGAAGGCACCATTTATGAGTCAGGAAACAGCTCTCACCAGACATGAAATCTACCAGCACCTTGATCTCGGACTTCCTAGCCTCCAGAACTGTGAGAAATAAATGTCTGTTATTTAAGCCACTCAGTCTACTGGATTTTGTTACAGTGGCCCAAAGACACTAAGACAGAATCCAAACCTAAGAATATATCCTCTGCCAGAGTGGTGGCTCACACATGTAGTCCTAGCATTTTGGGAGACCAAGGCAAGAGGATCACTTGAGGCCAGAAGTATAAGACCAACCTGGGCAACATTGCAAGACCCTGTCTCTACAATAAATTTTGAAAAAGAAAGAATAGATCCTCTATGTTCCAACGGTTGTTTGGGCCTCTCCTATAGCACCTACCATCTTTTGCCATCAACACTTATTGAGCTTTTACTAAGTAATTTAGTTCAATTCCCCAACAAATGAGGACCTATTAATCTACAAGGCATCTTGCTATGTGCTTGGTATGCATGTAAATATGAAAGGAAACATTTACTCCTGCCCTCAAGTAACTAAGTGATCTTTGGGAATAAGAGATGCATAGTCCTCTAACCATACAATAAGTGTGTTGTGGATATTAAGAGCATAGGCACTGATTTCAGACAGACCCAGTTCCAGTCGTTTTGTCTCTTTCTTTGGGAGACCTTGGGGAAATTACTTAATCTCTAAGCCTCAGTTTCCTTGGCTATGTAATGATGATAATACCTGCTGAAAAGTACTCTAAGACTGGAAAAAGGCAATGTGCATAAAGCACTTAGACCACCTATCCACAGCAGCCTTCCCACTCACTACCACCATGTATACACAGGGACAGGACTGTCTAGGGAGTGTTTCCCTTCCATTACCTAAGGCACTGCACGTCTCTTACAGAATTTATACCAGGCCATCACACTGGACCAGAGCCCAGCCCATCCAAGAGACTCTCATGACCAAATCAAACACATATCACACCCTTTTTGACCTAACTCACCACTACATATGTAAGCTTCTCTCATCATCTCCCAAACTTTTTTACATTTGCTTAGCTGACACAGCTTCTCATCCACTCTATCTGCAATACCAGCTCATCCCATTACCAATAAATCTTTTCTACATCCTCAACCTCATCTCCCAATATTCTTCCCACCTCCTTACCCAGACTGAAACCTGGCTCTTTCCTAGACACTTCCCCAACACCAACTTTATCATCACATACACCTGGGGTTCAGGGTTAGGAGCATAGGTGGATTTACTATGAAGCTTATGAAACTTAAACTCCAGTATCCCTAACTTCTACAAGCTCCTTCTAAGGCAAGTATACTAGGAATGTGTTCAATCACGTTTTCAAAAAATTGGCGGCCAGGAGCGATGGCTCATGCCTGTAATCCTAGCACTTTGGGAGGCTGACGTGGGTGGATCACCTGAGGTCAGGAGTTCAAAAGCAGCCTGGCCAACATGGTGAAACCCTGCCTCTACTAAAAATACAAAAAATCAGCCAGGCGTGGTGGCAGACCTGTACAGGCACACCTGTAATCCCAGCTACCTGGCAGGCTGAGGCAGGAGAATCGCTTGAACCCGAGAGGCAGAGGTTGCAGTGAGCTGAAATCATGCCACTGCACTCCAGCCTGGGTGACAGAGCAAGACTCCGTCTCAAAAGAAAAAAAAAAAAATGCTGGGTGCGGTGGCTCACGCCTGTAATCCCAGCACTTTGGGAGGCCAAGGTAGGCAGATCACCTGAGGTCTGGAGTTCGAGAACAGCCATTGGCCGGCATGGAGAAACCCCATCTCTACTAAAAATACAAAATGAGCCGGGCATGGTGGCGCATGCCTGTAATCCCAGCTACTCAGGAGGCTGAGGCAGGAGAATTGCTTGAACCTGGGAGGCGGAGGTTGCAGTGAGCCAAGATCAAGCCACTGCACTCCAGCCTGGGCAACATGAGCAAAACTCCATCTCAAAAAAAAAAGAAAAAAAAATTGGCAAAGATAGTTTAGCTGCCACCAGTTAAGATGCTCTTTCCATTCCAGCTTCCCTTCTGTCACACTTCCCCTCCTCTCAGATAAAACTGGGGTTACCAATTCTGTCTTAATCAAAGGCACACAATACAGTTGATCACTCACGTCACTGCTTAAAACAGATTCTACTTGGATGTCTAAGACAAGTCTCAAAGTCAACATGTCCAAATTGAACTTTCTATTCTTCCCAAACCTGGGAAGGCCTATCTCAACAGCAATTCTATCCTTCCAGTTGCTCAGGCCAAAATCCTTGGAGTCATTCTTAGACTGGGTCTCATTCTGTTGCCCAGAGTGCAGTGGCACAAGCCTCCCAAGTAGCTAGGCGTGCACATCCACACCCGGCTAATTTTCTCTTTTAAATTTTTGCTATTCTCCCGCCTAGGCCTCCCCAAGTGCTGGGAATACAGGAGTGAGCCACTACGCCCAGCCCCTAAGAGTCATTATCTACTCCTATCTCCCGTATCGGTTCCTTCAACAAACCTTGTCTCCCACAGTAAGGCTGGCTGTAGTGGTGCTCACCTGTAATCCCAACACTTTGAGAGACCAAGGCAGGCTGATCACTTGAACCCAGGAGTTCGAGACCAGCCTGGACAACAAACCCCGTCTCTACTAGAAACACAAAATATTATCCTGGCATGGTGGTGTACACCATGTCCCAGCTACTCAGAAGGCTGAAGTGGAAGGATAGCTTGAGCCCAAGAGGTTGAGGCTGCAGTGCGCCACTGCACTCCAGCTTGGGTGATAGAGCAAGATCCTGCCCCCCCAAAAAAAAAAAAAAAAACTTAGTGACTATCTCAACCACTCCCATCTATCCTAATGCAAGCAAATATCACTTGCCTAGACTATTGCAATAGCTTTATTTCTACCTCTGCCTCAGTGAAATGAACTTAAGTTCATTGCTGGGCACAGTAGTGCACAACTGTTGTCCCAGGTACTTGGGAGGCTGCAGGAGAATCAGTTGATCCCAAGAGTTCAGACTAACCTGGACAGCATAGTAATACCCCACCTCTACAAAAGTAAGTTTCCAAATGGATTCTCATCTCACAATATCTAACTATAACCTACAGGGCACTACAGACCCTGGCCAGCTTTCTCACTCTTCAGCCACAACTTTGCTATTTCTCTGATTCCATCCAGGCATTCTCTTCCCCACAGAATCTATGCTGTAACCTCTATTAAGTTCATAAGCCAAATTTAAGTATGGCTTTCTTCTCTGACCTCAACATCTAGCACATATACCTCTTTTAACCTGGTTTTCTTCAAATAATGCACATTATTATGTATTGCTGCTCTATCAGCATATAAATTCAATTGAGAAGTTTTCATTCACTACAGAATTCTGCATCTGGCATACAGAACTCAAGTATTTGCACAATTGTTATCCACAAGTGGTAGAACAGTACTTTCCAAACTTGGATTGCGAGGGGATCTTGTTCAAATGTACACCAATTCAGGAGGCACAGGGTATACCCTAACAACACATTTCTAATAGGCTTCCAGATGACAACGTGTCAAATCCCAAGAATTTTCACCTACCTTCATTTATTCCATCTCATGTCAGCCACCTGCATTACCAATGTTAAAGCAACCACACACTACACCTACACTTCACCTTTTACTGAGTCCAACTTGTACAACCCCTCCAAGTGCTCCCAACTGCTTTTCCCCACAAATACGCACATGCACACATGACATGCACAGATGACAGACCCTGTATCTATTCAAAAGTGTGTGAACATATATGTATATAAATTCCTTAAAACATTTTTTTCTTTAAAGAGACAAGGTCTCAGTATGTTGCCCAGGGTGGTCTCCTGGGCTCAAGCAATCCTTCCACTCTGACCTCCCAAAGTGCTGGGATTACAGGCCTGAACCTGCCAGGTTTTGTAAAGTATAAAAATAAAATTGGCATTTACCAGTTTACTGGCTGGTATGATTTTATGTTAACTCAGAGAAAATAAGCCATTGATACAAGTTTATTGAGAAGGTAATAAAATGTAAGTTTTTAAAAGATTTCTTGCCGGGTGCGGTGGCTCATGCCTGTAATCCCAGCGCTTTGGGGGCCCAAGGCGAGCAGATCACGAAGTCAAGAGATCGAGACCATCCTGGTCAACATGGTGAAACCCCCATCTCTACTAAAAAGAGAAGAATTAGCTGGGTTTGGAGGCTGAGGCAGGAGGCTTGAACCTAGGTTGCAGTGAGCCGAGATCGCGCCACTGCGCTCCAGCCTGGCGACAGAGGGGGACTCAGTCTCAAAAAAAAAAAAGAAAAAGATTTCTATAAACAATTAGCTATTCCAGTCACATTAGAACACTCATAAACTGAAGGGTTTTTTCAAATGTTTATTTTATATACAAAGAATTATCATGGTTTTTCATTGAGTAGATGCCCCGGATAATCCTCTGAAGGAAGAGCATTTAGTCCAACTGAAAAAAAAAAAGCAGATGATTTATTTCAAAATGCTTTAAATCTCTACTTGATTCTCACAAAAAAAATGCTCATTATAGAATGTTACGGAATTACAGAACTGGACCTTTGACCTATCCAAACCACACCAGATTCTACGTAGTTTAAATATTTACTGAATGCCTACTCCAGAATCAACCATGTTTTAGAACGATTTTTAGTAACGCTATCGCACTTCTTCCATCAAAGTAATGTTTCCCAAAACACTAGTAAATGATCTTTACCAAATGCACAGGATAGTTGTTCAGTAGGCAACTATAATTACACAGTTCATCATTTTTTTTTTTGAGAGAGAGTCTCGCTGTCTCCCGGACTGGAGTGCAATGGAGCCATCTCCACTCACTGCAACCTCAGCCTCCTGGGTTCAAGCGATTCTCCCACCTCAACCTCCTGAGTAGCTGAGACCACAGGCGCGGATCATCATACAAGGCTAATTTTTGTAGAAACAGGTTTTCGCCATGTTGGCAAGGCTTGTTGCGGAAACCCTGGGCTCAAGAAATCTGCCCACCTTGTCGGCCTCCCAAAGTGCTGGGATTTCAGGTGTGAGGCACCTCGCCTGGCCCAGTTCATCTAGGACACAGAGCTAGGGCGTGGGCCAAGGTCCATTTTCCTACGTATGATATACTACCTCTCAAATTAGGCGAACCTCCTCATTTTAACAAGAAGCATATACTGATGAAGTATTTGCTCAGGGCTGCCAAGCCTGAGTTTAAACGTACTTTCTCTGTCCCTGCTGCACTGCAGTATTCATATTAACAATTTACAACAGACAGGGCGCCGTGGCTCACGCCTGTAATCCCAGCACTCTGAGGGGTCAAGGCAGGCCGATCTCCTGAGGTCAGGACCTCAAGACCAGCTTGGCCAACATGGTGAAATCCCATCTCCACAAAATAATAAAAATAGGCCGGGCGTGGTGGCAGACGCCTGTAATCCCAGGTACTAGGGAGACTGACACAGGAGAATCGCTTGAATCCGGGAGCGGGAGGCTGCAGTGAGCTGAGATCACGCCACTGCACTCCAGCCTGGGAAACAGAGGGAGACCCAATTTCAAAAAAAAAAAAAAATTTTACATCATTATAGAACAGTACTATCCAATACAAAATAATTGATCAGAAAGCTGGTGATTTTTATCTCAAAGAGCCAATAATAAATTCGTTTTCACCTTAAAAAAAACCCAAACTACTATTTAAAAGATTTTTAGAAGCCAAAAGTTTCACACAGTCAAAAGTTTCATATAAACATTAGCTTGACTAAGATGATCAAGAGATAGAAGCACTAAATGGCAGACCATTGTTTGCTGAATCTTAACAATGTCTTTCTGGCCCCAAACTTTAAGTTCATTCCAGTGTATGACGCTTTCAAACATTTTGGGTTGGCCGGGCGCGGTGGCTCACGCCTGTAATCCCAGCACTTTGGGAGGCCGAAGCAGGCGGATCACGAGCTCAGCCTGACCAACATGGTAAAACCCCGTCTCTACTAAAAATAAAAAAATTAGCCGGACATGGTGACAGGCGCCTGTAATCCCAGCTATTCAGGAGGCTGAGGCAGGAGAATCGCTTGAACCGGGGAGGCGGAGGTTGCACTGAGCGGAGATCACGCCATTGCACTCCAGGTTGGGTGAGTGCGACTCCGACTCAAAAAAAAAAAACAAAAAACTTGGGGTCAGCGGTTAATACATATATTTGGTTAGAAAATATCTAGGTACAGCCGCGCGTGGTGGCAAGAGCCTTTAGTTCGAGCTACTCGGGACGCCAAGGCAAGAGGATCGCCTGAGACCAGGAGGAGTTCGAGGCTGCAGTGAGCCGTAACAACGCCACTGCACTTCAACCTGGGCGACAGAGGGAGACCCTATCTCTAAAAAAAAAAAAAAGAGAATAGGTACTTACAAGATTGATAAATGAAACAAATGTAAAACAATTTTAGTGGCTTCTCTAAAGTGAATTTCACCAAACACAATACACGGCACCTAAAACTGGCTAAGCTATCTAGGTAAAAAAGGGAGTAGGAAAGACTGAGTCCTTCACCTTCTCCATTCTATTAATTTGATTGCCCAAACCATCAACACTGTCACCAGCTACCAACTAAAAAAAGAGGAAAAGCTCTTGGTCGAATGCTCAGAATTACCACTCCAGGGAAGATCTGTCCGTTTGTCTTTCGCGGAAAATATAAAGAACCCCCACAACCTTCTCTGCCCAAACAACATGGAGTACGCCTGCAGACGCCTACCTTAATGAAACCGATATCCTTCGCGTACTGACGGAAACACTGGCGGCACATATTGAGGCCATATTTCCGGATCAGACCGTGCCGGTTTGAACAGACGCGACTGTAAGAAAAGAGATAGCGGTTTTGCAGGTCATAGAAATTACAAGACTCCGCACTCAGACGGCTACTACCCGCATCCCGGGACTCCCAAGCCCCAGTACAGGCCTGTAATGGCGGCACCAGCGACTCCCAGTCGGCGTGCTCCCTCGTGCCGCCCGTGGCCTCCTCTACTTGAGATTTTAAGCAGCCTGGCGCTCCACGGCAACGCTTCCCCAAAATCACAAACTATTTCTCACCAAGAGCGAGAACCCTGGCCGAATTTTCGCGGGTGACTCCAGTACAGCTGCTGGTGACCCATCTTGCTCTCAGCAGTGCAACGAGGTAAAAGGAAGAAGCTGGCCCACGCATGCGCTCTTCAAATTTTTGAGACAGTTTACCCAGAATGCAGTGCCCAAAGGAAACGCGTGCGCAGTGTGGTCAGGTTGTTTCGCTGGGTGAGTAAAATGAAATCTTAGAGGCGTTGTGGGCTGGCCCAGTTGATGACGTCACCATACCACAGCTTCTAGTGCTATTCTGCGCCGGTATCCGACCGCCGGGCGCGGTGGCGCGTGCCTGTAGTCCCAGCTACTCGGGAGGCTGAGGCTGGAGGATCGCTTGAGTCCAGGAGTTCTGGGCTGTAGTGCGCTATGCCGATCGGGTGTCCGCACTAAGTTCGGCATCAATATGGTGACCTCCCGGGAGCGGGGGACCACCAGGTTGCCTAAGGAGGGGTGAACCGGCCCAGGTCGGAAACGGAGCAGGTCAAAACTCCCGTGCTGATCAGTAGTGGGATCGCGCCTGTGAATAGCCACTGCACTCCAGCCTGGGCAACATAGCGAGACCCCGTCTCTTTTGAACAATAAATACGTTAATTTTGGACTCTCAAGAGATGAATATTCTCATAGTCTTTTTTATTGATTAAACCTTTTACTTTCTTTTAATTAAAACGTTACACTTGGGAAAGGAGTTTTTCCTCGACTCACCAGTGACACCTACTGGAATAAATTTACAAAACAACTTAAAATCAGCTGTAATGATCACGAGTCAACGGTAGGGTTTGCTTTTATTTTGTTAAAGAGAGTACGTTTTCAAATTTATTTTTTTGACACACTCCTCCAAGAAATACACCTACACCATTCCAAAAAAAAATGAGATTCTTTGGCATTTAGTGTATTTGATTCTTAAATGTAATTGGCTGAATGTAAAGTAATAAGTAATGTGCAGTGTATGTTGCTTTGACCAGATAATTTGGGGACAAAACAAGTAATGAAAAGCAAATGCAAAAATGCAAAAAACCAATGTCAATAAACGAATTTCTGCTGAAAGATACCTACATTCCATATGGTCATTTATAATGCCTCCAGATAAAACTGCTCTGAAATCAAAGCTTTAACTAGATTTATAAAATGTAGCACAGGGTGCAACAATTCCAGAAACTTTTACATATAAACTTTTATAAATTGAAATACAACACTTCTTTAAGGTATGTTAGGGTTCTAGTGGGGTCCCCCTACCCAATCATTAAGTTAGGCATTGTATTATATGATTAAGGAAGGAGGGGAGTCAGAGATTTGTAAACTACATATAACTTGCTCCTTGCCCTCAAAATTTTCTAATCTAATCTGTGGAAAACAGGATTATCTCCAAGACTTCAACATACAACGTTTGTGCACCAACAACATATGTACAGCTAAGGAAAATATTCTGTATTAAATCATGGGTGTGCTCATGAAGTACGAAAGGAGCCAAGAGGAGAAATTAATTCCAGTTCGAGGTACATTTGAGAGACCTTTGAGGTAGACCTTGAAGAATGGGATTTCTACAGGCAGCACTTGACAGAAGGGAATGCCTGGTGAAAGGAAACGCTTGAGCCAAGGTAAGGTGAACAACTTTGTGTAACTAGAATAGAAGATGCACAAAAGGCCTAGTGATAGGAATGAAAAGGTATTTTATTTTAAAGCCTCATTGGGCAAGATCCAATGTCAAGCTTTTACAACTTTCCTATAATTTATATCAGTCACTAATGTGTGGTTTCCAAAAGCCATTTGCCTCTCAAAAGCTAATCTAACATTTGTCCACACTTTCTTAGGCCTCTTCTAGTTGGTCTCCACAATATTTAAAACATTACAGTGGTTCTGAGATCAATTCCATTAATATTTTTAGTACTCTGATATATAAGCCTTTGGGCCTAAAGAAGTGAATTCATTTAGGAGAGAAAAAAAGACAAATGAGAAGCAATTAGTTGCACTTCAACAATCTTAATCTGAATACTTAAGTATTCTTAATACTTATTCTAGTCTATACATTATTCTCTTTGATAGAGATATTGCAAAAGTGCAGCTAAGAAGTCGTACTTCCTTTCAGTTTTAAGATAATGTGACACCATCTATCCCAAACCATGAAATTATCCATTTCTTTTTCAACAAACTGAGAACACAGCTTTAAAAGTTCATTTTAACTCGGTGTTTATCAAGAGCTTTTATGTTTTGTTTTGTTTTGTTTCCTTTTTTTTTTTTTGAGACGGAGTCTCACTCTGTCGCCCAGGCTGGAGTGCAATGGCACCATCTTGGCTAACTGCAACCTGCACCTCCTGGGTTCAAGGGATTCTCCTGCCTCAGCCTCCCGAGTTGCTGAAATTACAGTCACGTGCCACCACACCCGTCTAATTTTTTACATTTTTGGTAGAGATGGGGTTTCACCATGTTGGCTAGGCTGGTCTCGAAGTCCTGACCTCGAGTAATCCACCCACCTCAGCCTCCCAAACTGCTGGGATTACAGGAGTGAGCCACCACGCCCGGCCTAAGAGCTTTTATCTTAATCCTGTAATCTTCTTACAGTTTCTGAGTCCTTTTTTTTTTTTTTTTTTTTTTTTTGAGACGGAGTCTGGAGTCTCGCTCTGTGACCCAGGCTGGAGTGTAGTGGTGCGATCTCGGCCCACTGCAAGCTCCGCCTCCCGGGTTCACGCCATTCTCCTGCCTCAGCCTCCCGAGTAGCTGGGACTACAGCGCCCGCCACCATGCCCGGCTAATTTCTTTTTGTATTTTTAGTAGAGACAGGGTTTCACCCTGTTAGCCAGGATGGTCTCGATCTCCTGACCTCATGATCCGCCCGCCTCGACCTCCCAAAGTGCTGGGATTACAGGCGTGAGCCATCTTAGTTCTCTTTTATACATGGGTTTGAAATGCTTCTTCTTTTAGAACACATTTTCCTTTAATAGGATATTTATTGGGTTTGGGTTCTTTGTTTTTTAAAAAATGTACAATGAAGTGCAAAGAAAAAGAAAAAAAAAGTGCCATAATGTCCTTGCCCAGATAACCCTACTAATATTTTTCTTTTGAAAAACTAAAAGTAATATACATGTAAGATCGAAGCATTCTAACACTGCAGTGTATAGATCTTATTTTTAAGTACATTGGAATAATATGCATGTTAGGACACTATTATTCAAGATGTCTTTAATTTTCTTTCTCAAATTATTCTTACAGTCTTCTGTGATCATCCATCCAGAATTTAATCATTTAAAAACCTTCATCTTAGGCGTATACACTGCTGATGGGAATGTAAATTACTTCAGCACTGTGGAAAGCAGTTTGGTGATTTCTTAAAGAATTTAAAACAGAACTGTCATTTGACCAGCAATCCCATTACTGGATATATACCCAAAAGAATATAAATCATTCTACAGTAAAGGCAAATGCATATGTATGTTCATCGCAGCACTATTCACAATAGCAAACACACTGAATCAACCTAAATAGCAATTTTTTAAGCAACAGTAGACTGGATAAAGAAAATGTAGTACATATACACTATGGAATGCTACACAGCCACAGAAAAGAACAAGATCATGTCCTGTGCAACAGCATGGATGGAGCTGGAGGCCATTATCCTAAACAAACTAACACAGGAACAGAAAACCAAACACCACGTTCTCACTTATAAGTGAGAGCTAAACATTGAATACACATGGACCCAAAGAAAGTAATAGACAGCAGGGCCTACTTGAGGGTAGAGGGTGGGAGGAGGGTGAGGATTCGAAAAGTACCTATTAGGTACTAAGCTTATTACCTGGGTGATGAAATAATAACCCCTGTGACACACAATTTATCTATAGAACCAACCTGTACATGTTTCCTTGAAACTAAAAGTTTTTTTAAAAACACCTGGCCAGGCATGGTGGCTCACGCCTGTAATCCCAGCACTTTGGGAGGCTGAGGCAGGCGGATCACAAGGTCAGGAGTTCGAGACCAACCTGGCCAATATGGTGAAACCCGGTCTCCACTAAAAATACAAAAATTAGCCAGGCATGGTGGCGGGCGCCTGTAGTCCCAGCTACTCTGAAGGCTGAGGCAGGAGAATCGCTTAAACCCAGGAGGCAGAGCTTGCAGTGAGCCGAGATTGCGCCACTGCACTCTGGCCTGGGCAACAGAGTGAGATTCCGTCTCAAAAAAAAACAAAAAACAAAAAAACCTGCATCGCTCTTGAGTTACTTTCAATTTTGGAACCTTTGGGAATAGAATCATACTTTTCCTCTAAACTTCACAAAACCTATTTTACCATAGACAGAGTCTAAAATACATGTTTTGCATGTTTGGTTATTACAATATGCACACTTCAGTATCATGCCCCGGTTTTTTCCAGTTGGTTAGAATTAGGTCTTTTTTTTTTTTCTCTCTTTTTGAGATGGAGTCTCACTCTGTCACCCAGGCTGGAGTGCAGTAGGGCCATCTCGGCTCACTGCAACCTCCACCTCCCAGGCTTAAGCGATTCTCCTGCCTCAGTCTCCTGGGTAGCTGAGATCACAGGCGTGTGCCACCACTCCCGGCTAATTTTTGTGTTTTTAGTAAAGACGGGGTTTTGCCATGTTGGCCAGGCTGGTCTCGAACTTCTGGCCTCTAGTGATCTTCCCCCTCAGCCTCCCAAAGTGCTGGGATTACAGGCATCAGCCACCACGCCCAACCAGAATTAGGTCTTTATTAATAATTATTAACCCTTCAAAAAAGCCCAGTTGTTCAATAGTGTTATGTGTTTGTCCATATCGATTTTAGCAAATATTAATATTTTAATTAACTGTACATATTATATTTTAAAGTAAAACATACATACTTCAGGAAAGGGGACTCAGAAAAAGGAAAAAAATACATACATACATGCATACATTAAATATATTATCAAAAGTAAGTCTTTCTCCAACCCTAGACCCCTATTTTCCCAGTCTCCCTGTCCAAACCAACAAGTTAGCAGTTTTTAGAGGTTTTCTGTTTGTTTGTTTGTTTGTTTGTTTGTTTGTTTGTTTTCACAGAGTCTCACTCTGTTGCCCAGGCTGGAGGGCAATGGTGCAGTGCAATCTCAATCTCAGCTCAGGGCAACCTCCACCTCCCGGCTCAAGCGATTCTCCTGCCTCAGCCTCCCAAGTAGCTGGGATTACAGGCGCATGTCACCACACCCAGCTAATTTTTGTATTTTTAGTAGACACGGAGTTTCACCATGTTGGCCAGGCTGGTCTTGAACTCCTGACCTCAGGTAATCCACCCGCCTCAGCCTCCCAAAGTGCTAGGATTACAGGGATGAGCCACCATGCCTGGCCCAATTTGATTTTTTTTTTTTTTTTTTTTTTTTTTTGAGATGGAGTCTTGCTCTGTCAGCCAGGATGGAGTGCAGTGGCGTGATCTCGGCTCACTGCAACCTCTGCTTCCCGGGTTCAAACGATTCACCTACCTCAGCCTCCCGAGTAGCTGGGATTACAGGCGCCCACCACCATGGCTGGCTCATTTTTTGTGTTTTTAGTAGAGACAGGGTTTCACCGTGTTAGCCAGGATGGTCTCGATATCCTGACCTCATGATCCGCCTGCCTCGGCCTCCCAAAGTGCTGGGATTGCAGGCATGAGCCACCACGCCTGGCCCCAGTTTGATTTTTTAAAGTCCACTTAGCAAGATTCAATTTGATTTTCTGATGAGACAGAGCGTATTTTCCTATGTTTATAAGCCAGACGTATATCTTTATCTGGGAATTTTTTTGAGTCCACAGCCCAATTTTTTTAATCCATTGGTAAGCTAGTTTATATATTTATAAATACTTATGTATAAGGAAATACACCTTTGACCTTCATATAAGATGCAAAGTTATTTTCTTTGCCACCATCCCAGATTCTTACTTATTTTTTAAATTTGTTTATGGTATATTTTTCCATGCAAAAAGTTTTTTTTTTAATTTTTTATTTTTGGCTAGTCAAGTGAAGCAGTGGGAGTGGAGAAGGAACAAATAAATCTGTAACTGGTTGTAATTAATTAGTTGTAAACTCCACTGCACTCGGACCAGCACCATGCAAAAAGTTTTAAAGTCTATGTTTTTGGTTTTTTTTTTTGAGACGGAGTTTCACTCTTGTTGCCCAGGCTGAAGTGCAGTGGCGTGATCTTGCCTCACCTCAACCTCTGTCTCCCGGGTTCAAGCGATTCTCCTGCCTCAGCCTCCCGAGTAGCTGGGATTACAGGCATGCGCCACCACCCCCAGCTAATTTTGTATTTTTAGTAGAGACGGGGTTTCTCCATGTTGGTCAGGCTGGTCTTGAAGCCCCGCCGGCCAAAAGTCTATGTATTAAAATTAACTTGCCGGGCGCAGTGGCTCACACCTGTAATCCCAGCACTTTGGGAGGCCGAGACGCGTGGGTCACCTGAGGTCGGGAGTTCGAGACCACCCTGACCAACATGGAGAAACCACGTGTCTACGAAAAACACAAAATTAGCCCGGCGTGGTGGTGCATGCCTGTAATCCCAGCTACTCAGGAGGCTGAGACAGGAGAATCGTTTGAACCCAGGAGGCGGAGGTTGCAGTGAGCCGAGATTGCGCCACTGCACTCCAGCCTGGGCAGCAAGAGCGAAACCGCATCTCAAAAAAAAAAAATTAAAATTAACTTGTCACACTACTGCCTTTAGGTTTTGCATCAAAATTCTTTAAAGGTTACATGTGTTTTCCTGTGATATTTTTAAAGTTTTTATTTAAATCTTGAAACCACCTAAAATTTATGTCACTGTTCCCCAGGAATGAGGGAGAAATTCAGCTTTTTTCCCCTCCCAAATGGCTACTTATCCCAACACAAGCCGTATTAATTGCATGTAAGGCTGCTGTATTCTAGCACAATGCATGCTTTCAGAAATATTTGCTAAATGAATAAATGAAAAGCAGTATTTGTTTATTCTTTCTACAAATATGCATTGAGTACCGACTGCATATAACCACTATGCTAGGCTTTGCATATAACAGTAATGACTCAGAAGCCAGGAAGCATATCATCTAGCGGTGAAGATAAGCATTAAATAAGTAATCATATAGCAATATTTTGAACAGGATAAAATTCCTCTTACGGTCAACACTCAAATGTGCTGGATAAAATATGACATTTTGGCCGGGCGCAGTGGCTCATGCCTGTAATCCCAGCACTTTGGGAGGCCAAGGTAGGTGGATCACCTGAGGTTAGGAGTTTGAGACCAGCCTGACTAACATGGTGAAACTCCGTCTCTGCTAAAAATACAAAAGTTAGCCAGGTGTAGTGTAATCCCAGCTACTCAGGAGGCTGAGGCAGGAGAATCGCTTGAACCTGGGAAGTGGAAGTTGCAATGAGCCGAGATCATGGCATCGCACTCCAGCCTGGGCGACAGAGCAAGACTCTGTCTCAAAAAAAAAAAAAAAAAGACGTTTTAAAATGCAGAGGTGAGCTCACAAGAAAGGGGTATACTGGGGGCAGGTGCTAAGTGGGAACTGAAAAAACAGAGGCTGTCCTGGGGCAATCTGTCCTCCTAAGTAATATTACATATAAACTGGATTCCAAAGGGAGCAAGAGACAAGCCTTTGGGCAACTGTATTTAATCAAATTGTGATGAGTAGAAATCCATGAAGGTTTTTGGGAGAAATTAAATACAGCATCTGAGACTTGAGTTCTAGTCCTGTTTATTCTAACATTGACTGTCTATGAGGTCATGGTCAAATAGTGTACCTTTACTCTTAATTCCATTCCCTCTTGTGCAAAATGACAGAATTGAAGTAAAATATCTATAAACGACATTTCAGCTCTAAAACTTGAGGATTCTATGATAGGATATCCCTCTACAAATTTAATTTGGCTGCAGTATGGATGGTAGATTATCACAACAGCCTCCTAACTGATACATCTGCTTTCAGGCTTGCTCTACCTCCAAAATCATCTTTTTACTGACCACAAGAACCTTTCCTGATCAGGTCTGAATTTTATCCCGCTTAAAATTTTTCAAAGGTTTTCCAGAACTTTCAGAGCCTGGGGGACAGGGTGTGAACCTGTCTCAAAAAAAAAAAAAAAAATCCTAAGTGTTAAATGAATGAATAAATGTATTGAAGCAAGAAGACCTGGTAAATTTAGCAACAGCTCTGTAGCAAAGTAATGCAGCTCTGAATTGATACGGCAGTGCTAAGAATGGAAAGGTGGTCATTCATTAGTAAATAATCGTGGAAACACAATCTATAAGACATTCAAAGAGTGTCACTGATGAAAGGCAGAACTTAGAGGAGTGAAAGTTGCAGATACCAGGATGAAATCACTTTTGTCAGAACCAAACAAAATAGGGCCAGAAAGGCAAAAAGGAAAGGGCTCATGTTTGTATGTCTGAGATAAGAACTGTTTCTGAAGACTTTCTAAAAACTCCACAAGAGATCACTTCACATCCTTCACACATGTCCTCCTTTGCACAGTTGGCAGGTTTCAGACATATACATATATTTCTATGACAAGGCTTATCATTCTTTAGGACTGCAGTAATTTAGATAAGAAGCTCTCAAAAGAACACTTGCCCAGTAACAGCATCTCCACCAATGAACTGATGACAGCTCTGGCTCTGAGCCTCTGGAACCAATGAACTCTGTTCATTGAACAGAACTCTTGCTTCTGTTTCCAAGCAGCTTTATTTGAACTTGCCCTTTTTGCCAATAAAAGCTTCCTTTTACCCTTCCCTCACTGGACGTACTTTTGGCTTGCCATTTCGTGCATCCTGAATTCTAATATTCTCTTCCCATTTCTGAATAAATTCAACATATTTGGAGATATTTTTCTCCAGTCTTTTTTTTTCCCTTTTTTGAGATTGAAAGAGGTCTGATGCTTAGGTGCATATTTTTTAACTATTTAGCTGTATTGAGTCTTAGATGATGTTTACCACTAAAAAAAAACTAACTCCAACATCTGGATCAAATGTGCTAGGGCAAGCAAGTCTACACTGTCCACAGATTGTGACCTCGTTCTTTAAGAATCTGATGTGGGCGGGGCATGGTGGCTCATACCTGTAATCCGAGCACTTTGGGAGGCTGAGGCAGGAGGACAGCTTGAGGTCAGGAGTTCAAGACCAGACTAAGCAACATAGCAAGAACCCCCATCTCTAGCAAAAAGTAAAAAAACAAACAAAAAAACCACACACATCTGGCCATGGTGGCACGCACCTGTAGTCTCAGCTACTCGGGAGGCTGGGGTAGGAGGATGGCTTGAGCCCAGGAGTTTGAGGTTGCAGTGAGCTATGAATGTTGCCACTGCACTCCAGCCTGGGTGAAACCCTGTCTCCAAAACTAAGCTAAACTAAAAAAAAAAAAAAAATTCTGATGTGATGGTGATTTTACTAGCTCAAACATAATGAGCTACAAAGTGAGCAAAGTTCACTATGACTACAAATGAAAAGTTAAAAGAAATCCATTGTCGGCAGGGCGCGGTGGCTCACGGCTGTAATCCCAGCACTTTGGGAGGCTGAGGCGGGTGGATCACCAGAGGTCAGGAGTTCGAGACCAGCCTGACCAATATGGTGAAACCCCGTCTGTACTAAAAATACAAAAATTAACTGGGCATGGTGACAGGCACCTGTAATCCCAGCTACTCAGGAGGCTGAGGCAGGAGAATCGCTTGAGCCGGGGAGGCTGAGGTTGCAGTGAGGCGAGATCGTGCCACTGCACTCCAGCTGGGCAACAGAGCGGAAGGAAGGAAGAAATGAAGGAGGGAGGGAAGGAGGGAGGGAGGGAGGGAGGGAACCATTATCTGTTGAATACCTAGTATGTGCCAGAAAGCCAGGGAAATAAATGAAAAGTGCAATTGGAGCTTGCAAAAAGGAAGGTCAAGATGCTAAAGAAGGTTTAGCGGAAACTGAACTGGGATTTGATCATATTAATTAATATGAACAAAAAGAGAGAAAAGAATGTAGTTTGTAGGCCAGGTAGAAGAAGAACTAATTTTATAGAAGAAAAACAAATCTAAATGTTATATCTTTTATTTCTCTTGTCAAAAACTTGTAGCCCAATTATTTTTAACTCCTTATGTATTTCCATTTTCAGTCTGTCTACAAGGAAAACTGACTCGAGGTAATTAAGGATAGAGATCAAGGGGCAGATTTTATTTGTATGGTGGTAAAGTTCAAAGGGCTCTTTGCTCCACAAGCGATCCACTAAGACCAAAAACTTTAGGTGTACTCTAAAGTGTCACATCCAAGTATTTAAACCATTAAATTTGGGTGGACAAAGGGGAGGATGTGGAAAGGGAAATGAGATACCAAAAACTGATAGATGTTTAAAAAAGAGGTAGTTTGGAAACTACCTTTTTTGAGACTGACAATTAGGAAGATACATTTTTGGCAGTATATACCACTGTTTCACTCTAAAATCACCGTTGAACTGTTATGTAACTTTCATCTATTTATTTAATTACTGAATCCATGCTTCAACAACCCAAGCCTAAGTAACACCAAATAAAGGACTGAGATTGAGGCTTTTTTTTTTTTTTTTTTTTTTTGAGACAAGGTCTCGCTCTGTCGCCCAGGCTGGAGGGCAGTTCTTCGCTCACTACCTCTGCCTCCTAGGCTCAAGCTGGGACTACAGACGCGCGCCGCCCCGCCCAACTAATTTTTTCTTCTTCTTTTTTTTTTTTTTTTTGAGAGTCTCGCTCTGTCGCCCAGGCTGGAGTGCAGTGGCACTATCTCGGCTCACTGCAACCTCCGTCTCCCGGGTTCAAGCGATTCTCCTGCCTCAGCTTCCCGAGTAGCTGGGACTACAGGTGCGCGCCACCACTCTGTCTAATTTTTGTATTTTTAGTAGAGACGGGGTTTCACCATGCCGGCCAGGCTGGTCTCCAACTCCCGACCTCAGGCGATTCTCCCGCCTCGGCTTCCCAAAGTGCTGGGATTACAGTCGTGAGCCACCGCGCCCGGCCTAGTTAATTTTTTAATTTAATTTTTTTGTGGAGACGAGGTCTCACTATTACCCAGGCTAATCTCGAACTTCTGGGCTAAGCGATCCTCCTGCCTCGGGCCTCCCAAATTGTTGGGCTTACAGGCGTGAGCCACCGCACCTGGCGGAACATTTCTACTCTAATGAAAATTATAACAGTTTTTACAGTTTTCCTAGCTCCCAACTGTACCTATAAGTTCAGAGTCCATTTAATGTACTTGTAATAATTCAGGCTGGTGTTTTATTATCTTTTCTACATTATTACCCTCTCAAAGAACAAAAGCAGGTAACTCCTATAAAGTCTAATAGTCTGAAAATTGTAGTGTCCGTTTTCTCTTTAGCCATAAAGTTTTGCTTAAATGCTGAGTCGCGTTTTAATGCTCTACTAGATGTACATATAAGAATACTAAATGGAGGGAAAGTAATTTTTTTCTTTTTTTTTTTTTTTGAGACGGGGTCACTCAGGCTGGAGTGCCAGTGCGCGATTACGGCTCACCGCAGCCTCTCGACCTCCCCAGGCTCAAGTGATCCTGCCACCTCAGCCTCCCCAATAGCTGGGACTACAGACACGCGCCACCACGCCCGGCTAATTTTTTTGTATTTTTCTTAGAGACTGGGTTTTGCCATGTTGCCCAAACTGGTCTTGAACTCCTGGGCTCAAGCGACCTGCCTGCCTCAGCCCCGCAAAGTGCTGGGATTACAGGCGTGAGCCACCGCGCCCGGCCATAATTTTATCTTAATCACTTTTTTCCAGGAACTATTACGTTTTAAAGAATGAGGAATTAACTGACAACACTTCAGGTTCAACATGTAAATAGGGACGCTCATTTGAAAATAAATCACATTTTGTCACAGTTGTATTGAAAAATCGGTATTTCTGAACGTCATTTTACCATTACGGAAGTATAACTCAGACACAATAAAATGTTTAATATACGGCTAGGATTAGGTTAAGGTGAGAGAGGCGCCTAGAGCACAAATTTTAAGGAGGCAAGACCACGACCCCGACCGTGAGCGCCTCCTTAACATTTGCTCCCCAGGCGCTTCCCACTCCCCAGCCGGGCCCCGTCCTAGTTCAATCAATCAAGAAAATCAAGAGTACGAAGGCCTTGTGCGGTCTGGACGGTCTTTCCACGTCTCAGGTGCAGTTAAGCCAGTCATACTCCATCCACCCTACCCGCCATGAAAAATTATTTGTTCAGCAGGAATTGCCAAGTCAAATACAGCCATATAAAGCCCCCCTCCGACGTGCCAGGTGTGCCTCCGCAGAGCAGCCACCAAAACCACCAGCAGCCCGTCCGCGCCGGGAAATGCGCCCTCGCTGGCTTACGGGGCCACTCAGACAGTTCTAAGTGCCTTTCCCTGTAACGCAGAGGCACACCTGCCTTCCCTCGGGAAACAGCGGCCCGACGTGCGCCGGCAACGCGTAAAGCGTCAACAGCTGAAACCCTCGGAATCCTCCCCGAACAGAAACAACCACCGCTGCCAGCTGCGCGTTCGGGGGAAAAGACGTTGCGCCCCCGCCGATGCCGGTTTCCCGGGCGCGAGCCCGGATCCAGGTGGTCAGTCCCGGTACGCAACCACGGCGAGAACCCGGCCCTGCTAAGGGAGAAGGGATGCCGTTTCCCGCGGGCTTCATACAGACACGGTGCTAAGACAGCCCGAGTCGCGGACCAGTCCAACAGGCAGGCGGATCAGTGGGCAGCCCGCGTGCGCGAGGACCCCGATGGCGGCGCCGGGTGGCGGGAAGGAGGAAGTTTCAAAGCCAGCTTGACCTGGTTGTGGCCGCTGGGCGAGATGAAGCTACACTGTGAGGTGGAGGTGATCAGCCGGCACTTGCCCGCCTTGGGGCTTAGGAACCGGGGCAAGGGCGTCCGAGCCGTGTTGAGCCTCTGTCAGCAGACTTCCAGGAGTCAGCCGCCGGTCCGAGCCTTCCTGCTCATCTCCACCCTGAAGGACAAGCGCGGGACCCGCTATGAGGTGCGTGAAGTGGGCAGGCCCTGTCAGTCTCGCGTTCTTCTCGGAAGCCGAGACGCGGGCCACCCTCGGTCCTCATGCGCCCGGCTGCTCCCTAGGCGAAAGCCCGCCTTGGGGGTTCCTGAACTCCCAGCCTTGAGACCTACCATCAGCCCGACCCCAGGGGCCTGTGCGTCTTCCTACGGACCCGAAAGAAGAAAGCTTTGAGAGTGTACCTTTTCGCTATTTTTCCTCCCCACTTTTACGACTTTGAATTTACAGTGTTGCTATTTAGTAGTGGATGGCAATCCCGCCTGTTTCAAGTTTCTGAAATTTTGCGTGAAACAAGCGCAAATGAAGCAGCTGTCCAGTTGGGGAACAGTAAAATAACTGCAGTTCTGTTCAGTGAATTCTTTCTCCCACAATATTCTCCCTAGCTTAAAAAAGCAGGTCGGCCGCCCTCCCCACAGTTGCCGTCTCCCCCGGGGCCGGCCGGATCCTCCTGGGGAGGCCGGGCCGGGGAGAGGGCGCGGGCGCCGAGTGGCGGGGGCAGCGGGCGGGCGCGGCGACCGGGGCCGGGGCGGGGATCCGGGCGGCGACCGCGGCCGCGGGCCTGCCGCCCCCTCCCCTCCGGCGAGGGGAGCCGCTGCTTGGGGCCGGGGGGCGGCCCCGTGGTGTGGAGCGGCGGCGGCGACGGCGGCGGACCCTCCAGGCGGGCTGAGGCTGAGGCCGGGGCCGGGGCGGGGGCTCCGGGGGGACCATGCCCGGAGGCCGGCCGGCAGCAGCATGGCTCACGGGCCCGGCGCGCTGATGCTCAAGTGCGTGGTGGTCGGCGACGGGGCGGTGGGCAAGACGTGCCTACTCATGAGCTGTGCCAACGACGCCTTCCCGGAGGAGTACGTGCCCACCGTCTTCGACCACTACACAGTCAGCGTCACCGTGGGGGGCAAGCAGTACCTCCTAGGACTCTATAACACGGCCGGACAGGAAGACTATGACCGTCTGAGGCCTTTATCTTACCCAATGACCGACGTCTTCCTTATATGCTTCTCGGTGGTAAATCCAGCCTCATTTCAAAATGTGAGAGAGGAGTGGGTACCGGAACTTAAGGAATACGCACCAAATGTACCCTTTTTATTAATAGGAGCTCAGATTGATCTCCGAGATGACCCCAAAACTTTAGCAAGACTGAGTGATATGAAAGAAAAACCTATATGTGTGGAACAAGGACAGAAACTAGCAAAAGAGATAGGAGCATGCTGCTATGTGGAATGTTCAGCTTTAACCCAGAAGGGATTGAAGACTGTTTTTGATGAGGCTATCATAGCCATTTTAACTCCAAAGAAACACACTGTAAAAAAAAAAAGAATAGGATCAAGATGTATAAACTTTGTTTAATTACGTGAGAAACATCTTCAGTGGCCAAGGAAACTGTCCATTTCTCTTAGAAAGCAAATGAAATGCTGCAGCTATACCCAGACCTTTTATAGGTAATGAAGCAGTTCAAAACTTGAAAGAAAACAAAACCTGTCCTCAGAATTCTGTAAAGTTTATTAAGAATGTTCCTTAAAGATTTAAGAAGCAGTAAGCAGCATCTGAAGCCACAATCTATTATAAATACTTTATTTCAACTATAAGGTACAATCTCTCAGGGGTTTCATAGTTTAAAAAGCTACAATCAGATCATGTTGTAACTACATAAAAAACAGAGCTGTAGATGGAACTGCTTGGCTTTGACCATACACATTTTTGCACAGCCCTTACAGAATCTGCACAAAGAAATATCTCCCTTTGCTCCAGTTAATTGTTCTTGTATGTAAGTTGCTTTCTATTCCAGCATACCCAGAGTGGTGAAATAATAAGGCCAGCCACGTAGCCAAAGGTCGCTCCAAGCGTACAGGAGATGGGCCATACCTGAGGAGAGAATGTATGAGGTCAAAAAAGAACAAATGTTTTATTACTTGAGCACAAGTGTAACCTAAATATTTCTATATTAAAGCTTAATGTGCTTTCTTAAAAAAAAAAAAAAGCAGGTCACAGCATCCTGCACTTGCCTTGTCTTGATATTTGTTATGCTTATAAGTACTTGTTTAATAACTATCTCTCATCAGATTGTCAACTCTTTAAGTGTAGTTACCCTGTCAGTCTTATTCATTGCTATGTCCCAAGCCCCTATTAGAGTACCTGGTACATAGTGGGTTCTGAATCAATAGTTGTTGAAATCTAAAGCAGATGCAACAGCAATCATTAATTTTTTTTTAATTTTAAATATGCCATTTATATAGATGATAATCATTAAATTTTTTTTGAGCACTCATTATGTGTCAGTCATCGTTCTAGCACTCAGGATAGAATAGCAAAGGAGACAAGATTCCTGCTCTCATGGAGTTTGTATATAACCTACTGGGAGGTGTGCCCACCCCAGGCTAATGGACTGAAGTTATGAAGGCAAGTAACTGCTATTGGCAACTCTTCCTACAGTTACATAGTTGGAATGGGAGAAAAGGAGCATTCTCTCAAAACATGGTGATCCTGTTCTCAAAGGAGAGTTACTGGACAGACAGAGCAGTAACATCCACCACCAGCTAGATGAGGAGTATAACTTCCCAACTGCTAAAAAAAAAAAAAAAAAACTTTAAAACTTGGCCAGGTGCCGTGGCTCATGCCTGTAATCCCAGCACTTTGGTAGGCCCAGGCAGGCGGATCACTTGAGGCCAGGAGTTCTAGACCAGCTTGGCCAACATGATGAAACCCTGTTTCTACTAAAAATACAAAAATTAGCTGGGCATGGTGGCACGCACCTGTAATCCGAGCTACTCAGGAGGCTGAGTCACGGGAATTGCTTGAACCTGGGAAGCGGAGGTTGCAGTGATGGCACCACTTCACTCCATCCTGGGTGAGAGTGAGTGAGACTCTGTCTCAAAAAAAAACAACTTTTTTTGTTTTTTTTTTTTTGAGAAGGAGTCTCTTTCTGTTGCCCAGCCTGGAGTGCAGTGGCGTGATAAAAAGCTTTAAAACTTAAAATGAAAACACTCAGACTCAAGGACTAAAAGCCAAACCAAAGCCTGGCAAAGTAACTGGCACATTCTAGTTGTAATAAATGTTACTGAGTAACAATAATTAGTTTTGTTCTTTTTTTTCTACTGGTTTTATGCAGCTAAGGGAGAACATTGAGCAATTCTTCACCAAATTTGTAGATGAGGGGAAAGCCACTGTTCGGTTAAAGGAGCCTCCTGTGGATATCTGTCTAAGTAAGGTATGGTATTAAAAACATTAATGATTAATGTTTGGCTGTATTTTCTATATTTTTTAGAAACAGAGTCTTGTTCTGTCACCCAAGCTGAAGTACAGTGGCATAGTCATAGCTCACTGCAGCCTCAAACACCTAGGCTCAAGCGAGCCTCCTGAATATCTGGGACTAAAGGTGTACCTCACCACTCCTGGATAAATTTTTAAAATAACTTTTTGTAGAGACGGAGTCTTGATATGATGCTGCCCAGACTGGCCTTGAACTCCTGGCCTCAAGCGATCCTCTTGCCTCAGCCTCCCAAAGTGTTGGGATTATAAGCATGAGCCACCATACTTGGCCTGGCGTGTGTTTGCTTGCTTGCTTGCTTTGTTTGTTTGTTTGTTTGTTTGTTTTGAGACGGAGTTTTGCTCTTGCTGCCCAGGCTGGAGTGTAGTGGCACGATCTCAGCTCACTGCAACCTCCACCTCCCAGGTTCAAACAATTCTCCTGCCTCAGCCTCCCGAGTAGCTGGGATTACAGACACCCACCACCATGCGTGGCTGATTTTTTTTTTTTTTTGTATCTTTAGTAGAGACAGGGTTTCACCATGTTGACCAGGCTGGTCTTGAACTCCTGAACTCAGGCGATCCACCCACCTCAGCCTTCCAAAATGCTGGGATTACAGGCGTGAGCCACTGTGCTCGGCCTGGCCTGTATTTTCTTTAAAGAAGGCTGTTTGCACATTCTGATATCCCATATAGCCGAATAGGGACAGACTCTTGCAGGTTTGTTTGAAGAGGCAATGGCACAAGAGGCAGCTTCCCAAATATGCTTGTGTGCCTTCTAAAAGGGCAAAGTCTGCCTCAGTAAGATTCCCAGGATGGGAAGAAAACTGGTTTGCTTCTGTGCTCAAGATGGAGCCCTAGGGTATTCTTTGACTGGAACTCTATAAGGCAACTGCACAGGTCTACATTTTGCCAGCTAAACCACAGGTTACAAATCTAAGTTTGTTGTAATAAAAGAGGAAAAAATTCAATTAGAACCATCTTGTATTTTATTTACTGTAATCATTCTTTCTTCTTCTTCTTTTTTTTTTTTTTTTTTTTTTTTTTTTTGAGATGGAGTCTCATTCCGTCACCCAGGTTGGAGTGCAGTGGGAAGAGCTTGGTTCACTGCAACCCACAGGTGGGTGCCACCACTCCTGGTGAATTTTTGTCTACCGTGCCTGGCCCCTACTGTAATCATTCCTCTTTTTTTTTTTTTTTTTTTTTTTTTGAGACAGAGTCTCTCCCTGTCACCCAGGCTGGATTACAGTGGCGTGATCTCAGCTCACTGCAACCTCCACCTCCCGGGTTCAAGCGATTCTCCTGCCCCAGCCTCCCAGTAGCTGGGATTACAGGCACGTGCCGCCATGCCCAGCTAATTTTTTGTATCTTTAGTAGAGACGGGTTTCACCATGTTGGCCCGACTGGTCTCAAACTCCTGACCTCGTGATCCGCCCACCTTGGCCGCCCAAAGTGCTGGGATTATAGGCATGAGCCACCGTGCCCGGACTGTAATCATTCTTATAAAAATATAAAATGAGGCTGGGTGCCATAGCTCACACCTGTAATCCCAGCACTTTGGAAGGCCAAGACTGGTGGATCACTTGATCTCAGGAGTTCAAGACCAGCCTGGGCAACATGGTGAAACCCTGTATCCACACACACACACACACACACACAAAATTAGCCAGGCGTGGTTTTCACACCTGTGGTGCCAGCTACTTGGGAGCCTGAGGTGGGAGGATCACTTGAGCCTGGGAGGCGCAGGTTACAATGAGCCAAGATTGCACCACTGCACTCCAACCTGGGCGACAGAGCCAGACCCTGTCTCAAACAAAACAAAACAAAACAAAAATACCATAAACTGGCTGGGTGCAGTGGCTCACGCCTGGGAGGCCGAGGCAGGAGGATCACTTAATCCCACAAGTTAGAACCTGGAGGCCAGACACGGTGGCTCACGCCTATGATCCCAGCACTTTGGGAGCCCTAGGTGGGCGGATTGCTTGAATCCAGGTGTTCAAGATCAGCCTGGGTGACATGGTGAAACCCCATCTCTACAAAAAAATTAGCCAGGCATAGTGGTGTGCACCTGTAATCTCAGCTACTTGGGAGGCTGAGGTGGAGGGTCACCTGAGCCTGGAAGGTCAAGGCTGCAGTGAACTGTGATTGCAGCCACTGCACTCCATCCTGGTTGATAGAGCAAGACCCTGTCTCAAAAAAAAGTTCAGGGCTTCGGTGAACTATGATTGTGCCACTGTACTCCAGCATGGGTGACAGAGCAAGACCCTTTCTCAAACAAAAAAAACTTATAAACCATTAGAATTTTAAAACTGGTGGTTTTTTTCTGCCCTCTGCCCTATTCCTCTTTCCCTTCCTGGTGGGTGGAAACAATGTCTCGTTGTTCAACCTTGCTTTTTTTTTTCTTTTTGGTGAGACAAGGTCTCACTCTCACCTGGGCTGGAGTGCAGTGGCACCATCACAGCTCACTGCAGCCTCGACCTTCCAGGCTCAGGTGATCCTTCCTTCTCAGCCTCCCAAGTAACTGGGACTATAGGGGCACAACACCATACCAGGCTAATTTTTTTGTACTGGTAGAGACAGGGTTTCACCTTGTTGCACAGGCTGGTCTCAAACTCCTGGGCTCAAGCAATCTGTCCACGTTGGCCTCCCAAAGTGGTGAAATTACAGGCATGGTCCACCACATCTGGCCCAACTGTGCATTATTTTTAACTCCAAGCAAAGTGCTCTGCAACATTAAAAGTTCGATAACTAAGGAGTTTGGATTGAATGGAATAATTTTGTCCCATCTCCTCCTTGTGATTTTTCATTTTTTTCTTGACTTGCAGCTTATTCTTTCACTAATTCTTCCTTTCTATCTAAAAACAAGCTGAGATCTTACTGATTTTAAAAAAAGAAAACAAATTTCTAGAAAGACAAGGCTGAATTCATTGTCTCCATTTTTTATCTTTTGACCTTTACTTTTACTGGTTTACTGAAAACACTGTCTCAGAGATCACTGATCTTTTCACTTGTCTATCACAGTATCATTATTTCTCATTATTTTTGCACTCTGTAGAATTTGACAATGATAATTACCCTTTTCTTAATAAAACTCTTTCTTTTCTTGGTATCTATGATAGGGCACTATGGTTTACCTTCAGTTTTCTTAGTCACTTCTTTGTCTCTTGCTTCCAGCAACGTTTTTTTCTATCCCCAAAATAAAGGCTTTATTTCAGTCCTCTGCTGTTTTCTGTCATACCTGCCTTCCATTTGATAGTTCAGCTGTTATATGGGTGAATCCCAAGTCTGTGAACCAGTATGCTTTATTGTACCTAGTTGACCCAGGTCTTCTCCAGACTTTTCCCTACTCTGGTTCATTGTGTACAGTGCTACCAAAATAGTATTTAGTTCTTGTCATGTAACTTTCATACTTAAAATCCCTCCACTTTACGTTGGCATCTGAGCTCATTTACAATCTGTCCTCATACTGTATTTCCAATCTTTTGCTCTACATAGCTTCCATGTTCCAACAAAAATTAGCTTTTTTTTTTTTTTGCTTTTTTTTTTTTTATATGGAGTCGCTGTGTCGCCCAGGCTGCCGTGCAGTCTTGCGATCTTGGCTTACTGCAACCTCTGCCTCCCAGTTTCAAGCAACTCTCCTGCCTCAGCCTACCAAGCAGCTGGGATTACAGGCGCCTGCCGCCATGCCCCACTAATTTTTATATTTTTAGTAGAGACGGGGTTTCACCATGTTGGCCAAGCTGGCCTTGAACTCCTAACCTCAGGTGATCCACCCACCTTGGCCTCCCAAAGTGCTAGGATTATAGGTGTGAGCCACCAGTCCCAGCCTTTTTTGTTTGTTTGTTTTGTTTTGTTTTGAGACCGAGTTTCACTTGTGTCGCCCAGGCTGGAGTGCAGTGGCGCGATCTTGGCTCACTGCAACCTCTGCCTCCCAGGTTCAAGCAATTCTCCTGCCTCAGCTTCCTGAGTAGCTGGGATTACAGGCATGCGCCACATTGCCCGGCTAATTTTTGTATTATTAGTAGAGAAGGGGTTTCACCATGTTGGCCAGGCTGGTCTGAAACTCCTGACCTCAAGTAATCCGCCTGCCTTGGCCTCCCAATGTTCTGGGATTATAGGCGTGAGTCACTACACCTGGCCTTAAACTCAAATTTTTTTTTTTTTTTTTTAATTTTTCAGATAGAGTCTTGCTCTGTTGCCCAGCCTGGAGTGCAGTGGCACAATCTCGGCTCACTGCAACCTCCGCCTCCCGGGTTCAAGCGATTCTCCTTGCTCAGCCTCCAAAGTAGCTGGGATTACAGGCATGCACTACCACGCCCAGCTAATTTTTGTATTTTTAGTAGAAACAGCGCTTCACCATGTTGGCCAGACTGGTCTCAAACTCCTGACCTCAAGTAATCCACCTGCCTCGGCCTCCCAAAGTGCTGGGATTACAGGCGTGAGCCACTGCGCCCCACCTAAACTCAAATCTTAAGTGGAATAGTCAATCATTTCCTATCTTATTTTATACTCTTATGATTTCCCTTTATTTTTTTTTTTTTTTTTTTTTTTTTGAGACAGTCTCACTCTGTTGCCCAGGCTGGAGGGCAGTGATATCATGGCTTACTGCAGCCTCTACTTCCTAGGCTCAGGTGATCCTCCCACCTCAGCCTCCCAAAGTGTTGGCATGACTTCCCTTTGAACAGTTTTATTTAGAATGTGTCCCTCCACGTAATTTTTTTCAAAAACTTTTGAACTTGAAATTTAGTCAAAATAAAGTACTAAAAAAAAGTTTTACAGTCAATTTCAGTAAATCATTGTATCACATTCATAAGTAATGCCATAGAATTTGTTATGGGAAGAACTAGCATGTATGTATTATCTCCAGTGGAATTTATAATTCTACAACTTTTATTTATTCAGGCCAATTCCAGCAGTTTAAAAGGGTTCCTTTCAGTTATGAGACTGGCTCATAGAGGCTGTAATGTTGATACACCAGTTTCAACGCTCACACCAGTGAAGACTTCAGAATTTGAAAACTTTAAAACTAAAATGGTTATCACATCCAAAAAAGACTATCCTCTAAGTAAGAATTTTCCATATTCCTTGGAACATCTTCAGACTTCTTACTGTGGGCTTGTCCGAGTTGATATGCGTATGCTTTGCTTAAAAAGCCTTAGGAAATTAGACTTGAGTCACAACCATATAAAAAAGCTTCCAGCTACAATTGGAGACCTCATACACCTTCAAGAACTTAACCTGAATGACAATCACTTGGAGTCATTTAGTGTAGCCTTGTGTCATTCTACACTCCAGAAGTCACTTCGGAGTTTGGACCTCAGCAAGAACAAAATCAAGGCACTCCCTGTGCAGTTTTGCCAGCTCCAGGAACTTAAGAATTTAAAACTTGACGATAATGAATTGATTCAATTTCCTTGCAAGATAGGACAACTAATAAACCTTCGCTTTTTGTCAGCAGCTCGAAATAAGCTTCCATTTTTGCCTAGTGAATTTAGAAATTTATCCCTTGAATACTTGGATCTTTTTGGAAATACTTTTGAACAACCAAAAGTCCTTCCAGTAATAAAGCTGCAAGCACCATTAACTTTATTGGAATCTTCTGCACGAACCATATTACATAATAGGTAAGATTTTAATAGTCATGTAATGTGGTGTCTTTGATAGCATTCTAATATTCTTATCAAACTCAGAGTAATAAAGTCTAACATTGCTTACAGTGCTATGCACAGTCTGACCCTTTGCTATAATGGTCTTGCTGTTCCTTACCTCTGCTCAGAATGATTTTTCTCCAGGAAGTCTCATTGCTCATTCCCTCACTTCATTCAGTTTTCTGCCCAAGTGTCATCCCAGAAAGGTCTTACCTGTCCATTCTATCTAAATTTTATTCCTTCCCTCCTTACATTGCTTGATTTTTTTTTTTTTTTTGTCATAGGACTCATTGCCTGTTATATATATTTTTAAACTTTTTTTTTTGTTTACTGTCAGTTTTCCCCACTAGAATGTAAGATCCATGAGCACATGGATGTTGTTTTATTCTCCACTACTTCCCTAGGATCTAAACCATGTATCCCCTGCTCCTAGCATATATTAAGCACTCAATAAGTAGTTAAATGAATGAATGGCATTGTTTCTCAAAGTGTGCTCCCCTGACCAGCAGGATCTGCATTACCTAGGAACTTCCTAGAGATGCAGGTTCTAACATTCCAGACCTACTGAATCAGAAACTGAGAGTGGGGTCCAGCTGTGTCTTAGTGAGTCTTCCAAGTGATTTTGATGTACTCTAAAATTAGAGAGTTCGCATAGTGATGAAGGGTGGTCTTTGGAGTCAGACTTGGATTTGATTCCTGGCTTCACCACTTTGTATGACTTTAACCTCTTTTTTTTTTTTTTTTTTTTTTTTTGAGACGGAGTCTCACTCTGTCGCCCAGGCTGGAGTGCAGTGGTGCGAAGCGATCTCGGCTCACTGCAAGCTCCGCCTTCCAGGTTCACGCCATTCTCGTGCCTCAGCCTCCTGAGTAGCTGGGACAGCAGGCGCCTGCCAACACGCCTGGCTAATTTTTTTTTTTTTTTTTTTTGTATTTTTAGTAGAGACGGGGTTTCACCGTGTTAGCCAGGATGGTCTCGATCTCCTGACCTCGTGATCCGCCCGTCTTGGCCTCCCAAAGTGCTGGAATTACAGGCTTGAGCCACCACACCTGGCCCTTTTTTTTTTTTTTTTTTTTTTTTGAGACAGGGTCTCACTCTGTTGCCCAGGCTGGAGTGCAGTGGTCCAATCTCAGCCCACTGCAACTTCTGCCTCCCGGACTCAAGCAACTCTTCTGCCTCAGCCTCCTGAGTAGCTGGGATTACAGGCGCCCACCGCCATGCCTGGCTCATTTTTGTATTTTCATTTTATTTATTTGTTTGAGACAGAGTCTCACTGTGTCACCCAGGCTGGAGTGCAGTGGCGCCATCTCGGCTCACTGCAACCTCTGCTTCCCGAGTTCAAGCGATTCTCCTGCTTCAGCCTCCTAAGTAGCTGAAACTGCAGGCACCCGCCACCACACCTGGCTAATTTTTTTTTGTATTTTTAGTAGAGACGGAGTTTTACTATGTTGTCCAGGCTGGTCTTGAACTCCTGACCTTGTGATCTGCCCACTTTGGCCTCCCAAAGTGCCGGGATTACAGGTGTGAGCCACCGCGCCTGGCCTTATTTTTTTAATTTTTGAGATGGAGTCTTGTTCTGTCGCCCAGGTTGGAGTGCAGTGGCATGATCTCGGCTCAACTATAACCTCTGCCTCCCGAGTTCCAGGAATTCTCCTGCCTCAGCCTTCCGAGTAGCTGGGATTACAAGCATGTGCCACCACGCACAGCTAATTTTTGTATTTTTAGCAGAGATGGGGTTTCACCATGTTGACCAGGCTGGTCTCCCAACTCCTGACCTCAGGTGATCTGCCTGTCTTGGTCTCTCAAAATGCTGGAATTACAGGTGTGAGCCTCTCAAAGTGCTGGGATTACAGGCGTGAGCCACCACACCTGACCTATTTAACCTCTTTGATTTCATTTTCTCAGCTGTGAAACAGGAAGAATAATACCCACCTTATAGAGTTGTGACGATAAATGAGCTAATGTAATGCCAAAGCATTTGGCATATAGTAGGATTCAGTAGCTGTTGGTTCTCTTCTCCTTGTCTGAACACTAACTGCATTTGGTTTCATGGACCCTGAGCGCCAGATTCATTTTGTTCAGGGTTTTTTTTTTTTTTTTTTTTTTTTTTGAGATGGAGTTTTGCTCTTGTTGCCCAGGCTGGAGTGCAGTGCGCAAGCTGGAGTGCCTCCTGGGTTCAAGTGATTCTCCTGCCTCAGCCTCCCAAGTAGCTGGGATTACAGGCTCCCGCCACCACGGCTGGCTATTTTTTTGTATTTTTAGTAGAGATGGGGTTTCACCACGTTGGCCAGGCTGGTTTTGAACTCCTGGCCTCAAGCAATCCACCTGGCTTGGCCTCCCAAAGTGCTAGGATTACAGGCATGAGCCACCACTCCCAGCCATTGTTCAGGTTGCTTTTTATTTTTTGAGACAGTCTCTTTCACTGTTGCCCGGGCTGGAGTGCAATGGCGTGATCTCAGCTCATTGCAACCTCTGCCTCCCAGGTTCAAGCAGTTCTCCTGCCTCAGCCTCCCAAGTAGCTGGGATTACAGGTGCCCACGACCATGGCCGGCTAAATTTTTGTATTTTTAGTAGAGACAGGGTTTCACTATGTTGACCAGGCTGGTCTCAAACTCCTAATCTTGTGATCCACCTGCCTCAGCCTCCCAAAGTGCTGAGATTACAGACATGAGCCACCACACCCAGCCTGTTCAGGCTTCTTGAACGCATGTCTGGAAGCTAAGATGTGGACCAAAGTATTACTGAGAACCTATAAAATGGTAGAAAGATCATATTTCAAATAAGAAATTCTGAACTTTTTTAGGGGGGAGGGGCTCTTAAAACTGACCAAAGTTAAGGAACCGGAAAACTGTACACATGAGTACACAGAATTTTGCATAAAAGGAACCTGGCTCCCACTGAAACCCAGTCCAGTCCTCTCTCCTTGCCATCCCCAATGTAAGAACTCTTACTCTAAACCAATGGTTCTCAGACGTTACTTCAAATTTAGAATAACCTGAGAAACATTTAAAACATCTGAAGGCCGGGTGCAGTGGCTTACGCCTGTAACCCCAGCACTTTGGGAGATCGAGGCAGGCGGATCACAAGGTCGGGAGTTCGAGACCACACTGACCAACATGGTGAAACCTCGTCTCTACTAAACATACAAAAATTAGCCGGGCATGGTGGTGCGCACCTGTAATCCCAGCTACTCAGGAGGCTGAGGCAGGAGAATCACTTGAACCCAGGAGGCAGAGGTTGCAGTGAGCCGAGATGGCACCACTGCACTCCAGCTTGGGAGTGCAGATTGAGACTCCGTCTCAATCAGTCAATCAGTTAATTAAATAAAATCACCAGAGGTGATACTGATGATTCAGGTTAAATCCACTGATTTGAGGGAACTCCAAACGATATCTTTTGGCAGTGAGGTGCACCTGAGGCTATTGTTTCTCTAAGACATACATAAAAGAAATTGTAAGAATTGTAAGGCTAGGCGCAGTGGCTCACCCCTGTAATCCCAGCACTTTGGGAGGTCGAGGTGGGTGGATCACTTGAGGCCAGGAGTTTGAGACTAGCAGGGCTAATATGGTGAAACCCTGTCTCCACTAAAAATACAAAAATTAACAGGGTGTTGTGGCGGGCACCTGTAGTCTCAGCTACTGGGGAGGCTGAGGCAGGATATATTACTTGAACCCGGGAGGTTGAGGTTGTAGTGAGCCGAGATCGTAGCACTGCACTACAGCCTGGGCTGCAGAGTGAGACTGCGTCTCAAAAAAAAAAAAAAGAAAAGAAAGAAATTGTATATTGTATTTATTCAAATTTGAAAATTATGTCCAAATGAGAAATGTTATAGTTTTGATTTGAAAAGACTATAACAAGTTTGGCTAAATGATCAGGTGAAAACATGCTGAAGTCCAACATGAAAAAGTACAAAGATGGAAGGAAAAAAATAGATGATCAAAATGTGATATAATTGGCAAGGCACAATTTGGCAGAATAGTAATTTATTAGTGCTGAATGATTTCGCATTATAGCATTTATGTTGCTTTTTAAATCTTAGCGCTATTAATATAGCTTTCTTGTAAGATGACTGAACCTTTGTTGAAGTATAATTTTGCGTGTTTTAAGCTCCCTTGTTTTAAAAAGTATATAGATTTAAAGCTGTGACACCAAAACCTATTATCTAGCTGTTGATAAATGGCTCTAACTACTGGTTACAAGCATACAGTTATGATCTATTAGGAAAATATGTGGGAATTTAAGTTATGTCAGATAGAAAATACAGTTTTTAACTGTTGTCTGTTTCCTCAATCTAGAACCATCTGTCTGAAAGAGATTAATGTAAACATGTGGGAGACACTCCCTGGCAGAGTTTTTTTTAAAATGGTTACTTAAGCAACAGATTAATAAGTCTTTTTATGAAAAATTTAAAAATTGCAAATAGGGCCATCCTAGATCCCGTACCAAAGGTAACCGCTGTTTTTTTATTTGAAATGTGTATCTTTTCAGACTTTTCTGACAGGGTTTTAAACTCTCATTTTAAGTTGTAAGACTAGGCTTGTTTATTTGTTGAAAAATATCTGAGCACCTATTATGTGCCAGCCTAAGCTAGAGACTAGAGAAACAACAAAGAACAAGACACCGTGTGGGAGGCAAAGTGGCTGGAGTATGGTTGTGTTTAGCGGGGAGGTTTGGGCAGTGGGCAGGCAATCTCAAGACTGTGTTTTAGTGTCTTGTAGATGATTTAAAAACTTGACCTCAAGGCCCAGCGCAGTGGCTCTTGCCTGTAATCTCAGCACTTTGGGAGGCCGAGGTGGGCGGATCACTTGAGGTCAGGAGTTCAAGACCAGCCTGGCCAACATGGTTAACCCCCATCTCTACTAAAAATGCGAAAATTAGCCAGGCCAGGCATGGTGGCTCAAGCCTGTAATCCCAGCACTTTGGGAGGCCAAGGCGGACAGATCACAAGGTCAGGAGATCGAGACCATCCTGGCTAACATGGTGAAACCCTGCCTCTACTAAAAATACAAAAAATTAGCCAGGCGTGGTGGCGGGCACCTATAGTCCCAGCTACTCGGGAGGCTGAGGCAGGAGAATGGCATGAACCCGGGAGGCGGAGCTTGCAGTGAGCCGAGATTGTGCCACTGCGCTCCAGCCTGGGAGACAGAGCGAGACTCCATCTCAAAAAAAAAAAAAAAAAAAATTAGCCGGGAATGTTGGCGTGTGCCTGTAATCCCAGCTACTTGGGAGGCTGAGGCAGGAGAATAGCTTGAACCCTGGAGGTGGAGGTTGCAATGAGCTGAGATTGCACCACTGCACTCCAGTCTGGGCAACAGAGTGAGACTCCATCTCAAAAAAAAAAAAAGTTTAGGCCAGGTGCGGTGGCTCACACCTTTAATCCTAGCACTTTGGGAGGCTGAAGCAGGCAGATCACGTGACGTCAGGAGTTCGAGACCAGCCTGGCCAACATGGTGAAACCTCGTCTCTACTAAAAATACAATGCAAAAAAAAATTATCTGGGCGTGGTGGTAGGCGCCTGTAATCCCAGCTACTTGGGAGGCTGAGGCAGAAGAATTGCTTGAACCCAGGAGGCAGAGATTGCAGTGAGAGCACGCACCACTGCACTCTAGCCTGGGCGTCAAAGCGAGACTCTCAAAAAATAAAAATCAAAAGTTTGACTTGGGCACCACTGAAGGGTTTTAAGTGTGAGAGTGAAATGCCTTAAGCAAGGTAAGGTTAGCCTTACTTGCCCAGCCACTAAAGTAAAACTCATGTCCCAAGTAACATGTATTTTAAATTTGTCTTGGAGAGTTTAAATTTCCCTTTTGAACAATTGATCCCTGGAAGAGCCTATTTAAAGGACAGGTGACTTTTTCATTCCATTTAGGGAGTTATGCTATTAAGTGGTTGTGCTGGAAGATATTTTATGGTGTGGTATCTGAAGTTTACAATATGTCATATATTGTTTTTTAGTATATTTTAAATATACTAATCACTTAATAATTTTACTTTTCATTGTTACAATTCCATGTCCTAATAATTCATGTCCTGAATCTAGTAACATGTTATAAAATATTTTTATCATTCTTTCCAATAGGATTCCATATGGCTCTCATATCATTCCATTCCATCTCTGCCAAGATTTGGATACCGCAAAAATTTGTGTTTGTGGAAGATTCTGTCTGAACTCTTTCATTCAAGGAACTACTACCATGAATCTGCATTCTGTTGCCCACACTGTGGTCTTAGTAGATAATTTGGGTGGTACTGAAGCACCTATTATCTCTTATTTCTGTTCTCTAGGCTGTTATGTAAATTCCTCTGATATGTTAAAGTAATGGGTGAGACCAGAAAAAGAAATTTCAATAACAGATCAGTTTGGGGTGCATGTATGATTTTGCAGCGTCAAATTGGAGTAAGGGAAGATTTCTGTATACTTGCTGGAGAGGAGGAATGTGTATAGTTACTCATTTAGATGACTCCAAAACTTTTATTAAAACCAATTTTAATTTTACTGTGGTGTTAACTTTTTTTTAATTTATTGCACTTGTGTTTATTTCACCCTAAAGTTTCCAAGATGGGTTGTGGAGATACCTTTTAATGTTAAACAGATATTGATCCCAGTTAAACACATCTGAGTTTCTGTATGCAGAAAATATCTCTTGGAGGACTAATATGTCCTAAATTATAGTGAAAACTTGTTTATTATGAAATTATATGTAAGTTTTTAAGCATACCACTTTTTGTGTTTTTCAGATACATTATTCTACATGTGGAATTTACATTTACCAAGCAAAAAGTAGGAATTGTTTCAGGAAAGACTTTAGCTTTTATAATTTTTAAAAATGTTCCCATAGTAGTTGTTGTGGTTTCTTTTTTTGTTTTTGTTTTTCTAAGATGGAGTCTCTGTCTCCCAGGCTGGAGTGCAGTGGCGCAATCTCGGCTCACTGCAACCTCCGCCTCAGCCTCCTGAGTAGCTGCGGTTGCAGGCGCACGCCACCATACCCAGCTAATTTTTTGTATTTTTTGTATTTTTCAGCTAACTTTTTGTATTTTTCACGGTGTTTCACCATGTTGGCCAGGCTGGTCTTGAACTCCTGACCTCAAATGATCTACCCATCTGGGCATCCCAGAGTGCTGGGATTACAGGCTTGAGTCACCGTGCCTTGGGATTGGGTGGGATGGGAAAGGGAACAGAAAATTGCTACTTTTTTTTTTTTTTTTTTTTTTTAGACAGAGTCTTACTCTGTCACCCAGGCTGGAGTGCAACGGCATGGTCTTGGCTCACTGCAACCTCCGCCTCCCAGGTTCAAGCGATTCTCCTGCCTCAGCCTCCCAAGTAGCTGGGACTATAGGTGTGTGCCACCACACCCGGCTAATTTTTATGTATTTTTAGTAGAGACAGGGTTTCACTATGATGGCCAGGCTGGTCTCAAACTCCTGACTTCATTATACGCCCGCCTTGGCCTCCCAAAGTGCTGGGATTACAGGAGTGAGCCACTGTGCCCGGCCAAAAATTGCTACTTTTTGCTGATTACATTTTGTATTATTAGGGTGGGTTTTTAAATTATTTTTGTCACATAATATGACAAAAATGTTTAATATATTATTTTTGTCATATTAAATGACAAAATGTTTAATGTTTTTGATTTTAAAAGTAGTGGCAATACACCAGCTAAATGGTGATTTGGGCCCGGTGCAGTGGCTCATGCCTGTAATCCCAACACTTCAGGAGGTCGAGGCGGGCATATTGCTCAAGCCCAGGAATTCAAGACCAGCCTGGGCACGAAGACAAAATCCTATCTCTACAAAAAATGCAAAACTTAACTGAGCATTGTGGTGTACGCCTGTAGTCCTGGCTACTCTGGAGGCTGAAGTGGGAGGATCACTTGAGCATGGGAGATTACAGTGAGCCAAGATCATGCCACTGCACTCAATCCTGGGTGACAGATGGAGACCCTGTCTCAAAAAAAGATGACGTGAACTAGGGCATAAGGAATGGAAAAATAACCAACTTGAAAGACTCATGGAAAATAGAACCAGTATTAACTTTTTCATTCTGTTCATTCCCACTGACCTACCTCAAGTCAGCCTCTCCACCAGAACATTGCAATAACCTCAGCCTGGTTTTTGTGAACAAAGGAAAGAATAAAAGTTACTGGAGAAAAGCCCTCTCCAGTGTTAATGTAATTGCTGTTTTGGGCTTGTTAGCAGGGTCTCTGTAAGATTATTTCTTACAAAATAATTACCTTACCGCCTTTGTCTTCCTAAAATGTTTATTTGGGGCATTTTTTTTTCTTTTTTGAAAGTTCAGATACTCCTGAGTAGATGCAGTTTTGTTTGTTTGTTTTTTGAGATGGAGTCTTGCTCTGTCACCCAGGCTGGTGTGCAATGGCGTGGTCTTGGCTCACTGCAACCTCCGCTCTGCCTCCCGAGTTCAAGTGATTCTCCTGCGTCAGCCTCCCGAGTAGCTGGGATTATAGGCGTGTGTCACCACACCCGGCTAATTTTTGTATTTTTAGTAGAGACAGGGTTTCACTATGTTGACCAGGCCGGTCTCAAAACTCCTGACCTCATGATCCGCCCTCCTCGGCCTTCCAAAGTGCTGAGATTACAGGCAATGAGCCACCACGCCTGGCCATCTAATTTTTATATAGTAGAGACAGTGTTTCACCATGTTGGTCAGGCTGATTTTGAACTCCTGACCTCAAGTGATCCGCCCACCTCGGCCTCACAAACTGCTGGGATTACAGGCATGACCCACTGCACTCAGCCGTTCCAGGTGTTTTATAAGCAGCATTTAATCTTTAAAAATCACCCTACGAGAGAAGTACCATGAACCCAAATCAGATTTTAAGCCCAGGCTACTGTATTCTAGTTAATTTACTTTTGGTCTTTAAAACCAAGAATTCCCTAAGTATTTTAGGATTTTCTAAACTCGTAGGTTGGTGAGGGATTGTCCATAAATATTACAAAATAGCTGAATTAAAACATTCTTTAAAAAGTGATGGTAGGCCAGGTGAGGTGGCTCATGCCTGTAATCCCAACACTTTAGGCTGAAATGGGTAGATAACCTTTGAGCCCAGGAATTTGAGACCAGCCTGAGGAACAAGGCAAAACTCCGTCTCTATAAAAAACACAAAAATTAGCCAAGCAAAAAAAAAAAAAAAAAAAAAAAAATTAGCCAAGCATAGTGCTGCATGCCTGTAGTCCTAGCTACAGCTACTAGGAAGGCTGAGGTGAGAGGATAGCTTGAGCCTAGGAGGCCAAAGCTGCAGTGAGCTGTGAGTATGCCACTGCACTCCAGCCTGGGCAACAGAGCGAGACCCCTGTCTCCAAAAAAAGGAAAAAGTGATGGTGATGTATTTAAAAATAAACTCGTATAGATGATTTTTACATTTTTTTTTACAATCAAATGCAGCTATAATAGTCAGTTATTGGGATTATGTGCAAACCATCTGTTACTCCTACACACCCTAGCCCTTTGCATTCCTCTAACTACTGTCATTCCCATGTATCTTAGTCAACTTAAATTCATATACAAAAGGCAGAATTTGACCTCTTATAACCCCTACCTTTTCCCAGTTTTTCACTTGATACTGAACTTTTCTTGCCTTTCACAAGGCTCAACTTTTTTTCATTGTGAATTTCAACCTTCTTGTTTTCAGTCATAACTCCTAAACCTTCCCAACTGTCAAGTTCTGGCCAAGCACAGTAGCACACTGTAATCCCAACCCTTTGGGAGGCTGAGATGGGAGAATTGCTTGAGCCCAGGAGTTGAGACCAGCCTAGGCTCAAGAATTGCTTGAGCCCAGGAGTGAGAGACCCCATCTTTAAAAAAAAAAAAAGAAAAGAAAAAAAAAGAAATAAAATTAGCCAGGCAAATTCGCCAGGCATGGTGGTACCCAACTACTCCAAGGCTAAGGCAGGACCTACAGAGCTACAGAGCCTGAGAGGCCACAGTAAGCCATGAATGTGCCACTGCACTCCAGTGTGGGTTACAGTGACAGATTGTCCCAAAAAAAAAAATTTTTTTTTTTTGAGTACCTCCCAGAGTGTTCTAAGAGGTTCAAAAAACAGTTTATGCTATCTTGGACTTTCACTAGATTGAGAACTTTAGTGTGAAGTCAATTTTGAACTATCCTTTTATATTCAAGGCCACAGTCTCTAACAGTACTGTCCAAAAGAACTTTCTGCGGTGGAAATGTTTTACATCTGTGTTGTCCAATAAACTAGCCACACGTGGCTGTTGAGTACTAAATCTGACTAGTGTAACAGGAAACACATTACCTGGCTAGCGGCCCCTACTAGACAGAATATTTCGTCAGCTCTTACTATCCCCCAACTTCCATCCTTTGCCCAACCCAGCCTGCTATACACAAGCCTAGCGTTATCTTGTTCCTTCTCTTGCAAAATCTTAAAGATCCTTCTAAGCTGCTCAATGTTTATGAATTCATTCAACATTTGAAATTGACCAGAAAACAAAAAGTAGTAAAGTAGTATTTTCCCTTCATACATATATAAACTTGTTAGTAAAGTTTGAGGTGGGACTACACTAAACATGGAATTCTATTTATAAGTAAAAACCACAAAAAGTTTGCGTAAGAATATCACTGTATTTATTTTCCCTCAGGTAACTTTTCTATGGCTTCACCATTTTCTCTTCAAAATTGAAGAAAAATATCCCAAAGTTTAGAACTGGATCACTTGGCCCTTTCTCTTCTTATCTCCTCCCAGTTCAAAATGCTTGCATCTCTTAATGGCCAGCATCCTCTTGGATCTGCAGTTAGGCTCAACACATTCCAGCCTTAGCACAATCTTCTTTGTGGTCTTAGCCTTCTTCCGGAAAATTGGCTTTGTCTGTCCACCATAGCCACTCTGCTTCCGATCATAGCGCCTCCTTCCCTGGGCATACAAAGAATCCTTGCCCTTCTTATACTGTGTCACTTTGTGAGGCTGATGCTTGCCACACTTCTTACAGAAGGTTCTTCGGGTTTTAGGTACGTTGACCATCTTTGCAGCAGGGCTGTTTTGTCTATATGATGAAAACTGCAGTAAAATATTTAAAATAAGATAGCAGACATTAAACATTCCGAAAAGTGAAAGTGCTATACAAGTATATACAGGAAAACCGTACACATAAATGAGTAATATATAAATCCACCACGTACTCTTTTTCCATATGAATAAACGCACATACAAGTACATACCTTTTTGAAACACTTCGTTTAAATTACTGGAGGACTAATTTGTCGACCTAAAGAACTGAGGCAAGGCCGAGCACGGTGGCTCATGCTTGTAATCCCAGCACTTTGGGAGGCCGAGAAGGGCGGATCACCTGAGGTCCGGAGTTCGAGACCAGCCTGACCAACATGGAGAAACCCCGTCTCTACTAAAAATACAAAATTAGCCTGGCGTGGTGGTGGTGCATACCTGTAAGGAGAATCGCTTGGGCGGGGTGGGGAGGGGCGGAGGTTGCCGTGAGCCGAGATCGCACCATTGCACTCCAGCCTGGGCAACAACAGCGGAATTACGTCTCAAAAAAAAAAAAAAGAACTGAGGCACAATTCATATAAGTAGAATGTTTATTTGGGGCAAGTTTGAGGATTGCAACCCAGAGCACAGATTCAAAATGCCCTGAGTAGCAGCAGTTGCAAGTGGGTTTTTAGAGGAAAAAATGGCAGTTCCTAAATTGTTTACCAAGAATTTACATTAAAATAACACAAGCGATTGATTGGCTATACATCATTCTTTTTATGACAAATTCCAGGAACGCGGACATAATGGGTGAAGCAGCTAGTCAGGAATAAAATGCCAGGCATTAAGTGGGGAGGTGTCTGAAGTCCCATACTGCTGTCTCTCTGGGCCCGGCAAATTTTGCACATCTCAAATAACTCACAATGCTCCGAGCCATTCTTCTTTTCTCATATAGAACAAGACTCACGAAAACCGACAGCAGCAGCTTTAGGAGGCCCAATACAGTCAGTTTTCCGTACGAAATGAGTTTAATTTATTGTGACTGCTCCAAAAGAAAAGTGCGGTTCATCTAATTTTCTTCCCAAAAGGAAGTTAAGGACCAGAGTTTCTTTGACCCCCTTCCCCCCACCCACCTCCTCCATTTTCCAGCTCTAGAGAATGGCTGGGGCAGCGCGCGACGTTGTAGCTACGGTTACGACCCGCCCCGTTCCTTCTACGAGAACCACATCAGCGTAGTATCACTTTTCCCCTCCGAAGCACAGTCACCCGTCAGCAGCCTCGAGGGCTGACGTGTCCTTATCAAGCCGGCGCGCCCCGCGATTCTATAGCCGCCATGCCTGAGACCTTTTCCTGAAGGGAGAAGCCTGCTCTCGAACTAAGGCCGGCGAGGGCCATAAGTCTCGCCTTCCCTTTCCTAAGAAGGCCTAGTCCTACCCAGGATTCTGAGCAAGGGAGGCTCCTATTGGAGCCGCTACAGCCTCGTTCTTAGCTTACCGAGAAACGGCGCCCGACACCTGGCCCTTCGCAGCTCTCGCCTTTCGCAGCTCTCGCCTAACAGGAAAGGGAAGAAAGAGGCGGAAGTGGGAACTGCACCTGAGCGACAGTACTGCAAACCAATAGGCAGCCGGCCACGGCGGTCAGGCGCCTTCGGTCGCGTCTGGAAAGCACCAACCAACGGTCTAAGGGGCGGGCCGGAGGGGTGTGGGCCGGAGGGCCGCGGTGTGCCGCTGGGCAGTTGCGGTTTGTCATAACGGTCCCCGCCGGAGTGAGGCGAGGCTGCGTCGCTCAGTTCTGGCCGTCTAGGGCCCCTGTAAGGATGAGAGCGCAGAGGACGCAGGGCCGCTGGAGGCGCAGGTAACGAAGCTAGGGTGCGGTTGGGACCGCGGCTGAGCTTCTTCCGGGACCCTTGGTGCTGAATGGAGAGGACGGAGACGAAGCCGAGCCGCGGCTCCTAGCGGCGGCGCCGATACTCGAGCTGTAGCTGCCAGGCGAGGATGTGTGGAGCGCAGGCGGCGCGGGGTAAATGAGAGGTCTCGGGCCCCAGGACCCCCGGGGCCCGGGATGAGTTAGCGAGGGCAGCCGCGGGGGCCAGTTCCGACCGTGACAGGCCAAGGCGACGGCCGCCGCCCGCCCGCCCCTTCCGTGCAGAAGCAGCTGCTCCTTTCCGCGCCCGCCCGCCTGCGCTCCCGGCCCTGGAGACCATGAGGTTCCGCATCTACAAACGGAAGGTGCTAATCCTGACGCTCGTGGTGGCCGCCTGCGGCTTCGTCCTCTGGAGCAGCAATGGGCGACAAAGGAAGAACGAGGCCCTCGCCCCACCGTTGCTGGACGCCGAACCCGCGCGGGGTGCCGGCGGCCGCGGCGGGGACCACCCCTCTGTGGCTGTGGGCATCCGCAGGGTCTCCAACGTGTCGGCGGCTCCCCTGGTCCCGGCGGTCCCCCAGCCCGAGGCGGACAACCTGACGCTGCGGTACCGGTCCCTGGTGTACCAGCTGAACTTTGATCAGACGCTGAGGAATGTAGATAAGGCTGGCACCTGGGCCCCCCGGGAGCTGGTGCTGGTGGTCCAGGTGCATAACCGGCCCGAATACCTCAGACTGCTGCTGGACTCACTTCGAAAAGCCCAGGGAATTGACAACGTCCTCGTCATCTTTAGCCATGACTTCTGGTCGACCGAGATCAATCAGCTGATCGCCGGAGTGAATTTCTGTCCGGTTCTGCAGGTGTTCTTTCCTTTCAGCATTCAGTTGTACCCTAACGAGTTTCCAGGTAGTGACCCTAGAGATTGTCCCAGAGACCTGCCGAAGAATGCCGCTTTGAAATTGGGGTGCATCAATGCTGAGTATCCCGACTCCTTCGGCCATTATAGAGAGGCCAAATTCTCCCAGACCAAACATCACTGGTGGTGGAAGCTGCATTTTGTGTGGGAAAGAGTGAAAATTCTTCGAGATTATGCTGGCCTTATACTTTTCCTAGAAGAGGATCACTACTTAGCCCCAGACTTTTACCATGTCTTCAAAAAGATGTGGAAACTGAAGCAGCAAGAGTGCCCTGAATGTGATGTTCTCTCCCTGGGGACCTATAGTGCCAGTCGCAGTTTCTATGGCATGGCTGACAAGGTAGATGTGAAAACTTGGAAATCCACAGAGCACAATATGGGTCTAGCCTTGACCCGGAATGCCTATCAGAAGCTGATCGAGTGCACAGACACTTTCTGTACTTATGATGATTATAACTGGGACTGGACTCTTCAATACTTGACTGTATCTTGTCTTCCAAAATTCTGGAAAGTGCTGGTTCCTCAAGTTCCTAGGATTTTTCATGCTGGAGACTGTGGTATGCATCACAAGAAAACCTGTAGACCATCCACTCAGAGTGCCCAAATTGAGTCACTCTTAAATAATAACAAACAATACATGTTTCCAGAAACTCTAACTATCAGTGAGAAGTTTACTGTGGTAGCCATTTCCCCACCTAGAAAAAATGGAGGGTGGGGAGATATTAGGGACCATGAACTCTGTAAAAGTTATAGAAGACTGCAGTGAAAATCACAGTTACAAAAGCAAAAGTGACAGTCTTCTATTTTTGATATTTGTCCAAACAGGACATACAATTGAATAAAAGAGTTTAGGAACTGGTTTCTGCTTTAATACAAAAACAAAATCTTGTAAAAGGTGGCCAAATACATAGTAATCTTTTCCAGTTATGTCTGATTAAGATTTAAAACTGAAGGTTTCATTTTGGGAGTAGGGTTTTAAAGCTCAATCTGTTATCTGCTAAAATTGATTATTGTTGATATGAGAGAAGAGGGGAAATTTTATTTAAATTGCATCTATTAATCTTTTTATCTGAAACTTTGTACACTTTTCCACTTTCAAAACCTATTTTAAGTACAGCAAAATTTATTTAAAACTGTCATAACAGTAAAAAGTATTACGATGAAATTGTTAGGGTATTAATGGAACAAACCCAGTTTCACTCTCTTGACACACTTATTAGGAAGGGATTGCTTCACTGGTTTAATAATTTAAAAGTTATGTTTGTTAAGCACCCTGTCAGAACAGTCATTTTCAGTATTAGATTCCTGTACTATTGTGTTTTGAGTGTGTTTTGGAACCTTCATAGAACACACTTTCCTTTGGAATGTATTTGATTGATAAGAAAGTTTAAACATTGTTTTCACCTCAATGTAGAAATACAGTGGTTTTGTTTTTTTTTTCTTTTAGTGTTGACAAAATAAAATACTCATTTTTGCATAAAAAGGTTCCTAATCCTTTTGCAGAATAAGTTTTGTTTACTCTTTATACCAAAATTCAGTGAAGGCATTCTACAAGTTTTGAGTTAGCATTACATTTTAATATTTACTATTGCTACATTGTATAATTGAGTTTGAAATAAAACCCAGCTTATGACAATGCATTCCCTGTGCAAGAAACTGTTTGGCTTTCAAATTGCCCAGGCATTGAAAATGAATGATAAAAAGTTGCTGTGTAAGGGAAATACAGCCTAAATTGTTTTTGAAAGCCAGAAATGATACAAAGTTCAGTCATGCCAAAGTGAAATACTTTCTAGTGCCAGCTTTAACTTAAATCATACGTTTTAAAAGGACAGATACTGAAAATTATAGGAAACAGGGTTAAATTTTGCTCCATATTTAATGTAGACGTTTATAGAAGTTTCCCTTAATTTGTAATTGCATTCAACCAAGAATTTCTCATAAAAGACTAATTTCTGTGTAAAGATATTACGGGCCGGGTGTGGTGGCTCATGTCTGTAATCCCAGCACTCTGGGAGGTTGAGGCAGGCAGATTGCTTGAACTCAGGAGTTTGAGACCAGCCTGGGCAACATGGCGAAAACCCATCTCTACTAAAAATACAAAAAATTAGCCGGGTGTAGTGGTGCATCTGTAGTCCCAGCTACTTGAGAGGCTGAGGTGGGAGGATCCTTTGAGTCTCGAGGCAGAGGTTGCAGTGAGCCTAGAGCGTGCCACTGCACTCCAGCCTGAGCAACACAGCAAGGCTCCATCTCAAGAAAAAAAAAAAAAAAATTACTTAAACTTGTAACTATTAAATGGCAGTCTCAAAATTATTGCATCAATTTAAGATTCATAGTAGTTTAAGAGCACATATGCTTATCTAAGGTGAGGCAAATAGTTCTCTTGCTTTACGAGCTACCTTTAGACTTACCCACGGCCCAGTCTGGTGCAAGATTTTGCCTGGGGGTTATAAATAAGGGTGAATCAGGAGGCTTTGTACCTATTTCTGGTACTCTGACCTGACATCACTAGTTCAAAGAACTAAAAAATTAGGTTATTTCCAGGACTGAGCTAAGAAGGCCAGAGTCTGAAGTAGTAGCTGTTTTTGAAACAAATAGATCAGCTCCTGGCTTTGGGGTTAGTGATTAAATCAACAAATATTTCCCTTTCTGTATTTCCTTCCTTTCATTTTCTTTGGCTGCCTTAAAATTTTTTGTAAGAAAAAAACCTGTTAGGATCTTCTCTTTGCCTCACATTTTAGGTGTTATAAAGGAAATTGATTATGCAGGAGGCTGAGATGAGAGGATCACTTGAGCCTAAGAGTTTGAATCCAGTCTGGACAACACAGCAAGACCCATCTCTTAAAAAAAAAAAAAGAAAGTGATTAGGAAACACTGGCTTTTTTTTTGTTTTTCTGTGTAATAATGTAATGAAGGCAATTTTCCTATCAGAGCAAATTGCCAGATTTTAAAAATTCCAGTTTTACTCTTAAATTTCTATAAAACCACAAGATGTTTTAATATTTCAATAACTTCTAAGAAATACTTCAAAATTGAATTTTGAAAATCATTACTAAATAACTAAATCTATTATATATACTTTATGTAACAAAAATATATATAGTTTGTGTGACAAAGTAAAATATAGAGTTGATGAAAAATAGTACATTTTATCTGGTGAATTTGTATCGTAATTGTTTAGATTAATATTGGTTAGTAAAGTTCTTTCCCCTCTAAGCTCTATTTCAAGCTTAAATATGTCCTACTTAGTGAGACTGAGAAACAGTTTTGAAATTCTACCCCCCACACATGTACTCATAATTCCAGTTAAATGCATTCTTGAGAATTACTTTGTGTGACAAACACAACTTAGTGAATATTTTGAAATTTTATTAATGACAAAGCAAAATTTAACACAGAAGTATATATACATAGGTTGTATTAAAACTAAATGTTTTAACTCTCAAATAGAAAACATACACATCTATTACAGGAATCACAAAACTTATCGCCATAAGGAAACTTTAAACTCCAGAGGCAAAAAAAAAAAAAAAATTATCTCCAATTTCCCCCATGAGAATCAAAATTGCAATTTTTTAAAAAAAATTGCAAATTTTAATTTTATACTTTAATACCTTTAGTTTTAAAACAACAGTTAACAGAATCAATTTTAGATACAGGCATTTTTTAACCTTAATATTTAAAAGTCCAAAATTATATAGAATTAATCCAAATCATATAGCAAAGAATTCTGAAAACTGAATGCACAATTGGTCACATGATCTTTAATGACCTGCACACTACCATCCTGCATATTGGTTTCTTTTATGCTGTCAAATCCAGGTATATTGTGAACCGTAGTTTTGTTCAGTAATGAAGATAGGTGATCTCCATCTGTTTCTTTCTCTTCAGTTATTACTGACTCGTTTAAGTTATCTTTTTCCTCATTTGAACAAGTAGCACTTTTTTCTTTTATAAATTCAGATTGCATTTTTGACTCAGGTTGCTGAGATTTTCCAAGTATCATTTGAGAAACATCAAGAGACTCTTGTTGAAAGCATGTAACTAAACCAAAGCTATCTGTTTGTAGTGCTTTAACTGCTATAGATGAATCACAATCAGTTGTAGAGGTGTTACAATGTTCTATATATTCCTTTTCAGTTAGATGACTTTCTTCATTTACTCTTTCCTCCTTTCCTTGTAGCTGATCAGAGTTACTACATTCTTGCAACTGTGTCAAAAGAAACAACAAATTAATAATTATTTTAAATAATACAAAATTAAATTGTACTACCCTCTGGAAATAAAATTTTTAACAGTTGTGAGGTAATAGCCCTTACAGACCTGCAGGTATACATCCAGGCTTCCCTGTCAAAATTCATCCTCCAGGCTGGGCACAGTGGCTCATGCCTGTAATCCCAGCACTTTGGGATGATGCCAAGGCAGGCAGATCACTTGAGGTCAGGAGTTCGAGACCAGCTTGGCCAACATGGCGAAACCCCATCTCTACTAAAAACACAAAAATTAGCCGGGTGTGGTGGTGCACACCTGATAATCCCCTCTACTTGAGAGGCTGAGGCAGGAGAATCACTTGAACCCGGGAGGTGGAGGTTGCACTGGGCCGAGATAGTGCCACTGTACTCCAGCCTGGGTGACAGGGTAAGACCCTGTCAAAAAAAGAAAAAGACAGGCAGCATTTGAAGGATGACTTTTTTTGTTTTCAGACGGAGTCTTGCTCTGTCGCCCAGGCTGGCACAATCTCAGCTGACTACAACCTCTGCCTCCGGGTTCAAACAATTCTGCCTCAGCCTCCCAAGTAGAGGGGATTACAGCCATGCACCACCACGCCCGGCTAATTTTTGTATTTTTAGTAGACACAGGGTTTCACCATGTTGCCCAGTCTGGTGTCCAACTCCTGACCTCAAATGATCCACAAAGTGCTGGGATTACAGGTATGAGCCATCATGACTAGTCGGCTGCCAGTCTTTTTTTTTTTTTTTTTTTGAGATTGAGTCTGGCTCTGTCACCCAGGCTGGAGTGCAGTGGCGCAATCTTGGCTTACTGCAATCTTTGCCTCCCAGATTCAAGCGATTCTCCTGCTTCAGCCTCCCAAGTAGCTGAGATTACAGGTGCCTGCCATGACGCCTGGCTAATTTTTATATTTTTAGTACAGACGGGGTTTCACTGTTGGCCAGGCTAGTCTCAAACTCCTGACCTCGGGTGATCCGCCTGCCTCGGTCTCCCAAAGTGCTGGGATTACAGGTGTGAGCCACTGCACCCAGCCTACTGCCAGTCATTTTTTAACAATGTAAACCTGGCACTAATATCCTGATTATATCCTTTCACAACAATAATCCATACTTTTCAACATGGTCTACAAAACTATTTAACAGTTATAAGCACATTGTTGAATTTCTTAAATTTTCTTGAATTCCTTTGATTTTTCAGAGCCGCCCTTCTAATACATATGTCTGTCGATTGTGGTAGTTACTAAATCATTTGCATCTTCAATACTGAAGACTATAAAAATGACCAAAATTAAGATTGAATTAGAAAGAACGTACAAATTGTATAACGTAGTTCTCATGGTTTGAGAGTCAAAAAAGATTGTATGTCCCTGGACTAGTACTCAAACTTCCTAAGTGTTAGTTTCTCTTTGTTCCTCATTGTAGGGTTATTTTGGGATTAAATAATGTGAAAATGAATAGCAAAGTGTTTAGCACATAATACATACACAGACAAAAGGCTTTTCTTGGCTGGGCGCGGTGGCTCACGCCTGTAATCCTAGCACTTTGGGAGGCCGAGGCGGGTGGATCATGAGGTCAGGAGATCGAGACCATCCTGGCTAACACGGTGACACCCAATCTCTACTAAAAATACAAAAAATTAGCCGGGCATGGTAGCATGCTCCTGTAGTCCCAGCTACTTGGGAGGCTGAGGCAGGAGAATCGCTTGAACCCAGGAGGCAGAGGTTGCAGTGAGATGAGATCGCGCTACTGCACTTTAGCCTGGGTGACAGAGCAAGACTCCATCTCAAAAAAAAAAAAAAAAAGAAAAACTTTTCTTCTCTTAACATCACTCTGCCCAACCATTATGTAAATTTTGTTTAAAGTTATGATATTAAGAAATCAATAATTTGTTAGGTTTTAACTCTGTGCTTCATTACTCCTCTATAGAGCCCATCAACTTCCTTACCTTTGCATTAATTTGAATCTTATTATCAGTAACTTGAAGAACTTCAATTAATGGTGGGGTCAAGGACATAGACTGTTTGAATGGAGAGCTCAGGACCTCTTCAAGAAACTCATTAACATTTTCTTCATTGACAAATAACCTTTCCTAAAATAAAAAGGGAAAAAATATTCTGCCTAATAAGTCACACTTGACAACAGTTGTATCTCAAAGCAGCTCACAAAAATTCTCACATTGTTCAGGGTTACACTTTTTAAAATGTTTATTTTAATGTTATTCCTATGAGCTGTCTTAGAAAAATTTAAGTTTGGTATTGTACAGAGCAATAAGAGTTGTACTGAGAACAAACATAAATGTATAGAAAAAGAACCTAAAAGAAAGAGGTCTTGGTACTTTTTCTGTCTATTAAATCTGACCTTTTAGTATTTTTCTTTCTTTTTTTGTTTCTTTTGTTTTGTTTTTTTGAGACATAGTCTCACTCTGTTGCCCAGGCTAGAGTGCAGTGGTGCAATCTCGGCTCACTGCAACCTCCGCCTCCCAGGTTCAAGTAATTCTCCTGCCCCAGACTACCGAGTAGCTGGGATTACAGGCGACCGCCACCATGCCGGGCTAATTTTTGTATTTTTGGTAGAGATGGGGTTTTACCATGTTGGCCAGAGTGGTCTTGAACTCCTGACCTCAAGCTATCCACCTGCCCTGGCCTCCCAAAGGGCTGGGATTACAGGTGTGAGCAACCACAGCTGGCCTCTTTTAGTATTTCAGAAGAATAACATCATCTCTAGGGCTATAAATGGGATCCCAGATACAAAATATAATTCAGCTTTAAAACATCTCCTAATGAGGTGGCTAAGAAATATACATGAAAAGATCTATTCAAATTTTGTGTGACCAGTTGCCTTTTAGTTCTTGGGCAGGTAAGAGCCAATTACAGTATTTTATTTCAAATAAGTGGTGTGTTTTTTTGTTTGATTTTGTTTTTGAGACAGAGTCTTGCTCTGTCTCCCAGGCTGGAGTGCAGTGGCATAATCACGGCTCACTGCAGCCTTGACCTCCCAGGCTCAAGTGATCCTCCCGCCTCAGCCTCTACAGTAGCTGGGACCACAGAACATGCCACCACTCTCGGCTAAGTTTTGCATTTTTTTGTAGAGACAGGGTTTTGCCCTGTTGCACAGGCTGGCCTCAAACTTCTGCACTCAAGTGATCCACCTGCTTTGGCCTCCCAAAGTGCTGGGATTACAGGCGTGAGCCACCACCACACCCAGCCCCCGCCCCCCCTTTTTTTCTTTTTTTTGCCTTGAGACAGGGTCTCACTTTGTTGCCCAGGCTGGAATGCAGTCGCACACTCATAGCCCCCTGCAGCCTTGCCCTCCCTGGCTCAAGCAATCCTCCACCTGTGCCCCCAAGTGCCTGGGTACCTGGGACTACAGGTGCATGCCATAATGCCCAGCTAATTTTTACATTTTTTGGGCCTGGTGTGGCAGCTAACGCCCGTAATTCCAGCACTTTGGGAGGCCAAGGTGGGTGGATCACTTCAGATCAGGAATTCGAGACCAGCCTCGCCAACATAGTGAAACCCTGTCTCTACTAAAACTGCAATCACGTGAACCCGTGAGGCGGAGATTGCAGTGAGTCCAGCCTGGGCAATAGAGTGAGACTCTGTCTCAAAAAAAAAAATGTTGACATTTTTTGTAGATACAGGTCTCACTTTGTTGTCCAGGCTGGTCTCCAACTCCTGGATTCAAGCTGTCCTCCTACCTTGGCCTACCAAAGTGCTGGGATTACAGGCGTGAGCCACTGCACCCAGCCAAGTGTATTATATTTTTAAGCACTGGGATACTCCAGCGTGACATTAGCAAACTGTATAGTTATTAAAAGAATGAAGTAGAGAGCATATATTCAGGGCATTTTGAATCTATGCTCCAGAGAAAAAGTAAATTATGAAAAAAATTAGGCTGGGCACAGTGGCTCATGCTTATAATTCCAGCACTTTAGGAGGCCAAGGCAGGTGGATTGTTTGAGCCCAGAAGTTCGAGACCAGCCTAGGCAACATGGCAAAACCCATCTCTACAAAAAATACAAAAATTAGCCAGGAGTGGTAGCATGCACCTGTGGTCCTAGCTACTCCAGAGGCTAAGGTGGGAGGATCGCTTGAGTCTGGGAGGTTGAGGCTGCAGTGAGCCATGATCGCACCACTGCACTCCAGCCTGGGTGAGACAGAGCGAGACTCTGTCTCCCAAATAAATAAATAAATAAATAAATAAATAATGAGGTAGATTTCGAGATGCTGACATGAAAAGATTTCCAAACTATTACTAGAAAATGCAAAAATCACCTTTTACCTGAATCCCAAACACAAGGCAGTTTGTTCATGTCAAGTGAATACAGGTATATAGTTAGGGTGTGGGGAGAATAACCATATTAACATATTTTAAATTAATTTATAAAAGCAGTTCATTGTTGCCCCAAATAAAAATGTTTTCCTCTGTAGTTTTATATAAGCAAATTTTGTAATTACAAAATAAACACAGCTCATTATTTGGTCCAAATAGGTGGAAAATATCAGAAAGAAACAAGTTTCAAGTTATCTTATATTGGGAACATATATTCAGGGCAACTTGAATATGTGTTTCCCAGGTTGCAGTCCTCTATTTTGGCCCAAATAAACTCTCTCCACACACACACACACACACACACACAAATAAACTCTCTCTCCACACACACACACTCTTCTTTTTTTTTTTTTTTTTGAGAAAGAGTCTCACTCTGTCACCAGGCTGGAGTACAACTGCGTGATCTCAGCTCACTGCAACCTCCACCTCCCGGGTTCAAGCAATTCTCCTGCCTCAGCCTCCCAAGTAGCTGGGACTGCAGGCGCGCACCACCACGCCCAGCTAATTTTTGTATTTTTAGTAGAGACAGGGTTTCACCTTGTTGGCCAGGATGGTCTCAATCTCCTGACCTCGTGATCTGCCTGCCTCAGTCTCCCAAAGTTCCGGGGCTACAGGTGTGAGCCACCATGCCTGGCTACGTATTTTTCTTCCATTAAACAGTATTTAAAATCGTGAAAACCTACCAAACAAAAGTGAACCTTGGGAATAGAAAAATTTTACATTTAGAGTAATTGGCTTTGCTATTATTTGAAGATCCAGAATAACACAGTGTTACAGAAACATCCCCATCGAAAGCATTTCTAAGGTTCATGCCTCTGGGAAAAGACATCATCTTTGACTCCTTGCAAATAATACACCAAATATTTTAATTTTTAGTTATCCGAAGGAATATATAGTGGAAATGGTTATGATTAAAATACAGAAGATTTGCAGCCGGGCGCGGTGGCTCATGCCTGTAATCCCAGCACTTTGGGAGGCCAAGGCGGGTGGATCACGAGATCAGGAGATCAAGACCATCCTGGCTAACACGGTGAAACCCCATCTCTATTAAAAATACAAAAAATTAGCCTGGCGTGGTGGCAGGTGCCTGTAGGCCCAGCTACTCGGGAGGCTGAGGCAGGAGAATGGCGTGAACCCAGGAGGTGGAGCTTGCAGTGAGTGAGCCGCCCCACTGCACTCCAGTCTGGGCGACGGTGCAAGACTCCATCTCAAAAAACAACCAGAAGATTTGCATAAACTTGCCTTCTCAGTCTAATGACTGATGAAATGACTAATGAACTGAAAAAGTTACTGACCTCAGAGGCTCTGAAGATTTAGGAAAATTGTCAGTGAACACTGAAAACTTCAATACATATATTTAGTATTTATTTGTAAAGTTCTGACCTTGAAAGCCACATAACAGTCTCTTTATGATTATTTTCATGTAATGCATATAATATTATCATTATATATGTTCCACTACTCATGATTTTTTTCCAAAAATTTAACACTGAGAGCCTGGTCCAGTACAAAGTAAAGCAAAAGAGTTACATGCTGTTGTTCCATCAGCCTTAGAAAAATGTGATGATTAGTGAAGTAATTACAAATCTATTTCAGGCTTCAAAGATATAAAATACAGTTGCCCTAATCCCATTTTCGTCGTTTATTTTCTAAAATGTTAGCATACTTGAAAATCGGATTAAAATGTATTATTGAATATTTTCTTAATTGCTTGTCTACAAAGTTTTCTTCCCACATTGTGGGTTATTTTCATATTTACTAAAACAGTTACAGGAAAACAACTGCCCTTTCCTAAATGTCCCACTTCTGATGACAAAAACGGATACTCAGTTTCATATTTTATATTCTAACAAACTACCTTAGCTAGCCCAGCTATTTATTTTACCACTTTTGGAAGGTTTCCAATTAGCCATTTCTCATAGAGATACCCAACTCAAAAATTACACATGTAACTTCCTAGCAAATTTCTAGAAAAACGAGGGAAAAGTAAAATTTTCTCGTAAGTTAAAGCCCAAAGTCTAATACTTAATTTTTCTTTTTTTTTTTTTTGATACAGAGTTTCGCTCTTGTTGCCCAGGCTGGAGTGCAGTAGCATGATATCGGCTCACTGCAACCTCCACCTCCTGCGTTCAAGTGATTCTCCTGCCTCAGCCTCCCAAGTAGCTGGGATTACGGGTGCCCGCCACCACGCCCAGCTAATTTTTGTATTTTTAATAGTGACGGGGTTTCGCCATGTTGGTCAGGCTGGTCTCAAAGTCCTGACCTCAGATGATCCACCCGCCTTGGCCCCCCAAAGTGCTGGGATTACAAGCGTGAGCCACCGCACCCACCCAACTAATACTTAATTTTAAATATATAATCCGTGCAGCTAGTGTTGTTTCTCAACACGCAACTCTTGTTTATGTTAAAAGAGCTAAAAAAAAATTACATGTAACATTAACAAAAACCACCAACTGTCCATTTATGAGTTTAAACAGTCTTCAGAACTTCAAATTTTAAGTTTTTTTTTGTTTGTTTGTTTGTTTGTTTTTGAGACGGAGTCTCCCTCTGTCGCCCAGGCTAGAGTGCAGTGGCGCGATCTTGGCTCACTGCAAGCTTCGCCTCCCGGGTTCAAGCGATTCTCCTGCCTCAGCCTCCCGAGCAGCTAGGACTACAGGCGCCCGCTACCATGCCCGGCTAATTTTTGTATTTTTAGTAGAGACGGGATTTCACCGTATTGGCCAGGCTGGTCTAGAACTCCTGACCTCGTGATCCGCCCGCCTCGGCCTCCCAAAATGCTGGGATTACAGGCGTGAGCCACCGCGCCCGGCCGGTAATAGCAAATTTTTAAAGTGAGATAGGATATTTCAAATATGAGGACTCTGGAAAGAACTGTTACCTCCAAAGAATCGTTGTTTACACCATAATACCACTCTCTCCAATGTCCATGGCTCTCTGGAGATTTTGCCAGTTCTATCACTGCATTGTTTGAAGAAATGCTAATCACAGGTTCTGTGGTACTCAATTTATTCTCTGGAGCAAATTGCAAAAAGAAGGAATAAACTAAGTCTTGTGCGGAGAAGCGTAATTTGTACCAGAGGGGATTCAAATCTCCTTGAAGACTTTGCGGCTGGATCCGAGGCACCTGAATGAGCAGAGTCAAGGTTTCTTTGTCCTGATTACACAGTAACGGAGGACACAAAGGCTCCCCGCTCTTGGTCCCGGGACCACACATGGCGCAGGCTGAGCGCTCGCCGCCCGTGCCCTCCGACTCCTCGCGCGTTTCCACACTGCTATCTCCGCGCGCACTCTCTCTTCCCGCAGAAGAACCCCACGCCAGGCTCCGGGAGGACAAACAAGGGGAGCCTCCGCCACCAGGTGAGTTTTCTCCTCCAGGAGATGGCTCCTCCACGCTGCCCGGCGGTGACCCCGCGTGCCTGCTCAAGTCCTGCTCCCCCGGCTTGGGGACACGCTCCTCTCCAGCTGCGGCCGGCGGAGGCGCCACCTCCGGGTCGCCCAGGGTGGTGACCCCGGAGCCCGCAGCCCCAGCCACGCAGGTATCGTGGCCTCCGTCCTCGGCGCGACTCCCCGCGGGTCCCGCCTCCCCCTCGCGAGCGGAAGCGCAGGCCTGGCCGTCAGTTCCGGACCGGTCCGCGGACTCTTCCGGCGCGGCGGCGGCGACGGTGACAGCGGGCTCCCGGCGCGCGGCCGGCAGCACCACTGGCAGCGTAACCACCAGCTGCCGCCGGGCCTTGTTGAATTGTGCCTTGCCGCGGCCATCGTCCACTGGGTACGGGAGCGAGAGCCGCAGCCGATAGTCAGGTTTCCTCGAGTCGAGGCACAGCAGCTTTCTCGTGACCTCCAGCGCCGCCTGCTCGGCCGAGCGCAACAGCGGCAGTTCGATGGTGATCACCAGCTCATGGGGCACGGGGCTCGGGGCTGAGTCCCTGGAGCAGCGGTAATCCTGGAGGTCCACGTGGTGGCGCTGCACCACGCTGTAGCGAGGCTCGGTGGGGGCGGGCTGCAAGGCCGCTTCCGGAGGGGAGGGCGGCCGGGGCCCGGGGGCTGCCGGGTACTGGTAAGGGTAGGGGAAGTCCGGGAGAGGACCCTTCGGCTCCCCGTCAGGCCTTGCGGGGATGACCCCGGGCAGGGGCGTGCGCAGCACCGCAGCCTCTGGGGTCCCCTTATACTTGGCCTTCAGGGTCTTGGCATTCCTGCGGTCCAGCTTCACGCCGAACTGCTTCTCGACGGCCTCCAGGGCCGTAGCGTCCAGCATCTGGCGGAAGCCCTCGTGCCGCCGGGCCAGCGCAAGCGCGTCTGGATGGAAGACCACGTCGTAGACCATGTAGCGGCTGGTGCTGCGCCCCGCGTACTCGCGGCCGGGCGCCAGGCTGTAGGGCAGGGACCAGTGGCTGCCAGGAGCTGCGCCCCGGTCGCCACCGGAGCCGGGCCGGCTGCTGGGCGCGCCCACCAACGCGTTGCTGCAGACGTTCACAAAGCAGCGCCGCGCCCCGTCCAGGCTGGTGCGCAGCACATGGCCGGGCTCCGGGTGCACGAACCGCACTTCCACCCCGCGCTCACGCTCTAGCGCGGTGATCTCCGCCTCGTAGCGCCGCCGGTTCTCCGGATCGGTGAGCTCCTCGGCGTACTGGGAGAACATTCGCCGGAACTCCGGGTCCTGGAAGGCGGAGGTGAGCCGCTGAACCTCCTCTCCGCTCAGGTCCAAGTCCTCCAGCGACGAGGAGGCCGCCGCTTTGGCCATACTGTCCTATGGCTCCTCGCCCTCGGGCCAAAGGGGATCAGTCTGACACTGGGTTGGGGGATCCGCCTCAGAGTCTCTGGGCAGCGGACAGTGACGCGGTGGAGGTCGGTAACGGCTGGAAAATTGAGCCTTGAGCAGCGCGTGCTTGTTGTCATAGTTACACCACTAACATTCGGGAGGAGGGGTAGAGATCATGGTGGAATAGGCCGGGCGCGGTGGCTCAGGCCTGTAATCCCAGCACTTTGGGAAGCCTAGGCGGGCGGATCACGAGGTCAGGAGATCGAGACCATCCTGGCTAACACGGTGAAACCCCGTCTCTACTAAAAATACAAAAAATTAGCCGGGCATGGTGGCGGGTGCCTGTAGTCCCAGCTACTCGGAAGGCTGAGGCAGGAGAATGGCGTGAAACCCAGGAGGCAGAGCTCTTGCAGTGAGCCAAGATCGCGCCACTGCACTCCGGCCTGGGCGACAGAGCAAGTCTCTCAAGGAAATCATGGTGGAATAGTGGAAATGCCAGAAATAGCCCTCTTAGATTCCTCAAACCAACCCACCACCGTACTTTGTTTTGTTTTTCTTTTTTTGAGACAGAGTCTCGCTCTGTCACCCAGGCTGGAGTGCAGTGGCGCAGTTTCGGCTCACTGCAAGCTCCGCCTCCCAGGTTCACGCCACTCTCCTGCCTCAGCCTCCCGAGCAGCTGGGACTACAGGCGCCTGCCACCACGCCCAGCTAATGTTTTGTATTTTTACTAGAGACAGGGTTTCACCGTGTTAGCCAGGATGGTCTCGATCTCCTGACCTCGTGATCCGCCCGCCTCGGCCTCCCAAAGTGCTGGGATTACAGGCGTGAGCCACCATGCCCGGCTACTTTCTCTGTTATATAGATTCCTATGCCATGGTGTAGTTACTTCTGCAGAATAACTATTGTAACTGTCATAATTTCCAGCATTACGTACATTATCCCATTCATTGTTCACACCACTTGAAGATAAAAACCTCATCCCCATTCCACAAACAAGAAGATGGGACCTGAGAAGTTGGACCAAGGTCACAGAGCCAGTGTATTCAACAGGCGAATCCAAACCTGTTTATCTGCCTTTTTTCACTTTGCTAAACCAACATTTCAATCTTTTTCGTTGTTATTGAAATAGTCTCACTCTGTCTCCCAGGCTGGCATGCAGTGGTGGGATCTCGGCTCACTGCAACCGTAGCCTCCCGGGTTCAAGCAATTCTCCTGTCTCAGCCTCCCAAGTAGCTGAGATTACAGGCGCCTGCCACCACGCCCGGCTAATTTTTGTATTTTTAGTAGAGATGGGGTTTCACCATGTTGGCCAGGCTGGTCTTGAACTCCTGACCTCAGGTGATCTGCCCTCCTCGACCTCTCAAAATGCTGGGATTACAGGCGTGAGCTACGGCGCCCGGCCAACATTTCAATCTCAGTGTTCCTCCTTTGCATTTTCTGGCGATTCCACTATCATATTTACCCAGTTAAAACTCATTTGGGGCAAGACATATGGGCAGGCTATTCATAAACAATTACCAGTGGCCCGTGAACATATAAAACTAACTTCATTAATAATAAAAATGCAAATATACCACATTTAAACTACCAAAATAGCAAAATTCTTACTGTATTTCCTTGGGGTGGGAGTAGACTTTAGTAAAATCTTTCTAGAGAGCAGTTTTGCAATTGTATCAACACCATTTATTCATTTATGTATGTATGTACATATTTTTGAGACAGGGTCTCTGTTGCCCAGGCTGGAGTGCAGCTTCAACCTCCTGGGCTCAAGCAGTCCTCCTGCCTCAACCTCCCAAGTAACTGGGACTACAGGCATGTGCTACCATGCCTGGCTAATTTTTTTAGTTTTTGTAGAGATAGGGTTCTCAGTATGTTGCCCAGGCTGGTCTCCAACTCCTGGATTCAAATGATCCTAACACCTCGGCCTCCCAGAGTGCTGGGATTATAGGATTACAGGCATGAGCCACCACACCAGGTCCAAAACCTTTTTTTTTTTTTTTTTTTTTTTTTTGAGGCTGTCTCACTCTGTTACCCAGGCTGGAGTGCAGTGGTGCAGTCTTGGCTCACTGCAACCTCCGCCTCCCGGGTTCAGGCAATTCTCCCTGCCTCAGCCTCCCAGGTAGCTGGGATTACAGTGACTCACCACCACGTCCGGCTAAGTTTTGTATTTTTAGTAGGGATGGGATTTCACCATGTTGGCCAGGCTGGTCTCCCACTCTTGACCTCATGTGATCTGCCCACCTCAGCCTCCCAAAGTGCTAGGATTACAGGCATGAGCCACCGCGCCCGGCCTAAAACCTTTCTAATGTGCATATTTTTTTGACCCAAATGCCCTTAGAGTATTTGACACAATACTCTTAGAACATTCTCAGGGTGACATCATTTATGATTCTAAAGGTTTGAGAAGAATCTACAAATTCAACAATGGAACTGATTGAGCAGGTTTTGGTAGAGCCACGCAACAGAGTTTTGTGCAACCATTCAAAATGATCATATGGAAGTATATTTATTTACTGGAGTAATTATTTATTCATTGGTAATTGGTTAATTCAGTGATCATTTTTCTATTCTCAGCAACATTTAACACAGTTGATGTTGGCATTACCTCAGTGACAAGACACTTTCCAGATTTCTCTTCTGTCTCATCACTCTCATAGTTTTGCTCTGTAGGTATCTACTTCTTTTCAACTTCTACATGGAAATGCCCCAAAACTGGGACCCAATCTCTTACCCATCTATACTCTCCTTCAGAAATATATTTACACTCACAAATACTTGTCTTAGACTCAGATTTTACACTCCTATATTCAGCTGCACGTTTGAGGTGTCCATTTGAGTGATTAATGCATAAGCTACTCAGGCTTGAAATGACCAAGATCAGAACTCCTGACTCCTCTTTTCCCAAACCACTGCCTTATCTTATGGTCTCTTGGAAGCATTCAAAGCAGTTGACTGCCCCTTCGAAACACATTTTTCTCATATTTTGCAGAACTCCAAGCTCTCCCATTTTCCTCCTCCTTTATGCTCCTGCCAGTTCTGCAAATGTGGGAGTCACCCAAGGCTTTGTTCATCAGCCCTCTTACCTAATCACATTTCTTCCAAGATGTCTTATCCAAGCCCATAGTTTTAAATGCCATCTGTGTTCAAATTAGTCCTTTCAACAGATATTTATTGTGTGCTTATTGCACTTATTATATAGGTAATTAACAAAGATGTGAAGCAGTTGCATTGCTTTTTTTTTTGAGACAGAGTCTTGCTCTGTCGCCTAGACTGGGGTGCTTTGGTGCGATCTTGGCTCACTGCAACCTCCGCCTCCTGGGTTCAAACAATTCTCCTGCCTCAGCCTCCCAAGTAGCTGGGATTGCAGGCACCTACCACTGCGCCCAGCTAATTTTTGTATTTTTTAGTAGAGATGGGATTTCACCATGTTGGTCAGGCTGGTCTCCAACTCCTGAGCTCAGGTGATCCGCCCACCTCGGCTTCCCAAAGTGCTGGGATTACAGGCACAAGCCACCATGCCCAGCCAGCAATTGCACTTTCATATCCTGGGAGTATATATTGGAACACTGTTAACATAAGGCTTACGACAATGAAATTCTCCCAGATACACATTCAACAGAAACACATATCCCCACCAAAACACATGTACTACAATGTGTGTATTCATAGCGGCACTATTTCATAGTTGACAAATTCTGGAAGCAACCCAAATTCTCATTCATAGTAGAATGGATAAATGTAAATATCCACCCACACAATGCACTACTCAACAGTATAGATGAGTATCATTAACATAATGGTGCTTGAAAGAAACCAGATGTAAAATAATACATATGACTCTGTCATATAATAGACAAAACATGGCAAAATAAATCTGTTAAGCCAAGCTAGTGATGGCCATGTTGGGAGAGCTTCTGGGTGAGGGTCTGTTAATCTTGGTTACATTGGGTGTGCAATTTGTGAAATTCATTGTGCTGTACACTGACAGTAGATTTTATGTATCTTATACTTTTAGAGTTAAAAAATGTACTTTTTTTTTTTTTGAGACAGAGTCTCCCTTTCTTATCTAGGCTGCAGTGCAGTGGCACAATCTCAGCTCATTGCAACCTCCGCCTCCCAGGTTCAAGCAGTTCTCCTGCCTCAACCTCCCGAGTAGCTGGGATTACAGATGCCCACCACCACGCCCGGCTAATTTTTCTATTTTTAGTAGAGACGGGGTTTCACCACGTTGGCCAGGCTGCTGTCAAACTCCTGACCTCAGGTGATCCACCCTCCTCGGCCTCCCAAAGTGCTGGAATTACAGGAATGAGCCACCTTGCCTAGCCTAAAAAAAAGAAAAAAAAAAAAAAAAAAAAAAAACTTTGCCCTCGTGGATCTCATCTGGGGTGAGACTAGTGACTCCAAAATGGTATCTCCAGTTCTACCTGACCACTGAGCTCCAAGAGACTCACATGCCACTGCCCCGCAGTTATCCACCTGGATGTTTGATGGGCATCTCACATTAACAATTCTACGTAGAAATCTTGACTTTTATATCTAACTTGTTCTGTCCCCAGTTGCACTAAATAATACCGCCTACCCAGCTACTTAAACCTAAAACATAAGCTGATTCCTCTTTCCCTCACCCTGCTGCCATTCAGTTACATAGTCCTGTTGTCTCTTCTTGTACACTCTAAATATATCCACTTCTATTTCTGCTCTGAGCCACCATCATCTCCATCGCAGACTTGTGCAATAGCTTCCAATCGGTCTCTTCAGCTCTTCCCTTCTGACAATCTCTTTTCCACACAGTTGCTTTAGTGATCTTTAAAATCAAATCAACTTACATCATTACCTGCTGAAAACCTAGTAACTTCATATCCAAGTTCCTTATGTGTGTCTACACTTAATCCCTAACACACTTCATATTCACCATCTAGTTTTCTTCCCCAATCAGTCTAATGTCAGAATACTCTTGACTCCTGTGCAGCCTGGGCACAGGCCACTGAACCTCAAGACCTTAAATGATGTCACCTTAGTGACTCCCTGCAACATGCTTCTCCCACCTCCAACACCTCATATAAAATGGCCAGCATTGTTTTTTGTTGTTCTTGTTTTGAGATGGAGTTTCACTCTGTCACCCAGGCTGGAGTGCAGCAGCGCGATGGCAGCTCACTGCAACCTCTGCCTCCCGGGCTCAAGCAATTCTCTTGCCGCAGCCTCCAAGCAGCTGGGACTAAAGGCATGCATCACCATGACCAGCTAATTTTTTTGTGTGTGTGTTAGTAGCGATGGGGTTTTCTCCATATTGGCCAGGCCGGTCTTGAACTCCTGACCTCAAGTGATCTGCCTGCCTTGGCCTCCCAAAGTGCTGGGATGACAGCCATGAGCCACCATGCTTGGCTTTTTTTTTTAACCATGGTTTGCATTTGGTATTTTCTTGTTATAAGGTATGGCTCTCCCCATTTGAAAAGGTAAGCATCATGAAATCTAGGACCCTGCCTTTCTGGTTTACCACTGGATTCTCTGATGTCTAGAACATTACTGGGCAGGCAGATGAATGAATATAGTAAAGAAAAAAGCAAGTTTAGTATGTATAGTATGATCCCAAAATATTTTTATAGAGAAAAATCTGGAACCACATTTACCAAAATATTAACAATATTTCTGATAGTGGAATTGTAGGTTGTTATAACTTTTTCGTTATGCTTGCTTACATTTTATAATTTTCTATGAACTTTAGTAAGTCTTAGAATACCCTACCGTTAGGTTTTAAAGCTTTGCATCTAAAATAGCTTTGAGACATAAAGATGAGTTCCAAAAGGTTTAAAGCACCTGAGGGATGTGTAAAATTGCGCTCTTTTCTATTATAACCCTGAGGTCAGTGAGCATAACCAAGGATTAATTGTCAACTTATTTTCACTCACCTTTGTAACATCAAAATTCTGGACGTTTGACCTTAAAAAAGGCATTTCCAAACATGAATACATGAACACACCATACTTCTCAAAGGACAACAAACTACAACTGGTTGTTTAGAAGTGATAATGGCCTTTAGGGATCCCGAACCCTCTGAAATTATGTGTAGGGGCAGGCTCATGTGGGGTTTGGGGACATGGGTCTCAGTAGAGGCCCATAGGGCCCATAGCTTTCATTAGATTCTCTGAGGGTTCCTGCCCTCTGCTTTGCCAAGTTTCTTACTATTCTTCTCTTTCCCTGAAGAATCTCTTTGGGAAAAGACAGTGTACAGTTGTGGAAGAGCCCCCTTGCGCAAAACAAATGTTCTCTTGCCTAAAATTCATCCATTAAGGAAAGCTATCCTTAAAAAAAAATGGGCCAGGCGCAGTGGACCACACCTATAATCCCAGCACTTTGGAAGGCCGAGGTGAGTGGATCACCTGAGGTCAGGAGTTCAAGACCAGCCTGGCCAACATGGTAAAACATCACCTCTACTAAAAATGCAAAAATTAGCCAGGTGTGGTGGCAGGCGCCTGTAATCCCAGCTACTTGGGAGGCTGAGGCAGGAGAATCTCTTGAACCCGGGAAGCTGAGGTTGCAGCGAGCCATGATTGCACCATTGCATTCCAGCCTGGGCGACAAGAGTGAAACTCCGCCTCAAAAAAAAAAAAAAAAAAAAAAAATTAATGCCTTTTGGAGGGAGAAGTGCCTAGGTATTGAGCCATTATCAGTTATTAACCCCTTTGTGCAAACTCTCTTATCCTATCCTTCCGCAAATACTGCATTTGCTCTCTTCAGATGCCATTTGCTCTATTTATTGGGAAGTAGAGGTCCAGAGTAGATGGCTGAGACCTACTGACTTAAGTGAGATACTGTGATAGCACATGCCAGATCCTAATACATAACAAACAGCTTCATGAGACAAAACTTAATGCACTGGAATTTTCTATTCTGCCATGACTCATTAATATTTCAACCCACTGATCAGTTTGACCTTCAGTCTGAAACACTGCTCAAGATAAATGATCTTGTATAGCTTCAGTAGCATGTTCAGTAAGGAAGTAGACGAAGGCAGGACAATACCATGCTGGTGAGGCGCCTGGACTCCAGTCAGATAACCCAGCATCAACTCTGCTGTGACCCTTACCAGCTGTGTGACTTTGGGCAACTTATTTAACCTACCTATGCCTGTTTTCTTCATGTATAACTAAAGGTAATAGTGAACCTAATGAGGATTAAATTGCGCAATGAATAAGCACTTACCACAGTGCCTAGCATAGTAAACATTTAATACACGTATTAAAGAATTGGAGCAATGGTCTTGCAACCTTTTCCACAACCCCCCCAGCCCTTTAATTCAGAAAACCTGCCTAAAAATGAAGCCCAAAGTGTAAGCACAATAAAAACAATAAAAGTGGAGCCTTTGAATAGAGTGGGTAGGAGCCTTGGCTCCAGAGAAAACGCATATATGTGCATAGGATCAGAATGAAATGTCCCATTTTAAGTTTAACTTCCCTGCTCTGAGCTACCACCACCATTACAAGAGGACACTAAATTTCACAGATGGTGGTGAATGACTGGGACTCACCTGATTTTGCTTAATAAGGATCTCTTATGGACCACAAAATTAAATTCCTATGCCTGTAAGGCAGGGAAAACAGTTCATGAGCACAATCCAATCTGTAAGCATGTCTTCTTGGTTGCAAACTGCAGTTTAAATTAGTGCTTGCGAAGTCAGGATATTGTACCGAAAAATCCAGATTTCTCTAAAATGGCCCCATAGGCCTGGTTTCCTGCATGGCTGCCCCTGGCTGAAGAATGCTTCATTCGGTCTGTCCAGTCTCTGGCATTCTGTGGTTTCCCTACAGAAACCACGTGTTTGCTTTTTTTATAGTAGAGAAATCTTACCACTATCTTTGTGTGTTAACAATCTGGCTCCTGCTTTGAGGTGCACCTTCACTTAATGGTGCCTCGTAAACAGATTGCAGCAGTGAGATCAGCCGGGCTTCAGCTGATTAAACACCCAGTTGGGAACACCCAGCTGGGAACACACTGTCTCTGTTCTTTACTAAAGCAAAGTCCACTCTTTCACACCGGCTCCTCTGCTGTCCTATCTTACAGACCTTGGCTTTCTTTTCCATCTCTGGACGATGTTGATCCTCACCTGGTTCTAGTTCCTGCCTTACCTTATTCTAATATTGATGGCCTGCTTCTGGCAATTTACACTGCCTTGTTTCACTTCACTTCATCTTGTTTAACCCCTAAATGCACCCTACTTTCACTGTGTTCTTGAAAAGATCTCAAAATACCTCTGCTTTAATTATAGAAGCAATTATGTATCCAGTGAATGAGAGGACACCTTGATTTCAATTTCCATTTATAAACTTCTGCCCATCATCATTCATATTTAGCTCTGTGAGTCTCATAACTGGATCAGCAGCCTTGCATGTCTATTTTACTGCCACTTTCTAGGCCCAAACTGTTTAAATTTATGTCTTGATTTCATCTTTAAACTTTGATTTTACCAGGTTATTCTTGAAATTAAAGTTAAACCTTACTCTTCTAACATTAGGCCCCTTCTAACATTCTTCCAATTTTCCATCCCCAAACCACATATCAGATTGTCATGTTCTCTTTGCTGCTAAATTAACTAACTTATCACTGCATTCATATTAAATTTCCTTGAGGAATTTCCCTTTCACTGTGTCATTTTTATATTTTTTTATTAGTACCTTTTCTCTGAAAAGCTAATTCTCTTTGAAAGCAATGTCTTCCAGTCCAGGCTCTTTGTAATTTTTTTTTTTTTTTTGAAACAGAGTCTCACTGTGTCGCCCAGGCTGGAGTGCAGTGGCCTGATCTCAGCTCACTGCAACCTCTGCCTCCCAGGCTCAAGTGATTCTTTCATCTCAGCCTCCCAAGTAGCTGGGACTACAGGCGTGTGCTATCACACCCGACTAATTATTGTATTTTGGGGGGTTTTTTGTCTTTTTTTTTTTTTTTTTTTTTTTTTGAGATGGAGTCTCTCTGTCGCCCAGGCTGGAGTGCAGTGGCGCGATCTCGGCTCACTGCAACCTCTGCCTCCCAGGTTCAAGCGATTCTCCCTGCACTCTAGTCTGGGTGACAGAGCTAGACTCTGTCTCCAAAAAAAAAAAAAAAAGTATATACATATCCACATATTTTTATTTCTTTCTCTTTTTTTGACAGAGTCTCGCTCTGTCACCCAGGCTGGAGTACAATGGCACAATCTTGGCTCACCGCAACCTCCGCCTCCCAGGTTCAAGTGATTCTCCCTGCCTCAGCCTCCCGAGAAGCTGGGATTACAGGCGCCCGCCACCATGCCCAGCTAATTTTTGTATTTTTTTTTTTAGCAGAGATGGGGTTTTGCTACCTTGGCTAGGCTGGTCTCGAACTCCTGACCTCAGGTGATCCACCCGCCTTGGCCTCCCAAAGCACTGGGATTACAGGCGTGAGCCACTGCGCCTGGCCCCCATATATTTTTCTTAAAAGACTATGCAGAAAATATTTTTCCTAGAAAACTTTCTCAAGTATACCATCATATTTATCACTTAGTATCAAAATTTCACAAAATACAAATTTAAGCAGAACATCCTAAAGTTTACCATAATTTTATTGTAATATCAGAATCACATAAGATATACAGTTAAGCAGAAAACTGATGAATTTTCTTCAGATGATCTTTAAGAATCTCAAAAGCCTTGAAGTTTGCTGAAAATAGAAAAAAAAATTAAATATTTGGAAACCTAAGTTGTATACTTACTAATAGTTGTAGTTAATTTTTTTTAAATAGGTATAGTTAATTGATTTTTAAAAATAGGTCAATACATACATACTGTTTCAAATTCAAAAGGAGACTCTAAAAAATAAGTCATTCTCATGCCCCCTTTTCTGCTCCCAAAAAGCAAATGTATGTCTTTTTTTTTTTTTTTTTTTTCCGAGAGGGAGTCTCACTCTGTCGCCCAGGCTGGAGTGCAATGGCGTAATCTCGGTTCACCGCAACCTCTGCCTCCTGGGTTCGAGTGATTCTCCTGCCTCAGCCTCCTGAGTAGCTGAGATTATAGGCACTTGCCACCATGCCCGGCTAATTTTTGTATTTTTAGTAGAGACGAGGTTTCACCATGTTGGACAGACTGGTCTTGAACTCCTGACCTCAGGTGATCCACCCGCCTCAGCCTCCCCAAAAGTGCTAGGATTAGAGGCATGAGCCACCGCGCCCAGCCAACAACTATATGTCCTTTATAAAGGTAGACTAATTTAAAAAAAAAGTAGCCGGGCACGGTGGCTCACGCCTATAATCCCAGCACTTTGGGAGGCAGAGGCGGGTGGATCACCTGAGGTCAGGAGTTCGAGACCAGCCTGACCAACTTGGAGAAACCCCATCTGTACTAAAAATAAAAAATTAGCCAGGTATGGTGACGCATGCCTGTAATCCCAGCTACTCGGGAGGTTGAGGCAGGAGAATCTCTTGAACCCAGAAGGCGGAGGTTGCAGTGAGCTGAGATTGCGCCATTGCACTCCAGCCTGGGCAACAAGAGCAAAACTCCATCTCCAAAAAAAAAAAAAAAGTATTCTAATCATATATAAGCACATGTATATGTGGGCTTATGCTTTAAAAACACATACAGAAGTGATAGGATATTATGCATACTTTCTACACCTTTTTTCCATTAGTAGTAAATACATTATCTATATTTACTTCTTTGAGGCTTAGAAATTTAAGTAAATCAGAAAGTTCTGAATAAGTACAAATATTTAGATATATATACATTTTTAAAATTTCTTGGTATAAAAACTGCAGTAAAAAGGCTGGGCGCAGTGGCTCATGCCTGTAATCCCAGCCACTTTGGGAGGCCAAGACCGGTGGATCACCTGAGGTCAGGAGTTTGAGACCAGCCTGGCCAACATGGTGAAACTCCATCTCTACTAAAAATACAAAAAATCAGCCAGGCGTGGTGGCATGTGCCTGTGATCCCAGCTACTTGGGAGGCTGAGGCAGGAGAATCGCTTGAACCCAAGAGATGGAGGTTGCAGTGAGCCAAGACTGTGCCACTGCACTCTAGCCTGGGCAACAGAGCAAAACTCCGTCTCACAAAAAAAAAAAAAAAAAAACAAACACTGCAGTAAAAAGCCAGCTGTACCTATACATGATGTACCTACTTGTATGCATAGGCTTAAGTATACCTATAGGATAAATTCCTAAAAGTGGAATTGTTGGTGTAGGCATTAATAAATCTTGTCAAATTGCCCTCCATAAAGGTTTTTGCCATTTTTCATTCTGACCAACTACATGTGAGAATGTGTATTTCCTCCAAAACATCACCAATATTGTGTTTTTAAATAAAACTACTTGAAAGTCATGTTTAAACAGGGTTAATTTTATCAACTTTGACTACATTTCTGTGATTAATTCCACAATATGATTTCACAAATATTCTAACAGAAGGCTTCTTAGGAGAAACTAAGTGGCAAGAAGACCAGATTATTTCAATATATCTTGAAACTTTTCTGTTTTCCTAAAACATAAACTTACATCAGTTTGTTTGATCTAGCATTGAAAAGATTCCCCAGTTACCAATACAAAAATTATAGTTTGGAAATTATGTCAAGGCTTTCAGCATCTGAGGCCACAGCAGATAAAGGAAGCAACTATTTCAGTGGACAAAGAGTGAGCATCAACTGCAAGTACCATGAGACAGGGTACTTGACAGCTGTCATCCAGGCTGGAGTGCAGTGTGGACCAATCACAGTTCACTGCAACCTCTGACTCCCGAGCTCAAGTGAGCTCAAGTGATCTTCCCACCTCAGTCTCCCCAGTAACTGGGACTACAGGCGTGGGCCACCACACCCAGCTAATTTTTTGTATTTTTTTGTAGAGAACAGGCCTTGCCATGTTGCCCAGGCTGATCTTAAACTCCTGACTTAAGTCATCTGCCTGCCTTGGCCTCCCAAAGTGCTGGATTACAGGTGTGAGCCACCATAAATGGCTGCAGACTGTTTTATGTCTACAAGTTTTATGCCAAATGTTATTTCAGTAAAAGACATTCTAACAGTGGATAAGACTGTATGCTCCAGGCTGACAGCCCTCAGAGTTGACTTAGTCCTGGGGTCACAAAATCAAGTGCCCTCAGGATATCCAGCGTAGACAAGTGGGCTGGAAAAGAGCCACAGCGCCTGGCCTCCTTTTTAATTTTATATTTATAAGCATGTTTTGAAAATTATTCATTTTGTATTCACTTTTATTTTAAATAAATATGTTAATTCCAAAAAGAAAAAGACAACTGGGCTGTGTTCAAGATTATATTCTCTGACAATAACCTGGAGAGGAGTTACTTGATTTGGTCAGTTGCTTTTTTTGTTGGTTTTTTTTTTTTTTTTTTTTTGAGATAGAGTCTCACTCTGTTGCCCAGGCTGGAGTGCAGTGGCGCCATCTCTGCTCACTCAACCTGTACCTCTCAGGTTCAAGCAATTCTCCTGCCTTAGCCTCCTTCTCCTGAGTAGCTGGGATTACAGGCACACGCCACCACACCCGGGTAATTTTTGTATTTTTAATAAAGACGGGGTTTCACCATGTTGGTCAGGCTGGTCTCAAACTCCTGACCTCGTGATCCACACACCTCGGCCTCCCAAAGTCCTGGGATTACAGGCATGAGCCACCATGCCCTGCCTGGTCACTTGTTCTTAACCAGTGGTGGGAACTTTTTCAAAATATAGTTATCTGAGAAATCACATGTTAGGATGCCTGAAATTACAGGAAATAATATTTAAAATGCCTATTCTTTACAATTAGAAAGTCATTTGATGAGTCTGGGGCAAAATCCTAACTTAACATTTTTAACAAGGACCCCAGAGGATTCTGATGTGGGTGATCTATGTAGATCACCCTGTGAAAACTACTACCCACTAGGTGATTATTTTCTTCTTTCTCAAGACCTGTCCGTAACTCCAACCCTATACCATCACCAAACTCACACACAGCTCCCTCACTGTCAATTTAAGGGAAAGTACCTAAGAAGCAACCATACGTAGGGCAGTACTGACCTCTCAGTAGAGTGAGACCATCGTCAGGAGTTGGCCTGTAAGAGAACTAGCTCACCTCCACAGCTGGCCTGAGATTTCCCCCAGAAAACAGTTCTTGATCTATTTCAACACAAACGTACCGTCATGTACCCACGATTCTGTGTCACACAGCATAACCGTGATAAGCTCAGCCAATAATATTTCTTTATGGGCCACTGTAGACATTTTCAAAAATCCCAACACACTGATAGAACATCTCATTTTCAGTAATTTAACACCTAGAGAAAGATCTTTCTTGCTGTGTCTGTGCACACACTTACCTATCTTCTACTGTCTTATTAGAAGGATAAAAAACTTTGAATGAAAATCCACTTCTTGGAAAAGAGCCCTTTGGGGGAGAAAAATGCCTGTAAGTGAATGCTCAGACTTTTTTTTTAAATAAATTTTTGTAAACACAATATGTATATTTTTTATTTTTTATTTTATTTATTTTTTATTTTTTGAGACATGGTCTCACTCTCATCACCCAGGCTGGAGTGCAGTGGGGCAATCTCACTGCAACCTCCATTTCCGGGATTCAAGCGATCTTCCCATCTCAGCCTCCCAGGTAGCTGGGACCACAGGCATGGGCCACCACGCCTAGCTAATTTTTGTATTTTTTGTAAAGATGGACGGGGTTTCACTGTGTTGCCCAGGCTAGTCTTGAACTCTTGGGCACAGGTGATCTGCCCACCTCGGCCTCTCAGAGTGCTGGGATTACAGGCATGAGCCACTGTGCCCAGCCGAATACTCAAGTTTTATAAAATAATCCCTGTTTTTTAAAATTCCTTGGTTGTGACTTAAAATGACAAGATGTGACTATAAAGTAACACAACAGATTTTTACACGATCTTTGTACAGAGTTGTTACTATAAAGTATCTCCACTTGAAGCAAAAGTCTTTTGAGTTGGCTAGACAGTCTTAATGCTAAAAGATGAGGTTGGAAATGCTTAGGAGGAGCTCTACTTAGTGTAAGAAATAAACAGACTGTGTAACGCCAAATATGCATGTGAGACAATCAGCAAGTTCAACAAGTCTTTCCTGCCCCTCTCTCTAATGCAAAACTGATTTGCATTCCTATGTACCTGTTTGATTCCCTTCCTATGTGCCTGTAAAGCAACTAAGCAATAATCATACATACAATTGTTTGTCTACTATGAAACTCTCAAGTGGCTGAGCAGAGGCCCTGTCTTTTCAGTCTTTGTGCCCCAAGCACCGAACCCAACACCTAGCCTATGGCAGGCATTCGTTAATGTGAATAAATATCAAGAAAAGATGAAGTAATGTCTAAGGCTAGTTTTGAGCTTGCCCAAAAGGTATAAATAAGGTAAAAAAGATATAATGATGGTGTAGGAGGTGGTGTTTTACTCACAGGGATGAAAAAGTAGAAAAATTCAGAAATAAGGTATATTCAAATAGAGCATTAACTAGGAGAATGCCCAAAGTTTAAGTAAGGAAATAGCATCACCATGAAAGACTATTTCAATGTGAATAAAAATCAGGTCATAAATTTCTAAGCAATAAAACCAAATCAGTTAACTGTGTTCATTCTTAAAGCAGAGGTTCTTAACCAGGGTTACTTTGTCCCTCGGGGATATTTGGCCAATGTCTGGAGACATTTCTGATTGTTACAGCTGGGGAATACTACTGGCATTTAGTGGATAGAGGCCAGGGATGCTGCTAAACAGCTTACAATGCACAGGATAGCCCCCACAACCAAAAATTACTTGGTCCAAAATGTCAAAAGTGCCAAGGCTGATAAGCCATGTCTTAGAAGAAGCTGGACAAACTGTGTGTTTGAGGAAAGCAAAGTAAGTAGAGACAGGCCCTTTCCATGTTGCCCATGCTGGTTGTGAACTCCTGGACTCAAGCCATCTTCCTGCCTTGGCCTCCCAAAGTGCTGGGATTACAGGCCCAGCATCATGCCAAAAATAAGGCATGATGTTTCTAGAAATTACTCAGATGAAACAAAAAATTAGTGAAGTCTAAAATTCACAAGAATCAAGGAAGCATGCATATTAAAAATCTCTAGTGGAGATAATATTTTGTTTGACATAACTGTGTTTATGTCATTGTTTATGCAGTATTTATTCTCCAAGTTCAAAAAGTCAATTATATTTCTTTCCCTTTTTTTTTTTTTTTTTTTGAGACGCAGTCTCGCTCAGCTGCCCAGGCTGGAGTGCAGTGGCGCGATCTTGGCTCACTACAAGCTCTGTCTCCAGGGTTCACGCCATTCTCCTACCTCAGCCTCCCAAGTAGCTGGGACTACAGGCGCCCGCCACCTCGCCCAGCTAACTTTTTGTGTTTTTAGTAGAGACGGGGTTGCACCATGTTAGCCAGGATGGTCTCGATCTCCTGACCTCGTGATCTGCCCGCCTTGGCCTCCCAAAGTGCTGGGATTACAGGCGTGAGCCACCACACCCGGCCTATATTTCTTTTCTTTTTTTTTTTTTGAGATGGAGTCTCGCTCTGTCGCCCAGGCTGGAGTGCAATGGCGTGATCTCCACTCACTGCAACCTCTGCCTCCCTGGTTCAAGCAATTCTCCTGCCTCAGCCTCCCAAGTAGGTGGGATTACAGGCGCGCACCACCACGCCCAGCTAATTATTGTAATTTTTAGTAGAGACAGGGTTTCACCATGTTGGTCAGGCTGGTCTTGAACTCCTGACCTTGTGATCCACCCACCTCGGCCTCCCAAAGTGCTGGGATTACAGGTGTGAGCCACCACACCTGGCCTAAAAGTCAATTATATTTCTGCAGAAATTCTGAAGCAACCTCAAGATTCTGAAGCAATTTCAAGGTTCTACATAAAATTAAGTAATAAAATATGTACCAATGAGGTTTCTATATTAATCAGGCTTAGATTTTTGGGACCTGTGCAATTTCCAAAAATCAAAATCATTCTCAAAGGACAAGTACCACCAATATGCAGGCTCTGAAGGAATTCCCAGAAAGGAATCCCAAGATAAGTTCTGAAGAGGAGAAAATTACTCTTTTGGATTTATGTTTTGGTATGCTTGTTGGTATGCTTGTTTTTTTGTTTTTTAAGTCACGTTACTTTATAGTCACTATACTGAAAGTTTAAGAACTTTCTGTGTATACCAACTTTCTGTGTATAGAAACTTAATTCAATGTTTCACTAATAGCATATTTTTACTTCGACAATAATCTTATTAAATATATATTTTTAAATTTAAAAATGCACTCTAATCTTGATAAATAATGACTATATAAGATTAACTACGTTCTTACAGGGTTTATGCAGAGGCATTCGGTATTTGTCGTAGTGAAAGGATCATATTTGTCTGCAATGACAAGTAGATCGGGCACAGGATACACTCTCAAAGCATAGTCATATGCCCAATACACTGGGCAGACATAAAGAGGTAGGGGAGTCAGATGTCCTTGGGATAAGATAGTCTTTACAAACTACAAAAGAGCACAAAACAAAGCAAACTTCAGTTCATTTGCAAAAGTGAAAATAGCTAAACAAATAATTTCAAATTAAATATTAATTACCAAAAGGAACCAGAAAATTTGAGAAACTAGGAAAGCTTTGACTCACAGAGCTTTGGGAGACACTAATTTAAAAGTGAAATAAACTATTCTGTATGTTAGGAAAAAAAATCTATGAGTTTTCATTTAATAACATATACATCATTATGCTGCCCAGGCTGGTCTCAAACTCCTGGCCTCAAGCAAGCCACCCAAAGTGCTGGGATTACAGGCATAAGCCACTGCACCTGGTCCATAAACTTTAAATATTATAAAATGAATAATAAAAATGCTCTGTAACATCTATTTCCGTACTTCTCAAATGGGGGTGTATGTAACCTGTGATTGACAACTATTGTCAGGGAACCTCGAAGCTACAAGATAAATACTGCACATTCTTGTGATATGGACATACTATATAAAATATGTAACCAATGGGATAAATAAGAACAGTTTATTAAAACAAATATACATATATTTTCAAGTATAATTTAAGAGTTTAAAAGGCAAAACACGAAGCTTGAAAGAAATTTCATGCTTATTCTCAGCTTTTCTCTGTCCTTTAGGCCATACACTTCGGTAGAAAGCTGAGAAACACTGACTTCACTAACAAAAATTAACTTACTGACAAAAGTACGTTCAAACTATTTTGAACCATAAATAAATGTCCTAACCCAAGGACAAATTATTAAGTGGCTTAATAAAATTTTATATAATGCAACATGTAAGGCAGTTTAATTAAAAAGTTGTTTCACTTACGTGATTAGGAATAGCCAAATTGCTGCTAGGAAAACGGACGCAGTTTCTGCACATTTTATTTACTAAGTCTTCACGGAAGACAGTAATTTCCTGTGTACAGTACTGAATTCTGAAATGAAAACAGTAGTTGAATTTGACTTCTCAGAAAAAAATGATATTAATTTTAAAGGTAAAATCTCTTACAATACAACCCCATTCCCACATTCACTGTTCACCACACAAAACTTCAACCAGAGTCTGTCTATTCATCTATTCATTTAACAGCTATGTATTGAGCTCTTAATATATGCCTACCCCATTCTAGGGATTAGCGAACAGAACCAAAAGATCCCAGCCCTCATACAGTTTACATTCTAGTAGGGGGTGGGGCTGAGAAAATAAAAAGCGAACATAATCATATAGTATGTTTTAAGATAATTAAGCATAAGAGAAAAAGACAGGCTAAGAGGGATAGCATATGTGGTAAGAGAGAGCCTAGAAGGCGGGCATATTAATAGGATGATCAGAACAGGCCGGGCTCATAATTTAGTGTGACTTGAGCACAGGCTTGAAGCGGAAGAGGGACTTAGTCAAGCAGATACCCAGAGGAAGCGCAAAGGGAACAGATGGAGCCCAGGCCCTCAGACTGGAGCTCGCCTGGCATCCTTGAGGAACAGAAGGGAGGCTAGTGTGGCTGGAGTAAATGGGGAGGAGAGGAAATCAGAGAGGTAACGGAGCCAGATAACACAGGGCCTTGATTACCACTGCAAGGATACGGCTGTCACTAAATCACGAGGGGTCCTTTTTTCCAATGAGGGTCCCTTTTTCCAGGATCGGGAAGGTGGATGGGATATGCCTTATGCTTTACAGGATCACTTTCACACTGCGTTAAGAATAGAATACGGAGGGGAAGGAGTAAAAGCTGGAGACCAATTAGGAGGCTATTGTAATAATCCAGGCCGAGAAGATGGCAGAGCAGGGCTCCTCAACCTCCAGGCCATGGACTGGTACCAGTCCATGGTCTGTTAGGAACTGGACCACACAGCAGGAGGTGAGCAACAGGCTGCAAGCAAGCAAAGCTTCATCTGTATTTACAGCCACTCCCCATCGGTTGTATTACATCCTGACCTCTGCCTCCTGTCAGATCAGCAGGGGCATTAGATTCTCACAGGAGCACGAATCCTGTTGTGAACTGCACATGTGAGTGATCTAGGCTGCACACTCGTTATAAGAATCTAATGTCTGATGATCTGTCACTGTCTCCCATCATCCCCAGATGGGACCATCTGGTTTCAGGAAAACAAGCTTAGGGCTCCTACTAATTCTATGGTAAGTTGTATAATTGTTTTATTATATATTATAATGTAATAATAGAAATAAAGTGCACAATAAGTGTAATACGCTTGAATCATCCCAAAATCACCCCCACCCCCCCTGGCGTCTGTCTCCCATAAGACCAGTCCCTGGTGCCAAAAAGGTTGGGGACCACTGTGGTAGAGGGTTGTGGAGGTAGAGGTATAGAGAGAGAACAGATTCTGGATATAATTTGAAGTTAATGGGACTTCCTGAAAAAACATGTGAGAGAAACCCCAAAGTGTTTGGCCTGAACAACTGGAATAATCATTGTTCAGACCATGAAGCTGTCATGAACTAACATGGAGAAGTCTACAGAAGAGGTTAGGGACACTCGTCGGGAGGAAGATCAGGAGTTCACTTAGGTTGGGATGGTGATAAGTAGGCCACTGGATAGCTGAGTCTGGAGTTTGGAAGGTAGGTTGAAGTGGAAATATAAATGTGGAAGGTGTCAATACACAGATACTTGAAGCCAGAGGACACTGGAGAAGGCCAGCAAAGGAGTGAATGTAGGCAGAAAAGAGGCGAACCAAGGCTGACTCTGATGGTATTCCCACAGGAAGAACTTATGATTACAATGAGCAATACCAACAGTAAATAAGTAATCTTTGTATTCTTCCTTTGTAACCTTTCTTAAAGGATATGTAATAATAATATCTATTTTTAAACTGCTATCCATTATTCAAGAGTCTGAACTGACTACCAATAAATTATTTAAATATAGTTAAACTATTTTCAAAGTTTTGAGAAACCTAAAACAAAAATAAATTTTCTTCTTATATTTATTCCATAACAGTTGAAATTCAGAGACACATTTTAGGAATCAAGTTAGTTTTTTTGTTTTTTGTTTTTTGTTGTTTTTTTGTTTTTTGTTTTTTTGAGACAGGGCTGCAAGCTGGAATGCAGTAGTGCATTCTCAGCTCACAGCAACCTCTCCACCTACCAGGCTCAAGTGATCCTCCCATCTCAGCCTCTTCAGTAGAACCACAGGCGCGTGCCACCAAGCCCAGCTAATTTTTGTACTTTTTGTAGAGATGAGTTTCACTGTGTTGCCAAAGCTGGTCTCGGAACTCCAAGCAACCTGCCTGCCTCGGCCTCCCAAAGTGCTGAGATTACAGACATGAGCCACCATACCTGGCTAATTTTTAAATGAAAGGAAAAATGTATAACACAAAATACTAATTCTTACCTGCAAGGATTAGTAGTAAAAACTGAAAATGGTACCCTTTGTCTGAATTCATTAGTGATGCTTTCAGCAAGTGGTGGCCTATAAAAACAATTTATGTGATATAGTTTATCTTTTTAAGGTTTACAAAATTTTCTACACTGTTGCAAAAATTTGAACAAAACTTACCTTGGTAAGATGGAACCAAATCCAGGATCCTCTGGACCAGGTACAAACACAAAACGACTACTGTAGCAAAATTCAACACAATTCATTTAAAAATATTATTGTAACACTATCCAATAGCTTAAAAGCAAGTTATTCCCTTTGTTTTCTCTTTAAAATTAAAAAACATTTAAATTTTATGCATTATAAGAAATGAACTATTAAGTCTCCAGACCAACACTGTCTAGTAATGTCATGATAGAAAAGTTCTATATCTGCACTGCCCAATTGAACACTTGAATTGTGGCTAGCATAGCTGATGGACTGAATTTTATATTTAAATTTAATTAAACTTAGATTTAAAGAGACATGTGGCCAGTGACTATGATATCGGAGAGTGAAGCTCTAGACTCTTAAGAGTAATGCCACGAAGAAATTCCAAGTATGGCTGAAATTACCTCTATCCCTTTCAATACTTTTCATTATAAACCTCTAGTACAATGTGAGGATAACTTTATCTCTTAGCTCTTTTAATTTTCTCAACTTTATCTTTCTTCCTTAGTTTTGTAATAATTGCTGATATAACAAAATTCATTTTTTGTTTTTTTTTTAAGTAAAACGGTGAAAAAATATATAGTGGTAGAGATCATTACCTTTGGTGAATATCTGGGTATTCACATATTATATCTGCCAAAGTTTTTAGGGAATCTAAAATTTTAAAAAGGTATTGAATTAAATTTGCATATAATGCCATAAAATTATATTTGATTAGATACAATCCTGTATATTCTTAATTAAAATATTATGGATAATTTCTTATTACTTTAGTTTATATGACTATAGAAATACTTCTTATTAAATAGATCCTTAATACCTTTCAAAGCTTGAACTTGATTTTTTCCATATGGTGCAGATGAAAAATTACCACACAGAATAAAGCAGGTTGGAGGTGCTGGTGAATAACCTAAACAATAAAAGAGTAAATGAACAATACTTTTCTAGTCTACAAATCAAGTTAAAAACCCTTTAACCATGACTTTCTAATAATAAAAATTTATTTTAATTAAAATAACATTTTAATAACTTATTAAAATAATACTAATAACAGTACCCATTTATTGAGCACTTACTATAGGCCAGGCCTGCATTGGCTTAATTACTCCTCAGAACATCCATAAAATCTGAGACTTAGGTTAAGTAACCTGCCCAGGGTAATAGGCTTGCACTTAAACCCAGTTTGTTTTTGTTTTTGTTTAGAGATGGGGTCTCACTATGTTGGCCAGCTGGTCTTGAACTTCAGGACTAATTCTTACTTATCATGACTATAAACACACACACACACACACACACACACACACACACACACAGGTTTTTTTCTTAATGTAAAAATTTAAGTCTTTAAAATGAAATCTAATTTAAATTATCTCATTGCTAACTCAGTGTTTTTTTTTTAAATAGAATACTCAAAAAGATAAATAGAATACTCAGAAAGTTTTAAAACATGAACCCTTATAAGAGTTCAAGAAAGAAGAAAAAAAATAAGACCTACCAGCAAACATTATGCGAAGTTTTTCCAATACTTCCACCTGGTCCAACCAAACATCAGATAAAAACACAAACATAGCATCTTTATTCTCCTCTTCTAGCTGTTTTAGTTTTGCAGAAGTCTTCACAGATGTATTAGAAGGACCTCCAAAAAAATTAATATTTCCATAGTATGCCCTAGATAATTATAACATAATTATCTTCTATATACCACTAGAGATATTTTTCTAATAATTGTATACATTTAGCTTCTTTGTATCTAATGAAGTTATTTTCCAGTGTAAAAAGGTACTCTTTGTAACACCTTAAAAGTACAAAGGTTATCTAAATATTCTAAAACAAGACAAGCAATATGGAAGCAGTAAATAAAATAATAGGCTATATCTGTGTCTTAAAACTGACTAAACGGCCGGGCACAGTGGCTCACGCCTGTAATCCCAGCACTTTGGGAGGCCGAGGCGGGCGGATCACGAGGTCAGGAGATCGAGACCATCCTGGCTAACACAGTGAAACCCCGTCTCTACTAACAATACAAAAAATTAGCCGGGCGAGGTGGCGGGCGCCTGTAGTCCCAGCTACTCTGGAGGCTGAGACAGGAGAATGGCGTGAACCCCGGGGGGCGGAGCCTGCAGTGAGCCGAGATCGCGCCACTGCACTCCAACCTGGGCGACAGTGAGACTCTGTCTCAAAAAAAAAAAAAAAAAAACCTGACTAAAGCAAACATTAAAATAATAATTTCCTATGTCACTGAAAGCAGAAGAAATGAGTACACCATTTGAACAATATCTCATAGAAACCTCAAAATATGTGCTAACCATCTGCCCAAGTAATTCCACTTCTGGAATGGCTAATCCTAAGGAATTAAAGATATATACAAAGACTAGCCTATATCCAAGAACTGTGAAAAAATTATTCAACGGTTCCTTCAAAGCTTGGTTTTATTCAACGCTCACCAAGCAAGGGTCAGTAGGAAAGTGGGTAATCTACACACTCCCAGCCTCCACCACTCTTGCCCACTCTACACTGACATCCTGCAGTTCCCAGCTTAAATGCAAATACCCCATAGGCCTCCTCTGACGATCCCAAAAGAGGTTAGATTTTCCCATTATACACTCTCATAGGAACCTGTACTTCTCCTTCGCAGATCTTATCAAATTTGTAATCAGGCCAGGGTGGCTCACACCTATAATCCCAGCACTTTGGGAGGCCGAGGTGGGGGGATTGCTTGAGGTCAGGAGTTCAAAACCAGCCTGACCAACATGGTGAAATCCACCCCATCTCTATTAAAAATGTGAAAATTAGCCGGGCATGGCAGCCGGCACCTATAATTCCAGCTACTCGGGAGGCTGAGGCAGGAGAATCGCTTGAACCTAGGAGATGGAGGTTGTAGTAAGCCGAGATCATGCCACTGCACTCCAGCTTGGGCAACAAAGCAAGATTTCGCCTCAAAAAAAAAAAAATTGTAGTCAGCCAATTGTAATCGGGCGATTGTTTCATGTCTGTCTCCCCATCTAGTGGCAATACAGTATGTGCTCAAAACATATTTCCTGAATGTCACGAATCATGCTATAAAACAATATTTCACAGTAATAGAAAATGTTGATAGCATATTATTAGATGAAAAACACAGGTTACAAAGCAAGGTACAGTATGTATCCATTTATAATGCCAAAAAAAGGGAATAGATATAGACCTGTGCATTCATGCATAAAAAGAAACTCTCCAGATATACACATACATATCTTGTTATAGTTGATTCCTTTTTTTTTTTTTTTTTTTTTAGACGGAGTCTCATGCTGTCTCCCAGGCTGGAGTGCAGTGGTGCAGCGGTGCGATCTCAGCTCACTGCAACCTTCATCTCCCGGGTTCAAGCAATTCTCCTGCCTCAGCCTCCCGAGTAGCTGGGATTACAGGCACGTGCCACCGCGTCCAGCCAATTTTGTATTTTTAGTAGAGATGGGGTTTCACCATGTTGGCTAGGCTGGTCTTGAACTCCTGACCTCAAATGATTCACCCTCCTCGCCCTTCCGAAGTGCTGGGATTACAGGCATGAGCCACCACGCCCAGCCAGTTGATTCTTGTTATTAGTGATATTATGTTCTATAAAATCTCCACAAACAATGAATTGGCAAACACTGAACCACTGCTCCTTGGGAAAATTTGTACTTATATATACATGGATTGATTATAGTCTTAAGTCCTAAAACCAATTTATCCTGGTAGATTCTATTTTTACAAATGAGAAAAGTTGGTTCAGAAATGTTAAGTGACTTATCTGAGGTTGCTCCAAAAAAACAGGTGCCAGAGGTGAGATTCAAATGCCCCCTCCCCACACACAACTGGCCCCAGGGCCAGAGCTTCTTGCACTACCCTGTACTGCTCCCTGCAGTCTCTGTCCTCTGGTCATCTCTTTTTTTTTTTTTTTTTTTTTTTTTGAGACAGAGTCTCGCTCTGTCCCCCAGGCTGGAGTGCAATGGCGTGATCTCGGCTCACTGCAAGCTCTGCCTCCCGGGTTCACGCCATTCTCCTGCCCCAGCCTCCCAAGTAGCTGGGACTACAGGCACCTGCCACCACGCCCGGCTAATTTTTTGTATTTTTAGTAAAGACAGGGTTTCATCGTGTTAGCCAGGATGGTCTCGATCTCCTGACCTCGTGATCCGCCCGCCTAGGCTTCCCAAAGTACTGGGATTACAGGCCTGAGCCACTGCGCCCGGCCCCTCTGGTCATCTCTTAATGAGGCTGAAACAAGAAGGCAGTGTGGCCTTGTTCGACTTCAGCTGGGAACATGCATGCCAGGTGACTCAAAATTTTTTGCTGTTCTGCTAAGCATAAATGACCACTAAAGCACCTTTAGTATTGACTTTAGGAGGTACAAAAACATTTTAGCACAAATCTGTAAATTAATGAGGATCTACTACATATGGACAGTCATGCACAGCATAAAAACGTTTTGGCAATGATGGACTGCATATATGAGTGGTTTCACAGAATGATAATGGAACTGAAAAGCTCTTATTGCCTACTGACATCTTAGCTGTCACAATGTCCTAGTGCCACACATTACTGTGTCTGTAGAGACACTGGTGTATACAACCTACTGAGCTGCCAGTTGTAGGAAAGTACAGCACATATAATAATGTACAATATGTAACACTTGATAACAATAATAAATGACTATGTTACTAGTTTATGTATTTACTGTACTTTTAATCATTATTTTAGAGTGTAGTCCTTCTACTTTTTTTTTTTAACTGTAAAACAGCCTCAGGCAGGTCCTTCAGGAGGTCCTTCAAGAAGAACGCATTGTTACTACAGATGGTAGCTCCATGAATTATTGCCCCTGAAGACCTTCCAGTGGACAAGATGTGGAGATGAAAAACAGTGATACTGATGATTCTGTGTATAGGCCTAGGTTAATACATTTGTTTTAGTTTTTTTTTTTTTATACTTTAAGTTTTAGGGTACATGTGCACATTGTGCAGGTTAGTTACATATGTATACATGTGCCATGCTGGTGCGCTGCACCCACAGTTTTTAACAAAAAAGATTTTTAGAAAATATAAAGATGGAAAAAAGTGGCTGGGCACAGTGGCTCATGCCTGTAATCACAGTACTTTGGGAGGCTGAGGTGGGACGATTGCTTGAGGCCAGGAGTTCGAGACCAGCCTGAGCAACATAGTGAGACCCCCACCAATCCCTACACAATTTTTTTTTTTTTTAAATTAGCAGTCTTAGCTACTTGGGAAGCTGAGGCAGGAGGAACACTTATGTCCAGGAATTTGAGGTTGCAGTGAGCTATAATCATATCACTGCATTCCAGCCTGAAGAAGAGAGTACAGTTGTATCAGTAAATCAATTAATCAATAAAAGAAAAAAGCTTACAAAATCAGGATACAAAGAAACAATTTTTGTGCAGCTGTAGAATGTGTTTGTGTTTTAAGCTGTTTATTACAAAAAGAGTCAAAAATTTAAAATTTTTTAAAGCTTATAAAGAATGTTATAGTAACTAAAGTTAATTAATTTTATTAAAAAATTTTTATTTCAAGACAGGGTCTTCCTTTGTCACTCTGGCTGAAGTATAGTGGCACAATGATAATTCACAGCAGCCTTTAACTCCTGGGCTCAAGCAATGCTGCCACTTCAGCTTGCCAAGTAGCTAGGACTACAGGTACACACTGCCACACCCAGCTAATTTTGTTGTTGTTGTTGTTGGTAGAGATGAGGTTTTGTTATGTTGTCTAGACTTGTCTCAAACTCCTGGCCTTAAGCAACACTCCCTTCAGCCTCCCAAAGTGCTAGGATTGATTATAGGTGTGAGCCACTGTGCCCAGGCTAGGTTAATTGCTTACTGAAGAAAGAAAACTCTTTTTAAACAAATTTAGTGTAGCCTAAGTATACAGTGTTAATAGCCTACAGTAGTGTACAGTAATGTCCTAGGCCTTCAAATTCACTCACTACTCACTCACTGACTCACTCAGAGCAACTTCCAGCCCTGCAAGTTCCATTCATGATAAGTGTTCCATACAGGTGTACCAATTTTATATTTTATACCATATTTTTACTTTATCTTTTCTGTATCTAGAGAGACAAATACTTATCATTGTGTTACAGTTGCCTATAGTATTCAGTACAGCAATGTGTCATACAGGTTTGCAGCACAGAAGCAACAGGCTGTACCATACAGCCTTGGTGTACAGTGGGCTATATCATCTAGGTTTGTATAAGTACACTGTGATGTTTGCACAGTGACATAATCACCTAACAACACATTTCTCAGGATGTATCCCCATTGTTATGCAATACACAACTGTATATACATATATAAAGTAATGTTAACAGTTTTTTTCTGTTTAGTAAAATTACAGGTGATTTTCCTTTCCTTTTGTGTGCCTTCATATATTTTCTAATTTTTTTTTTTTGCAATCATGAACTACATTATTAATAAGAAAAAACTTTTCTTTTTTTAAAGACTCAACTACTTTTCCAATGCAGCATACTGGCTTGAGTCGGAAACCTTGGGATCAAAGCACATCTCTAACAATAAAAAGTTTGGGCCAGGCACAGTGGCTCACACCTATAATCCCAGTCTCCCTCTGGGAGGCCGAGGCCGGTGGATCACCTGAGGTCGGGAGTTCAAGACCAGCCTGACCAACGTGGAGAAACCCTGTCTCTACTAAAAATACAAAATTAGCTGAGTGTGGTGGCACATGCCTGTAATCCCAGCTACTTGGGAGGCTAAGGCAGGAGAATCACTTGAAACCGGGAAGTAGAGGTTGTGGTGAGCCAAGATGGTGCCATTGCACTCCAGCCTGGGCAACAAGAGCAAAACTCTGTCTTAAAAAAAAGTTTGTGACCATGGACAAATTACCCAACCCTTCTTTTTTGGGGGGTAGGGGGACAAAGTCTCAGTGTGTCGCCCAGGGTGGAGTGCAGTGGCAGGATCTCAGCTCACTGCAACCTCCGCCTCCAAAGTTCAAGCGATTCTCTCACCCAAGTAGCTGGGACTACAAGCGCATGCCACCACACCTGGCTAATTTTTGTATTTTTAATAGAGACAGGGTTTCACCATGTTGACCAGGCTAGTTCTGAACTCCAAAGCTCAAGCGATCCACCCACCTCAGCCTCCCAAATCGACACTTCTTAACCTAACTCTTCAAATGCAAAAAAAACTAAACTGATATCTACTGCACAGGGTTACTAGAAGGAATACAAGTGATAATGTACAGAAAGCCCACAGGGCACAGTGCTTAGTACGGTGTGAGCCCTTAGATATGGTAACTGATATTGTTATTGTTCCCACCAAGTGGACCAACTGGCATTTTCAAAGGTACAGTAATAATTTTATAGTTGCTAGAGGAATGCAGTAAGTAGACATAATTGTATGATGATTTCAGTTAAGCATATACCCAAACATAAATCAGAGCATCACAGAAACACCTATTAAGCTAAATATTGAGAAATTAAACTTCAGAAAAGCCTTACTCACATCTTCCGTTTAAAACAAAATTATTTGCATTAACTACACAATGGTAGGGAGGGTATTGAGTAAGTGTAAATCTCTTTAGGATAGGACCATGCTGTAGACCTATTTGCACTTATTTGTAAAACAGTATTTTACACATAAAACATACTCACTAAAATATTAGTTGTTGAATTGATTGACTACCACCAGATTTAGCCCCCTGAATTTTATATTTTGAAGGCATTTTAGAGAAAATTTATAATCCTAACAAGAATAAAATGATCGTTTTATTTTAATGTACTTTATTACACCTCATACCAATCCTTTGGTTTACTAAGCATATACTAAGCAGTTGGATTTAGAGAAAATGGTATAATTTAAGTGGAAAATTATTTGAAACATTATAATAATGATCTCTTGGCTAAAGAGAAACAAATGGTAAACTCACAGCCAGCCAACTCAACTATACCTCTCATTCCAAAGTAGTAATTTTGAAGCTTGTACAAAACAAAAATACCATGACAATGGCAATTTTGCTCTAAATATATTCCAAAGGAAACTTACCATATTGGAAAAAGCCACAAACTGCACCAAAAGCACTCAAATAGAGGTGAGCTTGGCTTGATTAGGGCTTGTGTTCTCCTTAGCAAGATCAGCACCTTTCCCTCAGTTACTTCAACAGCAAGAGTAGATGCTCTGCACAGGCTGCCCTGCCAGTAAACTCCCAGCCAGGAAATGTTGCCTTTGCACCTTGAATTTATACAGGCATACTAAAACTAAAATCCTTGTTGTTGTTGTTGAGACGGAGTCTCGCTCTGTTGCCAGGCTGGAGTACAGTGGTGCGATCTCGGCTCACTGCAACCTCTGCCTCCTGGTAAAACTAAAATCTTAATCTTTATGCTTCCTTTTGAAATCATCACCATTATACAGAATCTCATGGTTAGAAGGCAACTACTTTAATTCCCCCAGAGGTGGCAAACTCAAATGCTTACAGGCTCCAGGAAGATAACACTAAATAGCAAAGCAGCAGTCCACTGACACTAACTAGGGCACACATACATGCCCTGCCCAAAGTGGGCAACCACTGCAGTTTAGTTTTTGCTGTGTGAGAATTCAGGCTCTGTATGGCCAGATCCTCCTGTTAAGAGAACTCCGAAACCTAGGCCTTTATGAGAAATCTTCTAGTTTTTATACACTGGAAACTAACTCGAAATGTTTTTAAACACCTCAAAGTGGGGAGAAGAAAAGAAAGGTCTATAAACTACTTTCAACCCATGGGCCACCAAGTACAATTTTTATACTATCATTCAGGCTCTGCCCAAATAATTCAAGTGACAGGGAGCTCAGCTCCTCTAAAAGAAGGCCATTTTGGAATAGCTCTAATATTATGATGCTTTCACTTATATTAAGGAGCTATAAGCTACCTCACATAACTTTCATTCATTAGAATATAAAAATGAGAATTTTATATTAACATGGAATTATATTCTTCTAAGTGTTATCCTAGCTGTCTTACCTCACTTGAACTTCTCATCAACCCCAGAGATAAATAAAACAGACTGGAAATCTTTCCCAGTTAAAGCCGAAGTACAAAGACGGTATTGCAACTAATTTTTGGCCAATCTGCTAGTTTTCACATTACATATAAAACCCAGTCTTCTAATTCTCATTTTCCATTGCTTTTTCCATTTTGACACAAAGCCTGACACCTTGTAGTAACTGAGATATGATGTACTATCTTACATTCACTCCTGCCAGTATTACCAAATTCCCATAGAGTATAAACCAAACATTTTAATACCTAGTAGTACTAGAGGGCTCAGTGGGTGGAAATCCAAAGGCATTGACATGAAACACTTGATCTTCAAACCAACCTGAAAAAAAGTAACGTCACTTTCATTTGTCTAATCCTCTGTGTTTGAAAGGACAAAATTATGTTACAACAAAGCAATAATGCCAGGCTAGTCTCATGCCCTGTGAACTAATTACAGAGGTTGCCAACCTCAATGAACCACAGTGAACAACTTTAGATCCACAGAGAGTCTCAACTTATAAAATTCATTAAATAGAAATAGATTCAGAACTTTTCACTTTTCAGTTTGGCAGTACGTGTTGATACAGATTAGGAAATGTTTCATTTTATGGCCCTATATAAAATTAAGTGTTTTTTTCAACTTTATTGAGGTATCGTTCACATACTATACAATTCACCCTTTAAAAGTATATAATTCAGGGCCGGGTGCGGTGGCTCATGCCTGTAATCCCAGCACTTTGGGAGGCTGAGGCGGGCGGATCACAAGGTCAGGAGATCGAGACCATCCTGGCTAACACAGTGAAACCCTGTCTCTACTAAAAATACAAAAATAAAAAAAAATTAGCCAGGTGTAGTGGCAGGCGCCTGTAGTCCCAGCTACTAGGGAAGCGGAGGCAGGAGAATGGTGTGACCCCAGGAGGCAGAGCTTGCAGTGAGCCGAGATCGTGCCATTGCACTCCAGCCTGGGTGACAGAGTGAGACTCCATCTCAAAAGAAAAAAAAAAAAAAAGTATATAATTCAGGCTGGGCATGGTGGCTCACGCCTGCAATCCCAACACTTTGGGAGGCCGAGGCGGGTGGATTGCCTGAGCTCAGGAGTTTGAAACCAGCCTGGGCAACATGGTGAAACCCCGTCTCTACTAAAATACAACAAATTAGCTAGGCATGGTGGCATGCGCCTATAATCTCAGCTACTCGGAAGGCTGAGGCATGAGAATCACTTGAACCCGGGAGGCGGAGGTTGCAGTGAGCCGAGATCGTGCCACTGCACTCCAGCCTAGGTGACAGAGTGAGACTCTGTCTCCAAAAAAAAAAGAAAAAAAAAAAGGGGGTGTGTAATTCGGTGATTTTTAGTATATTCACAAGTTGTGTAGCCATTACTACTATCTAATATCAGAACATTTTCATCACCCCAAAAAGATTTCCATTAGCCCATTAACAGTCTAAGAGTTATTTTGCCAAAAATATGCTCTTCTAATTAATGGTATCCCAAATTATATCATGTTAACATATTTTACCCAAAGCAGAAAGTTTTACTGGAGAATGAGAAGAAGGACAGTAACAAAGTATACTGACTTACCTTCTGCTAAGACAAAGCATGCCTCTGTGTATAAACCACTATGGAACTGGTACACAACAGTTGAGGAAAATAATTCTATTCTTGAGGCAGTAATAAAGTCAACATACATTTTGAGTCCAGCAAGGCTTCTAAAAAATTTAGACTTCCCATTTGAAACTGTGAATAGACCACAGCTTAGAAAGAGCTTAAAAATTTTTAGTTTTAAATGTCCTCATGTTTAATTCTTGGTAATATTGACAGGGTGGATCATTCTTACCATGATATAAATTTCGTCAGTGATTCATCTAGATTCTCCAAATAAGAGAAAATTAAAGTTGTTCTATCTCTATTTAGGATTATATCTCTACATTCCTACACCAGCAACAGAGAAGTTACATTGAGAACCCAAATAGGTAAATTTTAGAAGGATATATAATCAATTTCCCCAATTCACGTAATGCAGATTTTAAAAAATACAGACAAGTGAAGGATATAGCTTTACTAAGGTCTAGTTGTACTGTTCCAGTAGGATCTTCCAGAAAAAATTTTCCCTAAAAAAATGAAAATAAATAAATCCACATTTATGTAACAATGAAAACCGTGACAAAAAAATTAAACTACAAGTTTGACAACAGAATACAGTAGGGAGAAAGTGGATTTTAAAAATCAGCTATTATTTCTAGTCCAGGCTCTTCCATTTACTAGTCTGATAACCCCAGACTAATCACTTAACTGAGATTCTGACTCCTCACAGGTACAATGGAGAATGACTCCTACAGATAAGAAATGGCAAGAGGGACATTTGATGTCTGCCATAAGGAGGGTCTCCCCAGGTCTTCTAAGACAGCCAACAGCATGTCCAAGGGACCAGGACATACTCTGCAGCTTGCTTGTTCAGAAACCCAGTACTCTCCATTTATCCAGAGGTCACTACGGGCCTAATTTCAGGCTATGCAAACTGGGCTCCTGCACAAGACACTCTGTCCTGATGTCTTCTCAGGAAACCAAACACAGATGAAAAAGACACTTGGTGACTGAGAAAAGGTTTTTGTTTTTTCTGGGTTTTTTTTTTTTTTTACTATTACAGAAGTTTAACAAAAAGTCTAATATGAAAATGTACATGACCTAATTTTTACGTCATTGTAAAACAGGCCCTATGGAGAGAGAAAATGTGTTTCTCTGCTGAACAGCCATTATTATTTTATTTATTTATTTATTTTTGAGACAAAGTTTCGCTCTTGTTGCCCAGGCTACAGTGCAATGGCACCATCTCAGCTCACTACAACCTCCACCTCCCGAGTTCAAGCAATTCTTCTGCCTCAGCCTCCTGAGTAGCTGGGATTACAGGCATGTGCCACCACGCCTGGCTAATTTTGTATTTTTAGTAGAGACAGGGTTTCTCCATGTCGGTCAGGCTGGTCTTGAACTCCCGGCCTCAGGTGATCCGCCTGCCTCGGCCTCCCAAAGTGGCTAGGATTACAGGCATGAGCCACCGCGCCCAGCCAACAGCCATTATTTATCCTTGTTCCAAGGCTTCTGACATGATGATACTATTTCCTCGTATTACCACTATTCCAATATTGTTCTGTTGGTGAGGCGAGTTTTCAATAAAGAATACATTCCTGTGCCCACTACAAACATGTTCTATGTAACCGACATTTCATCAATCCAAGGCCAAAAATAAAAGTTTGATGCTTATTAAGTTACCTCTTTTAACTGCGTTATCATTCCAAGAACAATCACATCTCCGATTTTGGTTGTAATACCCAATAAGGTTTCTATTGTTTTAAGCTAAAATAAAACAAAATAAATTTTAAAGACTGTAAATATATTCTTTCAAGAAACAAAACTTTTTATAAATAACTATATTTGGGGTACACATTTCAGCATTTATAGCTACTTTACAGTAGAAAATCAAATAAAATGGAAATAAAGTTGTAAAATTAAACTTAGGATGTTTAATTTTGTCCTACAAAAAAGCTGTAAGATCAAGTGTATGATGCCTAAAGAAACACCACATCGACTCAGGCTCTTACCAATGACTGAATCCTCACACCATATCATTCTGAATAATGATAAGTACATTTATTTTTTAAAATAGAAAAGAATATCAATTTTATTTTCTTTGAACAGTACCTTTTGAAAACTAGCAAGCTATTTAAAAATATATATTCCAATTTTACTTAGTATTTTAAAAGGCTCTCATTATTATTTACATTCTCAATCTGATCTTTTTTTCTAATCAGAAAGTTTAAGGTAGTAAAAATTGGGACACTATTGTAAAAAATCCTTTCCGGCCAGGTGCAGTGGCTCACGCCTGTAATCCCAGCACTTTGGGAGGCCGAGGCAGGCGGATCACGAGGTCAGAAGATCGAGACCATGGTGAAATCCCGTCTCTACTAAAAATACAAAAAATTAGACAGGCATGGTGGCAGGCGCCTGTAGTCCCAGCTACTCGGGAGGCTGAGGCAGGAGAATGGTGTGAACCCAGGAGGCGGAGCTTGCAGTAAGCCGAGATCGCTTTGCATTCCAGCCTGGGTGACAGAGCAAGACTCTGTCTCAAAAAAAAAAAAAAAAAAAAAAAAATCCTTTCCATCTTTTTCTATATGTAATCCTAAATATATGTAAATACATACATATATAATTTATAACACACACCTATACAGTTTATTTACAAAGATGAAATCATAGTATATGTACTATTCTGCAACTTAACTAATTGAAGTTAATATTATCTGAGACATCTTTCCATTTTTCTACATATAGATTTCCTTCTGTTTAAAGAATAGAGATATCTATATTATACATATGACCATTTACTTCACCAAACTCCTATTAAAGGACATTTAAGTTGTTCCCAGTTTTCTACTAATAAAAACAATGTTTAATATTTCTGTGCAACTTTCTTGGCCCACTACACAGATAGAAACTTTTTTTTTTTTTTTGAGATGGGGTTTCACATTGCCCAGGCTGGAGTGCAGTGGCATTCTCATACCTCACTGCAGCCTTAAACTGGGCTCAAGTGATCCTTCCACCTCAGCCCCCTGAGTCACCAAGATTACAGGCACTAGCCACTGCATCCAGCTACAGATAATAACTGTTGAATAAAGTTCTACACATTCTAGAAACACAATTGCTAGATAAAAGGATATATAAGTTTTCATATTTATAGAAATTACCAAGTGGAGCTTCTTTTATCTTTACGTTTTATCTTTCTGTTTTCTTATTACAAATAATTCATGTTTACTATAGAAAAAAATTTAAAATACAGACAAGAAAAAAATAAAAACTTATATAATCCCATCATTCCATAATAATCACATTAACATTTAATACTGGAGTCACTCTTAAAAAATATGAACCTAGGACTGGCCGTGGTGGTTCATGCCTGTAATCCCAGCACTTTGGGAGGCTGAGGCGGGTGGATCACTTGAGGTCAGGAGTTCAAGACCAGCCTGGCCAACATGGCAAAACCCCATCTCTACTAAAAATACAAAAAAATTAGTTGGGCATGGTGGTGTGCACATATGTCCCAGCTACTCAAGAGGCTGAAGCAGAATTGCTTGAACCTGGGAAGCGGAGGTTGCAGTGAGCCAAGATCGCACTACTGAACTACAGCCTGGGTGACAGAGTGAGACTCTGCCAGAAAGAAAGGAAAGGAAAGGAAAGGGAGAAGGGGGAAGGGGGAAGGGAAGGCAAAAGAACCTAGCTAAGTGTAGTGGTGCACACCTATTGTCCCAGCTACTCAGGAGGCTGGGGCAGGAGGATCACTTGAGGCCAGGAGTTCAAGACCAGCCTGGGCAACATGATAAGACCCCATGTCTCTATCAAAAGAAAAAAAAAAAAGGAACCTAGAACAACACAGGAGAAGTAAAAATAACAGTATTTTTTAGCACATCATTTTTGCAATTGGTAAAAGGATATTATCATACAGGTAGATAAATGTAATTTAAGTAGGGAATGTGCCATCACAGATACAGAATTAAGACAGTTTGAAAAGAATAATTATTTAGTTAAGCCTTAAAATTACTTTGTCAAAGAGGAGAAAAGGGAAAAGGCTCCTGGGCTGTGGGCATCTCAGTTGCCAGAGAAAACCTAATATAGAAAACATATAGATGATCTTTGGTAGGGAAATATAAGTAATGTCAATTTCTAAAACCTAATTTATACTCTAATAAAAGTTTTGTTTGTTTGTTTGAGAGGGGTCCTTACACTGTCACCCAGGCTGGAGTACAGTGGCATGATCTCAGCTCACTGCAGCCTCAACCTCCCAAGCTCAAGTAATCCTCCCACCTCAGCCTCTCCAGTAGCTGGGACCACAGGTGCACAACATCACGCCTGGCTAATGTTTTTTATTGTTTATAAAGATGAGGTCTTGCTATGTTGGCCAGGTTGTGGGACCCATTTGTGTTCTCTCATTCATTCTATAAATGTTGTTTCCTTAGTACCTTAAGTTTTCACTTCAACCAATATAACACATTCTAGTTCAATAACTGTGTGTGGTGGTCACTGAGGGATGAGTTGGGCAAGGAACCAGCATTTGAGTTCCTTAGTGTTATGGTCACTAAGGGATGAGTGAGGGCAAGAAAAGAAATGTTGAAAAGTTATCAGAAAGCCAGTGTAGTATCCAAATGAGCTAGGAATCTACCTTGGAGGCCAGAGCGTATCTGGGGCTAGCATCATATCAGGGCCTTCTCAAAGGAAGCAGTAGCTTCTGTTAGAGATTTGTGGGACACAGGACTCTAGGAATGGACTGTATCAAAAGTGGGCATGCAGCCCGTCCAGTTAGCTAAACAGTTACCAATAGTTTATTTTCATTTAAAATTCAATGAATTAGAATTAAGCAACAAATATTAAACTTATACAATTATACCCCCTACAGAACTAGGATAATGTTCCAACCTGGAATTTGCTTCCGCTTTCATCAGGGTGAGAACCTATCACCGGAGGAGTAAATAATTCATGCCTGTGGGTCCTCTATAAAAAAGAAAGATTCACATGAATTCCTGAAACAGACATTTAAATATAAGATTCATTAAAATAGTGCCCTGATGAAACACTGTCCTTAAACTAATGTCACTATTAATTATTCTCCACAAATTTGAAAACCCACATAATTTAACATACAAATATCTAGTAATGTAAGTTTTAAAATTAAAAAAAAAACGTAAAAATTTTAAAGGTCTATTGTGTGTATGGCAGCAGCACATTGTAGGCTGAGGATATGAAGAACAACCAAGTGTCACCCTGAGAGCACTGGGGCTAGTGAAAGAGAAGTGCCACCACACAACAAAGTTCTGTGAGGGCTGACTGTACCCCAGGCCAAAGGGGCCACTGAACAACAGCCCAGATGATAAATAAGATTTGGGTAGTAAGAAACAAAAGGAGTCTAAGATAAGACATTTCAGGGCCAGGCGCGGTGGCTCACACCTGTAATCCCAGCACTTTGGGAGGTCGAGGAGGGCGGATCACCTGAGGTCAGGAGTTCGAGACCAGCCTGGCCAACATAGTGAAACCACGTCTCTACCAAAAATACAAAAATTAGCTGGGTGTGGTGGCAGGTGCCTGTAATCCCAGCTACTCAGGAGGCTGAGGCAGGAGAATTGCTTGAATCCAGGAGGCAGAGGTTGCAGTGAGCTAAGATCGTGCCACTGCACTCCAGCCTGGGCAACAAGAGCGAAACTGTGTCTCAAAAAAAAAAAAAAGACATTTCAGGCAGAGAAATTATAAGAGTTAGAGTATTTAGGAAGCTACGCAAAGTTTAATACAGTTGAATTATGCGGTGCACAAGGTAGAACATGAGACAAGGCCAGAGATTAATAAGATCCATGTGGAGATACTTCCCTCCCCAACTCTCAGTCCATATAGTTTAGGTAGGATTGATACCCCTTCCCCCTTCTATAGATAGGAATTCAAGGTCTAGAAAATGAAAGTACTCCATCCTTTGGCCAGTGATTGGTTCAAGGATGAGCAAGTGCTTCAAGGTAGGCTCAAAAGAGACAGATTCAAGACTTTTGCTAGAGCTATTAGAAAAGAGGAACTCTCTTTCCAAGAGTTGCTAAGGCTACTAGTGGAGATCTTTGTCACTTTATAGGGAGAACCTATTTGAAAGTAAAATCAATTTTTTAAAAGAGCTGGGACATGGAAAGAGACAGATGCCTCCTGATATTGTGTGAGCACCTGAATCCAGCCAGGCTTGAAACTGGTGGACTTCTAGACTTCATAATACAAGCTAAGCCAATATATTCCTTTTTCAGTTTTAATCTATTTGAGTTTCTGTAACCTCCAACTCAAAAAGCCCTGACAATACAAACTTTGTATGCCCAGCCAAGAAGTTTGTCCTATAGACAATGAGAAACAAAGATTTTGAAGTAGGATAATGATAACATCAGATTCATTTTCTGGAAGATAATTGCAATGAAAATATGGATGGACTGAACTTCAACCTGTTTATTTCACAGATGAATAAACGAGGCTCAGAAGGGATAAGTGGCACACCCACCATAACAGAGTAGACTTCAAAACATACTTAAGAAAAAAGAAATGTGGTGTCTACTGAGCACCTTCTCTGTATAAAGGACAGTGCCAAATGTGGCACAGGAGATAAACAACGAATCCACAGTCTGATCACAGGGATAAGCACCTCAAATGCAAGGCAGGGCCAAGTCCAGTCAGTGATATAAAAGACGTACTACTGAGCTGGGCACAGTGGCTCACGCTTGTGATCCTAACACTTTGGGAGGCCGAGGCGGGTGGATCACGAGGTCAGGAGATGGAGACCATTCTGGCTAACACAGTGAAACCCGTCTCTACTAAAAATACAAAAAATTAGCCAGGCGCTTTGGCACATGCCTATAGTCCCAGCTACTCGGGAGGCTGAGGCAGGAGAATCGCTTGAACCCAGGAGGCGGAAGTTGCAGTGAGCCGGGATTGCGCCACTGCACTCAAGCCTGGGCAACAGAGTAAGACTCTGCCTCAGAAAAAAAAAAAAAAAAAAAAAGACATACTACTGGGTTCAAGCAGAAAGAGATTCAGCTGGGCATGGTGGCTCATGCCTGTAATCCCAGCACTTTGGGAGGCTGAGGTGGGCAGATCACTTGAGGTCAGGAGTTCGAGACCAGCCTGGCCAACATGGTGAAACCCTGTCTCTACTAAAATAAAAAAGTTAACTGGGTGTGGTGGTATGTGCCTATAATCCCAGCTACTTGGGAGTCTGAGGAAGAAGAATCACTTGAACCCAGGAGGCAGAGGTTACAGTGAGCCAAGTTTGCACCACTGCACTCTAGCCTAGGCGACAGAGCAAGACTCTATATCAAAAATAAAATAAATAAAAAAGAAAAAGATTGCATCCAACTGAAGATCAAGACGGGCTCCAGAAAGGAGGAATCTGAGAAAAGCCTTCCAAAATAGGACGGTTTCAACAGTGGAGATAAGAGGGAAGAGCAGTCAACAGGATAAACAAAGTCACAGAAGTAGTGAAAGAAACAGAAACAATAATTCCATATTTCAGTTTTGGCTCCAGCCCAGATTATGACTACAGGAAAAGTAGAGATTAGGCCAATTATGTGTGAGAGAAGATCTTACATATTAAGGATAATCTGCATTTAATTCAATAGGCAGTGAATTTCCTTGAAAGACTTCTGTGCAAAACCCATGAGGTGGTCAGAGCTATACTTTGGGCAGATTAACCTAGCAACACTATGTCGGCAATGGAAGCAGCAGAGGATGCTGGTTCCTCAAGATCATTCTTTTCAACCTTTATTTAACCTACCGCTGACCATCTGCTCCTCCTTGAAGCCTTCTTGTGCTTCTGCCATATAACACCATCCTCACCTGGCCCCCAAGTTCTATCCTCTCCCCTCTTTTTTTTTTTTTTTTTGAGACGGAGTTTCGCTCTTGTTGCCCAGGCTGGAGTGCAATGGCGCCATCTTGGCTCACCATAACCTCCGCCTCCCAGGTTCAAGCGATTCTCCTGCCTCAGCCTCCCAAGTAGCTGGGATTACGAGCATGTGCCACCATGCCTGACTACTTTTGTATTTTTAGTAGAGACAGGGTTTCTCCATGTTGGTCAGGCTGGTCTCGAAATCCTGACCTCAGGTGATCCACCCACCTCGGCCTCCCAAAGTGCTGGGATTACAGGCGTGAGCCACTGCGCCTAGCCTCCCTCTTGTCTTTTTATCACTTCTCTTTGTCCCAAGGTCTCATCCTTGCAGTTCCATTTTTTACTCTATGCAGATGCTCCCAAATCTCTCTCTTGCTACCAACTCTCTTTCCATAGCTCCAGATGTACACTTCACTTGATACTCTCCTGGCAATCTTAACTCAAATGCTTAAAACAGAACCTGCTATCACCTTCTACAAACATTCTCTTTTTCCTGTTTAATGTATTATTCTATATTCTACTCTCTCAGACTCTAGGCCTTACTCATCTCTGATTCTTCACCCGCTCCCTTCTCCTTCACATCCAGACAGTCACCATGTGTTATAGTTTCTGCTGCTTGAGTGTGATGCCCTCATTCTACACCCCTTGCCACTTCCTTCATCCAGGCTATCATTTATGCCAAGACTAATACCACAGACTCCTAGAAGACTTCTCTCACACTCCAAGTCATCCCTATATCTGCTGGTGGAGGAAGCACTCAAAAAACCTGGCTGCGACCGAGTTTCTCTGGTATTCCAAAGCACCTCACACAAGGAGAACAGTCCCAACTCCCAAGGGTGGCATCCAAAGTGCTCCTACAATTTGGCTCCCACTTGCCTTTCCAAACTGATCCCACACTACTCCTGATTTTCTCATCATTTCCTGCAAAGAGTCCATTTTTTGCTGTACCTTTCTTCACAATCGCCACCTTTTCCCCATTTCCACAAGATTAAGGCAATCTAGGTCCATGCCAAATGCCATCATTTCCTTGAAGCCTTTCCTGATTTTTCTATTGAATACATTGTTTGCATCTCTTTTATAGCACATATAAAATTCTACTTTATGTATTGCACAAATGTCTATAACTTCATAGACTGTAAGCTACTTGAAAGTAGTAAAGTATAGTAGGCAATGGTTGGGCTTTAGAGTCAGGCTGGATTAAAATCCTGTCTTACTATATACGATCTATGGGCAAATTACTAAACTTCTTTAAGCCTCAGTTTCTTCATCCGTAAAATGGGGATAATAATAGCATTTACACATTATTAGTATTATGAGGATTAAATGAGGTAAATAATGTATGTTAAGTGCTACCTGGCATATCATGTATTAAATAGTAACTACTATTTTTACCATCATCATTGTTGTTAAGGGGAAAATAGCTTTTTCATCTCTGTATCTTCTACACGGTCTCAATCACAGAAATCTTAATAACAGTTTATTGAATGACCAACTTTGGACCACAAAATTCCATTCTTTAAATATCCCTGAGATTTCCCTAAACTGAAACAGTCTCCTTTTCTCTCATTTTACCCAGTATCCTCCCCTCCGCCCCCTACCAAACTTACCTGGTGCAAAATGGTATATCGCTCACGAAACATCTCTGCTTTATCTCTTGCTGTTCCAAATAAATTTGGTGCAGGGTGGTTGGTCATTAACAGACTAGAAAAAGAGAATGCCTATTTTTGACTATCATAATACACAAAGGTGAGCCAAAAGTGAAGCAAGAGACTATACCTTCTGAAAAAAAAAGTACATTTGAAATTAATTTAAAATCAGTGGATGACATACTTACGGAAGAAATTTTTTTCTTTCTGAATTGTACACAAAGCGTGGAATATCAAATGCTCCTATGATATTGAAAACGTGCTCTCTGAAAAACATCCCACAAAATACAGACCTGAATTACTAAAACATAAGTACTCTAGGTGAACATGATAACCTGCATTATAAGTCTTTGTAATAACACACTTTTCACATTTTCTCAGGCCAGGCACACAATTTCTTTTTCTTTTTCTTTTTCTTTTTTAAGACAGAGTTTCGCTATTGTTGCCCAGGCTAGAGTGCAATGGTGGGACATCAGCTCACTGCAAGCTCCGCCTCCTGGGTTCAAGCGATTCTCCTGCCTCAGCCTCCCAAGTAGCTGGGATCACAGGCATGCACCACCACGTTCAGTTAATTTTGTATTTTTAGTAGAGATGGGGTTTCTCCGTGTTGGTCAGGCTGATCTCAAACTCCCGACCTCAGGAAATCCACTCACCTCGGCCTCCCAAAGTACTGGGATTACAGATGTGAGCCACCATGCCCAGCCCATAATTTCTTATAGTGTCAAAAATACAATGGGTGTAAAATGTTTAGCTTGTGCATTTTCATCTCAAGGGACAAGAAAGCATTGCCAAAACTCTCAAGAAAAAAATTAATCAAGTTAATTTCCAGTTAAGAATTTCATCTGTTGAAAAAGAAGAATTATATAAACAATAGTCACATCTTAAAGAAATCTCTCCCTATATGTACTACTCTTATGAGCTACAGTATTTTTTTTTTTTTTTTTTTTTTTTTGAGACAGAGTTTCGCTCTTGTTGCCCAGGCTGGAGTGCAATGGCTCGATCGTGGCTCACCACAACCTCCGCCTCCAGGGTTCAAGAGATTCTCCTGCCTCAGCCTCCCGAGTAGGTGGGATTACAGGCATGCACCACCACGCCCAGCTAATTTTGTATTTTTAACAAAGACGGGGTTTCTTTATGTTGGTCAGGCTGGTCACTAACTCCCAACCTCAGGTGATCCACCCACCTCAGCCTCCCAAAGTGCAGGGATTACAGGCATGAGCCACTGCGCCCGGCCATGAGCTACAGTATTATTAAAGGATATGATTAAGTTCCAACAATTTTTATTTTTTTTGTTTTTGTTTTGTTTTTTGAGACAGTCTCACTCTGATGCCCAGGCTGGGGTGTGATCTTGGCTCACTGCAACCTCTTCCTCCCGGCCTCAAGCGATTCTCCCGCCTCTCAAGTAGCTGGGATTACAGGCATGTGCCACCACACCCAGCTAATTTTTGTATTTTTAGTAGAGACAGGGTTTTGCCATATTGGCCAGGCTGGTCTCAAACTCCTGACCTCAAGTGATCCGCCTGCCTCAGCCTCCCAAACTGCTGGGATTACAGGCATGAGCCACCATGCCCAACCCCAACAATTTAAAAATCTAAAATGTTTTTTGTTTGTTGTTTGTCTGAGATGGAGTCTAGTTCTGTCGCCCAGGCTGGAGTGCAGTGGCATGATCTCAGCTCACTGCAACCTCTGCCTCCTGGGTTCAAGTGATTCTCCTGCCTCAGCCTCCCAAGTAGCTGGGATTACAGGCACCCTCCACCACGCCCAGCTAATTTTTGTATTTTTAGTAGAGACGGGTTTTCACTGTGTTGGCCAGGCTGGTCTCAAACTCCTGACCTCATGATCTGCCTGCCTTGGCCTCCCAAAGTGCTGGGATTACAGGCCTGAGCCACCGCGCCCTGCCAAATCTAAAATGTTATGCAGAAGTGTCCCAGGAAAAGTTATACAATGGAAAAAGAGCTCCCCCTCCAATTCTGGCCATATCTTTCAGACTTATACAATATATATATAGTGTTAGAGATGGAAAACCAAAAAAAATTATTTAATTTCAGATACTTTTAATAATATAACCATGTTTAAAAGAAGTTAAAAATTTCCACAGCACTATTGTATAAATATCCCAACCTAAAAATCCTTCCTAAAATTACATGTTTATCTCCCAAATTGAAAATGATCAAAAAAGATTCATGCTACCCTAGAGGTAACAAGTATAGAGTGGCTGAGAATCACTGAACTTGAGGAAAACCTAGACTCCAGACACTGCTCCACTATTTTCTGGTGGATCAGTCTGAGTAAGTTATTGAACTTCTCATGCCATCTCTTCATCTATGAGAACAAGAGCCTCTATTGTGGTATGATATAATGACTCTCTGACAATTGAAGGTACAAAAATCCTTTACCATTCAGTCCCCACTGGACCTCCATGTAGGCTGGCTATAACATATAAACAGCCTGACAGAAATAGCCGAGCCAGGTCAGTGAGGAGTACGGGCTGGCCGACCCAGGCACTGCGCACTGAGGCCAGGGATGGGCCTGAGCCACGCACCTCCTCTGAAACTACCCTGTGCCCTGCCTTTGAGGCCTGACAGGTGTGGGAGCAGGAGCTGCCCAAAGGTGGGCTGGGGTTGGAGGAAGCAGCCTGGTCGTTGCTATGTGCCCTGAGGCTTTAAGGCACCTGACCCCACCCTTGCTGAACTGGCATCACCAGGACCTGTTTACTCTAGATGAGAATCATGATCCCTGGGCGCTTAGTGTATTGTCTGGAAGAGCCCACTCATCCTGGACGAGCACTTTGGCAGACTCAGACAGTCCTTGAGGAGGATGACTGAGACATCATGGGCCATGCACTGTGTGCCTGCTCTTAGGGAAATGTCATCATTGACAATAGCTATTTCTTCATCCAGAACCTGGGGGAGAGTGGGTTCAGCCATGTGGACCTAGTGGAGGGGTTACAGGATGGACACTTCTATGCCCTGAAGCGAATCCTGTGTCACGAGCAGCAGGACTGGGAGGAGGCCCAGCCAAGAAGCGAACATGCATCACCTCTTCAATCACCCCAACATCCTTTACCTCACGGCTTACTGTCTGAGGGAGTAGGGTGCTAAGCATGAGGCCCAGCTGCTGCTTCCGTTCTTTAAGAGAGATATACTGTGGAATGGAGAGAAAGGCCGAAGGACGATGGCAACTTCCTGACTTAGGATCAAATCCTTCAGCTCCTGCTGGGTATCTACAGCGGCTTGAGGCCATTCATGCCAAGGGTTAGGCCCACAGGGACCTGAAGCCCACCACTATCTTGCTTGGAGACGAGGGGCAGCCAGTTTTAATACACTTGGATGCCATGAATCAAGCATGCCTCACATGAAGGGCTCCCACCAGGCCCTGACCCTGCCGGACTAGGCGACCCAGCAGTGCACCATCTCCTACTGAGCCCTAGAGCTCTTCCCTGAGCAGTCACTGTGTCACTGATGAACAGACTGATGTCTGGTCCATGGGCTGTGTGATATATGCCACAATGTTTGGGGAAGGCCCTTACGAAATGGTGTTCAAGAAACGTGACAGTGTGGCCCTTGCTGTGCAGAACCAACTCAGCATCCCACAAAGCCCCATGCATTCTTCAGGAGTGTGGCAGCTCCTGGCCTCAATGATGACTGTGGACCTGCAGCAGCACCCTCACAATGCTTGCCTCCTCAGTCAGCTGGAGGTACTGCAGCCCCCAGCTCCTGGCCAGCACACTGCCCAAATCTGAACAAAGCAGTGGCCATATTGAGAAGGTGGCCCCTTGTGCCTTGGAAAGAGGCTCCCATCACTCACTGGAATCTCTACCCATTCTTTCTTTATTTTATTTTATTTATTTATTTATTTTTTTTTTTTTTGAGAGACAAGTCTCATTCTGTTGTCCAGGCTGGAGCAGAGTGGCACGATCTTGGCTCACTGCAACCTCCGCCTCCCGGGTTCAAGCGATTCTCCTGCCTCAGCTTCCCAAATAGCTGGGACTACAGGCATGCACCACCATGCCCAGCTAATTTTTGTATTTTTTAGTAGAGACGGGGTTTCGCTGTATGTTGGCCAGGCTGGTCTCAAACTCCTGACCTCAGGTGATCTGCCCACCTCGGCCTCCCAAAGTGCTGGGATTACGGGCATGAGCCACTGCACCCAGCCTGCTTTTCTGCTTTCTTACCCCCAAGAGCAACACCTGGACAAGCGGCTTTACTGAGTGGGGGTGGAATAGGGGTTGGGAAAAGGAAAACTGATGGGATATGGTACATGGCTCTGTGCAGGACTGTTGAGCTCATATTACGTTCTGCCTCCAAATATGGGAGCAAGAGAACGTATAAACAGAAGAATAAAGTGAATGCAGATTGGTGTGGGGGAAAATAAGTAAATAAATAAATAACAGGTAACTTTAGGGTAAACAACGAGTAACGTCTATTTTAGGATAATAATCAAACTTTAGTACAATCATTTTGAATTTCTATTGATGGCTTTAGGAACATTCATTATACTCCAGTATTTATTTTATGTATTTTTTTTGAGACAGAGTCTCACTCTGTCACCCAGACTAGAGTGCAGTGGTATGATCTCAGCTCACTGTAACCACCACCTCGCAGGCTCAAGCAATTCTCCTGTCTCAGCCTCCCAAGTAGCTGGGATTACAGGTGCGCCCCACTACCGCCCAGCTAATTTTTGTATTTTTAGTAGAGATGGGGTTTCACCATGTTGGCCAGGCTGGTCTTGAACTCCTGACCTCAAGTGATCCAGCCACCTTGGCCTCCCAAAGTGCTGGGATTACAGGCATAAGCCACTGCATCTGGTCACACTATAGTATTTTAAATGAGTTTGCAAGGGTAAAATTAAAAATCCTCAATTTCTCTATTTTTTTTTTTAGCAGTTATAAGTTCTGACAGGGAGAAGATTATAACTTCTGACTAAAATAAAGATAATGACTCCTTTCAATCATCTCCATTGCCCCAAATAGGAAAGAAGTGGCAATGTTAAAACTGTCTCTCAGCCCATTTTCCCCAGTGTTTTCCTTCCAGTTAAATGCCATCAATTTGTATAGAAGTATCATATCAAGAGGAAAGAGGGATATTCAGAGAAATAAAACCCGGAAGAATTACTGCCATATAAATTCTTAAACCTAAAAACATGACATAGTGGAGTCACAAAACTGAGGTCCTACCCTCATTTGCCATTCACCATGTGACCAAGTAAAGTTGCTGAACTTGTCTGGACATGGTACTTTCCTAAGAGCAAAGTAAATTATACTTCTGAATATTCATTTCAATTCAACTCATTTGTAGCATACAGAATAAAAAGTCAGATCAACCGGTTGGGTAGGCAGCAAAAGTTAGTAATGAATGGTACAAGCAACACTGTAACCTCAAATCCCAGGAAAAACCAGTAAAGATGAGTCATTTAATAATGAGGTTTGCAAAGAAAGCCATTATTTAAAAAGACACACAGAAATAACAACAGTAATCACTGTAGAAACGTTGATCACTAATAATTTTCCAAGACAATAATTAAAAATAAGTGCTCAATAACACCTCCAAGGAGGAAAAAAGTTAACTGTACCCACATACATAGTTTCATCAACAGACTGACTGCATTCCTGGACTGCTGCTTCCACCACAGATCGTTCAATCATGTTTGATGACACTGAAAAGAGAATTTCAAAGTCAAAATTTAAAAACAAAAAAAAATTAGTTCTTTCCACAGACAGCTCTTTTCCCAAAAATAATTTGCAAATATTAATACTGAGATTCTCATTATACAGTTTTTGGAGAAAAAAAGTGTTAGGTCAGAACAATAACAAAAGCCTTATCTCAAATACCTTCATTTTCCACACTCAAAGTTACAATACCTTAATATACAGTCAAATGCCTTAATTTTCTAAACCCTGTTTAGTTATAAGAACATTTCTGAGCTAGGGTCGGTGGCTCACACCTATAATCCTAACACTTTGGGAGGCCAAGGCAGGAGGATGCCTCGAGCCCAGGAGTTTGAGACCAGCCCAGACAACGTGGTGAAACCCCTTCTCTACAAAAAATATAAAACTTAGCTGGGGGTGGTGGCACATGCCTGTAGTCCCAGATACTCAGGAGGCCAAGATGGGAGGATCACCTGAGCCCAGGGAGGTGGAGGCTGCAGTGAGCTGTGATCATGCCACTGGCACTCCAGCCTGGGCCACACAGAGTGAGATACTATCTCAAAAAAAAAAAAAAAAAAAAAAAAAAAAAAATTCCCTAAGCTCCCAGTTTTAATAAGGTTACATTAGTATAACTTTATCATCATAACTGCTCAGTTTCAATGAGCATGATAGTAACAATAGCAGCTACCACTTATTAAGCATTGAGTAAATGTGTGGCACCATCCTCAGTACTTTATTTACAAGTATTATTCCACTGGGTAGATGTCCTGTAAGACCGATGTTAAGATGCCCATATCTTATAGATAGAGAAAATACAACTTTGAGAGGCTGAAAATTTTGCCCAAAAACTAGAAGAGATAGAGAGCAACAAAAACCCAGGACTGATTCCAGTGGGGGCTCTTTTAATCACTTTGATATGTTGTCAAGCAAAATACCATGTGCCATCTTAAATCAATGTACACAGGGACAAGTATCATTTTCTTTTTTTTTTTTTGAGATGGAGTCTCGCTCTGTCAGCTAATTTTTTGTATTTTTAGTAGAGACGGGGTTTCACTGTGTTAGCCAGGATGGTCTCGATCTCCTGACCTCGTGATCCGCCCGCCTCAGCCTCCCAAAATGCTGGGATTACAGGCATGAGACAAGTATCATTTTCTAAATGTTCAACTGTAAAGGAATTTTTTAAGCAAAGGTATAGGTAAAATTCTGCCTTTAGGAATGAAAATGAGATATAATAACCATTTATCCTGTATCACGGAGTATGTTTCTTCCTATATAATTGAAGTGACTAGCATCTATATAACATTAAGAGTGAACTCGGCACTTCTCAGCCTTTTGGCTAAGATAAAGTGGACAGTGAGCCATACCCACTTCTATCCTCAGGGTGCTATAAATATCAGACTTTTTTTCCAAGGGGAAGAGCATTTCTTCTTTCCAGTCCCATGCTTGTGGTATTAAGTATTTAACAAAAAGGTCCCTGAATCCCTATGGCAGTGTGGCAGTAGCAAGAGGAAACATGCTGATACAGTTTTACTGACAGGTTGAATAGAGAGGTGTCTCAGAAAACTCCCCGAAGTATATGGCTGAAATGGACTGCAAATCATAAAACAGTGGAACAGAGGTTTAGTTCATGTATTGGTGGCCCCATTCTAGCTTCTTTGGGCATGTTTCAACAGATGTGAATTTCCAAAAAAGAACATGAAGAAAGAGAGGAGGGGCCAGGTGTGGTGGCTCACGCCCGTAATCCCAGCACTTTGGGAGGCCAAGGTGGGTGGATTACCTGAGGTCAGGAGTTCAACACCAGCCTGACCAATATGGTGAAACCCTGTCTCTACCAAAAATATAAAAATTAGCCTGGTGTGGTGGCACGCACCTGTAGTCCCAGCTACTCAGGAGGCTGGGACAGAAGAATCGCTTGAACCCAGGAGGCAGAGGTTGCAGTGAACCGAGATGGCGCCATTGCACTCCAGCCTAGGCAACAGAGTGAGACTCTGTCCCCCTCTCACCAAAAAAAAAAAAAAAAAAAAAAAAAGGGAGAGGAGGGAAGCAGTGTATAGAAAGGAAATGCCTTGAAGGAGTTCCCAAACCTCTACCTTCCTGGGTCACCTTATGTTTCATAACTTTGGTATACTCAAGAAAAAAATGACCATCTTTTATAGAATGTGCTTTTCTTGAAATCCACTTATTCTTTTTTTTTTTTTTTTTTGAGATGGAATCTCACTCTGTCACCCAGTCTGGAGTGCAGTGGCATAATCTCAGCTCACTGCAACCTCTGCCTCCCAGGTTCAAGCGATTCTCCTGCCTCAGCCTCCCAAGGAGCTGGGATTACCAGCGCCTGCCACCATGCCTGGCTAATTTTTGTATATTTAGTAGAGACAGGGTTTGCCATGTTGTCCAGGCTGATCTTGAACTCCTGAACTCAGGCGTTCCCACCAGCCTCGGCCTCCCAAAGTGCTGGGATTACAGGTGTTAGCCACCATGCCTGGCCCCACTTATTCTTATCACAAGCGTTATATAATTTTGTATCAATGTCTATTTTCACCAGGCACAGTGGCTCACGCCTGTAATCCCAGCACTTTGGGAGGCCGAGGTGGGCGATCACCTGAAGTTGGCGGTTCGAGACCAGCCTGGCCAACATGGTGAAACCTCGTCTCCACTAAAAATACAAAAATTAGCCAGGCATGGTGGCGCACACCTGTAATCCCAGCTACTCGGGAGGCTGAGGCAGGAGAATCGTTTGAACCCAGGAGGCGGAGGATGCAGTGAGCCGAAATAGCACCACTGCATTCCAGCCTGGGCGACAGTGCAAGACTCCTTCTCAGGAAAAAAAAAAAAAAGTATATTTTCTACAGTTTGCTTTCAGTAAAATGCTTTCCAACTCTGTTTAGTGTATTCATTATCAGTGCATTAGTAGAATTGCTTTTTATTGAAAAGTTACTGTCTCTGCCCTTTAACTTAGACTTATAAAATTAAGTTAAAATGAATAGCCATTCTATTAAAAAAAAAAAAATCCCTGAAGAAATCAAGAAGAGATGGCAGCTCTGCTTACTTTACTCTTCTTTTTTTCCTCCCAAACATTTAGGAGTTAATAACTTAAATAAGACATGGTAATAGCCACTAGGAGAGACAAAGTGACCATAAAGGACCAGATCAAAATCAGAGGCCAAGTGCAGGAAACATGGTGGTGACACCTCCACTGGGGGAAAGGAACTATAAAAGGGCCCTTGGGGATCATCCTGAGGTTCCAACTAAACTAAAGGTTTGGATGTCATCAACAGTTAAAATAAAAAAGAAGGCCGGGCGTGGTGGCTCCCACCTGTAATCCTAGCACTTTGGGAGGCCGAGGCAGGTGGACTGCGTGAGCCCAGGAGTTTGAGACCAGGCTGAGCAACACAGTGAAACCCCATCTCTACTAAAATACAAAAAATTAGCCTGACATGGAGGTGTGTGCCTGTAATCCCACCTACTCGTGAGGCTGAGACAAGAAAATTGCTTGAACCCGGGAGGTGGGGGTTGCAGTGAGCCAAGATAGCGCCATTGCACTCCAGCCTGGGCAACAGAGCGAGACTCCATCCCAAAAAAGAAAGAAAAAAAAATTAAAATAAACTAAAGGTATTACCCCTTGGGAAGAAATGCTACCATGCATACATCTTATAACACTGGGACATCTTAATAGTGAAGCCTCAACTTCAATTTAAATCTATACATCTAACAGAAGATGCAGAACTATATTAACAATTTAGGAGTTATCAGAAAATATTACTTACAGGGTTGCTTCTCAACTGCATCAATTATCTTTTCCAGTTTATCTTCAAGCTCTAATTCACTGATAGACTGAAGAGCTTCTGTGAGGTACTTAATAGCTTCACTAAGAAAAGGAAAGGAAAAATGAGGCAGGTCATTAGTAATTAAAGGCTAAAAGTTTTCTGCCAAAAAGCAGCAAACACTCATCAATCTGGCATTGAAAGGAAGAACCACTAACTGCTCTCTTCAAGTAGCACTTTATCTTTCCTGTGCTTTCTGAACAAAATCATCCTCCTATGCCTTGCTAACATAAAGCCTCAAATCACATCCTTCCTCTAAGAAGCCTTCCTAGACCAGCTCTAACTGCTGCAATCTCCCCTTTCTTCTGAAATTGTTAAAAATCACATTTACATATACCTTAGATCTGATATATTACATTAGCCTTTTATTACTTACTACCCTACATTTAAGGCAAGAGTCCATCTGTTTCAATGTCAAGCACCATATCCTGAACATAAGACACTCATATATTTAATTTGATAATGCACTTGTTCAAAGTAAATTCCAATAATCACTGTTTTCAATTGTAAAATAAGAAAAAAAATAGGCTTGGCTGTGCGCGGTGGCTCAGCCTGTAATCCCAGCATTTTGGGAGGCCGAGGCGGGCGGATCATGAGGTCAGGAGATCAAGACCATTCTGGCTAACACACGATGAAACCCCGTCTCTACTAAAAACACAAAAAATTTAGCCGGGCATGGTGGCGGGCGCCTGTAGTCCCAGATACTCAGGAGACTGAGGCAGGAGAATGGCGTGAACCCGGGAGGCAGAGCTTGCAGTAAGCCGAGATCGCGCCACTGCACTCCAGCCTGGGCGACAGAGCGAGACTCCGTCTCAAAAAAAAAAAAAAAAAAAGGCTTTAAAAAACTATGACATTGTAATATAATCATAGAAGCAACACTCATTAAAATCACATGAATTTGTGTTATACGAAAGGAGAGGTTGGCACTCCACTTGACAAAGATGGAAGAGGCCCTCGGGCCTGACAATACACATATGGTAAGGCACTGCCACCTGCTTCATGGAGTCTGACCATCATTTAAAAAAAAAAAAAAAAATCATGGCTGGGCACGCGGTGGCTCACGCCTGTAATCCCAGCACTTTGGGAGGCCAAGACGGGCAGATCACGAGGTCAGGAGATCGAAACCATCCTGGCTACCACGGTGAAACACCATCTCTACTAAAAATACAAAAACAAAATTAGCCGGGCATGGTGGCGGGCGCCGGTAGTCCCAGCTACTAGGGAGGCTGAGGAGGGAGAACGGAGTGAACCTGAGAGGCGGAGCTTGCAGTGAGCGGAGATCGGGCCACTACACTCCAGCCTGGGCGACAGAGAAACTCCATCTCAAAAAAAATAAATAAATAAAATAAAATCACATTAATTCCTTACCTAAATCCCAACAATGATCAGAATGAACATGATTAACTAGTTACATGCCACTACATGCCATTCTGTATTTGTAGCACACAACTTTATACCTCACATCAATATTATTGCTGATTACAATATTAAACAATTAGCTAATTACATGCCATTCTGTATTTGTAGCACACAATTTAACATTTCACATATTATTGTTATAGCCATAACACTAATTGTTCTATATATTGGGTTGCTTTATTAGTTGTTTTGTGTGTAGGTGTTGCATCTCTCAAATTTATTATAGATAACTGAGGACTGAATTATAGATAACTTTAAAACTGTAACTTAGAACTCTGTGCCATCCTTCCACAGAGTTCTAAATACACTTGAAGGTGGTCCATAAATATTTGACCACTGAGTCCCTAAAATCATATACATTTTGGTTGCATCTTGGGACAGTTCTTAGCATAGACCAAAGCCTGTAAAGCCATACAGAATCTTGCCCCTGCCAAATCCCATTAAGCTCATACCATGTCCCTGGCCTTCCTGGCACTCTCCTGCTTCAGGGTCTTTATATGGCCATTTCCTCCCACTCTTCTCTCCACCTAGTCAGGTCCTGTTCTTTCTTTTTTTTCTTTCTTTCTTTTTTGAGATGGAGTCTCGCTCTCTTACCCAGGCTGAAGTGCAGTGGCGTAATCTTGGCTCACTGCAACCTTCACCTCCCGGGTTCAAGTGATTCTCTTGCCTCAGCCTCCTGAGTAGCTGGGGTTACAGGTGCACATCACGACGTCTGGCTGGTTGTTTTTTTTTTTTTTTTTGTATTTTTAGTAGAGACAGGGTTTCATCATGTTGGTCAGGCCGGTCTCGAATTCCTGACCTCGTGATCCGCCCACCTCAGCCTCCCAAAGTGCTGGGATTACAGGCATGAGCCACTGCGCCCAGCCAAGTCCTGCTCATTCTTTAAGTCAGCCCAAACCACTTCGGCAGTGAAGTTCTTCCTTGACTCTAGGGCAGTTTATACACCTTATCATACACTCTCATAGCCCTTCTTTCCTGGAATCCCTTTCACAATTGAGATTAAATAGCTGTAAAATAGTCATTTAATATCCATGGTAGACAGACTTCTAAGATGGCCCCTAATAATCCATTACTCCTGGTAGTTACACCTATGTAATCCCCTGCCCTTAAGTGTGGGCTGGACCTAGTAACTTGTTTCTAAAAATAGAATATAGCAAAAGGGATAGAATAACTTACTGTATTATAATTTTGAAAGTAAAATTTAAAAGTAAAAAGAAATTTAAAAATAACAAGATGTCACCTCCTTGATTAGGTTGCCTCAGAGTTACTAGAAGACTCTCCCTCTTGATGAAGCCATGTTGGGGGCACACATGGCAAGGGACTGAGGATAGCCTCCAGCCAACAGCCTGCCAGGCAATCAGGAACTGAATCCTGCCAACAACTGAATGAGCTTGAAGCGAATGCTGTCTGGGCAACATTTGAGATGATCCATCTTGACTGCAACCTTGTGAAAAGACCCTGAAGTTGAGGACCCAACTAAGCCACACCTGAATTCCTAACCCACAGAAAATTTGAGATAATGTGTACTGTTTTAGCCTTTAAATTGTGGGGTAATTTGTCACGCAGCAATAGAATACATTATCTGCCCCCTACAAAGCTCTTGCTCTCTATTGCACCCCCTTACCCCAGCACGGTGCTTTGCAGCTAACAGATTTAAGTATACTTATGACTGAAATAATTAATGAACAAAAGCTTAATATTAGGTCAAATTCTAAGCGAAAAGAAAGTTAATTCATCAGTTGCTCATGCTTTCAAAATGTCAAGGACCAACTGAACAAAATTCATTATTTTCTCCCAAGGCATCTCCCAAAGCACAGTTAAAAGTCCCATAAAACTCACAAAACCAACGAAAAATCTACACACACAAAAGCAATAAAAACTGATAGAGAGGTATATCCAATCCAGCAGGTATTTCAATATGTATAAAATATTGTGTTCTAGGTCAGGTGCAGTCGTTCACGCCTGTAATTCCAGCATTCTGGGAGGCCACGGAGCGAGGACTACTTGAGCCCAGGAGTTCAAGACCAGCCTGGGCAACATAGCCAGACCCCGTCTCTAAAAAACATACAACAACAAAAAATCAGCCAGGTATGGTGGCCCATGCCTGCAGTCCCAGCTACTTCAGCCCAGGAGGTTGAGGCTGCAGTAAGTCAAGTTCGCATCACTGCCCTCCAGCTTGGGCGAGAGTGAGACCATGACTCAAAAAAAAAAATACATATATACACATACACACACACACACACACACACACGTACATATAGAACTCTAAAACACGGAGCAGATTTAATGAGAGAAATCTTGGAAAGGTTCATATGTTCTATAGGTCCTCAAAAACACGGATATGCCCAGGAAACCTGACTTTCACATAAATTGGCAACTGCAGACGTGCAAGTGGGCTTTCTCGGGTCTCTCATCTTATGTCTCAGCAACCTTCCCGGGAGCCTGAGAGCTGTCCGGGTCACAATGTTGATAACCGGCTGCCATAGATAGGTTGCAGCTTCTCGGGCTCAGTTTGACATGTGCAGAAGAGCCTCGGCCCGCCTAGAAGAAACATTAAACTCCTCGCATGGGTCGGGGAAACCAAAGAAGGCACGGCAGCCTCAAGATCCACCTCGCTTCTTAGAACTTTTTTTTTAATGGAGTCTCTCTCTGTCGCCAGGATGGAGTAGAGTGGCACGATATCGGCTCACCGCAACCTCCTCCTCCCGGGTTCAAGCGATTCTCCTGCCTCAGCCTCCCAACTAACTGGGACTACAAGCGCGCGCCACCACGCCCAGCTAATTTTTGTATTTTTAGTAGAGACGGGGTTTCACCATGTTGGCCAGGATGGTCTCGATCTGCTGACCTCGTGATCCGCCCGCCTCGACCTCCCAAAGTGCTGGGATTACAAGCGTGAGCCACCGCGCCCGACCGCTTCTTAGAACTCTGTCATTTAAGGTCAAGCCCCCTCTCGGCGCGCGGGGAGCCGCCGCGGTGCGTCCCGCTGCCGCACGAGGCAGACAGGCCCCAGCTCTTCCCTCTCGCCCTTCAAGCTGCCCGAGCCCACTCACCCACGAAGCAGCAAGCCCCGCAACTTGAAGGCGGAGAGCGCCCGGCTCCGCAGCCACTCCGGCGCCATATTTGCGATTTGGCGCCACCGCCGCAGCTCCGCCCCTTCCCGGGCGCGCCCCGCCCAGCTCCGGCCTCGGCCCTGGCCCGCGTCGCGCTCAACCCTGTTAAGATCCCCGCTTGGTCTCCGCTGCCTGCGCCGCAGCAACTCAGACCTAACAGTTCGCAACCCCGGACCGAGTAGGCTGAAAGTGGAGACCACCTCGCGCTCCTTTGCTGCCGGGAAACTGATGGCCAGAGCGTCTTCCCTGGTGTCGGGCTGCGTTGAGCCAGCCACAGCGCTCTCACCGCTGCCCTAGACATTGCAGGACTGCGGCCGAGCTTCCCGGACACAGGATCCCCCTTCTTTCGAGGCCATGAGAGCTGTTGGGTTCCCTACTTCGCACAAGCTCTGGAAATACTGTGCCTCGACATTTACCGGAAGCTGTTATAAATCTCCATCGCTCCCACCTACCCCGATTTTTATTTAACTTGAGGGCTTCGTATGCGCCATGCACTGTCATAAGCACTTTAAATGTGTGAATTCATGTGTTGCTCATGACAGCCCAGTGAGCTGTCTTTTCCACAACAGCCTCATTTTACAGATGAGAAAACTGAGACACAAAAATGGTAAAGGACTTGCTCAAGATGAAACGACGAGTTAAGTGGTGTAGTCAGGATTTGAACTCAGTTATTCTGATTTCAGGTGGACTGTCAATCTGCCACACTTCAAAACGCTTGCTCCAATGAGTTGACTAACCCGTGGAGTGCTTATAAGTAAACACGCGGCTTATAAAACAGGAGGATGATTTCACAGTACCAATATAAAGTGACCTCCAACGTATACGGGTTTTTTTCTTTTTTTTAAAAAAGCGAAGTTTAATGAAGGAAGGGAAACAAAAGTATATGTATTTGTTTTTGCATTTTAAAAACCTCTGGGCCCGGGCGCGGTGGCTCACATCTGTAATCCCAGAACTTTGGGAGGCCGATGCTGGCAGATCACTTGAGGCCAAGAGTTCGAGAACAGCCGGGCCAACATGGTGAAACCCCGTCTCTACCAAAAAAAAAAAAAAAAAAAAAAAAAAAACAAAAATTAGCCAGGCGTGGTGGCGCGCGCCTGTAATCCCAGCTCCTGGGGAGGTTGAGGCAGGAGAATCTCTTGAGCCTCGGAGGCGGAGGGTGCAGTGAGCCGAGATCGTGCCACCACTCCAGCCTGGGCAACAAAGCAAGGCTCTGTCTCAAAAACAAAAAAAGCCGGGCGCAGTGGTTCACGCCTGTAATCCCAGCACTTTGGGAGGCCGAGGTGGGCGGATCATCTGAGGTCGGGAGTTCGAGACCAGCCTGACCAACATGGAGAAACCCCGTCTCTACAAAAATACAAAAAAATTAGCCAGGCATGGTGGCGCATGCCTGTAATCCCAGCTACTCGGGAGGCTGAGGCAGGAGAATTGTCTGAACCCAGGAGGCAGAGGTTGCGGTGAGCCGAGATGGGGCCATTGCACTCCAGCCTAGGCAACAAGAGTGAGACTCTGTCTCAAAACAACAGCAACAACAACAACAAAACAACTCTGGAAGGTTAAATCAGAGACCACAAAAATGGTTAACTACAAAGGGGTGAGGGGATAGGGATGAAAGTGAAAACTTTCTTTACAGTGAGACTTTTAATCCATGTGCATGTTTTACATATTCAAAAAATAGAAAATAAAAAGGTGAGCTTAAAATTGAATGCATACTAAAACTAATACACCTAATTGTATATTAAATTGGTAACATAACATCACAAGTGATTTTTGAACACAGTTCTCTTTATTTAGTGAAATATTTTTCAAAGACAAAATACAAAGAAATTTTTAATTTTTATGTAAGAAAGGATAGGAAATACGAATAGAAAGACATATAGTTAATTCTCATTACTGTACCTGTGATAGTTAGATTTTATAAGTAGCCACCAACAAATAATTATTGAATACTAAACCATTCCTACTAGGGGAAGTACAGAATTAGGTTCCTGTGAGCCTCTGGTGACAATGTTTTCATCAACTGATCAACATATAACCTTGTTTTATGTGTGTTTTTATTTAAAGACATCTTTACATTGTGATTCGTTAACACTGAACTCAGGGCCAAGAGCCCTGTAACTCATAGCTGAAGGAAGCTTATTTATCACATGTATTTTCTCCATAAGGCACTCCCACTCTCAAATAATTCAACAAAATGAAAAAGACAGACACACACATACCAACAAACATAAAGCTAGTATGGTAGTATTAATAATTATTAACCTGGAGTGGAAGATACACAGGTACTCTTTGAACTATTTTTTCAACTATTTTGGTTTGCTATTTTTTATATTAAGAAATTGGAGAGAAAATAATCAATTCCAGTTGCCCAGCTTTCTCTCACAATCTGACCTCACAATTCCCCTTTTCCCATAAATGTTCCCAATCATAATTCTCTTTCTCTAATCAATTTTCAACTTCTTCTATGGCTCCTTCACCTGGCCAGCTCATAAAGTCCCAATACTTAAATGAACAATTATATGCTGATGACTCCAAAATCCCTATCTCTAGCCCTTAGCTCTCTTAGACTTCAAATCCAACTCAATATGCCTCCAAATGAACTCACCATTAGCCCTGCCCTCCCCCAAACCTGTTCCTCCTCCCATGTTCAATAACCTAGCGAAGGGCTCCACCCACCTTCCACCCAGTGACCAAGCTGGTAAACTAGGCATATCCTTGACTCTTCCCTCTCACGAATGAAAGTTCCCTGAACAACTTCCGTTCATCTTTCAGTTCTTAGCTTAAACTTTACTTTCTCTCAGGAACCTTCCCTGTCTTCCCTCAATCTGAGTTAAAGGGCCTCTGTACACCCAAGGTGCCCTGGACTTTTGCTATTTTCACACTTACTGCACGGTATGGTAATTGTCTGTTTGCTGGTCTATAGACTCCACCAGACTCTACAGTCCAGGAGGACAAGTGCTCCATTTCAAAAATACAATACCAATATTACTAGTAACAATAAAGTGATGGAGTGAGAATTATAATTGACATATAGTTTACACTAAGTAAAATGCACATATCTGTATGCAGTTCAATGCATTTTGATAAATGTATACACCCATGTAACCACCACCTCAATCAAGATACAGAACATTTTAATCACTCCAGAACACTTCCTGTACTCCTTTCCATCAGTCCCCTCCCCCTCCCTACTCCCAAATGACCACTTTTCTGCTTTCTATTATCATAGATCTCTTTTGTCTATCTTGAATTTCTTCCTTCCTTCCTTCCTCCCTTCCTCCCTCCCTCCCTTCCTCCTTTTTCTTTCTTTCTCTCTCCCTTTCTCTCTCTCTCTTTCTCTCTAAGGAACCTTGCTCTGTCGCCCAGACCGGAGTGCAGTGGCGCGATCTCGGTTCACTGCAACCTCCACCTCCCGGGTTAAAGCGATTCTCTTGCCTTTGTAGCTGGGATTACAGGCATGCGCCACCACGCCCGGCTAATTTTTGTATTTTTAGTAGAGACGGGATTGCCCAGGTTGGCCAGGCTGGTCTCAAACTCCTGAGCTCAAGTGATCCGCCTACCTCATCCTCCCAAAGTGCTTAGATGAGAGGCGTGAGCCACTGCAATCCAGTTACATTTGTAAAGTTAAATATGCATTTATCCTCTGACCCAGCAATTCCACATCTAGAACTCTACTCCAAAGATAGGCTTGTACAAATACAAAATAACATATGCATAACGTTATTCATCGCAGCATTATTTATGATAGCCAAAAAAACCTGGAAATAACCGATATGTCCATCAATAAGAATCTGTTTGAATAAGCTATGACACATCCAATCGGTGGAGTGCTATGAAGCTATGAAAAGGACTGAGGAGACTGCTTGCTGTATCCTGATATGGATCGTCAAGTGAAAAGAGAAAGTTAAGGAACACTGTATATACTTCCTTTTGTGTAAGAAAAGGAGCAGATACTCTGTTTATTTGTATAGTCAAAAATAAACAATAGAAAGTATCATTAAAGTGCACCAGACTTAAGTGCCTTCTAATGTGATGCAATATGAAGTATTTTCCAAAAAAAAATCTGAACTAGAATCTAATAAAGCTTTTAGATACAGCTTCCAGCCTAAAAGAAGTATGGGGAAAGGATGCACAAGTTAATGAGAAAAGACACTGAGGAACCAAACCCAGAAGGTGGTACGGCTGTAGGAAAATAAGAAAACTAATCCATATAACAAACAAATGGCACAGGAGAGAAGGGAGAGAAGCTATTCTAGAGTAAAACAGACGTAAAGTCTTAAGAGGCGTTAACAACGAATTACGGTGCTGAACAAACCAACTGTAGAAAAGACATTTTGAGATAATCAAGGAATCTGACTACAGACTGACTACTAAATGAGGCTGTACTGCCAAAACACAATTCCAAGAGAGAAGGAATCTGCACGTGGAAAGCCCAGGCCCCTTGCCCACTGCGAGGAGCCAGAACGTCCCTCCACAGCCGCGCCGCCCCTGGCTCGACTTCCCGAGCGAGAGCCGCGGGACGTTGCAGACGCAGTGGCTCCGCCTTCCCACCAATCTCGACCCTCGCCGCGTTCCGTTCGTGCGTGGAGCGGTCGGGGCTAGAGGCGAGGCCGCCGGGCGGGCAGGGGTTGTGGTGCGGCAAGCGGCGGGCCAGCGACGGCGCGAATGGCGGACTCTCAGCTGTTCTGTGTGGCGGAGGAACGCAGCGGCCACTGCGCCGTGGTGGACGGAAACTTCCTCTACGTGTGGGGGGGCTACGTGGTAAGGGGAAGAGGCGGGACGGGGTAGACTCGCGCCGGGAGACCCTCGGCCTGAGCGGACGCAGCGCCCGCCACACCCGCTCCCGAGGCTGCGGCCCAGGCCTGGCGCGCCCGGCGCCTGCAGCCCCCCAGCCCCTCCGCTGGCCGCCGCCCCCACAGCCGCGCCAGGGCTTGACGTCGTCCCGCCGTTGCTTCTTCTATTAAAGCCTCAGACCCGGCTCCGGGCCTCTTACCACTCTCCGCCCCTCCTTGCCAGCAATTCAGTAACCCCGGTTTGCCCAATGCAAAGGCAGTTACAGCGCGATTAATTATTATCCTTAAATACTGGTGCAGACCTAGAAGGACCCGAGGACGCCGTGCTGTATCATTTTGTATATATTTCCTTATTCCCACGGCGCGATTCGAAATAAAATATCGAAATCACTGAAGCATTTAAATATTTCTTTTCTTTTCTTTTCTTTTTTTTTTTTTGAGATGGAGTTTCGCTCTTGTTGCCCAGGGCTGGAGTGCAATGGAACGATCTCAGCTCACCGCCACCTCCGCCCCCCGCCCCGGGTTCAAGCGATTCTCTTGCCTCAGCCTCCCTAGTAGCTGGGCTTACCGGCATGTGCCATTATGCCTGGCTAATTTTGTATTTTTAGTAGAGACAGGGTTTCCCATGTTGGTCAGGCTGGTCTTGAACTCGCGACCTCAGGTGATCCGCCCGCCTTGGCTTCCCAAAATGCTGGGATTACAGGCATTAGCCACTGTGCCCGGCTTGCATTTTAAATATTTCTAAGCTATTTTTAGTGGCGTTTCTTTACTAATGACTATTTTTTCTAGTCTCAAAATAGACGCATGTTAGCAATAATATGCTAAGAAATATTATGCTTTAAAATTCTTACTACAATGGAGGTTTGAGCGTATGTGTGTGTTGTGTGTCCATAATCACAGAATTATAGAAGCAAGAATGGTAAAGCTGGAAAACAGGAATACTATATGCCAACCCTCTTAGTTTACAGATTTTTTTTCTTTTTTTTTTTCTTTTTCTTTTTTTTTTTTTTTTTGAGACGGAGTCTCGCTCTGTCGCCCAGGCTGGAGTGCAGTGGCGCGATCTCGGCTCACTGCAAGCTCCGCCTCCCGGGTTCACGCCATTCTCCTGCCTCAGCCTCCCGAGTAGCTGGGACTACAGGCGCCCGCTACCACGCCCGGCTAATTTTTTGTATTTTTAGTAGAGACGGGGTTTCACCGTGTTAGCCAGGATGGTCTCGATCTCCTGACCTCGTGATCCGCCCGCCTCGGCCTCCCAAAGTGCTGGGATTACAGGCGTGAGCCACCGCGCCCGGCCCAGATTTTTTTTCTTAAGCCATCTGGAAGTTCTACTGATAGTAGAACCTACATCTTCTGTCTCCCTACCATTATGTGACAGACCTGTAACGTGACTGAATCATATTGAAATGACCAACATACAGGCATACCTCGAAGTATTGCGGGTTCTGTTCCAGACCACTGCAATAAAGCGAGGTCATACGAATTTTTTTGGTATCTCAGTGCATATAAAAGTCATGTTTACACTGTAGTGTGTTAAGCATGCAATAGTATTATGTGTAAAAAAAAAATGTACATACCTGGCTGGGCGCGGTGGCTCACACCCGTAATCCCAGCACTTTGGGAGGCTGAGGCGGGTGGATTACCTGAAGTCAGGAGTCCGAGACCAGCCTGGCCAACATGGTGAAACCCCGTCTCTACTAAAAACACAAAAATTAGCCGGACATGGTGGCGGATGCTTGTAATCCCAGCTACTCGGGAGGCTGAGGCAGGAGAATCACTTGGACCCGGGAGGCGGAGGTTGCAGTAAGCCAAGATTGCGCCATTGCATTCCAGCCTGGGCGACAGAGCGAGACTCCGTCTCAAAACAAAAAAACAAAAAACTGTACATACGTAATTTCAAAATTATTGCTAAAAAATGCTAAGGATTATCTGAGCCTTCAGTGAGTTGTATTCTTTTTGCTCATGGAGGGTCTTCCTCCATGTAGATGGCTACTGACTGATTAGGGTGGTTGTTGCTGAAGGTTGGAGTGGCTGTGGCAGTTTCTTAAGACAATGAAGTTTGCCACATTGAGCCTTCCTTTCACAAAATATTTCTCTGTAACATGCAATGCAGTTTTGATGTGTGTGTGTGTGTGTGTGTGTTTTGAGACAATCTCTCCTGCAACCTCTGCCTCCCAGGTTCAAGCGATTCTCCTGCCTCAGCCTCCTGAGTAACTGGAATTACAGGTGTGCACCACCATGCCTGGCTAATTTTTGTATTTTTTACAGGCGTGAGCCACCGTGCCCAGCCATGAAATGTATTTTCTTAAATAATAAGACTTGAAAGTCAAAATGATTCCTTGATCCATGGGCAACAGAATGGATATTGTGTAGCAGGCATGAAAAGATAAATCTTGTAGATCTTCCATCAGAACTCTTGGGTGACTAGGTGTGTTGTCAATGAGCAGTGAGTGATATTTTCTAAGCAGCAGTTCTCAACAATACACTTAAACTACTCAGTAAGCCATGCTGTCAAAGAGACATGCTGTCATCCAGGCTTTCTTGTTCCGTTGTTAGAGCACAGGCAGTGTAGATTTAGCATAATTCTTAAGGGCCCTAGGATTTTCAGAATGATAAATGAACATTGGCTTCAACTTAAAGACAGCTACTACATTAGCCACTAACAAGAGAATTAGCTGGTCCTTTGAAATTGGACATTGACTTCTCTCTAGCTATGAAAGTCCTAGATGGCATCCTCTTCCAATATAAAGCTGTTTCATCCACATTAAAAATCTATTGTTGGCCGGGCACGTTGGCTCACGCCTGTAATCCCAGGACTTTGGGAGGCCGAGGCAGGTGGATCACAAAGTCAGGAGATCAAGACCATCCTGGCTAACATGGTGAAACCCCGTCTCTACTAAAAATACAAAAAAAATTAGCCAGGCGTGGTGGCAGGCGCCTATAGTCTCAGCTACTCGGGAGGCTGAGGCAGGAGAATGGCGAGAACCCAGGAGGCGGAGCTTGCAGTGAGCCGAGATTGCACCACTGCCCTCCAGCCTGGGCGACAGAGTGAGACTCTGTCTCAGAAAAAAAAAAAATCTATTGTTTAGTGTAGCCACCTTCATCAGGTATCTTAGCCAGATCTTCTGGATAACTTGCTGCAGGTTCTACATGAGCACATGCTGCTTCACCTTGCACTTTTTTTTTTTTTTTTTTGAGACAGAGTTGCCCAGGCTGTGGTGCAGTGGAAAAGTCTCAGCTCACTGCAACCTCCGCCTTCTGAGCTCAAGCAATTCTCATGCCTCAGCCTCCTGAGTAGCTGGGATTACAGGTGCGTGACACTACACCTGGCTAATTTTTGTATTTTTAGTAGTAATTTAGTAACTTTTGTATTTTCACCATATTGGCCAGGCCGATCTCAAACTGACCTCAGAAGATCTGCCCACTTTGGCCTCCCAAAGTGCTGGGATTACAGGTGTGAGTCACCGTGCCTGGCCTTACCTTGCACTTTTATGTAATGAAGAACAGCTTCCTTCCTTTAAACTCATGTTAGCTTCAAACTTCTGCAGTTTCTCAATTCTCTCAGCCTTCATGGAATTGAAGAGAGTTAAGACCCTCTTCTGAGTTAGGCTCAGGCCTAAGGGAATGTTGTGGCTGTATGATCTTGTATCCAGACCACTAAAACTTCCTCCATGTCAGGAATAAGGCTGTTTTGCTTTCATATTACTCATTTTTCATTAGAATAGCACTCTTGATTTCCTTTAAGAACTTTCCGTTTGGATTTACAACTTGGCTAACTGGCACAAGAGGCCTAGCTTTTGGCCTGTATTAGCTTTTGACCTGCCTTTTTCACTAAGCTTAATTGTTTCTAGCTTTTGATTTAAAGTGAGGGACAGTCCACTCTTCCTTCACTTGAACACTTAGAGTCCATTGTAGGGTTACTAACTGGCCTACTTTCTTTCTTTCTTTTTTTTTTAAGACGGAGTCTCGCTCCATCGCTGAGGCTGGAGTGCAGTGGCACAATCTTGGCTCACTGCAAGCTCTGCCTCCTGGGTTCACACCATTCTCCTGCTTCAGCCTCCCGAGAAGCTGGGACTACAGGCGTGTGCCGCCACACCCAGCTAATTTTTTTGAATTTTAGTAGAGATGGGGTTTCACCGTGTTAGCCAGGATGGTCTAGATCTCCTGACCTCGTGATCCGCCCGCCTCGGCCTCCCAGAGTGCTGGGATTACAGGCGTGAGCCACCGCGCCTGGCAAGGCCTACTTTCAATATTGTTGTATCTGAGGGAATAAGGAGGCCCAAGGAGAGGGAGAGAGAGGGGGGAATGGTTGGTCAGTGGAATAGTCTGAACACACACATTTATCAGTTAAGTTCGCCATCCTATACGGGCACAGTTTATGGTGCCCCAAAACAATTACAGTAATATATCAAAGATCATTGATCACAGATCACCATAACAGATATAATAATAATAATGCAAAAGTTTGAAATACTGTGAGAATTACCAAAATGTGACACAGACACGAAGTGAGCATCACTTGCTGTTGGAAAAATGATGCCAATGGACTTGCTCAATGCAGGGTTGCCACAAACCTTCAATTTATTTAAAAAATGCAATATCTGTCAAGCACAGTAAAGCAAAGCACAATAAAATGAGGTATGCCTATACTGTGTGTGTTAAATAATTCTCAGATTCAAGTTGGTTTTTGTTGTTGTTTTGTGTGTTTATTTTTAATTTGGTTCAGTACCAGTGGGGGAAAATTAGAACTAACTTTTGAGTGCTTACTACATCTGGCATGTGCTAGTTACTGTCACATCCCTAATCTTATATATTCTTACTATATTCCTGTAAAGTAGGTAATATCCCTATTTTATAAATAAGGAAAAGGAGTCGATTAGAGTAAGTAACTTTAATGGACATTTCACCTCAGGGGCAGCAGATACCAACAGACGTGTATAGGATTTCCAAAGGCAACTTTTTAGTGATAAACTAAATTAGGCGATTGTGCTTTATGAGTGTCTGATATTTCCACCATTTATTCTTGATGCAAAGAGTCTAGATATAAAGGTGGCTATATGCACAAGAAATAAATTTTGATTGTTTTGAGTTCTGCCACTTGTAGAGGTGTCAGACTTCATCTGCTCTATTCTTGATGTTGTAAAAGTTAAGTGAAAAATTCCTTTAAAACAGCAATCTGTAATATATCTGTATAGATTTCTTTTGAGCCCATAAATGAAAATATTTTCCCCCTGAGACGGAGTCTTGCCCTGTCGCCCAGGCTGGAGTGCAGTGGCACAATCTCGGCTCACTGTAACCTCCGCCTCCTAGGTTCAAAAGATTCTCCTGCCTCAACCTCCCTAGTAGCTGGGATTATAGGCACACAGCACCACGCCCAACTACTTTTTGTATTCTTAGTACAGGCGGGGTTTCACCATGTTGGCCAGGCTGGTCTCAAACTCTTGACCTCGTGATCCGCCCACCTCAGCCTCCCAAAGTGCTGGGATTACAGGCCTGAGCCACCGCGCTCAGCCTTTGTTTTTTGTTTTGTTTTGTTTTGTTTTTTGAGACAGAGTATCTCTCTGTTGCCCAGGCTGGAGTGCAGTGGCACCATCTCGGCTCACTGCAACCTCTGCCTCCTGGGTTCAAGCGATTCTCCTGCCTCAGCCTCCCAAGAAGCTGGGATTACAGGCACATGCCACCACGCCCAGCTAGTTTTTGTATTTTTAGTAGAGACGGAGTTTTGCCATGTTGGCCAGGCTGGTCTCAAACTCCTGACCTTAGGCAGTTAGCCCACCTCGGCCTCCCAAAGTGCTGGGATTTCAGGTGTGAGCCACTGTGCCTGGCCTAAATGTCTGAATTTTTTGCATCTCGTTTTATTCTTGAAAATTGTGTAATTGATAAGATCATACTTCTTGACGAGCGTGGTGGCTCACGCCTGTAATCCCAGCACTGTGGAGGCCGAAGCGGGTCAGGAGATCGAGACCCATTCCTGGCTAACTCGGCGAAACCCCGTCTCTATTGAAAATACAAAAAAATAGCCAGGCGTGGTGGCACGTGCCTGTAATCCCAGCTAATCTGGAGGCTGAGGCAGGAGAATCGCTTGATCCCAGAAGGCGGAGGTTGCAGTGAACCGAGATCGTGCCACTGCACTCCAGTCTGGGTGATAGAGCAAGACTGTCTCAAAAAAAAAAAAAAAAAAAAAAATCACAGTTCTTCAGGTGGCAGTTATTGAATTGAAATACTTCTTTTTCTCCTGTTTATTAATTCAGTCAGTAGAGATGCTGTAAGAACCACTCTGGAAAATACAACACAGATGTAGATCCTGAGTCTACCACTTTTTTAAATTCCAGGGATTATCAGCAGTCAAGAAGTGTCTAAGGCATAAGTGGAAGGAAAGGGAGACTAGGAGGCAAAAAAGAAGCCATATGGGTAGTATAGGCTTTAAAAAAAAAAAAAAAAGGAGGACATGGCATATCCGGAGAAAAAGTAGAATTCTTCTAACAATTATCTTATTCCGATCGTTCTAAACAAGATAGTTAAAAGGCCCTGGGATCTGGTGGTATTCCAGTACTCAGTAGTTAAGTATAATGATCAGATAGTTCTAGATTATATATTCCAGTCACAATTTTCCTCTTCATTGATACAAACAATGTATTAAAATGGACAAACATATGTTCTAAAGCTCACCGATATCTGTCTAAATTACTAATTTCTCCATTGTCAAACATATTCTGAAGGCCATTATATTAGTATCTAAAAATAGCCACCCCCAGAGGTAAGAGTGATAATATCAAAAAAGTAAATGGTCGATTCTAATTGGTGTCAGAATATGATTTTCCTCTTAGTTGTACATCCTTTCCACATTACAGAAATTCACACAGACTTTGGTGCTACTGCAAGGAACATTAAAAGTTGTGAATAGCTTTTCCAAATTTAGGGGAAAAACTCGGTATCTTGGCATGTTTGCAGGTAGTATGGTTTTCCTATTATGGCCCTAATCATTTGAACAGTATTATTTCTGTAATACAATTGATAATATGTTTTGCTGTGAACCTTTTTTTTTTTTTTTTTTTTAGATGGAGTCTCGCTCTTGCCCAGGCTGGAGTGCAGTGGCGCGATCTCGGCTCACTGCAACCTCCGCCTCCCAGGTTCAACCAATTCTCCTGCCTCAGCCTCCCGAGTAGCTGGGACTACAGGTGCTTCCCACCATGCCCAGGTAATTATTGTATTTTTAGTAGAGACAGGGTTTCACCATGTTGGTCAGGCTGGTCTCGAACTCCTGACCTCAATTGATCCACCTGCCTCGGCCTCCCAAAGTATCTTCACAGGCTGGGTGTGGTGGCTCAGGCCTGTAACCCTGGCACTTTTGGAGGCCAAGGCAGGAGGATTGCTTGAGTCCAGGAGTTTGAGACCAGCCTGAGCAACATAGCAAGACCCTTGTCTCTGCTGAAAAGAAAATAATTAGTTGGCCATGGTAGTGTGCTTCTATGGTCCTAGCTACTTGGGAGACTGAGGTGGGAGGATCACTTGAGCCCATGTGTTCAAGGATGCAGTGAGCTATGATTGTGCCATCGCACTCCAGCCTGGGTGACAGAGACCCTGTCACTTAAAAGAAACAAATATCTGTATACATATGCTTAACTACATATTTCTGCTATGGATATGGATTTAAAGGGAAGAAGGATCAATTTAGAAAATGTTTGAAAAGAATGAAGGTTGGAAGGCTTACCGTGTCAGATATTAAAACATGTCACAATACCATAATAATTAGTTGACTTGATGCAAGTAGAGATAGTACAATGAAATGCGAAAGGAATTACGGAAACAGCCGGGCACAGTGGCTCACGCCTGTAATCCCAGCACTTTGGGAGGCCAAGGCAGGCGGATCACCTGAGGTCAGGAGTTCAAGACCAGCCTGGCTAACATGGTGAAACCCCGTCTCTACTGAAAATACAAAAACATTAGCCAGGCGTGGTGGCACATGCCTGTAATCCCAGCTACTCAGGAGGCCGAGGCAGGAGAATTGCTAGAACTTGGGAGGCAGAGGTTGCATGAGCCAAGATGGCGCCATTGCATTCCAGCCTGGGCGACAGAGTGAGACTCCATCTCAAAAAAAAAAAGAAAAAGGAAAAAAACTACAAAAACAGCCAAGCATATAAGGAAAAAAAATAAGACTATTTTGTATTTAAAAGGTAGCATTTCAAATCTGGGAAAATGATCACTTATGCAATAAATGATCCTAGGATAGCTAGAGGAAAATATTCTTGGTGCCATAGGATTGAAGGCTTAAATACAGAAAAATTAAGCTATATAATACTGGAAGAGAATAAATGACTTCTAAAATCTTGAGGAAAAAACTATAATGGAAAAAATTGGCAGATCAGACTTTTAAAAAACTGATTTTTGGCCAGGCACAGTGGCTTACGCCTGTAATCCTAGCACTTTGGGAGGCCAAGGTGGATGGATCAACTGACACTGGGAGTTCGAGACAAGCCTGACCAACATGGTGAAACCCCATCTCTCCTAAAAATAGAAAAATAGCTGGTCGTGGTGGTGCATGCCTGTAATCCCAGCTACTCAGGAGGCTGAGGCAGGAGAATTGCTTGAACCCAGGGGTGGAGGTTGTGGTGAGCCGAGATTGCGCCATTGCACTCTAGCCTGGGCAACAAGAGTGAAACTCCGTATCAAAAAAACAAAAACAAAAAAATACCAAAAACTGATTTTTAAACACCAGAAAACGAGGAGGCAAATGGCAAAGGAGAAAATATTTGTAACCAGGGTCGGGTGTGGTGGCTCATGCCTATAATCCCAGCACTTTGAGAGGCCTAGGCAGGCAGATCACCTGAGGTCTGGAGTTCAAGACCAGCCTGACCAATATGATGAAACCCCATCTCTACTAAAAATACAAAAATTAGCCTGGCGTGGTGGCTCACGCCTGTAATCCCAGCACTTTGGGAGGCTGAGGCGGGCAGATCACCTGAGGTCGGGAGTGGGAGACCAGCCTCACCAACATGGAGAAACCTCGTCTCTACTAAAAATACAAAAGTAACTGGGCATGGTGGCACATGCATGTAATCCCAGCTACTCGGGAGGCTGAGGCAGGATAATCGCTTGAACCTGGGAGGCGGAGGTTGCAGTGAGCCGAGATCACGCCATTGCATTCCAGCCTGGGCAACAAGAGCGAAATTCTGTCTCAAAAAAAAAAAAAAAGATAACATCCCCATTGAAAAATGAGCAATGGATAAGTGCAATTTACAAAATAAATACAAATATACAAACAAAAGAAACCCAGGTAAAAATTACAATGAGGTTTTTCTTCTCCAATTTGCAAAGATGAGAAAGAATTCTGGCAAAGAGTGTGGAGAAATGAATTACTAGTACACTGGTAATAAGAGTACAAGTTTGTGTAACCTTTTTGAGGAGAAATTTAGCAATGTGTATCAAAAATGTAAGATGTGTTTTCTCTTTAACCTAATAGTTCTACTTTATATATTCATAAATGATCACATTGGTCATCTATGTTATATGGAAGACATTTATCATTCTTTTTAAATGACCAGAATATAAACCACCTTTCTCTATTTGTGGTGTTCCCCTAGTGAGTGAATATTGTCAGGGTATTTATTCTAGTTGTCTCCTACTTATCCTCATAAAATATAAGATATCTAACTTGTTCTCTGTTGTATCCTCAATGTCTAGAACTGGTTACAGCTCATAGTAGGTGCCCAATAAAAGTACCTGAAAGTCAGGTACTAACTTTTCCTGCCTTACTTGCAGCTAGGTTGCAGGCAAGTGGCTAGGACTCCATTGGTTAGATGAATCTGTGCTAGATTTGGACTTTGGAATAAAGATATAAAAAACCACGACCTCTAGAAGATTCTTAGCCTGCAATACAGTTTAGGAAGATCAAGTTTCCTTGCATAAAAGGCAGCAGTGTGGTGTGCACCAGTGACCACAGACCTGCTCTCTTGGCATGGTTTCACACCTCACTCTTCCTTGCATCGACCAGAGGCTGGTTCTCCAGCCTCCCTGATGATTCTGTGAGCTACTTAATATTCGTTTCTTAAAATTTTATTTACTTAATTTTTGAATTTGAAATATATATACAATAGAATGTATAAAATAAGTATTATTTAAATGTAAACAACTGTTTACTTTCCAGATTAAGAAATAAACAATACCTTTATTGTTTATTATGCAGGATAAAAGCTTCCTTTTATCCTGCATTGATTACATTGCTCCCACTACCCCCACTCATACAGGTTACCACTATCTTAAATTTCTTTTCTCTATAATTTTACTTCACATACATCTCTAAACAATATATTATTTGGTTTGGAATCATAGCATATGTTTTCTTTCATGAATTTTTTTTTTTTTTGAGACAGAGTTTCGCTCCTGTTGCCTAGGCTGGATTGCAGTGGCATGATCTTAGCTCACTGCAACCTCCGCCTCCCGGGTTCAAGTGATCCTCCTGCCTCAGCCTCCCAAGTAGCTGGGATTACAGGTGCGTGCCACCACACCCAGCTAATTTTTGTATTTGTAGTAGAAACGGGGTTTCACCGTGTTGGCCAGGCTGATCTTGGACTCCTCACCTTAGGTGATCCACCCACCTCAGCCTCCCAAAGTGCTGGGATTACAGGTGTGAGCCCAGCCTCTTTCATGAATTCTTTTAGTTTTCAGATTCATACATTGCTTATAGTCAACTGGTGTGTGCTTGTATGGCTGTACCTGTTGTTGTTTGGCATCTATTCTGATTGGTCAATGCCTATGCTGCCCAGTTGTTAATAATTTGAAAATCATCATCTCTAGATCCATTCATTTGATGTATATCCTGTATAACATTCTACTCTATGAGTTTACTGCAATTTATCCATTCCATTATTGGTGAATATTTGAATGTTTCTAATTTTTTGCTATTGTAAGCATTCTTATAACATGCTTCCTATTGTATATTCACAAGGGCATGTACATTCCCTAGGGAATCTACCAATGAATGAAATGTTGGATCACTTGATATGCACATCTCCAAAATTATTTGGAAATGTCAGACTGTTACCAAAATATTTGTATCAATTTACACTCCCACCAGCCATTTCCTTGCCCCATATCCTTGGCAACACATTTGGTACCATCTGGCCTTACGTTTTTGCCATTCCAGTGAGTGTGACATGATAGTTCATTGTGGTTTTTGTTTTCATTTCCCTTGGTTACTGATAAAATTGAGCGTCTAACTTTATGGACTATTTGTGTCTTTTGTAAAAATGCTGGCTCATGTCTTTTGCTCATTTTTCTGTTGGATTATTTGCTTTTTTTAACTAATTTATACAAGTTTTAAAATACAAAATTGTGTGAGTTGAATATGTCTTCAATTTATAGCTTGTCTTTTTATTTTTTTTCCTTTTCTGTTTTTTTTTTTTTTTTGAGACAGAGGCTCGCTTTGTGGCCCAGGCTGGAGTAAAGTGGGGCAATCTGGGCTCACTGCAACCTCTGCCTCCCAGGCTCAAGCAATCCTCGTGCCTCAGCCTCCTGAGTAGCTGGGATTACAGGCACCCGCCACCATGCCCAGCAAATTTTTTGTATTTTTAGTAGAGGCCAGAGTTTCACCATGTTGGCTGGGCTGGCCTTGAACTCCTGACCTCAGGTGATCTGCCCACCTCGGCCTCCCAAAGTGCTGGGATTACAAGCATGAGCCACTGTGCCTGGCCTTGTCAAACATATTCTAACCATTCCTAGAAACAGGAAGAGAAGGAGTCAAGGGAGAATTCTTTTTTTTGAAAGGTGAGATGAGGCATGTTTGTATATTAATAGGAATAATCCAGTAGAGAAGGAAAACTTGGGCTGGGCGCAGTGGCTCACTCAATCAATAAATATTTTATTTGTCTTTTATGTGTGAGGCAGTGTAGTAGGCTCTGGGAGCATAACAAGATAGACAAGATCCCTGTACTCATGAAGCTTACAGTTTAGCAGTATTGGTGGTGGTGAGGGTGGGTGTGATACAAAGAACTTCAAAGGGAAAGTACAGGACTATGAGGGCCTCTAATAGGGGACCTTAATACTTTAAACTATTTTAGAGAATAGGTTAGAGAAGTACATTTAAGCTGATTCCCAAAAAAGGAGGAGTTAGGCAAACTCTGAAAGAGTACTATAAGAGAGAAAAGAGAATAGATGAATGGTCCTATCATAGCAAGGAACTAGGAGATGTTTAAGTACTGAAAGCGTACTGTGTGTGAAAGGCAACTTGAAGTTTCGAGGGATAGCAGCTACCATATAATATAGAATCATAAACATTTTAGACTATGCTAAAAGCAATAGGGAGCCATTGAAAGGACTTAAACAGAGTAATGACAATTCACTTTCATAATATTTCTTTCTTTCTTTTTTTTTTTTTTTTTTTGAGATGGAGTCTTGCTCTGTCACCCAGGCTGGAGTACAGTGGCATGATCTCAGGTTACTGCAACCTCCGCCTCCTAGGTTCAAGCAATTCTTCTGTCTCAGCCTCCTGAATAGCTAAGACTATAGGCGCCCGCCACCACACCTGGCTAATTTTTTTGTATTTTTAGTAGAGACAGGGTTTCACCATATTGGCCAGGCTGCTCTCGAACTCCTGACCTTGTGATCTGTTCGCCTCAACCTCCCAAAGTGCTAGGATTACAGGTGTGAGCCACCGTGCCCAGCCTATAATATTTCTTTTGTAAAGGAGTACACATGAGGCTACTGGAACCTAATGCCATTAAACCTTAGACTCATACAGTAGCTCCCCTTCTTATAATTATTTGTTTACTTAGCCATTTAATATGGATTCCTCAGTCAGACATGAGTGTAAGTTTATGTTTTTTCACTGATTGAAAAATTTTTTTAATTTTAATTTTTGTGGGTACATAGTAGGTGTATATATTTATGGGATGCATGAGATATTTTGATACAGGCATGCAATGCATAATAGTCACATCATATAAAATGGGGTATCTGTTCCCTCAAGTATTTATCCTTTGTGTTACAGACAATCCAATTATATTCTTTTATTTTGAAATGTACAATTATTATTGACTATAGTCACCCTATTGTGCGATCAAATACTAGGTCTTATTCTTTCTAACTATTTTTTGGTACCCATTAGCCATCCCTACCCACCCACTCCCACCCTCCCACTAACCTTACCAGCTTCTGGTAACCATCCTTCTGCTTTCTGTCTCCATGAGGTCAATTGTTTTGATTTTTAGATCTCATGTAAGAACATGTGATGTTTGTCTTTCTGTGTCTGGCTTACTTCATTTAGCTAATGACCTCTAGTTCCATCCATGTTATTGCAAATAACAGGATCTCATTCTTTTTTATGGCTGAATGGTACTCCATTGTGTATGAGTACCACATTTTCTTTATCCATTCATGTGTTGATGGACACAAGTTGCTTCGAAATTTTGGGTATTGTGAACAGTGCTGCAACAAACATGGGAGTGCAGATATCTCTGCGATACACTGATTTCCTTTCTTTCGCATATATACCTAGAAGTGGGGGTGCTGGATCATATGGTAGCTCTATTTTTAGTTTTTAAAGAAACCTCCAAACTGTTCTCCATAGTAGTTGTACTAATTTACATTCCCACCAACAGTGTATGAGAGTTCCCTTTTCTTCACTTCCTTGGCAGCATTAGTTACTGCCTTTCTTTTGGATAAAAGCCGTTTTAACTGAAGTGAGATGATATCTCATTGTAGTTTTGATTTGCACTTATTTGATGATCAGTGATGCTGAGCATCTTTTCCTATGCCTGTTTGACATTCTTATGTCTTCTTTGGAGAAATGTGTATACAAGTATTTTGCCCATTTTTAAATTAGATTGTTAGATTTTTTTTCCTGTAGAGTCGTTTGAGCTCCTTATATATTCTGGTTATTAATCCCTTGTCAGATGGGGAGTTTGCAAATATTTTCTCCCATTCTGTAGGTTGTCATTTCATTTTGTTGATTGTTCCCTTCACTGTGCAGAAGAATTTAAACTTGATATGATCCCATTTGTCCATTTTTGCTTTGGTGGCCTGTGCCTGTGGGATATCATTCAAGAAATTTTTTTTTTTTTTTTTTTTTTTTTTTTTTTTTGAGACGGAGTCTCGCTCTGTCGCCCAGGCTGGAGTGCAGTGGCGCGATCTCGGCTCACTGCAAGCTCCGCCTCCCGGGTTCACGCCATTCTCCTGCCTCAGCCTCCCGAGTAGCTGGGACTACAGGCGCCCGCTACCACGCCCGGCTAATTTTTTGTATTTTTAGTAGAGACGGGGTTTCACCGTGTTAGCCAGGATGGTCTCGATCTCCTGACCTCATGATCCGCCCGCCTCGGCCTCCCAAAGTGCTGGGATTACAGGCGTGAGCCACCGCGCCCGGCCCATTCAAGAAATTTTTGCCCAGACCAATGTCCTGGTGAGTTTCCCCATGTTTTCTTGTAGTTGTTTTATAGTTTGAAGTCTTAGATTTAAGTCTTTAATCCATTTTGATGTGATTTTTGTATATGGTGAAAGATAGGAATCTAGTTTTTTTCTTTTGCACCATCTATTGAAAAGACTCAGACATGAGTGTAAGTTTAATTTCCTTGGAACTAATACAACGCTTTTCTATTTTTATGTGTGTGTGTGTGTGTGTGTGTGAGAGAGAGAGAGAGAGAGAGAGAGAGACATGGTAGACAAGATGTTCTTTTTTTTTTTTTTTTTTGGAGACAGAGTCTCCATTTGTTGCCTAGGCTGGAGTGCAGTGGCACAATCTCAGCTCACTGCAGCCTCCACCTCCGGGGTTCAAGCGATTCTCCTGCCTCAGCCTTCTGAGTTGCTGGGATTGCAGGCATGCACCACCACGCCCAGCTAATTTTTGTATTTTTAGTAGAGACGGGGTTTCACCATGTGGGCCAGGATGGTTTTGATCTCTTGATCTCGTGATCCACCTGCCTCTGCCTCCCAAAGTGCTGGGATTACAGGCGTGAGCCACTACACCTGGCCCCCCTTTTTTTTTTTTTTTTAAGAAGCAGGGTCTGCCTCTGTTGCCCAGGCTGGAGTGCAGTGGTACTATCATAGCTCACTACAGCCTCGAACTCCTGAGCTCCAGTGATCCTCCCGCCTCAGCCTCCTGAGTAGCTAGGACTACAGGCATGTGCCACCAGGCCTAACTAATTTTTTGGTGTTTTTTTTTTAGAGACAAGATCTGGCTATGATGCCCAGGCTGGTCTTGAATTCCTGGATTCAAGCAATCCTCCTGCCTTGGCCTCCCAAAGTGCTGGGATTACAGGAATGAGCCACTACACCCGGCCTATTTTTAAATTTAAAGAACATACAATGAGAAACAGCTAAATCTTCTTAGCATGTTAATAACTTATGTATTATATAGTTTTAGAAATTCTTAAAGTGCTATTTTAAAACTCTAGCTTTTTTTTTTTTTGAGACAAATTCTTACTCTTTTGCCCAGGCTGGAGTGCAGTGGCACGATTTCAGCTCACTGCAACCTCTGTCTCCCAGGTTCAAGCGATTCTCCTGCCTCAGCCTCCTGAGTAGCTGGGATTACAGGCATACGCCACCATGCCTGGCTAGTTTTTTTTGTATTTTTAGTAGAGGTGGAGTTTCACTATGTTGGCCAGGCTGGTGTCAAACTCCTAACCTCAGGTCATCCACCTGCCTCAGCCTCCCAAAGTGCTGGGATTATACCGTGCTGGGATTACAAAATGCTGGCTGAGCCACTGCGCCCAGCTCGTTATTTTTGAATTATTATATAGATTCTGAGAACTATGGCAGATTTATGTAAAAATTTATTTTAACTCCTAAGTTTGTTTAAGCTCAAAATAAGTAAGATTGTTATACAAGTCTTATTTATCTTTTCATCAAGAATGTCAGAATGTGCTATTCTATTTGTGATCAGCTTCTTTAGAGATTATCCAAGTTCTGAGTTCTCATTTTGACTAGTTAAATGTATTGTGATCCTTATATTCTAGATTTAATGAACAACTAATACTATGCCTTGCATATAGTAGGCACTCAAAAAATATGTTCAGTGAATTAAAGTTCCTGAGATATCTTAATAAGATATTTAATTGTATCTTTAAAAAATTTCCTCCATTAATACTTCCTGTCACCCAAAATGTATTGCCCTTTTTTTTATTTTTTGATGATCTTTTTCTTCCTGGCTTTATAATCTTTAATATTCTGCTCTAAATCTTATTGTTTTGCTATTTTCTTTTACATAAAGCCCCTTTTAAAGGTTTAATTGCCCTAATTATTTTCTTGAGACTTATATACTTGCTATGTTTTATTTTGATCCTTTATTGTTTTCCCACTTTCTCTTAGAAAATCTTCTTTCCTTTTCTTTTGATATATTTTATTTTATATTGAAAAAGATCCTTGAGCCTTCTTTTGTGTTTTATAGTATTTTACTAGCAATTTTTCTCATCCTGAGAAGCTGTGTAACTGTTTGCTATGTAACTGATAAACATAATTTTATGTATTCTGTATTTTTAGTCTATTGAAGACAATGAAGTATATTTGCCTAATGATGAAATTTGGACCTATGATATTGATAGTGGGTTGTGGTAAGTAATTTTAAATTGCATACTGTCTGATCTTAATATCTATTATAAATGTTTCTGTAGACTCTAGGGAATTTGAGACCATACTTTGAACATACTGCAACATTTCTGAAGTCTCCCTTTCCTTTCCTTTCAATGCTTTTATTTTCTGACTCTTTCATTCCCCTACTGTCTTCCCTGCTCCACTTTTTGTCTTTTAGTATTTCTCTCAAGACCAGTGCTGTCTCTGAAGATTTTGTTTTATTCTGCAAATTTCCAGTTCTAGTGACGTGTGAAATTTTTGTGATTTTTTTTTTTTCCTAGCAGATTGAAAAAGTTTTACCCTAGATCTTCTTAGAGTTTTTACATTATTGGCCACCATTACATTGTAACTGTAATTGACAGTGACAGTTTTCACTGACAAAAGTACTCATGGAGTTTAAAGAGAATTTTAATTTGCCTTTCTGGAAAGTTATGGGATTCCATGTTATTCTTGCTGCAGGAGAATGCACCTCATGGAAGGAGAACTCCCAGCCTCCATGTCAGGAAGCTGTGGTGCTTGCATTAATGGAAAGCTGTACATTTTTGGAGGATATGATGACAAAGGATACAGCAATCGAGTAATAATTTCTTTAATTCAAGAGTGCAGCAAAATGTAATATTTAATGCATCATTTCATCTCACAAGTTACAAATATTTTAAAAAGAAGATATATATAGAAAACCTTAAACTTGTAATTAAATATTTTAAAGCTGGGTTGAAAATGCAGCAGTCCTGCTCTTCTCTTCTTCTGTGTCTTTCTGCTTCAGAATTAACTGCATATTTAATTGATATTCATAGGATAAAAGCAGGATGCGACTCATTTTAATATGTTTTATATATCATTTTTACGCCTAAAACAGTCTCATTTTTATTCTCCAATTTTTAAATTTTAATAGGTAACAAGCTTACCTATTAAAAAGAAAATAATAGTATTAATTCTTGGATCACATTCCCTCTGATATAGATTTAATTTTTAAATGCCCTGTCTGCTAATAGTGTTCTCGTCTTTTAAAGCTTTATTTTGTTAATTTACGAACAAGAGATGAAACCTACATTTGGGAAAAAATCACCAACTTTGAAGGACAACCACCTACACCACGTGATAAACTTTCCTGCTGGGTATATAAAGACAGGTAATGCAGCAGTTGCACTTAATGCATTATGTCTACCTAAGCAAAGATAATAGCTTTGGCTAAAATACAGAATGCTTAAAGGTATGAGTTTTTTTCAGGATTGCAATTGATTTTCTAAATAATCAATATCTGACAATGCCCGTTTTATTTCTTCCTTTCTAATCTTTAAACTTTTTGTTGTCTTACTGCACTGGGTAGGACCTTGAGTAAATCCAGTGCTTATATTTATACTTTCATATATTACTCATTCTTTTTCTCTGAACAATATCTATCATTCCCCTACTCTGAGCATCAATAAAACTAGATGGTAGCCTCTTCATCCCTCTCTCCTTCGCATTCCTTCAACGCCAGTTTTTGTGAGTTATGTTTTTAATCCTTCTGTTCCATTTTTGGGAAGAAGGGGAACTTTAGTTATGAACATTTTAGCTCCTCACTCCCTGCTTATCATTTCTTGCTAATTCTTTTTAATTATTTTTTGTGGTTTTTCACATTTTTATTCTTTATGTCCTTTACTGTATTTTCTGTGATAACTGTCTCTTTGCTATTTGTAACATTGTCTTCATTTCTGAAATGAGTTTTTCTCCCCTTTTATTTCTTTCCTAATTTTGTTTGTTTGTTTTTTGTTTTTTTGGAAATGGAGTCTCACTCTGTTGCTCAGGCTGGAGTGCAATGGCACAATCTCTGCTCACTGCAACCTCTGCCTCCCGGGTTCAAGCGATTCTCTGGCCTCAGCCTCCTGAGTAGCTGGGATTACAGGTGCCTGCCACCATGCCCGGCTAATTTTTGTGTTTTTATTTAATTTATTTATTTGTTTGTTTGTTTGTTTATTCATTTATTTTTGTGACAGAGTCTCGCTCTGTCGCCTAGGCTGGAGCGCAGTGGCGCAATCTCGGCTCACTGCAACCTCCACCTCCCAGGTTCAAGCAATTCTCTTGCCTCAGCCTCCCGAGTAGCTGGGACTACAGGGGCATGCCACCACGCTGGCTAATTTTTTTTGTATTTTTATTAGAGACAGGGTTTCACTGTGTTAGCCAGGATAATCTCGATCTCCTGTGCTTGTGATCCGCCCACCTCGGCCTCCCAAAGTGCTGGGATTACAAGCGTGAGCCACTGCACCTGGCCCTAATTTTTGTATTTTTAGTAGAGATGGGGTTTCGCCATGTTGGCCAGGCTGGCCTCGAACTCCTGACCTTGTGATTTGCCTGCCTCAGTCTTCCAAAGTGCTGGGATTACATGTGTGAGCCACTGCGCCTGGCCTTCTTTCCTAATTTCTAACAATTCTGTTTCAGCTCCTCATATTTTCTGGCCATCAACTCTGTTATTTGAGTTCTTATATTTTTGTTTTAAGGGTTTTCTTCATTGCTAATTATTAAATTTTATTTGTGTTTTAAAATATCATTCACTATTCAATTTCCAGTTTTCAGATTTGCTTGTTTGTCTCTTAAATGTTTTTAAACAATTTGTTCAGTAGGGGACTAGATAAGGTCTATACGTTATAATCGATTTATATGTCTCTTTTTTCTTCTTTCTTTTTCTTTTTCTTTTTTTTTTTTTTTTTTTTTTTTGAGGCAGAATCTCACTCTGTCACCCAGGCTGGAATGCAGTGGTGCCATCTCGGCTCACTGTAACCTCTGCCTCCCAAGTTCAAGCAATTCTCCTGCCTCAGCCTCCCGAGTAGCTGGGACGACAGGTGCATACCACCATGCCTGGTTAATTTTTTTGTATTTTTAGTAGAGACTGGGTTTCACCATGTTAGCCAGGATGGTCTCGATCTCCTGACCTCGTGATCCACCCGCTTCAGCCTCCCAACGTGCTGGGATTACGGGCATGAGCCACTGCACCCAACCAATATGTCTTCCATATATATAGTTGCTTTTATTCTAGAGATTTCCTTTTGGTCTTTTTTGTTGTTTTGTTCTTGAAATTTATTTGATAAAGAAACCATGTCATTTGGCTATAGAATCCCAATAGTCTGCACTGTGTTGGTTGTATCTCTGTGATACCATTTAACATATTCATCTACACCTTCTATTTTCTGTAAATTGGTAGTTAGATCTAGAAAGTTAAGCAAATTCATGTTCTTGTGTTGGTTGTTGGTTTGGGAGCAAATAAAAAGTACTTCATAGATTTTTTTTTTTTGAGATGGAGTCTCCCTCTATTGCCCAGGATGAAGTGCAGTGGTGGAATCTCGGCTCACTGCAACCTCCGCCTTCTGGGTTCAAGTGATTCTCCTGCCTCAGCCTCCCGAGTAGCTGGGACTACAGGCATGTGCCACCATGCCTGGCTAGTTCTTTTTATATCTTTAGTAGAGACGAGGTTTCACTATATTGGCCAGGCTAGTCTCAAACTTTTGATCTTGTGATCCACCTGCCTCCACCTCCCAAAGTGCTGGGATTACAGGCATGAGCCGCCACACCCGGATTAATTTTTGTGTTGTTCAGTAGAGACAGGGTTTCACCTTGTTGGTCAGCCTGGCCTTGAACTCCTGACCTCAGGTGATTCACCCACCTTGGCCTCCGAAAGTGCTGGGATTACAGGCGTGAGCCGCCATGCCCGGCCCATAGCTTACTTTTTTTTTTTTTTTTTTGAAATGGAGTCCTGCTCTGTCACCCAGCCTGGAATGCAGTGGCGCGATCTCAGCTCACTGCAAGCTCTGCCTCCCAGGTTCACGCCATTCTCCTGCCTCAGCCTCCCGAGTAGCTGGAACTACGGGCTCCCGCCACCACACCCGGGTAATTTTTTTTTGTATCTTCAGTAGAGACAGGGTTTCACCGTGTTAGCCAGGGTGGTCTCGATCTCCTGACCTCGTGATCCGCCCGCCTCAGCCTCCCAAAGTGCTGGGATTACAGGCATGAGCTACGGCGCCCAGCCCATAGCTAACTATTTTTAGACATTAGTAGGCACATAATGTTTGGTTGTCTCTGTATGTTAGCAAGCACCGATGATTGCTGCCTAGATCCATTTTTGTACAAGAAGATGCAAAGTGATGATATTCTAATTCTATTATTTGTTCTTAATTTATTAGTGGAATACTTCTATAAAAATAAACTTTCTTTAACTGTTTATTAACCCTAAGGTACTGTTTGTATAGGAAAATCAGGATAAATGCTTGATTCTTTCGCCTTTAGAATCAATTGAGTCATTTCTCTAGTATCCTTCAAAGTGGTCAGTAAGGTTTTAAATTACCATTTTAAAATCATGGATTTGAAATATTTGATGTCGGCCTGCCCTAGTGGCTCTTGCCTATAATCCCAGCATTTTGGGAGGCTGAGGTAAGAGGATCGCTTGGGGCCAGAAGTTCGAGACCAGCCTGGCCAACATGACAAAACCCCATCTTTACTAAAAAGACAAACCGTTAACCAGGTGTGGTGGCGCACGCCTGTGGTCACAGCTACTCAGGTGGCTGAGGCAGGAGGTATATATATATATATATATATAATTATTATTATTTTTTTTTTTTTCCTGAGACAGAGTCTCACTCTGTCGCCGAGGCTGGAGCGCAGTGGCACGATCTTGGCTCACTGTAACCTCCGCTTCCTGGGTTCAAACAATTCTCATGCCTCCCAAGTAGCTGGGATTACAGGTGCACGCCACCACACCTGGCTAATTTTTGTATTTTTAGTAGAGACAGGGTTTCACCATGTTGGCCAGGCTGGTCTTGAACTCCTGGCTTTAAGTGATCCACCCACCTTGGCCTGCCAAAGTGCTGGGACTATAGATGTAAGACACTGTGCTCAGCTAGAATATATAAATATGTTTTAAATAAAGTTTAAAAATCTAGGCTGGGCTGGGCGTGGTGGCTCACACCTGTAATCCCAGCACTTTGGGAGGCCGAGGCGGGCAGATCACACGGTCAGAAGTTCGAGACCAGCCTGGCCAACATAGTGAAACCCTGTCTCTACTAAAAATACAAAAAATTAGCCAGGCGTGGTGGCAGGCACCTGTAATCCCAGCTAGTTGGGAGGATGAGGCAGAACAATGGCTTGAACCCAGGAGGTGGAGGTTGCAGTGAGCCGAGATCGCGCCATTGCACTCGAGCCTGGGTAACAGAGCAAGACTCTGTCTCAAAAACGAAAAAAATTCTAGGCTGGTTGTGGTGGCTCATGCCTGTAATCCCAGTACTTTGGGAGGTCAAGGCTGGAGGATCCCTTGAGGACAGGGGTTTGAGATCAGCCTGGGCAACACAGTGAGACCTCATCTCTACAAAAAGTAAGAAAAAAAAATACCCAGGTGTGGTGGCATGCTATGCACCTGTGGTCCTAGCTACTTGGGAGGCTGAGGCAGGAGGATATGTATAGTATAGTATTTGACTCATATACTCATGCATAGTATATTATTTGACTCAAATACTCTGACTCATATACTATACTATACTATACTATAAATGTATGGTATATGTTATATAACATATACTTTAGCATATACTTAACACATAGTATATATAATATAAAATATGTCTATTTATATATTATATATACTTTTACATGTATACTTAATATATATTTATATATACTTTATTTCCATATATATGGAAATTACATATATACTTTATTTCCATATATATGGAAATTATATATGTACTTTATTTCCATATATATGGAAACTTATTTTTATCTATTTTATATTTTATATATACATATATACTTAATATATATTATATATGTTTTTTGTATTATACATACTTTATTACATTAAGTGTATATATTCATATATATTTTACTTTATTATTTTTTTTTTCTGAGACAGAGTCTCATTCTGTCACCCAGGCTGGAGTGCAGTGGCATGATCTCGGCTCACTGCAACCTCTGACTCCCTGGTTCAAGCTATTCTCCTGCCTCAGCCTCCCGAGTAGCTGGGATTACAGGCACGCACCACCACACCCCGCTAATTTTTGTATTTTTAGTACAGATGGGGTTTCACCATGTTGGCAAGGATGGTTTTGATCTCTTGACCTCATGATCTGACCGCCTCAGCCTCCCAAAGTGCTGGGATTACAGATGTGAGCCACCGTGCCTGGCCTACTTTATTATATTAAGTATATTATATTAAGTACATATAAAAGTATATATAAAATATAGGCCGGATGTGGTGGCTCACGCCTGTAAGCCCAGCACTTTGGGAGGCCAAGGCAGGCGGATTACTTGAGGTCAGGAGTTCGAGACCAGCCTGGCTGACATAGTGAAACCCCGTCTCTACTAAAAATACAAAAATTAGCTGGGTGCAGTGGCAGGTACCTGTAGTTCCACCTACTTAGGAGGCTGAGGCGGGAGAATTGCTTGAACCTGGGAGGCGGAGGTTGCAGTGATCTGAGGTTGTGCCATTGCACTCCAGCCTGGGTGACAAGACTCTGTCTCAAAAAAAAAAAAAAAAAAAATATATATATATATATATATATATATATAATAAAAGATAAAACATAGCCTTACCTTTTAAACCTAGATGTTTATGAGCAATGAATATTGATTTTTATTCAATACTTTTTCTTTTGAAGTCGTTTGAGGTTTGTTTTCTCATTTAAATACTGATGTCATTAAATATTTTCTAATATGATATACTCGTGTTTCTGATATAAATCTTACATGGTTGTAACGAGTATTTCAACATATTGTTGAATTTCGTTCACAGGTATATACAGAATTTTTTAGGAGGAGTAATTGATAGCTTTGTTGATTTGCCTCCTGGTTACACTTAATTTTTTGTCATTTTGGTTTGCAAAAAGCATTTTAAGGGCTAGAGGCAAACATAGGACTGAACTCTGTCTCTGAACCTAGCATAGGCTTGTATAAAGGGAGTATCTTTGAATGCTTATGGCAATGACATGTGTTTCTGTAAACCACTATGGTTTTCTGCCTTTGTTTTTCCAGGTTAATCTACCCTATAAAGTATTTTTGGACCTTTAAAGGTTTTTTGTTGTTGTTAGTATGTAAAAGAAACCAGTAACAGTGATTGCCCTAGGCAAGGGAATTAAGTGACTGAGAGTAGGAGGGAGACTTACCTTTTGCTATGCTTTTTTTTTTTTGAGACAGAGTCTCACTCTTGTTGCCCAAGCTGGAGTGCAATGGCGTGGTCTCCACTCACTGCAACCTCCACCTCCCTGGTTCAAGGGATTCTCCTGCTTCAGCCTCCCAAGTAGCTGGGGTTACAGGTGCCTGCAACCATGCCCAGATAATTTTTGTATTTTTAGTAGAGGCGGGGTTTCACCATGTTGGCCAGGCTTGTCTCAAACTCCTGACCTCAGGTGATCCGCGCACCTCAGCCTCCCAAAGTGCTGGGATTACAGGCATGAGATACCACGCCCGGCTTGCTATACCTTTTTGAAAGGTTGTGGTAAATACATAAAACATAAAATTTTTCATTTTAACTATATTAAGTATACAATTCAGTGGCATTAATTACCTTCATAATGTTGTGCAACCATCACCAGTACCTACTTCCAAACTTTTTAATTACTCCAAACAGAAACTCTGTGCCCATTAAGCCATATCTCCCCATTCTCCCTTCTTTCCAACCCCTGGTGACCTCTAATCTTTCTGTCTATAATAATTTATGAATAAGCAGATAATAGGTATTTCATAAAAATTGAATCATAAAATGTTTGTTCTTTTTGTCTGCCTTATTTCACTTAACATAACGTTTTCAAGGTGCATTATGTTGTAGCATATATCATTCCTTTTTATGGCTGAGTAATATTCCACTGTATGTATATACCGCATGTTGGTTAGCCATTTATATGTTGGTAGATGCTTGGGTTGTGTCTACCTTTTCGCTATTTGTGAATAATGCTGCTATCAATGTGGCATATAACTTTGTGTGATTCAGTTTTCAATTCTTTGAGTATATACGTTAAGAATAGAACTGTTGGGTCATTTGGTGAGTCTATGTTTAAGTTTTTGAGGAACCACCAACTATTTTCCATAGTGACTATACCATTTTATATTCCCACCAGCAAGGAACAAGGGTTCCAGTTTTGCCACATCCTCACCTATGCTTATTTTGGGTGTGTGTGTGTGTGTGTTTTTAATAATAGTTATACTAGCAGATGTGAAATGGTATTTCATTGTGGTTTTGATTTGTATTTTCCTAATGACTAATGATGTTGGCTTATTGGACATTTGTACATCTTCTTTGGAGAAATGTCTATTCAAATCCTTTACCCATTTAAAAAAAATGAGTCGTCTGTCTTTTTGATGTTACGTTACAGTAGTACTTTATGTATTCTGGGTGTTGATCCCTTATCAGATATATTTAATTGTATTTTATTTGTCTTGCTTTGGTATCAGGGTAATGCTAGCCTCAAACTAATTTAGGAAGTATTCCCTCCTCACTTTTTTTTTTGGAAGAGTTTGAGTGGGATTGGTGTTAATTCTTTTTTAAATATTTGGTAGAATTCGCCAGTGAAGCCATTCTTGGGCTTTTCTTTCTTGGGAGCGTTTTGATTACTGATTCAATCATCTTACTTGTTATAGGTTTATTCAGATTTTCTATTTTTTCTTGAGATATAATTTATTTTTGTTTTTATAAGAGTCGGGGTCTTTCTTTGTTACCCAGGCTGGAGTGCAGTGGTGCTATCATGGCTTACTGCAGCTTTGAACTCCTTGGACCCTCAAGCAGTCCTTCCACCTCAGCCTCCTGAGTAGCTGGGACTACAGGCACGTGCCACCATCCCTGACTAAGATTTTTATTATTTGTAGGGATAGGGTCTCATTATGTTGCCAGGCTGGTCTCAGACTCTTGGCTTCAAGTGATCCTTCCACCGCAGCCTCCCAAATTGCTAGGATTACAGGCATGAACCACTGTGCCCAGCATTGAGGGTGTGGGTCTTTCCAGGAAGTTTTCCATTTCATCTAAGTTATCCAACTTGTTGATATACCCTTCTTCGTGGTATTCTGGTGGTTTTGTTGTTGTTGTTTGTTTGTTTTTGAGACAGGGTCTCACCTTTGCCCAGGCAGGAGTGTAGTGGCACTGTCTTGGTTCACTGCAGCCTCTACCTCCTAAGCTCAGGTGATTCTCCCACCTCAGCCTCCCAAGCAGCCGGGACTACAGGTGCACACCACCAGGCACAGCTAATTTTTTTTGTACTTTTAGAGACAAGGTTTCACCATGTTGGCCAGGCTGGTCTTGAACTCCTGGACTCAGGCAATTTGCCTACCTCCACCTCCCAAAGTGCTGGGATTACAGGTGTGAACCAGCATGCCCAGCATAGTATTCTTTTGTCATTCTTTTTATTCTGTAGTATCAGTAGTAATATTTCTTCCTCACTTCTGATTTTAGTAATTTGAATCTGCTCTCTTTTTTCTTAGTGCAGCTGTCTAAGCATTTGTCAATTTTGTTGATCTTTTCAAAGAATCAACTTTTGTTTTGTTGTTTTTCTTTTTCTTTTCTTTCTTTTTTTTTTTTTTTTTTTTTTTTTTTGAGTCGTAGTCTCACTCTGTTCACTTTGTTGCCCAGGTTGGAGTGCAGTGGCGCGATCCTAGCTCACTGCTTCCTGGGTTCAAGTAATTCTCCTGCCTCAGCCTCCCAAGTATCTGGGATTACAGCCGCCTGCCACTATACCCACCTAATTTTTTTGTATTTTTAGTAGAGACGGAGTTTCACCATGTTGGCCAAACTGGTCTCTAACTCCTAACCTCAAGTGATCAGCCTGCCTTGACCTCTCAAAAGTGCTGGGATTACAGCCATGAGCCACCCCGCCCAGCCTGTTGTTTTTCTTGATTGTTTTTCTATTCACTATTTTATTTCGCCTCCAACCTTTATCATTTTCTTCCTTCTGCCCTCTGTAAATTTAGTCTGTTCTTGTCTAATTCCTTAACTTGTACAGTTATGTTATGGATTTGAGATTTTATTTTTAATGTAGGCATTTACAGCTATAAATTTCCCTCTGAGCCCTGCCTTCGCTGCATCTCGTAAGTTTTGTTATGTTTTTATTTTCATTTATCTCAAGGTAATTTCTAATTTCCGTTATGATTTCTTTGACCATTTGGGTTGACAGGATTTTTTTTTCTTTCAGCACTTTACAGGTTTTATTTATTTATTTATTTATTTTTATTTATATATTTTTTTTGAGACAGAGTCTCGCTCTGTTGTCCAGGCTGAAGTGCAGTGATGCGATCTCAGCTCACCACAACCTCTTCCTCCCGGGTTCAAGTGATGCTCCTGCCTCAGCCTCCTGAGTAGCCGGGACTACAGACATGCACTACCATGCTCAGCTGATTTATTTTTATTTTTTATTTTTTGTAGAGACAGGGTTTCACTATGTTGGCCAGGCTGGTCTCGAACTCCTGACCTCGTGATCCACTCGGCCTCCCAAAGTGCTGGGATTACAGGCGTGAGCCACCGTGCCCAGCCTACAGGTTTTATTACATTGCTTTTTGGCCTCCATTTTTCTTTCTCTTTTTTCTTCCCTTCCTTTCTTACTTTTTATTTCTTTCCTTTATTTATTATTATTATTATTTTGTTATAGAGATGGTCTCACTCCATCACCCACCCAGGCTGAAGTGCATTAATGCAGTCATGGCTCACTGCAGCCTCAAACTCCTGGGCTCAAGCGTTCCTCCTTCCTCCTCTCAAGTAGCTAGGACTACAAGTGCATGCCACCACACCAAGCTCTTTTTTTTTTTTTTTTTTTGAGACAGTGTCTCGCTCTGTCACCCAGGCTGGAGTGCAGTGGCGCGCGATCTTGGCTCACCACAACCTCCACCTCCCGGGTTCAAGCAATTCTCCTGCCTCAGCCTCCTGTGTAGCTGGGATTACAGGCATGCGCCACCAAACCCGGCTAATTTTGTATTTTTAGTACAGATGGGGTTTCTCCATGTTGGTCGGGCTCATCTCAAACTCCTGACCTCAGGTGATCCGCCTGCCTTGGCATCCCAAAGTGCTGGGATTACAGGCGTGAGCCACAGCGCTCAGCCTTTTAAAATTTTTTGTAGGGATGGGGATCTCACTATGTTGCCCAGGCAGACCTGAAACTCCTGGGTTCAAGCACTCCTCCTGCCTCAACCTACCACATTGCTGGTATTGCAGGTGTGACCCACTGTGCCCAGTCTGGCCTCCATCTTTTTTGTGACAAATTTACTCTCATTTGTGTTTTTGTTTCTCTGTATGTGTCTTTTTTTTTTTCTTTATCTGTTCTATATTTTTGCCCTTAAATAATTTGATTAAATATGCATTGGTGTGTAGTTCCTTTGTATTTATCTTACTTGGAGTGTGCTGAGCTTCTTGGGTTTGTAGGTTGATAGCTTCCATCAGTTTCTCAGTAATTATATTATCAAATATTTCTTCTCCATCTTTCTTTGTCTCCCCTTCTGTGACTCCCATTACATGCATGTTAGGCCATTTTGATACTGTTCCACAAAGCTTTGGCTACCTATTTCTTTTCTTCCCATTCTTTCCTTTTCTTTATGTTTTAATTTGGATATTTTTTGTGAATCTATTGACTTGTCTTCAAGTTTACTGATGTTTTCCATTGCTGTGTCAAGTTTGCTGTTAATTACCAAGTTCCAGGAAGGAAATTTTTTTTTAAAGTTTGCTGTTTAACCTATATAATGAATTCTTTAGTTCTGACATATTATTTTCTATTTTTAGCATTTCCATTTAGTTCTTTTTTATGGTTCTATCTCTTTGCTGAAATTACCCATTTATTCCTGCATGTTGTCCACATCTTTCTGCTATTAGTATCCTCATCATAGTTTTTTTAAAGGCCCTGTCTGATAATTCCATTGTCTAGACCACCTCTGAGTCTGTTTATATTAAGTCTTTTCTCTCATCATCATGGGCCACTTTTTTGTGCCTTTTGTGTATTTTGTAATTTTTATTTTTTTAAGACAAGGTCTCAATCTCACTCAGGCTGGAGTGCAGTGGTGTAATCATAACTCAGTACAACCTTGAACTCTGAGTTCAAGCAATCTTCCCACCTCAGCCACCTGAGTAGCTGAGACTACAGGTATGCACCGCCACACCTTTCTTTCCTTTTTTTTTAAATTTTATTTCTTGTGGAGACAGGTCTCCTTATGTTGCCCAGGCTGATCTCAAACTCCTGCCCTCAAGCAATCCGCCTGCCTCAGCCTCCCTGTAGTTTTTAAATTATATGCCAGATCTTCTGTCTGAAAGAACAGTAAAGATTGGAATAAATTATATTTATCTTCAGAAAGTGACATGCCCTTTCTTCTTTTTTAGGTTGCTAGAGTAAGAGTTGAGTCAGTCTAATTCGTAGGTGATTTGTATTTGGGCTTTGTTGTAGCTTTAGTTTGATTGAGTTTTACCTCTGGCTTCAAATGTTTTGGGACAGTACTTTCCTTTACTAGGGCCCCCTATTTGAACACTGAGATTTTCTAGAGATTTGCAGCTGTGCTTCACAGCTGCGTTCCTACCTCTCAGAACTGTGGGAGATCTCTCCATGTTTTATAGTCCAGTTGGTAGGTCATTGGCCACGAGGGAGTTCTCTTTGCTCTCTGATCCCACTTTATGCTTTCTGCACCCTGGAAGACCTCTTTCAGCCTTGCATCTCCTCCCCTGGCCTTTGGAGGGCAGGTACTCTATAGGGTGTAAATGTTTGGCATGCCCCTGAGGTGTTTCTTTCAGATCTCCTGTTTGCATCACAAACTTTAGTAGTCCAAAGCTCAGATTGCCTAAAGGGGATTTTCTCAGCTCTCCTCTGCCTCCAGCTGTTGGTGACTGACCCTGATCCCTCCCTGAAGATTATGCGAAAGAGTTAAGGAGTAGGTTAAATTCCGTCTATGGCTGGGTTTCCTTTTTTTTGTTGTTATTATTATACTTTAAGTTCTAGGGTACATGTGCACAACGTGCAGGTTTGTTACATATGTATACATGTGCCATGTTGGTGTGCTGCACCCATTAACACATCATTTACATTAGGTATATCTCCTAAGGCTATCCCCCACCCCATGACAGGCCCTGGTGTGTGATATTCCCCTTCCTGTGTCCAAGTGTTCTCATTGTTCAATTCCCACCTATGAGTGAGAACATGCGGTGTTTGGTTTTTTGTCCCTGTGATAGTTTGCTGAGAAGGATGGTTTCCAGCTTCATCCATGTCCCTACAAAGGACATGGACTCATCCTTTTTTATGGCTGCATAGTATTCCATGGTGTGTATGTGCCACATTTTCTTAATTCAGTCTATCATTGATGGACATTTGGGTTGATTCCAAGTCTTTGAGGCTGGGTTTCTAAAGATGCTAATTTGGGGCCAGGCACCATGGCTCAAGCCTTGTATTACGCCTTTTTCACACTGCTGATAATGACAAAGACTGGGCAATTTACAAGAGAAAGAGGTTTATTGGACTTACAGTTCCATGTGGCTGGGGAGGCCTCACAATTATGGCAGAAAGTGAAAAGCAAGTCTCACATGGCAACAGATAAGAGAAGAGAGCTTGTGGAGGGAAGCTCCCCTTTTGAAAACCATCATATCAGCGGGTGCAGTGGCTCACGCCTGTTATCCCAGCACTTTGGGAGGCCGAGGTGGGCAGATCACTTGAGGTCAGGAGTTCAAGACCAGCCTGGCCAACATGGTGAAACCCTGTCTCTACTAAGAATACAAAAACTAGCCAGGCGTGGTGGCAGGCGCCTGTAATCCCAGCTACTCAGGAGGCTGAGGCAGGAGATTCCCTCGAACCCGGGAGGCAGAGGTTGCCTTGAGCAGAGATCACGCCACTGCACTCCAGCCTGGGCAACAAGAGTGAGACTCTGTCTCAAAAAAAAAAAAAAAAAAAAAAAAAAAAGAAGAGAAAACCATGAGATCTCATGACACTTAATCACTATCATGAGGTCAGGGAAAGACCTGTCCTCATGATTCAATTACCTCCCATTGGGTCCCTCCCACAGCACATGGGAATTCAAGATGAAATTTGGGTAGGGACACAGCCAAACCATATCGCGCCTGTAATCCCAGCACTTTGGGAGGCCAGGATAGGAGGATAACTTGACCCCAAGAGTTCAAGACCAGCTTGGGCAATATGGTGAAACCCCATCTCTACAAAAATACAAAAATTAGCCAGGCACGGTGGCACGCACCTGTAGTCACAGCTACTCAGAGGTCTGAGGCAGGAGGACTGCTTGAGCCCGGGAGGTGGAGGTTGCAGTGAGCTGAGATCATGTTCATGCCACTGCACTCCAGCCTGGGTGACAGAGGGAAACCATGTCTCAAAAAATAAATTTAAAAAAATCTAATTTGCCATGCCAATATAAATGTAGCTGTTAAAAATTTGGGTAGTTTCTTCTTACGAGCCCTGTATGTGCTGGATTCTTCCTCTTGCTGTTACACAAGGGATGAAAGCAGCTATGGGTCTCTTCTTTCCCATTGAGAGCTCATCACTTTCTGGAATTGGTTTATTTAGGTCTCTTTGTTCCCTCAGCTCTTTATTCTTTTTAAACTGTGATTTTGTGTTTGGGTTGTTAAGGTGAGAGGATCTTTTTCAGCTTTCTATGAACAAACTGGAAACAGAATTCCTAAAGTGTGTCATTTCGTATTTGTTTTTCAGACTAATATATTTTGGTGGTTATGGGTGTAGGAGACACAGTGAACTCCAAGACTGTTTTGATGTTCATGATGCATCTTGGGTAAGATAGTAATCACTGTTTACATTTTCCTCCAAGTCAGTATAGCCTTAACATCTTAGAAATAATGAGTCTAGTCTTTCTCATTTTTGGAGCTACCAATTTGTCGTAATTGACACTATGAAAAAAATGTGTTTTCTCTCTTTAACATTTGGATCCATTTGGCAAAAGGTATCTCTCTAGTGGTATTAGCCTTCATGGCTATTGGCAGAGTAATTTCTTTTCTTATATCGTTAATCACAGATACCTGCTTCTGTTAGACAGGTAGAGGCTTTAGCACAACTTGGAAAAATTATGTTCATATTTAACCGCAATAGCTATTGTTGACATACACCTCTTTTTAGATATGTCCACTAGAATTATTCATAGGTCAGACTGGCCTCTAGATAAGAGTCAGTTGGTAGTGATACTAATTTTTCTACTTATTCTTACTGATTAGACAATAAATCATTATTAATGAAAGAAGTCATGAATTACAAAAATGAAATTTTTAAACAGATAATTTAAAAAACCATTGATCCTACCACCAAGATGCAGTCTTATTAGTTTTACCTTCTACTAGCGTATATTATTCTACATTAGTGTAAATACATATATATGTGTATATATATGTGTGTATATATATATATACACACACACACACATTTCATGTATATTGCTTTGTGTATGGGTATTATTGAAAATTCCCCATGTTTCTATGTTGTTTTTGAGTTTTAAAAATGACATATCATTAAAGCTTTGCTACTTAAAGTATTGCTGAGAATTTTCAGGAATATAACTTCTATTTATATCTAGTTATTTTTATTCATCAGTGAAATAACTCAATTTTTTTCTCCTACGATACAGTTACTAAGCTAATTATCATGTCCTGAAGTTTCTGGAACACAAATGGTTTTTTTTTTTTTTTTTCATTTAGACTCTAAATGAGCTGGGTGTGGTGGCACATTTCTATAATCCCAGCTACTAGGGAGGCTGAGGCAGAAGGATCACTTGTACCAAGGAGTTTGAGACCAGCCTGGGTAACATGGCGAGACCCTGTTTCAATTTAAATAAAATTTAAAAATAGATTCTAAACTAAGTAAATTGTTTAGCTTATTTTACTTGCTTGACAAGGCCTGACAAAAATAAATGATGTCTTTCTGACACACAATATAAAACTGGCACAGAGATCATCTAGAGTAGTGATAGAGGATTTCAGCACCCTGGGAGATGCTAAATATGGTATAGCTGCTAAGTCTTTTCTTTGCTGACAAAGAATTTTATATCTTAGGAGATAAAGAAGAGAGTGGTCATAAGTTTAATCTGTAAGAACAAATTGCTTGGTGAAGTAGAAGTGATTGGAAGTTTTTGGGAATAGGAACCATGACCCACCCCCTAAAGTTTATTACAGCAAAAATGAGGAGTTCTGAGCATGTACTTTAGGGAAACAGATTTTAAAATGTAAACATCATTCCACCCTCTGCAATTTTAAAAAAGATAATCCTTAGAGAAAATTGAAAGATTGTCAACAAGTAAAATTATGATTCACTGCCAACAATACTATGAGAAGAAAAGTTGCCAGGTAGTGCTGCTACTGGTCTGGGGACCACGCTTTGGGAGGTACCCGTGTATCCATTGGCTTTGTGACTATGGTAACACTTAACTCTATTTTTGTAAGGTGTCTGTTATTTTACCAGTAAATATGTGATAAAACTGTAAAAATAATAATGTAATAAACTGCAAAAATGAGGAGTTCTGAGCATGTACTTTAGGAAAACAGATTTTAAAATATAAACATCATTCCACCCTCTGCAATTTTAAAAAAGATAATCCTTAGAGAAAATTGAAAGATTGTCAACAAGTAAAATTATGATTCACTGCAAACTATACTATGAGAAGAAAAGTTGCCAGGTGGTGCTGCTACTGGTCTGGGGACCACGCTTTGGGAGGTACCCGTGTATCCGTTGGCTTTGTGACTATGAACACTTAACTCTATTTTTGTAAGGTGTCTGTTATTTTACCATTAAATATGTGATAAAACTGTAATAATAATGTAAAAATTATTAAAGCTTTGAGATATTTAAAACATTTCTCTTTTAGGAAGAGCAGATATTCTGGGGATGGCATAATGATGTCCACATATTTGACACAAAGACACAGACTTGGTTTCAACCAGAAATTAAAGTAAGTGTGGTAAAAAGTCATCTTTATATATTTGTATTTAAAAATAAATTTTTTACTGTGGATTTTGGTTTTTGTTTTGTTTTGTTTTGTGTTTTTGAGACAAAGTCTTGCTCTGTTGCCCAGGCTGGAGTACAGTGGCACAATCTCAGCTCACTGCAACCTCCACCTCCCGGGTTCAGGTGGTTCTCCTGCCTCAGCCTCCTGACTAGCTGGGACTACAGGCGTGGACCACCATGCCTGGCTAATTTTTGTATTTTTAGTAGAAACGGAATTTTGCCATGTTGGCCACGCGGGTCTGGAACTCCTGACCTCAAGTTATCTACCCACCTTAGCCTTGCAAAGTGCCCGGATTACAGGCATTATAGGTCACCACACCCGGCCTGTTATTTGGATTTTTGTAATTAGGTTTGTAATCACATACCAAGTAGTTCTCTTGAGTACTTTCATTAATAGCATTAAGAAAAACATCAGAACCGTAGATGGCACTTGTAGTCCCAACTACTCAGGAGGCTGAGGCAGGAGGATCACTTGAGTCCAGGAGTTTGAGGCTGTAGTGTGCTACAATCACATCTGTGAATAGCCACTGCACTCCACTGCATTCTAGCCTGGGCAACATAGTGAAACCCTATCTCTCAAAATAAATAAATAAAACAAAAAAATGCATATTCTTCTCCATGTCAGCTAAGGTTTTCTAGAAAAAAGTCTTTTAATGAGGTGCCATCGTCATTCTTTACCCACAAGTGTCATGCCCTGATTTAATAAAGGCCTATTTTAAAAAATCCTTTTATAACAAAGCTCATGTTTTATATACCCTTGAATTCAGAGGTACATGCAATTATGGCATGACAAAAAATACATTATCAGTATTCTTTCATTTGTTAGTGACCAAACACAAATTCAAATTAGTTTAAGCAATAATGAATTCTCACGTAGCTGGAAATCATTTTGGAATGGCACACAAAGTAGAAGGAAGAGCCACAGGGACCACAGCCTCAGGAACCGGAGCAGGTTACTCAGCATCCTCACAATACTTTCTGTCTTTCTGTCTGCTTTTCTCTGCTTCTCTTTGTGTGCTTGTTTCATTCCGTCTATGGCAGACACACTGGCTCATTTAGGAGGGAATATGGTCCTGGTTACACACACAGTTATTTGTATTGTACTCTCTCAACGTCTATATATTAGTCTTAGAAAAGGGCTGGGCTTGCTGGCTCATGCCTGTAATCCTAGCACTTTGGGAGGCCGAGGCGGGCAGATTGCCTGAGCTCAGAAGTTCGAGACCAACCTGGGCAACACGATGAAACCCTGTCTCTACTAAAAATACAAAGGAAATTAGCTGGGCGTGGCGGCATGCACCTGTAGTCCCAGCTACTCGGGAGGCTGAGGGAGGAGAATTGCTTGAACCTGGGAGGCGGAGGTTGCAGTGAGCGGAGATTGCGCCACTGCACCACTCCAGCCTGGGCAACAGAATGAGACTCCGTCTGTACCAAAAAAAAGAAAGAAAGAAAGAAAAGGACTCTGCCTCTACTTGGGCATGTTCCTACCCTTTACAGCAATTCCTGATGCCAAAGGGATGATTGGCCAGTCTTGAGTCACATGTTCATTGCTAGGAACAGGAGGCTATTGTGACTGATAAGCTTACCAGAATTGAACAGAGTGGAATGCTAAGCAGGTCGTATATGCACAGTTACATACATGTCTACTAATACACATATATGACCAGAATTCCTTACAGTCCAACTTCTGTTCATGGAAATGGTGGGAAGGTCTATGCAAAATAGTAAGTGTTAGAGTTTGGCCATTCTCTGGATTCTCTTTTTCCAGGCAATAAATTTCAGATTTCCAGTACTCTTCTATTCTCTTCTATATAGTAGAAGAATTCTTCCAAAATTTCAGATCAAGCCTGGGGTAATAATAAAAATTTTGTTTTGCTGGAAGGGCTGGGAACCAAAATTCTTAAGTGGTTCTCATTTAAGTGTTATATAGGTAATATCTGAATTATGTCTTACCAAGTTGACCTCAGCACAGTTATTCAAATAAGCCTGAAAAGTTTAGGAAGTTATGATATTGGATGCAGAGCTTTAATTTCCTATACCCACTTTGAGTAGCCAGTGAGCTGAAAATGTCAGGTTCTTTCAGAATTTGGAATTAAAATACATACATAAAGGCACCCACCATGAAAATATGGAAATTATGCAGAAGATTCTTCCCTCAAACCTTATTCATTCATCTACCCATGATACTCACTTTTTCCACCAATTAAAAACCTCCCTAGGGTGGCGTAATGGCTCACGCCTGTAATCTCAGCACTTTGGGAGGTTGAGGCAGGCAGATCGCTCGAGGCCAGGAGGTTTGAGACCAGCCTGGACAGCAGAGCAAAACCTCATCTCTACTAAAAATACAAAAATTAGCCGGGCCTGGTGTTGCACACCTGTAATCCCAGCTACTGGGGAGGTTGAGGCAGGAGAATCGCATAAACCCGGGAGGTGGAGGTGGCAGTGAACCAAGATCGTGCCATTGCACTCAAGCCTTGGCAACAGAGCAAGACTCTGCCTCGAAACAAAAAACAAAACTTCTCTAAAGAAAAGGTCTGCTATATTTATTCAAAATAAAGTGTAGAGAAGTGTTATCAATTAATGTTAAGAGTTTTAGTAAGAGAGAGAGCACTGTCTGGCTTAAGCCAAGAGTGAACTTCTTATTGTAAATTTGAGGCACCAAGAGTTTTGGGGCCATTTTTAATTTTACAGAGTTTCTGAGATAATCGCAATATGCACTGCTCACTTCTAATGGGAACTCTGTGTGTGTGAAAGAGAAACAGAGGAGAGAGGGAGAGAGAGAACATTTTAAAATTTGATTTTAAAATCTTTATACAGTATTTCAAACAAAAATTACATGAAACCTTATTTTGCTAAATAGTGTCAGACATATAAGAAAAACATTTTCAAAAGTAAAGATCAGGGAGAATAAAATGTATTCTGACAAATAGTATTTGTCTACAATTAGTACTATTTAGAATAAACTTTTGCATTAGCGTTTTTAATTGAATTACATAGGTAATGATAACTTAGTGATTAAGACTTTCACATACTGAGCATAGGAATGTAACTTTATTACAGATATTTCAAGTCTTTGCAGTCTGTTCTGATTTCTACTTGCAGGGTGGAGTTCCACCACAGCCACGAGCCGCGCATACGTGTGCAGTTCTTGGAAGTAAGGGTTATATCTTTGGCGGACGTGTTCTGGTTAGTGTTTTTAATGGAAATGGTATTTTTATGTGCAATGCTCCTTATAAAAATTTATCCTCTGATTTCGTGGAATAATTGAACATTGATGTAATCTAGAGATTAAAATGGCATTCAACACTAATTTTATTTATCTTCTAATTCATAAACAGACCATACATGAACAATCATAGATGATTATAAATCATATTTTAATGAGGAGAATCTTTCAGTGCAGTATCAGAAAAAATTAATTTCTTGTCATCTAAAGCCTGTGAATTTAAACCTATTTCTTCCTATTTTTTCCTTTCCCCTTTGACACATTGATTTGGGAGCTCTGTGTCAGTCTTATTAATGCGTAGCATTGTTTTCCAATAGTTAAACGTCTTATGTGAAGTAAAATAGAGATAGTCTATTTTTAATCTGAACTTACTTTAAAAGAAAAATTTTAGCTGATAAAAGATGTGAAATACTGACCAATGTAACACACTTTTCTTTTAGCAAACTAGGATGAATGATTTGCACTATCTAAACCTAGACACCTGGACTTGGTCTGGAAGGTAAGTTTGAAGTCTAAGTACGTTTTAATCTATAGGCATGTGTATGTGTCTGTATGTCACCATAATCCAAATGTGAGTCTTTAAAACTGGACTGGTATTTTTTTCCTTCAGATCGTATGTCTAAGCAAGGACTATATAGATTTAAATAGAGTTTGTTCCTTAACCAGACAAGATAAAACATGAAAATACTAACAGTTGAAATTAGATTATATAAAAGTACTGGTTTTATACTAAGTAGTTTTTGAGGATTGATCAGTAGAAGAAATGAAGAAGTGGTTGAATGGGGTCATCTCAGGTGAACAGGTAATGGAGTAAAGTCAGATTTTATTTGTAGCTCATAATATGTATTTAACAATAGAACAAATATATTTAGCTATCAACTTAGCAATTCGTATAATGAGATGGAATCAGAGCTATATATTATTCCAAAGTATAAGTACCATTAAATACCATAAAACCATGAAAGTCTCAGAAGAAAATATAGCAGATTATCTTTAAAATGTTGGCATGGAGAAAGCTTTGTAAAGATGATATGAACTCAAAATTCATAAATGAAAAGACTGATCGATAAGACTACTTAAAAATTAAATATTTCTCTGTAGAAAAATGTACCACAAAAAATTAAATGGCACATTGTAAAATGCAAACAAAAAACTGGAAACAATATTTGCAGGTTTTTTTTTTTTTTTTTTTTTTTGAGACAGAGTCTTGCTCTGTCACCAGGCTGGAGTGCAGTAGCATGGTCTCAGCTCACTGCAACCTCTGCCTCCCGGGTTCAAGCCATTCTCCTGCCTCAGCCTCCGGAGTAGCTGGGACTACAGGCGCACACCACCACGCCCAGCTAATTTTTGTATTTTTAGTAGAGACGAGATGTCACCATGTTGGCCAGGATGGTCTCGATCTCTTGACCTTGTGATCCGCCCACCTTGGCCTCCCAAAGTGCTGGGATTACAGGCATGAGCCACCGTGCCCAGCTGACATTTGCAATATTTTTAAAAGAGAGATGTCAGGGCAAAGATCCACAAGAACTCAGTAAATCAGTTTTAAAAAGGCAAATAATCCAATAGAAAAGTGGACAAAGAACATGCATGAACAACTCACAGAAGAAATAATAGGTAAAAATTATTTTTAAAAGATGTTCAACCTAGGCTGGGTGCAGTGGCTCACACCTGTAATCCCAGCACTTTGGGAAACCGAGGCAGGTGGATCACCTGAGGTCAGGAGTTTGAGACCAGCCTGGCCAACATGGTGAAACCCCAGCTCTACTAAAAGTACAAAAAAAGCAAGGAGTGGTGGTGGACGCCTATAATCCCAGCTACTCGGGAGGCTGAGGCAGGAGAATCGCTTGAACCCGGGAGGTGGAGGTTGCAGTGAGCCAAGATCGTGCCACTGCACTCCAGCCTGGGCAATAAGAGTGAAACTCTGTCTCAAAAACTAATAATAAAAATAAAACCAGGCAGGTGCAGTGGTACACACCTGTAATCCCAGTACTTTGGGAGGCCGAGGCTGGTGGATCACCTGAGGTCAGGAGTTCTTAACCAGCCTGACTAACATGGTGAAACCCCGTCTCTACTAAATACAAAACAATTAGCCGGGTGTATTGGCGCATGCTTGTAAACAGAACTACTTGGGAGGCTGAGACAGGAGGATTGCTTGTACCTGGGAGGCGGAGGTTGCAGTGAGCTGAGATCACGCCATTGCACTCCAGCTTGGGAAACGAGGAAAACTCCGCCTCAAAAAATAAAAAAAAGTTTCTTATAATCAACACAAACAGTAAAAATCTTTCCGTTTTGTAAAAAACAAATTGTATCTTCCAAAAATGTCCTGTGTTATTCTGGAACATTCCAGACTGGAATAATGGTATCTTCTCACCTCCTAAATTAAATTCTTTTGCTTCTAACTTATGCTTTTTTATTTTATTTTATTTATTTATTTATTTGGAGACGGAGTTTCGCTCTTGTTGCCCGGGCTGGAATGCAATGGCGCGACCTCGGCTCACTACAACCTCCACCTCCCAGGTTCAAGTGATTCTCCTGCCTCAGCCTCCCTAGTAGCTGGGATTACAGGCACATGCTACCAGGCCCAGCTATAACTTATGTTTTTATTTTTCATGCCCCGTCTCTTTTAAGTGTCCCTTTTATTATTATGATTATTCTTGTTGTTCTGTTTTCTTTTGTTTTAAGAGACAATGTCTCTATTTTGCCCAGGATGGTCTGTCCAACTCCTGGGCTTGAGCAATCCTCCTGCCTTGGCGTCCCAAAGTGCTGGGATTACAGAAGTGAGCCACTGTGCCTGGCATTGTTTTTATTTTTATTTTTTTGAGAAATCCTTAGAGGTTTACCCTGTATCTGGAATGGCTTTCATGCTTTTATTTTGAAGTTAGAATAGCTAGCATTTTCAGAGGAAGATAATGTTTTGGGAAATTCTAGAAGTAGATCAAAGTAAAAACAACAATATAAAAACCCGTAATATCCTTGGGGAAATCAGCTAAAAACACAAAATTAACCATGAAACAACAGTAAAAAGTTACAGACATGAAAAAAATTGTGTTGAAAAACTAAGGAAGCAGCTGATTAGCCAATAAGAATGATGCTGAGTATGCATTGTGCATTAACGGAGAATTGACTTTTTTTTTTTTTCTTGGAGAAGCAGTCTCTCTCTGTCACCCAGGCTGGAGTGCAGTGGTGCAATCTTGGCTCACTGCAACCTCCACCTCCCAGGTTCAAGCAATTCTCCTGCCTCAGCCTCCCGAGTAGCTGGGACTACAGGCGCATGCCACCAGGCCCAGCTAATTTTTTGTATTTTAGTAGAGATGGGGTTTCACCATGCTGCCCAGTCTGGTCTCGAACTCCTGAGTTCAGGCAATCCACCCGCCTTGACCTCCCAAAGTGTTGGAATTACAGGCATGAGCCACCGCGTCCGGCTGAGAATTGACTTTTATTTTCACTGTGTAGCCAGGTGAAATGGTCATTAAATGGAAAGATTTTTTAAATTCATCTAAGAATTTAATAATGTTTTTCAAATATTCATGTAGGTGGGACTAGTAAAAGTTTTTTGGAGCAGTGAGGGCAGATTTTTTTTTTAAGATCTAAGATGATTAAAAACCTTTTCTTTTGATTAATATAGTACCTAGACTTTCTTTTTCTCCTTGCCACAGGATTACTATTAATGGAGAAAGCCCAAAACATCGGTCATGGCATACTTTAACACCTATAGCTGATGATAAACTTTTCCTATGTGGTGGACTAAGTGCAGATAATATCCCATTAAGTAAGTTGATTAAGGTTTAGCCTATAATTATTATCTCATTCTTTTTTCTTAATTGTATTTCATACTTACAGTGAAGTAAATCTTCCTTTTTTCCTGTTTTTCTGGTTTGCCTTTATCCTCAATTATTTTCTTGCATGAATTATGACCTCCTTGCTTTTGTACCCTTGGCTCTCCACGTTCCCCTGTTTTCTAGGGAAAGAGAAGAGGAAGGGTGATTGAAGCTAGATGAAATAAAGCCCCTTTATACTACTATATTCTGTGATTCTGTGTCCGCTGATTTTTGATCCAGATGCTTGTACTGTAGGGTAGGATGCTTGCACTGTTCGCTTTTGCTGTACTCCAGGCTAGGGGGTTGGAAGAGCAGCCTTTCTTAGAAGGCCCTGGAAATACAAAGTGGGAAGCCCAGTTGCTTCTCTTTTTGTTCCAGAGCTGTAGAGGAAAGTGTTTAGCTAGGTTTTTTAAACTCCAGTCATTGCTGATCCCAGTGGCTATGGGTTTTGGAATGCAGTTTTTCTTTCAGCAGTAGAACTGTGGCATCAAGATAGACAGATGACCACGAATATTGACTTCTTAATTTGGCATGTTAGATGTTTTATGTTTTCTATTTTCTTTTCTTTTTTTTTTTTTGAGATGGAGTCTTGCTCTGTGGCCCGGGCTGGAGTGGGATGGTGCAATCTCGGCTCACTGCAACCTCCACCTCCCGGGTTCAAGCGATTCTCCTTCCTCAGGCACCTGAGTAGCTGGGATTACAGGTGCCCACCACCACGCTCAGCTAATTTTTGTATGTAGAGGTGGGGTTTCACCATGTTGGCCAGGCTGGTCTCGAATTCCTGACCTCGTGATCCACCTGCCTCAGCCTCCCAAAGTGCTGGGACTACAGGCGTCAGCCACCGCACCTGGCCATTTTCTATTTTCTTAACCCAGAAGTTTTCTCTGCCTAGAGATGTTTTTATTAAGAAACATTATACACTATTAAAACATTTATATAATTATATATTAGGGTCTGGAAACAACTATTTTTCAACAAAAGTTTATTGAGCATCAGCTGTGTGTCTGGCAGTCAGACAAATTCCAGAGGTTAGTTGGAGAAACAACAGTTCCTAGTAGGAGAGGTTAGTTATTCTTGCACATTTTTATACTTCTCCAATTTGTGAGATTTTTATTTAAAAGAGATTTGGAATCTAACCAAAAACTAACATCTGTACATTTCACTAGGGGCTGTTTAATATCATATCTTCATGATCTCTAGTGTTTTTAGTTCCTGTTTTCTGTTTTTGGTCATTGACCTATGGGAAATTAAATATCCTAACTCATAAGCTAGTCAATTTCCTCCCTTAAAGATTCTGTTTCAGTCTAAGATTTGGTCATATGGGTATTAGATGATCCCAAGACTTTTTTTTAGTTTGGTTGACTGTGATAATGGCATTGTGGTTATGTAAAAAATGTCCTTTTATTTTCAGTAATGCATACTGAAGTATGTATGGAGAAAATGATATGAGATCTAGGATTTCATTTAGAAAAATTAAGCAATAATAACAAAAAGATAAGTGGAGCACATGTAGCAAAGTCTTGATAGTTGTTGAATCTGCGATATATGGAAGTTCATTGTCATGGTCACTCTATTTTTGTAAATGTTTGAAAATTTGTATGATAAAATAGGTGCACTCAGAAAAGATAGTCATTTAAATGTAGCATGATAAATTTGGGGGAAAATTAAAATTGTATCCCAGAGACCTAATCTTAATTTCTGAACTGTCATGATATTGCAGGTGATGGTTGGATTCATAATGTCACAACAAATTGTTGGAAACAACTTACACATTTACCTAAAATAAGACCTAGGTAAGTCAAGAAATTGACAAATAGTAAAATAGTTAAGAATTTTTAAAGTATTAAAATATAGTACTGAATTTATAGTGTTTGCCATTGAAACCATAAGCCATTGAGAAGGATGTCTTTCAAATGAGCTTGATGTTACCTAAATAATTTAATTATTATTTTAATTATATCTGATTGTTAGAAATGATCTATCCAGTTTTCACCCATACTTGCATATTTGAAAATGTTATTCTTTTAGGTAAATGCATAATCTTGCCTGATAACTGTGAAGATTAAGATAATTAAAAGCATCATATGAGATTAATGTTTTTAATGTTAATATTTTTAATAAGCAGACAAAAATGGGGTTGGCTTTAATAGTAGTTATTTGTTTTTGGAAGAGGTTTAAAGCAAGTTAATCAGGAAATTTGCTTCCGTGTTGATCCAATGGATGGCAGGTTATTATTAATCTCTGTTAACTGCATGATGTATTCATTGATGGGAATTTTTTGAAAAAGAAAATATGTTATTTATGGTATATTATAGAATTAAAAATTTTAGAAATTATATACTATTATTAGACTACAAAGAAAACCACATTTGTACTATAATTCTTATTTTTTTCTAATTTTATTGAATAGTATAATAATATCTTCATAGGAAATTCAGATTCAGCACATTATGATCATTATAATTGGTAATTCTTTTTTACGCTATATATTTTAGAATTTTAAAAATACAGATTATTTATGCTAGTGTGTAATCAATTTAATGATATATATTTTGTTATTTAATAAATGACAACTTACTTGAGAAAAAGACCTGAAAATATTTATATTTATTTTGGTATATGTATCTATATTAATATTCACAGTACATTTAGAATTCATAATTGCATTTGTGATTCTTATGTCTTCATGTATAAAAATTCATTGGAATGTATTACTTTAACAATTCTGGCTCTTTTGAAATTTTTTTTTTTTAATGTAAAGAGTTTTGTACTGAGACATGGGAGCCCAGAGTTCTAGTCCTTGCTCAGCTACTACCTACTTTTTTGGCTTTGAAAAGTCACTTAAGGAAACTGAGCATTGGCCAGGTGTGGTGGCTCATGCCTATTAATCCCAGCAATTTGGGAGGCCAAGGCAGGAGGATCACTTGAGTCCAGGAGTTTGAGAGCAGCCTGGGCAACATAGTGAGACCCCATTGCTACAGTTTTGGTTTTTTTTTAATGGCCGGGTGTGGTGGTGCACACCTGTAGTCCCAGCTACTCAGGAGGCTGAGGTGGGAGGATCACTTGATCCCAGGAGGTTGAGGCTGCAGTGAGCTGAGATTGTGCCACTGCACTCCAGCCTGGGCAGCAGAGCCAGACCCTGTCTCAAAAAAAGAAAGAAAGAAACTGAGCATCGATTTTTTTCATCGGTGAAATAAGAGAGTTGGACTAGATAATCTCTTAGTTTATTCCAGTTGTTTGATTGTATGAATGCATTATAGACCAAAGTATTAGTAAAAATGTTTAATTTTAAAATTGCTCCTATTTTATATTTCAACCCTTAATGAGTAGAGCAACACAACTATTATCTATAATATACTGTTAGTTAGAACTAGAGCTATGTAAAGAGATTTCTTTTAATTCAGCTGATGTGTCATGTAAATAATATGCTTTATTAGAATGTTTAGGTGATAAGTTTAGAGCAGCTGTGAAAGGACATAAACTATCAGTCTGTAGAAAAAACATCAGGTTGCAAGCTAGATGTCACCAAAATCAAGGCAGGAAAGGCTTTCCAGTGTTCTTCGATGATGAAATGGCCAGAGTTTCCCTAAGGCAGATAAGACAGAGGCAGATCTACAGGTATGAGGTGAGGAGAAGAACAGGTGGGATACAGTTGAGTGTAAGGAGAACATATATATGTGTCTATATATATACTAATTTTTATAAAAGTGACAATTTAGCTAAGATCTATAAGCATTTTGTACAAATTTTTCAAGTTGTAATTTGAAATGTAAAGCTGCCCAATTCTCCTCTTAGAACTCTACAGCTAGGTTTCTCAACCTTGGCATTACTGACATTTTGGACCACATAATTCTTTGTCATGAGGGTGTCCTGTGCATTGTAGTATGTTTAGCAGCATCCCTGTCCTTTACCCAGTAGATGCCAGTTGTACTACCTTTTCTCTCCCCAATTTATGACAACTAAAAATATCTCCATATACTGTGAAATGCCTCTTTCGGGGACAAATTGCCCCTGGTTGAGAACGACTGTTCTACAGTGTAGCACTCCTATTCTCTGGGTCTCACCTTAGATAAACCTATGGCTGAAAAGCCATATATGTAGCCAGATCTGATAGCCTATATAGTTGGCTGTCAGCAAGGACCCTTTTTTATGTGTCTGAAAAAGATGTTAGAGAAAATATTAGTGTATAGAGCCCCAAGTACTGTTGGATCTCGTGAGTATTGCCAAGGTTACACATAGCCTTCTCTCCAGGAAATTAATCTGTTCCTTCCCATGTATGAGGGCATTTTTTGTATTCTCTCTCCTTTACCTAACCCTCTTCCAGTCCCCATCCTCGACCCCACCACGTAATCTGGGTTCTTGTTGAAGATTTATATCAATGTATCTTCTATAAGAGTTGGAGAACTGGGCAGAGTATTTCCCAAACAACATCTCTAATGACTTAGTTCCATTTTGGGCCACAAGTGCATTTGTCATTGAATGTGTACATGATTGTTTGAGGAAAGTATTTGGTTTAACGAATTGTGCATAATTCCACTGTTTGCACTTGTGAAATTTAAGTAAAAGGGATTAATGTACTAAAAATTAGTTATGTGTCCCAGTTCCTGGGAAGTAGAAAAAATAAAATAAGTTGTGTGGTAATAAAATAAGTTATGATTTATAATTGTTTTAGGTATCTGTTGCTTCAACAGTTGGTATATTAAGAAAAGTAATCAAGGCCAGGTGTGGTGGCTCACACCTGTAATCTCAGCACTTTGGGAGGCCAAGGTGAGAGGATTGCTTAAGCCCAGGAGTTCAAGACCAGCCTGGATAATACAGTGAAACCCCATCTCTGAAAAAAAAAAAAAAAATTAGCTGGGTGTGGTGGCGTGTGCCTGTAGTTCTAGCTACTCAGGAGGCTGAGGTGGGAGGATCACTTGAGCCTGGGAGACAGAGGACGGAGGAACCAGAGATTGTGCCACTGCACTCCAGCCTGGGTGACAGAGCCAGATCCTGTCTCAAAAAAAAAAACAAGGAATCAAAGTACTCTAAAAGTCAAAGCAATGACTATGTAAAAATCCCTAATTTACCCTCTAAAATTGGGAAATTTTTTTGAGAGTTCTCTTACTCTGGAAATATTCAACTTTGTTAAACCATAAAATTAGTATTTGGTTTTTTTTGTTTGTTTTTTGAGATGGAGTCTCGCTCTGTCATCAGGCTGGAGTGCAGTGGCATGATCTTGGCTCACTGCAACCTCCGCCTCCTGGGTTCAAGCGATCCTCCTGCCTCAGCCTCCTGAGTAGCTGGGACTACAGGCGAAAATTATTATTTGTTAATAATGTGATATTGGAAATAGACATGAACTATCAGACCACTTCCAAAAGAATATTAGATGCTCTACTCCTTTATGAAATAATTTGTATATCTAATGACTGAATATATTGTTTTTTTCATGTTCTCTTTTGTTTGGTTGGTTTTTTTTTTTTTTTTTTTTTTGAGTCAGAGTGTAGCTCTGTCGCCCAGGCTGGGGTGCAGTGGTGTGATGTCGGCTCACTGCATCACTGCAACCTCCACCTCCTGGGTTTAAGCAGTTCTCCTGCCTCAGCCTTCTAAGTAGCTGGGATTACAGGCATGCGCCAACAAGCTCGGCTAATTTTTTTTTTAATTTTTAGTAGAGATGGGGTTTCACCATGTTGGCCAAGCTAGTCTTGAACTCCTGACCTTGTGATCTGCCCACCTCAGCCTCCCAAAGTGCTGGGATTACAGGCTTGAGCCACCGTGCCCGGCCTCATGTTTGCTTTTGTTAATCACAAGTTTTTGAGCAGCTACTGGGTACAGAACACCACATGAGGCATTTTTAAGAAGCCATAAAATTAGATTCCCCAGGTTCCCATGGTGTGCTGTTAATGGCCAACAAGCACTCTCCAGAGTGGGAGGATGCCCTAATTTGTAGCATTTGCCGATTTCCAAGGTGTAAATACTCCTACCATGGCCGATTTCAATCTTCCAACGTGATGTCACTGCACGTGGAGTTGGATGCAGATATGTACAATCAGCTTCTGCTAGCCAGTAAGCCAGTTTGAGCACACCACTTGACAATTTCTTAACTTAAGGACCTCATAATCTTAGTTAGCTAGTCAAACAGCTAAAGTAGCATGCAGAGCAGTTCTTCTTCAAATGTAAGTGAGGCAAGTATAAAATGAGCACATAAACATTAAAGGGTGCTGAATAGAGATGGTAACAGAACCAGTTTTGGGTGGGTATTTGGAATACTTCCTGGGTGTTTGGAGCCTGTTTTTAAGGCCCAGTAAGAATGGCTTATTATTCTAAGCATAAGAAACAGAGTGAACAAAAGCCTAGAGATAGATGATAAGCTTTTCTCATAGGGGAAGCAAGGAAATGAATTTAGCTAAGTAGAGGGCTCATTTGGGAAAAGCCAAGAATTAAGATTTGTGGGAAAAAGAAACTGGTTGATCACAAATATTAGGCTAGGAAAACAGCCATTGGTAGTGCAGATACTTCATCATCAGGAAATTTCCATGGTTAGAGACAATATTTGAAAAATATTTGTTATTAGCCATATGTAGCTGAGGGAGATGAGAGACTGAAAAACTAGGAAGATATTATGGTGTTCTGTACTCACAGTGATGAGTAGTGTGACAATGGAAATGTGAAGGAGTGCCAAATTGGATTTGTTGGGTGATGGGGAACATAGAGTAGGAAAAAAGGCAAAAATTATAAGAACAGTAACATCGCAGATAGTAATAAGAAAACTGGGGAAAGTGCCTGTTTCAGCAATAAGGTGATCAGTTCCTTTTTAATTTATTTCACTGCAGGGATAATATGTATGAGAGAAAAAGGTTATAAAAATATTGAAGGATATAGTAGAGTTATTAAGAGTCATCTCTGGCTGCGTGTGGTGGCTCATGCCTATAATCCCAGCACTTTAGGAGACCGAGGCAGGAGGATTATCTGATCCCAGGAGTTCAAAACTAGCCTCATCTCTTTAAAAAACAAAAACAAAAAACAGAGAGAGAGTCATCTCTTTAATGGTGTGATTTAATGAACTCTAGAGGAATCTTTATAACCCTTTTTAGGATATTCCAAAGGTTCAAGTTCAATCATGTCTCTTTTAAATAGATTACATTTTAGAGTATGAAATTTAGAATTGATTTATATATAATGTACAGTTTCTCCCATGACAGTGTTTCACTCTGTTTATAATTTTCAATCATAGGTTATGGCACACAGCCTGTTTGGGAAAAGAAAATGAAATAATGGTATTTGGTGGGAGCAAAGATGACTTACTTGCCTTGGATACAGTAAGAAAATCTTATATCTAAATATTTCCTCTGAGTAGTTGTGTTATTCACACTAAATGGCTATTCAGCAAGAATGTTGATATTCTAACATTGCAAAATATGAAGGGCATGAAATATTACTCTGTGGTTTAATTAATCTTCAGGATGACTGGCTTTTTTGTTTGTTTGTTTTTGAGATGGAGTCTTGCTCTGTCCCCCAGGCTGGAGTGCAGTGGTGCGATCTCGGCTCACTGCAAGCTCTGCCTCCCGGGTTCACACCATTCTCCTGCCTCAGCCTCCCGAGTAGCTGGGACTACAGGCACCTGCCAACATACCCGGCTAATTTTTTGTATTTTTAGTAGAGAGACGGGGTTTCACCGTGTTAGCCAAGATGGTCTTGATCTCCTGACCTCCTGATCCGCCCGCCTCAGCCTCCCAAAGTGCTGGGATTACAGGCGTGAGCCACCGCGCCCAGCAAGGATGACTGGCTTTTATGAAGCCTTTCTGGATATTTTGGATTTACAAATCAAAATAGGTCTATTAGTTTGATTAGCAAAATTATTAAGAAGACCTTTTAAAGGATGACTCCTCTTTCTCTTTTCTCTTACATGGGTTTCTCTAATATTATTGAATTAAAATATTTGTATGTAGGCTGGGTGTAGTTGCCCACGCCTCTAAATCCCAGCACTTTGGGAGGCCAAGGCAGGCAAATCACTTGAGGCCAGGAGTTCGAGACCAGCCTGGCCAACACAGCAAAAACCATCTCTACTAAAAATACAAAAATGACCCAGGTGTGGAGGTGCATGCCTGTAGTCCCAGCTACTTAGGAGGCTGAGGCACGAGAATCGCTTGAACCCAGGAGGTGGAGGTTGCAGCAAACCAAGATCATGCCATTGTACTCCAGTCTGGGTGACAGAGCGAGACCCTGTCTCAAAGAAATATATATTTGTATCTAATATTTGATACATAAAAAGAATATTAATAATGTAGATGCTAAGTATAATAAATACCCATGAATTTTGTTAGCTAATTTTAGAGTTAGAACATCATCAGTACTGTTGAAGCCACCTGATTATTCCTTCTGAATCTTACCTACTAGCTTGCCCCTTCAAGAGGAAACTACTTTGTTGAAATATTCCAAGTATATTATTCTTTTTTTTTTTGAGACAGGATTTCGCTGTTACCCAGGCTGGAGTGCAGTGGCATGATCTCGGTTCGCTGCAGCCTCCACCTCCTGGGTTCAAGCGATTCTCCAGCCTCAGCCTCCCAAGTAGCTGGGATTACAGGCGTGTGCCACAACGCCTGGCTAATTTTTTGTATTTTTAGTAGAGATGAGGTTTCACCATGTTGGTCAGGCTGGTCTTGAACTCCTGACCTCAAGTGATCCACTCACCTCAGCCTCCCAAAGTGCAGGGATTACAGGCATCAGCACCATGCCTGGCCTATTCTCTTTTTTACTATATATCTTTTACCACTGCTTTACTCAGCTGTTTTACATTTAAGTTTAAAGCATTTCAATTTTAAAATTTGATAAAACTAAGGTCAGAGGCATAAATGAGTAGCATTTGGAGAGTATGGTTCTTTCACTCCTAGCACCCTGGGAAATTCAGAGCAGGGCGGCCATATTTATACACTATACACAATGGGACAGGAGTTCAGGAATGATTGATCTGGTTTTGTGTAGGACACTCAAAAATAGAGGATTCTGAGCCATCAGGGATGGGGTATGGTGAGCCAGAGCCTAACCCAGAGGGCACTAGCTCCCTTTCATCTCTTGAGGCACAGTTATCTCCAGAGCTGCTCCTATGGAGTGGCAAACTCCAAAGCAGGATGGCTTCTCTCCAGGGAATTTGCTTTATTTTGTAGTTATGAAGCCCCTAACTTAAATGTTTTATATATTGAAAGTTTTAGAGCTTTCTTTGGCTGAGAATTCAGTGCTTCACTAAAAGATTAAAACTACAACTTCGCATTTATTAAAAAAGCAAATTTTGTGGTTTGTCTTCTCTTTCTTGGCACTAGAAATCTTCATTTAGGATACAAAGTTTATCATGAAAGTAGGAATTCTGATTAAAAGCATGATCATAAATTATGAAATTCTAAAGACCTATTTGAAAGGATTAGATACATTTTCTGTGACTTTTCTACCACATTAACTTTTAGATGAGAGACTCATTATTCAAATAATCTTCCAGATCTTGACTTTCAAATTAAGAATTCCCGGGGAGGGCTGGGCGTGGTGGCTCACGCCTGTAATCCCAGCACTTTGGGAAGCTGAGGTGGGCAGATCACCCTGAGATCAAGAGTTCCAGACTAGCCTGGCCAACATGGCAAAACCCCATCTCTACTAAAAATTACAAAAATTAGCCAGGATGTGGTGGTGTGCACCTGTAATCCCAGCTACTCAGGAGGCTGAGGCAAGAGAATCACTTGAACCTGGGAGGCAGAGGTTGCGGTGAGCCGAGATCGCACCACCGCACTCTAGCCTGGGCAACAGAGCGAGTCCTAAAAACAAAAAAGAGAGAATTCCCGGGGAATCTTGAGACCACCTGGAAAAGGAGGACAAGGTAAAGAGGAAATTTTTACATATGAGTTATTTGAAAGAAAAAGTTCAGCTTAAAAACAAAAAAAGTGCCAGGCGTGGTGGCTCACACCTGTAATCCCAGCACTTTAGAAGGCTGAGGCCGGCAGACTGCTTGAGCTCAGGAGTTTGAGACCAGCCAGGGCAACATGGTGAAACCCTGTCTCTACACCAGCTGGACGTGGTAGCCTGTTCCTGTGGTCCCAGCTACTTGCGGGGCTGAGGTTGGAGGATGGCTTGAGCCAGGAAGGCAGAGGTTGCAGTGAGCTCTGATTGCGCCACTGCACTCCAGCCTGGGCAAGATAGCCAGACCCTGTCTCCAAAAAAAAAAAAAAAAAAAAGGTTTGAAAACCACTACTGCGCTGGGTGCCGTGGCTCACGCCTGTAATCATAACACTTTGGGAGGCTGAGGCAGGTGGATCACCTGAGGTCAGGAGTTCGAAACCAGCCTGGCCAACATGGCGAAACCTTGTCTCTACTAAAAATACAAAAAAAATTAGCGGGGCATGGTAGTGGGCGCCTGTAATCCCAGCTACTCAGGAGGCTGAGGCAAGAGAATCGCTTGAACCTGGGAGTTGGAGGTTGCAGTGAGTGGAGATTGCACCACTGCACTCCAGTCTGGGCGACAGAGCAGGACTCCATCTCAAAAAAAAAAAAAAAAAGAAAACCACTACCGTTATTTTTTAACTCATTTCTCGGTGAATAATGTATTTCTTATTTTCAAATTTGCAATTATGTAGGCTATTGGTTAGGTTAAAATTTGGTCACTGAAAATTGGAAACCACAAACTCAAAGTTTGTAGGTAGCAGGTATATGTATGTACATGTATGTTTATGTGTGTGCATGAATTTATGTGTGTGTGTCAACAGCTAGAAAGATTTATTTGCTGCCTTATACAATATCTTTTACATTTATAAAATTAAGAAACATTCAATTATTAACTCATTGTTATTTTTATCAAAAACTTAATAATGCCTTTTTTATGTTGATTAGGGTCACTGTAATGATTTATTGATCTTTCAAACACAGCCTTATTCACTACTCAGGTAAGCAAATTTAATATTTTCTATATATTTGCTATGAATATATGATAATTTCTTTCTCATTTTTGGGAAGCGTTGAAATATTTTTCAGGTTGTTTATGACATGAATTCAAGAATATGTTCACATCTTCCTAAGAGTATAATCAAATTTATAATGGTGAACTATACACCAATGTGAGTTTTAAAAATGAAAATATACATGCGTGGCGTGATGGCTCACACCTGTAATTGAGTGCTCTGAGAGGACAAAGCAGGAGGATCACTTGAGGTCAGGAGTTCAAGACCAGTGTGGGTAACATTGTGAAACCCACGACTCTACAAAAAAAAAAAAAAGTAGCTGGCATGGTAGCTCACATGTGTAGTCTTGGCTACTGTGGCTACTAGGGAGGCTGAAGTGGGAGGATGGCTTGAGCACAGGAGTTTGAGGCTGCGTTGAGCTGTGATCATGTTTCCTGTACTCCAGCCTGGAAATAGACTGAAAGCCTGTCTCAAAAAATAAATAAATAAATAAATAAATATAACACACACATATATATATATGTGTGTGTGTATATATATTTTGTATATATGTGTGTGTGTGTGTATGTACACATACAATACAGTCACTGTTTTGTTTGTAAAATTGCCTTTAGTTTATATGGTAATATTAAACATACTATATTTCCTTAATTCTAAGCCTGACATTTTTCACATTTTAACTTTTTGGAAATTAGAGTGTGCCTAATAATATATATCATATATATGTTATGTAGTCATTCCTTGGTATTTGTGGGGATCGGTTCCAGGAAAACCCCCACTTGGATACCAAAATTCATGGATGCTCAAGTCTCTTATATAGGGTGATGTAGTATTTGCATATAAACCTATGCCTATCCTACTATATACTTTAAATAATCTCTATATTACTCATAATTCCTAATACAATTTAAATACTATGAAAATAATTGTTACACTGTTTTGTTTAGGGAATAATTACAAGAAAAAAAAGTCTGTACATGTTCAGTACGGATGCAACTGTCATAAGCCTAACTATATTTTCAATCTGCAGTTGATTGAATCCACAGAGGAGGAACTTACAGATACAGGGGGCTGACTGTATATACACACATACACAGATATTTAATATAGAAGAATTTCTTTTTTAACCCCAAAGCTAGTATTAAGTTGGTGATATGACTTGTAGTGTCTTAGCTCATACATTCTTTACTCTAAAAGGAGTCTGTACAAAGTTTAGTGGGAGGATTATGGAAGAAGCCCCTATTTCTACCTGTGAGAGTTGGGAGGAAGGAGGAAGGATTTGAGAGATGTAGAAGTTGCCCAGTGAACAAGTGTGGGAATTTTTTTTTTTAATTTATTTTTTTATTGATAATTCTTGGGTGTTTCTCACAGAGGGGGATTTGGCAGGGTCATGGGACAATAGTGGAGGGAAGGTCAGCAGATAAACAAGTGAACAAAGGTCTCTGGTTTTCCTAGGCAGAGGACCCTGCGGCCTTCCGCAGTGTTTGTGTCCCTGGTTACTTGAGATTAGGGAGTGGTGATGACTCTTAACGAGCATGCTGCCTTCAAGCATCTGTTTAACAAAGCACATCTTGCACCGCCCTTAATCCATTTAACCCTGAGTGGACACAGCACATGTTTCAGAGAGCACAGGGTTGAGGGTAAGGTCACAGATCAACAGGATCCCAAGGCAGAATAATTTTTCTTAGTACAGAACAAAATGAAAAGTCTCCTATGTCTACTTCTTTCTACACAGACACAGCAACCATCCGATTTCTCAATCTTTTCCCCACCTTTCCCGCCTTTCTATTCCACAAAGCTGCCATTGTCATCCTGGCCCGTTCTCAATGAGCTGTTGGGCACACCTCCCAGACGGGGTGGTGGCCGGGCAGAGGGGCTCCTCACTTCCCAGTAGGGGCGGCCGGGCAGAGGCGCCCCCTCACCTCCCGGACGGGGCGGCTGGCCGGGCAGGGGGCTGACCCCCCCACCTCCCTCCCGGACGGGGCGGCTGGCCGGGCAGAGGGGCTCTTCACTTCCCAGTAGGGGCGGCCGGGCAGAGGCGCCCCTCACCTCCCGGACGGGATGGCTGGCCGGGCGGGGGGCTGACCCCCCACCTCCCTCCCGGACGGGGCGGCTGGCCAGGCGGGGGGCTGACCCCCCCACCTCCCTCCCAGACGGGTTGGCTGGCTGGGCAGAGGGGCTCCTCACTTCCCATTAGGGGTGGCCGGGCAGAGGGGCCCCTCACCTCCCGGACGGGGCGGCTGGCCGGGCGGGGGGGCTGACCCCCCCCACCTCCCTCCCGGATGGGGAGGCTGGCCGGGCGGGGGACTGACCCCCCCACCTCCCTCCCAGACGGAGTGGCTGGCCGGGCAGAGGGGCTCCTCACTTCCCAGTAGGGGCGGCCGGGCAGAGGCACCCCTCACTTCCCGGACGGGGTGGCTGGCCGGGCGGGGGGCTGACCCCCCCACCTCCCTCCCAGACGGGGCGGCTGGCCGGGCGGGGGGCTGACCCCCCAACCTCCCTCCCGGACGGGGTGGCTGGCCGGGCTGGGGGGCTGACCCCCCCACCTCCCTCCTGGACGGGGTGGCTGCCTGGGCAGAGGGGCTCCTCACTACCCAGTAGGGGCGGCCGGGCAGAGGCGCCCCTCACCTCCCGGACGGGGCGGCTGGCCGGGCGGGGGGCTGACCCCCCCACCTCCCTCCTGGACGGGGCGGCTGGCCGGGCGGGGGGCTGACCCCCCCACCTCCCTCCCGGACGGGGCGGCTGGCCGGGCGGGGGGCTGACTCCCCCACCTCCCTCCTGGACGGGGTGGCTGCCGGGCGGAGATGCTCCTCACTTCCCAGATGGGGTGGCTGCCGGGCGGAGAGGCTCCTCACTTCTCAGACGGGGCGGCTGCCGGGCGGAGGGGCTCCTCACTTCTCAGACGGGGTGGTTGCCAGGCAGAGGGTCTCCTCACTTCTCAGACGGGGCGGCCGGGCAGAGACGCTCCTCACCTCCCAGACGGGGTCGCGGCCGGGCAGAGGCGCTCCTCACATCCCAGATGGGGCGGCGGGGCAGAGGCGCTCCCCATATCTCAGACGATGGGCGGCCGGGCAGAGACGCTCCTCACTTCCTAGATGTGATGGCGGCCGGGAAGAGGCGCTCCTCACTTCCTAGATGGGATGGCAGCTGGGCGGAGACGCTCCTCACTTTCCAGACTGGGCAGCCAGGCAGAGGGGCTCCTCACATCCCAGACGATGGGCGGCCAGGCAGAGACACTCCTCACTTCCCAGACGGGGTGGCGGCCGGGCAGAGGCGGCAATCTCGGCACTTTGGGGGGCCAAGGCAGGCGGCTGGGAGGTGGAGGTTGTAGCAAGCCGAGATCACGCCACTGCACTCCAGCCTGGGCACCATTGAGCACTGAGTGAACGAGACTCCGTCTGCAATCCCGGCACCTCGGGAGGCCAAGGCTGGCGGATCACTCGTGGTTAGGGGCTGGAGACCGGCCCGGCCAACACAGCGAAACCCCGTCTCCACCAAAACCAGTCAGGCGTGGCGGCGCGTGCCTCTTGGCAGGCTGAGGCAGGAGAATCAGGCAGGGAGGTTGCAGTGAGCCGAGATGGCAGCAGTACAGTCCAGCTTCGGGTCCGCATGAGAGGGAGACCGTGGAAAGAGAGGGAGACCGTGGGGAGAGGGAGAGGGAGAGGGAGAGCAAGTGTGGGAATTTTATGCAGAGGGAATAACATAAGTGAAGACATATGAGAAAGAGAGAGATAAAGAGGGGACAAGTTATATTTCAAGGAGTATACTGTGACATTTAGATGTTCTAGAACATGAACCACCTGAAAACCATTAGACTAGCTCAAACTGGACCTTTCTGACGTCTTTCTTAACTACCCCTTCTCTTAGCACAGTAGTTCTCAAACTAAACTCTCATGAGGGGCTTCAAAAAAATTAATGCATGTGTTCTGCCCCTACATATGGTGATTTAATTAGTCCAGGGTGTGGCCTGCACTTTGGATTGCAAGTTCCTCATATGCAGGGATCAAGAAACACTTGAGTGCCTACTTGGGAAGGCACTGTGCCGTGAAATAAGAAGGCATGGCCTTTCCCTAACATTGCTAATAATATAGAAGGTAGACTTTCAAGCTTCCAGACTTTTTCTACAATAGAAAAAGGAAATTGCTTTAAGAGAAACATATACAAAGTTTATGAGAATACTGGAGAAGAAGGCCTTTTGTCTGTCTGTGATTAAGATGGCAAAGGTTAGGGAAGTCTTTGCAGAAGAAGGATTTGAGCTAAGAATTTGCCATGAACAAACAGTGCAAGGGTGTTAGTGTAAAGATATATACAAAAGCATAGTATGTTCTGGATACTGAATTCTTGAGCATTCCTGGAATGTAGTATGAGGCAGAGAGTTGCGAGAAATGATGTTGGACAAGAAATCAGAAATCATATGACATCTAGAACTTTATCTCTCTTTTACAGTATCTGGTGTAAAAGAGATCAAGAGCCATTGAAAAATTTGGAGCAAGAGAATAAGATGATCATATTACAAGTTAGACAATTCCTCTGGCAACAGAGTGGACGAAAAATTGAAGGGATATGTGACTGGGTAAAGAAAATTGGTAAAGAGACTATTACAGTGGTCAGGTACAGAGTGAATGTCTGATCTGGAAAGTATCAATGGGGCTGGAGAAGGAAGGGAGATGGAGATATTTAGGACAGAGAATGGACTTGGTAGTTAAATAGATGCCAAGGAAAAGGAGTGGGGAGAATTAATGATAGGAGGAATATGGAGAAAGGCAGCAGTCTGAAGATGGCATAAGGGTAGAAATGATGAGTTTGGTTTTGAACGTGCTAAGTGTTTATGGGAACTGTAGTGGAGCTATCCATTAAATGCTTAAATATATGGAAAGAGTTCTGGGCCAGACATAAAATTTCATAATCATTGGAGAATTAGTAAGTGTGGATTAGCTCTGGCCAGGAGGAGTTTTAGAAGTAAGGAGAAAGCCAGCAACTCAGCATTAGGACCTTACTACATTTGAGGGGGAGGGAGAAGAAAAGGAGGCAGCAAGAGAGTGACCAGAGAAGTTGAAGGCTAGCCAGGAGATAATGGTAGCACAAAAACCAAGAGAAGGGAGATCTGAACAAGGAAAGACTAAAGAGATCCTAGAACATTTGGATTGAAAAGCACTGGGGATAGTACATATTTTCCCTCATCTCCATTTTCACAGTCAAGGATCCAGTGTCTGTGGTCTCACTTCTCACCACTGCTTCCAGGTTACATCATTTCACATGCAGGTGTTGCCATCTACTAACCTCCAGCTCATTTTCTCCCAGTCACTGAGGACTTTGGCCCTGGCTCACCACAGTCCCTTTTCTTGACTGATTTTAGCATCTGTGTGGAGAACTCTTTTCATTCTTTATGACCTTGCTCAGCACAGTTCCACCTGTGAAATCTTAAACTCCCATCCTCCTCTTGGACCAGAAACCTCTTATCCTTTTAATTCTTACACTCCCTTACTCTTTGGACTCTTCTCGGTTCTCCAAATAATAAGACCCTTCCACCCTTCCAGTTTTAACTTTCTTTCTGTTTTTTTTTTTTTGAGACGGAGTCTCGCTCTGTCACCCAGGCTGGAGTGCAGTGGCGCGATCTCAGCTCACTGCAAGCTCCACCTCCCGGGTTCACGCCATTCTCCTGCCTCAGCCTCCCGAGTAGCTGGGACCACAGGCGCCCGCCACCACACCCGGCTAATTTTTTGTATTTTTAGTAGAGACGGGGTTTCACCGTGTTAGCCAGGATGGTCTCGATCTCCTGACCTCATGATTCACCCGCCTCGGCCTCCCAAAGTGCTGGGATTACAGGCGTGAGCCACCACACCCAGCCTTAACTTTCTTTCATATCCAGCCTAGTTCACCTGTACTTCTTTCTCTTGCCAGCAATTTTAATCCCCTTCTCCACCATTTCTCTGTTAGTGAAGGGTGACTTCTGGGGAAGAGCACCAAGACCAAGGGAGGATGAGTATGTTTGTTTATATGCCAGTTGGGCAGGAGAAGCCAATGGAGAGTAGGTTGTTAGAAACACAAGAAAATGCAGGAAAAGCGGGTAGAGCAGTGTCTTGAGAAGGTGATTTTAGCAAACAGATTTTTAAATTAGTCCTTGACTGGAGAAAGGATTCTTTTCTTTAAAATAGTGGAGAAAGAAGGAAGTATGGATATATAGATAGAAAACTTTTTTGGTTGGGGTGGGACATTGAGAAGTTCTAGTTGATAGTGAGGTCATCTGATAAGAGAAAAGAGAGGTGAGGATAAGAACTTAAGATGAATGGTGAAGATTTGAAGTAGCTGCCTAGGTGACTGCAGGAAGATGCTGACGTCTGTCTGCGGGATATATAACAAAGTAGCACGCAGCTGAGGTAGAATATCATCAATATGTAGTGGCACCATAGCTTAGAAACATGGCTTTCCCCAGTAGCACTAAACAGCTGGGTCGCAGGTGCAGAAAGGAGATGACTGGCTGAATTTATCCATCACTGCAGTTTGGCTGGGATGGGTAACAAACGGTGAAGGGGATTAAAATTGCTGGCAAGAGAATGAAGTGCAGGTAAGCTAGGCTGGATACAAAAGAAAGTTAAAACTGGAAGGGTCTTATTATTTGGAGAACCGAGAAGAGTCCAAAGAGTAAGGGAGTGTAAGAATTAAAAGGATAAGAGGTTTCTGGTCCAAGAGGAGGATGGGAGTTTCAGATTTCACAGGTGGAACTGTCCTGAGCAAGGTCATAAAGAATGAAAAGGGTTCTCCACACAGATGCTAAAATCAGTCAAGGAAAGGGACTGTGGTGAGCCAGGGCCAAAGTCCTCAGTGACTGGGGGAAAATGAGCTGGAGGTTAGTAGATGGCAACACCTGCATGTGAAATGATATAACCTGGAAGCAGTGGTGAGAAGTGAGACTACAGACACTGGATCCTTGACTGTGAAAATGGAGATGAGGGAAAATGTGTACTATTTTCTCAAGAAAGCTGCACACACAACAATTTTCTTAGATTTCAGCAAGTCAGAGGAAGCAGGGGTGTTTATAGAACATACAGCTGGTGTTCCAAAAAGCACAAAACCCAGGTTTGGGAGGGGAGATAAGCAATGATGCAGAAGATGAAAAACTGTAGAAATGATAGAAAGTGGCTTATATCGTCTAGTAGATTTGTGGGATCATGTTCATCTTACCTTTGGATATAAAAGAATATTATAAGAAATTAAAAGAAATAGCTATATTGTTCTGATTGTAAAAAGATGTATTTACCAAGAAAATTCATACGATATGAAAAGTATATAGTAAAAAAATCACCTATGAACCATTGTAGGGGATATATATATACATGTATTGGTAAAATTATAAAAATTGTACATGTATATATATATGTATATATATATACTGAGAGAAATTTTTTTTCTTTTTTTTTCTTTTGAGACAGAGTCTCACTCTGTCACCAAGGCTGGAGTGCAGTGGCGCAATCTTGGCTCACTGCAACCTCCGCCTCCTGGGTTCAAGCAATTCTTCTGCCTCAGCCTCCCGAGTAGCTGAGATTACAGGCACGCACCATCACACCCGGCTAATTTTTGTATTTTTAGTAGAGATGGGGTTTCACCATATTGGCCAGCCTGGTCTCGAACTCCTGACCTCATGATCCGCCCGCCTCAGCCTCCCAAAGTGCTGGGATTACAGGCGTGAGCCACCCCGCCCAGCAGAGAGAGATTTTATATATAAATCATTTATGTAATGATCAATATATAACCCTATATACATGATTTTAATGATTTTATTAAATGATTAGAGTGAACTTAATCATGCTAAGAGGTCATTGGAAACCTCAGCAAGAGCAGTACACATATATGTATATGTGAATGTGTATAAAGGATCAAATTATGCAGGCTGTTTTGTAATATCTTTCATGTAAATAATCATTCAGTATAATAAATCTATACTTAAGTTAGTAATGGCTATATAGGTTCTATCTCGTGGAAATACAGTTTATTGGCTAGGTGCAATGGCTCAAACCTGTAATCCCAGCACTTTGGGAGGTCAAGGCAGGTGGATCACCCAAGGGGCAGGAGTTCGGAGTTCAAGACTAGCTTGGCCAAGGTGGTGAAACCATGTCTCGACTAAAAATACAAAAAAATTAGCTGGGTATGGTGGCATGCGCCTGTAGTCCCAGCTACTCGGGAGGATGAGGAGGGAGAATTGCTTGAACCTGGGAGGCAGAGGCTGCAGTAAGCCGAGATCACATTACTATACTCCAGCCTGCGCAACAGAGTGAGACTCCGTCTCAAAAAAAAAAAAAAAAAAAAAACAACAACAAGAAATACAATTTATTAACTAGTCTATTATATTTAGGATATCTGCAATTTGGGAATTTGGGGCTACTATAAAAATTAGGCATGAGGCTGGGCGCAGTGAGCCCTGTAATCCCAACACTTTGTGAGGCCAAGGTGGGCGGATCACCTGAGGTAAGAGTTCAAGACCAGCCTGGCCAACATGGCAAAACCCCATCTCTATTAAAAATACAGAAATTAGCCAGGCGTGGTGTGGCACACACCTGTAATAACAGCTACTCAGGAGGCTGAGGCAGGGGAATCGCTTGAACCCAGGACTGGGAGGTTGCAGTAAGCTGAGATCAGGCCACCACACTCCAGCCTGGTTAACAGAGAAAGACTCCATCTCAGGAAAAAAAAATTAGTCATGAAATATTCTTATATATTACTATGGAAAACTGATGTATCACATGTTGTATTGTGATGATTCCTGCTTGGCTCGCACTGCCAGAGACAAACAGCAGATTCCTTCGCATGGTCCTCAGGGCCTCCATTCATCTGTCTCACCTCTGGCCATGCCCCACTCGCGCTCTGCCCTCCAGCTCTATTTAGACAATAGAAGTGCAGTTTCTGTAATCTTATTTCTCATCTCTAGGGCTTTGCAAATGTGGTTCTTCTAGCTGGAATACCTTTGTTTCTTTAATTTGTTGAGGACCTCAAGGTCTCAGCTTGGACCTCCATCTGGAGAGTTTCCCCTGGCTTGCTAAGGTTGTCTTAGTTATTCTTCTCCTCTGATTCCCACAGAACCCTGTACCTCTACTTCAACCTCCCAGGACATTTTAACTCACTTCTTGTTTAGAGTTGTTCCAGAGTGGAGGGAAAAAGCTTCAAAGAGTAGAGAAGAACATCTAAATCTCTAGAGTATAAGTGCTTGTAAAAATGACAACTAAAGTTACCCACAGCAGAATCAAATGAGTCTGTTAAAAATTTTTTTAACACTTATTTTTTGAATTAAAGTTTATTAATTGAAACAGATGCTTTTTTGATAGTTCTTAAGTTTCTTGTGGTTTTAAAGTACAAAATGCTCTTCAAAATAGCATAAGATTAAAAAGGGCATTGTACTTGGAAGGATACTGCCCTCTAGTCTAATGGAATCAAAGGGGAAAAGAAATGAACACCCACGCCCCCAGAAGAGTAGAAACCCAAGTGGTCTCTTGGCACTTCCTGTATCGCTCCATTCCTGTCTTTCACCCTGCTCTCTCTGGGTCAAATAAGTCAAGTGTGTAACCCCCGTGCAGTTGTTTATGGAAGAAACATGGAGCAGATATAAAAATAGATGTTTCATCTTGAGGTGACAGAAGCAAAGGACAGTTCTGCGAGAAGGGTATATGGTTATTGGGCTGACTGAAAGGATGACATAAACAGGAGCTGCCATAGACTCATCTAGTTTGAAATTAAGTCTGAATCATTTTTACTTAAAGAACATTATGCATGGTAAGCCATATATTCTGTTTCCATTGGATTTTGGTCAGATTTAGTCTCTATGCTATAAAAATATATGATTATTATGGTGCTCTGGGAAAAAAAAATCCTATCATGTTCCAAACAAAACAAATGAATGCATTGCCATGTAAAATTTTTATGATGATTTTAAATTTTAGGAATACTTAACTATAACAAAGGATAAATGTTTGAGGGGATGGATACCCCATTTTCTATGACATGATTATTATGCATTGCATGTCTGTATCAAAACATCTCATGTACCACATAAATATATGTACCTACTATGTACTGACAAAAATTAAAAATTGAAAAAAGATCTGTGAAAGTCCAATACTACAGTGTTAAAAAAGAAAGAATTCTTAACTATAAATATTTTATATTATAACCTCAGGTTCAAGACTAATAATTCTGTTATGTTTTATTTACAGGTCATGCCTTGACTGCATTGGTAAAAATTCTATCATGTTAGAAAGTCAGATATCTTTATTACCTCCTAAACTTCTGCAACAAGTACTCAAAAAAATAACATTTTGGGCTGCAGCTAATCACCGAGAAGAACAAAGAGTCCAAAAAGAAGAAACAGAAAATAAATATCAGTGGATCAGTAGCAATTAAATTGTTATATACTCTACATATTTAGTATGTTTTAACTTTTTAATCAGACTATACATTTACACTCCCAAATTGCAGGCTTTATTTAAAGGATAAAATTTAAAGGATAAAAAAACAGTCACTCTGTTAAGTGACTATATGCCATGGGATATATGGGAAAAAGATGTTAATGCAGATTAATTTATATTTGTAAACAAATTTCCTTACAAACTGCAGAACAAATATTCTTTCTGAAAGTAAGTACAGTTATAACAGATTTTAAATCAATGTGTATTCTTTACTGGAAAGATTACGTACATTTGAGAATAAGAAATTACTCTCAAGAACTTCAGAAATCTGCAACATAATTTTATAAATATATAAATACATGTATGTATGTCAAAACACTACATATACACTTTCAGAAAGAATAAACTTTCTCAAGTCATTTTAAAGTTACCTAACGTTCTTCTTGAATAACTAATACAGTGGGTCAAATATTATAAAATAGGCAAACACCAAAATGGTATTAAATATTGAACTCCTGACCTTTTCGACACTTACCTAGTAAAGTATTCTTAGGCATCATCATAACTTTTCCTCACCTTTATTCGAATAGAGAAATAAATGTCTTCAGTTGTCTCTCCATTACCCCTAAGTTATTAGTTTGTCTAGTTTATATATAAAGACCATGTTTTAAAGTACATAAAGTGGAGGTTTATTTATCATACAGGCTTTGAAACATTAAGAAGCAGTATTTTTATTAACTTTTTGAGACATATTAAAATACATTTTGCCTTAGAAGACTGCTTCTAAAGTAATTTTTGTAAGTAATGAGATGGGATGGTAATCTAGTAATTTGACTTTATAGAAATCCCTCAGTTTGGCCCCCACCATTCTACAGAGTTGTACTCAAGACAGATACTGAAAAAATCTAATACCTTCCCTTGTATTTTCAGCATTACCATCTATACAGAAATGGAACACTGTATCTTTATATTCCTAAAAATGGTACTTTTGGCATAATTAAGAAATTTTTCTTCATATTATCACAATCATGCCCTTCCATTGAATTATTAATTACAATTAATTACTAAAAAGCTTGGTATGTAAAATTATTCTCCACAATATTACCATGCAAGTTATCTCTGAAATTTAAAATGTTAAAGAAAAACATTTCTATATTGAAATATATATAATTTATAAAGAAAATTATAGTAGTTTGTAGTATTTCATTGAATTTTAGAGAGATATTTCATATATATGTACTGTATTTTGGATGTGTAAAGCTTCTATTTATGTATTGAAATATTTTTTTACGTTTTATTTATTGTACAAAGTATATAATTACTGTTTTCTTTTTTGTCAGTGTAAAGCAGTCATTAGAATTGATTATACAAAAAATATTTCATTGTCAGTTTTCATTTTTCTATTTTTAGGCTGAATAACAGATTTAGAAAATGAATCTCACAAATAATTCACATCTTGGAAATAATTACCTTATTATGCTGTGATGCTGATGAACTTTAGCATCAGCCTTTTATATTTAAGGCAAAAATATATCAAAACCTAATTAGACACTGATAGATGACATTGAGCAGAAGGAACACCGTTTTAAAATGGCTTCTGGATTATGTGAATGCCTTGTCCCGCCTCTTAGAAGAGCACCTCTATTTTTAAATGATGTATTTGGAACATTAAAAGTTGGATTAGCCCCCTTAAAATACACAGTCTCATGGGCTTTAAGAGAATGAAAATCTGGTCAGGTGCAGTGGCTAACGGCTATAATCCCAGCACTTTGGGAGGCTGAGGCAGGAGGCTTGCTTGAGGCCAGGAATTCAAGACCAGCCTGGGCAACATGAAGAGACCCTATCTGTTAAAAAAAAAAATCTCAGAATATTCTTACCATTGCCAGAAAGGATTCTTTTAAGGTTATTATTATTTTTAATGTGATAAATAACACATCAAAATTAGTGTACTTTTTTTCCAAATAGTATTTTTGCAAAAGCACCTTTAAAAATACTTTTTAGAGGCCAGGCATGGTGGCTCATGTCTGTAATTCCAGCACTTTAGGGGGCTGTGGTGGACAGATCGCTGGAGGCCAGGAGTTCGAGACCAGCCTGGCCAACATGGTGAAACCCTTTCTCTACCAAAAATACAAAAATTAGCTGGGTGTGGTGGCATGCACCTATAGTCCCAGCTACTCGAGAGGCTGAGGCAGGAGAATCACTTGAACGTGGGAGGCAGAGGTTGCAGTGAGTCAAGATTGAACCACTGCATTCCAGCCTGGGCAACAGAGTGAGACTCCGTCCAAAAAAAAAAAAAAAAATATATATATATATATATATATATATACACACACACATACTTTGGAACTTTGTACTGTCAGCTGACACAGTGATGTTTTCACCAACGTGGGTTTTTTTTGTTTTTTTGGGTTTTTTATTTTGAGACAGTCTCTGTCGCCCAGGCTGGAATGCAGTGGTGCGATCTCAGCTCACTGCAACCTCTGCGTCCCAGGTTCAAGTAATTCCTGTGCCTCACCCACCTGAGTAGCTGGGATTACAGGTGCATGCCACCACGCCCAGCATTAATTTTTGTATTTTTAGTAGAGACGGGGTTTTGTCATGTTGGCCAGGCTGGTCTCGAACTCCTAACCTGAAGTGATCCGCCCGCCTTGGCTTCCAAAGTGCTGGGATTACAGGCATGAGCCACCACGCCTGGCCACCAGTGTGTTATTTATACATGTATGTGAGAGAAATAAAGTCACCATGATAGAATAATTGTCAGGGTAGTGCATACTATTGATGAATTAAAATTTAGATTTCAGAATTTCTGGGAGGAAAAGAAGCAATTTTAAGGAGCAGATGATCCCCCTACTCACGTTTTTTTGCCTCTCTTTCCATTGTATTAATTTAATTCTTTTGGAATTTCCAGTTTGATGAAGTTGCCATACAGTCCAGCATGTGGGCACAGCATGATTTTTTCAAATGATTCAATGTCTGTTGTTTACATTATGGCTCATTCTTGGTGTTGTATATTCTATGGGTTTTGACATGTATATAAGGACATGTATTCACCAGTGTAGTATCATACAAAATAGTTTCACTGCCCTAAAAAATCCTCTGTGCTCTGCCTGTTCATTCCTCCCTCTTCTCTAACCCCTGGAAACCACTGACCTTTTTACTGTTTACATAGTTCTGTCTTTTCCAGAATGTCGTATAGTCATACTGGCTTCTTCACTTAGCAGTATGTATTTACGTTTCTTCCATTTCTCTTTGAAGCTTGATAGCTCGTTTCTTTTTAGCGTTGAATAATATTCCATTGTCTGACATACCACAGTTTATCCATTCATCTACTGAAAAACATCTTGGTTGCTTCCAAGTTTTGGCAATTATGAATAAAGCTGCTATAAACATCTGTGTGCAAGGTTTTGTATAGACATAAGTTTTCAGTTCATTTGGATCAATACCAAGGATCAAGATTGTTGGATCATATGGTAAGAATATATTTAGTTTATTAAGAAACCACCAGACTACCTTCCAAAGTGGCTATACTCAATGAATGAGAGTTCCTGTTGCTTCACATCCTTGCCAGCATTTGGTGGTGTCAGTGTTTTGGGTTTCTTTGTTCTGCTAGATATGTAGTGGTTCATATTGTTTTAATTTGCAATTTCCTAATGACATATGATGTTGACATTTTTCATATGCTGACTTGCCATCTATATACTTTGGCGAGGTGTCTGTTCAGGTCTTTTGCCCATTTTTTCAATCAGGTTATTCATTTTCTTATTGTTGAGTTTTAGGAATTCTTTGTAATTTGTAGATAACAGCCGTTTATCAGCAGTGACTTGCAAAATTTTCTCCCAGTCTGTGGCTTCACTTAACATTGTCTTTGACAGAGCAAGTCCATCTCATCAGTTCTTTATTTCATGGGCTGTGCTTTGGTGTTGTATCTGAAGTCATCAACAAACCCTAGATTATCCAGGTTTTCTCTTCTCTTCTACAAATGTTACAGTTTTATGTTTTACATTTAGGTCAGTGGCCCATTTTGAGTTTTTTTAAGGATGTAAGGTGTTTGTCTAGATTCATATTTTTGCATGTCGATGTCCAGTTGTTCCAGCACCATTTGTTGAAAAGACTATCTTTGCTTCATTAATACTGCCTTTTCTCCTTTATCAAAGATCAGTTTACTATATTCACGTGGATTATTCCTGAGATCTCCATTCTGCTGCATTTGTTTATTCTTTTGCCAGTACGATGCTGTCTTTAATACTGTCACTTTATGGCAAGTCTTGAAGTTGTGTAGTGGCAGTCCTCTGATGATGTTCTCTTTCAATATTTTAGATCTTTTGCATTTCCATATTAATTTTAGAATCAGTTTGTCAATATGTACAAAACAACTTGCTGGAATTGTTATTGGGATTGCATTGAATCTGTAGATCAAGTGAGGAAGAACTGATATTTATTTATTTATTTATTTATTTATTTATTTATTTGAGATGGAGTCTCGCTCTGTCGCCCAGGCTGGAGTGCAATGGCGCGATCTTGGCTCACTGCAACCTCTGACTCCCAGTTTCAAGCGATTTTCCTGCCTCAGCCTCCCGAGTAGCTGGGATTACAGGTGCGCACCACTATGCCTGGCTAATTTTTGTATTTTAGTAGAGACGGGGTTTACCAGTTCGAGATCAGAGTGGTCTCGAACTCCTGACCTCTTGATCTGCCCACGTCGGCCTCCCAAAGTGCTTGGATTACAGGCGTGAGCCACTGCACCCAGCCAGAACTGATATCTTAACAGTAAATCTCCTGTCCGTGAATATGGATTATATCTCCAATTATTTAGATGTTCTTTGAAGATTTTCATCCAAGTTTTATGCATATTTTGTTAGACTTATACCTATGTAATTTTGGGTGTTGCTAACATAATGCTAATGTGTTTTTAATTTCAAATTCCACTTACTCATTACTGATATAGGAAAATGATTGGCTCTTGTATATTAATTCTGTATCCTGAAACCTTGCTATAACTGCTTATTAGTTCCAGGAGGGATTTTCTGGTCAGATTTTCTACATAGATGATCATGTCATCTGCTAACAAAGACAGTTTTATTTCTTCCATCCCAAACTGTATAAAATTTCCTTTTCTTGTTTTATTGCATTAATTAGAACTTGCAGTATGATGTTAGAAAGCAGTGGTGAGAGAGGGCATCGTTGCTTTGTTCCTGATCTTAAGGGAAAGCTTTGAGTTTCTCACCATTATGTCTTATGTTAGCATAGGTATTTTGTAGATGTTCTTTATTAAGTTGAGGAGATTCCTGTCTATTCCTAGTTTGCTGAGAGTTCTTATCATGAATGGGTGTTGGATTTTGTCCAGTGCTTTTCCTGTATCCATTGATATGCTCATGTGATTGATTATGTAAATTGATTTTTGTTGTTGTTGTTGTTGAGACGCAGTCTGGCTCTGTTGCCCAGGCTGGAGTGCAGTGGTGTGATCTTGGCTCACTGCAACCTCCACCTCCCGGGTTCAAGTGATTCTCCTGCCTCAGCCCCCAAGTAGCTGGGATTACAGGCTCCTGCCACCATGCCAGGCTAATTTTTGTACTTTTTAATAGAGACAGGAGTTCACTACGTTGGCCAGGCTGGTCTCGAACTTCTGACCTCAAGTGGTCTGCCCACCTTGGCCTCCCAAAGTGCTAGGATTACAGGCATGAGCCACCGCACCTGGCCGTTAATTGATTTTCAAATGTTAAACCAGCCTTGCATATCTGGGATAAATCCTACTCAATTGTGGTATATAATTCTTTTTGCACAGGATTTGCTAATACAGATGTTCCACAACTTTTGTTGGTGTTAAGTCCCAATAAGCCCATTGTAAATTGAAAATATAAATCAAAAAATGCATAGTACACCTAACCTACCAAACATCATAGCCTAGCCTACCTTAAACAGGCTCAGAATACTGGCCAGGCATGATGGATCATATCTGTAATCCCAGCACTTTGGGAGGCCAAGGTGGGCAGATCATAAAGTCAAGACATCGAGACCATCCTGGCCAACATGGTGAAAACCTGTCTCTATTAAAATACAAAAAATTAGCCAGGTGTGGCACTGGGCGCGGTGTCTCACACCTGTAATCCCAGCACTTTGGGAGGCCGAGGCGGGTGGATCACGAGGTCAGGAGATCGAGACCATCCTGGATAACACGGTGAAACCCCATCTCTACTAAAAATACAAAAAAGTTAGCTGGGCGTGGTGGTGGGTGCCTGTAGTCCCAGCTACTCGGGAGGCTGAGGCAGGAGAATGGCGTGAACTCGGGAGGCGGAGCTTGCAGTGAGCTGAGATCGTGCCATTGTACTCCAGCCTGGGCTACAGAGCGAGACTCCGTCTCAAAAAAAAAAAAAAAAAAAAAAATTAGCCAGGTGTGGTGGCGTGCTCCTGTAGTCCCAGCTACTCGGGAGGCTGAGGCAGGGCAATCGCTTGAACCCGGGAGATGGAGGTTGCACTGAGCCAAGATTGGGCCACTGCACTCCAGCCTGGTGACAGAGCAAGACTCCGTCTCAAAAAAAAAAAAAAAAAAAAAAAAAGCTCAGAATACATATATTAGCCTATTGTTGGGTAAAATAATCTAAGACAAAGCCTATTTTATAATAAATCGTTGAATACAGTATAGTACAGTATTGGTTGTTTACCCTCATGATTGCATGGCTGATTGGGAGCTGCAGCTTGTCACAGCTGCCCAGCATAAGCGAGTATGATATTGCATATAACTAGCCCAGGAAAAGATCAAAAATCAAAATTTGAGGTACTGTTTCTACTTAATGGTTATTACATTCATATCATCATAAAGTCAAAAAATCCTTAAGTAGAACCATAGTAAGTTAGGGACTGTTTGTATTTTGTTGAGAATTTTTGCATCTATATTTATGAGGGGTATTAGTCTGTAGTTTTTTTTACCCTGTCTTTGCCTGGCTTTGATATTAGGGTAATGCTGGCCTCATATAATTAGTTAAGATATATTTTCTCAGGCTGGGCACAGTGGCTCACACCTGTAATCCCAGCACTTAGGGAGGCTGAGGTGGGTGGATCACTTGAGGTCAGGAGTTCGAGACCAGCCTGGCCAACATAGTGAAGCCCCGTTTCCACAAAAAATACAAAAAATTAGCCAGGTGTGGTGGCAGGCGCCTGTAATCCCAGCTACTCAGGAGGCTGAAGCACGAGAATTGCTTGAACCCAGAAGGCGGAGGTTGCAGTGAGCCAGGATCACATCATTGCGCTCCAGCCTGGGAGACAAGAGTGAAACTACATCTCAAAAAAAAAAAGGAAGAAGTATTTTCTCTGCCTCTAATCTTCTGAAAGAGATTGTAGAGAATTGGGATGTTAAAGTCTCCAGCTATTTTTGTATTGGGGGTCTATCTCTCTCTTTAGCTCTACTAATATTTGCCTTAAACATCTGGGTGCTCCAGTGTTGAGTGCATAGATATTTAAAATTGTTGGCCGGGTGCGGTGGCTCATGCCTGTAATCCCAGCACTTTGGGAGGCTGAGGCAGGTGGATCACCTGAGGTCAGGAGTTTGAGACCATCCTGGCCAACATGGTGAAACCCTGTCTCTACTAAAAATACAAAAATTAGCTGGGTGTGGTGGCACACGCCTGTAGTCCCAGCTACTTAGAAGGCTGAGGCAGGAGAATCACTTGAACCTGGGAGGCAGAGGTTGCAGTGAGCCGAGATGGTGCCACTGCACTCCAGCCTGGCGACAGAGCAAGACTCCATCTCAAAAAAAAAAAATAAAATTGTTATATCCTCTTGCTGAATTGACCCTTTTATTATTATGTAATGACTTTGTCTCTTCTTACAGTTTTTGTCTTGAAATTTCTTTTGTCTGAATAAGTATAGCTTCTCCTGCTCTTTTGTTTGTTTGTTTCCATTGGCATGGAACATCTTTTTCCATCCCTTTATTTTCAGACTGTGTGTCTTTATAGGTGAAGTGCATTTCTTCCAGGCAACAGATCACTGAGTCTTGGTTTTTTTTTTAAATTCATTCAGCCACAACATGTCTTTTGATTGGAGACTTTAGTCTATTTACATTCAATATTATTATTGATAAGTAAGGACTTACTCCTGCCATATTGTTATTTGTTTTCTGGTTCTTTTGTGGTTTTCTCTTCCTCCTTTCCTTCTTGTCTTCCTTTTAGTAAAGATGATTTTCTCTGGTGGTATGATTGAATTTCTTGCTTTTTATTTTTTGTGTTTCCATTATATGTTTTTTTGATTTGAGGTTACCATGAGGCTTGCAGATACTATCTTAAAACCTATTATTTTAAGCTGATAGCTACTTAACACTGCTTGCATAAACAAACTAACAAGCAAAAAGTAAACTAATAAAACCTCTACATTTTAACTTAATTCCCCAGCTTTTTAATTTTTTGTCATTTCTATTTATTATTGTCCTATATATGTCTTGAAAATTTGTTGTAGTTATTTTTGACTAGTTCATTTTTAGTCTTTCTACTTAAGAGTAGTTTGCACACCACAGTTACAGTGTTATAATAGTCTGTGTTTTTCTGTGTATTTACTATTACCAGTGAGTTTAGTACTTTCAGATGATTTCTTACTGCTCAATGACATCCTTTTCTTTCTGATTGAAATACTCCCTTTAGCATTTCTTATAGGACAGGTCTGGTACTGATGAAATCCCTCAGCTCATGTTTGTCTAGAACAGTCTTTATTTCTCCTTCATGTTTGATGGATATTTTCACTGGACATACTATTCTAGGGCAAAAGTTTTTTTTCCTTCAGAATTTAATTTTTTTTATTATACTTTAAGTTCTGGGGTACATGTGCAGAACATGCAGGATTGTTGCATAGGTATACACGTGCCATGGTGGTTTGCTGCACCCATCAACCCGTCATCTACATTAGGTATTTCTCCTAATGCTATCCCTCCCCTAGCCCCCCACCCCCCGACAGGCCCTGGTGTGTGATTCCCTGTGTCCATGTGTTCTCACTGTTAAACTCCCACTTATGAGTGAGAACATGATGGTGTTTGGTTTTCTGTTCTTGTGTTAGTTTGCTGAGAATGATGGTTTCCAGTTTCATCCATGTCCCTGCAAAGGACATGAACTCATCCTTTTTTATGGCTGCATAGTATTCCATGGTGTATATGTGCCACATTTTCTTTATCCAGTCTATCATTGATGGGCATTTGGGTTGGTTCCAAGTCTTTGCTATTGTGAATAGTGCCGCAATAAATGTGTGCATGTGTCTTTATAGTAGAATGATTTATAATCCTTTGGGTAGATACCCAGTAATGGGATTGCTGGGTCAAATGGTATTTCTGGTTCTAGATCCTTGAGGAATCGCCATACTTGTCTTCCACAATGGTTGAACTAATTTACACTCCCACCAACAGTGTAAAAGTGTCTCTATTCCTCCACATCCTCTCCAGCATCTGTTGTTTCCTGACTTTTTAGTGATTGCCATTCTAACTGGTGTGAGATGGTATCTCATTGTGGTTTTGATTTGCATTTCTCTAATGACGAGTGATGATGAGCTTTTTTTCATATGTTCGTTGGCCGCATAAATGTCTTCTTTTGAGAAATGTCTGTTCATATTCTTCACCCACTTTTTGATGGAGTGGTTTGTTTTCTTCCTGTAAATTTGTTTAAGTTCTTTGTAGATTCTGGATGTTAGCCCTTTGTCAGATGAGTAGATTGCAAAAATTTTCTCCCATTCTACAGGTTGCCTGTTCACTGTGATGATAGTTTGCTTTGCCGTGCAGAAGCTCTTCAGTTTAATTAGATCCCATTTGTCAATTTTGGCTTTTGTTCCCTTTGCTTTTGGTGTTTTAGTCATGAAGTCTTTGCCCATGCCTATGTCCTGAATTGCCTCGGTTTTCTTCTAGGGTTTTTATGGTTTTAGGTCTTACATTTAAGTCTTTAATCCAAAATATTGAGTTAGTTTTTGTATAATGTGTAAGGAAGGGGTCCAGTTTCAGTTTTCTGCATATGGCTAGCCAGTTTTCCCAACACCATTTATTAAATAGGGAATCCTTTCTCCATTGCTTGTTTTTGTCAGGTTTATCAAAGATCAGATGTTTGTAGATGTGTGGTGTTATTTCTGAAGCCTCTATTCTGTTCCATTGGTCTATATATCTGTTTTGGTACCAGTACCATGCTGTTTTGGTTACTGTAGCCTTGTAGTATATTTTGAAGTCAGGTAGCATGATGCCTCCAGCTTTGTTCTTTTTGCTCAAGATTGTCTTGGATATATGGGCTCTTTTTTGGTTCCACATGAAATTTAAAATAGTTTTTTCTAATTCTGTGAAGAAAGTCAATAATAGCTTGATGGGGATGGCATTGAACCTATAAATTACTTTGGACAGTATGGCCATTTCCATGATATTGATTCTTCCTACCCATGAGCATGGAATATTTTTCCATTTATTTGTGTCCTCAATTATTTCCTTGAGAAGTGGTTTGTAATTCTCCTTGAAGAGGTCCTTCACATCCCTTGAAAGCTGTATTCCTAGGTATTTTATTCTCTTTGTAGCAATTGTGAATGGGAGTTCACTCATAATTTGGCTGTTTGTCTGTTATTGGTGTTTAGGAATGCTTGTGATTTTTGCACATTGATTTTGTATCCTGAGACTTTCCTGAAGTTGCTTATCAGCTTAAGGAGGTTTTGGACTGAGACAATGGGGTTTTTTTCTTTCTTTTTTTTGAGATGGAGTTTTTGCTCTTGTTGCCCAGGCTGGAGTGCAATGGCACTATCTTGGCTCACCGCAACCTCCACCTCCTGGGTTCAAGCAATTCTCCTGCCTCAGCCTCCCGAGTAGCTCGGATTACAGGCATGCACCTCCATGCCCGGCTAATTTTATATTTTTAGTAGAGACGGGGTTTCTCCATGTTGATCAGGCTGGTCTTGAACTCCTGACCTCAGGTGATCCGCCTGCCTCGGCCTCCCAAAGTGCCGGGATTACAGGCATGAGCCACTGCACCTGGCTGACTATGGGGTTTTCTAAATATACAATCATGTCATCTGCAAACAGAGACAATTTGACTTCCTCTTTTCCTATTTGAATGCCCTTTATTTCTTTCTCTTGCCTGAGTGCCCTGGCCAGAACTTCCAATACTATGTTGAATAAAAGTGGTGAGAGAGGGCATCCTTGTCTTGTGACAGTTTTCAAAGGGAATACTTCCAGTTTTTATCCAGTCAGTATGATATTGGCTGTGGGTTTGTCATAAATAGCTCTTGTTATTTTGAGACACGTCCCATCAATTCCTAGTTTCTTGAGAGTTTTTAGCATGAAGGGGTGTTGAATTTTATCAAAGACCTTTTCTGCATCTATTAAGATAATTATGTGGTTTTTGTCATTGGTTCTGTTTATGTGATGGATTACATTTATTGATTTGCATATGTTGAACCAGCCTTGCATCCCAGGGATGAAGCCGACTTGATCATGGTGGATAAGCTTTTAGATGCGCTGCTTGATTTGGTTTGCCAGTATTTTATTGAGGATTTTCACATCGATATTCATCAGGGATATTGGCCTGAAATTTTCTTTTTTGTTGTTGTTGTATCTCTGCCAGTCTTTGGTATCAGGATGATGCTGGCCTCATAAAATGAGTTAGGGAGGATTCTCTCTTTTTGTATTCTTTGGAATAGTTTCAGAAGGAATGGTACCAGCTCCTCTTTGTACCTCTGGTAGAATTTGGCTGTGAATCCATCTTGTGCCGGACTTTTTTTGGTTGGTAGGCTGTTAATTACTGCCTCAATTTTAGAACTTGCTATTGGTCTATTCAGGGATTTGACTTCTTCCTGGTTTAGTCTTGGGAGGGTGTATGTGTCCAGAAATTTATCCATTTCTTCTAGATTTTCTAGTTTATTTGCATAGAGGTGTTTATAGTATTCTCTGATGGTAGTTTGTATTTCTGTGGGATCAGTGGTGATATCCCCTTTATCTTTTTTTATTCCATCTATTTGATTCTTCTCTCTTTTTTTCTTTATTCGTCTGGCTAGTGGTCTATCTAGTTTGTTGATCTTTTCAAAAAAACAGCTCCTGGATTCGTTGATTTTTTGAAGGGTTTTTTGTGTCTCTATCTCCTTCAGTTCTGCTCTGATCTTAGTTATTTCTTGCCTTCTGCTATCTTTTGAATGTGTTTGCTCTTGCGTCTCTAGTTCTTTCAATTGTGATGTTAGAGTGTCAATTTTAGATCTTTCCTGCTTCTTTTGTGGGCATTTAGTGCTATAAATTTCCCTCTATACACTGCTTTAAATGTGTTTCAGAGATTCTGGTACGTTGTGTCTTTGTTCTCATTAGTTTCAAAAAGCATCTTTATTTCTGCCTTCCTTTCATTATTTACCCAGTAGTTATTCAGGAGCAGGTTGTTCAGTTTCCACGTAGTTGTACGGTTTTGAGTGAGTTTCTTTTCTTTTTTTTTTTCAGACAAAGTCTCGCTCTGTTGCCTAGGCTGCAGTGGCAGGATCTCAGCTCACTACAACCTTCGCCTCCCGGGTTCAAGTGATTCTTCTGCGTCAGCCTCCCAAGTAACTGGGATTACAGGTGCCCACCACCATGCCCAGCTAATTTTTGTATTTTCAGTAGAGACGGGGTTTCACCATGTTGGCCAGGATGGTCTCAAACTCCTGACCTCGTGATCCACCTGCCTCGGCCTCCCAACGTGCTGGGATTACAGGCATGAGCCACTGCGCCCAGCCTTGAGTGAGTTTCTTAATCGTGAGTTCTAATTTGATTGCACTGTGATCTGAAAGACTGTTATGATTTCTGTTCTTTTGCATTTGCTGAGGAGTGTTTTACTTTCAGTTATGTGGTCAATTTTAGAATAAGTGTGATATGGTGCTGAGAAGAATGTATATTCTGTTGATTGGGGGTGGAGAGTTCTGTAGATGTCTATTAGGTTTGCTTGGTCCAGAGCTGAGTTCAAGTCCTGAATATTCTTGTTAATTTTCTGTCTCATTGATCTGTCTAATACTGACAGTGGGGTGTTAATGTCTCCCACTATTATTGTGTGGGAGTCTAAGTCTCTTTGTAGGTCTCTAAGAACTTGCTTTATGAATCTGGGTGCTCCTGTATTGGGTGCATGTATATTTAGGATAGTTAGCTCTTCTTGTTGCATTGACCCCTTTACCATTATGTAATGGCATTCTTTGTCTCTTTTGATCTTTGTTGGTTTAAAGTCTGTTTTATCAGAGAATAGGATTGCAACCCCTGCTTTTTTTGCTTTCCATTTGCTTGGTAAATATTCCTCCATCCCTTTACTTTGAGCCTATGTGCATCTTTGCACGTGAGATGGGTCTCCTAAATACAGCACACCGAAGGGTCTTGACTATCCAATTTGCTAGTCTGTGTCTTTTAATTGGGGCATTTATCCCATTTACATTTAAGGTTAATATTGTCATGTGTGAATTTGATCCTATCATTATGATGCTAGCTGGTTATTTTGCCCGTTAGTTGATACAGTTTCTTCATAGCATCAATGGCCTTTACAATTTGGTATGTTTTTGCAGTGGCTGGTACCGGTTTTTCTTTTCCATGTTTAGTGCTTCCTTCAGGAGCTCTTGTAAGGCAGGCCTGGTGGTGACAAAATCTCTCAGCATTTGCTTGTCTGTAAAGGATTTTATTTCTCCTTTGCTTATGGAGCTTAGTTTGGCTGGATATGAAATTCTGGGTTGAAAATTCTTTTCTTTAACAATGTTGAATATTGGCCCCTACTCTCTTCTGGCTTGTAGGGTTTCTGCAGAGAGATCCACTGTTAGTCTGATGGGCTTCCCTTTGTGGGTAACCCAACCTTTCTCTCTGGCTGCCCTTAACATTTTTTTCCTTCATTTCAACCTTTGTGAATCTGATGACTATGTGTCTTGGGGTTGCTGTTCTTAAGGTGTATCTTTGTGGTGGTCTCTGTATTTCCTGAATTTGAACGTTGTCCTGTCTTGCTAGGTTGGGGGAGTTCTCCTGGATAATATCCTGAAGAGTGTTTTCCAACTTGGTTCCATTCTCCCCATCACTTTCAGGTACATCATCAAACGTAGATTTGGTCCCATATTTCTTGGAGGCTTTGTTCATTCATTTTCATTCTTTTTTCTCTAATCTTGTCTTCTCGCTTTATTTCATTAAGTTGATCTTCAATCTCTGATAGCCTTTCTTCTGCTTGATCGATTCTGCTATTGATACTTATGTATGCTTCACGAAGTTCTTGTGCTGTGTTTTTCAGCTCCATTGGGTCGTTTATCTTCTTCTCTAAACTGGTTATTCTAGTTAGCAATTCCTCTAACCTTTTTACAAGGTTCTTGGCTTCCTTGCATTGGGTTAGAACACGCTTCTTTAGCTCAGAGGAGTTTGTTGTTACCCACTTTCTGAAGCCTACTTCTGTCAACTCGTCAAACTCATTCTCCATCCAGTTTTTTTCCCTTTCTGGCAAGGAGTTGTGATCCTTTGGAGGAGAAGAGGCATTCTGGTTTTTGGAATTTTCAGCCTTTTTGTGCTGGTTTCTCCCCATCTTCATGGATTTATCTACCTTTGGTCTTTGATGTTGGTGACCTTCGGAAGGGGTCTCTGAGTGGACATCCTTTTTGTTGATGTTGATGCTATTCCTTTTTGTTTGGTAGTTTTCCTCCTAATAGTCAGGCCCCTCTGCTTCAGGTCTGCTGAAGTCTGCTGGAAGTCCACTCCAGACCCTGTTTTCCTGGGTATTACCAGCAGAGGCTGCAGAATAGCAAAGATTGCTGCCTGTTCCTTCCTCTGGAAGCTTTGTCCCAGAGGGGCACCCGCCAGATGCCAGCCAGAGCTCTCCTGTATGAGGTGTCTGTCGGCCCCTACTGGGAGGTGTCTCCCAGTCAGGAGACACGGGGGTCAGGAACTCACTTGAGGGGGTAGTCTGTTCCCTAGCAGAGCTCAAATGCTGTGCTGGGAGATCCACTGCTCTCTTCAGAGCTGCCAGACAGGGACGTTTAAGTCTGCTGAAGCTGCATCCACAGCTGCCCCTTCCCCCAGGTGCTCTGTCCCAGGGAAAGGGGGAGTTTATCTATGAGCCCCTGACTGGGGCTGCTGCCTTTTTTTCAGAGATGCCCTGCCCAGAGAGGAGGAATCTAGAGAGGCAGTCTGGCCACAGTGGTCTTGCTGAGCTGTGGTGGGTTCCACCCAGTTTGAATTTCCCGGTGGCTTTGTTTACACTGTGAGGGTGAAACAGCCTACTCAAGCCTCAGCAGTGTTGGGTGCCCCTCCCCCTACCAAGCTCAAGCATCCCAGGTCCACCTCAGACTGCTATGCTGGCAGCAAGAATTTCAAGCTAGTGGATCTTAGCTTGCTGGGCTCCATGGGGGTGGGACCCACTGAGCCAGACCACTTGGCTCCCTGGCTTCAGCCCCCTTTCCAGGGGAGTGAACGGTTCTGTCTTGCTGGCGTTCCAGGTGCCACTGGGGTATGAAAAAAAAAAAAAAAAACTACAGCTAGCTCAGTGTCTGCCCAAATGGCTGCCCAGTTTTGTGCTTGAAACCCAGGACCCTGGTAGTGTAGGCACCAGAGGAAATCTCCTGGTCTGCAGGTTGCGAAGACCATGGGGAAAGCACAGTATCTGGGCCGGAGTGCACCATTCACAGTCCCTCATGGCTTCCCTTGGCTAGGGCAGGGAATTCCCCTACCCCTTGTGCTTCCTGGGTGAGGCGATGCCCCACCCTGCTTCGGCTTGCCCTCCATGGGCTGCACCCAATGTCCAAGCAGTCCCAATGAGATTAACTGGGAACCTCAGTTGGAAATGCAGAAATCACCTGCCTTCTGCGTTGATGTAGCTGGGAGCTGCAGCCTGAGCTGTTTCTATTTGGCCATCTTTGAAGCTTTCCTGTAACAACCTATTTTTTCTTTTTTTTTGAAATGGAGTCTCACTCTCTTACCCAGGCTGGAGTGCAGTGGCGCAATCTTGGCTCACTGCCACCTCTACCTCCCGGGTTCAAGCGATACTCCTGTATCAGCCCCCTGAGTAGCTGTGATTACAGGCATGCACCACCACGCCCGTCTAATTTTTGTACTTTTTAGTAGAGACGGGGTTTCACCATGTTGGCCAGGCTGGTCTTGAACTCCTGATCTCGTGATCCACCCGCCTCAGCCTCCCAACATGCTGGGATTACAGGTGTAAGCCACCACGCCTGACCTCCTTCAGAACTTTAAATATGTCATGCCACTCTCTTCTGGCCTGTAAGGTTTCCAATGAAAAGTCTGCTGCCAGACATATTGGAGCTCCATTTTATGTTGTTTCTTTTCTCTTGCTGCTTTTAGGATCCTTTTTTTATGCTTGATCTTTGGTAGTTTGATTATTAAATGCCTTGAGGCAGTCTTCTTTGGGTTAAATCTGCTTGGTATTCTATAACCTTCTTGTACTTGGACATTGATTTCTGTTATCCCTTTGAATAAGCTTTATACCCCATCTCTTTCTCTACCTCCTCTTTAAGGCCAATAACTCTTAGATTTGCCTTTTGTGGCTATTTTCTAGATTTTGTACTTATGCTTCATTTTTAATAATTCTTTCTTTTGGTAGGGCATGGTGGCTCATGCCTGTAATCCCAGCACTATAGGAGGCCCAGGTGGGTGGATCACCTGAGGTCAGGAGTTCGAGACCAGCCTCGCCAACATGGCAAAACCCCATCCCTACTAAAAATACAAAAATTAGGCATGGTGGCACACACTTGTAGTCCTAGCTACTCAGAAGGCTGAAGCAGGAGAATCACTTGAACCCCGGAGGTGAAGGTTGCAGTGAGCCGAGATTACACCACTGCACTCTAGCCTGGGTGACGGAGCGAGACTCTCGTCTCTCAAAAAAAAAAAAATTTCTTCTTCTGTTTCCTCTGTGTATTTTCAAATAGCCTGTCTTCAAGCTCACCATTTATTTCTTCTGCTTGATCAATTCTGCTATTAAGAGACTGATGCATTCTTCAGTATGTCAGTTGCATTTTTGAGCTCCGGAATTTCCGCCTGATTCTTTTTAATTATTTCCATTTCTTTGTTAAATTTATCTAATATTATTCTAAATTCCTCTTCTGCATTATCCTGAATTTCTTGAATTTCGTTGAGTTTCCTCAAAACAGCTATTTTGAATTGTCTATCTGATAGTTCACATATCTCTGTGTCTTCAGGATTGGTCCCTGGTGCCTTATTAAGTTCATTTGGTGTGGTCACGTTTTCCTTGATGGTCTTGATACTTGTGGATGTTCATCAGTGTCTGGGCATTGAAGAGTTAGGCATTTATTGTAGTCTTCACAGTCTGGGCTTGTTCGTATCTGTCCTCCTTGGAAAGGCTTTGCAGCTATTCAAAAGGATGTGGGTGTTGTGATCTAAACTGTTATCTGCATTGGGGGGGGATTCCGTGCCCTGTGAACTGTGGTTCTAGCAGACTAATAGAGGTGCCACCTTGGTTGTCTTGGATAAGATCTGGAAGAATTCTTTGGATTAACAGATAGAGACTCTTGTTCTCTTCCCTTACTTTCTCCAAACAAATTGAGTCTCTCCGTTCTGAGCTACCTGGAACTGGGGGTATGGTGATGCAAGTACTCCTGTGGCCACCACCACAGGGACTGTGCTGGGTCAGACATGGAGCCAGCACAGCACTGGGTGTCACCCAAGGCCTACTGTAACCCCCACGTGGCTACTGTATAGGTTTCCTGAAGGCCCTAGGACCCAGGTGGCATGGTCAGCCAGGCTTTTGTCCTTCTCTTCACAGTGGACCTTTCTCTCTTTCTAACCCATTACACTTAGGTTACACCTTTTGTGATTGTGCCACAGTTATTGGATATTCCAGGGGAGTCTGAGGTGCCTTTTTTTTTTCTTTTTGGTCATTTTTCTCTTTGCGTTTCAGTTTTGGAAGTTTTATTGACATACCCTCAAACTCAGAGATTCTTTCCTCAGCTATGTCCAGCCTACTAATTAGTTCATCAAAGGCATTCTTCATCTTCGTTACAGTTTATTTGATCTCTAGCATTTCTGTTTGGTTCTGAGAATTTCCATATCTTCTCTATTTACCTTACCCATCTGACTTAAGCAATCCTCCCACCTCAGCCTCCTGAGTAGCTGGCTGGTTCCACAGGCGCATGCCGCTATGGCCGGCTAATTTTTGTATTTTTTGTAGATAACAGTGTTTTGCCCTGTTGCCCAGGCTAGTCTTGAACTCTTGGGCTCAAGCGATCTGCCTGCCTAGGCCTCCTAAATTGCTGGGATTATAGGGGTGAGCCAGTGTGCCTGGCCATTACCCATCTGTTCTTGCATTTGACTACTTTTTCCATTAGAGGCTTTAGCATATTAATCATAGTTGTTTTAAATTCCTAGTCTGATAACTTCAACATTCCTGTCTTATCCGAGTCTGCTTCAGATGCTTGCTCATTTCTTCACACTGTGTTTTTTGTTGTCATTGTTTTTTTTGAGAGAGTCTCACTCTGTTGCCCAGGCTGGAGTGCAGTGGTGTGATCTTGGCTCACTGCAACCTCTGCCTCCCAAATTCAAGTGATTTTCCTGCCTCAGCCTCCGGAATAGCTGGGATTACAGGCATGTGCCACCACGCCCGGCTAATTTTTGTATGCCATGTTGGCCAGGCTGGTCTCAAACTCCTGACCTTAGGTGATCCACCCGTCTTGGCCTCCCAAAGTGCTGAGATTTCAGGCATGAGCCTCCACACCCAGCCCACGATGTTTTGACTTTTATTATGCCTTGCAATTTTTTGTTGAAACCTAAACATGATGAGCTGGGTGAAAGAAACTCTGGTAAATAGGCCTTCCGTGGTGTGGTGGTAAGAAGTGTGGGGAGGGAAAGCATTCTGTAGTCCTATAATCATCTGTCTTTTTAGGAGCCTGTGCCCCTGGACTGTCAACTTCACCCCAGTTCTCAGTTTTTCCCCCACTTAGGTGGAACAGAATGGCTAGAGGCGGCTGGAATTAGGTATTTTCCTTTTGCCAGGTAGAGTAGGCTTTGATAAAATAGTTTCTCCTGAGGCAGCCCTTGTTAAGAAGAACTAGCATATTTCAAAATGGTTCCTTTTTCCTTACCCTTGCTGGAAGCATGAGATAATTTTTCTCTGATATTTACTGTAAGGACCTAAGAGACCTCCTGGAGGTAAACTCAAAAAAGTGTGAGGATCGTCCTATGACTGGGTCCCCCGGAGTTGTGGTTTTGTTTATTTGTTTGTTTTTTTGATACAGGGTCTTACTCTGTTGCCCAGGCTGGAGTGCAGTCGTATGATCTTAGCTCACTGCAGCTTCCTGGATATAAGCAATTCCTGTGTCTCACCCTCCCTAGTAGCTGGGACTACAGGCAAGTGTCACCAAACCCGGCTATTTTTTATATTTTTAATAGAGATGGGATTTCACTATGTTGATCAGGCTGATCCCGAACGCCTGACCTCAAGTGATCTGCCCACCTAGGCCTCCTAAAGTGCTGGGATTACAGGCATGAGCCACCACACCCAGCCCCCTGGAGTTTTTAAGTCTAAAACGTGTTCACACTGAGCCTCCAACAAGTCATCGATTACTGTAAAGTTTTTATCCTCCCGAACTGGTAGCTCAGAAGGTTTTTGCTCATGGGTTTCTGCTTTGGTAAGTTGTGATTCTCTGTATTCACCCATCTGTCTCTGCAGTTTGACAGGCAGTGGTTTGCACTGTGACCTCACTTCTCTGATTGATCTAAGAACAGTTGTTGATTTTTCAGTTTGCTCAGCTTTTTGTTTGTTGTTAGGATGGAGTGGCAGCTTCTAAGCTGTTTACATGCCAGACTAAAAACTGGAAGTCTTGGGCAGGGCACAGTGGTTCATGCCTGTAATCCCAGCACTTTGGGAGGCCAAGGTGGTGGATCACTTGAGTTCAAGAGTTCGAGACCAGCCTGGGGAACATGGTGAAATCCCCCATCTCTACCAAAAATACAGAAAAGTTAGCCGGTGTGGTGGCACACGCCTGTAGTCCCACCTACTTGGGAGGCTGAGGTGAGAGGATCGTTTGAGCCTGGGAGGTGGAGGTTGCAGTGAGCCGAGATCACGCCACTGTATTCCAACCTGGGTAACACAGTGAGACCCCACATCAAAAGGAAGAAAAAAAAGAAATTGGAAGTCTTACAAGAGTATTTTTTTCAGCAAAAGATTTTTTTGCACACATTCTGGATTATGATTATAATGATAGCATTATCAGTCATTGAATTTCAAATGACCTATAGTGGATTTTTAAAAATTTTATTATCTTTACAAAGAGACTTTTATTCTTAAACTAACTTCAATTGTCTCTTCTATTTTTATTTAATAAGATGTACAATTTATAGGCAGTGATTAAAAGGTTGGAGGTCTTTTGTGGTTTTTGTTAAGATAATTGAGGGATATTAAAATGAAGGAAGTGAAAATGTCTGAGTATCAATATAGATACACATACAAAGTAGGATAAGTAATGTACTCTAAAGTTGTCAAAGGCCTTGAAATTTTTTTGATTCTATGCCATTTAGGTCAAAATTAGAAAATTTTCCTCAAAAGAAAGTGATTCTGAAAACAATATGCTTTTGCTTTTTTTTTTTTTTTTTTGAGATGGAGTCTCACTGTATCGCTGGGTAGAGTGCAGTGGTATGAGATCAGCTCACGGCAACCTCAGCCTCCCAGGTTCAAGCGATTCTCCTGCCTCAGCCTCCCGAGTAGCTGGGACTACAGGTGCAGGCCACGACGCCCAGCTAATTTTTTGCATTTTAAGTAGAGATAGGGTTTCACCATGTTGGCCAGGATGGTATCAATCTCCTGACCTCTTGATCTGCCCGCCTCACCTCCTAAAGTGCTGGGATTACAGGCGTGAGCCACCGCGCCTGGCCACAATGTGCTTTTGCTTTTTAAAATTAAGTTGCTGATTGTATGCCAGCCATGATCAGAGATGGCTGTTAGTTTGAGAACTGTTTAGTTTAGGACCCCTTTACACTCTTAAGAATTATTGAGTTCCTCCAAGAGCTTTTGTTTATGAGGATTTTATCTATAGATATCTGCCATATTAGAAATTAACACTAATTTTAATTTAGTTTAATGTTTAAATTTTTTAATTTATTACAAAATAACAACAAAATTGTTAACATAAATAACATTTTAAATGAAAAATAACTTTATTTTCCTAATCAAAAGAATTTCGAAAAGAATGACATTGTTTTGCATTTTTATTTTTATTTTTGAGACAGAGTCTTGCTTTCTCACCCAGGCTGGAGTGCAGTGGCATGATCTCGGCTCACTGCAACTTCCACCTCCCAGGTTCAAGCAATTCTTCTGCCTCAACCTCCCAAGTAGCTGGAATTACAGGCGCCCACCACCACGCCTGGCTAATTTTTCTATTTTTTTAGTAGAGACGGGGTTTCACCATGTCGATCAGGCTGGTCTCGAACTCCTGACCTCAAGTGATCCGCCCACCTCAGCCTCCCGAAATACTGGGATTATAGGCATGAGACACTGTGCCAGGCCGACTTAAGTGAAGAAAATCTGGCCTCACACAGATACATAGTTAGAAAAGAGAGTTCCTTAAGGAGCCCCTGAAAAGGTCTCCAGGTACCCACGGGGCTTGGAACTATACTTTGATACACTGAGAAACTCTGCTTATAGTACAACTAATTAATGTGTTTCAGAGACTCTTTTTGTTGTTACTGCTCTAAGTAGGATAAAAGTATGGTTTGAAACATAAATAAGTAAATCAAAGTGGATATTATTTTATTAAATGGCATATATATACGAAATATAGGCTGGGTGGGTGCGGTGCCTCACGCCTGTGATCCCAGCACTTTGAGAGGCCGAGGCGGGTGGATCACCTGAGGTCAGGAGTTCGAGACCAGCCTGGCCAACATGGTGAAATCCCATCTCTACTAAAAAATACAAAAATCAGCCGGGCGTGGTGGCAGGTGCCTTAGTCCCAGCTACTTGGGAGGCAGAGGCAGGAGAATCGTTTGGACTCGGGAGGCGGAGGTTGCAGTGAGCCGAGATCGAGCCAGTGCACTCAAGCCTGGGGGACAAGAGCGAGACTTCTCTCGAACAAACAAAAAACAAAAACGATGATAGAAGGGTAATGTAGCTGGAAGGAGGACACAGCCAGGAATTGAAGCTGGAAAGGCAAGCTGGGTCTGGACCATGCTGGGTCTTCTTGCACAGCACTGTGATATGAATTTTTTTTTTTTTTTTGAGACGGAGTTTCGTTCTTGTTGCCCAGGCTGGAGTGCAATGGTGGCCTTTTGGCTCACTGTAACCTCCGCCTCCCGGCTTCAAGAGTTTCTCCTGCCTGAGCCTCCCAAGTAGCTGGGATTACAGGCGCCGGCCACCACGCCTGTGTAATTTTTTTGTATTTTTAGTAGAGACAGAGTTTCGCCATTTTGGCCAGGCTGGTCTCGAACTCCTGGCCTCAGGTGATCCGCCTGCCTCGGCCTCCCAAAGTGTTGGGATTACAGGCGTGAGCCACCGCGCCCAGCCGAGATACTAATTTTGGATTCTACTAAGGACGACGGGAGCCAGCTCAAGGTTTTTAAGTGACTCGATCAGATTCACGAGGTTGGTTCACAAGGAACTTCGATAACCCCAAAGTCTAGTGAGCATAATTCGACTTGGAGAAGACACTGCTGCAAGGAATTCTGTGAGTCAGACAGATTTGAGGGCACCAACCAGGGTGAATGGCAGATAAGGTCTTAACAGCCTCAAGGTGATTTGCTTCCTTGTTGAAGGCTTTAATTAATCCTCTTAAGTAACTTTCAAGTTCTTGAGTTCAAGTAAACACATTGGCACACTAGGGGAGGAGTGGCAGGCTATAAGCATTTTAATAATTAAAAAAAAAAAAAAAGCCTTTTATTGTTCAAAGTGTTCCTTTTCTACGGAGTGCTCCCAACCAGAAGATGAGGGAAATGGAGATAATGAAACACGTCCCTCCTACCAAACACGATAAATTCTAGAGGCACTGTAAGATCAAGAATTTAAGATTATTTTTGTCCCACCCTATTTTACAGGTGAGGTATCAAGCACAGTAACTCGTAATTTTATTTTGGCCCAATTGAAAGGTATCATATAAAATAAGAGAAAGCTGTGTGTGCGTGAAAAGGATCCGCCTTTCTTTCTGAAGAAAAGGGTGGTTACGGCTTCGGAAACGCTTTTCAAGCCAACTCTGCAGCCCGGCTGGCGGCAGCAGCGGCGGCGGCGGCAACGTCAGATTCCTGCAGAGGCGGCGCCCGGCAGGGGCGGCAGGAGCTCAGGAGAGGCCGCCGAGGATCGGGCTGGGCCCCACGTGAGAGCTAAGCGACTGCCCTCGCGCCCGCAGAACAGCAGGGCCTGCATCGACTCTAAGGCGAGACCAGAAACTTGCTAGTGGAGCAATTCTGGTGCCCCTGCCCGGGCTGTGAACCCTCTGAGATCATCCCTCAATCAAACGAATAGAAATCCTCGGGAAGAAAAAAAAAAATTGCGGCAATCCGGCTAAAATTCAGCAGCTTTCAGGGACCGATTCAGGACATTATCCCTGCGGTTCCCTCAGTGAAAGGAGACTCGAAGCGCGACTGGAAGTCGCCGGGCCCCATAGAGCTGCGGTGCCCAGGCCGTAGGCGGAGGCGCGGGCAGAGGCGGCGGCGGCGGCTGGAGGACCCGGCGCTGGGGGCGCTGAGCGGCAGCCTCGCTTCCGGAGCTCGGCGGGTGGCGTCAGCGGAACGGGCGGCGTCAGCGGAACGGGCGGCTTCCGGCCGCGGCGTAAACAAGGCCGTGGACTGCAGGAGGCGGGGCGGACGGGCTGCAAGAGGGAGCCGGCCCGACGCGGACCGCTTCCCTGCAGTGCCCCGAGTCCCGGGCCCGCGCCGCCGCCGCCTGGCTCCGCTCGCGGCCCTGCTGTCTGCAGGCGTGCCCCGGCGGCGGCGGAGAGCCGTCCTCGGCCGAGGAGGCTGGGAAACTCGAGCGCAGGCGGCAGAGAGGCCTCAACGCCGTCCCTTTCGCCACCGCCTTCTCCTTGCCTCGCGCCGCTGTGCATTTCTCTCCTTTTCCTTTGTTTCTTTGGCCCCTCGCGGGTGTGGGCATTGTTGGTTAGCAAAAGTGCAGCCTCAAGATGGCTGATGGCAACGAGGATCTGCGGGCTGACGACTTGCCTGGGCCAGCCTTCGAGAGCTATGAGTCCATGGAGCTTGCCTGCCCCGCTGAGCGCAGCGGCCACGTAGCCGTCAGCGACGGGCGCCACATGTTCGTCTGGGGCGGCTACAAGGTCAGTGAGTGGCCGGGCCGCGACGGACGTCGCTCGGCTGTGACTCGGGTCTGCGTTCGCGGCCAGGCGGGGAGGCCAGAGCGGGCCGCGGAGGGCGCTCCCCGCCTGCGTCGCGCGCCCCACCTCAGACTCTGCCCGTTGGTTGTTTTTTTTTTGCGCGCGGGAATCTTCCTTCTCTCGAGTCCCCCAACCCGTCTCGAACCTCCAGGGCTGCTGTCATGTCACCCTGGTGCTCACAAAGCCAACTCACTCCCACCCCCGTTGTTGCCATTGGAGCGTTATTCCGGGGAAGGTCCTGTTAATGTTGCTTGGGCGGTGCATTCGGAAGGGTTGGGGTGTGAAAGGTGACGGTGTGTGATATCACTCAGACGCGTTATGAGGACGGCCTACGAGGACTTCACCCTCTGGAGCTGGGAACCGCTGCCCACTTACAGGGAGGCCGAGGCGTAGGAAAACTGGAATTCCAAAAGGTTACAGGAACCACCTTATTCAGCCTTCCCGCCTGTGCAAATGGCCATCAGGACTGTTTTCCTTCTGGCTTCAGCTGGGTTGAAGTTTTTCAGCAGACACCCCTATTAAGATAATGGAAAAGCTCCACCAGTAACCAAAAAATCCCCAGCATCAAATGAACTACAGAGTGCAGCTCTTTGACTCTCCGATCCCCTGGTTATAAACAACGTGATTAGTTAGCAGTTTAAAGCCAGTTGCCATTCTTTACCCTGCTAACCTCGGAAATCTAGAATTTTATTTGCTAGGATGGCTCTGAGCCAGTCCTACCACAAAATTCCTCTTTGGTCTTGAAAATGTTCTCCGCCCTCCCCACGCCCGTGCCTTGGATGACTTGCTTTGTGATTGTTTTTAGCTTATGGTACAGCTGACTTGATCATAGTTGACCATTTTTGAGATAGCTTTCAAAGATAGCTGTCCTGATACTTTAATTTGGTTTAACTGCAAAAGTAATTTTTTGCCAATCCTAATGAATCTGCAGTGTTTTCCCCAGTTTCCAATGAATGTGGTTAGAAAATAGAAAGGGGGCCGGGCGCGGTGGCTCACGCCTGTAATCCTAGCACTTTGGGAGGCCAAGGTAGGTGGATCAGCTGAAGTCAGGAGCTCGAGACCAGCCTGGCCAACATAGTGAAACTCCGTCTCTACTAAAAATACAAAAAAAAAATTAGCCTGGCGTGGTGACGGGCGCCCTAATCCCGGCTACTTCAGAGGCTAAGGCAGGAGAATCACTTGAACCCGGGAGGCGGAGTTTGCAGTGAGCTGAGACGGCGCCATTGCACTCCAGCCTGGGCAACAAGAAGGAAACTGTCTCAAAAATACTTTAGAAAGGGGTAGAGAATTGCAAGAAGGGGGGCGGGGGGGGGGCAAGCATGTAGTCACCCTTATAAAAATGTAAATTAATTCCCCTGGAGAAACCTGTCAATCACACTTCTAAGCTACCTAATTCATAATTGTATTTTTAAAATGGCAGCATGAGAGAATAAGACTTTGGGAGTGGGGCAGGGGAGGATTCTTAGTGTGGAATATTTCTTATGGATTTAAAAGGGCCTGGATGATTGGGGCCGATTCAGGGAGGAGCAGCACAATCACTGAATTGGATGGTTCTGAAACAGACTGCCCTCCCCATTTATGGCTGGTGGCTGGAACCCTGAGGGTAGGCACAGAAGTCCTTGGAGATTGTTTCAAAGGCAGTAAACCTTGGCTTCCTACATAGTAGGCAGTTTTCCTCCCCAGGACAGGCTGGTCCCCTGTGGGTCAGCCCGCTTCCAGCCTTTCCCTTCATCACTGGTGGGGTGGAAAAAGAAGTTGTTTTACGTGGTCAACTGTTCTGTTTCTGTATGTTTAATATTCAAGCTTGCTGGACTTTGACACTCATTTTTGGCTAACCGCAGTCGTTTACTGTGTCAACATTGTTCAGAAAGTGGCTGGGGAGGGTCAAAGGCTGGGAATGTCAGGCAGTTGTTAAAGTTCAGGGAAAGGATAGAATCCTGGCTCCACCATTACTTCATAAATAACCTTGGGCAAATTACTTAAACTCTAAACTTGTTTTCTCATAACATCAGCTACTTTTTAGGGTTGTTGTGAGGATTAAATAAAGCAATCCATGGATAGCTTTCAGCTGTGGCATATGGTAGGCTCAGTCTGTGTTAGGAATTAATACCTGAAGGGAAATGGAGCAGAACAAAGAACTTAAAATTCTACATAAGGATTTAATATTTTGCATATTTGCAGTTCTGCCCTCTCTATTGCTGCTTAGAGAATGGATAGGTGAAAGGAAGGCATGGCTAGAAAACCACGCATCGTGTTAGCGTGGATCAGGCACTTTCAGTAACAGCCTGCTGACCATGGCACAGGCAGTCTCCTGAAGTCATGCAGCTGAAATTTGGTGCATGGTTCTGTTCAGGATAAAGCTGCCTTAGAGAGTTCCCAGAGATCTCTTGGCTGGGCACAATGGCTCACAGCCTGTAATCCCAGCACTTTGGGAGGCTGAGGTGGGTGGATTGCTTGAGGTTGGGAGTTTGAGACCAGCCTGGCCAACATGGTGAAACCCTGTCTCTACTAAAAATACAAAAATTAGCCAGGCGTGATGGCGAGTGCGTGCAGTCCCAGCTACTTAGGAGGCTGAGGCAGGAGAATCGCTTGAACCCAGGAGGTGGACATTGCAGTGAGCCAGCCAAGATTGCGCCACTGCACTCCATCCTGAGCAATAGAGACTTGGACTAAAAAAAAAAAAGTTCCCAGAGATCTCTTCTTGTCCTATTGCAACTGCTGTATCAAAATTCTGAATTAAGAGCTATCTATGTTGAGCTTTACCTTGAGTGTGTGGCATGGGTGGGGGAGGATTGTGCACTGTAATACCTATTTTTCATACTAATTATGAAATTAGTATCTCAAGATCGATTTAAAAAATACAGTAGTGCCTCTTTAAAATACCAGTTTTTATATTTACAATTTTTTTTATTCTTAGAGTAATCAAGTCAGAGGATTATATGACTTTTATCTGCCTAGAGAAGAACTATGGATCTACAACATGGAGACTGGAAGATGGTAAATGTGGATATTATAAGGGGGACTAAAAAATTCAGATAAGGGCTGGGCACGGTGGCTGGCTCATGCCTATAATCCCAGCACTTTGGGAGGCCAACGCGGGCGGATCTCTCGAGGTCAAGAGTTCAACACCAGCCTGGGCACCAGGCTGGGGTGAAACCCCATCTCTATTAAAAATACAAAAATTAGCCGGGCGTGGTGGCATGCTAATTCCAGCTACTTGGGAGGCCGAGGTGGGAGAATCGCTTGAATCCGGGAGGCGGAGGTTGCAGTGAGCTGAGATCGAGCCACTGCACTCCAGTCTGGGTGACAGAGCAAAACTGTCTCCAAAAACAAACAAATCAGATATGGCTGCAAAGAAAAAAATGTAAAACACTTTCTAAGCTACTTATATATTCTAAAAACACTGTTCTGCTACTTTAGCTTAGCTGCTAAGCTTAATTTAGCACCTGTTCTGTAGTTACTAGATACTTTTATGAACTTAGAATAAATTTCTATCTCAAGTATCATAGTAATATTTAAAATAGATGTAGAGGCTTCAGATCCAGAATGGAAAAATAAATGTTCCATTTTTTTCAAGATGTTAAGTCTTCTGTTATATGATCTCTTGAATAAGGAAAGGAATTTATAAATGGTTAAATTGTTAGATTTTAGATTGTATAGAATTTTATCTGCTAAAAATACAGGTGGTATTCTATTTTAATAAGCTCTCAAAATTTGCATGCAAATCTTTTTAAAAATAGTGTTGTTCTGTTTAAAAACCAAAATGACCTCCAGTTTGCCCTTTTTGTAAACTGGAGATAATCTGAAATGATCTTTTGCAGTTTCATAACAGTAGTAGTCAAGAGCATGTCCCTGGTAGAATCAAGGTGTTTCTCAAAATGCTGGGTTAGCCATGGTTGCGGATTTACAAAGTAGTTTTCCCCATGGTGTGCTTTGTGAGAACTTTATGCTTTAAATATTTTACTTACTGTAGATCTCAGAATTAACATAGTAGTCCCACTTAACAGTTAGGCTGGATGCTGTGGCTCACGCCTGTAATCCCAGCACTTTGGGAGGCCGAGGTAGGCAGCTCACCTTAGGTGAGGAGTTCAAGACCAGCCTGGCCAACATTGTGAAACCCATCTCTACAAAAATACAAAAATTAGCCAGGCATGATGGCAGGTGCCTATAATCCCAGCTACTAGGGAGGCTGAGGCAGGAGAATCACCTGAACCCGGGAGGCAGAGGTTGCAGTGAACTGAGATCATGCCATTGCACTCCAGCCTGGGTGATAGAGTGAGACTCCCTCTCAAAAAACAAAAACATTTAACAGTTACAAACTAAAAATAAGTCATGATTATTTCTGTATATAACAAATTGGTGTTAATATGAAGCTGTTTCTTAATCTTTTTCTGGAGAATTGGAAATTTATAATTGTATTCTCTTAAAAGCAGAATGCTACATATTTTTAAAGATAATTTTTAAGGGGCCGGGCACGGTGGCTCACACCTGTAATCCCAGCACTTTGGGAAGCAGAGGCAGGTGGATCATGAGGTCAGGAGATCCAGACCATCCTGGCTAACATGGTGAAACCCTGTCTCTACTAAAAAATACAAAAAATTAGCTGGGCGCGGAGGCACGCGCCTGTAGTCCCAGCTACTCGGGAGGCTGAGGCAGGAGAATGGCATGAACCCGGAAGGCGGAGCTTGCAGTGAGCAGAGATCGCGCCACTGCACTCCAGCCTGGGCGAAAGAGTCAGACTCCATCTCAAAAAAAAAAAAAAAAAAAAAAAAAAAAAAAAATTAAGGCCAGGTATGGTGGCTCACACCTGTAATCCTAGCACTTTGGGAGGCCGAGGTGGGAGGATCACTTGAGCCCAGGAGTTCAAGACCAGCCTGAGCAATACAGTGAGACCCTGTTTCTATTTAAAAATAATAACTTTTTTTTTTTTTAATGAGAGGGAGTCTCGCTCTGTCGCCCAGGCTGGAGTGCAGTGGCGCAATCTCGACTCGCTGCAAGCTCCGCCTCCTGGCTTCACACCATTCTGTTGCCTCAGCCCCCTGAGTAGCTGGGACTACAGGCGCCCGCCACCACGCCTGGCTAATTTTTTGTATTTTTAGTAGAGATAGGGTTTCACCATGTTAAACAGTATGGTCTCGATTTCTTGACCTTGTGATCCACCTGCCTCAGCCTCCCAAAGTGCTGGGATTACAGACATGAGCCACCGCGCCCAGCCAAAAATAGTAACTTTTAAAAAAAGAGCCTTCTAAAACTTTTGTTTAGCAAAGATAAATATTATTATATCTGACAGTTTTAGCAGAAGACCTTGAGTATACTATTAGAATTTTAAATCTTAGATTCCTTAGGTTGATTCAGATCAATTTTTAGATTCAGAATGAGTTAATACATACAAAGCACTCAGGAATGCCTGGCACATGGCACTACCTGTTTGTAGTGTTACATAAAGGACTGAATCTGATGCATATGAACAGCTAAAAGGGGACTGAAGAAAAAACACTGAATTAATCTATCAGCACTGGGAATGTTGAGGTTTTCCTTCTGGGCTCCTGGCCCACTCAAAAGCAAAACAACTTATGGCCATGTAAATAAATAGCAAACAATTTAGTCTGAGAAACATAAAATGGTATGCTCCTAGAATAATAAAATATGACTTAGGCTTTCAGAATCTCTCATGCCTGTACACATGGGGCCAGCTGGCACTGTTTGTGGAATGGGTAAAGAGGGAAAAGCCCATTCCTTGAATTAAGTTTAGACCTAGGAGAGATCCTAGCGGCACTGTCTACTCTGCCTTCTCATTTTATTCCTTTATTGTGAGGATATAAGTAGAAGAAGAAAAATTAATAGACTTTTGCATTTCTTCCCTTTAACTTACATACATTTAATTTATTCCCCCTCAGGAAAAAAATCAACACTGAAGGTGATGTTCCTCCTTCTATGTCAGGAAGCTGTGCTGTGTGTGTAGACAGGGTGCTGTACTTGTTTGGAGGACACCATTCAAGAGGCAATACCAATAAGGTTAGTGTTTCTAAGGATTATGGCTTGAGGCATTTTTATTCTTATTATCTTTCAAACAACTGCAAATTTCTAAGGTTAGCCCCAGACTTATTTGTGTCACAGTTAAAAATGATGTGTACTTGATTATGATATGAATGTGCATTTTAGTATTTTGTGTGCCAATCTGTATTTACCTAGGCATTATGTAAAATCAACTTTTGTTGGTAACCTGTGTGCAGTAACTTCCTGGGTGGTTTTTCTTTGTGCTTTTTGCAGCTACTTGTTCTCTTAGAACCTTAAATGTTAGATGAACATTAGTAATAAAATTGCAGACAAAATGAAGACAAGATGTAATGGAGGGAAGGGTAAAAATGAGCAGGCAACCAGTCAGAAAGCCGTAAGGATAAATTAAAACTGACAAAACTTTACATGTTAACATTCCTATAAAGTGGTGCCCAAAGACAATGCTATTCAGACTTTGCCGTATTTTGTTCCAAGTAGGAAAAAATATATCACTTCTTCTCTTTCAGACCAATAAGAGACAGATTAAGTCAATCAGAAATGATACATATGACATATATTAGCGCTTACTGAGTTGCCAAATAAATGAATCCATAGGAGTCTATTAAGTTGGCAACTTAGTAAGCACTTTATGTGCTGAGCACTTGGCTGGACACTGGAGACAGAAAGAATGATATAGTTCTCACCTCCTGGAACTCACATTCTAGAAGGGACACATATAGTAAGTAAACCACTGCAGTAGCACCTGCTAGAGAGATACACAGCACCTGGCATATAGAAAATAACTCAGTAAGTATTGTTGAAGCTGAAAACTTTGACATTGTGTTTGGTGGGATGAGGGAACAGAACAAGGAAAATCTTGACCGAAGAGGTGATGCTTGAACTGAATAATAAAATTGGAAGGAGTAGCCAAGATACAAAGATATAAGCAAATGTCTTTTTTTTTTTTTTTCGGATGGGGACAGTCTCGCTCTGTCGCCCAGGCTGGAGTGCAGTGGTGCAATCTTGGCTCCCTGCAACCTCCGCCTCCCAGGTTCAAGTGATTCTCGTACCTCAGCCTCCTGAGTAGCTGGGATTACAGGCATGCATCACTACGCCCAGCTAATTTTTTTATTTTTAGTAGAGACAGGGTTTCGCCACGTTGGCCAGGCTGGTCTTAAACTCCTGACCTCAGGTGATCCACCTGCTTTGGCCTCCCAAAGTGCTGGGATTACAGGCATGAGCCACCGTGCCCGGCAGCAAATGTCTTAATTATGGAAATTCCAAGTGGATGGAATATGTGGCTGAGATGGTTTCAAACTATGTTCCTAGAAACTTTAGGGATTTGAGATGCCTTGGGACACCTGTGGGAGGAGCATATGGTGTTAGGTAGGCTCCAAGCTGCCCCTTCCTCCTCCATTTTAACAAGTGTAGCTCCACTTTTGTTTGTATACGTTGGGCTTTTGCTTAGTATTTTGCTTGAAGAAGAGTTCTATGCCTGAAAGATTCTGTGAGGCACATCTATAGGCTATCATTGAGCCATATGTATTTCAGAGCCAAGGGGGAGAATAATAACTGACACAACTTAAAAGCTTGGGGGAGGAGACAAGCTGTGGTTTTATGGAGGTAGTTACAGAAACAGTAGTAGTTTGTCAAGTGGCTAGGGTTGTGTGTTTTAAGTTTGACTGAATGGAAGCTTGAGTGTCTCAGAGAAGTAAAAAATATATAGTGGTCGGATATATTCAGTTGCCTGGATGTGAACCCTTTAAAGGAAAGATGAATATTTAATCTTTTAAGTATTGATCCTTAATAAATCTCTTTAATCTTAAAGATTAACTCAATTAACTCTTTAATCTTAGAGTTAGACACCGAACACATATTTGTTAAATTGAATTTAAAGGTAAAATTACTAAACCTAATTTTTTTGGGTAATACCATTCTGATACCCATAAAATAAATATCAGGGCTGGGTGTGGTGGCTTATGCTTATAATCCCAGCACTTTGGGAGGCCCAAGTGGGCACATCACTTGAGGCCAGGAGTTTGAGACCAGCCTGGCCAACATGACAAAAACTCGTCTCTACTAAAAATACAAAAATTAGCTGGGCATGTTGGTGCGTGCCTGTAATCTTAGCTAGTCGGGTGGCTGAGGTACAAGAATTGCTTGAACCCAGGAGGCAGAAATTGCAGTGAGCCGAGATCATGCCACTGCACTCCAGCCTGGGTGACAGAGCGAGATTCTGTCCCCACCAAAAAAAAAAAAGAAATATATATATATATATATATATATATATATATATATATATATATGGCTATCAGCACAATTTTGCAATTGCAAAAATATGGAACCAGACCAAATGCCCACCAATCAACAAGTGGATAAAGAAAATGTGGTGCATACATATACCAGGGAATACTACTACGCCATAAGAAGGAACAAAATAATGGCATTTGCAGCAACCTGGATGGAACTGGAGACGATTATTCTAAGTGAAGTAACTCAGGAATGGAAAACCAAACACCACATGTTCTCACTCATAAGTGGGAGCTAAGCTATGAGGATGCAAAGGCATAAGTATGATACAGTGGACTTTGGGGACTCAGGGGTAAAGGGTGATAGATGGGTGAGGGATAAAAGACTACACATTGGGTACAGTGTACACTGCTTGGGTGATGAGTGCACCAAAATCTCAGAAATCACCACAAAAGAACTTATCCATGTAACCAAACACCACCTGTTCCCCCAAAACCTATTGAGATAAAAAATAAAAAAATAAAAATGGGAAAAGAAAATGTCCGGCTGTCTTAGCCAGGTATGGTGGTACATGGCTGTAGTCCATCTATGTGGGAAGCTCAGGTGGGAAGATGACTTAAGCCCAGGAGTTTAGGTTACAGTAATCTATGATTGTGCCACTGCACTCCAGCATGCGCAAGAGAGACCCTGTCTCTTAAAAAAAAAAGTGTGACTATGAAAAAAAAAATTAGTTGAGCTAAAAGTGTGCTTAGTGACTTAGGAAATTGGTATTCAGTCACAGAATCCTCATCTGGACTCTGAGCAGTCTGGCAACCAGTCTGCAGTCACAATTTCAGTAGCACTGAATTAGATGGCACTCTTATCATAAATCATAGTAAAATTAAATGCTAAACTTGAATTTCTTTCATATAACCAACTCTAACTGAAATCATTGCTTCTGACAGTTCTATATGCTGGATTCAAGGTCTACAGACAGAGTGTTACAGTGGGAAAGAATTGATTGCCAAGGAATTCCTCCATCATCAAAGGACAAACTTGGTGTCTGGGTATATAAAAACAAGTGAGTTGGCAGCACTACAGGTTTGGGTTTTTATGTGTAAAGTGGTTTACCATTCAGGTATCCTTAGCCAGTAAACATTTGCACAGAACATACCTCATAGGGCCCATATGAAGATTAACTGAATTAATACATGAAAGCATTTAACACAGCACCTAAGATAAATTGCTTGTATCCTATCCTATGGGTATTTGAATTTTTAGTGTCTTGGTTTTTCACCCAACAGGTTAATATTTTTTGGAGGGTATGGGTATTTGCCTGAAGATAAAGTATTGGGAACTTTTGAATTCGATGAAACATCTTTTTGGGTAAGTGAAGTTTCATATTTGCATATGGCCTCCTTAGTATGTTGAAATAATACATTTTATAAGTTTTGTGCATTTTTCTTTGGTAATCAGGCAGGCTGTCTAATTTTATAAATATCATTTCTAAAATAACGCGGATTCTTATTTTCTGTAGAATTCAAGTCATCCAAGAGGATGGAATGATCATGTACATATTTTAGATACTGAAACATTTACCTGGAGCCAGCCTATAACTACTGTGAGTTACTAAAGAATAATGAATTGTTAAGGATACTTAGAGGCAGTAGGGAGGGGTGGGGTAGGGGAGAGGGGTGCGCCAGAGTTGGAAGATACTGTGAAAGTGACGGTTCATTCTTGTTTTCTGGGGAGAAGATCCATAACTTTAATGATTTCCAAGGAATCTAGAACTCAGAAGTTTAATGAATGTATGAAATGACTAACCCAGCATCTATTATCTAATAATCTAATACTTTTTTTTTTTTGAGACAGAGTCTCGCACTGTTGCCTGGGCTGGAGTGCAGTGGCGGGATCTCTGCTTACTGCAATCTCCACCTCCCAGGTTCAAGCGATTCTCCTGCCTCAGCCTCCTGAGTATCTGGGATTACAGATGCCCGCAACCACGCCCAGCTAATTTTTTTGTATTTTTAGTAGAGACGGGTTTCATCACATTGGCCAGGCTGGTCTTGAACTCCTGACCTTGTGATTCGCCCACCTCGGCCTCCCAAAGTGTTGGGATTACAGGCATGAGCCACCGTGCCCAACCTATCTAATACACTTTACGTGGTAGAAGTGTTTCAGATTTTGGAATATTTGCATTATATACTTAACAGTCAACTATCTCTAATCCAAAGATCCGAAATGCTCCAATGAGCATTTCCTTTCAGCATCATGTTGGCACTCAAATTTTCAGATTTGGAGCATCTCATATTTTGGATTTTCCGATTACAGATACTCAAACTGTAATTAAATAACTCTGCACTAGATTGCAATTTGTATTACTTAAATATTAGATTTCTTTTCCCTCTGACAGATGATTATATTTCTTTTCCCTTTGACACAGATATTATATAATATGCCAGCCTTTATTTTAAAAGAGAAAAAATAAAGCAGCCTATTGTGTTAGCCAGCCCATTCAGTAACACATTTCAAAAATAGAAAATTAAAATGCCCAGTTTTGGTAGTCAGCTTGTAGTACGACTGTTGTCTAGAAGTCTACACTCCAACTTTTAAAAGCTCAAGTGCCTTACATATTCTTATCCCATATCCAGAGTAGACATTGGTATTTTCCCTGTTTATAAAAAGTTCACTAACTTGCTTATGTGCCTCTAATAGGGTAAAGCACCTTCACCTCGTGCTGCCCATGCCTGTGCAACTGTCGGAAATAGAGGCTTCGTGTTTGGAGGCAGATATCGAGTAAGTATTCAAACAACTTCAATGACTTGCTTTTGAATTCTTCAAAATGATAACTTAATTATCCTTTTTTAGGATGCTAGAATGAATGATCTTCACTATCTTAATCTGGATACATGGGAGTGGAATGAATTGTAGGTATCACTTTAGATACATTTTTCCAAAATTCAGATTGTTTTTACCCTATACTCCCTACTATTGGTATATAATGTCCTTGCTTAACTTTTCTTTAACTATGAAATTAAATAAACATAATTACTAGGTCCTTAAGGAATGAATTTTATTTTTGTGTTTCCAATTCCTGTAACTATGTGCCTAGTACATAGCATGTGCTCAGTGTCTGTTGAAAGGAAAAGGTCTGAAGTTGATTCTAACGTCAAAGAAAATATTTCAGTATAAAGCATGTAGTTTATACCAAGAAGCCTTTTTAAACTTAAGGTCTCTTTTTTCATAACATGTACATATAAATTTTAAAAGAAAACTTAAAAATACAGTAGCTGCTTCTAAATGCAGATATTGTAACTTAGCTATTATTTTCAGAATTCCACAAGGCATATGCCCAGTTGGTCGATCTTGGCACTCACTAACACCAGTTTCTTCAGATCATCTTTTTCTCTTTGGAGGATTTACCACTGATAAACAGCCACTAAGTAAGTCCTTGAAAAATATGATAATGAAATCATCATATATCATCCATATCTAATAGCTGAAAATGAGTCTATTAGAGACTGATGAGACGGCTTATAGGGTTGGTTGGAAGGTTTGAAATTAATTTTGATCCTGTAACATAGCTGTGATTGTACTATATGGCATACTTCTGTTCAATAAAGAACCTGGAGCACTTAAGAGCCCTGCTGAAGGGCTATAACATGCAAAGGGCTTACTTGGCTAATTGCGGGGGGGGGGGGGGGGGGGAAGAAAATATACTCTCTGTATCTGCTCATGATCTATTACCTTTCTTGCCAAAGCTGTGCCCTTTAAATGTCAATGTCATATTGACAGACTAACATACTTCATTTCTTTGCTTGAATCAGGTGATGCCTGGACTTACTGCATCAGTAAAAATGAATGGATACAATTTAATCATCCATATACTGAAAAACCAAGGTATTTAAAAGCAATTCATATACTGAATATGCATAAGACATAAGAATTGAGGTTTTGGCTGCATTATATCCAGCATTCTTAGTTATAAAAATCTCAGCATTCACTAAGGTTTGAAATACTTCTCAAAGAAAAGAAAACCAATGTTATCCTAGTATCGAATGATCTCCTTTCCGTCATCTGTGCATGAAGAGTAGGGCTGGATTTTTATTTTTGCTTCTTCCTTCTGTTATAAAATTGACACATAGTTAAAATATACAATCAAGCTTTTCACTTCAATGAGTTGAACTGCATCTAAGTTTATTAAAAATGAGGGTTGGCCAGGCGTGGTGGCTCATGCCGGTAATCCCAGCACTTTGGGAGGCTGAGGCAGGTGGATCACCTGAGGTCAGGAGTTCCAGCCTGGCCAACATGGTGAAACCCCGTCTCTAGTAAAAATGCAAAATTAGCTGGGCATGGTGGCGTATGCCTGTAATCCCAGCTACTTGAGAGGCTGAGGCAGGAGAATTGCCTGAACCAGGAAGGCAGAGGTTGCAGTGAGCTGAGATCGTGCCATTGCACTCCAGCTTGGGCAACAAGAGTGAAACTCTGTCTCCAAAAAAAAAAAAAAAAAAGGGGGGTAGAGGTGCTGGAATGGGTAAAATGTTTAAACCTTAATCACATGGGAGGCGAGGTGCAGTGGGATTACAGGATTACAGCTGTAATCCCAGCACTTCTGGAGGCTGAGGCAGGCAGAGTGCTTTAACCCAGGCGTTCAAGACCAGCTTGGGCAACTTGGCAAAACCCCATCTCTACAAATAATAGAAAAATTAGCTAGGTGTGGTAGCATATGCCTGTAGTCCCAGCTATTCAGGAGGCAGAGGATGTAGTGAGCTGAGATTGCACCACTGCACTCCAGCCTGGGTGATAGAGCAAGACTCTGTCTCTTAAAAAAAAAAAAAAATACATGGGGAAAAAACAAGAACTGTCAATTAGACTTGCAGTAGCACTGTATAACAAAGATGAAGAAATCAAATCATCCAAAAAAAGCTTATTAAACACTGATAATTTTCTCTTGTTAATCTCAGAACAAAATGCTAAAGGAAATGATACAGTCAAAATTCATGTTCAAAGCCTGCATTTTTTCCCCAAGTATCTAAACCAAGTATAGTCATGCAAGTAAGACTTCATTTGCACAAATGATCTCTCCATAAAACTACCAGGCTTTCTGAGACTTTATAGTTTACTCAAGCGGGGCTTTCACCATCCCTCAGATGTTCTGTGTAAGGCCAGTTGGCCCTACCTATGGAAGAAGAAGGCATATACTACTCAGGTCCCATACGATTTTTATTGCTAACAAAGACCTAGAGAACAGATCGTTCAGTTCAAACTCATTGCATAAATGAGAACGACCAGAGAGAGAAAATAATATCCAGATAAAATAGATATTGATTGATCTGCTTTTGCTACTTTCCCTTAAGATTTTACTTCTCGCCATGATGTTTTGGTCTGAACTACCTTAAGATCGCTAGTCTTTATTTCATAGCTCTATTCTGTAGTATAAAATGGCCAACTGGTGTTCTGGGTGGCTTCAAACTCGTTTTTGTTTTAAATGCAGGTTATGGCACACAGCTTGTGCCAGCGATGAAGGAGAAGTAATTGTTTTTGGTGGATGTGCCAACAACTTGCTTGTCCATCACAGAGCTGTAAGTATACTACCTTCACATTATTACTGAAACTTACTTGCAAAGCATTTGCTTTTAAATGTGTTCTTCCTATTTATTTTTCAGGCACACAGTAATGAAATACTAATATTTTCAGTTCAACCAAAATCTCTTGTACGGTAAGTAACTTTGTACTTGGCACTTATTTAAAATTGTGTTTCCTAAGACTTAGCACTCTCGAAAAACTAGGTTTATGGATTATTTAAGGGCAATAAAACTTCATTGCTATAACCAGTTCCTATGAAAATCTTTGAAGAAAGAAAGAGGGATGTTTGATGTAGTTTTTCAAGTGAATGTACTTCCAAACAGTAAAGTGAAATTACTTTTCTCTTTCCTTGTCCACTTTCAGGCTAAGCTTAGAAGCAGTCATTTGCTTTAAAGAAATGTTAGCCAACTCATGGAACTGCCTTCCAAAACACTTACTTCACAGTGTTAATCAGAGGTTTGGTAGTAACAACACTTCTGGATCTTAAGGCTTCATAAATAATGCCTATGATCACCTTGCATGGACAGCAATCCTGTAAACATCACAGAGTGGCATCATTTGTATAATTATATGCATTGTTGTAGTTTGCACCTGTTGGTTTTAATGTGCATGTGAATGGCCTAGAGAACCTATTTTTGTGTCTAAAGTTTACAATAAATGTATTTAACACCAGTAGCTGTCCTCTATTAAAGTAAAGTAAAGTAATGGTTGGGCTTTTTACCCTGAAGAATGGTTGCTACATTTTCTTTTCAGTAACTTCAGGATATGTATCTGTAGAAACGTTATAGTCTTACCATCATCAAAATGCTGAAGTCATTTTTTAAAAACATTATAGATTTTTTTTTAATGGCAAGAGTAGTCTATAGTTATGTAACCTAGTGTTGTAAATACAATATAATAAAGGTTTTTTTTTAAACATTAATATTCACATTATGACGAAGCTGGGAAAACAAAGTGTGGAGGGACCAACAACTGTTTAGTACTTTGACCTTAATGCTTCAGTGTAGGGGCTGGAGCAAGTGGTCATGCTGAATACAGGCAGGTGTTGTCCAGTCAATTAAGAAGTTTTTTTTTAATTAATAAGTTTTATAGCTCATGAAGGAATGGAAATAATGATGACATCATTTTCCATTCTGTTAAGAGACAGAGGAAAAGTGGGTTAGAGTCTTTAGTGGTAAGCCTAAAATGCGCTTCTGATATTATAGGTTAAGATACTCTAACGTGCTATATTGGTAATTAATTACTAAAGGTGGAAATTAAAATGGTACAGAACTGAATCAGATTACAAGGAAAAAACTAAGATCAAACCTGAAGGTCTACAAATGAACAGAAATGATTAACACCAATTTCTTCTAGGAGTTATTAAGCTGAGTCATGAGAATTATTACTTATATTTTACATTTTGGTCTAATATATTTTTTGACAAGTATCAATGAAAGCAGAAGAAAATCCACTCCAATACTTAGTTTTCAAGACACAATCCTAAATATTTAAACCCCTTGTAGCTGGCCTATAATATATATATTAGATGTTATATACAGTAGACTTACCAAGTCAATAGTTTAAGCAATCAAGCCACTTCACTGTTCAGTTTCTTTACATCATGAAATGAATACTTGGTATTAACCTCTCAAATTTCAAGAAAATGGAGAATAACTACAGATGTATATAATTAGCATTTAACTGTCCACAAATACTTTAGGAAATCCTATCATAGTGTTTCCTCTATATAAAACTGGGAAAAAAAACAAGAATTAAGTCCTTTTGGTGAATATAGCAAGGCAATGTTTAGTTCATTTGGCCTGTAATATATATATTAGATGTTATATACAGTAGACTTACCAAGTCAATAGTTTAATTAGATGTTATATACAGTAGACTTACCAAGTCAATAGTTTAAGCAATCAAGCCACTTCACTGTTCAGTTTCTTTACATCATGAAATGAATACTTGGTATTAACCTCCCAAATTTCAAGAAAATGTAGAATAACTACAGATGTATATTAATTAGCATTTACCTGTCCACAAATACTTTAGGAAATCCTATCACAGACAGTGTTTCCTCTATATAAAACAAAACTGGGAAAAAACAAGAAGTAAGTCCTTTTGGTGAATATAGCAAGGCAATGTTTAGTTCATTTTTATAATGCGGAAATCCTGATACATGGTGCTTTAATCTTTGAACTTCCAAAACGCTATAAAATTGGCTCTTCTCAAATATTTTAGAATTTCATTTCAGCTATTTCCTTTTTACATTCAGAAGATTGGGTGCAGACACTTTCACTTTGCCAGGAATGTTTCTTGATAAATCTGTGTCCTAAAAAAAGAAAATTGCTGAATATCTTCACATCCTGTATGGTCAATCATGTTTCTTTTATGACAAAAAAGAAAAACATTTCCAAACTTTTAGCTGAGATGGTTTTACTGCTTCTAATAAGACAGCATTTTCTACTAAAATAACAAAAAACTGCTAACATTTTAAATTGTACTGTCAGTCTCCACATTCCTTTTCTGAAGGAGAACTTTACCTTTACGCTGCGGAATAAGTCTTTTTCTCTTGCTGTTGCTTCTTTGGAATGCATGAAACTATTCAAGGCTGTTTTTGCAGCTGTAAATACAAAAAAGAGTGAGAATAATCTACTGTTAAGTCACTGAACTGTTTAAAATCATAATTCAAAAAAACAAATTTAAATACCTTTTCCCTTTTTCTGCACTCCGGGAGTAAGTTTCACTTTATATCTTTAAAAAGGAATTACATGTGTTACTAAATAGACGTTACAAAACAATTCACAAAAGCCATTCTGTCAACTAATGGTAACTTACTTGTAGTTTGTCATGGTGGTGTAAGGGGCACATATTGGAATGGCAAACAGTAGTACATCTTCAGGATGTGGCTGGCCTGTCAAAGAATCAAATAGGTTTTCCTAAAAAGGGAAAATAACAGTTACAAAGGCAATTTATACCGCCCTTTACAAAAAATGCTAAAACACTTGAATTAGTATCTCAACATATTTTCTATCTTTTCCTGATATACATACCATCTAAGCTGGAACAGTGGTACTTAAACTCTGCTTCATAGTTCCAAAGAGTTGAAGACCAATGTTTAAATATATTCTTTACTACTTAATTTTTGCCTAGCATAATAAGTAATGAGAACAATAATTTTCAAAATCCTACCTACAGTTACATTTAAGAGAAAGAAGGCCCAGGAGCAGTGGTTCACGCCTATAATCCTAGGACTCTGGAAGGCTCAGGCTGAGGCGGGTGGATCGCTTGAGCCCAGGAGTTCAAGACCAGCCTAAGCAACATGGAGAAACACCATCTCTACAAAAAATATAAAAGTTAGCTGGATATAGTGGGTGCCTGTAGTCCCAGCTACTCAGAAGACTGAGGGGGGGAGGATCACCTGAGCCCAGGAGGTAGACGTTGTGGAGAGCCATGATCCTGTCACTGCACTGGGTGACACCAGCCTGGGTGACAGAGACCCTGTCTCAAAAAAAAAAAAAAAAAAAAAAAGGAAAAAAACTATTGGATATTACCTGAGTTGCAGAAACCTGCTGTGGATTAAAATGATGCAATAATAACCACAAATAGATTTAAGTCCTATCACATGGAAATGGGACTAATACCTTGGCTATACCACTATTTCTCGTCCTGGGGAGATTCTGCCCTCAGAAGACAATGGGCAATGTCTAGAGATAGTTTTGGTTGACACAATGAGGGGTGAGAAGGAATAGGTAGGGGCTGCTACTGGGATCTAGTGGGTAAAGGCCAAGGATGTCGCTAAACATTTTATAATGAATGGGACAGACCCCACAACAAAGAATTAACCAACCCCTAATGTTAACAGTGCCAAAGTTGAGAAACCCTGGGCTAGAACAGCCTTCTCTGTTACCCATTATTAAGGAGAAATCCCAGAGTTCTTATTTGCTGTGCTGCCTGTGAGATTGCCCCCATTTATTTTACAATATGAATAAACTTAGATTTAGGACAGAATGCTTGGTGCTGAAGTATAATTAATATTTGAGTGTTTGCTATGTGCCATAAACTTTTCTAAATGCCCTTTACATACATTAGTTATCAAAACAACCCTCTCCTGGGTAGGGACATTATCCCCATTCTTCAGATGAGGAAACTGAGGCACAAAGAATGTTTCCAAGTTTGTACAGTTACATATAGCAGAGTTGGGATTAAGACCCCGAAAGCTTGACTTCGTAGCCTGCAATCTTGTCTTAGGTTTCTAAGTTTTAATAAGTTGTGTTTCAAACATTCTGGGAACTGAACTGTAATCACAGTGTTGTAGTAGGAACCCCAACATAAAATCATACCTCATTTCCCTGTTGATCCAGATCTTGCTCTTCCTGTTCCGAACATATAAAAATAAAAATGTCAGCTATAATGTAAAATGAAAATTCCACACCATTAAACCATAAGGAGAAAGAAACAGTGATACAACCAGACTGTCATTTCTGACCCACAGGATAGGGGGCCTCAAGGTTATATTCTTCCTAAGACTCTGAAGTGGATTCGTATATGTGTTTGTGTGTGTCTGTGTTTATTACTTAAGAAAGTAATGTCATTCAAGAGAAGAAGGGTAGTTCTCTGAAGTAGAGGAGGTGGGAACTGAAACTTTCATATAAAGTATATGTTAAAGCAGCAAAAGTTACAAGTACAATTTAAAATGACAACTAAGGTTGATAAGTTTGCCAAGAGAAAAGCAAATGGAGAATTTTGGTCAACAGAACTTTTATTTTTAAATATCTGTTCAACAGTTTTGGATAAATTTTTCCCATATCCCATAAAATATGCTTAATTTTGTTTGCTTAAGAAAAATCTATCTGGAGATAACTGACTGTCTCAGTCTGTTCAGGCTGCTGTAACAAAATACCTTAGCCTGTATAATTTAGAAACAACAGAAATTTTACTTCTTACAGTTCTGAAGGCTGGGAAGTCCAGCATCAAGGCACCAGCAGATTCAATGTCTGATAAGGGCTTGCCTCAAAGATGGTATCTTAGGCTGGGTGTGGTGGCTCATACCTGTAATCCCAGCACTTTGGGAGGCCAAGGTCGGGGGATCCCTTGAGCCCAGGAGTTCGACACCAGCCTGGGCAACATAGGGAGACCTCATCTTAAAAAAAGATGGCACCTTATTGCAGTGTCCTCACATGGCAAAAGGGCACTCATCTCATTCATGACAGAAGAGCCCTCGTGACTTCACTTCCTAAAGGCCCAACCTCTTAATACCATCACACTGGGTATTTAGGTTCTCATATATGAATTGTGGGGGGATATTAACATTTAGACCATAGCACCTACTCATGAAAGAACATTAATAATTAACACCTCTAGTGAGTATTTGTGAGTCTAGGATTTACAGAACATAAGAATATTGTACAAATTTTAAAAGCCAAAATGAGTTTTAGTATTACTAAACAACAACTGTTCAGCAGGAAAAAAAAGAAAATAGTAATACAGAATCCCTGTAAGCATTACCTGCACTAAACTGAGCACACAATTATAACTCAAGCTTTACATAAAAAAAATGCTGGTGACAAAGGTAAAAATTTTTTATCTGGCCTCTATTTTAAGCCAGGTTATTAAAAAATAAACAGGCTGGGCATGTGTCTTACGCCTGTAATCCCAACACTTTGGGAGGCCAAGGCAGGCGGATCACCTGAGATCAGGAGTTCAAGACCAGCCTGGCCAACATGGTGAAACCCCATCTCCACTAAAAATACAAAAATTAGCCAGGCGTGATGGTGCATGCTTGTAATCCCAGCTACTCAGAAGGCTGAGGCAGGATAATTGCTTGAATCCGGGAGGTGGAGGTTGCAGTGAGCCGAGATTGTGCCACTGCACTCCAGCCTGGGCAACAGAGCGAGACTGCCTCAAAAAAAAAAAAAAAAAATTCAAGAAGATGTACATATTCATGTAAGAAGATATACAGAAGGCTGGGCTTGCTGTACTGTTAATAAAACAATTAGGCAATCATCTTAGCTGGAAAAATACGAACTCACTGGTTTTGTAACCAGAGTACTTGGCTCTTAAATGGTGTACTCATTTTCAACATTATGTACGACCATATGGCATAGATTCCTATAGAAAAGCTTAGAGAAAGTGAAAATTTATTTTCTACACATCTTCAAGACAATCCCAATTTTCTCTCTCTCTTTTTTTTTTTTTTTGAGATGGAGTCTCGCTCTGTCGCCCAGGCTGGAGTGCAGTGGCGCGATCTCGGCTCACTGCAAACTCTGCCTCCCAGGTTCACACTATTCTGCCTCAGCCTCCCAAGTAGCTGAGACTACAGGCGCTCACCACCACACCCGGCTAATTTTTTTGTATTTTTTTAGTAGAGACAGGGTTTCACCACGTTAGCCAGCATGGTCTCAATCTCCTGACCTTGTGATCTGCCTGCCTTGGCCTCTCAAAGTGCTGGGATTACAGGCGTGAGCCACCGTGCCAGGCCTCTCTGTCTTAATTTAACTCAGTTCCCATCAGAATCAAAGCCTCTCCGTAAAACTGATTACTTCCTAAAGGCTTGTAACAAAATTGTTATCAGCTATCAGTACTACCATTATCATGCTTAGATAAGATACCGCAATTTTAGTCTTTCAGGTTGTATTTCTGGATGACATTCCATTAAGAATAGGGTTACTCACTTGTCTTGGTTTTAGCACTGAAAGTCCCATGTCCTGGGAACTCCCGGATGGGTAATCACCCTAATTAAGAAGCAGAAGCCCACAAAGTAGCCATACCTTGTCATCATGTGGATCATCTACAGCAAAGTCTTGTAACTCATGAGTTATAACCTCAAGGAACGGAGTTTCTTTCTTAATGTTGTCAGAGACCCTCTGTCCACCTCTAGGTTTCTGGGGCTGTTTCTTCACAGGTTCGTCCTTTGTTTTTCCTTTCTTCCCCTTCTTCCCTTTTTCTTCTTTGTTTGAACCTGCAGACTTTGATTCATAGAGGAAACATCAGTCAGTGTTGTATTTTCAATATTGTGAATATTTTAACAAGAATGTATTGAATGCCTGTCATACGCTAGGCAGTGGGCTAGATGCCCATTTGAAAAGCAAAAGAAAAAATGTTTTTAGATGTTATTTACCCCCAGCAACTTCATGATAAGTTCACGGTCTTCTTCATCCTGGTCTTTGTATTTTTCTTTCATTTTTTTCATTTTACTCTACAAAATCAGAAGATTTTGGTTGGAAATATTCAGCAGCAAAAAAATGTCAACAAATACTTGCAAAGAAATGGTGTTACTTTATATTCTCTGTCAAAAATGCTTACTGAATAAGGCACCATTATAATAAACAATATGAAGGCTACAAAGTTGGATAACCGAAGTCCTCATCTTCAAGGAATTTACCATAGGGTGGAGAGAAGATACACAGAGAAGAAAGAAATACATTAACAAAACATAAAGAACTGTGAGGAAGAAATAAAGTAAAACAGTATTGGAAAAGCAAGTCTAAAAAGGAAGAGAACAGTAATAGCAAGTCATCACATTTGGTTTGAGTCAGGGTACACATGGAGGAAGAACAGGAAATAAAGCAGCAAAGCTAGGCTAGGCACTTATTCTAGAGGCTTTCAAGACTCTGTATTTTATTAAATAAACCAATGATTCTTTACCCTGATTACATCCCCAAATCACTCTAGGGGTTTTAAACTATAAACATCTAGGCCCCGCCCTAGATATTTTTGTCTTGATTAACTGTGTTAACTGGGACCGAAATAACACATTTTGAAAATTGTAAAGACTTCCCTAAACAGGACACAAACACCGTAAAAGACTGATACATCAGACTCAATTAGAATTTAAAAATGCTACTCATCAAAAAAGACTATTAAAAAGTGAAAAACAGCAAGCCCCAAAGTGTGAAAAGCGCTTGCAATACATATATCCGAGAAAGGACTTGTATTCAGGATTGCAGAGAACCCTTATACATCAACTAGAAAGACAGGACAAACCAATTTTTAAAATAGGCACTTCGAAAGAGGATACACAAAGGTCCAAAAAACATGAGAAAGTGCTCAATATCATTAGTCATCAGGAACATGAAATAAAAGCCAAATGAGCTATCAGCATATACACACTTAAATGACTGAAAAAAGAAAACAATACCAAGTGTTACTACGGATGGGGGACAACTGGAACTCTCATACACTGCTTGGTGGGAAATTGATACAGGTGCTCTGGAAAACTGATTGACAGGATCTAATAAAGGCAAACAACATGTATGCCACAACCCAGAAAATTCCACTCATATGTATATGAACAGAAATGCATACTTAGGGATCCAAAAGTCATGTGAGGGTCTGGCACGGTGGCTCACACCTGTAATCCCAACACTTTGGGAGGTCTGGGTAGGTGGATCACCTGAGGTCAGGAGTTCAAGACCAGCCTGACCAACATGGTGAAACACCATCTCTACCAAAAATACAAACAAAATTAGCCAGGCGTGGTGGTGCATGCCTGTAATCCCAGCTACTTGGGAGTCTGAGGTAGGAGAAACGCTTGAACCTGGGAGACAGAGGTTGCGGTGAGCCGAGATCATGCTATTGCACTCCAACCTGGGCAACAAGAGTAAAACTCTGTCTCAAAAAACAAAAAAAATGTCAAGTGGGGATATTCTTAGAAAGTGGCAAGCATGAGCCTTCTGGCTGGGCGCAGTGGCTCACGCCTGTAATCCCAGCACTTTGGGTGGCTGAGGCGGGTGGATCACAAGGTCAGGAGATCGAGACCATCCTGGCCAACATAAGTGAAACCCCGTCTGCACTAAAAATACAAAAATTAGCTGGGTGTGGTGGCGTGTGCCTGTAGTGCCAGCTACTCAGGAGGCTGAAGCAGGAGAATCGCTTGAACCCAGGAGGCAGAGGTTGCAGTGAGCTGAGATCACACCACTGTACTCCATCCAGGCTGGCAACACAGTGAGAACCCGTCTCAGAAAAAAAGAAACTGGCAAGCAAGCATGAGCCTTCTGGGATGCTGGAAACATTCCAAGTAAAGTATCTGTATCTGAGTGGTGGTTTCACAGATGTGTGTGCTTATAAAAATTCACTGAGGCCAGGCATGGTGGCTCATGCCTGTAATCCCAGCCCTTTGGGAGGCCGAGGCAGGCGGATCACAAGGTCAAGAGATCCAGACCATCCTGACCAACATGGTGAAACTCTGTCGCTACTAAAAATACAAAAAGTAGCTGGGCATAGTGGTGCACGCCTGTAGTCCCAGCTACTCAGAAGGCTGAGGCAGGAGAATTGCTTGAACCCAGGAGGCGGAGGTTGCAGTGAGCCGAGATCGCGCCACCGCACTCCAGCCTGGGCAACAGAGCGAGACTCCATTTCAAAAAAAAAAAAAAAAAAGTTCACTGAGCCAAAGATTTGTGGATTTTACTACTATGTACACTGTACCTCAAAAAAAAATTGAGAAAGAATATTGTAACCAATAAACAGGACTGAGGAATGGAAAACCTGATGACAACAGAGTTTCTTAGAAAATACAACTTCGGAAAACCAAGTTCAAAAAAAATCCCGGAAAACCTGAATAAACCTAAAATCATTAAAGAAATTGAAATTAGTTCTTACAAACCTCCTCAAAATAGCCGGGCATGGTGGCACACACCTGTGGTCTCAGCTACTAGGGAAGCTGAGATAGGAGGATTGCTTGAGCCCAGGAGGTCGAGGCTGCAGTGAGCCAAGATTGCAACACTACATCCCAGCCTGGGCAACAAAGTAAGACCCAGTCTAAAAAAAAAAAAAGTCTCCTCACAAAACCCAAAACATTAGGTCTAGTTTTATAAGCAAATGCTATCCAATTTCAAGGAACAATCTCCGTTTTTTGACAGAGTCTTGCTCTGTCACCCAGGCTGGAGTGCAGTGCATGACCTTGGCTCACTGCAACCTCTGCCTCCCAGGCTCAAGCAATTCTCCTGCCTCAGCCTCCAAGAAGCTGGGACCTACAGGTCCCACCACACCGGGCTAATTTTTGTATTTTTAATACAGATGGGGTTTCAGCATGTTAGCCAGGCGGGTCTTGAACTCCTGACCTCAGGTGACCCAACTGCCTCAGCCTCCCAAAGTGCTGGGATTACAGGCATGAGCCACCGTGCCCAGCCACAATCTCCATTTTATACAAAGTTCTAGAGAGCAGAAAAAGAGGGAAAGGTCCTAAACTTATTTTATGAAACTGGTATAATGTAAACACAAAAAACAGGCAGAGACAGTACGAGAAATTAGAAGCCAATTAATAGATTTTTCTCAACTAATATACCATACTGACTGATTAACAGATAAAATAATACAATAGTCTGGGCATGGTGGCTCATGCCTGTTAATTTTAGCACTTTTGGATAACAAGCAGGAGGATAACTTGAGCCTAGGAGTTAGACCAGCCTGGGCAAATAGGAAGAGCCTGTCTCTAAAAATAATAAAAATAAAAATTAGCCAGACATGGTGGCACATGCCTGTGATCCCAGCTGTTTGGGAAGCTGAGGTATTAGGATGGTTTGGGCCCAGGAGATCGAGGCTGCAGTGAGCCATAACCACACCACTGCAGTCCAGCCTGGGCAACAGAGTGACACCCTGTCTCAAAAACAAAAAAACAAACAAAAAGAATGCAATAGACACAGAAAAACCATTCAGTAACATTTAACTCATTGTTATTAAAAATAACTTTCAAAAAGGTGTCCTTCAACAACCCAAAGGAAACATCCCGCAATGATAAAATCTTAGAAACAGTTCCTTTAATGGAATTAACAAAGATATACACGATTACTACTTCTATGAAACATTATATTTTTGCTTTTCAGTCACTGCAAAAAAAACATGGGGAAAATAAAAAGATATTAAGACTAGAAGAAAAGCCATAATTTGCAGACGATATGACTGCCTACAGATGAAGTATTAAAATTAGTAAGTGCTCTATAAGATTGCCCATTACTTGATCAACATGAAAGTTGTCTTCCCATGTACCAGCAAGTAACAGCTAGGAAATGAAAGTTTTAAAAACAGGTAGGGCGCAGTGGCTCACGTCTGTAATCCCAACACTTTGGGAGGCTGAGGCGGGCAGATTGCTCAGTTATAGTTTTATAATTGCACAATTATAGTTTTCCACAGGAAGACTCAAAGTGGTAAAAATGACAATTCCCCAGAAAATAATCTAAAAGTTTAATGTATTTTAATAAACATTCTATCAGGATTTGCCTTGAAACTTAACCTATCTGCAGAATATTTCATTGTAAAAATGCATCATTTATTGTTATTTCACATTGTTGTACACTTAAAGATTAATTGCAGTATTTTTTTTGCTACTACAAATATAAACTTCAACGTCCTCAGTGCGTACCCATAATTTTTTTTAGGATAAATTCCTATAAGAGGAATTGCTGAGTCAAAGGGCAGAAGCACTGTTAAGACTTTTGACTGGAATTCCCATGTTGTACACTCAAACTGACAATGTAGTATCTATTAATTTGATGGGTAAAAAAAATTCCCCAGGTTTACACAGCATTTCTGTCATCACTTTTTTTTTTCCAGATTTGTCATTTGTTTTTTAATTTTACTGGTGGTTCTTTACTTTCTCCACCTGCAATTCACCGTGGTACCGTTTTCACATGGTTACCCATCATTTTGAATATTTCATATCTTCTCAAATGATCTGCAATATTATTTTATCACGTACTAAAATGCTAAATATCAGGTAGTGGTCCTCTGTCTAGATTTTATTCTGTCTCATTTTTTTCTGTCTAGCTATTCCTATGTTAATAACATGCTGTTGTAAAAATTCTAGCATTAAATATTTTACTACCTCATAGGGAAATCCCTCCTTATTTCCTTAGCTATTCTCAAGCATTTACTCCTTTCAAAATAAATTTAGAATTATTTTATCAAGCATTAAAATCTCAATTCTGATTAAAGTCATGTTGAATTTATATATGAGGGGAATTTATATTTTTATTATGTTGAGTCTTCCCTTCCTTATGCACATGTCATTTGCAGCTCACTGGAAAAAAGCATAGGAAAATCTGACCTGTATGGAAGAAGGAAAGATCATAAAACATCTTTATAAAGATTATAGCCTAGTGTGGTGGCATGCACTTGTGGTCCCAGCTACTTAGGAGGCTGAGGTAGGAGGAATGCGTGAGCCCAGGAGTTCAAAGCTGTAGTATGCTACAAACATGCCTGTAAATAGCCACTACACTCCAGCCTGGGCAACAGAGCAAGACCCTGTCTCTAAAAAAAAAAAAAAAAAAAAAAAAAAGAAAAGAAATTTAAATTTTAAAAGGGGTACACTGATAAATTAGCCCATAATCCCCTCATTTTTATACTGCTACAGCTTTTTTTTTTTTTTTTTTTTGAGACAGGCGAGTCTCGCCATGTCACCCAGGCTGCGGTGCAGTGGCGTGATCTTGGCTCACTGCAACCTCCGCCTCCTAGGTTCAAGCAATTCTTCTGCCTCAGCCTCTCGAGTAGCTGGGACTATAGGCATGTACCACCATGCCTGGCTAATTTTTCTATATTTAGTAGAGATAGGGTTCACCATGTTGGATAGGCTGTTCTTGAACTCCTGGCCTCAAGTGATCCACCTGCCTCAGCCTCCCAAAGTGCTGAGATTACAGGCATGAGCCACTGTGCCTGGCTGCTACAGCATTTTGAAGAGTGTATTATATCATAACCAGACATGGTGGCTAACACACCTCTAGTTACAAGCACTTTGGGAGGGTGAGGCAGGAAGATCACTTGAGCCTGGGAGTTTGAGACCAGCCTAGACAATATAGTTAGACCCCATCGTTACAAAAAATAAAAAAATTTAGCTGAGCTTGGTGGCATGCACCTGTGCAGTCCCAGCTACTTGGAAGACTGAGATGGGAGGATCACTTGAGCCTAGGAGTTAAGGCTACTGCAGTGAGCCCTGACTGCACCACTGCATTCCAGCGTGGGTGACAGAGCAAGACTATCTTGGGGGAGCTGACAGCGGGGGGTGGGGGGGTGGGGAGGTGGGGGCAGGGGCAGTGTGGAAAGAGTATGTTCTATCATAAGTACTTCTTTCTTCACCATCCACCTTTAGCGAAATATCTAAGAACTCTAACCAAAATCTAAAAATTACTGAGCTAAATTCTCAATAAATATCAGCTCTGCTACTTAACTAGCTGGGTGACTTTGGCAAGCCATAATCTCCTATTACTCTTCCAGATAAAATGAGAGCTTCTGTGCAGATGATCTTGAAAGTCTAAAGAACTTCTAACAGTGATCTCTATGTTCCCTAAATGCTGTATCTACTCAACTAATTTTTAGTCAAAGGAAATCACACAGGATTATTTTTTGGCCTACATTTTCTATTTCCCTTCAACTTTAAAAAATTAAAAAGGAACCTCACAAATTAACTGTGAACCATATAGATCATCCTGAAGTTTACCTTTTGTCCTCGTTTCATTGGCTGCACAGCCGCAACATTTTTGCTTGTGTTCTGATGAGTTTCAATGTGTACAGTACTTTCTTTTTCTTTATCCTTTCCCTCTAACGCTTCTAAATCTCCTGAGTCACTTGGAAGTTTTTTCTTTTTCATTTCCCTGAATAAAAAAGACATGAAAACATTTCATTCTTAGAATTTGAAATTCTTAGTGCCCTAAAAAAGTTCCATGGGAAAGGCACATATACAGTATATAAATGGTCATGGCTTCTGCTTCACTTGATAATCACCAAGTTAGAAAATACAAAGATGCTCAAAATCATCATGTGGGAAAAAGATGAAAGTTTTTCATCTCTCATGGATTTATCTTTCTTTCCATCATCCAAGCTCAACATATTGTCACCCCTGACTCATCCTTACTCACTAGGCACATTTTGCCCCTGATCACCTTGATGGCCAGGCACTGGGATTTGTAGTCTTTGTACCAACATAGCATTGGCAGGTCTTAGGCATTCAATAAAACATCTGTTGACTGGTTGGTTGACTAAATGGATTAAAAAATACACAGGTTAAGAAGGAAGGGTAAATTTTATTACTGTGGTATTCTTCTTTCTGTTCCCAATGCCAACGTCTTAGTTCAGATCCTCATTACATCCCACCCAGACTTCCTCCAGAGTCTACATACTCTGAATTTTTTTTTTTTTAAACGGAGTTTGTGCCACCACACCCAGTTAACTTTGTATTTTTAGTAGATATGGGGTTTCACCATGTTGGTCAGGCTGGTCTCAAACTTCTGACCTCAGGTGATCTATTCGCCTTGGCCTCCCAAAGTGCTGGGATTATAGGCGTGAGCCACCACATCCGGCCATTAACTTCTATATTAATCTTCCTTAATCATTTGCCTATGTCACATTCTCTTTGTATCACTTTAAAGGGTATAGTCCAAAATCCTTAGCTTTTAAGTACTCCACTTTTAGTCCAAATTTACTTCTCCAATCATATTATCTACCATTTAATACACAAACTTTCTCTTCCTTCCAACTCAGTCTATTTATCATTTCCCCAAAGCACTATGCATATTACCCCAAAGAAGCACTCCCCTTTGTTAATGCTAATTCTCCTTGGAGTCTCCCTCCTTCATTTACTTAACTGCTAACATATCTTTCAAGGTATACTTCTGATGTTATTTCCCCCAAACATCTCAACTCACAGCAATCTCTTACTCTTGAACTACTTTATCACTTTCAGACACTATTTACATATTTATGACTACTTCCTGAATCCAGGACTCAAAAGTTTCTTGAAGGCATGAGCTTTATACTTTACCTCTTTGTATACTCAGTAAGTATCTAGCACAGGGCTATGTGCTCAGAATTCTCTGTACTTGTTCAATGATTATGTTTCTCAAATGAAAAGGCTTTATTGTCCATTCTGTTCTAGGGCCTCTTCCTGGAGTGCTTTAGTTTGCTTAGTCTTTCCCACCCTACAGTAGTTGTTCCCTTCCCTTCCGCCCTTCCCTTGCTTCTACTTGCTTCCTGAGACCTGCTATTTAAAAAAAAAAAAAAAAATCGGCCAGGCGCGGTGGCTCACACCTGTAATCCAGCACTTTGGGAGGCCAAGGCGGGTGGATCGCGAGGTCAGAAGATCGAGACAATCCTGGCTAACACGGTGACACCCCATCTCTACTAAAAATACAAAAACAAAATTAGCCGGGCGTGGTGGTGGGTGCCTGTAGTCCCAGCTACTCGGGAGGCTAAGGCAGGAGAATAGCATGAATCTGGGAGGCAGAGCTTGCAGTGAGCCGAGATCGCAGCCACTGCACTCCAGCCTGGGCCACAGAGCGAGACTCCGTCTCAAAAAAAACAAAAAACAAAAAATCAACTATTCTGCCTTACATAAAACTTTCCTAATTTCAGGTATTCATATTTATTCCTGACAATATCACCCTAGAACTAGTCTATGTAATACACTGAAATCATTATTGTACATGTTTATGTAATAAAAGGTCTTATTAGAGCTAGTCCTCAAATAACATCATTTCATTCAACATCATTGTGTTATAACTTTGATGAGAACAAAATTGATTCCTGGCCACGGCTACCATCTGTGCAGAGTTTACATGTTCTCCCCATGTCTGTGTGGGTTTTCACCAGGTACTCAGGTTTTCTCTCACATCCCAAAATGCGCATGTCAGGTTAACTGGTGTGTGTAAATTATCCCAGCATGAATGAGTGTAGGTATGTGTGCCCTGCAACAGAATGACATCCTGTTCTAGGTTGGTTCTGGCCTTTTGCCCTGACCTGCCAGGATAGGCTCTAGCCACCAATGACCCTTAACTGGAATAAGCGGTTGAAAAACGAATGAATGAATGAATGAATGAATGACTTAATAAAAATGATTGTCAAAAATTCCTAAACTATAGTCATACAAATGTATAACAATCAACAATGTAGTATGAAAGTGTTTAATGAATGTGCCACATTTTTCTTTTTGAACCTCATGGTAGTAGGAGGTACTCTATAATTTTCACTTTGCAAATAGTCCTTGATTTAACCCACTACCACTACAACTGCCATCACTCATTGATTTACCAAAAATTGGGTAAATAATTATCTTGCTCGCTTTCATTCATCTTCCTTAAATATACGTACAGTTTACATTTATTTTAACGTTTAATATTAGAAGAGTTTTCAGTCTTTATTTAGAAGCTTGGTGATGGTTTTGTGACCAAAAATATGCCAGAGGAACTTAACTCTTGTTTATATCAATTAGCCCACGGCAAAACTGGTTTCATTACACACTGTTTCCCTGAAGTCCAAGTTTCCAAGAACCTATTGAAAATGTTAAGTGGGCCAGGCGCGGTGGCTTATGCCTATAATCCCAGCACTTTGGGAGGCCAAAGCGGGTGATCATGAGGTCAGAAGATCGAGACCATCCTGGCTAACACGGTGAAACCCCGTCTCTACTAAAAATACAAAAAATTAGCCGGGCATGGTGGTGGGCGACTCTAGTCCCAGCTACTCGGGAGGCTGAGGCAGCAGAACGGCGTGAACCCGGGAGGTGGGGCTTGCAGTGAGCCGAGATCATGCCACTGCACTCCAGCCTGGGCGACAGAGCGAGACTCCATCTCAAAAAAAAAGAAAATGTTAAGTGAAGGCCGGGCACAATGGCTCATGTCTGTAATCCCAGCACTTTGGGCAGCCAAGGTGGGAGGATCACTTGAGCCCAGGGGTTTAAGACCAGCCTGGGTAACATGATGAAACCCTGTCTCTACAAAAAATATAAAAATTTTTGTAGTGGCACACGCCTGTAGTCCCAGCTACTCAGGAGGCTGAAGCAGGAGACTGCCTGAGCCTGGGAGTTTGAGGCTGCAGTGAGCCATGACTGCGCCATAGCACTCTAGCCTGGGCAACAAAGCGAGACCCTGTTTCAAAAAAAAAAAAAAAAGAAAAGAAAATGTTAAGTGAGGACTTACTCTACTAGGTCTATTTCATTGATTATAGTTACAGATTAGGGCCCTTAAACAGAAAAATGTATTAGAGCTTAATATTAAAAACTAAACATTTGTGCTAAATCTTGGTAAATTTAATGAAGGAAGTCTTTAAACAGCTAAGTAATCTGTGGTAGCTGAGCTATCAATTAAAAAAAAAGAAAAACATGCTTTTTAGTTAATTAACACAGATGTGTTTACCTTCTTTCCTTGGCTGACAAATGTCTCCGGCTCTGTGATTTACTGTCACTCTATTAAAACAAAAAAACAGGCAAATGCAAATATCACTATTAACTTTTTTGAAAAGTAGAAAATTATTCACTGAGAATAGGATGTTCTTCATAAAACTGAAAATAGCTTACAGAATTAGAAGATTCCTCTTTTGAAGCCAATTTCTGGATGGACCTATGAAAATAAACACAAGGGAGTCTCTACTGGCCTGTAAAAGACATGCATTTACAAAGTCCCAAAACATTCCCATATCATACTCTTAAGTACTGGCAATCCAACAAATTTTCAAATTTGGTGAAGTGAGAAAAACATACAACCAAATTGCTCCTCTCTCCACACTTCCATATACATTTTTAAATAGGTGACGTGTATTGAAAACTTACTGCGTGTCAGGCACTGCCAGATGGTATACACACATGAAACCTTCACCAAATCCCTATAAAAGGGATACCATTCTGTTTTCACCAAGAAGGAAACTGAAGCTTAAGCACAAAGTAATTTTCCCAAGGACACACCCTAAGACCCAATACTGGTCTGTCTGACTCCTAGACTGTTCTGAATTACCCCTAAGTTAATTATGCATTTATAACTATGGACTATTCACCTGATGATCTGCAAAACATTATATAGACTAAAACACATTTCTTTGATGGAATTGTCTTTGTTATGTTTTTAGCATTTATAACCATTTACTTGTTTCTATTTGGATCTAGTTTGGCCACTCTATATGCACTGTATTTTTCTACCCTGGTCCTGGGAATTTCTTTGCAGAGAGACCCAATCAAATGTTGAAAAAGTATTAAGACAATGGAGTGTAAAAGTACTGATGTCAATCTTGGTATTATCTTTGTAAGGATTACCTCATCATCATTCTCAGCTTACACAATAATATGTAAAATTTTATTTTTTAATTACCTTTGGGGTTGAAGGTGAGACAAGTCAATGGTAGTATCAGGATAATTTAATGTCTCTTCCCCTTCATCCTTCATTTCACCAACAGAATCCTGATCTTTTCTAACCTCTTCATATTCTCCTTCATCTTCAGAGCTTTCTTCCTGAATGAGCTCCTCACTTAGTTCATCTCTGCCACTCTGAAGAGTGATATCCTCTTGGTCAACCTGAGTCATGAGTTCTACTTCCACAGGAGTTTCATGTTCTTCTTTATCCTCATCACTGCTAGTGTCACCTCCATCTGTAGAATTATCATAAGGAAAGTCAGTGTGGGACTACCAACCAAGCCAGGTGATTTCCTAAAAATGTCATAAAAATATTCCACTGTTTCTCCCATATTTCTCCAAAAAATCAACAGAAAAGTGCCTCATCATTCCCAAAGGGTACTCTTAGACAAAAGAATAAACTGTATCATGAATAGGTTGAACTAAATGATCTCCAAGATCCTTTACCACAATAAATTTCTTGGACATTGCTATCCTTTCAACAACGAAAACCACAACTCTGCCTTAGTTGGGTATTTCCAAAAACCAAGACAGCAAAATTAGTTGCATAACTTTTGCTGCTTTTATTATAATTTGCACATAAAAACTTAAATACGTATTATATAACGCCCACATAGCAGGTGCTCATTCTTCTGCAAAAGGAACACTGTCTAATAGTAGTAACAGGGTCTACCGCCTCACCTGTAAAATGAGATGCCACCACTCATCTGACAAGGATGGTTGTGAGAATAGAAAATAATGTAAATAGGCCAGGTGCAGTGGCTCATGCCTGTAATCCTAGCACTCTGAGAGGCCGAGGTGGGTGGATCACAAGGTCAGGAGTACAAGACCAGCCTGGCCAAGATGGTGAAACCCCGTCTCTACTAAAAATACAAAAATTAGCCAGGCGTGGTGGCAGGCGCCTGTAATCCTAGCTACTCGGGAGGCTGAGGCAGAAGAATTGCTAGAACCTGGGCGGCAGAGGTTGCAGTGAGCCGAGATTGTGCCACTGCACTCCAGCCTGGCGACAGACTGAGACTCCCTCTCGGGGGAAAAAAAAAAAAAGAAAAGAATGTAAATAAGGCACTTTATACAGTCCCAGGGAAATGGTGAGCCTCAATCAACAAAATCTTGCAGCACAACAGTAATAGTAAATGAAACAATGCAATATTACCTGTAAAGAGGAATGACATTAGCAGAGAGAATAACTACAAAAGTAGTTTAGTGGGAATATTTTTCCTAGTTTCCTCAGGTAGGCAGGTGAATTTATTCCAGCAACTATAATTGCTCTCTACTTGAAACAAGTATTTTATTAAATCAAGCCAAATTTTCATATGAGAAACTGCACTTTATAAATTCATCTATCACTTGTAATTCCTAAACCCAAAACTAAATGCTAATGCACATTTACCTGAGTCTACCTTTGTTAAACACATTTATGCATTACCCATTAAATACTGAAGTCTCACTATATAAACATACATTAAAGTATGTTAGTATGGATCCAATTAAATACTTTTTTTTTTTTTTTTTGAGACAGGGTCTCATTCTGTGGCCCAGGCTGGAGTGCAGTGGCAGTGGCGTGATCTAGGCTCACTGTAACCTCTGCCTCCCAGGTTCAAGCAATCCTCCTACCTCAGCCTCTTCAGTAGCTGGGACTATAGGCGCTCACAACGCCTGGGTGATTTTTTTGGTAGAGATGGGGTTTTGCCATGTTGCCCAGGCTGGTCTCAAACTCCTGAGCTCTAGCAATCCACCTGCCTCGGACTCCCAAAAGTGCTGGGATTACAGACATGAGCCACAATGCCCGGCCTGATAAATATTTTTAAATTCACTAGAATAAGTATATTTAGCATTTCCAAAAAAAAATTCAGTAAAACAGCACGTACTTTGGGTTTTCGGGGTTTTTTTGAAATTTAGATTATCCCAAAGAGACATGATCATCTAAGGATTTAGAAGCAAAACTAGGTAACAAAAAACATCACAAGCTAATTTCTTAAAATCTATAAACTACCTAATTGTTCCATTTCTTCTGATATGAGTTCACTTGTACAACTTGCCAGTGTCTCCATGTCTTCATCCTGTACTCTGACTTTTCGTTCACCCTGATGTCTCCAAACACAAGACTCATCTACCTAAAGAAACAGTTATTTTTCAGTGATGGAGCTTCAGACAAGACTAATGAAAATCAGGAAAAAAACAAATAAATAACCAAGAAGCTGAAGAGTACCTTAAAAAGGAAGCTAAACCCCATCATTAGGTATGAGGGAGGAAGAAAATTCTTTTTTCCTACAAAAGATAACATACATTAATGCTTTAAAAATCAGTTTTCTCCATTTTTTGCTTGTAAAACAAAAAAAAATTAGTGTCAGATGACACTAATGGTCATATCCATTTTGTCTTTTACTATGTCAAGAATAACATTTCCCATTTATAGAACTGGGCAGTATGTATAGGAACAGTTATTAAGAAGTAAAAAATATACACACTTGCTCTGATATTCTGGGTCAGTCAGACCCTGAATATTCTATTTTCAGAAATAAGTTCAGGCTATACTTTCTTACCCTTATAACTAAACTATGTGAAAGTGCACTGCCCTCAATAAAAATATACATGAAGAAGATATGACAAACACTAAACTTGTCACACCAAGGCAAAAATTTCTTTACTTCATAGCAGACTTCATATAGGAAATCCGAGTAATTTGTTTTTGTTCTAAGAGTATTTGTAAACTGTCTCAAACCTGTCTCCATAATCCATTGACAAGTCTAGTGATATTTTTCCTGTCAAGACATTACCTCTTATCATGAAGCTTCCTGTTGTCAAATATTCTCCAGTTGGTGCTGTTTTAGATACCTGAAGAACACAATAATACATTATATTCTTATTTAAAAAAATACTCTAGTTTTCTTTTTCCACTTGAGGAGAAAGTAAAGTCAGAGTCAAGTAAGCCACACTGTCTTCTGAAAAGTTTATAATTTCGTACAAATTCTCAATACTAAAGGGAAAGATACCCCTTTAATGACAGATAAGCCTTTGGAAGTAACAAAGAAAAAAACAAAGAATCCACTACATCAATAATTTTCTTTCTTTTTTTTTTTTTTTTTGAGATGAAGTCTCACTCTGTTGCCCAAGCTGAAGTGCAGTGGCACAATCTCGGCTCACTGCAACCTCCACCTCCTTGGTTGAAGCGATTCTCCTGCCTCAGCCTCCTGAGTAGCTGGGACTACAGGCACGCACCACCATGCCCAGCTGATTTTTGTATTTTTAGTAAGGACGGGGTTTCACTATGTTGGCCAGGCTGGTCTTGAACTCCTAACCTCATGATCCGCCTGCCTCAGCCTCCCAAAGTGCTGGGATTACAAGTGTGAGCCACCACGCCCGGCAATAATTTTCAAATGCCATGGACGACAGACAGAACTGGTCCACTCATCTCTTCCAGCATGAGATGTAATGAGAAAACTAAGGATAGGCTAATGAGCTTATCATAAAGCTATGTTTACTAAAATAAAGCTCTATTTATTAAATAAAATCCTTGTCTAAGATACTGTTTTTGATAATAAAGTTTTGCCTTTTTTTTTTTTTTTTGAGACAGAGTCTCACACTGTCACCCAGGCTGGAGTGCAGTGGCCTGATCTTGGCTCACTGCAATCTCCACCTCCCAGGTTCCAGAGATTCTCCTGCCTCAGCCTCCCAAGTACCTGGGATTACAGGTGCGCACCACCACGCCCGGCTAATTTTTGTATTTTTTAGTAGAGACGGGGTTTCACCATATTGGCCAGGCTGGCCTTAAACTCCTGACTTCATGATCTGCCCACCTTGGCCTTCCAAAGTGCTGGGATTACAGGCATGAGGCAAAAGTTACCTTTGTCTATATGAAATAGCAGATTTTTAAAAATATATCCTATTTTGGCAAAACAGAAAGTGAGTAAACTTATCCCATAATTTAAAAAAATTTTGGGGCCAGGTACGGTGGCTCACACCTGTAATCCCAGCACTCTGGGAGGCCGAGGCAGGTGGATCGTGAGGTCAGGAGTTCAAGACCAGCCTGGCTAAGATGGTGAAACCCTGTCTCTACTAAAATTAGCCAGGCGTGGTGGTGGGTGCCTATAATCCCAGCTACTTGGGAGGCTGAAGCAGAGAATTGCTTGAACCCAGGAGGCAGAGGTTGCAGTGAGCCGAGATCGCGCCATTGCATTCTAGCCTGGGTGACAGAGCAACATTCTATCTCATAAAAAAAAAAAATGTATACATCTGTGAAACCCCCAAATCTTGAGAGTATCTTTATTAGTCATAGTTATTAAAATAGCAAGGGGCCAAGTGTGCTAGCTCATGCCTGTAATCCCAGCATTTTGGGAGGCGGAAGCAGGAGGATCACTTGAGGCCAGGAGTTTGAGACCGGCCTGGCCAACATGGCAAAACCCCATCTCTACAAAAATAGAAAAAGTAGCCAGGTATGGTGGGACACTCCTGTAGTCCCAGCTACTCAGGAGGCAGAGGCAGGAGAATCGCTTGAACCCAGGAGGCGGAGGCTGCAGTGAGCTAAGATTGCACCACTACACTCCAGCCTGGACAACAGAGCAAGACTCCATCTCAAAACGAACAAACAAACACAAAAAACCAGCAAGGGATTAAAAACACTAAATTTCATTCTAAAAAATTTCTTAATGAAAGAATTAAAACCACTTTTATAACAGCACTGAGGTAGCAATTTATAATCCCCCTATATGACAATATCACAGCACAGCATATAATATAAAAAGATATAAAAATGAAACTAAATCTAAGGGAGTATAATGAAACTGAATTCTTTTTATCCTACTGTACAGCTTTAGGAACTTATAAAAGTAAATCATCATCAATTATAATTCTCAAAAGTATGATAAGAAATCAATAGCAATGTGAGGTCAAATATAGAATGAAGTATCACCAAACTCAACAGCACTGGCCAGGCACCATGGCTCACGCCTGTAATCTCAGCATTTTGGGAGGCTGAGGCAAGAGGACCACTTAAGGTCAGGAATTTGAGACCAGCTTGGCCAACATGGTGAAACCTCATCTCTATAAAGAAAAAAAAAATGCAAAAAAACCCCAACAACATCATTAACCACAAAGAAGGGCAATTAATAAAAACAAGTGAATTTAAAAAACAAACAAACAGGATATGCCTACTTTTCTGGAAGGGCCCAAGAGAATTCAGAATATTCCAACAAAGATGAACAGAAGAAAGGCCTTTTAGGTCAGTATGCCAATAATAATCAATAATAACTGGAACACTCTTTATCCTGTATAATTGTGTGGATCACTCTCTCTTCATTTACCTCTCCGCTCAAATCCTACCTTCCTAGAAAGGTTCCCCCAATACTTCATCCAAAACGGTATCCCCTATCACTCTCTATCCCCTTCCATGCTTTTAAAAACACTATTTTATGGCACTTATTACCTGACATTATGTACATATTTTCCTCTACCAAAAAGAGTTAGCTCTATTGAGCCTTGTCTGCTTTATTTACTTCTATACTCTCAAAATTTGGCACACAGTAGCTCTTAGTAAATTAAGAAAAAGGACAAGAGCCCTTATTACCTGATGATGGTACACCCACCAAGCACTAGTGATAACTCGTGCATCCCAAGCAGCACTGTAGCAAAGTGCCATTGTGCCAGCTTCAGTCAAGGTCCGTGGGGGGATGGGTTCTCCTGGAATAACAATGCATAATGTTTCAATACCAAAGTATGGACTTTCTCCAGAGCAAGATATGAAAATCACATGCCGCATGACAGGGTCAATGATATATATATATATATATATTTTTTTTTTTTTTTTGAGATGGAGTTTCGCTCTGTTGTTCTGGCTGGAGTGCAATGGCGCAATCTCAGCTCACTGCAACCTCCGCCTCCCGGGTTCAAGCAATTCTCTGCCTCAGCCTCCCGAGTAGCTGCAATTACCAGCGCCCGCCACCATGCCCGGCTAAATTTTTGTATCTTTAGTAGAGATGGGGTTTCACCATCTTGGTCAGGCTGGTCTTGAACTCCTGACCTCGTGATCCACCCACCTTGGCCTCCCAGAGTGGTGGAACTACAGGCATGAGCCACCGAACCCGGCCGGTCAATCATATATCTTAAATACTAATACATTTTTACTTCACTATTATAAAAAGTTATTATTTTAATTAAAAATGTATTTTTAATATTCCTATTTACAGAGCAAGCTTTTAAATGACCTACGTAAATAAAACATGTCAGAGAAGAAATATCCTCTCACATCAATAATTCTAACTTCACTCCAGAAAAGATAATTTAGAGAAATCCATTTAAAGTTTGAAGACTTCCAAAATTAAAATAGATTGGCTGAATCATGAACATGAAGAGCATATATGAATAACATGTCCCTTATGGTTAGATTTCAAATATTTTAAAATTGGGGTATAATTCACATGCCATAAAATTCACCCCTTTAAAGTATACAATTCAATGGCTTTTTGTATATTCATAATGCTGTGTGACCATGACCATCAATACTATTTAATTCCAGAATATTTTCATCATCCCAGAAAAGAAACCCTATATTCATTAGCAGCCACTCCCCATTTTCTCCTCTGTACCCAGCCCCTGGCAATTACTAATCTATTTTCTGTCTCTACGGTTTTGCCTATTTTGGATGTTTCATACAAATGTAATCATACACAGCATTTTAGGTTTGGCTTCTTTCACTTAGCTTAATGTTTTTCAAGGTTCATCCATGTTAAAAGCACATATAAGTACTTCTGTTCTTTGCAAGTCTGAATAATATTCCATTATATGGATATATCACATTTTGTTTATTCATTAATTGAATGACATATGGATTGTTTCCATTTCTTGGCTATTATAAATAATGCTGCTATCAATATCTGCAAACAAGTTTTGTGTAGACACATACCTTTGCTCATCTTGGGTATATACCTAAGAGAGGAATTGCTGGGTCAATTATGTTTAACATTTTTTGGAACTGCCAAACCACTTCCCACAGCAGCTGTATCATTGTCCATTCCTACCAGCAGTATTCTATTTTCTCCACCATCATCACCAACACGTGTTATTGTTTTCTCCAGCATCATCACCAGCACATGTTAGTGGGTATAAAGTGGTATCTTGTGATTTTTTTTTTTTTTTTTTTTGAGACAGAGTCTCTCTCTTTTCACCCCGGCTGGAGTGCAGTGGCGTGATCTCGGCTCACTGCAACCTCCACCACCTGGGAAGTGATTCTCCTGCCTCAGCCTCCTGAGTAGCTGGGATTACAGGCATGTACCACTACGCCCGGCTAATTTTTATATATATATATATATTTTTACTAGGGATGGGGTTTCACTATACTGGCCAGGCTGGTCTCAAACTCCTGACCTCAAGTGATCTACCTGCCTCTGCCTCCCAAAGTGCTGGGATTACATGCATGAGCCACAGCGCCTGACTGGTATCTTGTGATTTTGATTTAAATTTTCCTAATAACTGATGATACTGAGAATCGTTTCATGTGATTCTTGGCCATTCACGTATCTTTGCAGAAATATCCATTCAAATCTCTTGCTCATTTTTCAGCTGGGTTACTTCCCTTTCTATTGTTGAAACTTAGGAATTCTTTGGACACTAGACTCATCAGATATATGATTTGCAAATATTTTCTCTTATTCTGTGGGTTGTCTTTTTACTTTCTTGATAATGTTCTTTGGATTAAGGTTTTATTTATTTATTTTATTTTTTGAGACAGAATTTCACTCATTGCTCAGGCTGGAGTGCAATGATGCCATCTCAGCTCACTGCAACCTTCGCCTCCAGGGTCCAAGCGATTCTCCTGACTCAGCCTCCCAAGTAGCTTGGATTACAGGCGCCCGCCATCATACCAGGCTAATTTTTCATATTTTTTAGTTGATACAGGGTTTCACCATGTTGGCCAGGCTGGTCTCGAACTCTTGACCTCAGGTGATCCACCTGCCTCAGCCTCCCAAAGTGTTGGGATTACAGGCATGAGCCACCGTGCCGGGCTGAATTAAGGTTTTTAATTTTATGTCTAACTTACCTGTTTTTTGTTTGATTACTTATGATTTTGGTATCATATCTAAGAAATTACTGCATGATACAAGATCATGAAAATTTATTTATTGTTTTCTTCTAGCAGCTTTATACTTCTGGCTTTTAAGTTTAGGTCTTGGATGCATTTTAAGTTAATTTTTATAAATGGTGTGATTAAGAGGTCTAACCTCAATCTTTTGCATGTGGATATCTAGTAGTGCCATACTACCGTTAAAAAGTTAAGCCACTGACTGGCAGAAAATACTTGCAAAAGACATAGCAGATAAAAGACTGTTATCTAAAATATAAAAAAACTCTTAGAACTCAACAGTAAAAACACAAACAGCCCAATTAACAAATGGGCCAAAGACTTTTAACAGATACTGCATCAAAGATATACATATGAATATCTAATAAGCATATGAAAAGATGCTCTGCATCATATGTCACCAAGGAAATGCAAATTACAACAACACTGAAATACACTATGCATTAATGATAATGGCCAAAATCCAAAACACTGACAACACTAAATTCTGGTGGCAGTGGAACAACAGGAACTCCCATTGCTGGTGGTGATGTAAAAGGGTACAGCCACTTTAGAATAGACAGTCTGGTGGTTTCTTACAAAACTAAAAATACTCTTACCATGTGATTCAACAATATTGATGTTTGGTATTTACCAAAATGAACTGAAAACTTATATCTGTACAAAAACCTGCACAGATGTTTATAGTAGCTTTATTCATATTGCCAAAACATGGAAGCAACCAAATTCAGTAGATTAATGGATAAACTGTGGTTCATCCAGACAACTGAATATTATTCAGGGATAAAAAGAAATGAGCTATCAAGCCATGAAGAGACATGGAGGAAAGGTAAAAGCATACTATTAAGTGAAGAAGCCAGCCTTTAAAGATCAGTGGTTGTCGGGGGTTGGGGGAAGGGAGGGATGAACAGGCAGGGCACAGAGGACTTTTTTAGCACAACCAAACTAAATCTGTATGATAATACAATGGCAGATACGTGTTTTATACATTTGTGCAAACTCAAAGACTATATACATCAAGAGTGAACCCTGGCTGGGCTTGGTGACTCATGCCTGTAATCCCAGCACTTTGGGAGGCTGAGGTGGGCAGAACACTTGTCAGGAGTTCGAGACCAGCCTGGCCAACATAGTAAAACCCTGTTTCTTCTAAAAATACAAAAACTAGCCGGGTGTGGTGGCACGTGCCTGTTAATTCCAGCTACTCTGGAGGCTGAGGCAGGAGAATCGCTTGAACCCGGGAGGCAGAGGTTGCAGTGAGCTGAGATTACGCAACTGCACTCCAGGCTGGGCAACAGAGCAAGACTCTGTCTCAAAAAAAGAGAGTGAACTCTAATACAAACTATGGACTCTGGGCCATAATGATGTGTCAATGTAGGTTCATTAGTTGTAACAAATGTACCGTTCTGGTGGGGGATATCGATAATAGGGGAGGCTACGCATGCATGCAGCACGGGGTATGTGGGAAATCACTACACATTCTGCTCAATTTTGTTGTGAACCTAAAACTGGTCGAAAAAAATGTCTATTTAAAAAAAGAGGCCGGGTGCAGTGGCTCGTGCCTGTAATCCCAGCACTTTGGGAGGCTGAGGCGGGCGGATCACAAGGTCAAGAGATCAAGACCATCCTGGCTAACACGGTGAAAACTCGTCTCTACTAAAAATACAAAAAATTAGCCGGGCGTGGTGGAGGGCGCCTGTAGTCCCAGCTACTCGGGAGGCTGAGGCAGGAGAATGGTGAGGCAGGAGAATGCCCAGGAGGCAGAGCTTGCATGAGCCGAGATCGCACCACTGCACTCCAGCCTAGGTGACAGTGCAAGACTCCATCTCAAAAAACCAAAAACAAAAAAGAAAAAAAAAAAGAAAAAAGAAAAAAAGAAAGAGGAAATTCTATCCCCATTGGTCTTGGCACCCCTGCTGAAAATTAACTGACCATAAACTACAGGTTTATTTCTGGAATCTCGATTCTATCCCTTGATCTATTTGTCCATCCTCATGCCAGTACCAGTGTCCTGATTACTGTTACTCTGTAGAAAGCTTTAAAATCAGGAAACATGAGTCCTTCAAAATTTGCTCTTCATTTTCAATACTGCTTTCGCTAATCTGAGTCTCCTTGCATTACCACATGAATTTTAGAATCAGCTTCTCCATCTCTGAAAAAATAAAATAAAATAAAATGCAGGGCCAGGGGCAGTGGCTCATGTCTGTAATCCCAGTACTTTAGGAGGTCAAAGTGGATGGACTGCTCGAGCTCAGGAGCTCGACACTAGTCTGGACAACATGGCAAAACCTCGTCTCTACAAAAAACACAAAAATAAGTTGGGCACAGTGGCAAATGTCTATGGTCCCAACTACTCAGGAGGTTGAGATGGGAGGATCGCTTCAGCCTGAAAGTTCAAGGCTGCAGTGAGCCAATCGCACCACTTTATTACAGCCTGGGTGACAGGAGACCCTGTTTCAAAACAAAACAAAAAAAGCAGCTGCAATTTTGAGAGGGATTACATTGAATTCCTAGATTACTGGGGAGTACTGCTATCAGAACAATATTAAGACTTCCAATACATACACATGGGATATCCAATTTAGGTCTTTAATTCCTTAAAATAATTTTATAGTTTGTTATCTATAAGCGTTGTAAGTGTTTTGGTAAATTGATTCCTAAGTATTTTATTCTTTTTAATGCTAATTATAAATTGAATTGTTTTATTAATTTCCTTTTCAGATTGTTCACTGGTAGTGTACAGAAATACAACTGATTTTTGTTTACTGATCTCATATCCTGGACATTGCTGAACTTGTTTATTAGCTCTGATAATTACTGGTAGATTCTTTAGGTTTTTTAAATGTGTGAGACCATATCAACTGTAAACATAGGTAGCTTTACTTTTGCCTAATTTGGATTTTTTTTCTTTTTATTGCCTAATGACCTATATAGAACCACCAGTATAATGTTAAATAGAAATGGCAAGAACAGACATATTTGTCTTATTACTGATGGGAGGAGGAAGGTACCCAATCTTTCAGCATTAAGTATGATTGTTAGCTGTCGGTTTTTCATAAATGCTTGTTTACCAAGTTGAGGAATATCCCTTCTATTCCTAGTTTGCTGAGTGTTTTTATCACGAATGTTGAATTTTGTCAAATGGTTTTTCTTCATAAGTTGAGATAATCCATGTGTGTTTTTTGTCCTTTATTAGTAGATTATATTACATTAATTTCCATATACTGAAACAAGCTTTCATTCCTGAGATAAATTACACTTTGTCATCGTATATAGTCATTTTAATATGCTGCTAGATTCAGTTTGCTAATATTTTGTCAAAGATTTTTGTCTATATTTATAACCGGTATTGGTCTGTAGTTTTCTTGTGTTATCTTTGGTTTTGTAATACTGGCCTTGTAGAATGAGTTAGGAAGTGTTCCCATTGATCCTATTTTTTGGAAGAGTTTGTGAAGAACTGGCATTCAACCTTCTTTATAATTCACCAGTGAAGCCATCTGGCCTAGGGTTTTCTTTGATGAGTATTTTTTTAATGTTTTTCTTTATTATTAATCCAATCTCTGTACTTACAGGTTTATTTCAATTCTCTATTTCTTCTTGAGTCAGTTTTAGTATTTATATCTTTCTAGGAATTTGTCCATTTCATCCAGGTTACATAATCTGTTGGTATATAATTGTTCATGGTATTCCCTTATAATCCTTTCAATATCTGTAAAGTCAGTAGTAATGTTCCCTATTTCATTCCTGATTTTAGGGATTTGAGTCCTCTATTTTCTTGGTCAGTCTAGCCAAGGGTTTATCAATTTTGTTTATCTTTTCAAAGAACCAACTTGGGTTTTGTTCATTTTCTCTATTTTTTTTCCTATTCTCTGTTTTGTTCATTTCTACTCTAATATTTACTATTTTCTTCCTTCTCCTTGCTTTGGGTTATTTTTCTAGTTCTTAAGGTGCAAAGTTAGGTTACTGATTTGAGATCTTTCTTCTTTTTAAATATAGGCATTTACAGCTATAAATTACCCCCTAAGGGCTGCTCTTTTTGCATCTCATAAGTTTTGACACACTGTATTTTCATTTCATTCATCTCAAAGTGTTTTGTGGCATCTTTTGTGATTTCCTCTTTGTTCCATTGCTTATTTATAACTGTGGTATTTAATTTCCACATACTTACGAATTTAAAACATTTTCTCTACTCCTGGTTTCTAATTTCACCCCATTATAGTCAGAAAACTTACTTTGTCTAATTTCAACAGTTTTAAATGTATTGAGGCTTTTTTTTTTTTGAGATGGAGTCTCACCCTGTCGCCCAGGCTGGAGTGCAATGGCACCGTCTCAGCTCCTGGGTTCAAGCGATTCTCCTGCCTCAGCCTCCCGAGTAGCTGGGACTACAGGCGTGTGCCACCACGCCCAGCTAATTTTTTGTATTTTTAGTAGAGACAGGGTTTCACCATGTTAGCCAGGTTGGTCTCGACCTCCTGACCTCACAATCTGCTTGCCTCAGCCTCCCAAAGTGCTGGGATTACAGATGTGAGTCACCGCATCCAGCCGAGGCTTGTTTTATAGACTATCCTATGGTCTACCCCAGAGAATATTTCATGTGCACTTAAGAATACAGGGTGAGCACCCCAAATCTGAAAATCTAAAATGCTCCAAAATCTAAAACTTTCTGAGTGCAGCATGATGACTCAAAGAAAATGCCCACTGGAGTTTGCTAGAAACGTTTTGCAGCATTTTGAATCTGTGATTTTTGGATTTGGGATGCTCAACTGGTAAGTATAATGCAAATACTTCAAAATATAAAAACACTCTGGTCCCAAGCATTTCAGATAGGATACTCAACCTGTATGATGCTGCTATTAAGTAGAGTATTCTAGAGATGTCTGTTAGATTTAGCTTACAGTGTTGTTCAAGTCTTCCATTTCCTTGCTGATTCTGTGTCTAGTTATTCTATCTATGACTGAAAGTTGGGTATTAAAGTCCTCAACTATTATTGTAGAACTATCTCTCTCTCCCTTCGATTCTGTCAGGTTTGCTTTATGCATTCTAGGGCTCTGTTATTAGCGGCACATATGTTTATAATTGTTACATCTTCTTGATAAGACTGATCCTTTTATCATTACATCTTTTTTTATTATGTGTGTGTGTGTGTGTGTGTGTGTTTTAGAGACAAAGTCTCACTCTGTCACCCAAGCTGATCCTCCCACCTCAGCTTTCTGTAGCTGGGACTACAGGTGCATGCCACTGCACCCAGCTTTTTAAAAAAATTTTTCTAGAGATGAGGTTTCACTTTCTTGCCCAGTCTGGTCTCAAACTCCTGGCCTCAAATAATCCTCACACTTCAGCCTCCCAAAGTGCTGGGATTACAGGCATGAGCCACCACATCTGGCCCTCTATTAAATTTTTGTCTTACAGTCACACTAAAAATATTTTAAAGAAAGGAACAGGAATTCTGAATAGAAAGAAATATATTACCTGTTGGATTCTTAATTACACAGCTAGTAGCTCCATGAAGATCGGCATGTACATAAATGTCTCCTTAAATACAGACAAATAAAAAATGACACTTTAAGTCCTAATTATTCTTTTTTCCTTTTTTTTTTTCAGATGGAGTCTCGCTCTGTCACCCAGGCTGGAGTGCAGTGGCACGATTTCAGCTCACTGCAACTTCTGCCCCCGAAGTTCAGGCAATTCTCCCACCTCAGCCTCCCAAGTAGCTGGGATTACAGGCGTGCACCACCACGTCCAGCTAATGTTTTTGGTATTTTTAGTGGAGACAGGGTTTCACCATGTTGGCCAGGCTGTTCTTGAACTCCTGACCTCAGGTGATCCACCTGCCTCAGCCTCCCAAAGTGGCTGAGATTACAGGCGTGAGCCACCACGCCCGGCCAAGTCCTACTTCTAGGTGTGAAAAATGATTGCAAACTTTAACACCACTACAGTAAGCTTTTAAAAATTTGACCTACAATAACTTTGAAGACTGAAAGTTATTCTGTTAATGTAATAGAGTACTGAAAGTCCAACACTGCAGATTAGCTCAGCAATACCATTTTAGGAATATTCACTTAAGAACTAAAAGCATCAAAACACATATGCAACAAACCATGAAGCATCATGCATCAAATCTTTCTACTAGTTAAATGTATCAAACAAAAGAGTATAACAAGAAAATCAGTCCCTAATATTGAGATAACTGATCCAAACATTCAAGAGAAAATTTTTCCGAATTTTAATCTTACCTACCTGGTGTCAAGTATCTTTTCACAATTATTTCATTCTGTTGCTGATCTCGTCCACCTATAATTAGATAGTTCTCTGAGCTAATGAACCATAGAAATTTCTCAAACCTATCAAAATGAAAGAAAAAAAGTTAACTTTTCTTTATAGCTGCCTGAATTCATACCCTTTTTGCAAACAAAACAAAACAGGAAGCTATCCTGCCTGTGTAGTTTAAGACAAGTTGATGGTTTAATTTTTTTAAGGCATCAAGCTGAATTTTACTAAAAACCTATAATACAAATTGCCCTAGGATATTCTTTAGACAGTCTTAGAAAAAAGAAATTAAATTCTATGTTTAAAAAAGTTATCTCCTTACTCCATATAGCCTTCTTAAACTCAACTTCTAACAATAAATTTCATAAAGCAAAAGTATAAAATGTCATATGGTCCTTAGGTTTAGCTTTCTTTTAGTGAGGCACTGAATAGGCTTTAGACCACTAATAAGAAAGAAATGTTGTTTTCCCACTCTGCTCTCAATAAATGAACGTAATTAATCTTTATATATGATATTCTTTACATTTTTTTAAATACAAAAGACCAAAAATTGTCTTTAGGAGGATAAAATTACAACTTTTCTCAAAAGACAAAATAACTTGGGTTTTCATGATTAATACCTGCAAGATAAAAAGTATAGAGTATATTATCTGTATGACATTTAGAAAATGACATGCAAGATAGATGAACATAAATACTTGCTACATTATATATGACTACAGAGATTATCTTCTGTATGATTTAATCCACACTTTTTAAAACTTTTGGTTAAAAATGGTAGACTAAGCACAGATACTTAACTTAAACTCCCTAATATAATAGTGAAAGGACTTTACTATTTTCTAATCTGATTTTTTGATTGGGTAACACATACTCATGGTTGAATAAAATTTTTTACTTATATAAAAAAGGTCAGCTGGACACGGTGCCTCACGCCTGTAATCCCAGCACTTCGAGAGGCCGAGGTGGGCGGATCACGAGCTCAGGAGATCGAGACCATCCCGGTTAACATGGTGAAACCCCGTCTCTACTGAAAATATGAAAAATTAGCCGGGTGTGGTGACAGGTGCCTGTAGTATCACCTACTCGGGAGGCTAAGGCAAAAGAATGGGGTGAACCTGGGAGGCGGAGCTTGCAGTGAGCTGAGATGGCACCCCTGCACTCCAGCCTAGGCAACAGAGCGAGACTCTGTCTCAAAAAATAAATAAATAAAAAACAAAAAAATATAAAAAAGATAGTGAGAGATCCTGCATCCCTTCAGTTCCTGTCACTACACCAAAGAGGGAGCCATTGTGACTGGCTTCCTGAGTATCCGTCTCAAGATTCTTTATACATAGAAAAGCTAAAATATTTATCCCAATCTTCTCTTTTTTGTTGCGGGAAGTCAGGGACCCTGAACAGAGGGACCAGCTGGAGCTGTGGCAGAGGAATATAAATTGTGAAGATTTCATGGACATTTACCAGTTCCCAAACAATACTTTCACAATTTCTTACGCCTGTCTTACTTTAATCTCTTAATCCTGTTAATCTTTTGTCCTTTGCCTTGTGATCTTTGCTTTTGCCCTTTGCCTTGTGATCTTTGTTGGACCCTTATCAGGAGTTTCTGATTTTGCCCTTGTCCTGTTTCCTCAGAAGCATGTGATCTTTGTTCTCCTTTTTGCCCTTTGAAGCATGTGATCTTTGTGACCTACTCCCTGTTCTTGCACCTCCCTCCCCTTTTGAAATCCTTAATAAAACTTGCTGGCTTTAAGGCTCAGGTGGGCATCATGGTCCTACCAATACGTGATGTCACCCCCGGCAGTCCAGCTGTAAAATTCCTCTTTGTACTCTTTCTCTTTATTTCTCAGCTGGCTGACACTTAAGGAAAATAGAAAGAACCTATGTTGAAATACTGGAGGTGGGTTTCCCTGATACATTTTTAGACATAGCACAAACTGTTCTGCATATTGCTTTTTTCACCTAAAAGTACATTTTCTTCATTGCTGAATGGATGCACTACACTTACTTAACCATTCCCCTACTGATAGTAAAGAGGTTTGTAAAAAGACAAAGACATAGGGACAAAAAGAATGGGAGAGAAAAATCAAAGATGTATTTTGTAATCATCCTAGTAAGGGAATGTATAGCCAACAAGTCAATAAAAAGTAGTCAATCAAAAGAAGGCAATAATGAAGACAAAAGAGGACACAGAACAAATGGGACAAGCAAAAAGCAAACAGTAAGATGGGTGGATTTAAACCCAAATATATCAGAGATTACATTAAATATAAATGCATTAAATGCCCAGGTAAAAGGCAAAGACTGTCAGACTGGAAAACAATGACAATGATATATATGATGCTCCTTTAAAATATAAGGATGGAAAGGTTGAAATATAATGATGAAAAAAGATAGGCCAGGCGCGGTGGCTTATGCCTGTAATCCCAGCACTTTGGGAGGCCAACGCAGGCGTATCACTTGAGGTCCAGAGTTTGAGACCAGCCTGGCCAACATGATGAAACCTCATCTCTAATAAAAATAGAAAAATTAGCCAGGCATGGTGGTGGGCGCCTGTAATCCCAGCTACTCAGAGGGCTGAGGCAGAATTGCTTGAACCCAGGAGGCAGAAGTTGCAATGAGCTAAGATTGCACCACTGCACTTCAGCCTGGGTGACAGAGCAAGACTATGTCTCAAAAAACAAAAAACAAACAAATAAAAAAGATATACCATGTAAACACTAACCAAAAGAAAGCTCATCTAGTTACACCTGACAAACAAGGAAAAAATAGTTACAAGTTAGAAGGACATTTCATTAAAGTTGATAAAAGACTCAATTAGGAAGACGTAACAGTTATATAGTTTTATCACCTAATTACATTGTCTCATATATAAAAAGCAAAAACTGGCAGAAGTAAAAGGAGAAATGGACAAATTCGCAGAATATTATAAACTTTCTGCCAATATATTTTAAACTTTAGACAAAGTCTTTAAAAAAACACTGCTTACCAAAACTAGGAAATTTGAACAGTCCTTACATTTACTAAATAATTTGAATCTGCAATGACAAGCTTTCCCAAAGAAAACTCCAGGACTACTCAGCTTCACAGGTGAATTTCATCAGCTATTTAAGAACAACTGAAAAAGGAACACTTTCCAACTTGTTTTATGAGGCAATATGACCTTGATACCAATACCCAACAAGAACATTACAAGAAATGAAAACTATAGGATAATCCTATGCATCAACAGAGATGTCAAACAAAACAGAGAGGGAGAAGAGACAAATACAACCAAATTTTGAAAGCTGGAAAACAAATGGACAAGTGATGAGACTTTTTTTTTTTTTTTCCCGAGACAGAGTCTTGCACTGTCACCCAGACTGGAGTGCAGTGGCCCGATCTCGGCTCACTGCAAGCTCCGCCTTCTGGGTTCACGCCATTCTCCTGTCTCAGCCTCCTGAGTAGCTGGGACTACAGGCACCTGCCACCACGCCCGGCTAATTTTTTTTGTATTTTTAGTAGAGACGGGGTTTCACTGTGTTAGCCAGGATGGTCTCGATCTCTTGACCTCGTGATCCGCCCGCCTCGGCCTCCCAAAGTGCTGGGATTACAGGCGTGAGCCACTGCGCCCGGCTGTGATCAGACTTAAGAAGCTGAATCCTAAGCTGATGGTGAAAAAAACAACAACTAAATTTGCAATGTAAAACTCATAAAAGGCTAAACAAATGGCAGCACAAACACTTATTTCCTTAAGAGTTTAAGATGGGAATGAAAACAGGAGGACTGGCTGAGAGTCTGTTCAAGAAGCAGTTAGTTCCATATATGTTCTTTCCAGCTAATTCCTGTTCCATTTCCTAACAGAAGGCCAGAGGTTAATTTCTCTAGAAAGGGTATAAAGAAGATCTCTGGACAAGGGTAAATGTGGCACAGCTATATAATCAGGAGTAATATATGTAAAATACAGCAAATAAGTAAATGAATTACTGGATCCTAAGACTCTCAGCCTATTATTTCCACTGGGCTCCCCAAATGCTGCAGCAGCCAGGTCTTCACCTTACAAGCAGGAGAAAAAAAGAATCTTTTCTGGGAAATGAGACTAGCTCAAGGGGAAAAGGGCTAAAGACAATGAGGATTCTACACAAAATGGCCAACACAGATCATTTCACAAGCCCAACCACCCAGGGAACTTCCAAACAGCATTTTAATACCCTACCATAAAATGTAAAACGTTGAACAGACAATCAAGGAGCACCAGACACTAATATGAAAGATGGAGACAAAAGCAACATTTTTAAAAAAGTGCCTGTAGTCCCAGCTACTCAGCAGCCTGTGCCACAGAGCGAAACTCTGTCTCCAAAAGAAAAAAAGAAAAGGAGGGTGCCGTAGGGCTGATGTAGGTATGTCAAAAACTAACAAGTTACAGTAACATGAGTAACTCTAGACATCCAATATATGGCATGAGGAATACAGTTAACAATACTGTATTACATACTGGAAATTTGCTAAGAGTATATTTTTAAGTGCTCTTACCAGACACACAAAAAACAGAGTAACTACGTGAGATGATGGATATGTTAATGTGCTTGACTGTTTCATTTCATTATGCATATGTATATAATAAAAACATATTATAGACCATATATATATATATATATATATATATATGTTTATTTTTTTGAGATGGAGTCTCGCTCTGTTGCCCAGGCTGGAGGGCAGTGGCACAGTCTTGGCTCACTGCAACGTCTGCCTCCCAGGCTCAAGTGATCCTCCCACCTCAGCCTTTCAAGTAGCTGGGACTACAGGTGTGCACAACCACACCTAGCTAATTTTTGTATTTTTGTAGAGACGGGGTTTCGCCATGTTGCCCAGGCTGGTCTCGAACTCCTCACCTCAGGTTATCTGCCCACCTATGGTCTCCCAAAGTGCTGGGATTACAGGCATGAGCCACCGCACCTAGCCTATCCCTGTCTTTATAGAAACATCTTGAAAAGGAGAGAGTTCTGAATGTTGATGTCCCTGAGGTAGAGCAATTGCATGTACCCAAAATCTGTGTGTTTTCATTTGTGAGCATCTGGTCCAGTGCCCTCCCTTCACTTGCTCTGAGGATGTAGGATGTTGTGATACCCATTAGCTAATTACCTTTGGGAAATGATTTCAGAGGATTAGAATGCCACTTCAGCCACCCATTTTTTGTTTGTTTGTTTTTTGTTTTTTCTGAGACAGAGTCTCACTCTGTTGCCCAGACTGGAGTGCAGTGGCGCCATCTTGGCTCACTGCAACCTCCGCCTCCCAGGTTCAAGCGATTCTTCTGCCTCAGTCACCCGAGTAGCTTGGTCTACAGGCACAAGCCACCACACCTGGCTAATTTTTGTATTTTTAGTAGAAACGGGGGTTCGCCTTATTGTCCAGGCTGGTCTCAAACTCCTGATCTTGTCATCTGCCCGCCTCGGCCTCCCAAAGTGCTGGGATAACAGGCATGAGCCACTGTGGCTGGCCCCCATTTCCTTTTGTGTGACAGCAGGCAAGTGTCTGTGTGTTTGTTGAAATGACACATTTGATCCTTTTTATGGCTCAAAGAAAAGTTAATGAATACCTTTTGAGTTTGGTGCCATGACAGAGTCATTCCTCAAACCTGTCAGCACTTATGCGTTGTCCTCTGGTCACTGCATGACTTCGCCTAAGTTCCTTACCCTCTCCGTTTCAGATTCTGAAAGTATTGTATCAAGAGCTAATAATCAGCTGGGCGCGCATGCCTATAATCCCGGCACTTTGGAAGGCCGAGGAGGGTGGATCACTTGAGGTCAGGAGTTCGAGACTAGCCTGGCCAATATGGTGAAATCCATCTCTACAAAAAGTACAAAATCCCCTCTCCCCTCTCCCCTCCCCTTTCCACGGTCTCCCTCTCATGCCGAGCCAAAGCTGGACTGTGCTGCTGCCATCTCGGCTCACTGCAACCTCCCTGCCTGATTCTCCTGCCTCAGCCTGCCGAGTGCCTGCGATTGCAGGCGCGCGCCGCCACGCCTGACTGGTTTTCGTATTTTTTTGGTGGAGACGGGGTTTTGCTGTGTTGGCCGGGCTGGTCTCCAGCTCCTAACCGCGAGTGATCTGCCAGCCTCGGCATCCCGAGGTGCCGGGATTGCAGACGGAGTCTTGTTAACTCAGTGCTCAATGGTGCCCAGGCTGGAGTGCAGTGGCGTGATCTCGGCTCGCTACAACCTCCACCTCCCAGCTGCCTGCCTTGGCCCCCCAAAGTGCGGAGATTGCAGCCTCTGCCCGGCCGCCACCCCGTCTGGGAAGTGAGGAGCGTCTCTGCCTGGCCGCCCATCGTCTGGGATGTGAGGAGCCCCTCTGCCTGGCTGCCCAGTCTGGAAAGTGAGGAGCGTCTCTGCCCGGCTGCCATCCCACCTGGGAAGTGAAGAGCGCCTCTTCCCGGCCGCCATCCCATCTAGGAAGTGAGGAGCGTCTCTGCCCGGCCACCCATCGTCTGAGATGTGGGGAGCGCCTCTGCCCCGCCGCCCCGTCTGGGATGTGAGGAGCACCTCGGCCCGGCCGCGACCCCGTCTGGGAGGTGAGGAGCGTCTCTGCCTGGCCGCCCCGTCTGAGAAGTGAGGAGCCCCTCCGCCCGGCTGCCACCCCATCTGGGAAGTGAGGAGCGTCTCCGCCCGGCAGCCACCCCGCCCGGGAGGGAGGTGGGGGGTCAGCCCCCGCCAGGCCAGCCGCCCCGTCCGGGAGGGAGGTGGGGGGTCAGCCCCCCGCCCGGCCAGCCGCCCCGTCCGGGAGGGAGGTGGGGGGGTCAGCCCCCCGCCCGGCCAGCCGCCCCATCCGGGAGGGAGGTGGGGGGGGTCAGCCCCCCGCCCAGTCAGCTGCCCCGTCCGCGAGGTGAGGGGTGCCTCTGCCCGGCCACCCCTACTGGGAAGTGAGGAGCCCCTCTGCCCGGCCAGCCGCCCCGTCCGGGAGGGAGGTGGGGGGCTCAGCCCCCCGCCCGGCCAGCCGCCCCGTCTGGGAGGGAGGTGGGGGGGGTCAGCCCCCGGCCCGGCCAGCTGCCCTGTCTGGGAGGGAGGTGGGGGGGGTCAGGGTTAAATGGATTAAGGGCGGTGCAAGATGTGCTTTGTTAAACAGATGCTTGAAGGCAGCATGCTCATTGAGAGTCATCACCACTCCCCAATCTCAAGTACCCAGGGACACAAACACTCTGCCTAGGAAAACCAGAGACCTTTGTTCACTTGTTTGCCTGCTGACCTTCCCTCCGCTGTTGTCCTATGACCCTGCCAAATCCCCCTCTGCGAGAAACACCCAAGAATGATCAATAAAAAAATAAATAAATAAATAAAAATAAAAGAATGATGCACATTTTAATAAAAAAAAAAAAAGAGAAAAAAAAAAAAAAGTACAAAAGTTAGCCGGGCATGGTGGCGCACACCTGTAGTCCCAGCTACTTGGGAGGCTGAGGCAGGAGAATCCCTTGAGCCTGGGAGGTGAAGGTTGCAGTGAGCCAAGATCGCACCACTGCACTCCAACATGGGCAACAGAGCTAGGACTCTGTCTCAAAGAAAAAAAAAGTAATAATGGCAGGGCCAGGCATGGTGGCTTTTATCTGTAATCCCAGCACTTTGGGAGGCTGAAGTGGGAGGATCACTTGAGCCCAGGAGTTCGAGATCAGCCTGGCCAACACTGAAAGATCCCGTCTCTACTTAAAAAAAAAAAAAAAAAAAAAAAAGAGGTAATGGTGGCCCTTTCCTCTCATTTATGCACTGCAGGGATGAAAAGGATGACAATGTCTGTGTGTGTGATAGATTGTGGAAAGCCTACCGCCATGTTAAGTGAAGAAAGGGAGTATGTCTGCTGAACAGATTAACTTCTGGTCTCCTATCAGTATGTGTGGTGTGGTAGGGGGACTGCATGACCTTAACTTTTTGTTCTTGAGAGGCCTAGCATTATCAGAGTCCCCTTAGAGAATTTTTTTTTTTTTTTTGGAGAAAGAGTCTTGCTCTGTCACCCAGGCTGGAGTGCAGTGGCACAATCTCGGCTTACTGAAACCTCTGCCTCCCAAGTTCAAGTGATTCTTGTGTCTCAGCCTCCCTAGTAGCTGGGATTACAGGCACCTGCCACCACACTCAGCTAATTTTTTTTCTATTTTTAGTAGAGATGGGTTTTCACCATGTTGGCCAGGTTGGTCTCGAACTCCTAACCCCCAGTGATCCACCTGTCTTGGTCTCCCAAAGTGCTAGGATTACATGAGTGAACACCACCGTGCCCAGCCTAAATATATATAATTTTAAAAAATTTAAAAAGAAACAACTTGGAGAAGACAGAGACTTGCAAAAAAAGAATACTAAAAAAATTTAATACATCAAAACTATTCTCAGAGAGCTAAAAGAAACTAAAGCAGAAACTTATTTATTTTTTTAAAAAGGGTATATTCCAAGAACCAAAAAAAAAAGTCCTCTCTTTTTTTGCCAGGAACATTATGTTGAAAAGAGAGTTCTTAAAATTAAAAACATGATAGGAAGTAATAAAATATTCAGTGGAAAGATTTGGTGGAAGATAAAGCTGAGGAAACTCCCAGGATGTAGAGCAAAACGATAGACTTGAAAATAGAAAATACAACAAAATTGGAGGACTGGTCTAGGGGGTTCCATATCTTAAAAACAAGATTTCCAGAAGGAAAAGAAAAAAGAAAGCAGAGGTCAGGCAGTTTTTCAAGAACTATTTCCAGAAAATGTCTCAGAACTGAAAGTTTCTGAATTAAAACAGCCCACAAAGTATCCAACATAATGGATTAAAACATCACCACCAACCCCAATTGTAAAATTTTGAAAAATCTGGAGAAAAAATTGGGAGGGGAGAAATATCTACAAGCTTGTAGAAAGGCAAAAACAAGTTTCATGTAAAATATCAACTATCAGCCAGGTGTGATGGCTCAAGCCTGTAATCCCAGCATTTTGGGAGGCTGAGGCGGGCAGATCACTTGAGGCCAAGAGTTAAGAGACCAGCATGGGCAACATGGCAGACACCCTTCTCTACTAAACACACAAAAATTAGTTGGGCATGGTGGCGTGCACCTGTAATCCCAGCTACTCGGGAGGCTGAGACAGGAGAATCACTTGAACCCAGGAAGCAGAGGTTGCAGTGAGCCAAGATCATGCCACTGCACTCCAGCCTGGGCAACAAAGTGAGACTCTGTCTCAAAAAAAATAAAATAAATAAAATATCAACTATCAAAATAATACCAGATTTCTCAAGTTACTATAATGAAGCAATACCTTTAAAAGTCTGAGGAGGCAGGGCGTGGTGGCTCACGCCTGTAATCCCAACACTTTGGGAGGCCGAGGCGGGTGGAACACGAGGTCAGGAGTTTGAGACCAGGGTGGCAAGTAAGGTGAAACCCCATCTCTACTAAAAATACAAAAATTAGCCAGGCGTGGTGGTGGGTGCCTGTAATCCCAGCTACTCCAGAGGCTGAGGCATGAGAATCGCTTCAAACCGGAAGGCAGAGGTTACAGTGAGCCAAGACTGCGCCACTGCACTCCAGCCTGGGCAATAAAAGTGAAATTCCGTCTCAAAAAAAAAAAAAAAGAAAGTCTGAGGAAAACATATTTTCATAGAATTCTATACTCAATTTTTTTTTTTAAGAGACAGGGTTTGGCATGTTGCACAGGCTAGTCTCGAACTCCAGAGGTCAAGAGGTCCACCCACCTCACCCTCCCAGAGTGCTGAGATTACAGGAATGGGCCACCGTGCCCAGTCCACTCAAACTATAAGAGTAAAATGTTTTATACATTGGAGACCTCAAAAACTCTGCTTTCTATACACCCTTTCTTGTGAAGCTTCTGGAACACACACTCTTTCAACCAAGAAAGAAGTATGAGATCCAGAAAAGAGTTTCCAAAACAGAGAAGGATAAAGATAACAATAAAAAGAAAAGTGTACGATGCTTAGAGAGAACCAATATAAAATTAAGTAAGTCAAAAAGCTCCAGGAGAGACTTCTGACCTCTGCAAGATGATACTGATTGAATTCCAATGTGTCTGAACACACTTGGAAGATATTATTTAGATAAATTAGTGATAAGAACAAAAATAAAAAGCAAATGAAATGACAATTAATAACTCCAGGGAAGATTTTTAAAACTGAGCAAGGAAGGAAAAAGAAAACAGAATTCTATGTGGGTCAGCTATAACATATAAATTATATGACTACAATTTAAATATTTATAATGATGCCAATGCTATTAATCTTGACAAAATTATGCTGTAACTGTGTGTGTATGTAATGGAACACAAGTGGAAAGAGGGAAATCCTCATCTTTCCCAGTGGGAAGTTAGTAAGAATATAAAACAGAAAAATTAAGAAGTAGCAATATAAACATATTACTAAGATAAATAAAGGCAAATATCAAAAGAATCAACTAAAAGAGCTAAAAGTGGTTTCCTTCGGAGAGCAGGCAATAGGAGTAAAGGTGAGGAACTGGAGAACTAGCTGAGTGCAGAAGCGTATGCCTGTAATCCAGCACTGAGGCTGAGGCAGGAGGATCTCTTGAGCCTAGAAGTTTGAGACCAGCCTGGGCAACAAAGTGAGACCCTGCCTCTACAAAAAATTAAAAAATTAGCTGGGCACAGTGGCATGTGCCTGTAGTCTCAGCTACTTGGGAGGGTGAGGTGGGAGAACTGCCAGAGCCCAGGAGGTCAATGCTACAGTGAGCCATGTTCATGCCACTGTATTCCACCCTGGGTGACAGAGACCCTGTCTCAAACAAACCAACAAAAAATTGCAGAGCTACTGGTTTTGTAACAAGCTTTGTAGAACTGTTTGACTTTTCTAAACAATGTGCATGGATAATTTTAATAAAAACAAAAACTGTATTTGAAAGAGACAGAACACTTACCAATATACTTTTCTTGCTTTTTGAATAGAGGTAACAGTCTGAACTTCTTTTAATGTTTGCTTTGTTTTCTTTTCTGCTGACTTGAATGCCTATTTATAGAAAAGAGTTTTAAAAACAATTTGTTAAGAATGTATTTAAATAACACCAAAGTAAATAATGGGGCAAGAATTTTTTTAAATGTCACAAAATGGCACAATCTACACACACACACACAAACACACACACACACAAATACGCATACTTGAAAGTAATGAAGAAATGAAAATATTTTTGCCTGAAGTATTAAAATAATCTAAACTAAAGAATTATTACATGAAAATATTTGCCCAAGACCTACAAAGTAATAAATACCTTGTCATTTTCTAGATACTGAGTACCTATCATATGCTTGGTTCTAGGCTAGATGCCATTAGAGATATAAGAGTGAACAAGATGGACAAAGCCCCCACTCCCACCCCACTAGGTCTAGAAGAGACAACTATTAATCATATAATCCTTTAAATAAATATATAATGGTGAGTGCTTCTAAAGAAGCTACAGGAATATAACAAGGAAACCTGATTTACACTGGATTATGGTCAAAGAAGGTATCTCTGAGGAAATGACATTTAAGCTGAATCCTCAACGACTAACGGGGTTATCAGGCAAAGAATAGGAAAAAGGGCATTACAAGCAAAAAAAAAAAAAAAAAAAGACCAGCAAGTACAGCAAGTAGTAATCAAGGGCATAATGTCAAGAAATGAGGTTGAAGCAATAGACAGAGGGCCAAGTCATGAAGGCCACTCATTTAACAGCTATTAAAGTGCCTACTCTGTTCCAGGCAATATTCCAGGGATTGGGATGCAGCAATGAACAACACAAAGATTCTACTTTCATGCAATCTATATTCTAGAGGGAATCCAGAAAAAATATTCAAATAAACATACGTTGGGCTGGGGGGAGTGTTTTTCAAGAAGAAAATAAGGCAAAATAAAGAGAGATTCAGGGTGGTACTATCGTTAGTAATGAGTGGTCAAGGAAGGATTCTCTGATTAAATCTCATTTAAGTGGATATGTAAATGAAGAGAGGGGTCAAACTGAAAATTCCAGGTAGAGAGAACAGCAAGGGCAAAGACCCTGAGAGGGGAGCACGTGTCATTATTTTATGAACAGCTAAGATCCCAGTGTAGCCAGAAAGAGTGTATGAGAGGAGGAATGCAGGTGTTGAGATCAGAGGGGAGGAGATCTCCCGTCCTTCTTGCAGGATAGGAGAAGGGCTCTGAATTGTATTAAGATGGGAAGCAACTGGAAGAGAAAAAGGACTTCACTTTCGATTTATTTATTTTAATATATTTTTTGAGACGGAGTCTCGCTCTGTGTCCCAGGCTAGAGTGCAATGGCATGATCTCAGCTCACTGCAACCTCCACCTCCCGGGTTCATTAGATTCTCCCACCTCAGCAGCCCAAGTAGCTGGGATTACAGGTACCCGCCATCACGTCAGGCTAATTTTTGTATTTTCAGTAGATATGGGGTTTCACCATGTTGGCCAGGCTGGTCTCAAACTCCTGGCTTCAAGCGATCCACCGGCCTCAGCCTTCCAAAGTGCTGGAATTACAGGCATCAACCACCACACCCAGTCTTCACTTTTGATTCAAAAGGATCACAACAGGGCTAGGCATGGTGGCTCACACCTGTAATCCCAGCACTTTGGGAGGCTGAAGGTCAAGGCCTGAAGCGGGCGGATCACCTGAGGTCAGCAGTTTGAGACCAAGCTGACCAACATGGTGAAACCCCGTCTCTACTAAAACTACAAAAATTAGCTGGGTGTGGTGGCCGGCACCTGGAATCCCAGCTACTTAGGAGGCTGAGGTGGGAGAATCGCTTGAACCTGGGAGGCAGAAGTTGCAGTGAGCTGAGATCAAGCCATTGCACTCCAGCCTGAGCAATAAGAGCAAAACTCCATCTCAAAAAAAAAAAAAAGGGTCACAATGGCTGCTATGTGGAGAACAGACTGTAGAGGGAAAAGGAGGAGGAGGAGAGAGATCCAATAAGAGGCTACTGTCAACACAGAGGTGACAGGGGACTGACCAGTGGAAATAATGAGTAGTAGCCAGATTCTGGCTGTACTTTAAAGAAAGAACCAAAGGATTTACTGATGGATTGCATGATTTATGGGAAAAGAGTCCAGGATATCACAAACATTTTTAACCTGAGTGAACAGAAAAATGAAGGTGTTATTTACTGAGATGAGGAAGAATAGGGGAGGAGCAGTCCTGGGGGGAAAAAAAATACTGGAAATACATATATTTAAAGCAAAGTTAAGTTTGAAAGATACTTCTGAATTAGAAAACCTCATTTAAACAGAAGAAATAATTATGTCCATTAAATTACGCAGGCACAAACAACTAACATTCACTCTAAGAAATACTCAGTACCTTCTCAGCAGCTTCAACAGTCTTTTGTGTTTTCTTAGCAGCATATCTCTTGTGATCATAATACCTAGAAAAACATATTTCTCTTAAATTTTAAGTATAATATTTATTCTTCAGTTTTCTACTTAGTTCTAACTTGACAAATTCTCAAATTATATGGAACAAATCAGAACAAACTGTATAATTAACAAAACTAAATTTAAAAAAGTATTTTCACCCAAAAAAAGTATGCATGTACAAGTGAAATTTAAAAATTTTTTTAAATGTCCTTAATTCCTTAATTTATTGCAGATAACACTTGGCCTAAAATGTAAAGTTAAATGACTTACTTTTTGGCATTGGCATATGCTGACAAGCTGAGATCAACATCTACAAGTAACGGCTTATTTTTCTGAGGCTTCTGCAGCTGTTTATTCTTTTGTTTTTTCTTTTTTCCTTTTGGTGGTTCGGTTTCATTTTTCTCAACATTGACGTCACCATCAACATCATCATCTTCCTCCTCTGATAACAAGTATGGATTTCTATTAAAAATATTCAATAGCATTTCACTAACGTCAATGACATCACTTTTATTTTCAATTTTTTTCTTCAATAAAATTATAAATGGTTTACAGTACTGGAAGTTTCATTATTTATTTTAATCTAAATTAGTTTTTTCCCTTTCTTTGAGAATTTCAAAATATGAAGAAAAAATGTTTAATACAGTGAACAATTAAAATAACAAAATAAAGACACGCATTAACTGCTTGACTAAGAGTCAAACTTACCTTAGCAGCATTGTAACATGGTTTGTTTGTAGTTTTAATTCTTTGATTGCACTTGCAACAGGGTCTCCTTGAGCCTGGGCTTCTTTCACAATTAACCCAATTTCTGTCCAATCTATCTGGTTAGCTAAAGCACTTCGAACTACCTGAATGGCTCTGTCAACTATTTGTAGGTTCATTTCTATAAGCTCTCCTTTCAGTTTGTCTATTTCCTTAAAAAACAAACCACACACATTTACTACATTGCCAGTTAAAGTTAACATTTTTGAAAAAGCACTGAGAAAGCCAAACATAATACCTGAGCCTGCTGAAGAGCTTCCAATCTGTTTTCGTGATCCTTTCGAACATTATCTAATTTCTTCAATGCTTGCTTTTCCTTTTATTGGCAAAACAGATTTTTTAAAAATTAGATTTCTCCTACCTCATGACATCCCTCTCTTACTTCCCAACACTCACTATCCTGACCCCATCTATGCTGTTATCTAGCTAGCTGAAGTTCCCATAGTCTACCACCCTAGGCCTATCCCACTACAATGCGTTCCATGCCCCAAAATTACTTCTCCTGTCTTCCTAACTCCCACTCCTTATATAGAAAGGTATTTTGATTACAGCTTACTGTGTATATAAGATATACCCCTAATACCCTTGGCATTATTCAAACAGGCAGAAATCAAGACATTTTTTCCTATGGCTGAAAGTAAAGTTTGGGAGAACGAATTCTTTATTTTTTTTTAAATAATAGAGACCGGGTCCCGCTACGTTGCCCAGGCTGCTCTCGAATGTCTGAGCTCAATCCTCCCACCTTGGCCTCCCAGAGTGCTGGGATTACAGGCCTGAGCCACTGCACCTGGCAGGGAATGAATTCCCAAAGAGCATAAATTACCAAATGACTTTGTATTTTTTGCTACTTTTGATTTTCTCAGAACTATTTCCAGTATTTTACAGAAACTTTTTCCCCTAAATTAATAAGACAAAGGCTCATGGTAGTTATTTGACCTTCTATATGGCATTTTATCATATATACTTTTCATTTCAAGGTTATCAATTGGGGGGCAAAATTTCTAACACTAGCAATATCATCAATTAATGAGTATTTAAATGCTAGATGAAATATTTTTTAAAATTTAGATAAGAATGATGACTATTAAAACCCACAAAATGATTACCAAAATAAATCACTAGTATTTTGACACCCATGAAACCATGGGGTTCAGTTTACTAGCCAAAGTGCTGCCACCATGTGGTAATTACATGATGTATATAATTCATCTGACTGGCCTACCTGCTTTGAAATTGTGCTATGATTAACTAATTTTTAAAAACTGAAGGGGAAGTGGTACAGGGATTCAAACAATTTGATTTTTTTTTCTTTAAGGCAGAGTCTCACTCTGTCACCCAGGCTGGAGTGCAGTGGCACAGTCTCAGCTCATTGCAACCTCCACCTCCCAGGGTCAAACAATTCTTGTGCCTCAGGCTCCTGAGTAGCTGGACACCCATACCACACCCCATTAATTTTTGTATTTCCAGCAGAGACAGGTTTTCACCATGCTGGCCAGGCTGTTCTCGAACTCCTGACCTCAAGTGATCTGCCCGCCTCGGCCTCCCAAAGTGCTGGGATTTACAGGCGTGCGCCACCGCGCCCAGCCTCAAATAATTTGAAATTTTTGCACACATATTTTAAGACTGTTTTTGAAAAAATCAAATCCCCTTCAAATCAAGAGGGACTATTAACAATTTATGAAACTGTTCTGCAGCAAATGCTCTAAAAACATGGTCAAATGTGCTGGGAAAATACTGTATATCACTTCTTTTGGAGTCATGATACACAGAAAACATATTAAGACTTGGCTTTAAAGTCCATTTAAAAAAGAAACAGTTTAATGATAAACAATATCCCCTCCTCTGGCCTATTTAAAATCTCCCTAAAACAGTATCTCCTTAACAGCAATGTTTGAGAAGCTTTGGGTTGTTCTGAGCAAACCACATTAAGGTGTAAATAACAGGCCTCACGTTCCCACCGTATTTTCCTTTTTTTACAGAATATCTGAAATACTCATGAAACAAATGAGGACATACTTTTCAACAATAAAATCCCCCATGGACCTTCTTCATAAACCTTTATCATAAATAAAGAGGCAGGTCAGAGAGTTCCCATACTACTTCTTACACTCTTTCTGAAAGGCTACCCTTTCCTATACCATCTACCCATCAAACCGCTAAAGACTAGCTGGTTTAATATGTGTTTTTAATAATACATACCTGTTGTAAAGCTTTTAAGTCAATTTTCTGGCCTTCTATCTTGGAATAAAATTCATCCACCGCCTTATTAAAAAAACAGACAAACAACTAGTTGGAAAAAAAAAAGCACAGTCTCTACTTCAACTTGCATACACAGAATTTTATTTTACTTTTTTTTTTCTTTTTTTTTGAGACAGAGTCTCACTCTGTTGCCCAGGCTGGATTGCAGTGGCGCGATCTAGGCTCACTGCAACTTCCACCTCCGAGGTTCAAGTGATTCTCCTGCCTCAGCCTCTCAAACAGCTGGGACTACAGGTGCACCCCACCACACACCGCTAATTTTTGTAGTTTTTCAGAGACAGGGTTTCACTGTGTTGGCCAGACTGGTCTTGAACTCCTGACCTCAAGTGATCTGCCTGCCTTGGCCTCCCAAAATGCTGAGATTATAGGCATGAGCCAGCATGCCCAGCTGCATACACAGAATTTTAGATTCCATTGTGTTTCATAACACCACTCAAAGAACTTGAACAGATTTCCAGTAAATGTATTATATGGCTAAACAGTATCAAGAATCAAATGAAGTTCAAACCTCTGGTCCTTCATCCTGAAATAAAGTGGCAACAATTATTTCCAACAGCTGTATCTGTGACGACACTGATCTTTAATGCCCAGATTCACAGTGAATGTAAAGCAAGTATAGTTTCAGTTTCTCAATAGAAGCAAGTTGATATTAACAGCTCATATCATGCTAACTAACTGGTAAAGGAACAGAACGGAAAACCCACCTTGTCAAATGATTCAAATTCTATATATGGACATTGTGAATGTTGAGAAAACAAGAAAGGATGAAATTCCTCATACCTGTAAAACATATTTATAATATCACATTCGAGAACATTAACAAACATCCAAAGCAAATTGACCCATGCCTATATGCTTACGTGAATATGTCTTCAACTGGTTTATCTGCTTCCAAGCTTGGTTTTATTTCTCTTTTCTGAATGATATATCCCTACAAAAATGCAACATTAAAATCATTCCTATTCATAATTAACAAAGATTTACTTCTTTTTTTTTTTTTGATACAGTCGCGCTCACTCCATCACCCAGGCTGGAGTGCAGTGGTGTATTCTCGGCTCACTGCAACCTCTGCCTCCCGGGTTCAAGCAATTCTCATGCCTCAGCCTCCCAAGTAGCTGGGATTACAGGTGTGCGCCACCATACCTGGCTAATTTTTGTATTTTTAGTAGAGACAGGGGTTTTGCCGTGATGGCCAGGGTGGTGTCGAACTCTTGGTCTCAAGTGATCCGCCCACCTTGGCCTCCAAAAGTGCTGAGATCACAGGTGTGAGCCACTGCACCTAAAAATTTAGTTTCTGTGACTGATATTAATTTGCACCTAATCCAAAGGTTTACTTTCTATGACTGATATTAATTTTAATTTTCTATAAATAGTTATACTTTGAAAAGGGAAGAAAAACACTCATAAGCTACTGGGTAATTCAAAAAATATTTAATGGTTGGGAGCTGTAAATCACAACATTTTTGAAAAGGGCTGACAAATGAAAATGTGCTTCTCTATCTGAAACTAAAGAAATAACTGTAAATTCCTCAACTTTTCTGAAGAGCCGATACTAACCTGACATTGTACTTTCTATAACAGATAGGGAACAGAAAAAAACTTATAAACCAACAGAAACTTTTAAAACACGATCCTGGGCCGGGTGCAGTGGCCCATGTCTATAATCCCAGCACTTTGGGAGGCCAAGGCAGGCGGATGACTTGAGGTCAGGAGTTCGAGACCAGCCTGGCCAACACGGTGAAACCTCATCTCTACTGAAAATATAAAAACTGTCCAGGCATGGTGGCACGTGCCTGTAGTCCCAGCTACTCGGGAGGCTGAGACAGGAGAATCACTTCAACCAGGGAAGTAGAGGTTGCAATGAGCCAAGATCATGCCACTGCACTCCAGCCTGGGTAACAGAGCAAGAGTGTCTCAAAAAACAAAACAAAAAAACTATCCTGGAATAAGCATATTACAGATAACAATTTTCCAAATTAAAATAAAATGTATATATAATGATCCTTTAATGAACATTTAATTTCTGAAAACCCAAATAAATCACAACAATATATAGTAAGTATACATGGTGCTACCTTCCCACTGAAGTTGGATGTTGTTTTCATATAGTCTTCTGCTTTCTGCAGAGAAACAAGTACTTTTTCAATATCTAATGGTGGGGGAAAAAAAGGAAAAAAGGAGTGCCAATCAAGTGTCAATTAACCGTGGCTAAACAACTATGTAGAAAAACAGGAAAGTGCTTACGAAATAATGTTGCGTTCAAGAAAATTAGAGATAGTGATTTCATGTTTATAACCAGTATATGTGGATATATGGTTTCATTTTGAACAGCCTGTTGTCCAAGTAGCTTTTATTGAATCATCCACCCTTCCCTCCATGACCTGAAAGGAACTTTGTTCATAAACTAAATTCCCATATTATTTCAAACTATTTTTGGAATCTTTATGCTATTCCTTCTCCAAAAACTTACAGTTTTAATTACTATAGCTTCATATTTTAATCTGTGAAGGGTTACACAGACAGTAATAAATCATTACTAGTATTTTCCAGAGTTATCCTGAACATTTTCACATGCTTTTGCTCCATATAAACATCAGAGTCATTTTATAGAAACAAACAAAAACAAAACACCACCACCAGCACCTGTTGTCATTTTATGAGTGCACTGATTTAGTATATTGCAGAAACTAAAACATTCACTAAAATCTTATTCAATTTTTTTTTTTTTGAGAGTGGTGATACTTGTTTTTGTGGGGTTTTTTGAGATGGGGGTCTCACTCTGTTGCTCAGGCTGGAGTGCAGCTGTGCAGTCACCACCCACTGCAGCCTCAAACACCCAGGCTTAAGTGATCCTCCCACCTTAGCCTCCCAAAGTGCTGGGATTGCAGGCATGAGCCAGTGTGCCCGGTCAAATGTTTTTCATTCTAGAACCACCTGCTCCCTTATTACTTTCCCAGAAAAAATTTTCATAGTTTAAAAAAAACGAAATAAATGAAAAATGTACCATGCAGACATACCTTTAGTTTCAAGTTTTTCATCCACTTTGACATTACCCGAGAATCCATTTTCTAAAAGACAGTGTTCAATGAGAGCTGGTCCATAGGCTATAAATGCAGAGGATATTACTTTTAGTATTTTCCTATAAATTCTTTTTTGTTTTTGTTTTTTGAGATGGAGTTTTACCCGTCGCCCAGGCCGGAGTGCAATGGTGCAATCTTGGCTCACTGCAACCTCTGCCTCCCACCTCCTGCCTCAGCCTCCTGAGTAGCTGGGATCACAAGCACCCACCACCATGCCCAGCTAATTTTTGTATTTTTAGTAGGGACAAGGTTTCACCATGTTGTCCAGGCTGGTCTCGAACTCCTAACCTCAGGTGATCCACTCACCTCAACCTCCAAAAGTGCTCAGATTACAGGTGTGAGCCACCATGACCTAGCCTAAAATTTAACATTCAAAATATAGCACAAATTTATATCCCAATATCAATGATCTGCTCAATAACAGTGGCTGGTGAAAACAATAAGTTTACTTATTTTGAAGTGTTACTTAGAAATGACAATTCTAGTTCTTAGACTGGGTGCGGTGGCTCATGCCTATAATCCCAGCACTTTGGGAGGCCAAGGCAGGCGGATCACCTGAGGTCGGGAGTTGGAGACCAGCCTGACCAACATGGAGAAACCCCATCTCTACTAAGAATACAATAAATTAGCCAGGCGTGGTGGCACATGCCTGTAATCCCAGCTACTCAGGAGGCTGAGGCAGGAGAATCACTTGAACCCGGGGGGCGGAGGCTGTGGCGAGCCAAGATCGTGCCATTGCACTGCAGCCTGGGCAAAAAGAGTGAAACTCCGTCCCCCGCCCCACCCCCCAACCAAAAAAAAAAAAAATGACAATTCTAGTCCTTAAAGAAATTTGAAACTACAATTAACTTACAAAAGTCAGTGCAAGTTATAGGAATTTAATGGGCTTCAACCACAATGAGGATTTATCCCTGGAATGCAAGGTTGGTTTGGCAACCAAAAATTGGTTAATACTCCATATTGATAAAATAAAGGAAAAGAGCCATATATCATTTCAGTAGATGCAGAAAAAGCATTTGACAAAATTCAACACTAATTCCTAATAAAAACTCTCAATAAACTAGGAATAGAGGGAGCATTCTCAACCTTATAAGGACACCTATGAAAAACCTACAGCTAACATGATAATTACTGGTGAAGGACTGAATATTATCCCCCTAAGATCAGGAACAAGGAAAGAATATTCAGTCTCACACTGCTATTCAACATTGTACTGGAAGCTATAGCTAGCACAATAAGGCAAATTAATTAATAGCATTCAGATTCTAAAGGAAGAAGTAAAGCATCCTTATTCACAGATGACATGATCCTGTATGTTAAAAAATCCTAAGGAACCCACAAAAATAAACCTACTAGAATGAATAAACAAGTTTATCAGGTTTGCAGGATACAAAAACCAATATATAGAAATCAATTGTATTTCTATGCAAAAATGAAATTAAGAAAATTCCACTGACAATAGCATCAAAAAGAACAGAATGTTTAGGAATAAATCTAACTGAGAGAAATTAAAGATCTAAATAAATAGTCAGACATTCTCTCTTCATAGAAGACTCAATGTAGTTAAAACGGCAATTCTCCCCAAACTGATCCACAGACTTAATGTAATCCTTACCAGGCCAGGCAGTGGCTCACAGCTGTAATTGAGACCAGCCTGGCCAAGAAGGTGAAACCCCATCTCTACTAAAAACACAAAACTTAGTGGGTGTAGTGGCACACACTTGTAATCCCAGCTACGTGGGAGGCTGAGGCAAGACAATCACTTGAACCCAGGAAACGGAGGTTGCAGTGAGCCGAGATCATGCCACTGCACTCCAGCCTGGGCAACAGAATGAGATTGTCTCAAATAATAGTAATAACGTAATCCTTATCAAAATCCTATGAGGCTTTTTTCATAGAAAGTAACAAGTCAACTCTAAATTTTATAAGGAAATGCTGGCCGAGCGCAGTTGCTCACGCTTGTAATCCCAGCACTTTGGGAGGCTGAGGCGGGCAGACTGCTTGAGTTCAGGAGTTGGAGACCAACCCGGACAACATGGTAAAACCCTGTCTCTACCAAAAAATAGAAAAATTAGCCAGGAGTTCATCCCTATAGTCCCAGCTACTTGTGGGGCTGAGGCAGGAGGATGGCCTGAACCTGGGAGGTGGAAGCTGCAGTGAGCAGTGTTCGTGGCACCGCACTTCAGCCTGGGCAACAGAGCGAGACCCTTGGGAAATGCAGAAGATCTTTTGAAATGCCAAATGCCAAAACTCTTTTGAAAAAAAAAAGTGAACAGTTAAGAGGACATGTAAGTTGAGTATCCCTTATGTGATGTGTTGGGATAGAAGTGTTTGAGATTTCAGATTTTTTCACATTTTGGAATATCTGCATATACACAATGAGATACCTTGGGGATGGAACCCAAATCTAAACACAAAATTCATTTATGACTTTACACAATATAGCCTGGAGGTGATTTTATACAATATTTTAAATAATTCTGTATAGCTGTCACATAAGGTCAGTGTGGAATTTTCCACCTGTGGCATCATGTCTGTGCTCAAAAAGTTTCAGACTTCAGGCCAGGCACAGTGCCTCACACCTGTAATCCCAGCACTTTGGGAGGCCAATGCAGGTGGATCACGAGGTCAAGAGATCAAGGCCATCCTGGCCAACATGGTGAAACCCCATCTCCACTAAAAATACAAAAAAAATTAGCTGAGCATGGTGGCATGAGCCTGTAGTCCCAGCTACTTGGGAGGCTGAGGCAGGAGAATTGCTTGAACCCGGGAGGCAGAGGTTGCAGTGAGCTGAGACTGCACCACTGCACTCCAGCCTGGTGACAGAGAGAGACTCTGTCTCAAAAATAATAGTAATTTTAGGCTTAAGATTTTCACATTAGTAATGTTCAACCTGTACTACCTGATTTCAAACATTACAGAAATTTGCCAGGGGAAGGCCAAGTGTGGTGGCTCACGTCTATAATCCCAGCAATTTGGGTGGCCAAGGTGGTTGGATTGCTTGAGCTCGGAGTTTGAGACCAGCCTGGGCAACATAATGAGACCCTACCTCTAAAACAAACAAAAAAATAAATTAAAAAAGAAAAGAAATTTGCATTTGCCAGGGAGACACTGGCTTAAACATACAAATTTTACACATGCTATACTAACAGCTGGAAAGTTCTAAAGATAACTTTTGAATGCATTCTAATTTCATAAGAGAGGAAGAGTAACTCTCTAGTGCTCAGTAATCAATGGTACCTGCCTCCCCCTGTCTTCTCTAGATTCCTTAATATAGGGCTAAGTGATGATCTTCTCAAGTATAAAAGTGTATTGGGATCAAAAATGCTTATTGGGATCAAAAGGACCTGTCAGATGCTGGGATGCCCTGAGACCCACCAATTAAAAAAAAAAAAAAAACTAAGCTAAGTGGTTATTAAATCAAAGACTCACAACGAAAAAATCTGATTTCTTAGAATACTACCATTAGCACTGAAGTACTAGATAACACAATCTGCATTGCTTTTAAATAAAATCTAATAGATAAAGCTCAAACTTCATGTGGTTTAACTTCTCTTTCTTTGACAATAAACTCCTACTTACTCCAAGGATCACTTGTTCAAATTTTCTAATAAAACCATAAAAGATTTCAATATATTCCTGAAAACCACACTGTCTTGCAAACATTTCACTGCTATTTGCAGGAATACTCACGAAGTAATGGGTTAAGCACCCTCTTCAGTAGTTCACCCTTAGGTGCGCTGGCTACTATTTCAGTCAACCTGTGAAACAAAATGGACATGCCTCTATCATATCTTAAATAAACCTTACAGCAATCTTCATATTAATACTACTTTCATCTGTATCAGTTCACCTGATCTTTACAATAATCTGAAACGTAACAGGAATTCATTCTTCTGTTGTGAGAAAATGGATCATAAAAGATATTTACCCAAGATTAACAGGTTCTTGAATGGCAGTTTTCTAAGATAAACCAGTATTTTTTCGACCAAGGCATATTGTCAGCAATGTGCCCACATATAAATGACATAAAAATGACATTTTTCTGTAAAAGTTAAATGTTTGTAAGTTTTCCTGCCATATCTTAATATCCAAAATGGTTTACCTAATTAAGCATCGAACAACTTTTTTTTTGTTTGGTTTTTTTTTTTTTTTTTTTGAGACGGCATCTTGCTCTGTCGCCCAGGCTGAAGTACAGTGGCACGATCTCGGCTCGCTACAAGCTCCGCCTCCTGGGTTCACGCCATTCTCCTGCCTCAGCCTCCCGAGTAGCTAGGACTACAGGCGCCCGCCACCACGCCCGGCTAATTTTTTGTATTTTTAGTAGAGACGGGGTTTCACCATATTAGCCAGGATGGTCTCAATCTCCTGACCTTGTGATCCGCCCGCCTTGGCCTCCCAAAGCGGTGGGATTACAGGCGTGAGACACCGTGCCCAGCCAGCATCTAACAACTTTTAAGAATGCTGTACATCAATGTGGTCCCCATACCAGCATCAGCATTACCTGAGAACTAGTTAGAAATGCAAATTCCTGGGTCCTAGACTAGATCTACTGAATTAGCAGAGGATGGGGGTGGCAATCTACGTTTTAACAAGCCCTCCAGGTAATGCTGAAGCATGTTAATTTTTTTTATTTTTGAGACAGAGTTTTGCTCTGTTGCCAAGGCTGGAGTGCAATGGCGCAATCTCGGCTCACTGCAACCTCTGCCTCCTGGGTTCAAGAGATTCTCCTGCCTCAGCCTCCCAAATAGCTGAAATTACAGGCATGCACCACCATGCCCGGCTAATTTTTTTTTTTTTAATTTAGTAGAGTCGGGGTTTCACCATGTTGGTCAGGCTGGTCTGAACTCCTGACCTCAGGTGATCCATCCCCCTCGGCCTCCCAAAGTGCTGGAATTACAGGCGTGAGCTACAGTGCCTGATCAACTTTATTTATTTATTTAATGTAGACTAGTTAAGTGAAGCAGTGGGAGTGGAAAAGGAACAAAGAAATGATGTATGTTAAACTTTAGGAACCACTGCTATAGAATATGAGTCAGCAGGGCCTTCCAGCTAGCTGGAATACAGCTGAAATACAAAAATACAGCTACAATCATCACTTTACCTCACCTTACTTCCCTTTTTCTTACGTAAACCAGAATTTCTCTCCCTTTGCCCTCTGCACAAGATATCCATCTGTCTTCTCACAGAGTAGCTAGTAAGTCTCCTCAATTTACCAAGAAATCATAACCATTTGAAGTAACCCAAAACTTAGCTAAAAAACACATTGGGCTTGCTTCGGCAGCACATATACTAAAATTAGAACGAAACAGAGATTAGCACGACCCCTGCACAAGGATGACATGAAATTTGTTAAGTGTTCCACATTTTTTAATTTTAAATTTAAAATTTTAAAAAATTAAAATGAAAAAGAAAGACATTGGCTGGGCCCGGTCGCTCATACCTGTAACTCCAACACTTTAGAAGGCTGAAGCAGGAGGATTGCTAAAGCCACAAGTTCATGACCAACTTGGGCGACAAAGCAAGACCCCATGTCTACAAAAAAATTTAAAAATTAGCCAGGCATTGTGGTGGGCTCCTGTAGTTCCATCTACTTGGGAGGCTGAGGCAGGAGGATTGCTTGAGCCCAGGAGTTCAAGACTGCAGTGAGCTATGATCACGCCAACTGCACTCCAGCCTCAGGGAAGGGGGAGTGAGACACCACCTCTAAAAAAACTAAAGACAACCGAGCGCAGTGGCTCATGCCTGTAATCCCAGTACTTTGGGAGGCCGAGGCAGGCAGATTGCCTGAGGTCAAGAGATCAAGACCAGCAAGGCTAACATGTTGAAACCCCATCTCTACTAAAAATACAAAAGTTAGCTGGGCGTGGTGGCGCACGCCTATAGTCCCAGCTACTCGGGAGGCTGCGGCAGGAGAATCGCTTGAACCTGGGATGCAGAGGTTGCAGTGAGCTGAGATCGTGCCACTGCTCTCTAGCCTGAGCAACAGAGCGAGACTCCATCTCAAAAAAAAAAAAAACACCTAAGGACATACATTTGCCTCTCCCAAATAAGACTTAATTGCTTACATGCACATTCATGTAGTACAAACAGTCTAAATTGAGTTACGTTATCTAAGTAAAACAATTTTATCTCACAGTTCTTTCACGTTCTGACATATGACCCATTTTACCTTTTTTTTAAGAGACAGGGTCTCATTATGTTGCCCAGTACATTTTAATACAACATGAAATGGGTTTAAAAACAAAACACTTTACCTTTCCAAAGTAAGCAAAGGTTCAGCAGCTCTAGCATGATCAAGTGGATAGCGTTCACGAACAGCAAATTTAACATCATCTGCCTCATCAGTTCGAAACCTTAGAATATTTAAAATTACGTACTCATAATCTGTAAGAACAATGTTCCCCTGCAATAAAATAAAATACAATTTAGCACTCTTTCAAATAATTTTTGAGGCCGGGCACAGTGGCTCACACCTGTAACCCCAGCACTGTGGAAGGCCGAGGCAGGCAGATCACTTGAGGTCAGGACTTTGAGACCAGCCTGGCCAACATGGTGAAATTCCATCTCTACTAAAAATACAAAAGTTAGCCAGGTATGGTGGCGGGTGCCTATAATCCCAGCTACTTGGGAGGCTGAGGCAGGAGAATCACTTGAATCTGGGGGGTGGAGACTGCAGTGAGTTGAGATCGCACCACTGCATTCCAGCCTGGGCAACAAGAGCAAACTCTGTCTCAAAAAAAAAAAAAAAAGGAAATAAAAAAACAAAACAAAACAGAAAAAAACAAAGCAAATCATTTTTGAGACTACTTAAAAATTGAGAAAGAAGCCAGGCATGGTGGCTCATGCCTGTAATCACAGCACTCTGGGAGGCCGAGGCAGGAGGATCACCTGAGGTCGGGAGTTCAAAACCAGCTTGACCAACATGGAGAAACCCTGTCTCTACTAAAAATACAAAATTAGTTGGGCGTGGTGGTGCATGCCTGTAATCCCAGCCACTTGGGAGACTGAGGCAGGAGAATCACTTGAACCTGGGAGGTGGAGGTTGCAGTGAGCTGAGACTGAGCCATTGCACTCCAGCCTGGGCAACAAGAGCGAAACTCTCGTCTTAAAAAAAAAAAAAAAAAAAAAAATTGAGAAAGAAAATGTGGTCAATTTCAGAAGCCAGCCAGGCAAGGAACATATTACACTTTCACCTGCAATTTGTCTTTTAATATTAATAGTTACATGGCAAGAGCAATATAGTTAATTATACCATTTGCCCACATATTTCCACATTTGGTAATGTAGCCCAATGAAGTAACTCCAACACTCCAGTAAAACCAAAGGCAATATGCTTAAAGATGTTCACTGAATGGCTGGGCGCGGTGGCTCACGCCTGTAATCCCAGCACTTTGGGAGGCTGAGGCGGGCAGATCACCTGAGGTCCGGAGTTCAAGACCAGCCTGACCAACATGGAGAAACCCCGTCTCTACTAAAAATACAAAATTAGCCAGGCATGGTGGCGCATGCCTGTAATCCCAGCTACTCAGGAGGCTGAGGCAGGAGAATGGCTTGAACCTGGGAGGCGGAGGTTGCTGTGAGCCGAGATCACACCATTGCACTCCAGCCTGGGCAACAAGAGCGAAACTCCGTCTCAAAAAAAAAAGATGTTCACTGAAATTTATCTACAATAGAAAAAAAAAAAACCCAAACAGCCTAAATGTAAAAGTTAGGGAAATTAAATTATGATAGCTCAACACAACAAAATAGTAGAAAGAGGTTACCTAATGGAAACAATGTTAAAAAGAAAAAAAGGAAAATATAAATAATGTTAGGTAAAACATAGCAAAGACACACAAAAAAGTTGTATCCTAGAAAATGGAAGGCATATGTAGGCTAAAATGAAATTACTTCTTAAAGATTTAGAATTAAAGACTTTAAAATTTAATATTGCTAGATAACCTTTTCAATAAAAAAGAAGGGGGAACATAATGAAAATAAAGCTAACGAAAGAATACCACCTTCCAAATTTATTACTGACAGTGAAGATCAGAGTTACTCTACAGGTGTAATTAAAATACAAAGAAGCATCCATGAAAACAGTCAAAAATGCCTTACAGCTGTTTACAAGATAGTCACAGAATACGGTGGGAGTAATCCCAAATTCATCTGAAATGACAGGTTGCAATGTAAGTGGCTTCAGTAAATGTAGCCACCATTTACCTTGGTTAGAGGGATAGATAACCAGAAATTACTAAGTGCTGAAAAACTAGTAGCAGGCCGGGCGCAGTGGCTCATGCCTGTAATCCCAGCACTTTGGGAGGCCAAGGTGGGCAGATTATCTGAGGTCAGGAGTTCAAGACCAGACTGGCCAACATGGTGAATCCCTGTTTTACTAAGAGTACAAAAACTAGCTGGGCGTGGTGGCAGGTGCCTGTAATCCCAGCTACTCGGGAGGCTAAGGCAGGAGAATCGCTTGAACCCGGGAGGCGGAGGTTGCAGTGAGCCAAGATCACACCACTGCACTCCAGCCTGGCGACAGGGTGAGACTTATTCTCAAAAAAAATTAAAAAATAAAAAAAAAGAAAGAGTAAAGACTCAGGTTAGAGTAGAAAAGGACATTTACTACACAAATAATCAGCAAAGGGCTCATAATCAGATTAGATAAAGAGCTCTAAGAGATCATATCAAATGTTGCTAAGGATGTGGAGCTAAGGGAATTCTCAACATCAATGAATCTCACAGACATTATACATTGAATAAAAGAGCCAGGCGTGGTGGCTCACCCCCGTAATCCCAACACCTTAGGAGGTTGAGATGGGAAGATTGCTTGAGCCAGGGGTCCAAGGTCAGCCTGGGAAACGAAGTGAGAGTCTGTCTCTACAAAAAATAAAAAAATTGGCCAGGCATGGTGGTGCACATCTGTGGTACCAGCTACATGAAAGGCTAAGGCAAGAGGGTCACTTGAGCCCAGGAGGCCGAGTTTGCAGTAAGCCCTGATCATGCCACTGCATTCCAGGCTGGCCAACAGAGCAAGACTCTATCTCAAAAAAATAAAAAAATATTGCATAAAATAAGGCAGACCCAATGTCATGCATTGCTTAACAATGGGGATGCATTCTAAGAAATGCATTTAGGCAACTTCGATGTCGTGTGAACGTAATAGAGTATACTTACACAAACCTAGATGGTGTAGCCTAATACATCCACCAAAGATATGATATAACCTATTGCTCCTAGGCTAGGAATCTGTATAGCATGTTACTGAATACTGTAGTCAACCGTAATACAATGGCAAGTATTTGTGTATTTAAGTATATCTAAATATAGAAAAAGTACAGTAAAAATATGGTATTACAACAACAGTTCCAGGCCAGGCACAGTGGCTCATGCCTGTGATCCCAGCATTTTGGGAGGCCAAGGTGAGCAGATCACCTGAGGTCAGGACTTTGAGAACAGTCTGGCCAATATGGTGAAACCCCATCTCTACTAAAAATACAAAAATTAGCTGGGCATGGTAGTACATGCCAGTAATACCAGCTACTCAGGAGGCTGAGGCACTAGGATCGCTTGAACCCGGGAGGCAGAGGTTGCAGTGAGCTGAGATCACACCCTTGCACTGCAGCCTGGGCAACAAAGTGAGACTCTGTCTCAAAAAAAACAAAACAAAACAAAACAAAACAAAAAAACCGCAGTCCCCAGCCTTTGGCACCAGGGACCAGTTTCATGGAAGACAATTTTTCCATGGATGGGGGGTGCAGGGGTATGGTTTCCGGATGAAACTGTTCCACCTCAGATCATCAGGCATTAGATTCTCGCAAGAAGCACGCAACCTAGATCCCTTGCATGCACAGTTCACAATAGGGTTCACGCTCCTATAAGAATCTAATGCCACCACTGATCTGACAGGAGGCAGAGCTCAGGTGAGTAATGCTCACTCGAATACTGCTCACCTCCTGCCGTGTGGCCTGGTTCCACAGACCGGTTCCAGTCTGTGGCACAGGGGTTGAAGATCCCTGGTATAAAAGATTAAAAATGGAACACCTGTATAGGGCACTTACCATGAATGGAGCATGCAGGACTGAAAACTGCTCTGGGTGAGTGACAGTGAGTAAATGTGAAGGCCTGGGACATTACTGCATACTACTGTAGACTTGATAAATACTGCACACTTGGGCTACACTAAATTTGTTTTTTATTTTTTAATTTTTAAAAAAATTATGCTTACCTCAGACCAGATTAAATTTATGTATTTATTTATATACATACATACACACACACACACATATATATATATTTTTTTCCTTTTTGAGACTGAATCTCACTCTGTCACCTGAGCTGGAGTACAATGGCATGATCTCAGCTCACTGCAACCACTGCCTCCCAGGTTCAAGTGATTCTCCTGCCTCAGCCTCCCGAGTAGCTGGGACTACAGGCACGCACCACCACACCAGGCTAATTTTTGTATTTTTAGTAGAGATGCAGTTTTGCCACATTGGGTGGGCTGGTCTCAAACTCCTGACCTCAGGTGATCCACTCGCCTTGGCCTCCCAAAGTGCTGGGATTACAGGTGTGAGCCACCACACCCGGCCCAGATTAAGTTAGTTAGTTAGTTAGTTTATTTATTTTTGAGACAAAGTCTTGCTCTGTTGCCCAGGCTGGAGCACAGTGACACAATCTGAGCTCACTGGAATCTCCGCCTCCCAGGTTCAAGTGATTCTCCTGCCTCAGCCTCCCGAGTAGCTGGGATTATAGGTGCCCGCCACCACGCCCAGCTAATTTTTGTATTTTTTAATAGAGATGGGGTTTTGCCATGTTGGCCAGGCTGGTCTTGAACTCCTGACCTCAGGTGATCTGCCCTCCTCGGCCTCCCAAAATGCTAGGATTACAGGTGTGAGCCACTGTGCCCGGCCTGAGTCATTGTGCTCAGCCAAATTTATTTTTAAGATGTTTTTCTTTCTTCAATAATAAATTAACCTTAGCTTCCTGGAACTTTTTTACTTTATAAACGTTAAACTTTTTAGCTTTTTGACTCTTGTAATAACACTTAGCTTAAAACACATATCGTACAGCTGTACAATACTTTCTTTCTTTAGATCCATATTCTCTAAGCTTTTTTCCATTTTAAATTGTTTTGTTTTTACTTTTAATGTTTTTGTTAAAAACTAACACACAAACTCACACACCAGCCTAGGCCTACACAGAGTCAGGATCAAGATGTCACTAAGCAGTAAGAATTTATTAGATCCATTACAATCTTACAGGACCAACGTTTATATGCAGTCTGTTGTTGACTGAAACATCACTATACATACAGCGCATCAGTGCATGACCGTATTTGACTATTTTCTGGTTGCATATTAGTCCTGAAATGTCAAGTACCAAATAATTTACTTCTCAGATCTTCATCTCCTACATTCATAAGGCTATTCTAAATGGCTAAAGTCTGTCTAAACTCAGACCTACAGATAAAATGAAGGTTATTACTGGAAAATTTTATTTTATTTGTGTGGCACCCATTTCCTAGGGTAGTAACAACCTTTGACACAGAAAAAAAATGTTCCCCCACTCATGTTATATAGCACTATTACAAAATGATTAATAAGGAATTTTCCTTCACCATATCCCACAAATTTAACTTACCCTATCATAGAGCTCAATGATTAAATGATAAGCAGCTTCATCACTTCCAAATTGAAAATCTACAATTCTATCCACACCAAGCTGTTTTGCACTGACTAATCTCCGACTCTTCAAATGTTTTCGGCACTAGCAAGAGAAAGAAAAAGGCATTCATTTAGTAAAAGTGAATTCCTAACCACTTGGTATTGGTTTATAAATAAGCTTCTTTTCATTATCATCAGGAATATTTAAAACGTTGTGAATAACAGTATAGTCATAAAGTAATAGATTGCAGATGATAATCAGAAGGAAAACATTTTATTATAAACACTAACTCTGAAACAGTGTTTTATTTGCATTTTTTTAAGACAGGGTCTCACTCTGTCACCCAAACTGGAGCCCAGAGGTGTGATCATGGCTCGCTGCAGCCTCGACTTCCCTGGCTCAGGTGATCCTCCTGCATCAGCCTCCTGAGGATTGGGACCACAGGCACATGCCACTATCCCCAGCTAATTTTTTCATTATTTGTAGAGACAGGGTCTCACTATGTTGCCCAGGCTAATCTCAAACTCCTGGGCACAAGCAATCCTCCTGCCTTGGCCTCCCAAAATGCTGGGATTACAAGCGTAAGCTACTGAGCCAGGCTTTTATTTTCAATTTTTAAGTAGAGAATGATGGACCTATAGCAAAATTTGCTTTGTTGCTTTATACCACTGCTAAATTCCTTGTTGTTGTCCTAATGACCTCACTCAAAAGCCACAACCTTTATTTATTTACTTTATTTTGAGACAGAGTCTCGCTCTGTCGCCCAGGCTGGAATGCAGTGGCACAGTCTCAGCTCACTGCAACCTCCGCCTCCCAGGTTCAAGTGATTCTCCTGCCTCAGCCTCCTGAGTAGCTGAAATTACAGGCGTGTGCCACCACACCCGGCTAATTTTTCTATTTTTAATAGAGACGGGGTTTCACCATGTTGGTCAGGCTGGTCTCGAAGTTCTGACCTTGTGATCCGCCCACCTCAGCCTCCCAAAGTGCTGGGATTACAGGCGTGAGCCACTGTGCCCAGCCAACCTTTATTTATTTATTTTTATTTTTATTTTTTTTGGAGACGGAGTCTCACTTTGTCACCCAGGCTGGAGTACAGTAGCACAATCTTGGCTCACTGCAACTTCTGCCTCCCAGGTTCAAGCAATCCTCCTGCCTCACCCTCCCAAGAGTAGCTGGGACTACAGGCGCCCACTACCACGCCTGGCTAATTTTTTGTATTTTAGTAGAGACGGGGTTTCACCACGTTGCCCAGGCTGGTCTCGAACTCCTGAGCTCAGGCAATCTGCCCACCTCGGCCTCCCAAAGTGTTAGGATTACAGGCGTGAGCCACCACACCCAGTCCCTTTATTTTTTTTAAGTCTCTTTGATGACACTTCTAAGTATGCCAAATTTCCCTTTTGTGTGCTTCATTTATGTTCAAAATTAATTAATTGTTTCCACTAATCTTCTACTTCTAATACATATCAACTATGGACCATGAGCTTATGGCTTATGGTATCCTGTAAATAGTCCACCACCTTATATCCAGTTACCCCTACCAATTCTTTTTTTTTTTTTTTTTTAAGAGACAGAGTCTTTGCCAGGAGCGGTGGCTCAGGCCTGTAATCCCAACACTTTGGGAGGCCGAGGTAGGTGGATCACTTGAGGTCAGGAGTTCAAGACCAGCCTGGCCAATATGGTGAAACCCCATCTCTACTAAAAATACAAAAATTAGCTGGGCGTGCTGGCGCATGCCTGTAATCCCAGCTACTCAGGAGGCTGAGGCAAAAGAATCGCTTGAACCCAAGAGGCGGAGGTTACAGTGAGCCGAGATGACACTACTGCAATCCAGCCTGGGAAACAGAGCAAGACTCTGTCTCAAAAAAAAAAAAAAAAAAGAAAGGGACAGAGTCTCTCTGTTGCCCAGGCAAGGCTCAAACTCCTGGACTCAAGCAATCCTCCCACCTTAGCCTCCCAAGTAGCTAGGATTACAAGTGCCCTGCCACTGTGCCCAGCTTATTCCTACAAACTTTACTAATATAACCCAAAGAGAATTTTCCTCGTATCGTCTCTAAGCTTTTGATAACCTATTTCAATCCAATGTAATAACTCTCATTCTTTATTAAATCCCTTTCCTCCTATCCCTGGCCATAAGGTTTTTTTTCTTATTAACAATTAAAATAATATTAGCATATCAAATCCAAATACAATTTACTTGGCAATACCTACTCTTTTAGATTACATGTACCGTCTTTTTGTACAAATATTGAAGTATGACATGGACTGGTAACAACACTACTCTGTAGCCTCTAAAATATCTTACAATTGTTTCTAATTTTTTAATATAAAAGACCCTTTAGTTAAGATCAATAAGAAAGAATGCTTTCTTCAAGACTCAAATACGGTCTGGGTATGGCAGCTCACGCCTGTAATCCCAGCACTCTGGGAGGCCGAGGCAGGCGGATCACGACGTCAGGAGTTCAAGACCAGCCTGGCCAACATGGTGAAACCCCATCTCTACTAAAAATACAAAAATTAGCCAGGCATGGTGGCGTGTGCCTGTAATCCCAGCTACTTGGGAGGCTGAGACACGAGAATCACTTGAACCCAGCAGACTGAGGTTTCAGTGAGCCAAGACTGCGCCACTGCCCTCCAGCCTGGTGACAGAGCAAGACTCCGTCTCAAAAAAAAAAAAAGACTTAAATACGAAACAAATTTTACAGAAGTTAATCTAAAACCACCTTCAAAAAAAGGACAAAAAATCCACTCCTTGACAGAGGTTGAAAAAAACAACAAGAAACACATAAATTCATTATTAAAATTAATGCTAACATTTTCATAACTAAGAAGAGTTCTTCTCCAGACCTTATAGCTCAAATTGACTGAAATTCGCATTTTATATACTCACATAGGCAGAATAACTTCCTAGGATAAACAATCTGCTCCTCCTTAACTCAGTAGTTTTAAGAATGACCTATACTGATTTGATTAAACAGTAACCTACATGTAGGGCTATCTTTAAATCCCTAGAGGAAAATCACAATCAGTTCTTCCAGAGTCCCTGAGTAATAATTTTATTCAAGAAAAATGAAGACAAAAGGCATCATTGAAAGGACAGAAGTTCACACAAAGGAATAGTAAAAAGGGGATTATTTATCATGGAGAGTACAGATGGACACATAGTACATATTTAAAGCTTGTTTCATTTCCCTATCAACAGCTTGGTGAAATCAACCTGCTGCTGTGTGCCACAAAGCTATAGCTGTCATCCCCAAATGTGAATACTGGAACAACCACTGTGATTTATCACATAATAGACATAACTCTGCCTGTGCCAGGCAACAGTAACAGCTCTTTGATTTATAAAGTGCTTAACATTGTCTGCTCCATTGAGGAAATCTTTCTATACATTTAGATTGACACGTACACCTAACCCATAGAATTCTAAGTATTTTTTAAAGTGACTGACCTATTAGTGTAGTCTGATTTGGAGATGTTTACACAATCCCAGTGTCCTATTTCATTGGCCTGTTACCTCATCCATAAAACTGAAATTGTATTTGTTCTTCACAGTCCACTGAGTTGCTAAACAACTTAAATGAAATACATATTATTCATCTGCCTTAAAAAGTGCTACACAACAGGTAGCATTATTATTGTCATTATTATTAAGGACAGGCCCCAAAAGAACTATTTTGGGTTACTATTAAATAAATTAAACTTTAATAATCTGAGAATTTTGTGAAAGCCCTTGTGATATGGAAACACTTACCTAATTTGTAATCCAAAACAGACTCTAAATTGCTGGGGGGTAAAGCTCTTCTCTGTAAAGCCTCTAATGAAATAACTCAATGCCATAACAGATACATTTCCAAAGTAAGGAGCGGAGCAGGAAGGAAATGAACATGTATGGAGTTCTAATATGTGTCAGGTATTGTTTCAGGTGCCTTTCTTTTTTTTTTAGATGGAGTCTCGCTCTGTCGCCCAGGCTGGAGTGAAACCGTGCGAACTCAGCTGACTGCAATCTCTATCTCCCAGGTTCAAGTGGTTCTCCTGCCCCATCCTCCCAAGTAGCTGGAATTACAGGCGTGTGCCACCACGCCTGGCCAGTAGAGACAGGGTTTCACCATGTTGGCTGGGCTGGCCTTGAACTTCTGACCTCAAGTGATCCACCTGCCTCAGCCTCCCAAAGTGTTGGGATTACAGGCATGAGCCACCGCACCTGGTCTGTTTTAGGTGTTTTATATATCATTTCAATTAATCCAATAATTTCATGAAGGAGGTACTATCCCCATTTTACATTTAAAGAAACTAAATTCCAAGAGGTTAAGTAACTTTTCCAGGTTATAAAATTACTTTCTGACAAAGCCATTAATTCAAAGTTAAGTATATGTGACTCGAAAGTCTCGTGTACCACATGAATTTTCAATCTATATGTTACATCAATAAAAGAATGGGTAGCATGCCCACCCATGTAAAAATCTGTTTTAATAGTAAAAACAAAACAGAAAAATAAAAAGACTTAGTAACATATTAATGTCAGTGAGTACTCCAAAAAAAAAAAAAATACTGACTGGGTACAGAGGAATACGACTCACAAAAGTGAGTTCTGGAAGATAAGACTAGGAAAAAAAGGTGGGGCAGGGAGGAGAAAGAACACAGAAAGCCAAGAATGTTAGGCTATAGAATATGGATTTAGAAATTAGGAAACCATAAAAGGTGAGGTAACTAATGAAAATTATACTTTAAAAAAATTAATGTTGGGCCAGGCGCGGTGGCTCATGCCTGTAATCCCAGCACTTCAGGAGGCTGAGGCTGGCAGATCACCTGAGGTCACGCATTTGAGATCAGACTGGCCAACATGGTGAAACCCCATCTCTACTAAAAATAGAGAAATTAGCCGGGTCTGGTGGCACACACCTGTAATCCCAGCTACTGAGGAGGCTGAGGCAAGAGAATCACTTGAACCTGGGAGGCAGAGGTTGCAGTGAGCCAAGACTGTGCCACCGCACTCCAGCCTGGGTGACAGAGCGAGACTCCTTCTCAAAAACAAACAAAAAAACAAACAAACAAAAACAAAAAAATTAACGTTGGTCTAATTTAGAATTGTTTTGATGCAGAGAAGTGAATTACAGTTAAGGAACTGTAAGGCTGAATGTGATAAAAGCTTGAACTCTAATAGTGACTGCGGAAACAGAAGATCTGGAGCAGAACAGGATGTGAAAGGTAATGGGGAGAAATCAATTAATAAATATTCACTTTATTCAACCCATTATCTGTCAACCACTCCCTTTACCTTCATTTTATCTGCACTTTATTCGTAACAGTGAAGGAAACCCCAATTAAAAACTTGTTAGTGAGCAATCTCTTAAAATTTAGCTTCAAGCGTAACAAGTTTACCTTCATGGCAAAACTAGACGGCATCATATTCTTAGGCCACTCAAATTCTGTTGTATGAATTCGTATGCCAGATTCAAGTAAAAGTGTAGCTTTAAAGTCCGGTCTGTAGAAGAAAAAAGTCGAATTTTTCTTTAGGGTATATGCCAAAGCTAATTGCTAAACAGGCTTAAAATGTAGGTAAAAAAAAAAAAAAAATCAGTAATCTCATACTTAATTGTCAAAGAGAAAATAAGCCTATAAAATGTTCTTACTTTTGAAGACGAATAAGGTATGTCTTATTATCCACATCATAAACATTGTTTACTCTCATTCCTAGCAAGCTGCAAAGATAAAGGAAACATGTAACATGTTACACTACTGTCTGAAACATAAAACTACACATAATTTAATAAAAGCTCCGAAAGAGCGGATCTCAGTCTCTAAGGATATGGAGTCAGCCGAGGAGCAGAGTCTGAAAGCCATTTGGAGATTCAGTTCAAAACTTAAGAGTAACGATTTAAAAACAGAAGTGGTCTATCAGCTCTAGGAACAACACACTATAACTTGCGTCTTCCAAATGACCCAATTTTGGGGGAGAAATACAGTAAAATATAATCCAATTAATTTATTACAAAGGAGAAAAAAAAAAAGATAAAAGAGGGCCCCGAAAATATGACAAAGCTCACAGGGCTGAATAATAGAATCCAGACTAGAATCCAGATCTCAGTCCAAATCTGCTCAATCCAGCTAAAACCGCGATGCTCTCTCTCTCTCTGGGGTGAGGGGAGGGAGGTGTTCAAGAAACCAAGCCCCCGTCTGGAAACCTCTGAAGCAAACGACCACTCTGGCGTCTCGTGTTTTAACAAACGTTTCCTGCCCGACCCGGACAACCCAGGCCAACAATGCAAGAGCTTCGCGCTAGCGGGGCAAGCCAGAGAGCTGGGAGGACGCGGGGGATGGGGCACGAGGTGCCTGGGACACCCAGGGGTATCCTAAGGGTCACGGGAAAGACACCACACGCCTGTCCACTCAGGCCTAGGCAGGTCCATAGACGCACTAGGAAATAAGGAAACACATCAAGCTGGTCTGTTTGCGCCATGGGACTCCGGCCTCTGCCTCCTGCACTCCCCACACAAGCCTCGTCACTTAGGGTACTGTACCTAGCATTCAGCTCCGCGAGTACGGCGCGGAGGTCAATGGTGCTAAAGCGGCTCTTCATGGCGAGGCCCGAGGGTCACTACCGCAATTTCCTCTACTGCCCGGCCGGACTCGACGCCACTTCTCTTCCGCGCAGGCGCACTTGGCGGAGCTCTACGGCCGCGCAGAAGACCCAATATTCCTCGAGGCGAACGTATTTGTGTCGCTTTTCTGAGGATTTCGATTGTCAAGTTGCAGCTGACTCTCTTCATTGTACCAAAATTCAAATTCGAATAAAGATTCAAACTGTTCTCTTGAAGCTGCATTCCTTCCTGGAACCCTTACGGACCAGTCTGGTTACCGTGCCCCATTGTGTTTTGGGCTCAAGTCAGCCTTCATAGTGACCCCTGCTGGTCGAAACAATTTTCGAGATGATTATCAGGAGTATTTCCCCACAGGGGGGCCGTAGGGCTCAGTGTAGAAGAGCAAGGACCCCTTTCTGCGTGCTTACTTTGACATAAGATTTTGAAATGTAACGAAACGGAACTGCTTCGGTCCTTCTAAGATTATCCTCAACGATCGAGGCGAACTCTCAAAACGGAGTTCCTATTTTGATGGGTCCTGTTCTCCGAAGGAGCATTCTGCAGTTGATTACAGGATTCTCATCGAACCTCGGTCTTGGTACCCCTGAGACTCACCGCAGTACCTGGTGTACAATCGGTGCTCCATAAACACCTGGCAGCATGAATGTGCAAGTGTTTAGCTAGATAATGGTGAAATAAGATAAAAATAAAAACAAGAAGATTCCCAATGGGGGTGGGGTGGGAGGGGGGATTCACAGTGTAGTGAGGAAAATAGTCCTGTAAGAATGTAAATTCTGCATTTCTTTTGTCTTAGGATAGATGCATGGGAAGAAAGGCTACTTTATAAGGTGAGAACTCAAAAGAGGCAGGGTCTCACTATGTTGCCCAGGCTGGAGTGCAGTGGCTATTCACAGGCGCGATCCCACTACTGATCAGCACGGGAGTTTTGACCTGCTCCGTTTCCGACCTGGGCCGGTTCACCCCTCCTTAGGCAACCTGGTGGTCCCCCGCTCCCGGGAGGTCACCATATTGATGCCGAACTCAGTGCGGACACCCGATCGGCATAGCGCACTACAGCCCAGAACTCCTGAACTCAAGGGATCCTCCAGCCTCAGCCTCCCGAGTAGCTGGGACTACAGGCACGCGCCACCGCGCCCGGCGCTCGGCGTCGCTGCAAAAGAGCTGCTAGAGGCTTGCAGGCTACACATGGTAGCAACCAGAATTCCTACCACCAGAAGGCGACTCTAAACAGAAAGGGCGCCGCTGCTATTTCAGAACTGGTACCAGTAGATGCAAAAATGGCTATAGCACATACTGCACAGCATTACTGTCATACGGTACAGTAAACCATACAGAATGGCCCAAAATATGAAAGCATTGGCGAGAATGTGGAGAACAGGGAACTTTTGTATGCTGTTGATGGGAATGTAAATTAGTAGAGCCATTGTGCAAAACAGTATAAAGGCTCCTCACAAAATTAAGAATAGAATTACCATGTGATCTAGCAACAAAATCACTATCCTGAAGATATATGTTCATGTTCATTGCAGCATTATTCACAATAGCCGAGATATAGGGATAATCTACTTTTCATCAACGAATGAACGGATAATGAGTGCAAATATATATGTACACACACACACACACATACATACAGTGGAATATTAATCAGCTTTCAAAAAAGAAATAAATCTTGCTGTTTGCAACTGGCATGGATTTAACAACATGGATGAACCTGGAGGACATTATGCTAAGTGAAATAAGCCAGACATAAAAAGACAAATACTGCATGATCTCACTTATACGTGGAATCTAGAAGTTTCTCATAGAAACAGACAGCAGAAATGTGGTTTCCAGGACTTGGGATGTGGGGGAAATGGGAAGATACTGGTCAAAATGCACAAACTTTCGGTTATACGTGGAATAAGTTCTGGAGACTTAATGTACAACATGCTGATTATAGTTCATAGTAATGTACTGTATGCTTGAAATTTGCATGGGAACAGAAAACCAAATACCGTATGTTCTCACTTATAAATGGGAGCTGAATGATGAGAACACATGGACCCATGGAGGGGAACAGCACACACTGGCGCTTACCAGAGGGTGGAGAATGGGAGGAGGGAGAGGGTCAGCAAAAATAACTAATGGGTACTAGGTTTAATACCTGGGTGATGAAATAACCTGTAAAACAAACCCCATGACACAAATTTACCTATATAACAAACCTGCACATATACCCCATGAACTTAAAATAAAAGTTAAATTAAAATAAAAAACAGAAATTTGCTAAGAAAGTGGATATCAAATACACAGATACAAAGTGTGAGGTTATGGATGTGTTAATTGGCTTGATTGTAGTAATCATCTCACAGTGTATACATACATCAAAACATCACATGGCTGGGCCGGGTTGCTCACACCTATAATTCCAACACCTTGGGAGGCCAAGGCTGGCAGATGGCCTGAGCCCAGAAGACCAGCCCGGACAACATAGTGAGGCCCCTTCACCAATCTCTACAAAAAAATAAAAAAATTAGCCAGGTGTGATGGCGTGTACCTATGGTCCCAGCTACATGGGAGGCTGAGGCAGGAGGATCCCTTCAGCCCAGGAGGTCAAGGCATAGTGGCCATAATTGTGCCACCACACTCCAGCAGGAGCTTCAGAGTAACACCCTGTCTAATAAAAAAAAAAAAAAAAACAAATTGGCCGGCTGCAGTGGCTCCCGCCTGTAATCCCAGCACTTTGGGAGGCCAAGGTGAGTGTATAACCTGAGGTTGGGAGTTCAAGATCAGCCTGGTCAACATGCTGAAACCCTGTCTCTACTAAAAATACAAAAATTAGCCGGGCGTGGTGGCAGGCATCTGTAATCCCAGCTACTTGGGAGGCTAAGGCAGGAGAATCACTTGAACCCAGGAGGTGGAGGTTGCAAAGAGCCGAGACTGTGCCATTGTACTCTAGCCTGGGCAACAAGAGGGAAACCCTGTCTCAAAAAAATATATATAAATATTATATATATAATATTTATATTATATATATTATATATATATTTATATATAATATTTATATTATATATATTATATATATTTATATATAAATATATGTATATAATATTATATATAAATATATTATATAATATATAAATATATGTATAATATATTTATATAATATGTATAATATATTTATATAATATTTATATAATATGTATAATATATTTATATAATATTAATATAATATATTTATATATATACACACCTCAAATATATGCAAATTTTATTTGTTCCCATAATTCATTTTACACTACTATAACAGAACACCACAAACTAAGTAATTTATAAAGAACATAAATTTAATGCCTCACAGTTCTGGAGACTAGGAAGTCCAAGATCAAAGGACTGGCATCGGACTGGCATCTTGAAAGGGCTTTCTTGGTGTTACATCCCATGGTGGAAGAGCAACGAGAGAATGAGAGAGACAAGAGGACCAAACTCATCCTTTTATAAGGAAACCATTCCCATTTCTTTTTTCAGTAGCCCGAAACTGAGCCCCAGGCACTGTCTTATATAAAATATTTTAGTCTCTTATAAGCTTAGCATTAACCATCACTATGTTTGGCCTCATCAATAGATGTCTGGGATCTAGAATGAGAGATGGGATTTTTCAGTCCTATGCTTAGAGAGTAAATCAGAGATAGAATACATTGTTGTGTACTGGGGAATCATATTTTCCCAGAAAGACATACAAATGGAACAAACAGAATAGTGGAATTCAATTGAAACCATGTAATACAAAAAATAGTTGTGGTTCTTCTGGGTAAAAATAATGCTAAATTTGTTATTTATAACCCCAAGGGTTAAAGAAAGTACTAATGAAAAAATTTCAGGGCAATGGATTAAATCTTAACATAAGGAAGAACTTTCTGGTAGTCAAGACCGTTCAAATATTATTTAGAGATATATTCAGGCACTAAAAACCATTAAGAATAACAAGAGAATGCCACGAAGTCAGAATAGTGGTTATTTCTAAGAGGAAAGGTACTTGGGTGCGGGTTTCTGGGATGCAGGCAAAGTTCTATTTCTAGATGCCAATTATATAGTTTCTCACTTTATAAATTCCTTAAACTTATATTATGTGTATGTCTTATGCACAGTTTCATATGTACGACACAGCTCATAAAGTTTAAAAAACAAAACAGCCAGGCACAGTGGCTTGCGCCTGTAATCCCAGCCCTTTAGGAGACTGAGGCGGGTGGATCAGTCTCCTTGAGCCCAGGAGTTTAAAACCAGCCTGTGCAACATGTTGAAATCCAGTCTCTACAAAAAATATAAGAAACTAGCCAGATGTGGTGGCATGCATCTGTAGTCCCAGCTACTAGGGAGGCTGAGGTGAGAGGACCACCTGAGCCCAGGAGGTTGAGGCTGCAGTGAGCTGTGAGTGTGCCACTGCACTCCAGCCTGGGTGACTGAGTGAGACCCTGTCTCAAACAAAACAAAACAAAATAAATTTTAAAATGAAATTAAAGAGGCTGGGCACGGTGGCTCACACCTGTACTCCCAGCAATTTGGGAGGCTGAGGCAGGCGCAGATCACCTGAGATCAGGAGTTCGAGACCACCCTGGGCAACATGGTGAAACCCCGTCTCTACTAAAAATACAAAAATTAGCCAGGTGTGGTGGCACATGCCTGTAATGCCAGCTACTGGGGAAGCTTAGGCAGGAGAATCACTTGAACCTGGGACGTGGAGGTTGCGGTGAGTCAAGATCGCAACACTATACTCCAGCCCGGGTGACACAGCGAACGAGACTCTGTCTCAAAAACACAACAACAACAAAACCAAGAAGTTAAAGAGTAGGTATGATAGAAATTAAAAATGGCCACACATTCTTTAACACTCATGAAGTAGGTTCTGTTTTCTTCCCGTCTTTGAATCCAGGCTAGCCTGTGATTCCTTTGACCAACAAAGCGTGGTGAACAGAAGTGATACTATGCTATTTTTGGCTCTAGCCTTTAATAAGACTTATAGCTTCCAGTTTGGCCTCTTGAAGCTTGAGTTACAATGTTAGAAGTCTAATACCCTACTGTAGAGAGGCATTGAGACTACAGGGAGAGGAAGAGGAGCATGTCTTTACAGCCAAGCCTGTCAAGGCAGAGGCATGTGAATTCAGTTATCTTGGGCCCTACAAATTAGACCAGCCACCAGCTGAATACCACAATCAACTTCACCTGGAGCAGAAGAATGTTCAGCAGAGTTTTGCTACAAATTCCTAACCCTCAAAGTCATGAAACCTAATAAAACCTAGTTGTATTTTCAAATTACTAAATGTTGGAGTAGTTTGTTATACGCAATAAATTACACAAAAATAGGCAGATTTAAGCAAATACATTAAAAAAGAAAGTAAGGGCCGGGTGAGGTGGCTCATGCCTGTAATCCCAGCACTTTGGGAGGCCGAGGCAGGTGGATCACGAGGTCAGGAGATCGAGACCAGCCTGGCCAAGATGGTGAAACCCCTTATCTACTTAAAAAAATACAAAAATTAGCTGGGCACGGTGGCAGGCGCCTATAATCCCAGTTACTCGGGAGGCTGAGGCAGGAGAATCGCTTGAACCCAGAAGGTGGAGGTTGCAGTGAGCCGAGATTGCTGCACTCTAGCCTGGGTGACAGAGAAAGACCCCGTCTCAAAAAAAAAAAAAAAAAAAAAAGAAAGTAAGAGTTCCGCTACATTAAATTTGGCCTAAGGCTGCTGCTGTACCTTGAGTCCCTTAATACTGAACAACAATCCAATTTGATACGTAAACAAATCGAAAGCTTACGAGTATATTCTTGTAACAAATAGCTGTCTCAGCCATCACAGCTGCCAAGCTTCAGCTAATCATAGGCTGTTAATTGAGCAAACCATGTCCAAATAAGGCAAATACTTGGCTGTAACCAATCAAGCTGTTTCAGTATCTCACTTCCCTTCTCTATCTGTGAATAGTCTCTGCCCACAATGTGGAATGCTCTGAATCTCTTCTGGTTCTGAGTGCTGTCCTGTTCATGAATCATTCTTTGGTCAAAAAAAACTCTGAAAAATTTAATTTGTCTGAAAGTTTTTTTTTTTTTAACAGTTCTCATATTACTAGTAAACAAATTTAACCTGGGCATGGTGGCATGTGCCTATAGTTCCAATTGCTTGGAAGGCTGTGACAAAAGGCTTGAGCCCAGGAGTGAGGCTGCAGTGAGCTATGATCTATGATCATGCCACTGCAATCCAGCCTGGTGACGGAGCAAGACTCCATCTCTTAAAAAAAAAATAGAGTTTTAGAATAAGAAAACATTGTTTTGGACAAGGAATATTATTTTATTTATGTATTTTTTTTTTTTGAGACAGAGTATCACTCTGTCACCCAGACTGCCAGACTAGGGTGCAGTGGCACAATCTCGGCTCACTGCAACCTCCACCTCCCGGGTCCAAGTAATTCTCCTGTCTCAGCCTCCTCAGTAGCTGGGATTACAGGCATACACCACCACACCCAGCTAATTTTTGTATTTTTAGTAGAGACAGGGTTTCGCCATGTTGGTCAGGCTGGTCTCAAACTCCTGACCTCGTGATCCGCCTGCCTCAGCTTCCCAAAGTGCTAGGATTACAGGCGTGAGCCACTGTGCCCGGCCTAGGATGTTATTTTTAAATCAGTGAAGTACATACTCTAAAAGATAAAAGTCATAAACATTTATGTGAATATTTATATCCTCTTGGCATGGGTGAGACCATTCAAAGCAAAACACCAAAAGCAGAAAACATAAATGATTAGATTAACAGATCTGAATACATTAAAGGGGTATTGTTTTTGTTTTGTTTTGTTTTGTTTTTGACACTGAGTTTCACTCTTGTTGCCCAGGCTGACAGTGCAATGGCTCACTCTTGGCTCACCTCAGCCTCTGCCTCCCGGGTTCAAGCGATTCTCCTGCCTCAGTCTCCCCAGTAGCTGGGATTATAGGCATGTACCACCACACCTGGCTAATTTTGTATTTTTATTACAGATGGGGGTTTCTCCATGTTGGTCAGGCTGGTCTTGAACTCCCGACCTCAGGTGATCTGCCCGCCTCGGCCTCCCAAAGTGTTAGGATTACAGGCGTGAGCCACTGCGCCCAGCCCATAAAAGTTTAAAGTCACCATATGTCAAAAATATTCCACCATAACCCTAATCTTAACCCTAAACATAATTAAAACCTTAAAAGTGTAGTCCACACACACACACACACACACAGAAAAAAATATCAATGTGAAAATGTGTTCAACTTAAAAGTTGTTTTTTTTTTTAAAGTATAAGTATGTTAAAGAACACAGTTACTGGCTGGGCACGGTTGAGGTAGGTGCATCACTTGAGGTCAGGAGTTCGAGAAGACAGTTACTGAAAGGATACCTTTCTGTCCTCTCAGAGTTTTGTCAGTTACAGACTGAGCTTGATTCCCCCCATGTATTACTTTCCTATTCTGTGGTAATTTGCTGTATCAAATTACCACAAATTTAGAGGCTTAAACAACATAAATTTATTATTATTATTATTGAGATGGGGTCTCACTCTGTCCCCTTGGCTGGAATGCAGTGGGACACTAACAACTCACTGCAGCCTCAACCTCCTGGGCTCAGGTGATCCTCCCACCTCAGCCTCCCTGGTAGCTGAGACTACAGGCACATACTACCACACATGGTTAATTTTCATATTTTTTGTAGAGACAGGGTTTCACCATTTTGTGCAGGCTGGTCTCCAAATCCTGAGCTCAAGCAATCCACCTTCCTTGGCCTCTCAAAGTGCTGGGAATTACAGGTGTGAGCCACTACATGCGGCCAAATTTATTATTTAAGAGTTCTGGAGATCAGAAGTACCAAATGGGTGAAGAGGGCTGCATTCCTTCTGGAAACTCTTGAAGAGAATCCCTTTCCTTGCCTTTTCCAGCTTCAGGGGGGCTGTCCACATTCCTTGGTTAGTTAGCACATAGATATCTTTGGGGAGGGGGTCATTATGCTGCCTATTGCACCTCAGTTCCACAAAGCTGAGTTATCCCAGAGGTCATGGTACTCAGGAAGTAGGAACCCCAGGGCTAATGGAGGCAGCTACTCAAAAGCAGTTCTTACATCCATAGCTAAGTCATTCTGGGTCCAATTCAGGGATCCATTTAGTGAAAAACAAGAGATACAAAAATTAGCCGGGCATGCTGGTGTGTGTGTGCCTGTAATCCCAGCTACTCGGGAGGCTTGAGGCAGGTGAAGCGCTTGAACCCGGGAGGCAGAGGTTGCAGTGAGCAGAGATCGCTCCCCGGAACTCCAGCCTGGGAGACAGAGCAAGACTCTGTCTCAAAAAAAAAAAAAAAAAAAAAAAAAAAAAAAAAAAGATATACCAAAATTATTTTGCTTCTTATTTTAAGGTTGGTGAGAAGGTAAAGTTTTTTTTTTTAAAATAGCATCTCTACCTATTTTCATTTTGTAAAAATGCATTCATTTGGAGGTGATTTTTTAATTCTTGAAAAGTTGTCCTGAAGAACTGGAATCAGACCTATTCCATGCGGTTGCAGAGGGCAGACCCAGAAGCAGCCATGGGGGAGATATCTGTTTTATTCAAAGAGGATCTTTTCTGACAGTTATCCTTGTTCAAAATGCAATGAACTACCTCAAAAAAAAAAAAGGGAATACAATTAGCTTTATAAAAAATTTAGTACAATGCTTCTTTCCTCTTTCATTTTATAGACAGTGAGGAAAATCTGTGTTTAGTGCTTAGAGTCTTTAAACTCCCAGTAGATTAATGTTAAGACTGATGTGAATGCTTAACCAATTTCCACTGGCCCTAAAATGCCTGAATTTAACAGTAAGCCCTCCAAAACAGTTATTTCATATAGATGAAATTTCTAATCACAGACCACCAAGAACTTTTGAAAAATTTAAAGGTTGTCTTCTTTCATAGCTTATTCACTTACTTCTGTTTTTAAAATGAAGCATGATTATGAGACATGCTCAAGGACAGCTCAGTGGAGGATGCAGAGGTTTTTGCTCTCATTAACACTGGGTTCAAGACCCAGGCGGCTGGGCGCGTTCTTTAAACTCCCTTTGCTTCAGTTACTTTTCGGAGTCTAGGTGCCCTTCCCTTTTTGGCAATCCGACGGAGAGAGAAGCAAGCGAGGAGACAGGGTGGTGCATTCTGCCGCGCTGGCCCCTCACCTCTGTCATCACAGGGCGTTCTGGGTTCCTCTAAGAGTAGTTTTTCCCTTATAAGGAGGCAGTAGTGGGATTCCTCTTCGGAAGATTAGCCCTGCTTGTAGCCAAGTAGAACGAAAGGATTTGTGTGTAAGACTGTTGATTAGCCCGTCTTTGGTCTATAGCATTCTAAAGCAAAAACCTTGACAGGACAGGGGTGAAAGAAGGTGACATCCGTGACAGGAGGTAGGCAGGGAAGCTCAGGTCAGCTCAGTGCAGGGGAATAGTGTTGGTAACTGCAAGCAGCATCCTGAACGGCCGCGGGAAGAACTTGGAAATTCTTTAAGAGAACGTACTTTCTGCTCTCTGTGATCCGGCGGCCATTTTTTCCGACTGTCTGTGGGTAAACGAGCAGCCCCTGTTGGCTCCGAGGGTAATAACAGCTTTTCGCAGAGACGTTTTGAATATGCGCCGGTAGGGGGCAGCGATGAGGCGGTTGCAAATCCCCAAGCATCCCGTCAACTGGTGAGCTTTCGCGCTGAAGGAAACGTAAAACAGTGGATAAATATAAGAGTGGAGAGAGAAAGCCAACTATAAACCTCAGTAACATCTTTCTCTATATATTTTTTCCTTTAGAGGAAGAGAGGACTCGTCTTTAAATGCGCACATTAGTATGTTTCTTAATACGTATGAACCGGAAAGGAGGCAAACTTCTTAACTTCAAAGACACTACTTACAAAGGTACCCTTAATTAGGGAGGGGGGCAAAAGAGACGGGGTCTCGCTATGTTGCTCAGGCTGGAGTGCAGTGGCTATTCACAGGCGCGATCCCACTACTGATCAGCACGGGAGTTTTGACCTGCTCCGTTTCCGACCTGGGCCGGTTCACCCCTCCTTAGGCAACCTGGTGGTCCCCCGCTCCCGGGAGGTCACCATATTGATGCCGAACTTAGTGCGGACACCCGATCGGCATAGCGCACTACAGCCCAGAACTCCTGGGCTCAAGCGATCCTCCCACCTCAGCCTCCCGAGTAGCTGGGACTACAGGCACGCGCCACCGCGCCCGGCGGTCGGAGACGCTGCGAAAAGCTACTAGAAGCTGCAGTGCAGTTACGTCATTGGGGACGGGGGGAGCCACGCCGGGCGACGTGGGCTTGGACACACCCACACTGGGCGGTCTGGAGGCTACGTTAGTGTGGCGTCATCCAAGCTGGGCAGCCGTTCTGCCTTACAGGGTTGGGACCCCGGAAGCTTATCGGCGCGGTTGCTGCCGCGGCTCCCTGTGTTTTGATCCAAACACCACGTTCCTGCTTAACAGAAATTGGTCAGTATGCGCTTAATGCTCATAGTGTGGCGTCCGGACACGCAGCAAGAGAAAAACGCAATAACCTGGTCCGTCAGCGTTCCTTGCTTCAGCAGGCCTTAAATATGTGCTGCATCTTTTGGGGGACGTTACTTAAGAGGCAAACATCTGGCTCGAAGTCTTCCATTATTTTCAGCAAGCATTTAGGAGGTGACTGCACTATAAGGAGAATAACCCACAGTAGCACAGGTTGGGAGTCTGCACAGTGCCGAGGCCAGCTCAGTCTTCACTATTCGAACGAAGGAAGCCTGGGGCAACTGTTTGTTTTCTCTGCCCTGCATGTTAGTTGCCCGTTGTTTTTGGAGAAAAAACTAGTATCGGGGTATATAGGTGGAAAAATTTGGATTTGGCAGCTTGAAGCCTTTTTTGCGACAAGCTTAGGTTAGGAAGGGATAGAGGGGAGGAAAGAAAAAATAATTTTCCACCATAGTAGATCTGCGAAAGCAGACCTTCTGTTTGTCCTCTTATCTATTGTCTTTCCCTCACCCCTCACCCCCCACCCCTTGTCTCCTAAAAACCAGTCCAGACTTTCCCCGCCACCTCCGTCCTTGTAGCAGATAACGTTGCTCCTTCCTTCATGGATAAATTGAAGGCCAACAGACAAAAACTTTTCAACTCTTTGCTGCTCTCCCCGCTCTAAATTTATCTTTACACCTTCAGAGAAGAGCACCCTTCTGTTTTCCCCTCCTACCTCAAACCCAGTAGGTCAAAATTCTTCCGTCAATCATTTTTACCCATCCTATCTCCCTCTTTCATTTATACAGATTCCAAGCTGCCTTTCTTCTTCTAAAAAAAAAAAAAAAAAAAAAGCAAAAAAACTCCTTTGACCTTGCCTGTCTTTCTAAATGAAATCTGTCTGTTGTTTTCATGGCTGCACTTCTTGAAACCATGTTCTACAATTGCCACATTTGCTTCTTAACCTTCTATCTTCAGTCCATAGCCCACCAATCCACTGAAACTATTCTAGCTAAGGCTACGATACCCAAGCCTCCTAATTGGCAGGTCTAAGGGACCCTTTCTGACATAGGTGATGTAATTTACCACCAATCTCTGTCACTTGTGACTGCTGTTTCCTCCCTGAACGTTTCTTCTCCCTGGTTCTTGTTCACAGCCCCTGATATTTCCTCCCAGGCTCTCTCTTCTGCCCACCCAGCAAATGTTTTTGTTCCTTACAGTTCCCTCCTAAATGTTCTCTGTTCTCTCACCGTGTTCTTCATGAGTGATGTAATCAATTCTCAAGGCTCTCAAATCTGTAGTTCCAATCTGATGCTGTTTCCAGAGCTTCAGATTCACATTTTTAGTTGCCTTCTGGATGTCACCTTGAAATCATTCAAAACTTCAAATTCAGTATTTGCAAACAAAACTGATCATCTTCTCTTCTTCCTCCAAGCTTGCCCATTTTTTCTTTTTATCAATATGTTTATTTATTTATTTTTCGAGACAGAGTCTTGCTCTGTTGCCCAGGCTGGAGTGCAGTGGCACGATCTCGGCTCACTGCAACCTCCGCCTCCTGGGTTCAAGTGATTCTCCTGCCTCAGCCTCCTCAGTAGCTGGGATTACAGGTGCCCACCACCGCACCCAGCTAATTTTTGTATTTTCAGTAAAGATGGGGTTTCGCCATGTTGGCCAGGCTGGTCTTGAACTCCTGACCTCATGATCCACCTGCCTCGGCCTCCCAAAGTGCTGAGATTACAGGCGTGAGCCACTGTGCCTGGCTCATCAGTATGTTTAGTTGCTCACTTCAGAACTCTCAGAGTCATCCTTGACTACTATTTCATCCATTCAATACCAAATACTTACTTTTTACTTATCCAATGACAGGCACTGTACTAGGTGGTAGAGATGTGGTGGTGAAGAAAAGAGACAGAGTGGAAGAGACAGACAAAAACTTAGCAAAAAAAATTATAATTTCAAACTGTGATAAGTACCGGTGAAGGAAGCACAGTACTGAGATATGAACAATGGTGGTAGGAAGCAGGTGGGGCACCTGCTTTTGAGAATGTAGTCAGGTAAGCCTCTTTTAGGAGGTATCATTTAAATTAGGGCCTGAAGAATGAGGCATCGGTTAAGGTACATTGAAGCAAACAAGGACTGTCTGTAAACTGAAGTAAACGAACCTTTCTTTAGGAAATTCAGAAGAAAGAAAATTATCTCAAGGAAGTTGGTCAGAAGAAAATGGGCAGACCATGAAATGTTAGTTGTCCCCCAAAGTCGGTTCTCCCCTTTTACAGTGCTAATACATTGCTACTTGGGCACATGAATCCCAGCTAGAGACCACATTGCCTGAATTTCCTTACAACCAAGTGTGGTCAAGTTCTCACTAATGGAATATGAATGAAAGTTGTATGTGTCCTCTGCATCACTTGCTTAAAAAGAAATCGGTTGCCCTCTACTTTGGCCCTTTTGGCCTTTCCAGCGCTAGGTGGCGCCAGTGCAGATCCACTGCAGTGCCCCATCTTTAACCATGCAAATTAGGAAAAATACCTAGGGTCGAGGAAAGAAACCAGTGAATTCAGAAGGGGCAGGATTGGAAAACAAAACAAAACAAAAACCAAAACAAAAAAACAACCAAACCAAACCAAAATAAAACCAAAACAGCAGAGTCCATGGATGAATTAATGAAGCTGATCCACCCTATAGCCTCCACCACTCCTACCTCTGGACTGTTAGATGAGAAATAAGCTTCCATCTCAATTCAATCACTATATTTTGGGGTCTCTTTATTATTACAGCATACTCTGTACTCTAACTAATAGAGGGAGGTTCCCAGAAGAAAATCCTGGATAAGCAGAACTCAGAGCAGGAACCAAAAGAGCTCCAGGTATCTACAGGGCACCCCAATGGGATGAACCATCCTCAGTATCCTCTAAGAAGAGTCTGATTTTCTAGTTTGAGTTCTGTATTCTTCTACAATCTGTATTTATATGCATACCTATTTTTATTTTTGTTATTTATTTATTTATTTTTTGAGACGAAGTTTCGCTCCGCTTGCCCAAGCCGGAGTGCAATGGTGTGATCTCAGCTCATTGCAACCTCCGCCTCCTGGGTTCAAGTGATTCTCCTGCCTCAGCCTCCAGAGTAGCTGGGATTACAGGCACGTGCCACCATGCCCGGCTAATTTTTTGTATTTTTAGTAGAAACGGGGTTTCACCATGTTAGCCAGGCTGGTCTCGAACTCCTGATCTTAGGTGATCCACCCGCCTCAGCCTCCCAAAGTGCTGGGCTTACAGGCATGAGCCACCATGCCCGGCCATGCATACCTATTTTTATTATAATTATGTTGTAAATAAAACATCTGTGTCTTGCTTTTCTTTCCCACATGTTACTATGTTTTTGGTGGCAGTATAATCTTTTATTATTATTATTATTTGAGACAGAGTCTTGCTCTGTCTCCCAGGCTGGAGTGCAGTAGCGTGTCTCAGCTCACTGCAACCACCACCTTCCCAGTTCAAATGATTCTCCTGCTTTAGCCTCCTGAGTAGCTGGGACTACAGGCAGGCTTCACCACACCCAGCTAATTTTTGTATTTTTAGTAGAGATGGGGGTTTCACCATGTTGGCCAGGCTGGTCTCGCACTCCTGGCCTCAGGTGATCTGCCCGCCTCCCAAAGTGCCGGGATTACAGGTGTGAGCCACTGCTCCCGGCCAGGTGGCCCTATAATCTTTTGATTTGGTGCATCATAATTTATGACTATTTAAATTGAACCACTATCAGTCACACTAATCACCACTTTACTATTCTATATATTTCACCTGTATTGTTTTATGAATTAGTGATCGGCATAGTATCCAATGCTAAGTCAGTTATGCACAACCTCGAATCAGCCGTTTGCTTTTTTTTTTTTTTTGAGACGGAGTCTCGCTCTGTCGCCAAAGCTGTAGTGCAGTGACGCGATCTCAGCTCACTGCAAGCTTCGGCTCCCGGGTTCACGCCATTCTCCTGCCTCAGCCTCTCAAGTAGCTGGGACTACAGGAGCCCGCCACCACGCCCAGCTTTTTTGTTTGTTTTTTCAGTAGAGACGGGGTTTCACCGTGTTAGCCAGGATGGTCTCGATCTCCTGACCTCGTGTTCCGCCCGCCTCGGCCTCCCAAAGTGCTGGGATTACAGGCGTGAGCCACCGCACCTTTTTTAACAGTGCAAAAAACAAGGCCGTGTCTGGCTATATGGGGCTTTGCTTGTTCAAAATGTAACCTCTATACGGCCGCGCGCAGTGGCTCACGCCTGTAATCCTAGCACTTTGTAAGGCCCCGGCAGGCGGATCACTTGAGGGCAGGAGTTCGAGGCCAGCCTGGCCAACATGGTGAAACCCCATCTCTACTAAAAATACAAAAATTAGCCTGGCCTGGTGGCGCGCGCCTGTAGTCCCAGTTATTCAGGAGGCTAAGGCAGGAGAATCGCTTGAACCCGGGAAGAGGAGGTTGCAGTAAGCCGAGACGTGCAACTGCATTCCAGTATGGGCAAGACTCCGTCTCAAAAAAAAAAAAAAAAAAAGTAACCTGTATGAAAGTTAATTTTGTGGCACTAAACAGAGTAGATAATAACCTCATCTGAAATGGGATGTCTCAATCTGTCTACAAAAAACTCCATGCCATAGAGCTCAAAAGTTTGTAAATTAGTCCTTTGGAGACGTTAAAGAGCATGGAGTCATACGAAAAGGCTTTCTGCCCTGGTAAGGGAAGAAAGCTTGTGGGCAGGTTGAGTCTGGTCCTTGAGTTCTCAGCTCTCACCAGGGAAGGGGTACGAGACAAAGCTGAGGCTGAACTTGAGCCGCACAGGCCCTGATTGCTGGGCCGTGAGAGAACACCCGAGGAGGGGGCCCAACGCACCTGAAGAAAAGACGACGTGGAGGTCATAAACGACCAAGAGAAAGGGGCGCACCGCGGACACTATCGCCAGCCGGACCCCAGATCAAGAGAAATAGAAGAGGAGCCGGGGTCTCCAAACACTACAGGCTGGGGTCCCAGGGCAAGGGACTGGGCCGCCGGCGGAAGCGTCGGGGAGAGGCGGGACTGCCGGCGGGGTGTGGGAGAGGCGGGGCCACCAGCAAGTGGGCGGGCGGGAGGCGGGGCCGCAGTTGGGGTGTGGAAGAGGTGGGGCAGCCAGCAACTGGGAGGGGAGGGAGGCGGGGCCGCCGGCGGGGCGCGGTGAAGAGGCAGGCTGCCAGAGGGCCTGGCCGACAAATTACCCAGCGTGAGCTCGGTCACCTGGGTGTGGCGGTTCAGCCCTGAGCTGCGTCCTCCCACGGCGCCCGCAGTTCCCCCACCCTTGACACAGTGCCTATTCGCAGCTCGCTGCAGCGGAGTCATCTACTGCTGCTGGCAGGATTTTCATTGCGACGGGTTGTTATGTGCATATCAGGACATACCCCGTGGGTTGTCCCTGATTCAGTTACATTTAATAAACGAGCGGTGGATTAACCGGAATTACAGTTTGACAGAAAACACGTTTTCTTCTGGACAACACCCTGCGTGTAGGAAGAGCCTTTAATATGGTTGATACACAATATTTAATCGATCCAGAAACACATTTCTTGTGACAGGCTTTTAAATATCAGAATAAATCCTAAGAGTGAACAGTTGAAGTTACTTATCCAATGTTACACTGCTAGGCCTATAAATAAACTTGCGGGGTCTATTTTCTCCCATTTGAATATGCTTTGATTTCCATATGACAGTTCTGCCGAAATGTTTTGACATTTTAGATCTTAGTAGAACTCCATTACAACACGACTATTTATTACGTTGATTCTGGTCTGACGTGTAATAAATCATGTCCCCAAACCAAAACTCCATACATTAATATCCTGATATTTAACACACTTTATCTAACTATTGATTCTATCTGTTCACACCAATGTGGTAAAACCTTTATGTCGTATTTAATTTATTCATTTTGAAAATATTTAAAATGCTTCATTTTCATTAGCTAACTTTGAAGAGTGCTTCTTTTGTTTGGGGACTCTGTAGATTTAGGCTAATGTCACACATTCAGAATAATTGGCAAATTGATTTGCCTTTCTTTGACTTTCTATTCTCCAAGCTGATTATACGCTGAGGTTAACACATTTGAACTGGCCGGCCGGTTGGGTGGCTCACGCTTGTAATGCCAGCACTTTGGGAGGCGGAGGTGGGTGGATCACCTGAGGTGAGGAGTTCGAGACCAGCCTGGCCAACATGGTGAAACCCCGTCTCTACTAAAAATACAAAAAATTAACCGGGCGTGGTGGCGGGCGCCTGTAATCCCAGCTACCCGGGAGACAGAGGTTGCAGTGAGCCGCGGTCGCGCCATTGCACTCCAGCCTGGGCAATAAGAGCGAAACTCTGTCTCAAAAAAATATATATATGTATATATATATATGTATGTGTATATATATGTGTGTATATATATGTATATATATATGTATGTGTATATATATGTGTGTATATATATATATATATATTTGAACGTGCCTAGATTGTGGTAGGAAAACAAATACTTTAAATTGCATACAGCTTTCACTGACTAAGGTAAGAGGATCAGGATAACATTATTTGCCTAAACCATTCATTTACTCATTCAACAAATAAGTACTGAGATCTGCTATGTGCTAGGTGTCCCAATGTGTCAACTATTAGTTAATATGGGGGAAAAATAATAGTTTTGAGAATAAAAGTGTAAAAAATGAAACAATTTGCTTGACATGATGCAAACAGTTTAATCATATATAGGTTTATGTCTATTCATCTTGGACCTGGAAGAGAGGACATAATTTCTGAGTAGAAGAATGACTGGGTTAATGTCTAATTTTGCATGTCCTCTGGCCCCAGCCATGATTAGTATAAAAATCCTAGGGTTTCCCTAGGTCTAGGGGAAGATATTAGTCTCCTCACCACCTCCACATAGAGTAATATCTTCCCCTAGACCTCCTCCCCTTATGAACAAATGGAGGAACATTAAGGCTGTAAATGGCCTTTTGAGGTTCATATGACAGTCTACTTTCACTTCTTTTATTTTAGAGGGGGAAATTTTAAGCTTTCATGCGTGTGGTTTAGACAGTTTTTAAATATTACTTTGTTGAGAGTTTATGATGTGGTGGTTGAACAAATAGCACCATAGGTACTTGCTAGGGAATACATTACACATACAGTATGTCATCACAATTCACACTGTTAATAATTAAAAATATATTCTGTTACACTATGGTTTATCCTGAGATGGAGTCTCACTCTGTTGCCCAGGCTGGAGTGCCGTGGCACGATCTCGGCTCACTGCAACCTCTGCCTCCTGGGTTCAAGCGATTCTCCTGCCTCAGCCTCCCGAGTAGCTGGGATTACAGACGTGCACCACTATGCCTGGCTAATTTTTTTTTTTTTTTTTTTTTTGTCAGTAGAGACGGGGTTTCGCTATGTTGGCCAGGCTGGTCTCAAACTCCTAACCTGAAGTGAACCGCCTGCCTCGGCCTCCCAAAGTGCTGGGATTACAAGCGTGAGGCACCGTGACCAGGCAGTTTATGTGTATGATACATTTCTTTTTTGAGACAGAGTTTCACTCTTTTTGCCCAGGCTGGAGTGCAGTGGTGTAATCTTGGCTCAACTCAACCTCCACCTCCTGGGTTCAAGCGATTCTTCTGCCTCAGCCTCCCAAGTAGGTGGGATTACAGGCATGTACCACCACACCCAGCTAATTTTTTTTTTTTTTTTGTATTTTTAGTAGAGACAGGGTTTCTCCATGTTGGTCAGGCTAGTCTCGAACTCCCAACCTCAGGTGATCCATCCGCCTAGGCCTTTCAAAGTGCTGGGATTACACGTGTGAGCCACCGTGCCCAGCCTATATGTATATTTTATGACCAAAGGAATTCACACTTTTCTCAGTGTTTGCTTTTAGGGCTAATGAACTGGAAAAGCAGTCCAATTTATACAGAGAATACTGAAGGCACAAGCTGCCTGTGTCTGTTCAGCTGAAACCCCTTGCTGACAAGGTTCTAATTCATTTTGTGACACAGCTCATTTTCCAAGGGGGAGTATAGCCTGGGGTGTGGCAAGAAACAAATAAAGGCAAAACCACTACACATTAGTTAGAATATTGTTAAAAGAGACAGTCTATAGTCACTGTGATGTATGGATAAACAATATTGCATATTACAAGAGTATTTGTATAATCAAAACCATTATATACAAATGCTATTATGATTTATTATCATTATAAAAACAAATATTAATGTTCTTGTACATTATAATAATCATATAAACTAGAAGAGTGATTTATCCCCTTTTGAGCATAAGATTTATTAAAATAGTAGGTCCCTTTGTGCATTCATTCATTCATTCATTAACTCTACATCATTAGTCATTGGGGAAATGCAATCAAAACCACAAGAGATACAATTTCTTACCTACTAGGATCACGAAAATAACAACAGCAAAACAGAAAATAACAAGTGTTGAACTGGGCAGGTGGTGCATGTCTGTAGTCCCAACTACTCAGGAGGCTGAGATGGGAGGATCTGTTGAGCCGAGGAGTTCCAGGCCGGCCTGGGCAACATAGCAAGACCTCATCTGAAAACAATGAAACAAACAAAAACAACAAAGAAAAGAATAACAAGTGTTGGCAAGGATGTGGAGAAATTAGAACTCTCATACATTGCCAGCGGGAATGTAAAATAGTGCAGCTGCTGTGAAAAACAGTTTGACAGTTCCTCAAAAATGTAAACATACAATCACCATATGATTGAGTGATTCCACTCCTAGGTACAGACCCCACAAAGAACCAAAAGCAGGTACTCAAAGAGATACTCGCATTAATGTTTGTCACAGCATTATTCACAATAGTCAAAAGGTGGAAACAACTCAACTGTCCATCAACAGATGAATAAGTAAACAAAATGTGATGCATATTCATATTCAGCCATAAAAAGGAATAAGGTTCTGATGCATGCTACAACATAAATGAGCCTTGAAAACATGTAAAGTGAAATAAACCAGACACTAAAGGACAAATAAATCCATTTGTGTGAAATCTGTAGAATAGGCAAATATGTAGAGATAGAAAGTAGACAGAGGTTGGGAATTAGGGTAGGGAATTAGGAATTTTTATCTTATCTTATCTTTTCATTTTTTTGAGACAGGGTCCTACTCTGTCACCCAGGCTGGAGAGAAGTGGCTCACTGCAGCATTGAACTCCCCTGGCTCAGGTGATCCTCCCACCTCCAGCCTCCAAGGTAGCTGGGGCTACAGGTGTGCACCACCACACCTGGCTACTTTTTGCATTTTTTTTTTATAGAGATGGTGTTTCACCATGTTTCCCAGGCTGGAGTTATTACTTAATGGGTATAGAATTTCTGTTTGAGGTGTTGAAAAAGTTTTGGAAATAGTAGTGATGGATGTACATACAATATTGTGAGCGTAATTGATGCTCCTGAATTATACACTTGAAATGGTTGGCCGGGCGAGGTGGCTCACGCCTGTAATCCCAGCACTTTGGGAGGCCGAAGCGGGAGGATCACAAGGTCAGGAGATAGAGACCTTCCTGGCTAACACGGTGAAACAACCCTGTCTCTACTAAAAATACAAAAAATTAGCCAGGCCTGGTGGTGGGTACCTGTAGTCCCAGTTACTTGGGAGGCTGAGGCAGGTTTGGCATGAACCCAGGAGGCGGAGCTTGCAGTGAGCTGAGATCATGCCACTGCACTCCAGCCTGGGCGACAGAGCAAGACTCCATCTCAAAAAAAAAAAAAAAAAAAAAAAGAAAAGAAAAAAAGAAAAGAAAAGAAAGAAAAACAAAAAAGAAAAAAATTGGTTAAAATGGCAAATTTTATGTTACATACATTTTAACAGTTGGGCATATCTGTGTGGGTTCATTTCTGGGTTCTCTGTTGTGTGTCACTGATCTGCTTATCCCTACATCAAGATGACAAAGTCTTGATTACTAGCTATGTAATAAATATTAAAATTGGGTAGACTGATTCGTCCCACTTTTCTTTTTGAAAATTGTTTTAGCTATTTTAGTTCCTTTGCATTTCCATATAAATTTTAGAATAATCTTGTCTATATCTACAAAATAAATCTTGCTAGGATTCTGATAGGAATTGCACTAAACCTGGAGGAAATTGACATTTTTTTACCATGCTGAATCTTCCAATCCATGAACATAATGTATCTTCCCATATGTTTGGATATTATTTTATTTCTTTTGTGTTTTGTAGTTTTTGATATATACATTCTGTATATTTCAATTTTTTGAGTGAATACAAATATTGTATTTAAAATTTTAGTGTCCATGTGTTTATTGCCAGTATATAAAATACAGTTGATTATTATTATTATTATTTGTTTTTTTTGAGACATAGTCTCACTCTGTCCCCCAGGCTGGAGTGCAGTGGTACAATATCGACTCACTGCAACCTCGGCCTCCCAGGTTCAAGTGATTCTCCTGCCTCAGCCTCCTGAGTAGCTGGGATTACAGGTGCCTGCCACCAGACCCGGCTAATTTTTTGTATTTTTAGTAGAGACAGGGTTTCACTATGTTGGCCAGGCTGGTCTCAAATGCCTGACCTCATGATCCACCCACCTCGGCCTCTCAAAGTGCTGGCATATAGGCGTGAGTCACCATGCCTGGCTGAAATACAGTTAATTATTGTGGGAGGTTTGTGTTTTCAGATTTCTTGGGATTTTATATGTAGGAAATAACGTCTTCTATAAGTAGCAAAAGTTTTATTTTTTCCTTCCCAATCTATATGCCTTTTATTAATATTTCACTTTCTAGCCCTAATGCATGGCTAGAACTTTGAGCACCATGTTGAACGAGACCAGTGAGGTTGAACATCTTCCCTTGTTCTGATCTTAGTGAGAGAGCATTCAGTTTTTTACCATTAAGTATGTTAGCTGTAGGGATATTCTTTTCTTTTCTTTCCTCTTTTCTTTTCTTTCTTTCTTTCTTTGGAGGTTAAAAAAAATCAAATTGGGAAAGTTCTTCTCTATTCCTGTTTTTCATAAAATTTTATACCATGAGTAGGTGCTAAATTTTGTCAAATATTTTTTCTGCCTTCATAGAAATGATCAAGTGATTTTCTTTCTTTCTTTCTTTCTTTCTTTCTCTCTCTTTCTTTCTGTCTTTCTCTCTCTCTCTCTTTTTTTTTTTTTTTTTTTGACAGAGTCTCACTCTGTCGCCCAGGCTGGAGCACAGTAGTGGCGTGATCTCGGCTCACTGCAACCTCTGCCTCCCAGGTTCAAGCACTTCTACTGCCTTAGCCTCTGGAGTAGCTGGGACTACAGGCATGTGTCACCAAGCCCAGCTAATTTTTGTATTTTTAGTAGAGACAGGGTTTTGCAGTGTTGGCCAGGCTGGTCTCGAACTCCTGACCTCAAGTCATCCGCCCACCTCAGCCTCCCAAAGTGCTGGGATTGTAGGCAAATTTTCTTCTTTATCCCATTGATTGATTGGATTACATGATTTCCAAATATTCAAACATTCTTGCATCCCTGAAATAAACTCCATTTCATGGTGGTATATGATTATATTTATACATTGCTAAATTTTATTTGCTAATATTTTGTTAAGATTTTTGTATCTGTATGAATTATTAATATAGATGGCTCACACTTGTAATCCCAGCACTTTGGGAGGTCATTTGAGGTCAGGAGTTCGAAACCAGCCTGGCCAACATAGTGAAACCCCATCTCTACTAAAAATACAAAAATTAGCTGGGAGTGGTGGGGGGTGCCTATAATGCCAGCTACTCGGGAGGCTGAGGCAAGAGAACTGCTTGAACCCAGGAGGCGGAGGTTGCAGGGAGCAGAGATTGTGCCACTGCATTTCAGCCTGGGTGACAGAGCAAGACTCCATCTCAATAAATAAATTAATAATAATAATAATAAAATACAAAAATTAACCAGGCATGGTGGCACACGCCTGTAGTCCCAGTTCCTTGGGAGGCTAAGGTAGGAGAATTGCTTGAACCTGGGAGGTGGAGGTTGCAGTGAGCAGGATCGCAACAGAGGGAGACTCTGTCTCAAAAAAACAAGAAAAGAGAAATATAGGTCCAGCTGGGCAGGTTGGCTCAAGCCTGTAATCCCAGCACTTTGGGAAGCCAAGGCAGGCAGATCATGAGGGTCAGGAGTTTGAGACCAGCCTGGCCAACATAGCGAAACCCCATCTCTACTAAAAATACAAAAATTAGCTGAGCGTGGTGACGCACGCCTGTAGTCCCAGCTACTCGGGAGGCTGAGGCAGGAGAATCGCTTGAACCCGGGAGGCGGAGCTTGCAGTGAGCTGAGATCCCACCACTGCACTCCATTCTGTGCAACAGAGTGAGACTCTGTCTCAAAAAAAAACAAAAAGAAAAGAAAAGAAATATAGGTCTGTAGTTTTATATTCTTTGTGTGTGTGCGCACTTATTTGTACTGAATTATCTGGTTTTAGTATCAACTTCACAAAATAACTGAGAAGTATTCCCTCCTCTTACATATCCTGAAACTATTAAAATGTTGGGTAGCAATCTCCTGGAACATAAAGGTGCATCCTATAACCATCTGGGTCATGAGATTTCTTTTTTGGCAGTTTTAAAATTATAAATTCTATTTCCTTAATGATTACAGGCTACTAGGTTGGGCGCAGTGGCTCACACCTGTAATGCCTGTAATCCCAGCAATTTGGGAGGCCGAAGCAGGAGGATCACATGATGTCAAGAATTTGAGACCAGCCTGGCTAATATGACAAAACCCCGTCTCTATTAAAAATACAAAAATTAGCCGGGTGTGGTGACAGGTGACTGTAATCCCAGCTACTTGGGAGGGTGAGGCATGAGAATCGCTTAAACTCAGGAGGCGAAGGTTGCAGTGAGCCGAGATTGCGTCACTGCACTCCAGCCTGGGCGACAGAGTGAGACTGTGTCTGAAAATAAGAAAAAAATTAATAATAATAATAGGCTACTAAAATTATCTATTTTATATTGGGCGAGTTGGGGTACTTTGCGCTTTTGAGAAATTGGTCTTTTCACGTGCATTGTCAAGTGTATGTGTACGCAGTTCTTTGTAGCATTCTGTTATTATTTTGATATCTGCAGGGTCTATAGTGATATCTCATGTTTCACTTCTGTTATTGGTAATTTATGTCTTCTTTCTTTTTTTCTTTTTAGTCGTGATAGCAGTTGTTGCTTTAACTGATATTTTCAAAGAACAAGCTCTTTTTCTCATTGATTTTCTCTATTGTTTTTCTCTTCTCGATTTTATTGATTTCTACTCTTATTATTTCTTTCCTTTTATTGCTTTGGATTTATTTTGCTCTTTTTAAAGTAGGTTCTTGAGATGGGAGTTTAGAATATTAGTTTGTGAGTTTTCCTCTTCTAATGTGCGCATTTAGTGCTATAAATTTCTCTCTAAGCAGTACGTTAGCTGTGTCCTTATAATTATGATATACTGTATTTTCTTTTTTTTTTTTTTCATAGAGGTAGGGTCTCACCTTGTCACCCAGGTTGGTCTCAAACTCCTAGCTTCAAGCAATCCTCCTGCCTCAGCCTGATATGTTGTATTTTCATCTTTTTCTTTTTTTTTTCTTTTTCTATTTTTTGAGACAAGGTCTTGACCTGTTGCCCAGGCTGGAGTTCAGTGACGTGATCATGGCTAGCTGCCACCTGTCACCCCAGGGCTGAAGTGACCCTCCTGCCTCAGCCTCCTGAGTAGCTGGGACTACAGGCAAGCACCACCAAGCCTGGCTTTTTTTTTTTTTAAAGAGATGGGGTCTCACTATGTTGCCCAGGCTGGTCTTGAACTCCTGGGCTCAACAGATCCTCCCGCCTTGGCCTCCCAAAGTTCTGGGATTATAGGCATGAGCCACCGCACCTGGCCTGTATTTTCATTTTCATTTATTTCAATGTATTTTCATTTCCCTGAGACTTACTTTTTGGCCCATGGATTATTCAGAAGCATGTTGTTTATTTTCCAAGTGTTTAGAGACTTCCCTGCTACCTTTCTGTTATTGATTTCTACTTTGAGTCCATTGTAGCTGGAGAACATACTCTGTATCATTTCTTTTTTTTTTTTTTGAGATGGAGTTTCACTTTTTTTGAGATGGATTTTCGCTCTTGTTGCCCAGGCTGGAGTGCAATGGCGTGATCTCGGCTCACTGCAACATCCGCCTCCTGGGTTCAAGCAATTCTCCTGCCTCAGCCTCCCTAGTAGCTGGGATTACAGGCAGGCAGCTGCCACCACGCCCAGCGAATTTCTTGTATTTTTAGTAGAGACTGGGATTCACTATATTGGCCAGGCTGGTCTTGAATTCCTGACCTCAGGAAATCCACCCGCCTCAGCCTCCCAAAGTGCTGAGATTACAGGTGTGAGCCACCGTGCCCGGCCCCACTTCAATTCTTTATATATTTGTTGAGGTTTGTTTTATGGCCCAGGGTATGGTCTATTTTGGTATATGTTCCATGGGCACTTGATAATAAGATATGTGATATGTTGTCTTTCAGTCCTCAGTTTTTGCTGATATTTATGTTCTTTTATTCTTCTCTGCTTATAATTGTCTTATTTATTTATTTATTTATTTTTGAGATGGAGTTTCGCTCTTGTTGCCCAGGCTGAAGTGCAATGGTGCAATCTCGGCTCACCACAACCTCCGCCTCCTGGGTTCAAGCAATTCTCCTGCCTCAGCCTCCCAAGTAGCTGGGATTACAGGCATGCGCCACCACAACTGGCTAATTTTGTATTTTTAGTAGAGACGGGGTTTCTCCACGTTGGTCAGGCTGGTCTCGAACTCTCGACCTCAGGTGATCCACCCGCCTTGGCCTCCCAAAGTGCTGGGGTTACAGGCATGAGTCACCGCACACAGCCCTTTTCTTTTTTCTTTATGAGCAAGGACTTGAGCAATAATTGTCTTTACTATGCCCTCTACATACATTTAGAACTACATTGGAGAGTTATAACTTTTACTTCAATCATCAAACATAATTTAGAAAACTCAAGAGGAGAAGAAAAATCTATTGCATTTACCCATATTTTTGCTTACCATGTTCTTTCTTGCTTCCTGATGTACCAACATTCCTTTTTTTAAAAAAAATCCTTTCCTTTCTGTTTAGAGAAATTCCAACTTCTTTTAGCTATTTTTTAAAAAATTGTAGAGATGGAGCCAGGTGCAGTGGCTCACGCCTGTAATCCCAGCACTTTGGGGGGCTGAGACGGGTGGATCACCTGAGGTCAGGAGTTCAAGACCAGCCTGGCCAATATGGTGAAACCCCATCTCTACTAAAAATACAAAAATTAGTCGGGCCTGGTGGCGCATGCCTGTAATTCCAGTTACTCAGGAGGCTAAGGCAGGAGAATTGCTTGAACCCAGGAGGTGGAGGCTGCAGTGAGCCGAGATTATGCCACTGCACTCCAGCCTGGGCAACAGAGCAAGACTCTGTCTCAAGAAGAATTTAAAAATTAAAAAAAAATTGTGGAGATGGGGGTCTCACTATGTTGTCTGGGCTGGTCTCAAACTCCTTGCCTCAAATGATCCTCCTGCCTCGGCCTCCCAAAGTGCTGGGATTACAGGTGTGAGTCACTGTGCCCAGCCCTTCTTTATATCTTCTTTATCTCTGCTGAGACTTTCTATTTCTTTGCTGAGACTATTTTTTTAATTGTTTCAAGTGTGTTCATAATTGCTAATTAAAGCATTTTTTACGCTGGCTGTAGTAAAAACTTTGTCATATTATTCTAACATCTTTTTCATCTTGATGCTGACATTTATTGTCTTTTTTCATTCAATTTGATATATTGTTATGAAGAGTGATTTTTGGTGGTGACCTGAATATTTTGAGTATTATGTTATAAGACTCTGGATGTTATTTATTTTTAATTTAATTAATTAATTAATTAATTTATTTATTTTAAGATGGAATCTCCCTCTGTTGCCCAGGCTGGAGTGCAGTGGCAGGATCTCGGCTCACTAAACCTCTGCCTCCCGAGTTCAAGCTATTATCCTGCCTCAGCCTCCCAAGTAGCTGGGATTACAGGTGCATGCCACCACACCCAACTAATTTTTATATTTTTAGCAGAGATAGGATTTCACCATGTTGGCCAGGCTGGTCTCGACCACCTGACCTCAAGTGATCCACCCGACTTGGCCTCCCAAACTGCTGGGATTGTAGCTGTGAGCCATCCCACCCGGCCTAATTTTAATTTTTAATTAAGATTCCCCATTGTTAAGCAATGAATCTTATTTATTTATTGAGATGGAGTCTCACTGTGTCGCCATCTCGGCTCACTTCAACCTCTGCCTCCTGGGGTCAAGCGATCCTCATGCTCATGCCTCAGCCTCCCAAATAGCTGGGATCACAAACCTGTACCACCATACCCGACTTTTTTCTTTTTCTCTTTTTTTTTTTTTTTTTTTTGAGACAGAGTCTCGCTCTGTTGCCCAGGCTGGAGTGCAGTGGCATGATCTCGGCTCACTGCAACCTCTGCCTCCTGGGTTCATGTGATTCTCCCGCCACAGCCTCTGGAGTAGCTACGACTACAGGTGCACGCCACCATGCCCAGCTAATTTTTTGTACTTTTTGTAGAGATGGGGTTTCACCATGTTGGCCAGGCTGGTCTTGAACTCCTGACCTCAGGTGATCTGCAGCGCCTCAGCCTCCCAAAGTGCTGTGATTACAGGTGTGACCCACCCCACCCGGCCACTGCACCCAGCTGGATCTTACTTAAACTTCTGTTTTAGCTGGCCTCCTCTAACACCAGCAAGGAAAGAGGAGCACTACCTTGTTACTGCCAGATGGGGGCAGATGTCCAGGTTCCTCATTTGGCCTCTGTTGACAACCTAGGAGTGGCTCCTTGTTACTACAAGGTGAGGGTGGGAGTACTCGCTCCCCACTAGGCCTCCAGTGATAGCTCCCTGGCTGGAAAGCGTAAGAGTACATTATGCTCCCCATGGGGTTTTCACTGACTCTATACCACAAGGGAGGCTGGTATTGGGGGTGAGGGAGTAAAAGAAAAAAAACTGTTTTCCAGTGGGGCGCAGTGGCTCACGCCTGTAATACTAGCACTTTGGGAGGCCAAGGTGGGTGGATCACCTGAGGTCGGGAGTTTGAGACCAGCCTGGCCAACGTGGCGAAACCTCCGTCTCTACAAAAAATACAAAAAATTAGCCGGGTGTGGTGGCAGTCGCCTATAATCCCAGCTACTAGGCAGGGTGAGGCAGGAGACTCGCTTGAACCTGGGGGGTGGCGGAGGTTGCAGTAAGCCTAGGTGGCACCACTTCACTCCAGCCTGGGCAAAAGAGTGAAACTCTGTCTCAAAAAAAAAAAAAAAAAGAAGAAGAAAAAAATTGTTTTCCTGTACACTCATGAAACTTCTGACACCAAATGTGTGGAGTTTTCCCTCACAGTAAGCAATTCTCCAGCTCTCTAGATCCCAGTCGGGTGTACTACAATTATGACAGTAACTACCCAGAATTAGCACAGACCACACAGGTTAAGGGTTCAGTCTCACAAGACTATCCCAGTTCAGAAGTCAGTCTCAAATTCCAAGTTGTGACTTGTACTTCTGACCCACTGGCTATAAATCAGGGGCTCCCATGACTCCCTCCTGGGGCTTGATAATTTGCTGGATGGCTCGAGGAACTCAGGAAAGCACTTTACTTGCAATTACCCGTTTATTATAATGAATACTATTCAGGAAGAGCCAAATGAAAGAGATGGATTGGGGCCAGGCACAGTGGCTCACGTTTGTAATTCCAGCACTTTGAGAAGTGGTAGTAGGTAGATTGCTTGAGTCCAGGAGTTTGAGACCAGCCTGGGCAACACAGTGAGACTGTCTCAAAAAACAAAAAACAAAAACAAAAACAAAGAAAGAGATACATTGGGCAAGGTATAGGAATGGATGGGCTGTATGAGGGTTCCAGGCCCTTGCTAGAGGTGCCACCCTTCTAGCACCTCAGTGTGTTCACCAACCCAGAACCTCTCCAAACCTTGTCGGTTAGGGATTTTATGGAGGTTCTATTATGTAGGCATGATTAATTAAGTCAGTGGCCATTGGTAACTAAGATCCTCTCCCTTCCCTGGAGTTCAAGGTGTGGGACTGAACATTCTATCCAGGGTTGGTTCCTCTGGCAACTAACCCCTATCCTCTAAGAGTTACCTCATTAGCATAAATTCAGGAATGGTTAAACGGGCTTATTACTGTTAACTTAAAAAAAAAATCACAAGATTTATAAATTTAGAAGTGGAGACTTTATTTCTTGTAAAGTGTTACAGCCTGCAAGGTGGCCATCCCAGAGGCTGGGAAGCGCAGCCTCCAGTAGAGACCTGGAAACAGGCATTTCAAAGGAGGAGGGGCTGGGGTAGGAGCTTTATGCTGAAGGAGTTGGCTAAACATATATATTTAACAGGCTAGAGGAGGAGCTATGAATATTCATGAAGGTGGTCCTGGTGCATGCATGTTGAATAAACATGCATGTTACTTATGAACTATGTTCACCTTGGGGTGGAGACTCAACATTTAAATGTATTACGGTTAGGCCCTATTCATCAGAGGTCTTTTCAGGACACCAAAGGACTTTTAAGCACGCAGTCTACGTAAACTGGCTAGACCCAGTCCTTGGTCAGTGGTCTTCTTATCAGGAGAAAGTTACTGAAATCAATCTCTTGTCCAATCAGAGCTGTAGTTATGGCTTATGGAACAAAGTCAGTTGGTCAGCATCTGGTGGTTGTAAGCTGCAACTGCTTCAACATTGTTTATCTCAAGGCCAGTGCTTATTTAGCTGCTAGAGAAAAAGAAAAACCTTGTGGTGGTTAGGACATAGCTTATTCTTTAAGGGTAGGAGTGCAAGGCTTAACGCTTGCCTGGCATGGCCTTAGATCCTGTTTATAATTTGTATCTTATTACCATAAAGATAATCTGTTCTGTCAGTCTTTTTTTTTTGAGATGGAGCTTCGCTCTTTTGCCCAGGCTGGAGTGCAATGGCGCGATCTTGGCTCACCACAACCTCCGCCTCCCAGGTTCAAGTCATTCTCCTGCCTCAGCCTCTTGTGTAGCTGGGATTACAGGCATGTGCCACCACACGTGGCTAATTTTGTATTTTTAGTAGAGACGGGGTTTCTCCATATTGGTCAGGCTGGTCTCAAACTCCCGACCTCAGGTGATCTGCCCGCCTCGGCCTCCCAAAGTGTTGGGATTACAGCCGTGAGCTACTGTGCCCTTCTGTCAGTCTTTTTGAGACAGGGTCTTGCTCTGTTACCCAGGCTGGAGGGCCAGGGCACAATCATGGCTCACTGCAGCCTCGAACTCCAGGCTCAAGTGATCCTCCACCTCACCCTTCCAAGTAGTTGGTACCACAGGTGTGCACCACCATGACCAGCTAATTTTATTTTATTTTACTTTTGTAGATGCGGAGGGTGGGAGGGTGGTCTCCCTGTGGTGTTCAAGTGAAACCCCATGGCAAAATTGGAACTGACACAGGGAAAGAGATCTGAACCTAACCAACTCCAACTTGCTTCTAATCTCCTATCTGTCCTTGTTCATTCCTGGGCGTAGGCCAAAGTAACTTTGGGAGGCACTTAGTTTTTAGTTTATGGTTTAAAGCAAAGATGATAACAGCCCTTTCCCAAAACAAACCCCTTTCTTGCCTGGAGACTAGGCTGCCTTTGTGGGACTAACAAACTATCCAAAAGATTAAAAATTATGGTTTAGGAGTCATGCAGCTGGAGGCGATAAGATTCTGACCCTTCCCAAATTGCTCCTGGGGCTAACATCACTATTGTAAAGATTCAGATCAGTGCTTGAGATATTTTGCAAACTCTGAACTTGATGGATCAACTGGCACCACCCAGACTGATACATTGACTCATGTGATCTTGTTGCCCCCACCCAGGAACTGACTCAGCGCAAGAGGAAAGCTTCAACTCCCTTCCATTTCATCTCCTACTTGACCAATCAGCACTCTTGACTCACTGGCTGCCCCCTCACCCACCAAGTTGTCCTTAAAAACTCCGATCCTGGGCTCAGTGGGGTGGCTCACGTCTGTAATCCCAGCACTCTGGGAGGCAGAGGTGGGCGGATCAATTTGAGACCAGCCTGGCCAACATGGCAAAAACCCACCTCTACTAAAAATACAAAAATTAGTCTGGCGTGATGGCACCCCTGTAATCCCAGTTACTCGAGAAGCTGAGGCAGGAGAATCGCTTGCCTCCCTTGCTGGGAGGCTGAGGTTGCAGTGAGATCGCACCACTGCACTCCAGCCTGGGCAACAGAGTGAGACTACCTCTCAAAAAAAACGAAAAACAAAACAACAAAAATCCTACTCTGATCCCTGAATGCTCCGGGAGACTGATTTGAATAACAATAAAACTCTGGTCTCCAGCACAGCTGGCTCTGCATGAATAACTTTCTCTATTGCCATTCCCCTGTCTTGATAAATCGGCTCTGCCTAAACAGTGGGCAAGGTGAACCCATTGGGCAGTTACACAGGCTGGTCTCTAACTCCTGGACTCAAGCAATCCTTCACCTCGGGCTCTCAAAGTATTGGGATTACAGACATGAGGCTCTGTGCCCAACCTGTTTTGTCAATCTTATGATCTCTATTTTAACATCAATGCTGGTCAGTTGTGTCTAAACTGCAACAGGGAGGGGGTACAAAGAGGCATGTCTGACCTCCTATCTCATTATAGCTGGGAACTCAGTTTTTAAGGTTTCTTTGGGGTCCTCTTGGCCAAGAGGTGGTTCATTCAGTCAGTTGCAGGGCTTAGGATTTCATTTTTAGCTAACGTGATGAATAACAAAAGATGTTCCCCTCACATCTATCAGTCAGGAAATTCCAAGGGTCTCAGAAGTTTTGTGCAAGAAACTGGGACCAAAAATCAAATATAGATCTCTTATTAATATATCACAATATCAGAAGGAAGCAGTGGTGGGAGAGGGAACTGGACTCCTTATAGTGAAAATCCTGACTTTCCAGTAGGCCTCCTCTGATCCACCCCAGCAGGGAGGGGTACGATGCCTCCTACTACCAAAGGAAGGTAGAAATCCAGGTTCCCCAAGTGATCTCCATTGACACCAAGAATTTAGGTGGGGCTCATTATCACCTGGTGGGGATGGACAACCCTGTTCCCTACTCAACTTGGTGAGGGGACAAGAGATTGGGGCACCTCATTAAGAGCCTGGCAAGTGCGGATGCCTAGGCTCTAAGAAAAGAAAGACAGCTACGAACAGTCTGAGCTCTGTGAGGTATGTAAAACTTATCAGGCCCAGAGACATGAGTATGGGCCTTCAGGCACCTCCCCACTTATGTCTGGGGGCATTTTTTTTTTTTTGAGTGTCGCTCAGGCTGGAGAGCAGTGGCACAATATCTGTTCACTGCAGCCTCAACTTCCTGGGCTCAGGCAGTCCTCCCACTTTAGCCTCCTGAGGAGCTGGGACTACAGGCATGCGCCACCACACCCAGCTAAATTTTTGTATTTTGTAAAGATGGGGTTTCACCATGTTGCCCAAGTCTCGAACTCCTGAGCTCAACTGAGCCACCACTCCAGGCTGGGGGCAATTGCTCCTGACTAGTATTTTGTTCCGGACTAGCTGCCTCACCCATTGTCTTCATGTTCCTGGAACTTGTGATACAACGAACAATCAATAGCTTAAGTTATTTTAATGTAAATTCTTGGTAAACAATCTAGGAACTGCCTATTTCCTTTAGAAATACACTTGTGGCCGGGCACGGTGGCTCATGCCTGTAATCCCAGCGCTTTGGGAGGCCGAGGTAGGTGGATCGCTGGAGATCAGGAGTTTGAGACCAGTCTGGCCAACATAGTGAAACTCCATCTCAACTAAAAATACAAAAGAAAGTAGCCAGGTGTGGTGGCGCATGCCTGTAGTCTCAGCTACTCGGCAGGCTGAGGCAGGAGGCAGAGGTTGCAGTGGGCCGAGATCCAGCCACTGCACTCCAGCCTGAGCGACAGAGTGAGACTCCGTCTCAGGAAAAAAAAAAAAAAAAAAAAGAAAAGAAAGAAAGAAAGAGAAACACATTTGTAATGACTGCTAATTAGAGTATATTCAGAGCAACTTGGATCTACACTCCTCGTTTGCAGTCCTCAGACTTGGCCCAACTAAACTCTCTACTTATATTAAGATTGCCTCAGTTTTTTTCCCTTTAGGTTGATAGCTCTCCACCTGGCCTTTATTACCATTGGTGGAAGTGGGGCTACAGATTTTTCTTTGGTGTTTGGCTGACATGGTTATTTTCTAAAAGTTTTCTGCCTTTCTAGGCTTTCTTCTGGTCCTTTGGCTGTCTGTCTTCCTGCACTTTCCTCATCATTTGGCTAAAGAGAGAAGGCTTCTCTTGGAGCTTCTTTCATATTTCAAGGTTTCAACTTCTTAAGTTCCAGGTTTGGAAGATATAAGGACAAAAAAGCAGCAAGAAACTTACCACTAAGTCATTCCTTGGGTTTCCAGGTCGCTAGCCAGCCTGCCTCCTTCTCGCCAGCTGTCAAAGTCTTCTTATGCTTCTTGTATTTGTAATGCCTCGGGTTTTTAGTTGTACTTAGAAAAAGAATTGGAAAAAGTATGCCTACTCTATCTCCCTGAAAGTGAATTCTATTGTATTAATTTTATGCTTACCTTTTGTTTAGGGCAAATGATACTGGCTGAAAAACTCCAGTGACTCTGATTTTTTTTTTCTATTCCCACATTAAGACAACTATTGTTATGGTATGAGGAATACATTAAATTATTCTAAGAGCTCTATAAAGCAATTCAAGCACAGGTCAAAAGGCCAGGTCAGGCTGGGAGTGGTGGCTCACACTTGTAATCCCCCTGTAATCCTAGCAATTTGGGAGGCCAAGGTGGGTGGATTGCTTGAGCTCAGGAGTTCCAGACCAGCCTGGGCAACATGGTGAAACCCCGTCTCTGCAAAAAACACAAAGATTAGCCAGATGTGGCAGCTGACTTCTGTACTCCAAGCTACTCGGGAGGCTAAAGTGGGAGGACCTCTTCAGCTTTTGAGCCTGGGAAGCAGAGGCTGCAGTGAGCCGACTGTGCCACTGCACTCCAGCCGGGATGACACAGCCAGACACTGTCTCAAAAAAAAAAAAAAAAAAATTCCAGGACTTCAGTGCTCTTTATAAACTGAATTAGATTTATCAATAGCCCACCCTGCCCCTTTAATTCTAATGGTGGTCATATACATATAATTCTCTTGAAGCATTAACATCTATGACTTTGATGCATTTACTTTAAAATTTTGTTTTGCTTGCACATTGCTTTTTCTTGACATGTTTTGTAAAACTATTGCCTTTGTTTATATGTAACAGAAGCCAATTAGAGCCTGCTTTAGCAAAAAGAAAAGTAATGTGGCCAGGCACGGTGGCCCATGCCTGTAATCCTAGCACTTCGGGAGGCAGAGGTGGGTAGATCACCTGAGGGCAGGAATTCAAGACCAACCTGGCCAATATGACAAAAACCCATCTCTACTGAAAATACAAAAATTAGCCGGGCGTGGTGGCACGCGTCTATAGTCCCAGCTATTCGGGAGGCTGAGGCACAAGAATCTCTTGAACCACGAGAATCGCTTGAACCACAAGAATCGCTTGAACCACAAGAATCGCTTGAACCACGGGAGGCGGAAGTTGCAGTGGAGCCAAGATCGCTCCACTGCACTCCAATTGGGCCACAAAGTGAGACTGTCTCAAAAAACAAAACAAAACAAAAAAAACCCCCAAAACTAGGGTGTTTCATGAAACTCAGTGATTGGTATGCAGACAGACCCTAGTAAGGGCCTGGAGTGTCAGGAATAGTCTCTGCTTCATCTCTGCTTTCTCCACACATCTGCTTCTTTCTTTCTCCCTGAAAACTAACCTCTGTCTGCCTCCCCGTACTCAAAACAGGAATATGGCTGTGACACAGTCTCTAGTTAGTAAGATGCATCCTCTGGGAAAAGATGAACTGGCACAGTATTTCTTCAGATCTGATTCTAAATTCTTAGGAATAAAAATCCAGGCTGGGCATGGTGGCTCACACCTGTAATCCCAGCACTTTGGGAGGCCAACGCAGGTGGATCACTGGAGGCCAGGAGTTCGAGACCATCCTGGCTAACATGGTGAAACCCCATCTTTACCAAAATTACAAAAATCAGCCAGGCGTGGTGGCACGTGCCTGTAATCCCACCTACTCGGGAGGTTGAGGCATGAGAATTGCTCGAATCCAGGAGGTGGAGGCTGCAGTGAGCCGAGATTGTGCCATTGCACTCCAGCCTGGGCAACAGAGTAAGACCCTGTCTCAAAAAAAAAAAAAAAAATCCAAATAGCCAATTAGGATAATGAGTCTACCTGTGGTCCAGTTGGTACGGCCAGAGATGTACATGCTGAGGAATCCCACAGAAAATCCAGAACTGCTAGGAGTCTACTCCTGTATTCCTGTGGATGGGGGCGGCAGTTTCTAAAGACATCCTAAGAGTGTTAAACACATCCTAAGAGTGTTAAACACACTGAGTAACTTGCTCTACTCCTAGAATCTTTGATATACTGTTAAAGATTTATCCACATCAAAATTGTTATGATGTTCCAGGTCAGCCTTCTAACATAACTATGTAAGTACACTGAATTCACGATTTGTTTTTCCTGTAATGTTAAAAAGATATAATAAGCAGCAGAAAGACCCATTTTTACATTTGGAAATGAAACTGCTTCAAAGGCTCTAGACTTTCCTTTTCTGGCATTAATTCAGTTAATTTGGAAAGTCGGCACACAGGGTAGTTGACCTTCATCCCATAGTGAGACAGCGGAGGAACTCTTGCCCTAATTCACCGGAGAGGGGCATAGCCCCCAATGACCCAGGTTTAAGAAACTGTAATGTTACTTCTGAAGCCAGTCTTTTTTTTTTTTAGATGGAGTCTCACTCTGTCACCCAGGCTGGAGCGGAGTGCAGTGGCGTGATTTCAGCTCACTGCAATCTCCACCTCCTGGGTTCAAGCGATTCTCCTGCCTCAGCCTCCTGTGTAGCTGGGATTACAGGCACGCACCACCACACCCAGCTAATTTTTGTATTTTTAGTAGAGACAGGGTTTCACCATGTTGGCCAGGCTGGTCTGAAACTCCTGACCTCAGGTGATCCACCTGCCATGGCCTCCCAAAGTGCTGGGATTACAGGTGTGAGCCACCACACCTGGCCTGAAGCCAGTCTTTAACTCAGCAGGTTATGCTATTTGACTATTATTTGTGGACATATAATCGATTTTATTTTTATTTTTGAGACAGAGTCTCTTTCTAACTCTACTGGAAGATAAATCTTTCTTACTTGAAATGGAAACAAACTCATAAATTGTGTCCGGCTTAGTCCTTGTAAAATTGTTGTAACATTTACCTAGGATTTTACAACCATTTCCACACTCATAAATCTTGGTCATTGTGCTCAAAACTGTATCTTAAAGTAGGAGCTACTACAGACAATTATATGCTGATGGTTCAAAGGTTCTGAACAGCATAGAAGCTGCTCCATTGTTTGTTCTTGGTATATATACTATGTGTGTTTATAAAGTAAAATTTAAAAAGAGGATACGGAGCAGGAAATTTCACATGAACCTACCTGGTTATAATTTTCTAAGGAATTTTATCTTTCCAACCTAAATCTGGGTTTTGGATTAAGATATCGTTTACAACACTGCCAAGCTCTACTTTTCAATACAACTCTCTTCTTTTCCTTCCTTCCTTTTCTTCCTTTCTTCTTGTTTCTTTTCTTTCTCTTCCTCATTCATTTTTTATTAATTCATTTATTCTCTCTTTGAAACAGCACTATGTAGCATCTAAAGTTATTATTATTTTTGAGACAGAGTTTCGCTCTTGTTACCCAGGGTGGAGTACAGTGGTGTGATCTCGGCTCACTGCAACCTCCGCCTCCTGGGTTCCAGTGATTCTCCTGCCTCAGCCTCCTGAGTAGCTGGGATTACAGGCATGTGCCACCATGCCCAGCTAATTTTGTATTTTTAGGAGAGATGGGGTTCCTGTACGTTGGTCAGGATGGTCTCGAACTCCCGACCTCAGGTGATCCGCCCACCTCGGCCTCCCAAAGTGCTGGGATTAGAGGAGTGAGCCACCACGCCTGGCCTGTTATTATTTTTTGAGATGGAGTCTCGGTCTGTCACCCAGGCTGGAGTGCAATGGCGCGATCTCGGCTCACTGCAAGCTCCGCCTCCCGGGTTCACGACATTCTCCTGCCTCAGCCTCCCGAGTAGCTGGGATTACAGGAGCCTGCAACCATGCCCAGCTAATTTCTTTTTTTTTTTTTTTTGTATTTTTAGTAGAGATGGGGTTTCACCGTGTTAGCCAGGATGGTCTCGATCTCCTGACTTCGTGATCTGCCCACCTTGGCCTCCCAAAGTGTTGGGATTACAGGCGTGAGCCACCGCACCCGGCTCTGTTTTTATTTATTTATATTTATTTATTTGTTTTTGAGACCTAATTAAAAAAATTTTTTTTGGCAGAGATTGGGTCTCGCTATGTTGCCCAGGCTGACCTTGAACTACTGGCCTCAAGGGATCCTCCTGCCTCAGCCTCATGCATAGCTGGGATTACAGACATGAATCACTATGCCTGGCAGGATTAGCAATTTTTCTAAAGATACACTTTCTTATAACTTTTTATTTACACTTTATTTCTACTGCTAATAGATTTCCCAGGATTTATCCCTTCTTTAAAATAGTGTTCAATTCTGGGTAAGTCTGACCTAAGGGTTTCGAATGATAAAAGGGATAAAATCATCATCAAACAAGTGCATGGTCAGACCACCTTTGTCATATGGTCAGAGTCATCCTTGGTACTTGATGGGATAAAAAGAAATACCTGACAGGGTCTTATGAAATGAGCGATTTTTAAGAGTTATAAGAATTCAGAAATTAGGGTAAACAGTGTGTGGTACTATTGTTAGAGAATACATTAATTCCAATTTAAAAACAGAGGGCTGGGCGCGGTGGCTCACGCCTGTGATCCCAGCACTTTGGGAGGCCAAGGCGGGTGGATCACGAGATCAGGAGTTCAAGACCAGCGTGGCCAATATGGTGAAACCCTGTCTCTACTAAAAATACAAAAATTAGCTGGGCTTGGTGGCACATGCCTGTAGTCCCAGCTGCTCAGGAGGCTGAAGCAGGATAATCACGTGAGCCCGGGAGATGGAGGTTGCAGTGGGTCCAGATTGCGCCACTGAACTCCAGCCTGGGCGACCAAGAAAGACTCCGTCTCAAAGAAAAACAACAACAACAAAAAAACATTAGGTCTAAGCCATTTTTTACAAGTAAACATATTTCTTATGAGATATAGTATTGGCTGGGTACAGTGGCTTAGGCCTGTAATTCCAGCACTTTCGGAGGCTGAAGCAGGAGGACTGCTTGAGTCCAGGAGTTTGAGACCAGCCTGGGTTACAGTGAAGTCCTGTGTCTACAAAAAATAATGATAAATAAATGAATAAAAATTATAGTATTTTATTTATACTGTTTTAGTCAGGAATATTATAAACATAAGTTGTTGTTGAAGAGATTAAAAATTATGAAATGGCATTCTCTAGGGAAGCCTGTTTTGCGTGTAAATTCCAGAAATCTCTTCATTTACAGGCTTTGAGTCAAAAAGTAGAGAAGATTTTTCTATACTTAGCTGTTGGAGCATTCATCTGTTTAAAATTTAAGACATAACCCAGGCCAGGCCTGGTGGCTCACGCTTCTAATCCCAGCGCTTTGGGAGGCCGAGGCCTGCGCATCACTTGCGGCTTGAGGTTGAGTTCGAGACCAGCCTGGCCAATACGGTGAAACCCTGTCTCTACTAAAAATACAAAAATTGGCCCGGCGTGGTGGTGCATGTCTGTAGTCTCAGGTACTCGGGAGGCTGAGGCAGGAGAATTGCTTGAACCGGGAGGCAGAGGTTGCAGTGAGTCGAGACCGAGACCGAGCCACTGCACTTCAACCTGGGCAACACAGCAAGGCTCTGTCTCAAAAACAAAAAACAAAAACACAAAACACAAAAACATAACCCAGGTGTCTAGATAAAAATTAAAAAAGGGCTAGGCGCGGTGGCTCTTGCCTGTAATGCCAGCACTTTGGGAGGCCGAGGCGGGCAGATCACTTGGGGCCAGGAGTTCCAGACCAGTCTGGCCAACATGGCAAAACCTGTCTCTACAAAAAATAGAGAAATTAGTCAGGCGTGGTGGCGCACGCCTTTAGTCCCAGATACTGGTGAGGCTGAGGTGGGAGGATCTCTTGAGCCTAGGAGGCTGAAGCTGCAGTGAGCTGACATCGCACCACTGCACTGCAGCCTTGGTGACAGAGCGAGACCTTGTCCCAAAAATAGAGAGGTGGGGTTGGGGATGACACTTGAACCCCAATCTTCAGACTCCTAAGCTTTTCAGTTTTATGACAGTGCTTCATCTTAAGGTAAATGGAAAGTAAATGAAATAATTGTTAGAATATTAATGTTTAATAAGTTTATTTCCGACTGAAATGACGTTTATAAGGTTATCATATAACCTATCTACCATTATCTAATATTTTAAATTTGTTTAATAAAAACAGTATGTTACCATATGCTGTTTATAGCATCTTGCTTTTTAAACAAAGATACCCATTTCCTGTTTTTCTCCCCTTGATATTTGAAGGTTTCACGTTATTTTAAGTCTAATTTTATCATTAACCATTTGATACAAAAATGTGTCCTTGGCAGGGCGCAGTGGCTCACGCCTGTAATCCCAGCACTTTGGGGGGCCGAGGCGGGTGGATCACCTGAGCTCAGGACTTCGAGACCAGCCTGGCCAACATGGTGAAACCCCGTCTCTACTAAAAATACAAAAATTAGCCGGGCGTGGTGGTGGGCGACCTAATTCCAGCTGCTCCGGAGGCTAAGTCAGAAGAACTGCTTGAACCTAGGATGAGGAGGCTGCAGTGAGCCGAGATTGTGCAACTGGACTCCAGCCTGGGCGACAGAGTGAGACTCCGTCTCAAGAAACAAACAAAAACCAAAAAACCAAAAATGTGCCCTGAAGTCTTCCACATTGTATTATTTAAGCCTCACGTGAGTTAGCAAGGTCAGTTTACACGAGATAAACTTAGTAAGGTTAAGTGCCCAGATCCAGGCCATACAAGCGGTCGTTCTATATTCTAAATTCTATGCTTCTTAAAGTTAAGAATGGGTAGTAGTTAAGAAGCTACTACTAACCGTATGAGATAAAATGATATTTTAAAGATGAACAGATGTCGCATTCTAAAAAGGTGAAAACGCGGCAAGGCACAGGAACTCTTCATAATACTGCAGTTTTTAAGAAACATGGGCTGGTCTTGACGAGACCTATAGGCAGACAGGGCTCAAACATTCAAAAGAGCTGCAGAGTAAACTCAACTCCGGGAAAGCGCTGCACTGACTGGCAGATTCCACACGAGACACTGGCCTCCCACGTGTCTTTCAGGAAACATACAAAATTCAAGGGATAAAGGAAGCCAAGAAGGGGTTGCGAAAAAGGGGGAAAAAAAAAAAAAGCGAAAAGAGCTTCCCTGGGACGTTCAGGGAGCGCGGAGGGTGCGGGAAGGCTGGGGCGGGCGGAGGGAACTCGCAGAGCATCTGGCGGGCACCGAGGTCTGGGAACAGGCCTGGAGGCAGCTCGGTTCGTGGAGACAGCGGGCTGCCCGTGGGCCCCACCCTGTAGGGCCCCCCAGTAGATCTGCTCCCTTGGTTCGGGTGGGCAGGGGAGGGCAGAGCGCAAAAGAGAAAAGCAGGGAAGGAGACGTTAGAAGAGCCACAGGTAGGCGCGGGTCAGAGTCCGAGGTTCGAGGGCTCTGGGCCGGCCGCACCTGCGAGCCCTCCGAGGCGCCGTAGCCCCGCCCCTCCGGCGCGTGGCGCCCATGACGCTAGGCGCGCGGGCCGCTCTCCTTACAGAGGTCGCTCTTGTCCGAACGGTCGGCCTCTGCTGCGCTTGCGTGGTCGGGAGGGGAAGTGAGGCGGTTTCCTCGGCGCCTTTTCCGGCAGCGGCGGCGGCAGAACTGGGAGGAGGAGTTGGAGGCCGGAGGGAGCCCGCGCTCGGGGCGGCGGCTGGAGGTAACCCCTTGGACCGAGCTGGAAAGGCGGGCCACCTCGGTCTTCGCTCCTTTGTGGAGCTCTGGCAGTAACTCCCCTCTCCCTCTCTGTTTCTCTGCAGGCAGCGCACCGAGTTCCCGCGAGGATCCATGACCTGACGGGGCCCCGGAGCCGCGCTGCCTCTCGGGTGTCCTGGGTCGGTGGGGAGCCCAGTGCTCGCAGGCCGGCGGGCGGGCCGGAGGGCTGCAGTCTCCCTCGCGGTGAGAGGAAGGCGGAGGAGCGGGAACCGCGGCGGCGCTCGCGCGGCGCCTGCGGGGGGAAGGGCAGTTCCGGGCCGGGCCGCGCCTCAGCAGGGCGGCGGCTCCCAGCGCAGTCTCAGGGCCCGGGTGGCGGCGGCGACTGGAGAAATCAAGTTGTGCGGTCGGTGATGCCCGAGTGAGCGGCGGGCCTGGGCCTCTGCCCTTAGGAGGCAACTCCCACGCAGGCCGCAAAGGCGCTCTCGCGGCCGGGAGGCTTCGTTTCGGTTTCGCGGCGGCGGCGGCGTTGTTGGCTGAGGGGACCCGGGACACCTGAATGCCCCCGGCCCCGGCTCCTCCGACGCGATGGGGAAGGTGCTATCCAAAATCTTCGGGAACAAGGAAATGCGGATCCTCATGTTGGGCCTGGACGCGGCCGGCAAGACAACAATCCTGTACAAGTTGAAGCTGGGCCAGTCGGTGACCACCATTCCCACTGTGGGTTTCAACGTGGAGACGGTGACTTACAAAAATGTCAAGTTCAACGTATGGGATGTGGGCGGCCAGGACAAGATCCGGCCGCTCTGGCGGCATTACTACACTGGGACCCAAGGTCTCATCTTCGTAGTGGACTGCGCCGACCGCGACCGCATCGATGAGGCTCGCCAGGAGCTGCACCGCATTATCAATGACCGGGAGATGAGGGACGCCATAATCCTCATCTTCGCCAACAAGCAGGACCTGCCCGATGCCATGAAACCCCACGAGATCCAGGAGAAACTGGGCCTGACCCGGATTCGGGACAGGAACTGGTATGTGCAGCCCTCCTGTGCCACCTCAGGGGACGGACTCTATGAGGGGCTCACATGGTTAACCTCTAACTACAAATCTTAATGAGCATTCTCCACCCATCCCCTGGAAGGAGAGAAATCAAAAACCCATTCATAGGATTATCGCCACCATCACCTCTTTCAATTGCCACTTTCTCTTCTTTTGAATTTGAACTCTGGAGTTACTGTTCTACAGTTTGGCGGGGAGGGGGCTTGGGGGTTTTCTCTTTTGTTTGTTTCCCTTTCTTTTTCCTTTTTTTTTTTTTTTTTTTGTTGGCTTTGCGTTAGGATGCTCTGATCTGACATTTGACATGAACACAAAGTTGTTAGATCCTCTTGTTGACTTCCAGCAGATGGGATGGGGGAAACACAGCAGTTCTTGGTAAAGTCCTTTGTAATAATAGTTTGATTTTTTTTATTTCGAGAGAATCTTTCATTTTCCTATGTATGCTTTTTTCCTTTTTTGCCCAGTTTCCTTATCACTTGCTGTAGATGGCTTATTTTGCATTCATGCAGACTATGTTGCAAGTCTGTTTCATCTAGTAAACTGAAAATTATTGCTTAATCAAACTGCCGTTTGTCTTTTATATTTAAGGCCTTCCCCCCCCTTCCTTATGAGTTCTAACTTAGTAATTTCAAATGTGACCTTTTATATCTAAGACCAGTATAGTAAACTTAGCCCACAGTGGCAAATAATGAGTAATATTGTAATATGTTCCAGTTGCACCTCAGTATGTTAAACAGGTAATGTAAGAAGTTCTCTGAAATGTCAGCAAGTAAGTTCTGAAACATACATCATGCATGAGTAGGAATAAAACCCAAGTTCCCCATAACGTAGATAACTTAATGCTGCATAAAAATATGAAAGTGTAACCCATGAAGGACACTTTTTCTTTCTACTGCAAAGTTAGCCACTTTGCTGTTTTTCCTCTTTTTTAAACTTTGAAAATAGACTCTTTCCAGAAATTGGAGCAATAATGGTGTTACCACACGCAGATTAAATAATTTGTAGATATTTTAAATGACTTTTGGGCAAAACTGGAATGTATACTTTTACCTTGTTTCAAACACCTAAGACCAGTAATTTAAAAATTACTAAAAGGTTTACTTTGTTCATTAATAAAACATTTAACAATTCAAATTATATGCACCTTTTACCTAGTTGAAAAAAATACACATTCCTGTTTTCACATTATAGCAACTGATTAAGCTGAAGCTGTAAGTCATTTTTTATAGATGAGTGATCCGCATCTCCATCAATTAGAACACTGGAAAAGATGTTTTATAAAAGAGGTATTTAATTTTGTTTGTAGGATTAACTCATGCAAATAATAAAAAAGATATCCTGTTGGTTCAATAGTACACTGTCTCCTTTAAGGAAGGAAGTGTGATGAATGAATGATGTGTAGACTTGAGGGATGACTATTAAAGGGGACGTAGGATGAAGAGAAAGAACCTACAGATGACAATGAATGTAAACTTATTTTTTTCATGTGTAAGCAGTGTGCTCGCTGGTGATATCCAGATCCTAACAAGATTACTTGGTTAGCTGGTTAGGACCAGTAACTGGATTGCGACCACTATGATAATATTTTGAACCAAATGTTAATGCTTGATGCAGAATTGTAAAGCAGCATCTGGTTCCTATATAGCCTTAAGGATTAATTTTAGTGATCCTCAAGGAATTAAATAGGGAATTTCAGAAATGTAGACTGCAAAGGCAGTATACAGGAAAAGGTGGAGTGGGTTTTGTTGATGAGGGTGTCTGAAAACTAAAATTGAGCGGGATATCATGGTATAGTTGGACAGTATTGGTCCTTCACACTTTGGCCATATTGTATAATGGAGCTTTTACCAAAGATGTATGAGAAGTGTAAGACTATAAAAAAATGAACTATTCAAAGTAAAACTCTTGACAAACATTTTACTTAAAGCAGATGCAAAAGGGTATTCTCATGTAGGCTCCTGTTGGTGCAGAGGGATTTTTTTGATTTCAAGATACAACTAAAGTACGAAGTTCTCAGTTTCACTTTAGTAGAAAGAGCTCTAGAAATGAGGCTGATAAACACATCTAAGAACACTGGTTGCTTTCTAAAATTTCCAAAGCTCCACCATAAATGTAATTTTTAGTGTTTCAAATGATTGCATTTTAAAGTATATAAATATGGGTTATCCAATATCAATGCTATAGTAACATCCTGAAACAAAACAAGCACAAAGGTATAAATGCCTAAACTGGAGGAAACTTGAAACCCTCATGTTAAATCTTAAATGTAGTATTTCTAACTTGTGAAGACAGATTGGTAGGCAGCCATTTTTTTGTGTCTTAAAATAACTGGGGGCATAGTTAAAATTTTATACATCAAGTGATTGCTATTATTGAATGTTGCAGGTGAGATGTGGTTATTTTTAGTTTATTTGAAATGTTTGACTGGAAAGGGGGGAGGGGGAAGCAAATATTTGAAATTTGGAAAACCCTAAACCTTTTGGTAAGAAATTGTAATTTTCACTTAAAATTTTCTTTAAGGATAGAAGAGGTTTATAATTGATGTAGTTAAATTGAACAATAACCATTGGTGACTGGAGCAGGTAATTATAGCCTGCAGAAAAAATTATCTAAGAATTTTAAAAATAAGATCCTGAAGTTGTTTAATTGCATCCATTTCTGTATTTATGTGAATTTATAAACTGCAGTAAGTTTTGAATGAGGTTAATCTTGTTTAATATAAGTAAATGAGTCTGTAGACTGTGATCTCCCCAAACTAAAAAGTACAGTACTTGGAATTGTGTTCTTTATGGTTGTAGTGTTGGTAAAGCACTAATATGCAGAAAATAAAGGAATTACACAGTGCAGTTTCTCACGTTATGTTACTCGCTTGAACTAGATAAGTGGGACGTGTGGTGTGTCGGGCCATGTTATTCTCCAGGGTATATGGTAAAAAGTGACTTAATTTGGAAGTTGCCTGACTTTTGTAAGAAAAAAAAATCAATTTGGTTCTTGTAAATGCTGGCTGTTTGAGGTAATGCGCCCTGTTTTAGTTCCACCAACTTAATCTGATTGTATGATAATTTAGAATACCACAGTTAAACAATTTTTAAAATTTGAGGTCCCATAGCAGTCTTTATTCTGCTGTTTTTTCCAAATTACAACCTTAGCATTTTTAGAAGTAGAGAATTGTGTCTAAAGAATTGGCCTTAAGTCTTAAGTTCAGGCCTTAATTCTTTATAGACTTTTGGATTTCAAAGTTTCTTTTAGAGGTCAAATTGTTTGTCCTATCGAAATGGCAAAACTGTATTCATTTAGAAAGTAAAATAGTATCATAGAGGATAAGGTTGGAAGAAAGAAAAGTAAAAGATGAATAACTTGCTGGATAAAAGGGTTTGAAAGACATTCTTGTAAGCCTTTCCTCCTATATCAGCAATTTTTATAGTGTGATTTTAGAATGTCTTCATGTGATCTCTAGTATGATTTAACCCCATGTTAATATTTATTAACATATTTAGTACTGTGGTTAAGATACTGTGACAAAGTATCAATTTTTCAGTGCTAGCAGTAGAAAATATTTTCCCCATGAATGGGTTTTTATGTTTTAATATAAGCTTAGAAGTAGCCATAATCTGAATGGTGATGGAGCTTACAAAATTCCAGAAGTTATTTTCTCAATACCTTGCCCAATATGTATCAGGATTACAAGTAAGGTAAGTTGTATCTTTCCTTATAGGTAAAAACTGTATTTGTAAAACCACATACAGCAATTATAAGAAATTTTTAAGTGATTAGTCACTGAACATAATATATTTGGAGTATAATATTCAATATTATCTAGCCTTTTGCTTTAATTAAATGGTAAGGATTAGTAAAGGTTACAGTATTAGAGAGTTTACAAAAATGGAATGTTGGGAGATGGAGCCATAGAAGAGGCAAAGCAACTTGTTGCTTTGCCAAACAAAAGTTGCCAGACTAGACTAGTGAGCTGAACAGGCAAGGAACACAGAGGTGAGATCAAAGAAGGCAGAACAAGAATGGAGCGGGATTTAGGAATTAAAACAAATTTGCAATTAAATATAACTGAAGTAATGGTAAATTTCAAGAGAATTAGACTGCAAGAACTAACCTCACATTGTGGGAAAATAAAAATTTTAACCTTTTCCCCCTTTATTTGAAATGTTTTATGACTACTTGAAAGAATTTAAAAATGAAAGTATTTGTCAGTTTTGTCCTTGAATATCTTTCATTTGTTATAGAATACATATTTTGTCCATAGTATTTTGTTTTATAAGTGTGAGGGTAGTTTTTTTTTTGAGAGCCTACTAATATGCCTGGCATTGTTTAGGTGCAGGAGATCGACAGTGAAAAAAAAAAACAAAAAATCTGTATTCATGGAACTTACCTGGAGGGTTGGGGGCAGAGAACAAAGATCAGATGATAAGTAAAAGTCTGTTAGGTTATATGCTATATATTGTACAATATGTTATGTATGTACACATATTAGGGAACAGGTAGGTGTGTTCGGAGAAGACCTCATTGAGGTGATGTTTGAGCAGATACTTGAGGAAATGTTAATATTGGTATAATTGACATAGTCACAGAAAGATAATAGTATAGTGTAAAGCAGAGGTGGGAAAACTGGCCAAGGGCAAATCTGGCTGCAGCCTGTTTTTTATAGGGACTGTGCTAGAATGGGTGTTACATTTTTAAAGGATTTGTAAAGTTTGTAAGAAAAAACCACAAATATGTGACAGACAATATATGGCCTGAAAAGCCTAAAATGTTTACTATCTGGCTCTTAGGAAAAACATTTGACCTCGAGTGTAAAGCCAATTTTTAAAACATTATCAAAATTTATAGGAAATGGAACAATTGAAAGTGAAAGGCCATTGTTAAATGAATCTAATCAAAATTTTAGGACACAGAGGCTGGGCGCGGTGGCTCACGCCTGTAATCCCAGCACTTTTGGAGGCCAAGGCGGGCGGATCACGAGGTCAGGACATTGAGACCATCCTGGCTAACACTGAAACCCCATCTCTACTAAAAATACAAAAAATTAACCGGGCGAGGTGGTGTGTGCCTGTAGTCCCAGCTACTCGGGAGGCTGAGGCAGAATGGTGTGAACCTGGGAGGTGGAGCTTGCAGTGAGCCGAGAGCGGGCCACTGCCACTCCAGCCTGGGTGACAGAGCGAGACTCCGTCCCAAAAAAAAAAAAAAAATTTAGCGCACAGTGACATAGAATTTCCACATTTTATACATTTAGTGAGCTAAGACTTGTTATTGAGTAGTCTAACCTGGATTTTGTTTTTCTAAATGAGTTTAAATGCGTGAAATCAGTAGTTTCTCAGTTTTGATTTTAACACAGTTGTTTAAAACTGTGAGTCACTTCATTTTAAATATTTCTTTTATTTTTGTGGTAGTTTTACTGGTCTTTGGATTTAAGTTAAATGTGATTCTCTGTTACGTGTCCTTTCTTCCAGATAACCTAGATTAGTTTGGTGTGGGTTCAGATAACATCGTTTAACTGTGGCTTTTTTATCCACTCTTGCTGTAATTAAGTCATAAGTCTATTATTTTTATGGAGAAAGTTTGTAAGGGGAAGTGTTTTATTGACGTGGAAACTTATGGTGCATGATATTTGGTTTCCAGTATTATTCCTCTAACCAATATAAACTAGAAAAATTTGCTTCACACATGGATTATTTCTTGCCTAGAGGGTTATATATTAATACTAAATCATACTAAATAATTTCTACAAGTAGGATGAGAAATCTATATTTTAAACTATTTAAACTATTACAAAGTTGTGAAACCTATAACTATTTTAGACTACTACAAAGTAATCTAGCAGAAGTTATGGAAGTAAATTTTATTGAGGACATTTAGAGATGAGCTTTAAAAAAATGAAAACATTTGTAGTTCATAGAAAGACCTATGTGAAACTAGTTATTTATGATTATAAAAGTTGTTTTCCATTACAGCTGAATAGCCTGAGAAGGTTATAGCATATGAGAGAGGAAAAAAAAACATTGTTGTGGTAGAGCAGAAATTTGGATCTTTGAAGTTGGTTATAATAAGGCAAACCAAAGTGCTTTCTCTGCATGTCTTTATTTTTTATTTTATTTATTTATTTATTTATTTTTGAGATGGAGTCTCGCTCTTGTCGCCCAGGCTGGAGTGCAGTGGCTCCATCTCAGCTTGCTGCAACATCCCCCTCTCTGGTTCAAGTGATTGTCCCGCTTCAGCCTCCCGTGTAGCTGGGATTACAGGCATGCGCCACCACGCCCAGCTAATTTTGTATTTTTAGTAGCGATGGGGTTTCACCGTGTTGGCTGTTCTCGAACTCCTGAGCTCAGGCAATCCACCCGCCTCGGCCTCCCAAAGTGCTGGGGTTATAGGTGTGAGCCACCACCGTGCCTGCCCATGTGTTTATTTATTTATTTATTTGAGAAGGAGTCTCGCTCAGTCACCCAGGCTGGAGTGCAGTGGCGCGATCTCGGCTCACTGCAACCTCCGCCTCCCAGGTTGAAGAGATTCTCCTGCTTCAGCCTCCCAAGCAGCTGGGACCACAGGTGCACCACAACACCTGGTTAGTTTTTTTTGTTTGTTTGTTTGTTTTTTTGTATTTTTAATGGAGATGGAATTTCACCATGTTGGCAGGCTAGCCTCGAACTCCTGACCTCAGGTGATCCACCCACTTTGGCCTCCCAAAGTCCTGGGATTACAGGTGTGAGCCACCGCGCCCGGCCCACGTGTTTATTTTTAAAAGTTAGTTTTATGAATAAGTCCTAGGTTGGAGTTAGGCCTAAGGAAATCAAACTCAGAAATATTCTAAGAATAGTAAGAGTTAGCATTTACTGAATGTTTGCCATGTGTCAGGCATTGTTCTAAGCATTGAATGGGTATTAATTCTCTAAATCCTCACAGCCACCTTGGGAGATAGGGCTCTCATTTTATAGTTGAAAAAACTGAGGCATACAGAGGTATATGTTAATAAGTAGCAGAGCCTGAATTTGGATTCACGTAGTCTCTGCTGTACTATGAATGTGACTAAAGTGAACCAGTGCTTACTCATGTTCTTAGTATCTTTTTGGTGTATGTTTTCTTATAAATACCTGGCTTTAAGTAAATTTCCTATAATTTTCTTATTTTATCATCAATAAGATTTATTTATTTATTTATTGAGACGGAGTCTTGCTTTGTCGCCCAGGCTGGAGTGCAGTGGCGCGATCTCGGCTAAGTGCAAGCTCCGCCTCCCGGGTTCAGGCCATTCTCCTGCCTCAGCCTCCCGAGTAGCTGGGACTATAGGCGCCCGCCACCGCGCCCGGCTAATTTTTTTGTATTTTCAGTAGAGACGGGGTTTCACCGTGTTAGCCAGTATGGTCTCGATCTCCTGAACTCATGATCCGCCCGCCTCGGCCTCCCAAAGTGCTGGGATTACAGGCGTGAGCCACCGCGCCCGGCCATCAGTAAGTTTTGAGTCCCTGTATAATTTCACTCTTGTGTACAGTGGAAAACACAGTATTAGGCACTTAGGGAACTTTTTTTCCCTGTAAAAATCAAATTTGACTGCTTGATAGTGAATTTGACAGATCATTGTGAAAAATAGGAAAAGTTAAAATTTTCACTCAGCTGATTATTTGTATACTTATATATAGATTTCTTTTAAGAAAAGTTTTATATGGAATGCTTCATGAATTTGTGTCATCCTTGCACAGGGGCCATGTAATCTCTGTATTGTTCCAATTTTAGTATATGTGCTGCTGAAGTGAGCATCCCAGTTAAATTTCAATTAGATAAACTATTTTTTTAGTACAAGTGCATCCCAAGCAATATACTAAAATTATATATTAAATTATACTATATATATAAATTATATACTAAAACTTAAATTGAAATTTAACTGGCCATCCTATATTTTACCTACAATCCTATATCTGACTTTGAGTGGTACGAAAGGAGGTAAGATTCAAAACGTCTAAGTTTAAAAAGATATTTAGGAACCCTCAAGAACTCTACCAAGTAGTTTGGATATTGTTTTGTGTGTAATGGGAGCCACTGAATTTTTACATATGTAAATATATATATATACACACATATCTTTCTGTGCATATAGATAGATAGATAGCAGGAGAGAGTCACAGTGTTTAGGAGTATTTAGTAGCTTTGTATAGAATCATGTATCAAGATTATGGATAGAGGTTGGAAGAAAGAAGTCCTTTCAGGAGACTTTGTTGATAATTCAGTTGAGAAAATGAGGGCCAAGTACAGTGTAGAGAAAATGAGAAAGAAGTGAGATAATGAAATAAATTGGTGAAATATGTTACTTGTGGAGGAAGAAAGCATTAACAATTGTGATCTGAATTTTTTTTTTTTTTTTTTTTGAGACAGAGTCTTGCTCTGTCACCCAGGCTGGAGTGCAATGGCATGATCTCAGCTCACTGCAACCTCTGCCTCCTAGGTTCAAGTGATTCTCCTGCCTCAACTTCCCATGTAGCTGGGACTACGGGTGCCCACCACCATGCCCCGCTAATTTTTGTGTTTTTAGTAGAGATGGGGTTTCACCATGTTGACCAGGCTGGCCTCGAACTCCTGACCTCAGATGACGCGGTCGCCTCAGCCTCCCAAAGTGCCGAGATTACAGGTGTGAGCCACTGTGCCCCGCCTTGATCTGTTTTTTTTTTGAGATGGAGTTTCACTCTTGTCGCCCAGGCTGGTGTGCAATGGCGCGATCTTGACTCACTGCAACCTCCGCCTCCCAGGTTCAAGCGATTCTCCTGCCTCAGACTCCCGAGTAGCTGTAATTACAGGCGCCTGCCACCACGCCCGGCTACTTTTTTTTTTTCTTTTGTATTTTTAGTAGAGACAGGGTTTCACTATGTTGGCCAGGCTGGTCTTGGACTCCTGACCTCGTGATCTGCCCGCTTCGGACTGCCAAAGTGCTGCGATTACAGGTGTCAGCCACTGTGTCCGGCCCGGCCTTGATCTTAATTCTTACATAAAAGATAATGATAACACCATTGGTAGAAATCAGGATATATAGCATACTTCAATGGAGAGACATTGATAATTGGGTAAAGTACTTTGTTTGCAGTGCTGAAAAAGAGTTTGAATCTGTTAGGGATTCTCTCTTTTGTAACTATTCTTAGAGCAGTGCTGCCCGATAGAAACATAATGCAAGCGAAATATGTAATTTAAAATTCTTAGTGCTCACATTTAAAAAATAGAAGTGAATTTAATTTTAATAATGTTTTATTTAACCCAATATATCAAATATTTCAATATGTCAGCAGTATGAAAAAGAATTTTTTTTTTTTTCTGAGACGGAGTCTCGCTTTGTCGCCCAGGCTGGAGTGCAGTGGCACGATCTCGGCTCACTGCAAGCTCCGCCTCCCGGGTTCACGCCATTCTCCTCCCTCAGCTTCCCGAGTAGCTGGGACTACAGGTGCCTGCCACCATGCCCGGCTAATTTTTTTTTTTGTATTTTTAGTAGAGACGGGGTTTCACCATGTTAGCCAGGATGGTCTCAATCTCCTGACCTCATGATCTGCCACCTTAGCCTCCCAAAGTGCTGGGATTACAGGCGTGAGCCACCGGCCCCCCCCCCCCGCCTTTTTTTTTTTTGAGACGGAGTCTTGCAACCTCTGCCTCCCGGGTTCAAGTGATTCTCCTGCCTCAGCGTGCCGAACAGCTGGGACTACAGGCACCTGCCACCATGCCCAGCTAATTTTTTTTTTTTTTTTTGTATTTTTTAGTAGAGACAGGGTTTTCACCATATTGGCCAGGCTGGTCTCAAACTCCTGACCTCGTGATCCACCTGCCTCAGCCTCCCAAAGTGTGAAATAATTATTAATGATATATTTTACATACTTTTTTTTTTTTGGAGACTGGGGTCTTGCTATGTTGCCAAGGCTGGCCTCAAGAGATCCTTTCTGCCCTTAGCCTCCCTAGTAACTGGGACTACAGGTGCGTGCCACCATGCTCAGCTCTACATTCTTTATTTCATACCAAATCTTCACAATTCAAATGTGTATTTTACATTTAAAGCACATCTCAATTCAGACTAGCCACATTTCAGTTCTCCATAGCCACATGTGGCTAGTGGCAATCATATTGGACAGCTCATTCTTAGAGGGTGATTTTTTTCTTTTTTTCCCCATACTGTACCTGCAACTTAAGTAACTATAGTAGGGGATACCAGTTGAGATGATTTAGATGTGATGAATTTTTCTAGGCCAGAGGTTGGCAAACCATGACCTGTAAACAAAATTGGTCCCACTGTTCTGTTTTTGTAAATAAAGTTTTATCAGAACACAGCCACAAGCATTCATTTGTGTATTGTCTATGGCTGCTTTTGCACAACAGCAGAGTTTGTGACAGAGGCCCTATGGCCCACAAAGCCTAGAACATTTATTATTTGGCCCTTTACAGAAAGAATTTAGACCCTAAAGTCAAGTCTCTGGGATAAAACATATACCTTATACTTTTTCTCTTTTTCTTTTTTCTTTTTTTTGAGATAGAGTCTCGCTCTGTTGCTCACGCTGGAGTGGAGTAGCGTGATCTCGGCTCACTGCAACCTCTGCCTTCTGGGTTCAAGCAATTCTTCTGCCTCAGCCTCCCGAGTAGTGGGGATTACAGGTGCATGCCACCACGCCCGTCTGATTTTTGTATTTTTAGTAGAGGCAGGATTTCACCATGTTGGCCAGGCTGGTTTCAAACTCCTGACCTCAAGTGATCTGCCAGCCTCGCCCTCCCAAAGTGCTGGGACTACAGGCGTGAGCCACTGCACCCAGCCTACATATTTTATACATTTAAATTAGGTTCCCCAAAGAAATAATATTTGAAATGATTAAAATATTGTATATATATTGATTCATTTATTCACCATTTACTGAAACCCTACTAAGTTCCATGTGCCATACTAGGCTCTATTAGCAAGATAAATCGGATTAATGACAGATCTGTTGCATCACAGCCACCATGTCCTACTGGATTCAATGCTTAAAACACACACACACACGCACACACACAGCAGTTTGTTAGGAGCCTCTCTTCCTCAAGGCTATTGCTTTGAAGTCAACAAGACTTAGGCTTGAGTATACTTACTAGCTGCGGTATCATGGACAAATAACACATGTTTGTGCATCAAGTTTCTTATGTGTGAAATGGAAGATGATACCACCTATTGTGCTGATCTGTTGTGAGAATTACATCTATCGCTTCTCGGCCTTTTGGCTAAGATCAAGTGTGAGAATTACATCTAAAGCCCATAGCATGCTGACAGGCACACAATATTTATTCAATAATAAGTACTGTTATTTAACTCTATACTCCGTTTTCTCATCCTGTAGATATTTTTTCCTCTAACTCCTAAATTACCGTGGAAGAAAATATCCTACAATTCAGAACTGGTGCTGATAAAGTATTAAACCTAAGTTTGCAAATATTAAGGGAAGTTTCATAGTAAATGTAACTATTTTAGTTAAATAGGGATTAAGCTAATCAGCATGATGCCTCCATATTAGAAATTCTTTTAAATTTCACTCCGTGGCTATTTGAATGATAAATACAAATAAATTTTGAGTCTAGTCTCAGCTATATCACTAACTGTTACGATTTTACTGGACAAATATCTAGTTACAGCCACCATAAGTTCACTTTCTACATTTTTGAGACGGGAGACACCATCATCTACATTTGTAATTATAATGTGACTACAATTACTTGGACATTGTCATTCCAAGAGGAGACTCTTAACTATGGGGGAAAAAAAAAGCTAACAGCATTAAGATTACTTCCTTTTTTTTTTTCTTTTTTTTTGAGACAGAGTCTCACTCTATTACCCAGGCTGGAGTGCAGTGGTGCCATCTCAGCTCACTGTAACCTCCACCTCCCGGGTTCAAGATATTCTCCTGCCTCAGCCTCCCGAGTAGCTGCGACTACAGGCGTGAGCCACCACACCAGGCTAATTTTTGTATTTTTAGTACAGATGGGGTTTCACCATGTTGGCCAGGATGGTCTCTATCTCTTGACCTCGTGATCCACCCCCTTGGCCTCCCGAAGTGCTGGGATTACAGGCGTAAGCCACTGTGCCCAACCAAGATTACTTCCTTTTCAAATGCATTGTTTCTGCAAGTTTTCCTTACCTCTAGAAAACTGAGTAGCACGTGTTCCTCATTTCATACTCCACCCCCAACCATCAATACCTACAATACCCACCTGAACAATGTTTTGAAAATTAAATGACTCTCTTAAAGTGTTTTTATAAACTTTAACACACATCTCCCTCTGGTATCACACCCTTAACATCTATCATCTTGTCTTTGTCACCAGCTTTCTGGAACACTCCTATTAGCTTCTCTACTGCCTCCGGTCTCTACTGCAAACTAGTTTCTGGCCATTTCACCCAATCTTTCTAACTAAGGAAGGTTCCAATGCCTTTTTTTTTTTTTTTTTTTTTGAGATGGAGTCTCACTCACTCTGTCGCCCAGGCTGGAGTGCAGTGGTGCTATCTTGGCTCACTGCAACCTCTGCCTGCTGGGTTCAAGCGATTCTCCTGCCTCAGCCTCCCGAGTAGCTGGGACTATAGGCATGCACCACAACACCAGCTAATTTTTGTATTTTTAGTGGAATTTTTAGCAGGGTTTCACCATGTTGGCCAGGCTCGTCTTGAACTCCTGACCTCAGGCTATCTGCCCGCCTCTGCATCCTAAAGTGCTGGGATTACAAGTGCCCGGCCAGGTCCCAATGACTTTCTAACGTCAATTCTAAAGAATTCTTTTTGAACTTCAATCTTCTCTCTATAGGATATGTTCTCTCCTCTAATTTGTTCCCTGTCAGGTGCTTGTGTGTGCTCCTGAAGACAAAGCAAAATTTGGAGGGGTGGGGTCTTATTTGAAGTATATGAGGAAGGCACTTCCTTGCAATGAGTGAGGGAGTTGGCAACTTTTAATAACCCCCAATCATTCTTCTTTATTTATTCAATAGCACCTGAGGGCCTGGTTGAAGAGAAAGGCTTTGAGGTAGGGGATGAGGCACAAGGGGCAAGAAAGCAGAGAGCAAACTCTTGTTGTCTCCCATCCCGTGTTGTTAGGTAGGGGTACATCATATTATTATAGTTAGAGCTATACCTATCTATGTGTTCCTGATGAAGGCATTGTTTGCAAGTTGCTCTTTTTCAACAGCAACATTAGTACCAGGTGATTACTGAACCCTTCACAGTTTGTCTTGCCCTTACTTGGAGAGAGCTAGATGTATCCTGTTTCTGCTGTGCATTTGGCCAACAGTCACGGGCGTGTGAATACGTGCCTTTGGTGTGTTTGTGTTCAATTCTCTTCATTTCTTTTTGTGTCTTGGACTTTGCATTAGGTAAACTCACGAACTTATTCATAAGGAACTCAACTTTTATGGTGTATAAATATTTAAAGAATACGTGAAAAAACAAGATGAAGGACAGGCTTATTTTCAGAGGTTTGTGCATGGTAGCAGAAAACATACATTTTAATGAAGTCATCTTTGTGCCAGTGAGCATTTGACTATTCACTTTTAAGAAGTGGAAAAAAATTCCTGAATTTTTTCGATAACTTTTAGAAAAGTCTTGTAGCATGTTCTGAGTTTGATCCACTGTTCACTGAATTATATGATAGGACTTCAATTTTAAAAGTGTATAAAAGCTTGTAGAAAGATTTGGTTTATTAAAAAGATTATGATGTGAAAAGCTAGCTCTAAAGTATTAAAGCTTTATTTTTCCCCCATTCTGAATTAAAATAGGAAGGGAGAGAGGAAGACGAGTCAGTGTTAAGGCCACGAGGTTGAATCATCTAAGGAAATGAGTCAGTGACTATAAACCGTAACTTTCCTTTTTCTGGGGCTTTGACTTGGAGAGCTTAATGTTGAATTATTTGAAAAATCTTGCTTGATATCAGTGAATTTAAAATAAGTTTCTTTTTTGTTTTGAGAAACCTTGTAATATTACTTGGATTCATTTATTTTTTATTTTTATTTTTATTTTTTGTGAGACGGAGTCTCGCTCTGTCTCCAGACTGGAATGCAGTGGTGTGATCTCAGCTCACTGCAACCTCCACCTTCTGGGTTCAAGTAATTCTCCTGCCTCAGCCTTCCGAGTAGCTGGGACTACAGGCGTGTGCCGCCACACCCAGCTAATTTTTGTATTTTTAGTAGAGACAGGGTTTCACCATGTTGGCCAGGATGGTCTCTATCTCTTGACCTCGTGATCCGCCCGCCTGGACCTCCCAACGTGCTGGGATTACAGGCGTGAGCCACCACACCCGGCTGGATTCATGTATTATTTCAACAAATATTCAGCAGAAAAAAGTAGTGGGTATATTCTTCAAACCAAAAGACATGCAGTGATTTGAAAATATGGGTAATGTATCAGTATCTCTGTGTATATATTTAGCTCTAGGTAACCAATAGTGATTCTTAATCTGCTTTTAAAACAAGTTTTTTGAGGTTAATAACTGATGACTCATTATTGGATTTAGGATAAACCTAGAATGCTGGTAGCTATTGACACATCATATTTCTATTTGATATGCTGGAGTTTTTTTCCTAGTCATGAATTATTTCTTAGGAACCCTGAGCCCATAATTGAAATAAATGCATTGTATTTTGGCTTATTTTTGAAACTTTAAAAATCTCAAATGGTGTCAGGCGTGGTGGCTCACACCTGTAATCCCAGCACTTTGGGAGGCCAAGGCGGGTGGATCATGAGGTAAGGAGATCGAGACCATCCTGGCTAACACGGTGAAACCCTGTCTGTACTGAAAATACAAAAAAAAATTAGCCGGGCGTGGTGGCGGGCGCCTGTAGTCCCGGCTACTCAAGAGGCTGAGGCAGGAGAATGGTGTGAACCCTGGAGGCGGAGCTTTCAGTGAGCTGAGATGGTGCCACTGTGCTCCAGCCTGGGCAACAGAGTGAGACTCCGTCTCAAAAAAAAAAAAAAATCTCAAATGTAACTAATGATCAAGTCTGTAGGTAAACATAGATAGGTCTCTCAAGGTAAACGCTGGCATATTATATAAAAAATTCTTGACCTTTTATGATTGATTGCTTGTCTTTATGACTTGGACTCTTTTTATAAGATTGGATTGCATTTTTAATTCTCTCCAACTCATGAGTAATACTTGATTTATGACAGTAAATGCATTTTACACAAGAACCTAATATTTAGAAACTTACTGAAGTATCTTAAATCCTGTTTTTGTCATCAAGACAAACTTGAATTAAAGACTAAAACATTACATTTTTATTTTTTATTTTTTTTGCTTAGTATAATAATATGGTAGTGGTATCTTAGGGGAAATGTTTTAAATAAATACTAATATATCTTTTTCTTTTATTATTTCTTTGTATCTTGTTGAATACAGTATGGATTTTAGACTAGCATGACAACATTTCTAAATTGCCTTCTGGTCAAGAGTGGTGGTTCACACCTGTAATCCCAGTACTTTGGGAAGCCAAGATGGAAGGATTGCTTGAGGCCAAGAGTTTGAGACCCACCTGGGCAATATAGTGAGACCATGTCTGTTTTTTTTTTCTTTTTTTCAATAGAGATGAGGTTTTGCCATGTTGGCCAGGCTCGTCTCGAACTCCTGAGGCTCAAGTGAACCACCCACCTCGGCCTCCCAAAGCGCTGGGATTACAGGTGTGAGCCACCACGCCCAGCTAGACCACATCTCTTTTTAAACAATCAATCAATCAATCAATCAATATGGTTGGCAGGGCTATTGTTTCCATATGCTTAGACATCCTAGACATGTTAATTTTTCTCCTTTCAAACCTATGGTAATTTCTAGGTTCTTTTTCTTGCTGCATGTCCCAATCTAATAAAACCTAAAGTGTTACCCACTGATACACCTCAGAGTCCATGCTGCTTTGCTGAGCATCAAAATAGTGATTTAGGAAATTGTGATTTCTGGATTCTGGATTACAGTGTTAGAAATACCCAAGAAATTAGGATCTGGAAACATCCTATGTATGATGCTATGAAGGCCATTCATTGAATGGAAAAAGGATTGAAGATGGAAGAGAACCTCCTTTCCTCATATAAGCCATATATGATACTTATCTTTTTTTTTTTGAGATGGAGTTTCACCCTGTCATCCAGGCTGGAGGGCAGTCGCGGGATCTTTGTGGCTCTCTGCAACCTCCGCCTCCTGGGTTCAAGGGATTCTCCTGCCTTAGCCTCCTGAGTACCTTGGATTACAGGTGTGTGCCACCACACTTAGCTAATTTTTGTATTTTTAGTAGAGATGGGGTTTTGCCATGTTTGCCAGGCTGGTCTTGAACTCCTGACCTCAAGTGATCCACCTGCCTCGGCCTTCCAAAGCGCTGGGATTACAGGCATGAGACATTGTGTCCAGCCTTTCCTACCTTTTTTTTTTTGCAAGCATTTTTAGTTTCCTTTCTGACAGGATTGATTTGGGTAAAGAACATTGAATTTTGAGTCAATAGTCTCAAATAGATAGACCTATGTTTGAATTCCAACCCTGACCTCAATAGCTAAGTGACACTGGAAAATCTATCTCTTTGTCTCAGTTTTCCTGCTAAAAATCGGGATGGTAATGTTCACCCAGCAAGGCTTTATCACAAAAAGTGGTAACTTATGAGAAAGTCCCTATCTGGAATGGTAAGCACTCAAGAGAAATTAGTTCTATTTTCCTTCTTCCCTCTAGTTTAATAATTTAAAAAATTAAATCATGCAGCCATAAAAAAGAATGAAATTATGTCCTTTGCAGCAACAAGGATGCAGTTGGAGGCCATTATCCTAAGAGAATTAACACAGAAACAGAAAACCTAATGCCGCACATTCTTACTTATAAGTGGGAGCTAAACACTGGGTACACACAGACACAAAGATGGGAACAGTAGGCATTGGGGATTCAAAAAGGCAGAAGAGAGGAAGGGGGGCCAGGTTTGAAGAACTACTTGTGTTCACTACTTGGATGATGGGATCATTAGAGGCCTAAACCTCAGCATCATGCAATATACCCATGTAACAAACCTGTGCCCATACCCTGTGAATCTTGGATAAAAAAATAAAAGCAGGCCAGGAGCGGTGGCTCATCCCTATAATCCCAGCACTTTGGGAGGCCGAGGCGGGCGGATCACTTGAGGTCAGGAGTTTGAGCCCAGCCTGGCCAACATGATGAAACCCCGTCTCTACTAAAAATACAAAAATTAGCTGGGCACAGTGGTGGGCGCCTGTAGTCCCAGCTACTCGGGAGGCTGAGGCAGGAGAATCACCTGAACCCAGGAGGCCGATGTTGCAGTGAGCCAAGATTGCGCTGCTGCACTCCAGCCTGGGTGACAGAGTGAGACTCCATCTCAAAAAAAAAAAAAAAAAAAAAAAAAAAAAAAAAATATATATATATATATATATACACACACACACACACACACACACACACACACATACACACACATACATATATTCAGTGAAAAAGATATTCTCAAGGTGATAAGAAACCAACTATTTGTTGTATTTTACCTTTTAATAGGTAACAATTGAGAACAGGCATTATTGATTCAAGAATGGTGTTAGTTTTTTTCCTGTAACTACACAAAATGTGTAGTCATCAATTCTTTGACTGAGAGGAAGGAGTGTCAAGAGGGAAGCCTGAAAAAATCTTGAAGAAGTTTAAATGCTTTTGTCTAACTATCTGAGTCACTCCTCAGGGTGGAGTTTCTATGGCATGGCTCCCTGCCAGCATAATTTTGAGCTTTTAAGAGAGAGTAGTTGGGCCAACAAACACAGTAACCAAAATGACTACTCTGACACTGGAACCAGCTTTACATACAAATATTTTCTCTACTATCTCAGAAATAATCATGGAAATATACAAGCATTTCCTCTTCTGAACCATATTAATTTTCTAAGAATGAATGTATATTCAGCTACAAACATAATTGAAACAATTCCAGAGAACAAACAAGTGTGGGCCACTTACTCCTGGGGATGTGGCTGTTCTGCACAGCTTTGAGATGTAGGAGAAAAAAAGTATGACTTCCTTCTGTTTAATGATTGTTTAAGTGTGCTTTGATTACTGCAGAAAGCCTAAACCCACTTTTTAAAATTCCATGCAAATCTTGTTGAAGTGAATTCCAGTGACTAATATATTTGAGAAACTTTCTTGGAAAAAAGAATTACCAATGATATATTTAAACAACTGGTATTCATAATATAGAAATATAATTAGACTAATGTGTTCAGTATTTCAATGAAGCTTGATGTTCTTGATCATTAAAGACTTACTTTTCGGCCGGGCGTGGTGGCTCGCGCCTGTAATCCCAGCACTTTGGGAGGCCAAGGCGGGCGGATCACGAGGTCGGGAGATGGAGATCATCTTGCCTAAGAGGGTGAAACCCCGTCTCTACTAAAAATACAAAAAATTAGCCGGGCATGGTGGCGCGCGCCTGTAGTCCCAGCTACTTGGGAGGCTGAGGCAGGAGAATGGCGTGAACCTGGGAGGCGGAGCTCGCAGTGAGCCGAGATAGCGCTACGGAGCGAGATTCTGTCTCAAAAAAAAAAAAAAAAAAAAAGACAAAAAAAGACTTATTTTTCTTTGTGAGGCCGAGGCAAGCAGATTGCTTGAGCCCAAGAATTCAAGACCAGCTTGGGCAACATAGTGAAACCGCATTTCTACAAAAAAATACAAATTTGCCGGGTATGGTGGTGCACACCTGTAGTCCCAGCTACTCGGGAGGCTGAAACAGGAGGATCTCCCAAGCCGAGGTCAAGCCAAGAAAGTGCCACTGCACTCCGGCCTGGGCAACAGGGTGAGACCATAACTCAAAAAAAAAAATAGGCCAGGCGCAGTGACTCACACCTGTAATCCCAGCATTTTGGGAGGCTGAGGCAGGCAGATCACTTGAGGTCAGGAGTTTGAGACCAGCCTGGCCAACATGGGGAAACCCCGTCTCTACTAAAAATATAAAAATTAGCCGGGCATGGTGGCGGAGCTGTAATCCCAGCTACTTGGGAGCCTGAGGCACGAGAATCGCTTGAACCTTGGAGGCGGATGTTGCAGTGAGCCGAGATCGCGCCACTGCACTCCAGTCTGGGCGACAGAGCAAGACTGTCTCAAAAAAAAATAATAATAAATAATAAATAAAAATAAAAAATAGGCTGGGCGCAGTGCCTCACTCCTGTAATCCCAGCACTTTGGGAGGCCGAGGCAGGCAGATCACCTGAGGTCAGGAATTCAAGACCAGCCTGGCCAACATGGCAAATCCCCGTCTCTAGCTAAAAATGCAAAAATTAGCCCAGTGCGGTGGTGTGCGCCTGTAATCCCAGCTACTCGGGAGGCTGAGGCAGGCTAATTGCTTGAGCCAGGGAGGCGGAGGTTGCAGTGAGCTAAGAGCCTGGGCGACACAGCAACACTCTGTCTCAAATAAATAAATAAATAAGACTTAATTTTATTTATTTATTTTTGAGACTGAGTTTCACTCTTGTTGCCCAGGCTGGAGTGCAACAGCGCAATCTCGGCTCACTGCAACCTCCACCTTCTGGGTTCAAGTGATTCTCCTGCCTCAGCCTCCTTAGTAGCTGGGATTACAGGCCCATGCCACCACGCCCGGCTAATTTTTTGTATTTTTTAATAGAGACTGCAGAGACGGGGTTTCACCATGTTAGCCAGGATGGTCTCGATCTCCTGACTTCACGATCCACCTGCCTCGGCCTCCTAAAGTGCTGGGATTACAGGCGTGAGCTGAACCACTGTGCCCAGCCTATTTATTTATTTTTAAATTTTATTTTAATTTTTTACATCTGGGAAGTTGTGAAAAACTTTTTTTTTTTTTTTTTTTTCTGAGATAGAGTCTCACTCTGCCACCAGGCTGGAGTGTAGTGGCACCATCTCGGCTCACTGCAACCTCCGCTTCCCGGGTTTAAGCGATTCTCCTGCCTCAACCTCCCTAGCAGCTGGGACTACAGGCCTGCACCACCATGCCCAGCTAATTTTTTTTTTTTGTATTTTTAGTAGAGACAGGGTTTCACCATTTTGGCCAGGATGGTCTCGATCTCTAGATTTCATGATCCGCCCGCCTGGTGATCCGCCCGCGTCAGCCTCCCAAATACTTTTTTTTTTTTTTTTTTTTTTGAGAGGGAGTTTTGCTCTTGTTGCCTAGGCTGGAGTGCAATGGGGCGATCTCGGCTCACTGCAACCTCCACCTCCCAGGTTCAAGCGATTCTCCTGCCTCAGTCTCCTGAGTAGCTGGGATTACAGGCATGAGCCACCATGTCCAGCTGATTTTGTATTTTTAGTAGAGAAGGGGTTTCACCATGTTGGTCAGGCTGGTCTCGAAGTCCTGACCTCAGGTGATCCACCCGCCTCGGCCTCCCAAAGTGCTGGGATTACAGGTGTGAGCCACCACGCCCGGCTAGAAAGATTTATTTTTAATTAGGCCGGTTCAGTGGCTCATGTCTGTAATCCCTTCAGGAGGCCGAGGCAGGCGGAACACTTGAGGCCAGGAGTTCGAGATCAGCCTTGCCAACATGGTGAAACCTCATCTCTGCTAAAATAGTCCCAGCTACTCAGGAGGCTGAGGCACGAGAGTTGCTTGAACCCAGGAGGTAGGTGGAGGTTGCAGTGAGCCGAGATCCTGCCACTGCCCTCCAGCCTAGGCGACAGAATAAGGCTCCATTTAAAAAAAACAAAAACAAACAAATAACAAACAAAAAACAAACAAAAAAACTTTGGGCAAAGATTGCACAGGATATAATTATACTAAAAGATTATTAGTTATTAAACCTGAAATTTAAATTTAATGAACTGTCCTGTATTTTATTTGATAATTCTACCACATGGATTAAATGAGAAAAGTCTTCATAAGTACTTAGAACAGTGGTGGTACAAGTAGTGCTCAATAAATGGTAGTCTTTATTTTTTCCTTTTCTTCTGCCCACATGATCTGCAGGAATTATTTTTGAAACTAAAAATGATAACTAATACTTTACAAATGATGGAAAACTCAGGTTAAATAATTTGCATTTGGTTCCATAGATAAAAAGTAGTTCATCTGGATTGTAAAATGCTGCAGCCACTTTAGAAAAACAGTTTGGCAGTTCTTCAGAATGATAAACATAGAGTTACCACATGACCTGGCAATTAAGTCCACCCACACTTCAGGGTAGGGGATTAAACAGAGAAGTAGATACCAGGAGGTGGAGATTATGGAGGGCTACCTTAGAAGCTGCCTCCCATAGCATGGGATGGTTATCTGTCCAAACTGGGACTGAGGATACTTCTGTATGCCACTCTGATGGTTTGCTCAGCTTTTTTTAGATGGGAAAGCAAAAGGTTAATATATGTCAGTAAAGTCCAGTCTCTCCATACGTTGGAGGATGGAGGCCATTTTTTTTAAACCAGTGGAAGAACAGGGATTTGAGTATGAAAATGCTGTAGGAGAGTGACTTTAAAATTGCTTTATCTTCCTTATTAAGGTAAGGGACTTGCCTTCCTTATTCCATTTTAACTTCAAATTTTTTTCTTTTCTTTTTTTATACAAGTGTGGCACAGATTGTCTAGCAATTCACAGAATTCTTTTCCTTTCCTTCTTTTGTGTACTAATAGACTACATTTCCCACCCTGCCTCGCAGTTAGATGCAGCCTCACAGCTGAGTTCTAGCCAGTGGAATGTGAATGAAAGTGATATATATTGATTCCTGGTTTCATACATAAAGTCCCCTCAAGCTCTCTTCCATGCTACTTTCCTTTTTTCTGACTTTATACAGAATATCACAGCTTATTTGAGGATGGAGGAGCCCTAAGATATAAGGAAGAGGTTTTCTAGACGGATCTTTGTAGGAGGGCTGATCAGGAACTCATTTTGGACTAACTATGGGCAAGAAATAAACTTTTCTGGTTAAAAAATTTAGAACTTGGCACTCCCTATTCTAGTTTCTGTAAAGGAGAATAACTTAACCATATCACTACTGAAGAATTGGAATTCTCCCTTTAACTAAGAGAAGTACTTTGTTATTGTTTGTTTTTGAGACAGGGTCTTGCTCTGTCGCCCAGACTAGAGTGCAGTGGCCTGATCATAGCTCACTGTAAACTTGAAATCCCGGGCTCAAACAATCCTCCCACCTTGGCCTCCCAAAGTGCTGGGATTACAAGCATAAGCCACCATGCTTGGCCTACACTTTTTATTTTTCAATAAACTGTTACCCTACACTCTGTGAACCTCAGAGAGAATAGCTGCTGCAAAAAGCCATAATTGGTGGAATGTTTGTGTGCCTATACATTCTAGCTTGCTTCGAAAAACAGTTTGTCATTAGATACATGTTTGAACTATCAAGTGAGGTTTTTTTTCTGAGATGGAGTCTTGTTCTGTCACCTAGGCTGGAGTGCAGTGGTGTGATCTCGGCTCACTGCAACCTCTGTCTCTCGGGTTCAAGTGATTCTCCTGCCTTAGCCTCCCATTAGCTGAGATTACAGGCCCACACCACCATGCCCGGCTAATTTTTTGTGTGTGTATTTTTAGTAGAGAAGGGGTTTCACCATGTTGGCCAGGCTGGTCTCAAACTCCTACCTCAGGTGATCTGTCTGCCTCGGCCTCCCAAAGTGCTGGGATTACAGGCGTAAGCCACCAGGCCTGGATCTTTTTTTTTTTTTTTTTTTTTTTAAATAGAGACAGGGTCTCCCTATGTTGCCCAGGTTGGTCTCGAACTCCTGGGCTCAAGGGATCCTCCCGCTTCAGCCTCCCGAAGTGCTAGGATTATGGTAAGAGCCACACGCACAGCCACTGTCAAGTGAATATTAATCTTTGTGTCATAAAGACTGTCATGAATTTGTTTGCTATAGGGCGTGCTACTGCTTGGGAAAAAAAAAAATATATATATATATATATATATATATATAAATTTGGAATGTTTTCTGCAGCAAAACCAAAGAAAAAAAAATAGATAGGCAACTGTAGCCTAAACAATTAGGGACTTATTTCCTGACATAGTAAATCCAAGAAATAGGCAGTCCTGGCCTGGTGTGGCTCAGGGATTTGGTCAACAACTCCAAAATTTGTGTTTTACCACTCTGTAGTCCTTAGTGTGCTGGCTTGTGGATTTACGATTCCAAGATATCTGCTGCAGCTCTAAGTACTTGTGCCTGTTTTCAAGGCAGGAAGGAAAGGGAGGCAGAACCATTGGCTGGAATTCATCACATGGCCTTTCCTAACTACAAAGGAGTCTCAGAAAAGAAGCACTTACCTTCTATACTCTCTAGTGGAAGAGGACAGGATGAAAGGGATTGATAATGGGTTTTGAGTTAGCTTTATCAAAGAGAATCATGGTCAAAAAGCTGGCTGGGCGTGGTGGCTCACGCCTGTAATCCCAGCACTTTGGGAGGCCGAGATGGGGGCCAATCACGAGGTCACGAGACCATCCTGGCCAACATGGTGAAACCCTGTCTCTACTAAGGATACAAAAATTAGCTGGGTGTGGTGTAGCATGCCTGTATGTAGTCCCAGCTACTTAGAAGCCTGAGGCAGGGGAATCGCTTGAACCTGGGAGGCAGAGATCATGCCACTGCACTCCAGCCTGGCACAGAGCGAGACTCCATCTCAAAAAAAAAAAAAAGAAAAGCTGAGAGACACTGTTTTAAAAGTTCTTTTAGACCAGATTTAGATAAGCCAAGAGTAGGAAATTCCAGGTAATGGGTCAGCATGAGCTTAGAATGGAATGAACATTGTGGGTTGGTTCACAGGACATTGATGAGCCCAGCCCTATTAGGTGGAGAATAATGTTAAGAAGCAATGGAAAGTGAGGGTGGGGCTTAGCTTGGCTGTAGTAATTAATAGGGCACCTCTAAAGGGTTTTGAACAGGGGAGTAAGATGTGAAGAATGGGTTTGGAGAAACATTTGACAACATGAATTATAAGATGAGCTAGGAGGTAAGGAATCCAGGACACTGCTGTGATAATACAGCTGTGAAATGCTAATTATTAATGTTGAAACATTGTATAATTCCAATATTCAACCATTTTTGACCTATAATATCATTAGATTCATTCATATTTGAGGTGATGGTAGGATGTCCAAATGGAAAATCTAATAAGTAGATGACAATATAGGACTCAGTTTTTGAGAGTAGAATATTGGAGGAAATTTTGAATTTCTTGATGAAAGTAGATACTTTCCATCCTATATTATCCAGATTTCATTTCCTTTCAACATTGAAGCTGTCACTTTGTGATGGCTTTAGCGCCCACATTTCTTTCTTTCTTTCTTTTTTTTTTTGAGACAGAGTCTTGCTCTGTCTCCCAGGCTGGAGTGCAGTGACGCAATCTCGGCTCACTGCAACCTCTGCCTCCTGGGTTCAAGCGATTCTCGTGCCTCAGCCTCCTGAGTAGCTGGGATTACAGGCGCCCGCCACCACTCCCAGCTAATTTTTGTATTTTTAGTAGAGACGGGGTTTCACCATGTTGGCCAGGATGGTCTTGATCTCCTGACCTCGTGAACCACCCACCTCGGCCTCTCAAAGTGCTGGGATTACAGGCGTGAGCCACCGTACCCGGCCTTGACCCACACTTATTTCCAGGCTCCATACTCTTATATTCAACTGCTCACAAGGCATCTGCTCTTGGATATCTCAATGGACTCTTCAAACTCAACATATCTGAAAAAGATATTTTCTTCCTTCCCCTTGCCTCATCCCTCTCATTCTTGTCTCATATTCTTTTTTTTTATTTATTTGTATCAATGTCCAACTAGCTGACTATACTCAAAACTTTGGACTTTGATTGTTCCCTCTTTTTACCTCCTACATTCTTTTGCTCATAGATCTGATAAATTCTGCCTCTTGAATCTATCTTTCCTCTTCGTCTCCTACTGCCACTCTCTTAGTTTAGGCTCCTATCACTTCTCACCTGGATTATTGAAATGCATCTTACCTGCTTAAGTCTTAGCGGGGAAATATCCACACGGTTACCAAAGGGGTCATTTTAAAATACAAATATGGGGCCGGGCGCGGTGGCTCACGCCTGTAATCCCAGCGCTTTGGGAGGCCAAGGCGGGCGGATTATGAGGTCAGGAGATCGGCCATCCTGGCTAACACTGTGAAACCCTGTCTCTACTAAAAATACAAAAAATTAGCCGGGCGTGGTGGCGGGCGCCTGTAGTCCCAGCTACTCCGGAGGCTGAGGCAGGAGAATGGCGTGAACCCGGGAGGCGGAGCTTGCAGTGAGCCCAGATTGAGCCACTGCACTCCAGCCTGGGAGACAGAGCAGGACTCCGTCTCAGAGAAAACAAAAAAACAAAAAAACAAACAAAAAAACCCACAAATATGGTCCGGGCGCGGTGGCTCATGCCTGTAATCCCAGCACTTTGGGAGTCCGAGGCGGGCAGATCACGAGGTCAGGAGATTAAGACCATTCTGGCTAACATGGTGAAACCCCGTCTCTACTAAAATTACAAAAATTAGTTGGGCGTGGTGGTGCGTGCCTGTAATGCCAGCTACTAGGGAGCCTGAGGCAGGAGAATCCCTTCAACCAGGGAGTCGGAGGTTGCAGTGAGCCGAGATTGTGCCACTGCACTCCAGCCTGGTGACAGAGTGAGACTCCGCCTCAAAAAAAAAAAAAAGAAAGAAAGAAAGAAAGAAAGAAAGAAAGAAAGAAAGAAGGAAAAAACATAAATAAAATACAAATATGATCATGTCTCTTTCTTGCTTAACCCCTTTCAATGGCTTTCAATGCATAGTGAATAAATTTGAAACTCATTAGCAGGGCTTAGAAGACTTTCCACAGCACCCACTTTATCTCCAGCTGTGTATCTTTGCATCTCCTTGCACTCCCCTAATTGCTCCACACCAAACTTCTTGTCCTTTTCTAGACATGCTATGCTGTGTCGTAATTACATGCCTTTGCATCAATTGTTCTCTTTGCCTGAAATTGTCATTTTCACCTTTGAACATTTTGGTCATCCTTTAGCAATGTACTTTTATGAAGACTTCTCAGATGTGTCATTCCCTTCTTTCTGCTTTCCTGGTAATTCACATTAATCTTTAGTAGAACACTTACCACAATATATAGTTGTTATGCAAGTGTTTCTTCTCTGCATCATGAACAATGTGTTCTTGGTGTGTCCTGGTGCCTGGTTCATAGTTGGTGCTCAGTATATATTTCTTCAGTACATTGCCATGAATGTGGATAAGTTGTCCCCTGAAGAAAGAATAGGACAGGGTGGCAAGGACTGCTCAAAGGAATGTTTATAATTAGAGGATGGAGAAAAACCAACAATCAGAGGATCAGTCAGACAAGAATAATTCATTTCCCATGTTATGGAGCCCCATACTGGGTATAAGGAAGTATACTGGCATGCTAAGCTAATGATAAGTTTGTTTTGGCTTTGCTTTGTCTCCAGGTTACAATCAGTACAGATATCTAAGGCAGAACTTTTCTGTTACCTTGATTTGTAATTTCAGAAACAACTCTTATAAGTACTGTTTATTTTCTTTTCTTTTTTCTTTTTTTTTTTTTTGAGACGGAGTCTTGCTCTGTCGCCCAGGCTGGAGTGCAGTGGCATGATCTCGGCTCATTGCAAGCTCTGCCTTCCGGGTTCATGCCATTTTCCTGCCTCAGCCTCCCGAGTAGCTGGCACTACAGGTGGCCACCACCACGCCCGGCTAATTTTTTGTATTTTTAGTAGAGACAGGGTTTCACCATGTTAGCCAGGATGGTCTCGATCTCCTGACCTCGTGATCCACCCACCTCAGCCTCCCAAAGTGTTGGGATTACAGGTATGAGCCACTGCACCCGGCCTCATTTCTTAAAGGTACTCAACCATTCAGTTTTTGTACTGAAGTACGAATTAATTTTAATTGGGTGAGGAGACACATGGAGGGAAAATACCTTAATCTAGAAAGCCCAGGGGGAAGGAAGTTCCCTTCTAGAGTCTCAGCAAGTTGACACAGCCCCTTTGTTGTATTTTGAAATCATATATACTTGCTGGGGATGTTATTGGCCATGCTCACTGTTGGTCTCCTGACTACTCAGCTCCCAGAAAGTGAAAGTTGGGTGCCAGACATGGCGTTCAGTCCCCTCTTACGCTTATGCTTACTGACCACAGAAGTGACATTATTATATTAATTCTAACCAGAGGCAAAAATGAACATTATGCTCCAATATTAATTTCCAATTATGTATAACCTAGTGCTTATATTCCATTCCATGTAAAAAAAAACACTCCTTGATTTTTTGTGGTTTCACAGTCTAGTGATTAACTCCAACGTGTAACGTGTGTTATCCAATGCCTATATAGAGTATTTACACTAATCTTCCTATTCTAGCTGTTATTTAGGTGATCACTATGTTCATATATTCTGTTGAATATTTTATTTTTTACTTCCCTTTGGTCTTGATTTCTAGGACTCTAGGACTATTTCTAGGAATAGAGTTTATACTCTATTCCTCTTGGGTTTGTGCCATATATGTTTGCTTATTTCCTAATCCAATTTTCCAAGTCATAGCCTCACCAACTGCCTCTCCTTTCACTAACCTATCTTACTGCCAACATCTTTTTCTGACCAACCCCCAAGATACCCTCCGTAGACTCTGGGCTTAGTTAGCCTACCTATAGTCATCCTCTTTAACTTTTTTCCTTAATTTTTTTTATTCTCTTGAATTTTCCTGTCTGAATTTTAACTTCTCTAACTAACCTCACATTAAGCCTTTATAATTATAAAAGTGAGCCATGGTCTTTATGAAAAATTGGAAAAATATAAAAACAACTGGAGTGGAGAAGAAAATAATCTCTAGATTCACTACCCAATGAAAACTACTAGTATAGATATTTTTATTCTTTTTCAATTTTCTCTTAGCATGAAAATGTATTTCCCTATGTTATAAACTCTTTAGAAATGTAACTTGTAATGATACTATATGTTCCACCTTTAAGATTACAATACCATTCTTTTGTATTACGATATTGACTTAAAAAAGACTGTTGATAGCCGGGTGCAGTGGCTGATTCCTGTAATCCCAGCACTTTGGGAAGCTGAGGCAGGAGGATCACTTGAGCTCAGGAGTTTCAGACCAGCCTGGGCCACATAGTGAGACCCCATCTCAAGAAAGCATCAAATAATTATCCTGGCTGGGCACGGTGGCTCACGCCTGTAACCCCAGCACTTTGGGAGGCCGAAGCGGGTGGATAACTTGAGGTCAGCAGTTCAAGACCAGCTTGACCAACATGGTGAAACCTCATCTCTACTAAAAATACAAAATTAGCTAGGCATGGTGGCACACGCCCATAATCTAAGCTACTTGAGAGGCTGAGGCAGGAGAATCGCTTGAACCCAGGAGGCGGAGGTTGCAGTGAGCCGAGATCATGCCATTGCACTCTAGCCTGGGCAACAAGAGCAAAACTCCATCTCAAAAAAAAAAAAAATTATCTGGGTGGGGGGCACGTGTCTGTGCCTGTAGTCTCAGCCGTCCAGGAGGCTGAGGTGGCAGGCTTGCTTGAGCCTGGGAGGTCGAGGCTGCAGTGAGCCATGATTGTGCCACTGCACCCCAGCATGGACAACAGAGTGACACCCTGTCTCAAAAAAAAAAAAAAAAAAAAGAAAAAGAAAAAGAAAAAAGACTTGACATAATACCAAATTGCTTTCTGAGGGGATTAAATCAGTTTATGTTCCAACATCAGTGTGTGAGTGCCATTCTCCTTGCATTTTTTCCAGTATTGAGTATTATTATGCTAATTTTATAGGCAAAATTTTCTCTTTAAACATTATCAAGAGCCCTGAAAAATAGCACCAATGATGTCATAACTCTTAGGGTCAGAATTTAGGAGTTAAAGGGAGATACAGAAATCATCTAGTCTAGTTCTCTCATCATTCAAAGGAAAAAAAAAAAAAAGGATCTGCAGCAAGTTGATTTGCCAAGTGTCACAGGCAAATAATGATAGAGCTAAGGCTAGAGTTTAGGTTTCATGAGATGTGGTTCATTTTTTCCCATTCTGCTTCTTAACTTAGTATAGAAATTAAACCTCATTTTGTATTAGATATTGTCTTAGCTACAGTTTTTAAGATGGATCAAAAGACAGATTTTTTTTTAAAGAACTCCTTTAGTCACATAAAATTTTTATAGCTGTCTTTTTTTTTTTTCTCAAATTTCCAGAGTAGTTTATCAGTTAATAAAAAATTACCCAGCACTGGCATAAACTCATATAACAAAAATTCTGATATATTTATAATCTAATGCCCGAAATGTCATGGCTTAAATGATAATAATTTCTTCTCTCTCATGTTTTCTGCAGTTCAAGAATTCAGGAGCATCTTGGCTAGGTAATTCTGTCTTGGAGTCTCCTCTGAGCTTGCTATCAGCTGTCAGGGCTGTAGTCATCCAAAGGCTTCACTGGGGCTGCAGGATCCACTTCCACAATGGCTGACCTCCCCCACTCCCTCCCTTCCTCCTTTCCTCCCTTCCTTCCTTCCTTTTTCTTTCTTTTTTCTTTCTGTCATCCAAAGGCCTGACTGTGGCTGGAGGATACACTTCCACAGTGTGGCTTCTTTCTCTTCCTTCCCTTCCTTCCCTTCCTCCCTTCCGTTTTCTTTTCTTTTCTTTTTCTTTTCTTTGTTTTCTTTTCTCTTTTCTTTCTTCTTTCTTTTCTTTCTCTCTCTCTCTTTTTTTGAGACAGGGTCTCACTCTGTAGCCCAGGCTGGAGTGCAGTGGTGTGATCACGGTTCACTGTAACCTCCACCTCCCAGGCTCAGGTGATCTGCCCATCTCAGCCTCCTGAGCAGATGGGACTACAGGTACGTACCAGACAGTGGCTCACTTTCATGATTGGCAGGTTGCTGCTGACTGATGGCAGGATGCCTGTTTTTCTCCACATGGGCCTCTGTACAGAACTGCTTGACTGTCCTCACAGGATGGCTGCTAGCTTTCCTCAGAGTGAGCAAGCCAAGAGAGCACAGCAGAAGCTGCAATGCCTTTTATAATCCAGCATCAGAGGTCACACACCCTTGGCCAAGCATGGTAGCTCATGCCTGCAATCTCAGCACTTTGGAAGGCCGAGGCAGGAGGATTGCTTGAGCCCAGGAGTTCAAGACCTGGGCAACACAGGGAGACCCCATCTCTCCAAAATTCAAAAATTAGCCAGTTGTGATGGCACAAGCCTGTGGTCCTAGCTACTTGGGAGGCTAGGGTGGGAGGGTCACTTGAGCCTGAGAGCTCAAGGCTGCAGTGAGTTGAGATCATGCCACTGCACTCCAGCCTGGTCAACAGAGCAGCACCGTGTCTCAAAAGAAAAAAAAAAAAAAAGGCACACGCCCTCATTCCTGTTCTGTTCTGTTGATCATACAGACCAGCCCTGATTTATTTTGGGAGGGGCTACTGAAAGGTGTGAAGGTGTGATCAGCAGTTGAGGGTCACAGGAGACCATCTTAAATGCTGGCCACCGTAGTAGGAAATCCACAGCTTGTAATGACTCAGGTATGCTATCATGGACCCAGGCTCTTTCTAATCTTGCTATTCTCCCATCCCTAGTTATAAGCCTTTGTCCTACCTATGGTTGCAATATGGCTGTGGCACCTTCAGGTTTGTTTTGTTTTGTTTTGTTTTTTTTAGATACAGTCTTGCTCTGTCACCCAGACTGGAGTGTAATGGTGTGATCACAGCTCACTGCAGCCTCAACCTCCAGAGCTCAAGCAATTCTCCTGAGCAGCTGGGACTACAGTTGTGTGCCACCACGTCCTGCTCATTTTAAAATATTTTTGTAGAGACAAGGTCTTGCAATGTTGCCCAGGCTGGTCTAGAACTCTTGGACTCAACCGACCATCCTACCTTGGTCTCCCAAAGTAATGGAATTACAGGCATGAGCCACTGTGCCCACCAGGTGTCTTGCATTTAGGTGTCAGGCTGAAAGATGGGGGAAGTGAAATAAGGGGTACTAGTCAACTTCCACTTGTAGCCCATTGGCCAAGACTGTCAAGTGACCTCGCTAAGCCATACAGACATCTAGGAGATTGAGTTTCTAACTTTGATAACTTCTTCAGTAGAGTCAGTCAAGGGAGAAGGGTGTTAGAAATGTAGGCTGGTCAGTTAGCACACAGTGTCTGCCACAACCACAGGTAGCTTTTGTTACCCTAGTGAGGTGCTGGTAATATAATACTTAATAATGAATGGGTACCCATTCAATATTATACTTTTTTTTTTTTTAAAGCAAAGTCTCACCCTGTCGCCCAGGCTGGAGTGCAGTGGCACCATCTCGGCTCACTGCAACCTCCGCTTCCCAGTTCAAGTGATTCTCCTGCCTCAGCTTCCCAAGTAGCTGGATTACAGGCTCCTACCACCACACCCAGCTAATTTTTGTATTTTTAGTAGAGACAGGGTTTCACCATGTTGGCCAGGCTGGTCTTGAACTCCTGACCTCAGGTGATCCACCTGCATCAGCCTCCCAAAGTGCTAGGATTACGGGTGTGAGCCACCACGCTGGCCTCAATATTATACATTCTTGTAGGTAATTATGGAAGAATTTTTAAAATAATAAAACAGACTTTCCCTCTTAGAATTTTTAAGAGAAAGCAGTGATTGAAGATCCAGTTTAAGAAGAACCAAAAAGATAATTGGATACGCAAAATAATGCTTTATAGATGGTTTTATGTGTAGGTGTCTGCTATAACAGATTTAGGGTGTTCTACATGTATTTAAGTGGTATCCTAAGGCTAGTGTGGTGGCACACACCTGTAGTACCAGCTACTGGGAGGCTGAGAAGACTGCTTGAGCCAAGGAGTTTAAGGCAGCAATGAGCTTTGATTGAGCCACTGTACTCCAGCCTGGGTGACAGAGTGAGACACTGTTCTCTTAAAGAAAAAAAAAAGTGGTACCTTAGCATCATAAAAACGTGAGTTCTATTTTTCTTTTTTCTTTTTTTTGAGACAGAGTCTTGCTCTGTCGCCCAGGCTGCAGTGCAGTGGCGCAATCTCGGCTCACTGCAAGCTCCGCCTCCCGGGTTCACGCCATTCTCCTGCCTCAGCCTCCTGAGTAGCTGGGACTACAGGCGCCCGCCACCATGCCTGGCTAATTTTTTGTATTTTGTAGTAGAGACAGGGTTTCACTGTGTTAGCCAGGATGGTCTTGATCTCCTGACCTCGTGATCCGCCCTCCTCGGCTTCCCAAAGTGCTGGGATTACAGGCGTGAGCCACCACACCCGGCCCTATTTTTCTATTTTAATGTGAATGTTATGCTACCCATGATAGTATCACAACGCTTATGTTTATGTCATATTTTTTTCTCTACCATCAATTTCTTAGTTAACATTTATTGTTGACTGGAATATATAAATTGTCATTGCCCTTGAGGAGTTTATAGTTAGGGAGGTAATATATACAGAAAGTTTGAGATCGCTTGTAAAAACATGTAACAAAGGAAATGTTATACAATTTGGGGGGAGAAAGTAGAAGATAATGTTTCAATAAATATAAACAATTTGAATTTAATACAACTAAATTCTTCAAATTAAAGGGATCAACTCGGATAAGGCAGTGATTGAGGCAGAGAAAAAAACTAGAAAAGGTGATTTGTATGCTCTTAGCTCCATTATGAGAGGTGATGTTTGTATTTTCTGCTGTACTTCATCCCTTGGGGTTGTTCTGGAGTCATAAGCCCTTATATACCTTTGGATTGTATTGAGGGATGTTATATTTAAAAAGGTAATTTGATACTCAGGGTTGTATTTATCATGGTTTTATGAGAGTTCGGGCTACAGTACTACTCAGTGTCTTCTATAGGAGAATCAACAGTCCCAGTGTCAGAGTCCTTAAGGTAAAAACTTATTAGCTGTTGTCCTGACACGGATTATTTGTTCTCCTACAGAAGACACTGAGTAATACTGTAGCCCAACAACAGCTGTACCTTAAGGACAGCATACATCCTGTAACTAGTCACGTTTCCCTCTTTGTTTAGGGCACTAAGAAGCTCAGAGTCTAATTAAGTGAAGCACCTTTAATAATCATGAACCCCTTATCTCATGCATTCATTTCTCTCTACTAATGCTTCCTGGCTTCATCATACTTATGGGCCCTTGTTCTTTCTTCACTTTGATTTTCATGGTCTTTTTGTTTTTTTCATCTTATGTGAATTTTTTTTTTTTTTTTTTTTTTTGAGATGGAGTCTCACTCTGTCACCCAGGCTGGAATGCAATGGCGTGGTCTTGGTTCACTGCAACCTCCGCCTCCCGGGTTCAAGCGATTCTCCTGCCTCAGCCTCCTGAGTAGCTGGGACTACAGGCACCTGCCACCATGCCCGGCTAATTTTTGTATTTTTAGTAGAGACGGGCCTTGTGATCCACCTGCCTCGGCCTCCCAAAGTGCTGGGATTACAGGCGTGAGCCACCGCGCCTGGCCATCTTATGTGAATTTTTATAATCTGCAAACACTTTTTAGAATTAGGAAAAAATTTTTTTTTCTTTTTTTGGCTGAGCATAGGGGACTTTATTGATGGTAGATGACAAGGTGGGGCTTCCAAGGCCCTTCCCTTTTCAGGGGGTCTGCATGGAAATTGCGGGGAGGGGAGATTCTCAGTGTGGCAGGGAACTGGACACGTCAGGGACTCACCAGCAGCTGAGGGCCTCTCTCTTCCTCTTGTGTTTTTGCTGGGGCTAGTGGTCCGGGGGTCTTATTCCTTAGAGGCCGTGTGGGCCATGAGGTCCACCATCCTGTTGCTGTAGCCAAGAATAAGGAAGAATATTTTAACTGAAAAATAAAACTGCTTATACACCCACCAAAGTGGCTAAAACTAAAAAGACAACACCAAACATTGGCGGTGAGGTAGGGCAATTGGAACCCTCAAATATTGTGGTGGTAATGTAAAATGTATGACTTTTTTGGGATAAGGTCTGGCAGTTTCTTATAAAATTAAATATACCTACTTGTGACCCAGAAAAATGACCACATGTTAATAAAAAGACTTACACAAAATGTTCACAGCAGCTTTATTCATAATAGCCCCAAACTGGAAATAGTCAATGTGTCTATCAGTATGAGAATGGTATATTTATACATGTGGTATATTTATACAGCAGACCACAACTCAGCAGTAAAAAGTGACTACTGACACATAAAACAACATGAATCTCAAAAACACTACGCTGGGCAAAATAAACCATACACAAAAGAGTATGTATTCTATGATTCCATTTATATGACATTCTTGAACAAACAAAGCTAATCTGTGGTAGAAAAAAATCACATGGTGACAGTGTGCATGTGAGGGCACGAAGTGTGGACTAACTGGGAAGAGAGATGGGGGAACTTTTGGGGTAATGATAATGTTCTATATTTTGCCAGTGGTTGGGTTATACATGTGTATGCATTTGTCCAAACTCAGCAAATACACATTTAGAGTGTACATTTCATTGTATATAAATCTTACATAAAACTATAAACAAATATTACATTCTGTTTAATAATATGCATCCCAAAGTACTTAGGGAAAAATGTAGTGATGTCTAATTTTCTTTGAAATGCATCAAAAAATAAGATGAATTAATGATGAATAGAGGGATGATAGAATGATATGGGAAGCAAAATAAAATGGTAATGCTTAAATCTAGGAAGTGGGTACATAGGTATTTACTATAAAGTTATTTCAGCTGCTCTTTAAGATTTTTCATAATAAAATATTGGGGGAAAATGCCCTTAACCTTCCTTTAGTGTGTTCTGGCTGGATATAACTTTTTCTTTTAATATCTTACATAAGTGTTAAAGCCTTTCTCCTCAGGGGGAATTTATGTCACACTTTTCAGAATTTACATAATATCTAATTTAAGCTGTTTTAAAGTAATCAATTAATGACCTTTAATCTAGATATAACTTTATTTATTTTTTTTTTGAGATGGAGTTTTGCTCTGTTGCCCAGGCTGGAGTACAGTGGCACGATCTCAGCTCACTGCAACCTCCACCTTGTGGGTTCAAGTGATTCTCCTGCCTCAGCCTTCCAAGTAGCTGGGACTACAGGCGTGTGCCACCACACCCGGCTAATTTTTGTACTTTTAGTAGACTTTGGGTTTCACCATGTTGACCAGGCTGGTCTTGAACTCCTGGGTTCAAGTGATCCTACCACTTTGGCCTCCCAAAGTGCTGGAATTATAGGCATGAGCCACTGCGCCCAGCTCTTTTTAACTTTTAAAATATTTAATTGACAAATAAATACTGTGTATATTCAAAGTGTACAACACGATGATTTGGTTTGCATACACATTGTGTAATGATTTTATTTTTTCTTTTTCATTCACTTCTTTCCTGAACTCCAGCAGCTTGTTTTACCTCCTTTGGTCATCTCACCTTCTCTTCTTCAAGATATTACTTCTGTTTTATGCTTGTTTTGTGGAAACAATTGCTTCATTACATTTTTTAAAAAATTTACAGCAAGAGACCGGGTGTGGTGGCTCACGCCTGTAATCCCAGCACTTTGGGAGGCTGAGGAGGGCGGATCACCTGAGGTCAGGAGTTCGAGACCAGCCTGACCAACATGATGAAACCCTGTTGCTACTAAAAATACAAAAATTAGCTGTGGCACATGTCTGTAATCCCAGCTACTTGGGAGGCTGAGGCAGGAGAATTGCTTGGACCTGAGAGGCAGAGGTTGCAGTGAGCTGAGATTGTGCCATTGCACTTCAGCCTGGGGAACATGAGCGAAACTCCATCTCAAAAAAAAAAAAAAAAAATTTGCAGCAAAATGTTCAAAATTTTAATCTGCTCTGAGGTAATGTTTTCTTTTCTTTTTTCTTTTTTTTTTTTTTGAGACGCAGTCTCATTCTGTCACCCAGGCTGGTGTGTTGTGGCATGATCTCGGGTTACTGCAACCTCTGCCTCCTGGGCTCAAGTGATTCTCGTGCCTTAGCCTCCCAAGTAGCTGGGATTACAGGTGTGTGCCACCACACCCGCTAATTTTTCTATTTTTAGTAGAGACAGGGTTTCATCATGTTGCTCAGGCTGGTCTCGAACTCCTAACCTCAGGTGATCCCCCTTCCTCACCCTCCCAAAGTGCTGGGATTACAGGCGTGAGCCACTGCGCCTGGCCTGAGGTAATGTTTTCATGGTGATTATTCATCAGCATTTGTTTTTCTGTTTCTTTTTCATTTCCTTTTTTTTTTTTTGAAGCAGAGTCTCGCTCTGTCACCCAGGCTGGAGTGCAGTGGCACCATCTCAGCTCACTGCAATCTCCACCTCCCAGGTTCAAGTGATTCTCCTGCCTCAGCCTCCCAAGCAGCTGGGATTACTGGCACGCACCACCGTGCCCAGCTACTTTTTGTATTTTTAGTAGAGACAGGGTTTCGCCATGTTGGTCAGGCTGGTCTTGAACTCCTGACCTCAGGTGATCTGCCCACCTTCCTTGGCCTCTCAATGTGCTGGGATTACAGGCGCGAGCCACTGCACCCGGCCTAATTTTTGTTTTTTTAGTAGAGACAAGGTTTCACCATGTTGACCAAACTGGTCAACCACTCAAACTCCTGACCTCAAGTGATCTGCCCACCTTGGCCTCCCAAAGTGCTGGGATTACAGGCATGAGCCACAGCGCTCAGCCTCTTTTTCATTTTCTTCCTTAAATCTTTTTTGGTTCTTTTTTGACTGTTCATCTTTGAATGAAGTGAATTTTCTTAGCTCAACTATTTACAGATTTGTGTTGTGAAGGGGTCAGGGACATCTTCTGTATCAGTGGGAATTTTTTTTTTGATCCAGGGTTTTGCATATGAGATACTTTAGCCTTTTCTTCTTCGCAGGCAATGAAGACAGGCAGCTGCACAGCTGGGCACAGTAGGATCTCTTCTCACTTCTCATGAACATGTGGCTTCCTGTGAATATGACTTGTGTGTGGAGTTCTAATTTAGTCCCAATTTCTCTGCTACTCAAAATCAAAATGGGTCCAGAGAAACTGGTGCTACCAGCCTACCCACCTGTGTTAGTCAGTTGGAACTGCCGTAACAAAATACAACAAACTCAGTGGCTTAAAACATCAGGAATTTATTTTCTCACAGTTCTGAAGGCTAGAAGTGTGAAATCAAGGGGTCCGAGGGTTGGTCCTTCTTGAGGCTCTGAAGGAGAGTGTGCTCCATGCCTCTCTCCTCGCTGCTGGTGGTAGCCCTGGCATTCCTTGGTTTGTAGACGCATCACTACAATCTCTGTCTCCATCTTTGAATGCTGGTCTCCTTTCTATGTCCGTGTCTACATTTTCCTCTTTTTTTTTTTTTTTGGAGACAGGGTCTTACTCTGTCACCCAGGCTGGAGCGCAGTGGCACAATCTCGGCTCACTGCAACCTCCACCTCCTGGGTTCAAGTGATTCTCCAGCCTCTGCCTCCCAAGTAGCTGGGATTACAGGTGTGCACCACCATGCCAGGCTAATTTTTTTGTATTTTTAGTAGAGATGGGGTTTCACAATGTTGGCCAGGCTGGTCTTGAACTCCTGACCTCAAATGATCCGCCCGCCTTGGCCTCCCAAAGTGCTGGGATTGCAGGTGTGAGCCACTGAACCCTGCCATTTTCCTCTTCTTATAAGGACACCAGTCGTTGTATTAGGACCCATCCTAATCTAGTATAACCTCACCCTAAGGATTACATCTACAGAGACCCTATTTCCAAATATGGTCACATTCACAGGTACCAGGGGTTAGGACTTTCACATATCTTCTGGGTGGGGGGTCACAAATCCATAACACTGCCTTCTTCCCATTGTTGCACAAATGGGGCTATTACTTTTTTTTTTTTTAACTTCAGTATATGCATCTCACTGGGTGAGCTATTAAGCTCTTACTGAGCTCTTCTTGTGCCCGCTCTCGGCCTCCTGTTGTGCCTTTCCTCACAAGCCTTTGCTTTTGGTACCCCTTACACTTATTTTACAGTTATTTTGTTTTATCTGTCTTAATTTTTTTTTTTTAATTGAGATAGGATTTTCATTCTGGTCTCTTGTGTCCTTTGTTTTGGGAGATGATTTCTGAGGGATGATGGAATTACCAACTTTATGTGACATCTTCAAGCAGGAAATGCCTTGGGTCTTTCTCATTCTTTAGGGGTCACTAACACACTGAACTGAATAAGAAAGGAAGATACTACCAGGGCGTGATGGCTCACGCCTATAATCCCAGCACTTTGGGAGGCCGAGGCAGGCGGATCACGAGGTCGGGAGTTCAAGAACAGCCTGGCCGCAGGGTCCTCTGCCTAGGAAAACCAGAGACCTTTGTTCACTTGTTTATCTGTTGACCTTCCCTCCACTATTGTCCCATGACCCTGCCAAATCCCCCTCTGTGAGAAACACCCAAGAATTATCAATAAAAAAATAAATTTAAAAAAAAAAAAAAAGGAAAAAAAAAAAAAAAAAAAAGAACAGCCTGGCCAACATGGTGAAACCCTGTCTCTACTAAAAATACAAAAATTAGCTGGGCATGGTGGTAGGCACCTGTAATCCCAGCTACTCAGGAGGCTGAGGCAGGAGAATTGCTTGAACCAGGAGGCAGAGGTTGCGGTGAGCAGAGATTGTGCCATTGCACTCCAGCAGTCGAGCAACAAAGGCAAAACTCCATCTCCAAAAAAAAAAAAAAAAAAAAAAAAAGATTAAAAAAAAGGAAGATACTATTTTTAGTGCTTATTTCAGTAAGATGGTCTTCTAGTTTCTTAGTCTCAGCCTACCATGCCAGTTCTGCCAACACTGTGTCATAGGTAGGAATTAATAGAATTTGCTTATATGGAGACTTAAAAAAAATCTTGCATATCGATTATATTGAGCTAGAATGCAATTTGAATTATTTTAAACTTTTCTATTACGGTAACAAAAACATAAAATTTAGCTTCTTTTTTTTTTTTTTTTTTTTTTTGAGACAGTTTTGCTCTGTTGCCCAGGCTGAAGTGCAGTGGTCTGATCTCGGCTCACTGCAACCTCCGCCTCCCAGGTTCAAGTGATTCTCCTGCCTCAGCCTCCCAAGTAGGTGGGACTACGGGCATGCACCACCATGCCTGGCTCATTTTTTTGTATTTTTAGTAGAGACTGGGTTTCACCATGTTGGCCAGACTGGTCTCGAACTCCTGACCTCAAGTGATCCACCCACCTCAGCCTCCCAAAGTGCTGGGATTACAGGTGTGAGCCACTGTGCCTGGCCAAAATTTACCATCTTAACTATTTTTAGGTTTATAGTTTGTTAGTGTTAAGGATATTTACATTGTTGTAAAACAGATCCCAAGAACATTTTCACCTTGCAAATATGGAATTTTATACCCATTAAACAGCAACTCCCCTTTAATCCCCTCCCACAGTCCCTGGTAAACCAATATTCTATGTTTGTTTCTACGAATTTTATGACTTTAGACACCTCATGTAAGTGGAACCATACAGTGTTTGTCTTTTGTGACTGGCCAATTTCACTTAGGATAATGTCCTCAAGGTTTGTTCATGTTGTAGCATGTGACAGAATGTCCTTCCTTTTTAAGGCTGTATAATATTCCATTGTATACATATAACACGTTTAAAAAATTCATTCATCCATTGATGGAGATTTGGGTTGCTTTCACTTCTTGGCTGTTGTGAAAAGTATTGCTAAGAACGTGGGTGCATTAGTTACGGTTCTCCAGAGAAATGGAACCAATAAAATATATAGAAAGAGATATAAAAAGACATTTCTTATAAGGAATTGACTCATGCGTTTATGGAGGCTGAGAAATCCCATGATCTGCCGTCTGCAAGCTGAAGGCCCAGGAAAACTGGTGATATCATTCTAGGCCTGAGAACCAGGGGAGGCAATGGTATAAGTCCTAGTCCGAGTCTGAAGGCCTGAGAACCAGGAGCTCTGATTGAGGGCAGGAGAAGATGGATATCCCAGCTCAAACAGAGAGCAAATTCACCCTTTCTCTCTTTTTGTTTGCTTCAGGCCCTCAACAGATTGGATAATACTGTTTTACCAGCTATCTGGACATCCTTTAGCCCAGTCATTTTTTTTTGAGACAGAGTCTCTCTGTTGCCCAGGCTAAAGTGCAGTGGTGCAATCTTGGCTCACTGCCTCCTCCACCTCCCAGACTCAAACGATCCTCCTGCCTCAGCCTCCCAAGTAGCTAGGACTATAGGCACATACCTGATTTTTGTATTTTTTTTGTGTTGATGGGGTTTCACCGTGTTACCCGCGCTGGTCTCAAACTCCTAGGCTCAAGTGATCCTCCTGCCTCAGCCTCCCAAAGTGCTGGCATTACAGGGGTGAGCCACTGCGTCCAGCCCTAGCCCAGTTATTTGACACATAAACTACTGGATCATATGGTAATTCTATTTTTAATTTTTTGAGGAATCTCCATACTGTTTTCCATAGCAGCTGTTCCATTTTACATTCCCATCAACAGTGCACAGGGGTTCCAGTTTCTCTACATCCTCGTCAACACTTGTGATTTTTCAGTTTTTGATAGTAGCCTTCCTAACGGGTATGAGGCATATTCTTTACTTTTATATAACAACCATTGTCATACTGCTTTAATGTATGACAATTATAAAGTTAATAGTTCTTTTTCTCAGTACATAGCAAGTCTGTTCGGGTTGTGTCTTTATCACTATCATGTGTTGAAAGAAGTTTCTGATAGTTTTAATTATTTTTGCTCAGATTACTTATCAGCCCTGGGTGTACATTTTTAAAAAATAGACATTAAAAAAACTTTAAACCCATTTTGTCAACTTAAGGGACTTATTTCCAGGCATAGCCATTACTTCTTATATAGAATACAGTATTTTAAAAATTCTCAGTCCTAAAATGTTCCTGGAATCTGCTGATTTATTGAGATTTATTCTTGCAATACTTACTACTATGGTCTACTAAATACTTGACTCCACTGAATGCTAGTAACAGGTCTGCCTTTTCAAGTCTCTCCAACCTTGTGAATTTTCAATTACTACCACTTCAACTTCAATGTGATTCTTCTGAACTGCAGAGTCAGCAGTTACATTCTGCTGAGTAATGAATGCAAACTGCTCAGAATTACAGAACACTTAAAGCAACTCATTTTAACTATGTTTTTTTTTTTCGCTGAAGATTGTGAGAGGTAACTGTAGCTACATAAATGATTTTTGGCAGGGTTGGCATTTAGAGGGAACCATTTATTTGCTTTTTGAACAACATTCCTGGGCCACTATTAACCTAAACATGTGAGAGCCAATATAGCACAGTGTTTAAGAACATGAGTTTTAAGCCCAACTGCCTGGGTTCAATTCTTGACTGTAAAAGCAGTGCGAGGGACGGGCTGGCGTGGTGGCTCAGGCTTGTAATCCCAGCACTTTGGGAGGTCAAAGTGGGAGGATCACTTGAGGTCAGGAGATCAAGACCAGTCTGGCCAACATGGTGAAACCCCATCTCTACTAAAACTACAAAAATTAGCTGGGCATGGTGGCAGGCATCTGTAGCCCCAGCTACTCAGGAGGCTGAAGCAGGAGAATCTCTTGAACCTGGGAGGCGGAGGTTGCTGTGAGCCAAGATTGCGCCACTGCACTCCAGCCTGGGTAACACAGCAAGACTCCACCTCACACACACACACACACAAAGCAAAAGAAAAAAACAGTTTGAGGTTAGGCAAGTTTCTTAACCTCTCTGTGCCTCAGTTTCTCCATCTGTAAAATGAAGATGGCTGTTATATTTTTTTTCTTATTTTTTTACATAGAGATGGAATCTCACTATGTTGCAGATTGGTCTCAAATTCATGGCCTCAAGTGATCCTCCTGCCTCAGCCTCCCAAAATGTTGGGATTACATGTGTGAGCCACCGTGCCTGGCTGGGCTGTTAGATTAAATGAGTCACTGTATGTAAAGCACTTTGAACTGTGTCTAGCCTACAGTAGGCACTCTGAGGTTAGCTATCATGACAAGCATTATTGATTATCTTCATTGATTTCCTGGACCTAGCCAAACCAGCAGAGTGGCTGTTGACCAACTATGCTGATAATTATTAGTCTAGTTGGTGTTCAAAACTACTGCTATAGGCCAGGTGCGGTGGCACACACCTGTAATCCCAGCATTTTGGGAGGTGAGGTGGGTGGATCACTTGAGGTCAGGAGTTCATGACCAGCCTGATTAACATGGTGAAACACCGTCTCTACTAAAAAAAAAAAAAAAAAAGTCAGGGGTGGTGGTGCATGCCTATAATCTGAACTACTTGCGAGGCTGAGACAAGAGAATTGCTTGTACCTGGGAGGCAGAGGTTGCAGTGAGCCAAGATGGCGCCATTGTACTCCAGCCTGGGCAATGAGAGCAAAAACTCTGTCTCGAAAAACAAAACAAAACAAAACAAAACTAAAAACAACTACTCCTGGGGCCAGGTACAATGGCTCACGCCTATAATCCCAGCAGCACTTTGGGAGGCCTAGGTGGGCAGATCACTTGAGGTCAGGAGTTTGAGACCAGTCTGGCTAACATGGTGATATGGTTTGGCTGTGTCCCCACCCAAATCTCATCTTGAATTCCCACGTGTTGTGGGAGGGACCTGGTGGGAGGTAATTGAATCATAGGGGAAAGTCTTTCCTGTGCTGTTCTCATGATAATGAATAAGTCTCATGAGATCTGATGGTTTTTTAAAAAAGAGGAGTTCCCCTGCACAAGTTCTCTCTTTGCCTGCCACCATCCATGTAAGATGTGACTCCCTCTTCCTTGCCTTCTGCCATGATTGTGAGGCTTTCCCAGCCACATGGAACTGTGAGTCCAATTAAACCTCTTTCTTTTGTAAATTGTACAGTCTCAGGTATGTCTTTATCAGCAGCATGAAAATGGACTAATATAGTAAATTGGTAACAGTAGAGTGGGGCACTGCTGAAAAGTTACCTGAAAATGTGGAAGCAACTTTGGAACTGGGTAATAGGCAGAGGTTGGTACCGTTTGGAGAGCTCAGAAGAAGACAGGAAAATGTGGGAAAGTTTGGAACTTCCTAGAGAGATGTTGAATGGCTTTGACAAAAATGCTGATAGTGATATGAACAATAAGGTCCAGGCTGAGATGGTCTCAGATGGAGATGAAGAACTGGTTGGGAATTGGAGCAAAGGTGACTCTTGTTATGTTTTAGCAAAGAGACTGGCAGCATTTTGTCCCTGCCCTAGAGATTTGTGGAACTTTGAACTCAAGAGAGATGACTTAGCATATCTGACGGAAGAAATTTCTAAACAGCAAAGGATTCAAGAGGTGACTTGGGTGCTGTTAAAGGCATTCAGTTTTAGAAGGGAAGCAGAGCATAAACGTTTGGAAAATTTGCAGCCTGACAATGCGATAGAAAAGAAAATCCCATTTTTCTGAGGAGAAATTCAATCCAGCTGTAGAAATTTACATAAGTAACAAGAAGATTAACAATGTTAATCCCCAAGACAATGGGGAAAATGTCTCCAGGGCATGTCAGAGGACTTCACAGCAACCCTCCCATCACAGGCCCGGAGGCCTAAGAGGAAAAAGTGGTTTCGTGGGCCAGCCCCAGGGTCCCCATGCTGTGTGCAGCCGAGGGACCTGGTGCCCTGCATCCCAGCCACTCCAGCCATGGCTGAAAGGGGCCAATGTAGAGCCCAGGCATGGCTTCAGAGGGTGTAAGCCTCAAATCTAGGCAGCTTCCACTTGGTGTTGAAAAGTCAAGAATTGAGGTTTGGGAACTGCTGCCTAGATTTCAGAAGATATATGGAAACACCTGGCTGTCCAGGCAGAAGTTTGCTGCAGGGGCGGGGCTCTCATGGAGAACCTCTGCTAGGGCAGTGCAGAAGGGAAATGTGGGGTCAGAGCCCCCACACAGAGTTCCTACTGGGGCACCATGTAGTGGAGCTGTGAAAAGAGGGCCACCATCCTCCAAACACCAGAATGGTAGATCCACTGACAGCTTGCACCGTGCACCTGGAAAAACCATGTATGCTCAATGCCAGTCCATGAAAGCAGCCAGGAGGGAGGCTGTACCCTGCAAAGCCGCAGGGGCGGAGCTTTCCAAGACCATGGAACTCACCTCTTGCATCAGCATGACCTGGATGTGAGACATGAAGTCAAAGGAGATCATTTTGGAACTTTAAGATTTGACTGCCCTGCTGGATTTTGGACTTGCATAGGGCCTGTAGCCCCTTTGTTTTGGACAATTTCTCCCACTTGGAATGGCTGTATTTACCTAATGCCCATACCCCCATTGTACCTAGGAAGTAACTAACCTGGTTTTGATTTTACAGGCTCATAGGTGGAAGGGATTTGCCTTGTCTCAGATGAGACTTTGGATGTGGACTTTCTTTTTTTTTTTTTGAGACAATGTCTTGCTCTGTCACCCAGGCTGGAGTGCAATGGCCTATTCTCAGCTCACTACAACCTCTGCCTCCTAGGTCCAAGTGGTTCTGCTGCCTCAGCCTCCTGAGTAGCTGGGATTACAGGCACGTGCCACCACGCTTAGCTAATTTTTGTATTTTTAGTAGAGATGGGGTTTTACCATGTTGGCCAGGATGGTCTCGGCCTCCTGACCTCAGGTGATCCACCTGCCTCAGCCTCCCAAAGTGCTGGGATTACATGTGTGAGCCACCATGCCTGGCCTGGACTGTGGACTTTTGAGTCAATGCTGAAGTAAGACTTTGGGGGACTGTTGAAAATGCATGATTGGTTTTGAAATGTAAGGACATAAGATCTGGGAGGGGCCAGGGGCAGAATGATATGGTTTGGCTATGTCCCCACCCAAATGTCATCTTGAATTCCCATGTGTTGGGGAAGGGACCTGGTGGGAGTTAATTGAATCATGGGGCAAATCTTTCCCGTGCTGTTCTGATGATAGTGAATAAGTCTCATGAGATCTGATAGGTTTTTTGTTTGTTTGTTTGTTTGTTTGTCTGTTTTTTGAGACGGAGTCTCGCTCTGTCACCCAGGCTGAAGTGCAGTGGCGCCATCTTGGCTCACTGCAAGCTCCGCCTCCTGGGTTCAAGCCATTCTCCTCCCTCAGCCTCCCAAGTAGCTGGGACCACAGGTGCCTGCCACCATGCCTGGCTAATTCTAGTAGAGACGGGGTTTCACCATGTTAGCCAGGATGGTCTCGATCTCCTGACCTCGTGATCTGCCCACCTTGGCCTCCCAAAGTGCTGGGATTACAGGTGTGAGCCACCACACCTGGCCAAGATCTGATAGTTTTAAAAAGAGGAGTTCCATGGCTGGGCATGGTGGCTCAGGCCTGTAATCCCAGCAGTTTGGGAGGCCGAGGCAGGCAGATCACTTGAGGTCAGGAGTTTGAGACCAGCCTGGCCAACATGGCGAAACCCCGTCTCTACTAAAAATACAAAAATTAGCCAGGCATGGTGGCAGGTGCCTGTAATCCCAGCTACTTGGGGGGCTGAGGCATGAGAATTACTTGAACCTGGGAGGTGGAGGTTGCAGTGAGCTGAGATCACACCACTGCACTCCAGCTTGGGAGACAAGAGTAAAACTCTGTCTCGAAGGAAAAAAAAAAAAAAGAGGAGCTCCCCCACACAAGTTTTCTCTCTTTGCCTGCTGCCATCCATGTAAGACATGACTTGCTCCTCCTTGCCTTCTGCCATGATTGTGAGGCTTCATCAGCCATGTGGAACTCTAAGTCCAATTAAACCTCTTTCTTTTGTAAATTGCCCAGTCTCAGGTATGTCTTTATCAGTAGTTTGAAAACACACTAATACATGTGATGATACCCCATCTCTACTAAAAATACAAAAATTAGCCAGACATGGTGGCGTGCTCCTGTAATCCCAGCTACTCAGGAGGCTGAAGCATGAGAATGGCTTGAACCTGGGAGGCGGAAGCTGCAGTGAGCCGAGATGGCACCATTAGACTCCAGCCTGGGCAATACAGTGAGATTCTATCTCAAAAAAAAAAGAGAGAGAAAAGAAAAAACCGTTAAAATAAATCACTGACTGGATAACTTGTGTGTAAAGGAGGAACTCCAAGCTTGAACTTCAGTATCTACCAGACAGGAGCTTCCATTCAAGAGATAAGGTACCTGAAGTCTCCAAGCACTGTGTCTGATACGTGGGTGTTCTGTGACCACCAGTTGAATCTGAATAGCTAATGATAACCTTTCAGGGTAAGAATGTTTAAACCCCTCATTCCAACTATGGAGAAGGAAGGGTAACGTACTGAGCACCAAGAAGCAGAAAGGTTTTGTTAGGAATAAGTTGACTGGTGACTCTGTAAGTGAATAAAAATTGCTGGCTCAGGAAATAAGCCTTCAGAAGGAAATGAACAAGATTAAATAATAGGATAAAGTTACTCTATCTGGTGTGGTGTGTTCCATGAATATTTTAGCTCTTGTGAATGAGTAAAACTTTTCACTGGGAAGAAGATATGACTTCCAACAAAAGTTCTGGGCAAAGTGCTTGGTTTCCACCTCTGCCTGTAACACAGAGGCTGAGGTCCAGCAGCCTTGTCGGTCATTCCCTTCGTATTCCCAACCCCTTCCCACACACCTCAGCCAGTCACCTGTGAAGAGATACTTCCATTTCCTTGTGAGAGAACAAAGTTATGTAAAGCTATTTTTGTGTGGGTAAGAGGAGGCCTGGGAAATCAAGTGGAAAGTAAGAGCACTGTTTAATAAATAGGATGGTGCTGTGAGAAGAAAAAAGGCTTTGGAGTTATAGACTGAGCTTCCAATCCAGGTTCTAAGACTTAGGAGTTAGGTGATTGTAGAAAAGTGACTTAACCTCTCTGAACCTCATTTTCTCCATTTGTAAAATGGGGATAATATTTCCTTCAAGGCTGTTGTGAGGATTAAATCTATGTAAAATCTTAGATATAAAGTAGACCCTCAACTAATCTTAGTTTTTCTCATGATTAGCTGAAGACAGGGATCTGACCTAATTCTATTTTAGCTAGCTTGGTATTTCCTGCCTCCAGCAATGAGGTGAAAACTAGAAATACTGAGATTTAAAAAAATGAATACAGATTCTGTTCAGGGTCTCTAGGGATCATAGAATAAGGGAGGATTTAAATTTTTAGAAAATCATCAATTATATCAAATTATTTAAAAAATGGCCACTTACAATAAAACAAATGAGTTCTGATGTTAGCTGAGTAGCAGTATAAAATATGATTTACATTTTAAGGGTGGAAACTATCTTCTTTAGGATTCCCGGAAACAGCTGCTCTGGTGTGGTATACACAGGAAGTACTGAAAAATGCTTGTTAAGTATTTTACAAAAGCTCAATACATATTTATTATATGTACATGCATTTTTATAGCTGTTGTTTCTGTATCTTTGAGAATGAATCTTTAGAAAAAAAAATGTAGTCAAGGAACTTTTGCTAGGATTGCCAAGGCTAGGTTTGACCACTGATTCATTCTTCGACATTGTCAAGAACTCCTAGTACTTACAAAACAAGTCTGCCTGGGGAGGCAAAAAGATGAGAAGGAAGTAAATAACAATGTGAACTGAAGTTCTGTTAGTTTTTTGCTTTTTATTACATGCTTTTGAAAAAGGGTTTTATTTTATTTTTTTCTACTTGTGTTTTAATTTTCCTTAATAAACATATTAGCTTTATACTTTTAAACCCTAATCTCTTCCCTCCAATGCATGGACATACAAGCATGTATGTATACCATCAACACACATATAACCTTTACAAGATGCATTCTGGGCTAGGCTGAAGCAAACCTAAAACATCACATATAGGACTGACAGACTGAATGAGAAAGTCCTCATTTCATTGTCCTCTTTGGATTTAAGTAACTGTGTGTTAGAACAAGATCTAAAGAAGTTTGGTTCTTGCATCCTATGGTTATACAAACCGGCCTTATGACTCATCATCTTGTCCATAGTCTTGAATTTTGATATTGGTTAAAGATTCCAGAAACTATGTGAAAATATTAATATATATATATATATATATTTTTTGAGACAGGATCTCACTTTGTCACCCAGGCTGAAGTGCAGTGGCACTATCTCAGCTCACTGCAAGCTCTACCTCCTGGGTTCAAGCGATTCTCCCACCTCAGCCTCCCAAGTAGCTGGTATTACATGTCTGGCACCATATCTGGCTTTTTTTTTTCTTTTTTTTTTTTTTGTATTTTTTGTAGAGAAAGGGTTTTACCACATTGGCCAGGCTGGTTTCGAACTCCTGGCCTCAAGTGATTCACCCACCTTGGCCTCCCAAAGTGCTGGGATTGCAGGTATAAGCCACCATGCCCAGCCAATGATGAATATTTGTTAACTCATAGTTTGTGGGTCAAGAATTTGGGGCAATCTTAGGTGGTCTGGGGCTCCCTCAGGGTCTTTCATGAAGTTGCAGTCAAGATGTTGTCCAGGGTTGCAGACATCTGAAGGCTTGACTGGAACTGAAGGATCCGGTTCCTAAGTGGTTCACTCTCACTGTTGGTAAGTTGCTGCTGGATGTTGGCAGGAGGCCTCAGTTCCTCACCACATGGGCCTCTTCATGGGGTTGCTTGTATGTCTTCATGACATGCCAACTGGCTTCCCTCAGATCAAATGATCCAAGACAGATCCAAGGGCAGAAACTGCAATGTCTTTTATGAACTAGCCTTGGAAGTCACACTTCATCATTTCCACAATATCCTATCAGTTACACAGGTCAGGCCTATTTCCACTGGGAGGGGTCTACACAAGAGCATGAAGGCCACCAGACAAGAGTCATCTTAGGGGCCCTCCTAGAGGCTGGCTTCCATGCTTCTACAAAGTTTGATCCAAAAATGTCACCCTTTCACTCCTGTGGAATAGAAATGGAGGGGGGCAATATGGGGAGATTTCCTTCTCTTCTGAGAAATGTTTTCAACTTTCAGCTGTTCCTTTTGGTATGCCTACTTTTGATATAGATTTTTCTCTCTCCTTTACTTTTTCTCACCTCTTGCCCAAGTCAGTGTACCTGTTTCAAAAATGCTCTCCCTATTCTTATTCAAATTCTAGCCTGCTTGGATTTGTGCATAAATAAAAGTATCAGATTCTGATGAAGAGACTGTGATACGCTTCTACAAATAAAACATTTTCGTTTCAGGGAACGATTTCTCTGGCATAATGCCTAAAACAAAACATTTACAAACTAGACAGTGTTTAAAATAAGGATATACAATTGGTTCATCACAGAAAGAGCTAAAATATATTACTTATGTAATAAAAACATTTGAGCATCAGCTGGTTATATGGTTTGGCTGTGTCCCCACCCAAATCTCATCTTGAATTCCCATGTGTTGTGGGGGGACCAAGTGGGAGATAATTGAATCATGGGGACAAGCCTTTCCTGTGCTGTTCTTGTGATAGTGAATAAGTCTCATGAGATCTGATAGTTTTATAAAGAGGAGCTCCCCTGCACAAGTTCTCTCTCTTTGCCTGCTGCCATCCATGTAAGATATGACTTGCTCCTCCTTGCCTTCCTCCATGATTATGAGGCCTCCCCAGCCATGTGGAACTGTAAGTCCAATAAACCTCTTTCTTTTGTAAATTGCCCAGTCTCTGGTATGTCTTTATCAGCAGTGTGAAAATAGACTAATACAGCTGGGTGCAGTGGCTAGTGCCTGTAATCCCATCTACTTGGGAGGCTGAGGTGGGAGGATCACTTGAGCCCAGGCATTCAAGGGTACAGTGAGCTATGGTCGGCCCCCTGCATTCCAGCTTAGCCTGGGTGACAGAGTGAAGACACTGTCTCTTAAAAACAACAACAACAACAAACCCAAAAAAACAGGACATTTGCATTTGAGCATCAAGCGCTATGTAACACATTATGAAGTCCTATTTATTAGACATGATTTACTAGTCAGATGTATTAGTTACCACCTAGGGAAGAGCCAAAATGAAGGTAGATATTTGTAAAGACAGTTTGATGATGGAATATTAATAAAAAGAATACCTACTCGATCTCCATGTCAATCTTCTAGTAGATTCACGTTTGCCAACTCTGTCAGGCTGCATGCTGCTCCCAGTACTCTGAAGGACCCGCCTGCTGATGATGCCATCCAGAATCCACAGAAGCAGGGCTGCTTGCTCTGAGGGCTCTTTGTGAATCAGGCAGTGAAGGAAGGGTCATGAGATGGGTGAACTTGGGCATGTCTCGAGTTCCCACATCTTGCTTTAACAGATTTTCAGCTCCTTCTAACTCTACTAGTCATTTATTACTGTTTTCTAGGGACAGCCCCCATCTCACAGTCACTTCTAAGTTTTTATTACCTTAGAATTGCTGTGAACCAGGAAATAAAATAACCAAGCATATTTCATTTATGTCCAAAATGGATATTAGGCTGGGCACAGTGGCTCATGCCTGTAATTCCAGCACTTTGGGAGGTCGAGGCAAGTGGATCACCTGAGGTCCGGAGTTCAAGACCAGCCTGGCCAACATGGTGAACCCCTGTCTCTACTAAAAATACAAAAATTAGCCAGGTGTGGTGGCACCCGACTGAGGCACAGGAATCGTTTGAACCCGGGAGGCGGAGGTTGCCTTGAGCCAAGATCGAGCCACTGCACTCTAGCCTGGATGACAAAGTGAGACTCTATCTCAAAAAATAAATAAATAAATAAATAAAAAGGATATTAATACTATTAATAAAATGACTAATTTAATACTGAAATGGCGGTGTTCAATGAATACAGACAGTGGAACCACCTGGGATCCATCCAGCTGCTGGGTAGAGGGAGTCCTATGCTGGGTGGGTCATGGTAGAAGAGTGATAGTTAACCCAGTTAAAATGCTGACCTACTAATATGACTTTCATATGCAGGGGTAACTCCAAGGAAAGCCTCACTGGGTGCTCCAAGAAGGCCACTGCCTGGTCTGTGGGTGGGAGTGGGGGATGGTAAGAGTGGCCTCTGGACTCAGTCCAGCTCCTGCATTTACCAGCTGTGTGACCTTGAGCAGATTCCATAAACTCTGAAAGCCTTAGTATGAGTTTTTTTTGTTTTTTTTTTTTTTAAATTTAGAATAATGGTATCTAGCACAGAGGTTAGAAAGATTAATGAAAAAATGTGGCTGGGTGCAGTGGCTCACGCCTGTAATCCCAGCACTTTGGGAGGCTGAGGTGGGCAGATAACTTGAGGTCAGGAGTTCGAGGCCAGCCTGGCCAACATGGTGAAACCCCGTTTCTATTAAAATACAAAAATTAGCCGAGCGTTGTGGTGGGTGCCTGTAATCCCAGCTACTTGAGAGGCTGAAGCAGAAGAATCGCTGGAACCCAGAAGGCAGAAATTGCAGTGAGCCAAGATCGTGCCACTGCACTCCAGCCTGGGCAACAGAACAAGACTTGTCTCAAAAAAAAAAAAAAAATGTGCATAAGGTGCTTAGCACACTGCCTGGCACACAATAAGCATCCAAAAATGCATACTGCCATTTGTTAAAAAACACATACACACATCTTGGATCTTTGCTGTATCTCATATTGAGTGCCCCCCTTTTTCTTTTTTAAATCAGTAAGATACTTTAAAATGAGAATTCTCACTTCTTTCAGCAAGGATTTTTTTTTTTTTTTTTTTTTTTTTTTGCCTTTTGGTTACAGAACAGCAGGAATGAGACTAGACTAAGGAATAGCACTTAGCATATGATATGAGAATGTATTCATATGTACACACATTGAAGACTCTAGGACTTTGGAAGCTGTGGGTTAATATGAGAAGTGTCCCTTTAAGAGTTAAACTTTGACCTGAGTTTAAAGGGCTGGAGGGGTCAGGAATGACTGGGAGGACATGGAGAATTTTAGGCAAAAACCACACAAGGAAGGAAGATAATAATCTAAATAACTTGGATAACAACTAGGGAGGGGATGAGGTTAGGTGTTTATTAGTGGGGGGAAACTTTCAGAGAAAGAACCACATCCTCTGTAGCTTAAGCAAAAATGGGACTTGCTTAGCTCACGTAAGTGAAATTCAGGCTAATCTTGGCTCCGGGTAGGGCTGGATTCAGGACTCAGATGGTGTGGTCAGGGAAGCCCTCCTTCCCCTGCCCCCTTTCTCCTGGTAGGTTCTCTCAAGTAGTGAGTTAAGACTCAGTGACCAGGGAGAAAGCTTTTTCTGAGAACCCCGGTAGCTTTCAGAGAGGTGTCTGGCCTAATCTGGGTCACGGTCCAACCTTCTCCCAGTCACTGTGGCCTTGGTGGGATTGGGGTGCACTGGGCAGGATCGGCTAGCTAAATCACATGGGATTGGCTCGCCACCACCCAGAGGAGTTCTGCTCCCAAAGACAGGGCAGAGGAGGCTGAGCAGGAGCAAGGACATATCCATAGTAGGTAATGCTCTGCCTAACTTCCCAACCATCTGCCAACACCCCATGGGCAAACATACCTTCTGCTTGGGCTTGACACCAGCCCCCCGAGCCAGCCAACAAGACCCCCTGAAGTGACTGCAGAGTCTCATGATCACATGAGTTCCTGGAAACTTCATCTTATAGTAGGTAGTTGTCGAGAGAACTAAACGTAGAGAGTTCCTTTGTACCAAGAGGTTTGGAGCTAGGGCAGAATTCACAGAATACAGGGTCAGCTGAGTGAAGAGTGGAGTGAGAGTATTGCTCAGGCTGTATTCAATGAATGTAGCCATTGGGACCACCTGGGATCTGGCTGCAGGTTGTTGAGAGCCTCGTGCTAGGTAGTTGGTGGTAGGACAGTTGGGAATTAACCTAGTTAACATGCTGATCTACTAGTACTGAGCTATGTATGGAGCTTTATTTCCAGCGTCCTTCCCCTGTTTCATATGTGGTCTTCAGTTCAGTGGAATATTATTCTTTTTCCCTAGTAGAAAAATCTCATGAATATTTTTAGAGACTTGCTTGTTTACAGTAGGAAAAAGCACACATCCTGTGCTTGACATGCGTCCTTCAAAGACTTCTGAGTGAGGAGGCCTGTGGGGCTGGGGCATGAACCAGTGGAGAGAAATAGCACAGATTACTAGAATGCTTTAGAAATCCTTTTCTGCTTCAGATAAGTGGCTAATTAAATTTGGGGTTGGTTATTGGAAAAGTGCCAATTATGGAAACGAGCATCTGTTGATCACACTTTGCTTCAGATGCTCGGCTCCTTGCTAGAGCCGTGTTGCAAAGAAAGCAGGGAACTGCTGCTAGCACCAAGACAAGCAGGCGTGGTGGGAAGAGTGATTCATTATGTTTACTTTCAGGTTTCCGTCTTGTAAAAAGATTAATTCAGTAGAACTCAAATTCCAGAGAAAAATGGACCATTTATTGTGTTCGATTCAGGCTTAGGCACAGCAGGTGGATTTTCCAAATTGCCTCATCTGACATTTCCTAGAAATGTAAGCTAACATTATTCCAATTTTTGGCAACTGGAAAGTTATATTTGAATATTCTACAAGTCAGTTGGCAGGACTGGAGATTTCAAACATTTAACCATCTCTCTTAAGCTTGATTTTGTCAAGTGATTTTTAACTGTGAGACAGTCCTTTTTTAGACCTGGAAATAGTCTCAGAAAACTTAAGTCATTTGCCAAAGATCAGTGAATAATACATACACTAGAGCCAGGAACTGCAGAATATTGATTAGAATTCAGTTATCTTCTATCATGGAGTCATTTGTAGAAAATGACCATTATTTGTGATGTGTGTGATTTTGTTTAGCACATGAAATGAGTGAAGGTTCTTTTAAAAAAAAATTTTCCTTTTTTTTTTGTAGAATAGAGATGACGTCTTGCTATGTTGCCCAGGCTGATCTCAAACTCCTGGGCTCAAGCAATCCTCCTGCCTTGACCTCCCAAAGTGTTGGGATTACAGGTATGAGCCACCGTGACTGGCCACGTGAAGCTTCTTAACAAACATCTTGTCCTGGCTTTTTTTCCTGGTACCTCTAGCGCTTGCTTACTGTGGTGTCTGCCTTTGGTAAGGCCCTTGCCATAAGTGAGCATGGAAAGCTGCAAATCACGTGTTCTCTTCTGGATGTACACTTTCCTGCTGTGTTGGGCAGATCCAACAGGCAAATCCACTTTTCAACAATAATACCATATTCAAGGTAATGACATCCTTTGATCTTTTCAATTGGAAATGGTAAACCTAAGCAAATTAAATGCAAGCAAACACCATCAGTTAATTATTTCTTAATTGTTAGGCATGTCTGGTCTTCACCAGTTGTCTCTAAGATACCATTTTACTTCCCTATTATAACATGTTTTTCTCTACTTCTTTGGAGTTTCTCTAGTAAATAATCTTTAGGTTATTCTTGAGTGTTTTTGCTTGTTTGTTTTCATGGGTATCATAGATTTTCCCTGTATTACTCTATATCTTTGGGGTTATTTACTGTAACTGCAGTCTTTTTGTGATTATAGAATTTCTGATATTTGAAAATAACTTTTAGGTAGATAAAATGCAGGCATTTTCTAGGGATGGGGAGTGAGGGGTTAGAGATGAGACAAGACAGTGGATGAGTTTGGATTATTTAGACTTCTTTATTTTGGATATGGCCAAAATGCACTTGGAGATGGTCCAGGACTCAGAAGACAGTTCAGGGCTAGAGATAAATATTTGGAATTACTAGCTTATAAGTAACATGTGAAACTGTGAGAATAGATGTAACATCCAAAGGAGGAAGCATAAGTTGAAAAAGGTTGATATTAAGGGCTGGGTAGAGAAAGATGATGTGAGTGGTCATAGAAACAGGAGATTTGGGGAAGAGTGCTGTTTTGGAAGTCAAGGCCAAGGTTGAGATAAGAGTCTGGCCATCAAGCAGTCACTGGCCTCAAAAAGCAATTTTGCAAGGCTGGGTGTGGTGGCTCACGCCTGTAATTCCAGCACTTTGATAGTCTGAGGCGGGCAGATCATTTGAAGTCAGGAGTTCGAGACCAGCCTAGCCAACATGGTGAAACACCATCTTTATTAAAAATACAAAAATTAGTGGGGCATGGTGATGGGCGCTTGTAATCCTAGCTACTCGGGAGGCTGAGGCAGGAGAATCGCTTGAACCTGGGAGGTGGAGGTTTCAGTGAGCTGAGATCACGTCACTGCACTCCAGCTTGGGTGACACAGTGAGACTCCATCTCAAAAAAAAAAAAAGAACAATTCTGTGGAGTGGAGCAACTGAAAGCCACACTCCAGTGGGTTGAGGCACAAATAGCTGCTCAGGGAGATTGTCAGTGAGAAGGTGAGTAGACTGAGCAGTTTTTCATGATGGAGTGTTGACCATGTTTCTTAGGGAGAAAAGGAAGAGGGAGATTTGTAACAAGGGAAAGAACAGAGAAAGAAGGGAGTGGGGCCTATTGATGGCTTGAGGTTTCAGGGATGTGGGGATAGCATCAGGAGAGCAGTGGTGAGTCTAGGAGGAGGGTACACATTCCTTCAGCTGGAACAAAGAATGCAAGTGAAAATATAAGCTGGGCTGGGCATGGTGGCTCACACCTGTAATCCCAGCACTTTGGGAGGCCTAGGCAGGTGGATCAACCTGAGGTCAGGAGTTCGAGACCAGCCTGACCAAGATGGTGAAACCCTGTCTCTACTAAAAATACAACAAATAGCTGTGCGGGGTGGCAGGCGCCTGTAATCCCAGTTACTTGGGAGGCTGAGGCAGGAGGCAGGAGAATTGCTTGAACTCGGGAGGCAGAGGTTGCAGTGAGCTGAGATCATGCCATTGCACTCCAGCCTGGGCGACAGAGCGAGACTCCATCTCAAAAAAAAAAAAAAAAAAAAAAAATTAGCTGGGTGTGGTGGCACATGCCTGTAGTCCCAGCTATCTGGGAAGCTGATATGGGAGGGTGGCTTGAGCCCAGGAGGTTGAAGCTGCAGTGAGCCAAGATAGCGCTGCTGAACTCAAGAGTGATGAGACTCTGTCTCATAAAATAAATAAATAAATAAATAAATAAAGGAAAAAGAAAAAATGTAAGTTGGGAGGTAGAAAAATGGTGAGAGAGTTATCCTGATGCCCTCTTCTTTCTCAATGAAGCAAAAGGCTGGGTCACCGCCTGAGTGTGAAAGGAGTTTGGGAGCATCTTTAGAAATTAAAATATATGATGCACCTAGCTTTTGTGGACCCCATATATTACATTTCTTTTTTTTTTTTTTTTAGACAGAGTCTTGCTCTGTTACCCAAGCTGGAGTGCAGTGGCACGATCTCGGCTCACTGCAAACTTGCCTCCTGGGTTCAAGCAATTTTCGTGCTTCAGCCTCCTGAGTAGCTGGGGTTACAGGCGCCCTCCACCATGCCCAGCTAATTTTTGTATTTTTTAGTAGAGACGGGGTTTCACCATGTTGGCCAGGCTGGTCTTGAATCTTGACCTCAGGTGATCCGCCGGCCTCGGCCTCCCAAAATGTTGGGATACATTTCCATTTTGGAATCTAAGTCATTTTTCACTTTCTTCTGAACCCAAGAAACATAACGTGTAAGAGCCAACAGCTTATACCAAAAGTCATGCAAATGCTAAGGTCTCAGTCCTGCTTGGAAAACTCACCCTGGGAATTTCTGACCAGCTAAGAGTTTGCCTTCAGATGTGTCTCTTGGTCTAATATAGTAAATCTACGCCAACCTATGCAGGTTTTATTGATGTGAAGATTGATGGCTGAGTAATTTATACCTTAACTAACCTGATAAGTTGACTCACTCTTTGAGAATGTTGTATCTTCTATGGAGAGAGAGTGAGAACTCCTTGGGGTAGGGAGGTCCCCTGAGAACTGTTAGTGTTCCTGATGTAATAATATGTCTGAAAGCCTTTTATTATGGAGTGAGTGTGACAGTTAAGGAACGGAAAGAAAGAAATGTGAGTCACACAAAATCCCCATTCCAAGTTCTGTAGCCATTGTCAATCATATTCAGGAAAATGTTGTAAGGAACTTAAATATTATATACTCTATTTATATTTTATATAATCTTTATAATGCTATATACTTTAGCTTCACCTCTGATGGAAAAAGAGACATATGTGTAGTTTCACTTTCCTCTTCTATTTTATTATGCTTGCACTAAATGAGGCAGAAACACCTTAGCAGAGTGATTGGCCATGAGGGAGGGGACATGGGAGGGGATGTCGGCTTCTGCAGTGCAGAGGAGCCCTCAGAATTTAAAATTTTGCTCTATTTTCCTTTGAGATGTCTTACCTTTGCCCCAGGTTTCCCATTTCAGAGCATAATGTGGAGCAGGCTCACCCTACACGGGCACAGAATTCTGCAGGAGCTTGCCTGTTCTTGTCCTGGCTCCACACCGCTCCTCAGGGTTGGGTACAAAGTAGCTTTCCAAACCTCAGGTATGACCAGCCAGAACCTGTTTATTGCTGGCCACTGGCCAACTTTGATGGCACTGGTACTGTGGCTCCCAAGATCCTGCTAATGGGCATGTTCAGTTACATACAGGCTGGGGATGGCCAACAGTAGTACAGCCTGGAGGATTTTGCACTTCCTTTGGCTGAACTAACAACATGAGACCCTTAAATACAGATCAAGCTAAGTGAAAAAGTTAAGGAAAATTAAAACAAGAAGCATTGGAAAGATTTTGCCTTTACTTAAAATTCCCCAACATTTTCCTTTTAAAAGAAAATTAGCTAACCAGCTTTTAGTGGTCATTTATGGCTTATAAATACTTTCTAAGACTTTGTGTCACTTCCTGTTGCACAAATGGCAGGTTGGAATGTGCCCTTAGATCTCACCTAGTATTTCCCTTTCCAGAGCATCTGTCTCCTCTATCATTCCTGGATCCTGAAAAACCTCTAGAAGAAAGGAGATGCTTTTGCGAGACACAGATCCCAAGGCTCCCCCTACTCCAGTGCTACCAGATGTAAGAGAAGACCCCTTTCCTGCCTGGACCTATGCCACAGGCTGTATCTGTTCACCACACTCATCACCCAAAGCTGGAGAAGCAGCAAGGAGCAATCACAGATGTGGGGTGATGTGTCCCCACCATTGTCATGATCCTTTGGACGTATCTTCCTCCTGTACACTTGAGCAGATTTGGAGACAGTCTATGAACATGTTTTTTTCCCCTGTTTTTATCAAGTGTTCTCTGTTTTCTACTGAATCTTCAAACACAGCTTGTGTCTTATTTTCTGTTGGATGTATCGAGAATAGTATTTTCCCACTTCTGAAGAGCTTAAAAAATAGGCCATACTTCTGTTTTTCTGAGAATGTAGTTCTGCCTATAAGTGGGGAGATGAAAATAGCCTTCTAAATCTGTGGTCCTTAAGTTTATCTTCCCTCTTAACTTCACCAGGGAGCCAACAGCACCCATGTGCCTCAGGGTGGAGGTAAGAGTGAGAGATGAAGTGCAAAAGGTTGTTCAAACTTAGGTGCCTGGCAAGTCTTTTGGTCCCTGAGCCTGGGGAATTGCTATAGAAATCTAATCAGAGAAAGCAATCCAGGGCCAATGGGCAGGGCCAAGTACTGGGCAGGAATCGGGGTCATGGGTTACAAATTCATTTGAGAGTGAAATTACGAGCTTGCATAAAACTTTTATAGGGCTTGATCCTGGGAAATAGGTGAGTACCTTTACAAGGGAGTTAACTGAAAGCTGGAGTTTTCAAGACTTTAACGCTTTTTTCTTCTCCTTAAGTGGTTGGGAATGTGGTGGACATTTGTTAGGTGTGTTTATTTTTTGTTCAGCTTCCCTTCTTCCAATCACAGTTTTGGTGTGACACAGTATTCTACATTGTGTTCACGGCCAACCCCCTCCCTCTATTCAGGGACCTCCAGGGAATGGTGCAGGACTCAAGCTCAGCCAGTCAGAGCCTCCTTTCTGGACCTTGAATATCAAGGGAAGAAGCAGAGGGTGAAAAATAGTTCAGAGGACGCTAGTGGTGGCAGTGTCATCTGTGGGCAGCAGTGAGGTGCTGGCAGGGGCAGACTGTCCTGTGGAATGACCTGGGCCATGCTCCTCCGTGCCCATTCTCTCTTGGTTTCCAGCCATTTTCCTGATCCTTGTTCTCTAGCCCTCCCATCCATCTTGTGAACTATTCAGTATCCTTCTAATACATTCCAGCTTAAATCAAATTAGTCAGGGCTGGCTTCTGTTGCTTGCAAGCAAGAATTATATTGGGCCATCTGATGTTCCTGTCCTCAAATCTAAAGAGATGTTTCCAGTGTTGCTAGTTGGAGTCTACTTAGAATGGTCTGGCAGCAAGCATGGTATGTCCCTCTATGTGAAAGGAGCTGTACTTAGAGATTTTAAGACCAATCTAGAATCTAGGGTTTCCAGCATGTTTCCCAAGTGGACCCAACTAATTTGATGTAGAGAGAAATTCCACTGAGTATGGACTCCAAATAGTCAATGTTTGTAGGTATGAAGCCCAAGCCACAAACCTAGGTAGCAAGAGATGGTGAGTTTCTTCATGTATTTAAATCAACTTAATTTCAACTTTACCTTTTCCTACCTAGCAAGAAGGAAATATATTCCCAGGCACACTTGACTTCCCCCAGAACCTCCTCACCCCAAAAGTTGTTTGGAAACCCAGTGTCTCTAGTGCCAGCATGTGGGGAGGCCCTCTGGGCATCAGTCACCAGACTGGATTGGTGGCTGCTGAAACATCCATTGTCCTGGCCAGTGTGGTCCCTTCAAACCCAGTAGCTCTGTTTCTCCCCTTGCAGTGTTTGAAGCATGGGAATCTCTAGCAAGGCTGTTCCCTAGAGCTCTGTCTCCCTAGGTGTGCCACAAAACAAAGCCTTTGAAGATTTGATCACCTCCCTAAGGCATGACTAGTCCACTTAGTGGGGAGGACTCTAGTCCCAGATACTTGAGGAATCTACAGATTTCTGTCCCTCCTTGTTTCCAGGAATCTGTTAGCCTGATGAACATCCCACTTTCTTCATAGTTCCCTTACAGGATTCCCTATGACTACCTAATAAGTTAATTAATAGCTTAAGCTTGTGAAAACAAAATTCAAGAAGGAAAATGTCCTGTAGGCAGCTTTTGCTTTCTGCCTTGCTACAAACCTCCTTTGAGGCAAAGATGCACAGAGCCTGTTCCTTGTTCAAATGGGAGAAGGGAGATGGGTCACTACATAGGATGGAAGGAAAATTTTTAAAAAATAAGCAATTTTTAAAAAGTCTTGTCAACAACAGCTAAAATTAATGAGGGGAAAAATAAAACAGAAGTTCTGAAAGGCTATCCACTGCCAAAGACAAGGATTAGTAGAATTTGTATCTGGTGTCACCATCATCTGTGATTCCTTAAAGTTTCTTTCTTTCTTTCTTTCTTTCTTTTTTTTTTTTTTTGAGATGGAGTCTTGCTCTGTCATCCAGGCTGGAGTGCAGTGGCACAATCTTGGCTCACTGCAACCTCCACCTCCCAGGTTCAAGTGATTCTCTGCCTCAGTCTCCCAATTAGTTGGGATTACAAGTGCCCACCACCACACCCGGCTAATTTTTGTATTTTTAGTAGAGATGGTGTTTTGCCATGTTGGCCAGGCTGGTCTCCAACTCTTGGTCTCAAGTGATCCACCCGCCTTGGCCTGCTGGCATTACAGGCGTGAGCCACCGTGCCCAGCCTCCTTAAAGTTTCATAAGAGATGTGATCTCATTTCTAAGCTACTCTGGTATGAATGTCACTCCCTCTTTTCTCACCCTAACTTTTTCGAGTCAGGAATGAGGAGTATTTCTTGTTTGCATTCTGGAAATCAAGTCAGCAGTTCCATCTCTAATTAATATGAAACTTCTACTCCACTGAAAACAAATATTTGTGTTACAAATGAAAGAGAATATCATCCACAATCTAGCTTCTTACTCAGTCCCACGTTGCAGCTGTTGCTTTAAATAGAATCCACTTGCTATAGACTTGGATAGCAAGATGCTTTGGTGAGGTATCTCTGTTGGCATGTGAGCCTAATACTTCACTGATATATTTAAAATAAGCATATGCTAAAAATTTTTTGTTCATTATAAATGCTGATTCCAAGCAGCAAAGAATTCACATTTTGGGAATTTACAAGCCTAATTCATTCCACACATATGAGGCCAGATCCTGGTAGAATTGATGTCTCCCTAGAAGAGGCAGTTGGAAGGGAGAGTTGGGTCTGCACAAACTCATAACCATTGTTGATTTTGAATCACAGAAACCCTGGCTCAAATGGGCTTAGATGAGAGAGGGCCTTATCATCCCATTTAACAAGGCCAGAGGTGGGTTGGCTCCAGGATTGGCCAATTCAGGGGCTTTGGGACATCATGGAGGACCTCCCAAGCCCACAGATATTGCCCATCTTTCCTCTCTGCAACCTTCTCTGTGGCTTCTCACGACCAAGGCATTTCCCGGCATCAAATCATGGCAAGATTTCGAGCCAGGGGAAAGGAGAGGTTTCCTCTCACCTGTCTCTTCTTAATAGCAACAGAATTTCTCCCAAACTATGCTCCCTGCCCCAGCAAATTTCTTTTCATGCCTCATTGGCCAGAATTGAATCAACACCATACACTCAGGGCTTGACTCAGGGAGGCCTTCCAGAGCACATGGCCTCATGGGGATGAAGCTGGGCTTTCCCAAGGAAGGGAAATTCAGGCAGGGAGTCAGCAATGTATATCATGCCACCTTATCCCTTAGGAGCTTATAAACAACATGTAAATATTCTTTATATATTTCCTGCTCCTGTTTTACTTGAGCCCCTCTTCATATTCCCTGGGCTCCATAGTTGCTTCAACAGCCCCTATCCCTCCCCTAACAGCCTTAGGTATCTTCTCTTTCCAATCCACACTCCTTCAAATACCCTGCCCCAACTGCATGTCCCTAGCAGCCTTCTTTTTTTGGGTGGGGGGACGGAGTCTTGCTCTATCGCCTAGGCTGTAGTGCAAATTTTTGTATTTTTGTATTCTTAGTTTTACCATGTTGGCCAGGCTGGTCTCAAACTCCTGACCTCAGGTGATCTGCCCGCCTTGGCCTCCCAAAGTGCTGGGATTACAGGCGTGAGCCACTGCGCTCTGTCTCCATTCATTCATTTATTCATTCACTTACTATATATTTATTGAGTATCTACCATATGTCAGTTTGTCAGGTGCTGAGGATACAAAGGTAAATAAGGCACAGGTTTTTGTGTGTGTGTGTGTTTTGTTTTTGGTCTCTCTTTTTTTTTTTTTTTTGAGATGGAGTTTCGCTCTTGCTGCCCAGGCTGGAGTGCAATGGTGCAATCTTAGCTCACCGCAACCTCTGCCTCCTGGGTTCAAGTGATTCTCCTGCCTCAGCATCCCGAGTAGCTGGGATTACAGGCATGTACCACCACGCCCAGCTAATTTTGTATTTTTAGTAGAGACGGGGTTTCTCCATGTTGGTCAGGCTGGTCGCAATCTCCCGACCTCAGGTGATCTGCCTGCCTCGGCCTCTCAAAGTGCTGGGATTACAGGCATGAGCCACCGCCCCCGGCCTCCATTCATTCATTTATTCATTCACTTAATATATATTTATTGAGTATCTACCATATGTCAGCTTGTCAGGTGCTGAGGATACAAAGGTAAATAAAGCACAGCTTTGGCCCCCCAGGAGCTCATAGAGGAAACAAGTAAACAGGCAAACCATCTAATATGATGGTTGTTACAGAAACCAAGTTATAAGTAGAGGAATAAAGAAGTATTGATAATGGTGTTCATTGGCACTGTGGGAAAGCTAAGCATTTGCAAGGTAGATTGTGAACCAAGCCACATTTCTGATGTTTCCAAATTACTGGCTTAAAAAATTAATTGTTGAAGAATAATCAATGTATGAGTTACGAGTGATGTGAAGTATTCCATATTAAAAGGAAGGCATGGGTGGGAGGTTGGATTTGCTATCTTTTCAAAGCAGTTGGTGACTTTGTCATTTATTAATCTTATTAGAAACATTTCTTTTCTGGAGTTTAATTAGAAGAAAATACATGATGTTAAAACATACTCTACTAAATGCTGAGGGCCGGGCACGGTGGCTTACACCTATAATCCCAGCACTTTGGGAGACCGAGGCAGACGGATCACTTGAGGTCAGGAGTTTGAAGCCAGCCTGGCCAACATGGTGAAACCCTGTCTCTACTGAAAATAGAAAAAATTAGCTGGGCGTGGTGGCGTGCATCTGTAGTCCCAGCTGCTTGGGAGGCTGAGGCAGGAGAATCATTTGAACCTGGGAGGCGGGGGTTGCAATGAGACGAGATCATGCCACTGCACTCCAGCCTGGGCAACACAATAAGACTCTCTGTCTCTCAAAAAAAAAAAAAAAAAAAATATATATATATATATACACACACACACATATATACACACATATATACACATATATATACATATATATATATACACATATATATACTAACTGCTGAATGTTTCATTTGAACCTTCATCAAGTTTCAAAATAACATATTTCAGGATGAACACGTGAATGCTTTGTGTCTCTTACTTGAGATTGTTTTTACTTATTCAGAGAATTGTTTTAGGAGTCAGGGAGATGTTGCATGATTTGGAGGCTCCGAATTCCTGAGGATCCTCCTGAATTCCCAGATGTCTTCCCTAGTTCCTCTCCAGACTCATCCAGCCTTGTCCTTTGTTCTTTCCAATTCTCTGAGCACACCCTCTGCCTGGGAGAGGGCATCTGTCTATGTGATGCTCCTATCACAAGCATGCGAATTATGCCCATGTTTACAATTTCATTCCATCTCTCTTCAAAGTGCTAGTCTCACATTTTCAAATGACCGATGAACATCTCCATTAGGTGTGTTGCTGGGAACTCAAATGCCCTCCCTCATCATACCTTTTCTACCTTCCCAATTTTTTCCTAATATTTATTAAAGGCCAACTCAAATGCCATCTTCTCCAGAAAGCACTTTCCAATTGTCTTTCACCTAATAGGTAAATATTTATTGAGTGCCAGTTAAGGGACTTGACCTATTACAGACCAGAGTATACAGTGGTGAGCACACGTCCCTGTGGGGTGAAATATCAGAGAGTAGGTGACAACAGCTAGGAAGGACCTCATCTTGGTTGGAAGTGATCTCTTGCATCTCTGATCTCCTAAAACTTCACTGTCTATGTAATAAAGACACAATAACAAATAACTTAACTTGAAGAGGATTTGCTGTGCACTGGGTGCTGTCCTAATACATAATAACTCAATCTTCACAACAATCGTGTGAAACAGCACTGTTCTTCCACCCCCACTACCTTTTTTACAGAAGGGGAAACCAAGGCACAGAGAGATTAAGAAACTCATCCAGGATTACAAAGCTAGTAAGTGATAAGTGTGCTTTCATTAAAGCCAAGAAAGTAAAATTAGTAACAAGTTCTGTTTGGGGTAAAAATATTTAAACTTAATGTCATGAGTTTTAATATACCCACTTTTCAGTTTCAGTATTTTCTCAATGACATTAATGTCCTGGAGAAATATTAATGATTAAAAAATATACTAAGACTTATTAATAGGGGTGCACACTTTTCCTGTTGCCTCAGGCTCCAGTATGGCTTGGCACACGCATTGTTGGAGCTTGTTTCTTTTTCTTTCTTTTTTTTTTTTTTTTGAGACAGGATCTTGCTTTGTCACCCAGGCTGCTGGAGTGCAGTGGCATGATCTCAGTTCTCTGCAACCTCTGTCCACTGAGCTCAAGCTATCCTCCCTCCTCAGCCTCCCAAGTAGCTGAGACCACAGATGCGCACCACCGTGCCTGGCTAAGTTTTTGTATTTTTAGTTGAAATGGGATTTCGCCATGTTGGCCAGGCTGGTCTCAAACTCCTGGCCTCAAGTGCTCCACCCACCTTGGCGTCCCAAAGTGCTGAGATTGCAGAGGTGTGAGCCACTGCACCCAGGTGGAGCTTGTTTCATTTAAACTTTTGCTATTTTGTATATCATAGATTTTATGCATGAACTTTTATTTTTTAAAAATTATGCAGGCCAGGGGCAGTGGCTCACGCCTTTAAATCCTAGCACTTTGGGAGGCTGAGGCAGGAGGATCCCTTGAGGCCAGAAGTTTGAGAACAACCTGAACAACATAGCAAGACTCCTTCTCTACAAAAAATTAAAAATTAGTTGGGCATGACAGTACATGCCGGTAGTCCCAGTTGCTTGGGAGGCTGAGAATGGAGGATGACTTGAGCCCGGGAGGTGGAGGCTGCAGTGAGCCTTGATTGTGCCACTACACTCCTGCCTGGGCAACAGAGTGAGACTCTGTCTCAAATAATAATGATAATAATAACAGTACATCTTATTTAATAATATTAAAATACTATTTATCTTGATTGCTGAGTTTTTGGAACCCCCTTCAATTCTGGCCTTGAGTGGTGGAGGCAATTTGGCTCCAGGTCTGTACTTCTGTACTCGTATTGTTGATTTTTTTTTTTTTTTTTTGAGATGGAATTTTGCTCTTGTTGCCCAAGGTGGAGTGCAATGGTGCGATCTCAGCTCACCACAACCTCCGCCTCCCATCTCGGCTCACTGCAACCTCCGCCTCCCAGGTTCAAGCGATTCTCCTGCCTCAGCCTCTGGAGTAGCTGGGATTACAGGCATGCACCACCACACCCTGCTAATTTTGTTATTTTTAGTAGAGATGGGGTTTCTTCATGTTGGTGAGGCTGGTCTTAAACTCCAAACCTCAGGAAATCCGCCCACCTCAGCCTCCCAAAGTGCTGGGATTACAGGCGTGAGCCACCATAACCTGCCTGTTGATTTTTATATCTGCATCTATTTATCACTGTTATTTCCAATTAAACTATAAATGCTTTGAGGGCAAACATCATTCATCATACTGCCTTCTTAGATTCCCAAAGACATCTAGCATTTTGTTTGGCACATAAGGGTGCTTGGTAAAGGATGGCTGAAAGGGAATCAGAATAGCCTCTTTTAATGTATTGAAATTTACCATCCTCACCAGCTACTTTTACCACAATTTGTAGTTTTGCTTTCTTGATTGCAGTTTCCCTCTTACATGCATGCTTCATTTTAATTTTATAAAAATTACAGTGGCACGATCTCAGCTCACTGCAACCTCCGCCTTGTGGGTTCAAGTGATTCTCCTGCCTCAGCCTACCAAGTAGCTGGGACTACAGGCATGTGCCACCACACCCGGCTAATTTTTGTATTTTGAGTAGAGATGGGGTTTCACCTTGTTGGCCAGGCTGGTCTTGAACTCCTGACCTCAACTGATCCACCTGCCTCGGCCTCCTAAAGTGCTGGGATTACAGGCATGAGCCACTGCACCCAGCCGCCCAGTGTTTTCTTTTTAGTGAAACTTCACATTTTTCAGAGATACAGAGCCTTTGGGAAGAAAACCTAGAAGTTTTAGTTCCGTAAGTGGACAGATCAGTGTAGTGAAAAGAAGGCAGAGGATGTTCACAGACATAATTATCAGGTCTTTGGTAACAACATGGGAGTTTTTGAAGCACAACGGTTCTGTGATTTATGCCTCCTTGCACCTGGAGCTCGGCTCCACTCCTCCCACACCCTGCTGCAAAAACCTCTTCACCTGTGGCTGTGCCGTCTCTGTGTAGTAACTTCACGCCTGGTTGGTTATATTTTCTCCAGCACTGCTTCCGGGAATGACAGGAGGGGATGAGTATTTTCTCTCCTGTCACTGAACTACTAGAAATGTGGCTGTTTAGGAGGGGAGGATTCATGATGAATGCAGCCATTTCTCCGGGATGCATTGAGTAAAACCCTTTGAGAGCCCTCCTCAGGGTGGGAGCCCTTTTTTTTTTTTTTTTTTTTTAACTGGAGAGACAGCCTCCAGCGCAAAATGAAGACACATTCCCTGGGTGGGAGTTTTGAAGACAAAATAAAAGAAATGCATAGCACCAGGAAACATCCATACCTGTTGCCTTCTGGAGGGCTCCTCCTGCGAGCATTGTCATTGGGTTAGGTCCTGCACCCTTCCTGCCAATCCACTCTTGGGCTGGATTGAAAAATACAGAAATCACTTTGGGTTGTTTGGCTGTATGTTGAAATCCTCTGAGCAGGTTTAGTTTCTTTTGAGTTTTATTTCTTCTTCTTCTTTTTTTTTTTTTTTGAGACAGAGTCTCGCTTTGTTGCCCAGGTTGGAGTGCAGTGGTGCGATCTCAGCTCACTGCAACCTCCACCTCTGGGGTTCAAGTGATTGTCCTGCCTCAGCCTCTTGAATAGCTGGGATTACAGGTGCACACCACCATGCCTGTCTAATTTTTGTAGAGATGGGGTTTCACCATGGACTACAGGCCAGACTCTTAAAAATGAGGTGGCAGAAAATTTGAAGTTTAACCAAGACTCAAGTCCATTTTAATTTCTATTTTAATAATCTGAGCACAGAAAATAGATTAGTACGCTATCTGAGATTAGAGTGAACTGGTGAGAGACTCAGTGTCCAAATATATGAAGAAGAGTAGCAAGAATTGGTACAAAGTGAGAAAAGAAGTTGAGAGTGGTAGACAGGGTCCAGGCCCAGTGCCCAGGTCCTGGTGCTGTATGTTCCCTTACTGTATTTTCAGGGAAGGTGGGGAGGTGTTCAGCAGCCAGAACTCCATTTGAGGTAAGCCAGACTCAGATGGGGGTAAAGCAGAAGTCAAAAATCATCCTTTCTATCCTTCTGTATCAAGACTAAGTATAACAGCAGGGAGCTTGAAATGTGGAGACATGAGAGTTAAAGTTGACACCTAGTCTCAGATTTAGATATCAAAAGGTTAAGACTGTAAAAATCGGGGTGATCTGGAAGGATGTGATTCAAAAGTCAAACTGAGGGCCCATTGTGGGGCCAGGTGCTGGCCCTGGGTCTGGAGATACAGACATGACCAGACATAGTGTTGCCCTCTGGGAACTGTGATCTGTCTGGAATCATATATCTTACACTCCAGCCCAGTACAGGTTTCCAGGATTAAGTGGTGTTAGATAAACTGCAAGTACACTTTCAGAACTACATGATAATACGTATGGAAATTTTAACTAGAAAGGTGTACAGTGACAGAACTCCCTCCCCACTACTTTAGTGGGGTGGCCACACTTCAACATACCTCTGTATTACTCATCTTCCATGCAGTGTTTCCCCAGGACCTGCCTTGACTTTTCTCTTGCTGAGCTCTGTTCTACCACACCCTTGCCTCCCCAGATAGCTAATTATAAGCTTCTATTTTAGTGCCTGCTTACAACAAAAGCTGTGTCAAAAGCAGCGCATACCCATATAGAAATTTAAAAGGGTACAATTCCTGAATGGTGATGAAGCAGTACTCTGCGATGTGCTTCATCATCCAAGCGATGGTTCAGGGAAGTGGAAATAGATCTGGTCAGATCAGTGCAGGCCAAGCGGGTGCCTAATATGTGTTTGCCGACAATGACCTAGTACACGTTTATTAGGAACATTTTCTATTTATATAAAGAGGCAGAGACAGCTCCAGTGTTCATCAGGATCAGCTTGGGCTACTGCAGCCTTGCACATAAGTTCACAGCTTTGCAGGCCCAGAAGCGTTTTCACTAGCCCTTCTCAATCTTGAGAAATAATGCTTCTGATGTCACAGTAGTGTAGGCTATTTGAGCACTAGGTTTATGTATAGTAGTTTTAAGTTTTGGATTTTTAGTCACAGGCCTTCTTGCTAATGCGATCGTCTCTTTTAGGCCTTTGGCATCTGAGCCAGTTCTGATTTGCTGGGATGCTATTATTGCCTCTTCTTATCCATTTCAGGAGTAAGGGGTAGAAGGGAGGAAAAAAGTAGAAATAGGAACAGCATGAATGTTTATCTACATCTTGGATTTTGAAGAGGAAACTCATCAGCTCTTCCAAATGGTCATCTATTCAAGGCCTGGAGCTCTAAAGAAATGCCCATCCTCTTAATATAAAACAAACACAAACTCTGTGTTCAGAGCTTCCATGTGCATTTGTGTTTACAGACGGAAATACCTGTGAGACTAAAAATCTTCAAGCCTTATTGCGGATCCCTGGTTTCTGTGGGATTATGTAAAACCTGTATTTCTGAAACCCCGCCTCCCGTCTTCCTTCCATCTTAAAGCAGGGTTGAACCTTTTATTAAATTGACAGCCAGGAAATGTTTTACCTGCTTGACTTGTTCTTACTATTTTATACAGGTTTCAGTCAAATGTTTCTACACCCTGCTGGGCGTGGGAGGCCGTGACTCACCAAGAGAGAAGATATTCGGTTTGCATATCCAGGGTGTTGCAGGATGATAGAGGACTTCACAATTCAGGCTTGGTGCCATTTTGTCCCTTCCCTCGTTCTCTCTTGGATATTTTCTTGGCTACTTGCTCCCACGGAGAACCAGTCAGCTGAGTATTCAAATATTAAATTAATTCCTCTTTCTACACAAGTGGCCAAGCAAGTTTTTACTAGAAACATAGACTGGTGCCTGAGGAAGACTGGGGGTAGGGAGAAGAGAGGCTGAGTTTATTTATTTATTTATTTTTAATTTTTTTTTTTTTAATAGAAATGGGGTCTTGCTGTGTTGCTCAGGCTGCTTTCAAACTCCTGGCTTCAGGGAATCCTTCTGCCTTGGCCTCCCAAAGTGTTGGGATTACAGGGATGAGCCACCATGCCCAGCTAGAGACTGAGTTTAAAGGGCAAAGGAAACTGTGGAAAGTAGTTTCTCTAAATATAAGTTTTGTGATACTTTTCCATTGTCCAAGATCTTTGTGCCTTTGTGTATGAATAGGCCAAGAAAATGTTTTAGAATAACTTTGAATTAATCAATTTGTGGCAAGAAACCTCCTTTTTCCTGCTGCAGCAGGGTCTGCTTGGCCTATGAAAGCTGAAGGAGGGGTCTTTTATGACTCAGAGATATTTCCTTAATTTAAAAAAAAAGTTGGGAGACCGAGGCAGGCAGATCACGAGGTCAAGAGATCAACTGATACCATCCTGGCCAATATGGTGAAACCCCGTCTCTACGAAAAATACAAAAATTAGCTGGCCATGATGGCGGGCGCCTGTAGTCCCAGCTACTTGGGAGGCTGAGGCAGAAGAATCACTTGAACCTGGGAGGCGGAGGTTGCAGTGAGCTGAGATCGCGCCACTGCACTCCAGCCTGGCGACAGAGCGAGACTCCATCTCAAAAAAAAAAAGAGGGAGAGGGGCCTTTGACTCCTGGCCACTCTTGTGAATCACATTTTGCACACAACACCTCCTCTCTTCATCCTTTTTCAGACTAAGGACTTGCCCAGAACTCTGGTGGTTACAGACCAAGCACTATGGTTGGAGGAGCTAGCCCAACAGAGGCAGCTGCGATCAGGGGAAGGGTGGAAGCCGCACACCAGAGCACCCTTGCTGCTCCAGGGCTGTCAACGATCTTCTTATACTCAGAGACTCGCTCGCCCCTGTGTCCTTTCATTCCTTCCTGCAGGCACTTCTGGAGCGGGTAGCGTGGTGAGATTTCTCACACAAAATTTGCTACAAAGCTACAGTAGACCATGTAGTGTGGTAGTAACATAAGAACAGACGTATAGATCAATGGAATAAAATAGAGAGCCTGGAAACAAACCCTTGTCTTCAATAGTGCTGGGAAAACTGGATATCCACTTACAAAAGAATGAAGCTGGACCCTTACCTTATACCATGTGCAAAAATTAACTCAAGATAGATCAAGGACCTAAACTAAATCTTCATAATCTTTGATTTGGCAAGATTTCTTGGATGTGACACTAAAAGCACAGGTAGCCAAAGAAAAAAATAGACAAATTTGGCTTCATCAAAATAAAAAACTTCAGTGTATCAAAGGTCACTGTGAAGGGAACGAAAAGATGGCCTACAGAATGGGAGAAAATACCTGCAAATCACACATCTGATAAGGGACTACTATCCAGAATATGTTAAAAGCCCCTACAACTCAACAACAACAAACCAAACAACCTAATGTTAAAATAGGCAAAGTAATTCAATAGACATTTCTCCAAAGAAGATACACAGATGGCCAATAGGCACAGGAAAAGATGTTTAAAATCATTAATCATTAGGGAAATACAAATCAAAATCACAATGAGATACCACTTCACATCTATGAGGATGGCTGGTAATAAAAACAAAAACAGAAAACAACAAATGTCGGTGAGGATGTGGCGAACTTGGGACACTCGCACATTGCTGGAGGGAGTGTAAAATGGTGCGGCCACTGTGGAAAACAGCCTGGTTGTTCCTTGGTGGTAATACAGAATTTCCATATGATTCAGCATATTCCACTCCTAGGTATATACTCAAAGTAATAGAAAATAGGAACTCAAACAGATGCGTGTACAACAACCTTCATAGCAGCACCATTCATAATAGCCAAAAGGTAGAAACAACAGAACCGTCCACCAGCAGATGAACAGATAAACAAAATGTGGCAAATGCATGCAACGGAGAAGGATTCAGCCACAAAAAGGAGTGGGATTCTGATACCTGCTATGACACGGATGAGCACCAAAGACATTATGCTAAGTGAAATAACCCAGACACAAAAGGAAAAATATTGTGTGATTCTACTTCTTTGAGTGACCTAGAATAGGCAAATTCACAGAGACAGAAAGTAGAATAGAGGTTTGGCAGGAGCTGGGGGAAGGGGAAATGCGGAGTGATTGCTCAACAGGTACAGAGTTTCTGTTTGGGATGATGAAAAGTTACATACAACATTGTAAATGTCCTTATTGCCACTGAATTGTACACTTAAAATGGTTAAAGTGGTAAATTTTAGATTATGTATATTTCACCATAGTAAAAAAAAGTTTTAAATACACATTCCAGGGCCCCACCCTTAGAAAGCCTCAGAGGCGGCCGGGCGAGGTGGCTCACGCCTGTAATCCCGGCACTTTGGGAGGCCGAGGCAGGTGGATCACCTGAGGTCAGGAGTTCAAGACCAGCCTGGCCAACATGGTGAAACCCCTTCTCTACAGAGATACAAAAATTAGCCTGGCATGATGGTGGGTGCCTGTAATCCCAGCTACTCTGGAGGCTGAGGCAGAAGAATCACCTGAACGTGGGTGGCAGAGGTTGCAGTGAGCCGAGATTGTGCCATTGCGCTCCAGCCTGAGTGACAGAGCAAAACTCCGTCTCAAGAAATCCTCAGAAGGTGCTACAGTAAATATGGATGGGGTGGGAATCTGGAATCTGTATTATTATTATTATTATTTTTAATGCCTTCCTATCTTTCTCAGGCATAGTCAGGTTTGGAAACTTATGATTTAGTCTCTGCCAGTTCTTTCCAAGGGGCTGGTGCGTCTGTAAGGAAATGTTTACCAGTCTACATGAAATACATGTGTATTTCTCATGCATCTGAGTGTATTAAATTTGAAGTCCTGTTTTAAAATCTGAGATTGTCATGATTACATTGTTTTGGGGTTAAAGTGTCCAATCATCTCCCACCATAAAATGATGGTGACAATAATTCAGGTTGTTTTTTAAGTGTCTGTGCTTGGCAAAATAGAAGTGAGCAGTCCTATGTTAGTCTCTCAAAAGGTTTTCAAAATTTTAATGGTTTATTAAATTCCAAAGATTGGGAACCATTCCTCCAGACACCATCCCTTTGAAAATACTGAAATAGAAACTGCTTCTGCTGTTTATTTTATTTGTGCCAGAAAGAAAAAAAAAATGGAAAGGACCTATACATTTTTCTGTGGTTCATAGGACCTGGAGCAACAAAGGGCAGCATTGAAACTGACAGCATTGACATGTAATTTGTCCTGCTGCCTGTTGGAACATTCTTTTTCAGATGCGGGAGGAGCATGACAGAGGAGAGGTTGAGGTAGGCGAGAGTAATATAATTTCTCCAGGAGAACATCTGAGAGGGGAAGTTGCTTTCCTGCCCTGGCCCTTTCACCCTCCTGAGTTTGGGGGCTGTGGTGGGGCAGGGATTGACCAACAGCCATTCCTAGGGGATGCCTTTGCATTCCAGAGGGCAGCTGGCTGAAGGGAGTGCTGAGTCTGTGGGAGCCATAGCCCGCCCCACCCTTTAGGCAGATTAGTTAATTATTGAAAAGTGCCTCAGAAGCACAAAGGTCTGGAGAGACTCCATGTGCTATTGCTCAGGCCCGTGTGGGAGCTGGCATTTCTGAGGAGACACTGAGACTCTTCTAGGAGGCTGTGGAACAAGAAACAGTTCCTTCCCATTGTGGTGCAGTCCTTTCAGGTTTGGTGTAGAGAGACAGTTCCAGAGAATTCTTATACAGTGCATATAACTTCTCAAGAGAGAAGTTAAATTTATTTGCCTTAGGATTTGTGAAGTATTTAGATAAATGAACCACATCAGATATTTTCCGTTGTTTTAATTTTTTGTGTGTGTGGTTTTAATGTTTTAAGGACATTCAGGTCTTTTTTTTTTTTTTTTAAACGGAGTCTTCCTCTGTCACCCAGGCTGGAGTGCAGTGGCACAATCTCGGCTCACTGCAACCTCTGCCTCCTGGATTCAAGCAATTCTCCTGCTTCAGCTTTCAGCTTCCCGAGTAGCTGGGACTACAGGTGCGCGCCACCACGCTGAGCTAATTTTTGTGTTTTTAGTAGAGACGGGGTTTCACCATGTTGGCCAGGATGGACTTGATCTCGTTATCTGCTCACCTCGGCCTCCCAAAGTGCTGGGATTACAGGTGTAAGCCACCACACCCGGCCCATTCAGGTCATTTATGCATAAACTATCACACGACATGTTCTGTTCTCTGACTTACTTTTTTCTTTTACTTAACAACATTCCCTGTAGCTCTTTCTGTGTTAGTGCATATAGGCATCCCCCATTTTAACTGTTGCATTCCTTCTAGATGTATCATAGTTTCTTTACCCACTATTTTAGCAAAGGATCACATAGGTGGTTTTCCATTTTTCACCATTACAAACAATGCCGCAACAAATGTTCTTATATACAAATGGGTGTGTGTATGTATGAGTGTTTCTGAAGGATATTATTTCTAGAAGTGGAATTTCTGGATCAAAGGGCATGCACATTTAAAATTTTTGTAAATAATATTGAGTTTCTCCCCCAAAATTCTGTTCTGATTTTTATAGCCACCATTATACTCATCAGCGTTGGACATAATCATTTTGTTAAAACTGCCAGCATCATGTGCAGAAAAAACAGTGTCATTTTAAATTGCATTTCCTGGATTTACCAGTTAGATTGTTCATTTTATCATATGCCTATTGACCATTTCAATTTTTGGAACTTTTAGAAATAAAAATACAGAAAAGGTGTATAGGCCGGCTGCAGTGACCTATTGACCATTTCAATTTTTGGAACTTTTAAAAATAAAAATAGAGAAAAGGTGTATAGGCTGGTTGCAGTGGCCTACTGACCATTTCAATTTTGGGAACTTTTAAAAATAAAAATACAGAAAAGGTGTATAGGCCGGGTGCAGTGGCTCACGCCTGTAATCCCAGCACTTTGGGAGGCCAAGGCGGGTGGATTGCCTGAGGTCAGGAGTTTGAGAACAGTCTGGCCAACAGGGCGAAACCCTGTCTCTACTGAAAATACAAAAATTAGCTGGGCATGGTGGCAGGTGCCTGTAATCCCGACTGCTCGGGAAGCAGAGGCAGGAGAAACGCTGGAACCCGGGAGGCGGAGGTTGCAGTGAGCTGAGATCTCGCCACTGCACTCCAGTCTCGGCGACAGAGCGAGACTCCATCTCAAAAAAAAAAAAAAAAAGAAAAGAAAAAGGAAAGGTGTATACATTAAAGGTGTACTGATCAATGCATTAACACAAAGTGAACTCTTCCTTGTAATCATGTCCCAAGTCAATAAATAAAATATTATAAGACCTTCTCCCCAAAAGAAGACTCTCCCCTGAAAAAGATCGACCTCCTCCAAAGTAATTCCTACCCTAACATCTAAGTCCTGTAGATTAGTCATTCCTGTTTCCTACTGTCATATGAACAGACTCATACAAACATGCACTCTTCTGCGTCTGGCTTCCTTCATTCACATTACGTTTCTGAGTCTTTCACGTACTCATGTGTAGCTGTAGTATGCTCATTTACATTGCTTATTGTATTGCATTATGTGAATACATCACAATTTATTGACTGATGGACATCTGGGTTACATCTGTTGCCAACTTTCAGTTATTAATGAATAATGTTGCTAACAGCATTATCGTGCATGCTCTTTAGTATACCTGTGCATCATCTCTGTTGGGTATATATCTAGGAACGAGATTCTGGGCTCATCAGCATTGTTCTGTTCAACTCCACCAATTGCATTTGTGAATTTCTTATGAATATTCTTTGCACACTTATTATCGGGTGGTTTGTGTTTTATTATTGACTTGTGTCTGTCCTATTTACTCTGGATGTTAATTTTGTTGCAAATATTCTCTCTTAGTCTGTATATAGGCCCTTTTATTTTACAAAGTTTAAAATTTTTATTCAGTCAAATCTGTAATTCTTTTTCTTTATGGTTTCTGGTTTTATATCTTGCTTAGAAAGTCCTTCTCTATCTCAAGACTGTAAAATACTCTCTTATGTCTTGTCTCCTTTTTTTTTTTTTTTTTTTTTTTTTAGACAGGATCTCACTCTGTTTCCAGGCTGGAGTACAGGATGTGATCATGGCTAACTGTAGCCTCAACCTTCTAAGCTCAAGCGATCCTCCCCTCTCAGCCTCCTGAGTAGGTGGGACTACAGGCATGCACCACCATACCTGGCTAATTTTTTTATTTTTTGTGGGGACAGGGTCTTGCTATGATGCCCAGATGGTCTCGAACTCCTGTGCTCAAGCGATCCTCCCACCTCAGCCTCCCAAAGTGCTGGGATTACAGGTGTGAGCCACTGCATGGGGCCACATTTCCATTTCCTTCTAATACTCATTTTGATTTTTTACTTTAGGCTTTTTAGTCAGTATGGAATTTATTTGTCAGGGTGAGAAATAGAGGCTAATTTATTATCTAAATTAGGGGATGAGTAAAATGATACCATTTGCTGCCTAGGTTTTAAAAATATTTATTCTATTTTATTTTTATTTTTGAGATGGAGTCTGGCTCTGTCACCCAGGCTAGAGTGCAGTGGCGTGATCACGGCTCACTGCAACCTCCACCTCCTGGGTTCAAGCGATTCTGCTGCCTTAGCCTCCCGGATATCTGGGATTACAGGCGTGCACGACCACGCCTGGCTAATTTTCATATTTTTAGTAGAGACAGGGTTTCCCCATGTTGGCCAGTCTGGTCTGGAACTCCTGACCTCAGGTAATCCACCTGCCTCGGCCTCCCAAAGTGCTGGGATTACAGATGTGAGCCACCACACCCGGCCTAAAATATTTATTTTTAAAATCTCAAAGTAAGTTCTAACATCAAAGAACTAAAAAACTATCAACAAAAAAATTTTTTTACCTCAGAATAGTCTCCTCTAAGTTAAGCCTGAGTTGATTCTAAATAGGGCAAATGTTCTAAGTCAGCGGTTGCCACCCAAAATGCTATGCATATAGCTGGTCAATGACTTATTTATTCACTTACTATGTATTTATGGAATTTAAAGTGCAGTTCCCTTGGACTTACGTGTCTAACGAGGAAGAAAGGCTTCATTCTGGGACCTTCAGGGTAGCCTGGCTTGCACACTGGATCTAGGTTCACAGGTCATGAAAACTACAGTGGCTTTCTTCCCTCCCAAGTCTCCAGCTACTCCCAATCTGAGCAAATGGCCCCCAAATGGATTCTATGTTCTGAGTCCGTCCCCAGGACAGAGAGAGGTCCAGTTTGAGCTTTATTACAAATCCTGTAGGTCGGCTTTAGATTATAGACATGGCTTCCTCAGGCAAGGCTGCCCACTTGAGGGAAACAATTTTGTTGGCTGGCTGGGTGGTTGGTGTAGGGCTCACATTTGGGAGTTCACTCCTTTCTCTCCCTTTGTCTGAAACGATCAGCACCTTGTTGTGCCTGTTCACTAGCAGTACTCGGCACACAATCGTTTGTTGTGCTGACTCTCCAGTTGCTCGCAATGTGAGGTGGATTTGTTCTACTTCTTCCTTGTGTATTCTTGGTGAAGGCTGATAACTTGCTACTTAGTTAACAGACATGTTATAGGGCTGGAGCCTGAGATAAGGTCAGGAGGAGAAACATCCCACTTAGCTTGACAAAGAGCTTGGTTTAAGGCTGGAGAGCTGACTGTGCAATTGTCTGAGCTGCTTTTCTTGGAAATGGCTCTCTTGGCTGAGCTCCAGAAATATAATCAAAAGTGGCCTGAAATCACAAGTTTTGCTGCTTGCATTCTTAGTTTGACAATTTAAGGATTTGGCTGGTGCCTGTCCTGAAAGTGTGGAATTGTCTACTGTTTGCTACACATGATGTTGAGTGAGTGTGTGTCTATGTGTGTACACACACATGCATGTGCAGGACACAGGGATTGTCTGCGTGGGCATGTTTTACAGTCCAGCTGTTTGTACCTTCAGGGAGGCAGTGATTAAAGAGCAGTGTATGGCAGGTTTTCTTTGATTTCAGGAATCACATATTTGGTTTTGTAGTTAGTGTCTTTGGAGAAGAGTGATGGAGATTCTTGCATAGAAGTGCAACTGATTGCTTAGGTGCAGTGGTTTTGCCTTTCTTAAGAACTCCGCCTCAAAAATATGGAGATAATTTACTTAGAAGAAGGCAATGTGCTGCTTTTTGGAGAAGCAGGTGTACCTGACCATGCCCTGGGGGAAGTGAAGACCTGAGTTTGAGGAAGTCAAGCTTGAGGCTGTCAGAAGCAGTTATTTATATCTGAGTGATGTGTATGAAAGCCAAAGCCTTTCATTCCACCACCGTCACGGAACTAGTTTAGAGAAGAGGAAGGGCGTGCATTTTGCCTTGTTAAATATCTACTGCACTAAGAACTTCTGGTGTGGTTCAGATTTCTGGTAATCTGTACCCAGGCTCTATTGTCTAAAAAGGAGTGCTTAGACACTCTTCTTTCAACCTACTTTGTGGATTAAACAGCTCACTTCCAGTTGATTGATAGACTGTCAACTGATTGTTGCTTCCTTTCACCAGATGCCCCTAGTGTGGGCAGCCTCGTGTGTGTGTGGTGGTGGGGGTTGTGGTAGGGACCTTGCAATATCTCTAAGCTCAAAATAAGGACATTGGACTCTAGAAACTACCAAAAACCATACATCGGAAACTCTTGGGTTCATCATGATAATAAATGAAGTCTCACATAACTAGCTTTCATTTTTATACCTCTTGAGTTCTCAGGTTTCCCCACCCCCCCGCCAGGCTCTTTTGATTATGGGAAATGAGTGTGTTTTGGGACAAACATGTCAGGATTATGAGGGAGAAACTTGGCAGGGGAGCAAACTGTGCAATATGCTTGACAAGACTTGAGAAACAATACATCTCAGATTTTTTCAGATAGTCCTCAATTTCTGGTTCAGAAATATGGCCCAGAAGCTACAGAAAGGGAAGCACCACTGCAGCTCCACGGAGAGTCCCTGCCTCTTAGACTTCACTAAGTAGCCAACAGGGGCTATTTCTGCCCAGAAAGCTGAGGTGTCTGCAGGAGGGGAACTTACTCCTGCTTCCACCAGGAGTACATGGAAATTGAAAAGAAAGAATTTATGTTTTTTTGCCTTAAATGAGAAAAACAGGAGGTAGATCTCCCAAGGCAGAACATCTGTAATGATAGAGCAGTAAGGAATATGAGGAGGGAAACATGAGCATGTTTGCATAAACATTTAGATTTTTCTGGGCTTGCCCAATCCCAGTCTTTCGGAGTCTGTCTTTTATGAGGGCAACCGTGGTTTAAGAGTGAGCAAATATTAGTTCATGTAATTAAAACCTGTTGAATTGAACAGGAAACATTCATGGGAAATCTGCAGGTGTCTGCAAGCAAGAGTGACGCTAGAAGGATCTTAGTATGCCAGCTCCCTCTTCCTCAAGGGTAGTGTCCCTGGAATGAAGCCACCAGCAACAGGAGAGGAAACAGATGGGGTTGTAGAAAGTAGGAGCAGCAAAAGCTTCTGAACTTAGTAATAAGCTGCTTGCCCCGGGGTGAGTATAAAAGGCATCTGGGGTATTTGCTTTTTTGTTTATTGGAGGAAGAAAGATGTCTCGCAACATTTCTCTCTCTCCCCTTCCTCTCTCTCTCAAATTCATTCAGGACATGAAATTTCTAAGGCTACTGCCATCTTAGGGTTTGAATCTCTTTTCAGCTTCATTCACGCATATTAAAGAGAGACAGTTCCAGTATGACTTAAGAAAGAAAAGCCAGGCTGATTTCCAAGATGCAGTGTTGTGCCACGGATGAGTTTTCTTCCTGGAGTGAACTATTTGAGTTTCATTTTTCTTACCATCTTTTAGTCTCTTCATTCCAAGGCCTGGACACTTCAGGCAGAGAAGCCCTCATCCTGGGTGTCGGGGTGGGAGGTGTTCTCATCATGAATGGGAGGCGTACCCAGATCCAGCTCTGCCTTTTTTTAACCAAACCAGAGTGTAAACAAATGGGTGTGTGACTCACCATAATCGACATAGCAAGATATGATACATGCCAGGAGAGAAAAAGAAAGTGCTGATGGAAAAATAATCTCATTAGGGAGATTTGTTTGTGGTGATTTATTTTATTTTATTTTATTTTTTTGAGATGGAGTATCCCTCTGTCATCCAGGCTGGAGTGCAGTGGCACGATCTCCACCTCCAAGATTCAAGTGATTCTCCAGCCTCTGCCTCCCAAGTAGCTGGGATTCTTGGAACCCACCAACACGCCTGGCCAAGTTTTGTATTTTCAGTAGAGATGAGGGTCTCATGATGTTGGCCAGGATGGTCTCAAACTCCTGACCTCAAGTGATCTGCCTGCCTTGACCTCCCTAAGTGCTGGGATTACAGGAGTGAGCCACCATGCCTGGTCTGTGGTGACATTTGAAATGAATCTGAAAAATGAGTAGAACATTACCAGATGGAAAAGACCATCACTGTATTATTACGGTATTAATGCTCAGTAATATCTGTATCTAACAATACCATGGAGCTTTTGTGGGGCCTGGTCTTAGAATACGCTTTTGCTGGCAGGTGCACCTCGATTATCCTTTGGAGAACCACCTTACTCTTTGTTTTTGTTTTTGTTTTTGTTTTTGAGATGAAGCCTCAGTCTTGTTGCCCAGGCTGGAGTGCAATGGCGTGATCTCGGCTCACAGCAACCTCCGCCTCTCGGGTTCAAGCGATTCTCCTGCCTCGGCTTCCCGAGTAGCTGGGATTACAGGCGCCCGCCACCATGCCCAGCTAATATTTTGTATTTTTAGTAGAGACGGGGTTTCACTACGTTGGCCAGGCTGGACCCTTACTCCTACTCTCCACCTAGGAAGTGTGAGTGAGGCTGGCTCTGCCCCAGGCTCCTGGTAAGGCATGCGACCCAGACTAGCCAATAAAAGAACCACATGTCCTTAGCATAGTGAATTGGCTCAGGGTGGGAGAGTGACCCAAGTTGGGCTAGTCCTGGAGCTTTTGCTGGAATAATTAGGGAAAAGGATTCCTCTTTTTTTTTTTTTTTTTTTTTTTTGAGACAGTGCCTTGCTTTGTCGTCCAGGCTGGAGGGCAGTGGCACAATCTCAGCTCACTGCAAGCTCCGCCTCCCGGGTTCACGCCATTCTCCTGCCTCAGCCTCCTCAGTAGCTGGGACTACAGGCGCCCACCACCACGCCCGGCTAATTTTTTGTATTTTTAGTAGAAATGGGGTCTCACCGTGTTAGCTAGGATGGTCTCGATCTCCTGACCTCATGATCCGCCCGCCTCGGCCTCCAAAGAAAAAAGGATTCCTCTTTCTGCTGGGGTTCCTAAGCTGGTGGGTTCCTGTTTGGGAGCTTTAAGGGGCCACTTTTGTTACCATGGAGGGAGAAACTGAGACATGAAAGGAAGATTCCTGAATCCTTCGTTTGAGCACCTGGAGCCAGTTATGCCTGAAACTCTATGCCTGGACATTTTAGTCACTCAAACCAATAAGTTTACTTTTCCTTTTCTTTTCTTCTCTTTTTTTTTTTTTTAAGAGACAGTATCTTACTGTGTTGCCCAGGCTGGAATGCAGTGGTGCAATCATAGCCCACTGTAACCTTGAACTTCTGGGCTCGAGCAATCCTCTCGCCTGGTTAATTTTTTTTCCTTTTTCTTTTTTTCGAGATGGTGTTTCCCTCTGTCACCCAGGCTGGAGCGCAGTGGAGCGATCTTGGCTCACTGCAATCTCCGCTTCCCTGGTTCAAGCGATTCTCCTGCCTCAGCCTCCTGAGTAGCTGGGACTACAGGTGTGCACCACCACACCCACCTACTTTTTGTATTTTTAGTAGAGACTGGGTTTCACCATGTTGGCCAGGCTGGTCTTGAACTCCTGACCTCAGGTGATCTGCCTGCCTCAGCCTCCCAAAGTGCTGGGATTACAGGCGTGAGCCACAGCGCCTGGCCTCACCTGGCTAATTTTTTAAGTTTTTGGTAGAGATTGGTTCTCACTATGTTGCCCAGGCTGTTCTTGAACTCCTGGCCTCAAGAGCTCCTGCTGCCTTGGCCTCCCAAGGCACTGGGATTATATAAATTTACTTTTTAAATATGTCATCTTGTGCTGTATTTGTGCTTTTCCCCTTGCAAACAAATAAACAAAAATGTTCTAGCCAATACATAAATCTTTAGTGATCTGCTTAAACAAAGCTGTGGGAGCAAGAGGGTAGCAGATTCAGAGAGCAGTTTCCTAACAAAAGTCTTTCTGCTGCTAACATCTTCCGGGTCAGCTTCCTAGGCCCCAGTGACTAAGACATTGGGACTTTATTCTTAACCTCCCTGGTCCAAGGCCTTTCACAGAGCTAGCTGACTTCGGTGTGCTGGATATTTTTCCATGAATCAGAAATGAAATATGCAACATTGTAGCCACAAAGCAATGAAAACAGCTCATTTGTCTTTTGTGTCCCTCCAAGCTTTGTTTTTTCTGGGTCACACGTTATTAGTGAAGAGTCATAATGCTAATCCAGTTTGGATTTATTAACAGTTGAATAGACTATTGAGAAAAAACTTGTTAATCATCAGAAGCAAATTCATTGCAGAAGAATTACAGACAGAGTGGGACAAATGCCTTAAGCCAACTAATTTTCTGCCCCTTCAGGGAAAACTCTTGGATATTGGAATTAAGTGTCACATCTGGAAATGTAAGAATGTAATTGCTTTTATTGAATACTTACTATGTCCTTGATACTAAGGACAGTATTTGCCTACATTCTCTCTTAATTTCATCAACTCTGTGAAGTAGGTCCTAAACCCCGTTTTATAGGTGGTGAATGACGCAGACATTACCAGTTGCTACCCAATGTCCATTCTTTCCTTGTTCCTTACAGAGAGGCAACCCCAAGCAGTGACTGCTTCTAGCTCAAACTTCAGGCTCTCTGGTGATTTCTGTGGCTGCTACTGCAGCTGTGGACAGCCATGTGATCTGGTTCTGGCCAGTGAGACCTGAGTGGAAGTCTTCTGCAGATTTCTGGAAAAGTATTTCTTCTGGGATATGGGCACTGCCCCTTCTTCCTTGTTCCTTCCTTCTCCCTTTCTGGAATGTGGGTGTGAGGCTTGTGGCAGAGTAGCCATGCTGTGACCTTGAGGCAACTATGAGGAGGAAATCCACATTCTGAGGGTGGAGGAGCAGGAAGGTGGAAGGAACCTGGGATATTGCTGACATTGTAAAGCCACTATTCCTCCCTGGAAGGCCTACCTTCAAGACTTGTTATGTGAAAGAAATAAGCCATTGTTTGGTTAACCTGGTGAGGCTGGGTTTCTGTTGCAGACAACTGAATGCAATCCCTAAGTGATACAGGGAAACTGAGCTGAAAGAGTTTAAGGGACTTGCTTGCATTTCCGTATAAAGCGATGTCTCAAAGCTGGTTAAGACATGATTCCTACACTTAAGGTGTTTACAGCCTAGTTTGGGAGTCCACTGCGTAAAGAAACAATTACAATATAACATATTTAGTATAATGGTGGTGATTTGCATAGGGTATCATGGGTGCCTAGTAGAAAAAAAAAAAGGAAACAAGACAAGAGCAGAATAAAAGTTAGCCAGGCAAAGAAGAGAGGTCAAAAAAAGAGATTATAGCTTGAAATAAAGGATGGAAGTGAGAAACAGCATGGCATACACAGAGGGCCACAAGCTGGTCTGAGTTGCTGGAGCATAAATTATAAAGTAGGCATTGGTGAGAAACACAGCTGGAGAGTTGTTTCATTTAATTATTGCTGAATAATAAGCCACTTCCAAAACTTAGTGGCTTAGAATTATATTTTACCAATTTCTCATAGTTCTGTAATCTGAGCTGAACTCAGCTGAGTGGTTCTTCTGTTCATGGAGTATCTGTTGGGGTTGGAATACCCAAGAAAACTTCTTCATTCCCATGTTTGATGCCTCCAGCTGGGATAACTGAAATAGCTGGCTGGCTGGCATCTCTCTCTCTCTGTCTCTTTTCATATAGCCTCTACATATGAATAGCTTGGGCTTCTTCATAGCATGGTGATCTCAGGGTAGTTGGACTTCTTACATGGTAGATGGCTTCCAATTAAAAGGAAGAGGAAGTTACCAGTGCATTTAAGGTCTGGGCTCAGAGCTATCAGAACAGCACTTCCACTGCACTCTGTTGATCAAAGCAAGTCACAAAGCCTGCCCTGAGTCAAGGGAGAGGAAATGGCTTCTATTTCTCTAAAGGAGGAACAATATGCACACATAGGGAGAGATGAATCAACAGTGGCCATCTTTGGAGACTATCTACCGCAGATTTTATAAGGGCGCAGATGAAGGACGCTCTTTTCTGCTTCAGGTAGGTTGACATGAACACCAGACCTAGGGCATTTACCTTGCTTCATATTTCGAATCTGAAAGGAGAAGTCCTCTCAGGCTGCCCTGACTCATCAGAGTAAAGCAGAGTAGTGTGATTAGGCAGAGGTAGGGCTGTGGTGTGGCTTCTCTGCTGAACCCCTCCAGTTTTCATGTGGCATGGACTGGAATCAGAGGCTCCCATATGTCATGAGAGATGGTTGAGATAAGAGTTAGAGAGGCTACCTGGGGCCCTCAGTGGTGAAGGGAAGGCAAGCCCACAGTAAAGAATGGGCGGACCTCTCAGGCCAGATGCTGGATGGGAGATTGGCAGAAACCCTTCAGAGCCAGGGCCAAGGGAAGCTGAGCTATGGCTGAGTCTACGAGGGGAGATCACTGAACCCTGGCAAAGCTGAGAGATCAGACAAGAAGTTCCCAGCCACCCTGCAGCAGAGATTAGTGAGGATCTAGAGAACATAGTAAGGACTCCAGTGCCTCATGGCGGACTCCAGTGCACTGGCGGACTCCAGTGCTGCCTTTTGTCTCCCATAAGGTGACAAAAGACAATACCCATCCTAATGAAGGAATTACCCTGCCAACATCTTGGAGCACAGCAAGAGGAAGATGCAATGCCTTGAGAGACTGGGAATGCACCTGAAGTGATGGCTGCTTTTACTCTCTTCATAGCATTTCATGGACTGCAGGAAAATTTATGCAGCAAGAGAGGCTCATAAGGAAGAATAGATACATTATAATGAAATAAAGAAGCCATGTTACATACAGTTACAAAGAAAGAATAGGAGTAATGACAAATTCAGGACTGCAGTTACCTCTATGGGAGAGGAGGGGGTGGGGGAGTCCACAGGGAGCTTCAACTGTCTTGCTAAGGCTTTATTTATAAAGTTAGGGAATGGGTACATGTGTGTTGTTATATTCTGTATGCCTTTTTGTGAGTTTTAAGTAGTTCATAGTGTAACTTTTTAAAAGGCTACACTTCTGAATAGATCTGTGAGCCCCAATGCCAAGTTTAGGTCTTGAACAGATTGTATGGGAGTGGGGACATAGAAAGAAGCTTGAAACAGGACTCAGAACTACTTGTTAGAAAAATCAACCTGGCTGGACTTGAGGAGGACAAGATAGAGTCAAGGGAGGCAGTGAGGGGGCTGCCACACCAATGCAGTGAGAGGGGACAGTGGCCTGATCTCCCCAGAGGTGGTTGGGGTGGCTTAGAAAGTCAAATTGGTGGACTTAGTGATGAATAAAATGTGGGGTGGTGTGGGCAAGGTTTGTGGTTGACTGGATGGATGAGTCCCCTACCTCCAATTGACTAAGGTAAGAGAATACACCCAAGTGGAGGGTGTATTTTGGTGCAGACATGAAGAGGTCATTTAGGACAGGTTGGTTTGGAGGTATCTGTGGGACATGCTGGTAGAGATGCCTGGACGGAGGGTGGATGCATGGGTCTGAACTCCAGGGAAGAGATCTTGGAGACCCCAGCACTGATGCAAATTGAAGTTATAGAAGTGGGTGAGGTGCTCCAAGAGAGAGCAAGTAGGGGGCCAGAAATGAAGATTCAGGGAAGTCTGGGGCACAGCACCCCCTTGGCCTGAGCAAGGGGAGCCTACAGCCATTCCAGCTCTGCAGACACCCCCTTGCCATCCTCTCTGGAGCTCCAACTTTGGTAAGCAGAAGAACTACCACCCACCATCACTCCCTCTGGCCTGCCTCTGTGGGGAGCAATGCATTCCCTGGGCTCCTCCCTCCCTGCCCTTGTGCATTCTGTTCTCTATTTGCTGTCAAGGTTTGCCTGCCTGTGGGCTTGCTTTGCTTTCTCTCCAGAAACACTAAAAGGTGCAGAGAGACCGCCCACCATCCCCCACCACCCACCATAGGAGCATGAAACGATAGGAGCTGCTGAGGTGCAGCCTGGAAACCCCTTGGGTGCCTTGGCATCTGTCCGCTTCCTCAGCCGCTGGGTGCTCAGCCCCCTGCTAGCCCCAGGCCTTTCAGAGCTGATGGCCTTGTTCCGCTTGTTCTTCAGACACAGTTTAGGTAATGCACATTCTTTTGACCCTGACACAGTGTCTTAGACTTGAACTTCTGAACACTGGGCTCTGTGGAAACCTCTCAGCCCTGAGTAGCTGGCACTTTATTGGTGTTTCTCTCCCCTCTTTTGAAGAAGGAATATAATGCTTTTCTTTTTTCAGGATGGGTTTTTTTGCCAATAACAGGAACATGCAGAAGCTGCTCAGAGCAGTTTTGGTTGGTAGTGAAGTTGGAGGATGTGGAGGTGAGGGGGATTGCAGCCTGGCCAGCCCATTTGCATGGGTCCTCACCTCCTTTTTGGTGTTATTGTTGTTGTAATAAATGCAAGACAGCATTAGTCTTTGTTTGTCCCTCTTGACAACTTGGGTATCCTCTATCCCCTCTTCCACCCAGACCCTGTCTCCTTGAACTGGAAATCTCTCTTTTTCTTAAAATTTGGATTCTCATGTGAAGTTTAGAATCTGAATTAGAGAGAGGCTGCTCCGAGCTCTAGGACAAAAAAAAGGCGGAGGTTTCCTGCCCTAATTTGGAATTAAGGGAATTTGGGAAAAGCCAAAGCAACAATGTTGTTTCAGAAATATCAATCTCTCAAAGCATTTCTCCAAAATTGAAATATATTTCAATTATGGAATGAAAATGTATCCATGGGAATGATAGAGGGTTTGGTTTGCCTAAAAATAACTCTGTAGTCAAGGGTAATACAGCTATGTAATAAGTTAATCAAGAAAGGAAAGTTTTCATATAGAAAACACTTTAAGGAATTGCTCCAAACTGTCATAGCATCTACTCTGAGATTTTCCAGTTGCTTTCAGGGTGATTTACTTACCAGCACTTTGGAACTTACTAGTATAAACTGTAGCCTTCTGGTATAAAATTTATACCAAAAAGAACAGCTGTGTACAAAGAGGCAATCTGCATTCTCATGATGTACCATTCCACCTGATAACTGGGCTTTCATTGGTTCATTCCTCTGCCTCCAGCCCTTGAACATGAGCCAACTCAGATAGCAGGGCAGCCATTCCCTTCCCAGGACTCCTCTGGAAACCTGCTCACTGCTTCGTTTTGGTTGCCTTATCTTGAGCATCTGATGTTTCTTGATGTACCTTCTAGCTCTGATAACCACCTCTATGATGTCCCCATGGCCACCATGCTTACTCTGGGATTGCCCTTCTGGGATGGTAACCCTGCCCAAGGCCCTCCTTCTGTCCTTATTCTGAGCCAGGTGTTAACAGCCAGCCAATGGGATCAATAAGCTGGGGAAGGAGTGTGTTATGGGAGTCTGGGAGTTGCATTTTCTAGCTAACATATTTGCATTTTAGTAGGGGTCTCCTGGGGCAGGGAATGTTAATTTCAAGAGAATTCCAGGCACTGAAACAAGCTGGGGTGTGTGTGTGTGTGCATGCGCGTGTGTGTGTGTGGTGTGCGTGATGGAAGAGGAATAGAATAAGAAGGAGGCCAAGGAAGAGGAAGAGGAGGAGAAGGAAGAAGAGAAGGAGGATGAAGAAGGGGAAAGGGAAGAGGAAGAAGATAGTGGCCACCATCTATCAATTCAGCAAAAAGAACATAGAGAACACCCATTGTTCCTTCCATTCAGAGATGACCACTGCTAATACCTTGTATATATCCTCCCAAGCACCTAGTGTCATAGATATAAATGAACTTCCTTATCTCTAGCAGTCAAATTGAGACAATTTTATAAACTTAAAAGAAAACTGCACACAATTTCTGTATGTACCATTTAGTAACACCTACATTCCTTGTTCCAGTAGCCCCACTTCTAGGAATCTATCCTAAGGAGAAATATAGATTAATAAAAACAACCTTAGCCATCATGTACTGAAGGTTGATTGTGTACCAAGGGTCTTACACACATTGGCTCATTTAATTCTTACACCAACTCTACCAAGCAGATAACATCATCTCTCACCTGAGACTGGAGAAGTTAAGGACCTTCTCCAGGGACCTTAGCAGGGACGTCTGCTAGCAGATTAGTCTGGAACTGGAACTCTGTGCAGCAGGTACCCCAGGATAAGGTATCATCCATCTGGACCGTCTCAGAAGTGAGTGTACCCCCTTGTCCCAAGTTTCCTGTCCTCTACATATGCTCCAAAGGCCCTGGGGTGTGGGGAGGAATATGACCCAAAGTCTTGCCCTCACATCCAGTGCTGAGCAGCAGCAGGTAGCAGCGCCTGCTGGGCCTCCCATCTGCTTCATTTCCCCTTCCATGAAGCCTTCCATCATCTGTTAGACCAATCTTGTCTTTCTTTTATTTGTATTTATTTATTTAGAGATGGAGTCTCACTCTATCACCCAGGCTGGAGGGCAGTGGTCCAATCTCAGCTCACTGCAACCTCCACCTCCCGGGTTCAAGCGATTCTTTTGCCTCAGCCTCCAGAGTAGCTGGGATTACAGGTGTGCACCACCACTCCCTGCTAATTTTTGTATTTTTAGTAGGGACAAGGTTTCACCATGTTGGCCAAGCTGGTCTCAAACCCCTGTCCTCAAGTGATCCGTGGCCTCCCAAAGATTCCAGGCATGAGCCACTGTGCCCGGCCCAATCTCGTTTCTCTTTTCCATGTGCTTGTGCAGTGCTTCAGGGCTGCCTCAGTCTAGCACAGAAAATACTCTACTGCCTCCCCACTAGTCACAGCCTTGACGGTCTCAATCAGAATTATCTGGCAAAGTGGGGAAAGTGCAGACCTACTGAATCAGATTCTCGGGTTCAGATTTTCTTGTAGCACACTCACGTGGGAGAGAAACTTCGCTGGCACACGTCTCCTCAGAGCAGGGACCTGGTCTCATTGCCCTTCATGTTTCCCACAGCTCTTAGCACCATGACACCCAGCAGCCAGTGTCTGGTGAGTGTACAGAGGTATTTCCTAGGAAGAAAATGAGAGTAAGGAGAGTGTAAAGGTGGGGTTAAGAGTGTGGAACAACTGAAGAGGATATAATTTGAGAGAAGAGCGGTGAGATGGGAAACCTCAGGGTTGATCCACAGTGCCCACCCTTGGGGTTCCTTTGAGTGCTAGAATAGATATTCAGTCAATATCTCTTCCCCTCCTTTTCTCCGTAGACACATACTTTAGTCCCAGAATTTTTTTTTTTTGAAATCTAAACTTTCAATGACGAAATGAGTAATTGTGCATAAAGTGGGTCACAAGGAAGTGATAACGAATGCACAGACTATTTTAACTGCTGAATCAGAAATCGCTCTGCTACGTTATGAAATATGCAGGAAGGAAAATAAGCAGATGATAGAAGTGGAAGGAATCCTAAAATAATATTTTCACAAACAAATTCTGACCCAACATAGGCTTGGGGGGCGGTGGCGGGAAGCTTCCATGCTACACATTCCTGAGAGTTGAAGAATTGGAACAAAATTGCCAAAGTAGAAATCTTTCTAAATGACGTAGGATCTCCTGAGGCACAAAGCCACCCAAACCCGCAGCCCGAAAGCCTTCTGTAATTTCATGGGGGGGTCTTAGTCACCCCGCTACACAGCATGGGCAGGTTGGGATTAAAGAAAGCAAAGACAAAACAAAACCCACAAACAAAATTTAAAAACCGTTCTATTTTTTCTTCCTAACACAAACAAACAAAACCCACTTTTTTGGTTTCATTTGTTTCATAGATTTTTAAAAATTGTTGTAAAACATACGTAATATAAGTTACCATTTTAGCTTTTTTTTTTTTTTTTTTTTTGAGACAGAGTCTTACTCTGTTGTCCAGGCTGGAGTGCAGTGGCATGATCTCGGCTCACTGCAACCTCTGTCTCCCGGGGTTCAAGAGATTCTCATGCCTCAGGCTTCCAAGTAGCTGGGATTATAGGCATGGCCACCATGCCCAGCTAATTTTTGTATTTTTAGTAGAGATGGGGTTTCGCCACGTTGGCCAGGCTGGTCTTGAACTCCCAACCTCAGGTGATCTGCTCGCCTCAGCCTCCCAAAGTGCTGGGTTTATAGGTGTGGCCACTGCCACTGCATCCGGCCCATTTTAACTTTTTTTTTTTTTTTTTTGGAGACGAAGTCTTGTTCTGTTGCCCAGGCTGGAGTGCAGTGGCACGACCTTGGCTCACTGCAACCCCTGCTTCCTGGGTTCAAGATATTCTACTGCCTCAGCCTCCTGAGCAGCTGGGACTACAGGCACCTGCCACCACACCCAGCTAATTTTTGTATTTTTATAGAGACAGGGTTTCACCATATTGGCTAGGCTGGTCTCGAATTCCTGTCCTCATGGTCTGCCCACCTCGGCCTCCCAAAGTGCTGGGATTACAGGCATGAGCCACCGTGCCTGACCAGCCATTTTTAAGTGTACAATTCAGTGGCCTTAAGTACATTCACAATTCACTTAATATTGCCTAACTGTCACCATTATCTATTTCCAGGATTTTTGCATCATCCCAAACAGAAACTCTGTACCCAATAAGCAATAATTCCCTATTCTCTCATGCCTCATCTCCTGGTAACCACCATTCTACTTTCTGCCTCTATGAATTTGCCTGCTCTAGATACCTCACATAAATTGAATCACACAATATTTGTCCTTTTGTACCTGGCTCGCTCCTTCCCTTCCTCCCTCCCTTCCTTCCTTCCTTCTTTCCTCTCTTTCTCTATTTCTTTCCTTCTTTTGATGGAGTCTCACTCAGTCGCCCAGGCTGGAGTGCCAGGTTCAAGCAATTCTCCTACCTCAGCCTCCTGCGTAGCTGGGATTACAGGCACATGCCACCACACTTGGCTAATTTTTTGTATTTTTAGTAGATACGAGGTTTCACTGTGTTAGCCAGGATGGTCTTGATTCCTGGACCTCGTGATCTGCCTGCCTCGGCCTCCCAAAGTGTTGGGATTACAGGTGTGAGCCATCACGCCCGGGCTTTTTTTTTTTTTTCAGACCTATTTAGTATCCAAGTACCACACTTATTTCACTCAGCTGAAGTTTTTCAAGGTTTATTTATGTTGTAGCATGTACCAGAATTTTATTCCTTTTTATGGTTGAATCATATCCCATTGTATGTACATGCTGCATTTTGTGTGTCCACTCATCTGTTGGTGGATAGATTGTTTCCATCTTTGGCTATTGTGAATAATTCTGCTATGAACACCGATGTACAAGTATCTGTTTGAGTCCCTATTTTCAATTCTTTTGAGTATACACTTAGGAGTGGAATTGCTGAATCATATGGTAACTTTATGTTTATGTTCTGAGAAGCCACAGACTGTTTTCCATAGCGTCTGCACCATCTCACATTCCCACCATCAATGCACAAGTATTCCGATACTTCTACATCCTCACTCACACTTGTTATTTTTCTTAAAAAAAATAAATAACAGACATCCTATTGGATGTGAAATGATATCTCATTGTGGTTTTGATAGACTTGTAGGCAGAAATCATACTGAGGACACATATTACAGGTAATTCACATAGTTTAGGTTTTTCAACAAAAACTAGGAATCAGCATGTACTGAAGATATACTAAGGATGTTTATAATTTATCTTATTTTGCACACTATCTTCTTTTCTATCTTATTTTTGATGTGAAGACCTAAACTGACCTCTTATATTCTCATTTTATGTATTAGTTAATTTTTCTTCTAGATACACATTTCAGTTTATCCAATGTTCTAAAAATGGTGTATAAGGCATTCAAAAATGTTTAATCTGTGATGACAATTGTCATTACTTCTGGTATCCTATTGAAACAGCCTCCGAAGATGAGTCAGTTCTTTTAATTTCTTTTCTTTCTTTTTTTTTTTTTAGACAGAATCTCACTCTGTCACCCAGGCTGGAGTGCAGTGGCATGATCTTGGCTCACTGCAACCTCCGCCTCCTGGGTTCAAGCGATTCTCCTGCCTCAGCCTCCCGGGTAGCTGGGATTACAGGTGTGTGCCATTATGCCCGGCTAATATTTTGTATATTTAGTAGAGACAGGGTTTCACCATGTTGGCCGGCTCGTCTCGAACTCCTGACCTCAAATGATCCACCTGCCTCAGCCTCCCAAAGTGCTGCGGTTACAGGCGTGAGCCACCGTGCCCGGCCCCTTTTAATTTCATTGTTAAGTTATGTAGTGTTTTGTAGTCAATAGAACAAAAATGAGAAGAGAAGTTATTTCCTTGAGGTTGAGCTGTGGTCTTTTCTTAAGACAATTATTATAGTCAAGTGACAGACCTGGTGTATTGAAATATTTTCTGTTAAATGTTACCTTTCTTTGAGTGCAACCAACACATTTGAAAAGAGAGACCTTTCATGAACACTTGGTCAGCAAATATATATATATATATAAATTAATTACACATATATATATTTCTATATACATATAGAAATGTGTGAGCATGGAGAAATGTCTCCCAACAATATCCTTCTCAGGGATTTTTGTCTATGTATTACTGGCTGGGACTATAGCATATGGCCACCTCTCACTGCAAGGGAGGTTATGAAATGGAGTATTTTTGCTCGGGCACATTGCTGCTCTAAATAAAACTGTGGTTCTGTTAGTAAGGAGGGACAAGCAAAGGATGGAGTTTCAGGAGAGCAAGGCAAAAACCCTGCCCAAGGGTTTTTATCTAATGTGTGGCCAGCATCTTTTTCTCATGGTACAATGAATATTATGGCACCTTATTTACTGAGCCTTATAGAAATAATCTGTACAACTTAGACATAAGAAAATGTGAGCTTTTAGTCTGAATCAAGTATTGTTTTACCAATTTCAAATAAGCGATTGGTAGTTTCGTGCAGAATTTTAACGTCATGGCTGCATAATGTCTAAGTGTACAAGCCCATAATTCCTTAGAACTATTTTCACTTTTAAAAAATTCATATCAGTTATTTTTACAGACCATATTTTGGGGGTGAAAATTGTTAAAAATTCTCTTAATTCAAGAAAAATTCTGTGTCATGAATTTCCCCCAGTCTTTGAGTATCTATAGCTTAAAGAACATGTTCTACTTTGTGAACAGATAGGTGTTTGGTAAGAGGTTTATAAATATACTTTTTCTGGTTTCATTTATTTTAAGAGAATTTTTTTTCACCTCATGACAGTCATTTGGGGCTGACAATGTTACCATGGTAACCATGTTCCAAAATTCTGGTTGCTAGTGAATATTGATCCTTAGCACTTCAACACCCTTCACTACAATGTTCACTTCTCTACGTGAAGGAGGCTATGCTCAGAGAGCACATTTAGGTCAAGGAGTCCTGGCTTGGTAGCAGCTAGGTACTCCAGAATAAATCTACAGGATTTTCCTCCCAGGAACCCCATCTAAAGATCCCATTGAGAATCTGACTCAACCCACAACATTCTGGCTTACATTTTCACTGAAACAGATAGGAGCAAAACTTCTTTGTTTCCTTTTCAGCTGCATCGCGAGAGCTCAGAAGCTCAGTCAATGCAAAACAGAAGGCACTGAGGGAAAATTTCAGATGAGAATGGACGTACCCTCTCCAGAGGCAAAGAAGTTTGCAAATTACTTTTTGAAGCCCTCTCTATATAATTTTGAGGTTAAAAATGCTTTCCTCCTGGAAAGGAGAGATTTTAATCTGGATTGTATGCTGGAGCTCAATGATTGATCCAAATCAGAGTCCAGAGGCCTCATGGGAATGATGATCGTCAGGGCTACAGCGGGGCAACTGCAGATGGAGCTTGCCCCTCTCCTCCATAAATGGGGAAGAGCCTCTCACCTTCAGTGAGGTTTTGTGCATAAGAAAGGGGAGGCTTGTTAGAGACAGCAGCTTTGAAAACTTAATTCTCCTTGCCAAGAACTAATGGACTATCTTCAATGTGCATGAAAATGTGTCTGCACAGTGACCAGAGAAGCCAAAATGAGGCCTCTACAGACCTAATTTGGCATCAATTTATCTCCATATGAGAAAGTCTGGTTGTACTTATTTTTCTCTCTGCTCTAACCAAGAAAAAAACAAAAACCCGGCAAAGGTTCATTGAGACAACAGTCGGTCACAAAAAAGGAATTTGAACCAAGATAACGTAGTTACATTTTACCCACATGTTCCTGAGGCCAGTGTGCTAATAGTTAACAAATGCTATTTACCCCATCACCATTAGATTAACATTTAACCAAATCAGCATAGAGTTTGTGTGACTAAAAGAATCTACAAACACACACACACACACACACACACACACACACAAATCTTTTTTTTTTTTTTGAGACGGAATCTCGCTCTGTTGCCCAGGCTGCAGTGCAGTGGCACAATCTCGGCTCACTGCAACCTCCATCTCCCAGGTTCAAGTAATTCTACTGCCTCAGCCTTCTGAGTAGCTGGCATTATAGATGTGTGCCACCATGCCTGGTTAATTTTTGTATTTTTAGTAGAGATGGGGTTTCACCAAGTTGGCCAGGCTGGTCTCAGAACTCCTGACCTCAAGTGATCTGCCCGCCTAGGCCTCCCAAAGTGCTGGGATTACAGGCGTGAGCCACCACACCCAGCCACAGATATCTTTTGATATCTCAAGAACTATGGACGGAATTAAAGAATTCCAAGACCAATTAAAGAATTTCAAGTGAGACAATTCATTTTCTTATGATCTTGGTCCTGTGTTTGGAGAGGCAAATGTGTGTTTTAGTGAAATGTAAATCCAGGGAGAAAGTGCAGTAGAAGAAACTGCTCACCTGTCCTTGTAGCTATAGCTAACCTTTATGGAGCTCTATCAGCTAGGCAGTATTTACTCATCAGTTCTGGGAGGTGAATGCTGTTATAATCTCCATTTTCCAAATGTGACAACAGAGACACAGAGAAGTTAAGTGACTTGCCCAACATCAAACAGCTAGTTTTACAGGACCATGCTCCTTGCATAAGTTGTTACACATGGTCCCCCTAGCTTTGTGGCTCATGATCCTGTGTGCAGAATGCTATTGTGGAAAGCAGGGAGAAAATCAAGCTGCGGTATACTGGGAGGGAAAGAACAACGGAAAGCTCTTAAGGCGACAACAAGGACAATGTCTCCAAGGACCGTGCAATTTCTCATCAGTGAGGTACTGGTCAGGCTCCCCAGCCTCAGAGGCCCATCCAGGGTTTCTTCGCTGCCAGAGTCATGCTGTTCAACTGCTCGTAGGGGTGCTTCAGCCCTGGAAAGGAGTCCAGGCGGTAGGGCTGCCAGAGACCTGGCTGGTGTATCCAAAGACAAAGGAGGTTGCCATTCCTCTGTAAGTCCTCTTTCAAATGACCTTTCTGAGATAGGTCCTGTTTGCTTTAGTGTCTGCCCTCCTCAGTACATCCTCCCCGGCTCCAAAAAGACACATCCCTTGATATTCATCCAGTTCTCCCAATGGCCTTGGATGCTTGTGACTGTGCTTCCCAGGGGAATGGAGTCATTCCTAGTGCTGGGTTTCTGGAAGGATCTTGTCAGAGTAAATGTGGTGTGACGTTTGGATACAGATTGGCTTATTAGCAAAAGCACCTTTTAACACTGATGCTGCCCGTTTTCCCTGGAAAATGAGCCTCTGTTTAATCCAAATAATATATGGAGAATGTTCAGAACTGTGATGTTACTGTCTGTTGTTGGAAATTGAAAAGCAGAGAGGAAATATGCTAATACCTCTCTTTGGAATTTCTTTACCTGCCCTCTCAGTATAGTAACAGTCTGTTAGGTCTCAAACCTTTGCACCGTTTATCATTAGGCCATAAGATAATGAATGCCTCTGGCCCTAAAATGTGCATCATTACAATCATTTGGTTTAAAAATATATGAGTATCTCTAATAAAAGGGATGATTATATCAATTTTTAGAAACTTTAAAAATCCAACGGCAAGTCCTCTTGGTTAAACCCATAATATCAGGTCTCATAGTTTTATGTTTTATTTATTTATTTTTTTGAGACGGAGTCTCGCTCTGTCACCCAGGCTGGAGTGCAGTGGTGTGATCTCGGCTCACTGCCACCTCCGCCTCCTGGGTTCAAGTGATTCTCCTGACTCAGCCTCCCGATTAGCTGGGATTACAGGTGTGTGCCACCACACCAGGCTAATTTTTTGTATTTTTAGTAGAGACGGAGTTTTGCCATGTTGGCCAGGCTGGCCTTGAATTCCTGACCTCAAGTGATCTGCCTTCCTTGGCCTCCCAAAGTGCTGTGATTACAGGCATGAACCACTGTGCCTGGCCAGGTTTAGTTTTAAGCCAATGATTTAAAGTATAATTTAGTTGTTCCTCTGAAGATTATTACTTTAAAAAAAGTCACATTTGGAGATAATTGTTCACATTTGCCTGAGGATGTTTCTATTTGAAAATGCATAATAGAATGTAAAATTATGATTTATAATAGCTTTCAGTTTATAATTAAAATCAAAATGGGAACATTCAAGTAAATGAAACAACTAGATATTTCTAAAAGGTATTCTTTATATGAAGATTCAAGGTAACATGTTTTGTTAGCATTCTTCCACATTGATTTAAATTGTTTTTTCTGCTTTTGTGCAGGTGAGGTGGGGAGGAGCAGATGTTTTGCCTCTAGTGAGACAATAATTTACTTCCCTATTATTGTTTGACTTTGCCTTGTTTGTGCCTGTGAATTACTAACAGAGGCTTGCAGCGCTATCTATGGGGCCTGAAACGTACACTAAGGGGCCATAAGGCCTTGAGAGAGCTGAAAAAGAAATCATCACCCTAGCCTCACCCAGTCATCTGTCTCCAGGCAAAATAATTCCCTGTCCTTCATGATGATTCGGAGAAGACCAGCCCCACTCAGCTGCTGTTGCCAACCAACCATAGTTCTTGTTACCCTGGGCCACAAGTGCCTTATCCACCAGATTGAGAAAGTTAATGCTAGAGGGAAGTGAGAAACTAACTATGGAAGAGTGGACCCATGTTGCAAAAAACAAAGTTCTAGGGAAAGATGTGAACAAAGATGGGTGAGTATGAATGGGGTCTGACTGGAACATGGCAGAGAAGAAATTCAACTATGCAATGAGATAAAGCAAAGATTCTAATGAAAGACTGATGTGGTCATACAAACAAACAAACAAAAAACAGGTGCCCAATGAATACTTCTAACTGAAAAAAAATCTGAAGATGCTGGTCAGAGGATCCTCAGGAGGGAAAAAACCTGACTTTCCTTGTTAAGGGCCTGTGGAGCAAGTAATTGCAGCTTGAACCATGGGGTCTCCTTGGAGCTGCGGGCACCAAGCATCAGATCTGAACACAGAAGCTGGGCCAGTTTGTTAAGTAGGGTGCGGCAGAGACTGTTAGTTGCCTATCCAATATCCAGCTCCTCTTTTTCCTTAGTCACATAACCCAGATTTTAATCTGGGTGGCAGTGTGCTCAGCTGAAAGACTACACTTGGAAGCCACATTTGCAGCCTGAGGGCCAGTGAGACATAAGCAGAAGTTGTTGGGTAGTCTTCTGTGGACTCCTTAAGAGGGAATAGACTACTCACAGACTCCTTTTTCTCCTCCTCCCTTCCTTCCATGCCTTTCTGGAACAGGAAGATTAACATGATGATTGGCGCTCTAGCTGTCACATTGGACCATGAAGTTATCTGTTTTTTTTTTTTAATTAATTTTTAGTTTTATTTCAGTGGTTTTGGGGGTATAGGTGGTTTTTGATTCCATGGATAGGTTCTTTAGTGGTGATTTCTGAGATTTTAGAGCAGTGTACACTGTACCCAATATGTAGTCTCTTATCCCTCACCCCTCCCAACTTCTCCCCACACCGAGTCCCCAAAGTCCACTGTGTCATTCTTATACCTTTGCATCCTCATAGCTTAGGAAGTGATCTTGAAGATGAAAGCCATATTCTAAGGACGGCAGGACGAAAAGATAAAACTTTGATGACGCTGTATCTCCCATACCAGCCAGACTCCAGCCTTCTTTTATATGAGAGAGAAATAAGCTTCTATGTTGTTGAAAACACTGTTACTTCTTCATTCACCCAGGACATCACAAGCTTAGTGATCTTGGAAAGGCTTTGACAGAGGAGTGAAAAACTGGCGTGTTTTGGTTTGTTTATTTGTTTCAGTTAAATAAACTGTAAGACAAAGGTGATTTAAAATGACAAAATATAGTCTCTGAGCTCAGTCATAAAAAGGAATCAAGGGATTATGTAATTGTATTATGTATTTATTTGGTCTAAACAAAAAAGAGCTTTATTCTCTCATGTAAGTGAGAAGTCCAGAGGTCACGTGGGCTTCAGATAAGGCCTCATGAACAGCTGGACGAGACAATGAAGACCCAGTGTCTTTCTGTCTCTTCTTAGTCTCCATGGTGACGGCTTTATTCTTGGGCTGTCTTGCCAGATGATCACAAGATGGCTGCCAGACACAACCTGAGTTATGGATGTCCTCATTCACGTTTCCTCAGAGAAAGGAAACTTCTTTCCCAGAAGCCCCTGGCAAAGTCACCTTGCATTGGCCTGCATTGGGTGACTATCCCTAAGCCAATCTCTGGAGCTAGGATGATAGGGGTCACTGGTTGGTTTAAACCTCCCAAGGTCTACCCAGAGAATTGCAACGATGTTAATCCCTGCCAACAGCATGGCTAGGAAGTATGGGACCCTGTTAGGAAAGAGAAAAGAAGAAAAATGCCTGTGGGGAGGCCACCCTATGCCCTATATTTTTCCTCGTCATCCTCACCAGGTAGTGTTATTTAAAGGACTTTAATATTTTAAAAGGCAAATTGCTCCCAAAAGGTCTATTGCCCTCAAATTTCATTTTCAGTAGCCTGAAACCCAGTATTAGACTTATTGATTTGGGGTAAGGCACGGGATTTCCTGAAAAACCTTTGCTTCATTCATTCAACTTACCTCATTCATTAATTCCTCGGTAGACATTTCTTGGGTGCTGGTTATGTGTCATACACTCTGCAGGTCTTGCCTGAGAGGATAAACACATCATAAGCTATTAGGATCGGTGGCACTAGCACATGGGGCACTTGTACTCTTTATGAAGGTCGGGAAGCAAGTAGGAGGGCACGGGAAACAGGACAGGTAAGTTTTGATCGTGAGGAGGGAAGAGGCCTAGGAGTTGGGCATAGGGTGATGCCCAGAGAGACTGCACCTGCATGAGTCCCTCAGTGAGGACCCGGGGTGGGCTCTTAGTTCTTTGAAACTCAGAAAGGGAGACTGCTGTGAGGGCTGCATTTGGGGACTTGAAGCAGTGCCTGTTTTGCCGTCTTATGAGGGCAGGCTTTGTAATTGGGGTTTCCAGTCCCCCAGTTAGGAAGTCTCTGGGGGAAAGATGACTAGAGTCTGTGGTTCTTGATTTGGGCTTGGAGAGGATTTGGGGGTAAGATGCTAGGAAATGAGAGTGAAATCTCTGAAACTTACAGGAAGAATCTTCCCCAGTCCAGCTTGTCTGCTGCTCTCCTGACGCTGGAACAGCTTCTCAGGAGTTTTCCATTTTTCATGGCACAATTCTTTCTCCTACAAGGATAAGAGAATAAGAGCTTCATAACCCAAATAGTTCACAGCGTGGTATTCGCCTCTATTTAAAATCATCTCCCACTGGGTTCAATTAACAATGTACATGTCAAATTATGTCACACCCATTACTTGCTCTAATTTGGTCAGGCTGGGTCAGGCAGTCCCTGAACTGATGGAGCTGTTAACCTCCCAGCAGAGAGTCACGGTGGCTGTGCCTACACTGCCCTTGGCCTTGGCTGTGTCAGGGCAGAACACTGTACTGGGAAAGTACCAGGCAGTGCTGCAGGAAAGGTCAAGTTCGTGACGACAGTGACCAGTCATCAACCCCTTTACCAGAGCTTTGCCTCTAGAGATGACTATGTGAATTGAATCGTGGCTCTGTCATTTAGCAGCTGTGTGATCTTGGGCACGTGAACTTTTCTGAGCCTCATTTTCCACATCTGTAAAATGAGACTATTATAACACTTCATTTATATTTATACTTTTAATTACATTTATATTTATTTCACTAGGGTTGTAGTGAGGATTAAATGCCATAATGCATGTAAAGTGTTTTGCATAATGCCTGGCACTTAGGATTAACTCAATACCAGCTATTTAGTAGTAGTATTTAATTTTTTAAAAATCTTGTTTGGTCCCTCAAAACTGGGATTCCGTCTGAGATCACATTCAGGAAATATTTCATCAGCCCTCAAGAAACTCGGAGAAGACAGGCAGTCTTTCCTGGAACGGGTAGAGGGGAACCAAAGGATCTGCAATGGTACCTAGACATCAGGATTATTAATATGTGTGCCAAGAGCAACCTGACTTTAAGAACACCTCTGTGTGGGCACAGAAAGCTTCTTTTTCTGCCTTGGGGTTTCACAGGTCAATCAATCTGTGTGGTCAATCTTTGTGCGGTCAATCTGCAGAGCCCCAAGGGAGAAGGTAGAAGGGTGCTGGGCACTCTCTCCATTTTAAATAGAGGTAAACTGGCTGGGCGTGGTGGCTCACGCCTGTAATCCCAGTACTTTGGGAGGCCAAGATGGGCGGATCATGAGGTCAGGAGATCGAGACCATCCTGGCTAATACGGTGAAACCCCGTCTCTATTAAAAATACAAAAAAATTAGGTGGGCGTACTGGTGGGTGCCTGTAGTCCCAGCTACTCAGGAGGCTGAGGCAGGAGAATGGTGTGAACCCGGGAGGCGGAGCTTGCAGTGAGCCGAGATCGCGCCACTGCACTCCAGCCTGGGTGACAGAGCGAGACTCCGTCTCAAAATAAATAAATAAATAAATAGAGGTAAACTGAGGCACAGAGAAGTCTCCACACACATGTACAGTACTTTTCATCCCCTCTCAAAAAACAAGGGAAACTGTACTAATTGTAGAGCTAGAGGCAGAATCTCTTGCCCAGAGAGACTTGAGACTGAGGCCAATATTGGGGAAAATTACCTTGGTTTACTTTACAAGCACAAAGGCTATGCTTCTTACCCTCTCTCCACATCCAAAAATCTCTGGGGTACATCGGCAGCCTCCTTTATGGTACATCCAGGAGATAGATAGTGTGTTGTGGAAAAAGCCCTGGGTTGTAGTCAAGAAACTTGTACTGTAATCCCAGTCCTGCGAAACCAGCGATGTGGCCTTGGAAATGTCACTGAACATAGTACTGTACTTGAGAAACTGAATGGAAGGATTTGGGCTACATCAATGGTTCCCAAACCTGGCTGCTCATGAGAATCTATGTGTGTGCATATGTGCATGTGTGCGTGTGTGTGTGTGTGTGCTGGGGCAGGGGTAGCTGGAGCCTAGGAATCTGTATGTTGTTTTTTGTTTGTTTTTTGAGACAGAGTCTCACTCTGTCACCCAGGCTGGAGTGCAGTGGCACAATCTTGACTCACTGCAACCTCCGCCTCCTAGGTTCAATTGATTCTCCCACCTCAGCCTCCCAAGTAGCTGGGATTACAGGTGTGAGCCACCACGCCTGGCTGGAATCTGTACTTTGGAAATGTTTAGATGATTATCAAGAGCAGTCACTGTTGGGGACCCTGGAGCAGACGCTTTCTAGAGTGCCTTGCTAGGCTCTAACATTTTCTGACTCCAAAGCCTCTTTTAGCACATTCCACACAATTCAGTCCAAAGGCGATGTCAGCCCTCACAGTCAGCTCCCATGAGCAAATCAGTGTGTGATTCCGCATGTGCCAGGCTGTCTGTGTGCTCGGGCCCTGGGTCCTGTCTGTTTCTTGGTTAATTTGGCATTGAAGCCTGCATCTTGGGCTTACCTGGGGCCAGTGGCGCCTGGACCCTGACTTGCTCCAGAGGGGCCTTCTTGCCATTGTGCTGTGGTCTAGAACACCAGCTGCACCTGCCCTGAGTCCAAGAGCAGATTAGGAATCCTGACCAGCCTCCCCCGCACCCTTGAGGCCAGCGTCCTTCACAGGAGTTTTGAATTCACAGAAATGTGTCTCCAGCTGTCTCAGAGTTATGAAAAGTCTCTATGTTAATAAGGAGCTATGGAACGCCAGGGCTAAAGCTGTCTTTAACTCTTCTTTCAAAACATTCAATCCTGACATTCTTTGGCTTAGTAAATGGGGAGGAGGCTTTTGCATTTGTGTGGGGGCGAAGGAAGGAATAAACTGCGGCTCCCAGGGCTGACTTCCATCCAGGAAACACAGGTCTAGACGTCCTCTGAGTGGCAGAGAGAACAAGAGAGTGGGACTCTGTGGTGGGAGTGACACTGTGGCCCTTCGCCTGCAGGACACTCCAAGCAAGTGGGGTGGGGCTGCATGGGTGAGTGTTGGGGTGCAGTGAGCAGAGGAGGGGGTGCTGTGTGCTCACCCACCATGTGCTCTTGCCCACTGCTGTAGGACCACAATCTAGTGTTGCCAAACACGGTGAAACTTGTGATTCTTAGAAGAAATCAGGAATCTCAATTTTACATGAATTTTCCCAATTTTAAAATGATGACACATTTAATTTTTACAATTCCTTAGGCCGGGCATGGTGGCTCATGCCTGTAATCCCAACACTGGGAGGCTGAGATGAGAGGATCACTTAAAACCAGGAGTTCAAGACCAGCCTGGGCAACATAGCAAAACCCCATCTCTATTTTAAAAAACCCAAATCATTTAAAAAAATTCCTTAGACCAAGCAAATTGCACCTTCAGGCTATAGTCTGGGTAGAGTCCTGGCTGCAGGATTGGTCTGGGTGTGCTCTAATATTCTGCCCCCAAATAGGCAGAACCCCAAAGGAGGTCCTTACATCTTAAGAGCCTAAATCCATCTTACACTTGGTGACATCCTTTGTTGGAGGGAGAAGGAAGGCTCTGGCTCTCTAAAGCCTTAGGAATCTACTTTCTCTGCCACTGTATAACAGCCTACTACAGCGCCGTGGATCAGCAGTCCTCACCTCCCTTCTCCCTCTGTCTGTCCCTTGCTCCCAATAAGCCCTGATGACAGAGAGCTCAGATAGGGCCCTCTCCCTGGCTCTGCTCAGGTGTGTAGCCAGGCTATAAGCTCTCACACTGTCTCCTTTCCCATTCTAGAAACAAATTTAAACCCAAGTAACAGAGAGGTACCCTGTAGCATGAATCACTTTGAGCTATAATTTAGTTTTTAAAGGTAAATAATTTTTTTGAGACATGGTCTCACTCTGTTGCCCAGGCTGGAGTGCAGTGGTGCGATCATGGCTCACCACAGCCTCTACCTCCCAAGCTCAAGGAATCCTCCCACCTCAGCCTCCAGAGCAGGTGGGACTATTGGCATGCGCCACCAACTCCAGTTAATTTTTGTATTTTTTGTAGAGACAGGGTTTTGCTATGTTGCCCAGGATGCTGTTGAACTCCTGGGCTCAAACGATCTACCATCCTCAGCCTCCCAAAGTGTTGAGATTACAGGCATGAGCCACTGTGCCTACCAGGCCAAAGGTAAATAATGTGTGTAGTTTGATACTGTATCAGAAACTATTTGTGACACATGTCATAGCAAATGTGTGGTGACAACGGAATTTCTATATAGGAAACTCTTGGGAGTGGCATTTTGTTTGGGAGCAAGGAATGGTTAAAAGACTTTATGTAAAGCTACATTGTATATTTGTTGTGTATCAAACTCTCTTTTTATTTATATTGCACTTTTTTTTTGAGACCGAGTCTCACTGTATCACCCAGGCTGGAGTGCAGTGGCCCGATCTCGGCTCACTGCAACCTCTGTCTCCTGGGTTCAAGCAATTCTCCTGCCTCAGCCTCCTGAGTAGCTGGGGCTATAGGCCTGCACCACTACACCTGGCTAATTTTTGTATTTTTAGTAGAGACAGGTTTTCACCACGTTGGCCAGGCTGGTCTCGAACTCCTGAGCTCAGGTGACCTGCCCACCTCAGCCTCCCAAAGTGCTGGGATTATAGGTGTGAACACTGTGCCCAGCCTAAATTGCACTTCTATTTTAAAAACAAAGTTGTGATGGCTAATTTTATGTGTCAACCTGACTGGCCACAGGGTGCCCAGGTGACACCTTGTTTCTGGGTATGTCTGGGAGGATGTCTCCAGATGGAATCAGCGTTTGTACAGGTGGACACAGTAAAGTCGCTTGCCTTCCCCAATGTGAGTGGGCGTCATCCAGTCCGTTGGGGGCCTGAATAAAACAAAAGGCAGAGGAAGGAGGAATTTGCCCCTTTTTTCCAGCCTCACTGCTTGACCTGGGACATTTTATGTGGTGAGCCATGATTGCAGCACTGAACTCCAGCCCTCCACTGAGATCTCATCCATCAGCTCCCCTGGTTCCCAGGCTTTCCAACTTGGGTCGTATTATATCACTAACTTTCCTGGGTCTCCAGCTTGCAGATGGCAGATCATAGGACTTCTCCACCTCTATGACCCCATGAGCCAATTCCTCATAATAAATTTCCTTTTATTTACATACACACACACACACCCCACACACACACCTCCTACTAGTTCTGTTTCTCCGAAGAACCCTAATACACAAAGAAAACCTCCAGGAGCCACGCCTTGATGCTACCTCTGTGACTGGTCAGGACACATGCAAGGATACGGAGGTATGTAGAGACCACTTTGCTCCAGATGGGGAGGAAAATGGTCGAATGAAGTCCCAGAACAACCCAGGGAAAGTGTAGACCCTACTGCTCAGGCAAAAATTCAATTTTGAGGGTGAGAATTTTCAGCCTGGTTCCTGAAATTCTCCTAGACAAGGAAGATGCATTCTCACCACCACGCTGGGCCATTCTGGATAAAACCAAACCTGCTTCTTGGCAAAGGTCAGTGGTAATGTCAGTAGCGTCTCAGACACCTGCCCATGGATGCCTTCTGCCAGGCAGCCAGATGGCTCATTACGACCCACATGTAGCCCTCTAGGCCCAGTGCCCTGGCTTGGTGGCAGCAGATGGCCTGGGGGACAGGGGCTTGGTCTCATTGCTCAGAGTGTTCTCAGAGACCGTCTTGGGATTAGCAAACTCAGGGGACACCAAGGAAGATTTCCTTAGACCTGGGTGGACCCAACTTAGAGTTTACTTCTAAGTAACTAGTTCTAAACTCTAGAAAAGTAGAATAAAATGAAATATACTTATTACTTGCCAGGAAGTGGTTGAATTCTTGCTGTTACTATAATGCTACTATTTGGTATTATTTCAAGTAAGTAATCAGAGGGTTTCAATATTTAAAAATAAATAATGGCTGGGCGCGGTGGCTCACCCCTGTAATCCTAGCATTTTGGGAGGCTGAGGCGGGCAGATCATGAGGTCAGGAGATCGAGATTATCCTGGCTAACACAGTGAGACCCCGTCTCTACTAAAAATACAAAAAACTAGCTGGGCGTGGTGGCGGGTGCCTGTAATCACAGCTACTCGGGAGGCTGAGGCAGAAGAATCGCTTGAACCCAGGAGGCAGAGGTTGCAGTGAGCTGAGATCACACCACTGCACTCCAGCCTGGGCAACAGAGTGAGACTTCGTCTCAAAAATAAAATAAAATAAAATGAAATAAAACAAAATAAAAATAAATAAATATACAAGAAAACCACTGACCCTTCACTAAATTGGTAGTTGTCATCACACTTAATCACTGCCTTGCCGGCATATCATTCCCTTCTGGAAAACCCGTCATCAGCAGCTGGCAGGAACTCACACCGTTCTTAAATTTATCTGTTAATAGATGGTTTGACTGCAACATTTTTTTTCCTTAACTTTTAAGCAGTAGCAATTCAACACTGAAAAGGAATGTGATTTATTGCTGTTTTCCCCCAGGAACAAAGAAATCTGGCAGGAAACACACAGGTACAGCATGGACCTGCTTTCGGAGTTATGCATAATGATTTTTTAAGTTGGAGTGTGTTTGGATGAGGAGGGACAAGAAAGCTGCTTCTGCAGGGGAGGTGGTCCCCACTGCAGCTTCATCTGTCCCTAGGCCACCTCCCTGCAACCACCCCAGGCAGTCGCGCAGGACGTCATGTCCTGGCTGCTTTCCTCTGAGTCACAGAGCTCGCCACAGCACTTCTTCCTCCGCCTCTTACAGGCCTGGCCAGCCAGGAAGTCACAACCACAGCTAAGAGGTTCTGTGCTGAGCATCTTCCGTAGCCCCCAAGTGAGGCCAGAGGTAGATGGTAATGGGTCTGAGGCTTGGGGCCACTTCACAGGACAATCATCTCTATACTTTTCATTTTGGTTTTAGAACTCTGAGGGATTTCTTCATCTCAAATGCCCTTATTATTCTGCAGATCTCCTGAAGGCTCATCTGGTTTGCTAGGTCTTAGTCTGCTCAATACAGATGATAAGATAGTGGGTGAAACAAGAGGTTTGGTAACGTAAGTTCCTGATGACATGAGATGTACACAGTATATGTGCAATTTCTCAACACATGTTTGGCCTAAACACTTGCAAATACACCATCCTGAGCTAAGAGAGTGACTTTCTTTGATTTTTTTTTGTTTAAGCAATGACATTAATCCAACAACAATCATTGGAGAATGCCTACTATTTTCCAGGCATTCTCACAAGACCACCAGATTCAATGTGAGAGATCCCCTGCCCTCTAGAGTTTTACAGGTTAATGGAAAGGGGTTTTTACCAAGAAGCGCAAATCCAAATTACTCTTGTTTCTTATGTTAGCAACTTCACCCTCAGGAGTAAGCAGAAGCAGCAGCCAAGGGGCACACAGAGCCACAGGCTAAACACGGTCCACAGCTTCCTGAAATCAAAGGGCTTCAAAGATTTGGAAGACACATTTCTTTTTATTTTTAAAGCAACCACACACCTATTCTGGAATAGTGTACAAAAATCACATAGGCCATCCCGACTCCTAACTGAATCCCCTCTTCCACCGTCAGAGGACAAGGGCACTTTTTGGCATGATGGAGAGAAGCGAGGGGGCAGGGGTGGCCAGAGAGACGGCTGGAGTGGAGGCGGGGGCACCAGCGTGGGGTGAAGGCAGAGGCACCGCGGGAATGTAAATTGCAGGACGCATCCTGAGGCAGTCAGGGTTCGGGGCATTCTTGTGGGTGGTCACTTGGGCCCTAGATTAAAGGCAGAAACACAGAAATGCCTTGGGGGACGTTGTAAACTTCAACAGCTCTATCTGTTGTTTCAGAAATGAGGGAGAAACATTCACCAGAAGCTTCAGACTGGGAGGAGACAGAGTCTTTGAAGCAACCCAGGGGCTTCTTAGCTGCAGCTGTGTCTGCTTTGAAGTTCAGTCCACTCTCCCCAGGAAGCCAAGAGGCTCTCAAGTGCTTGCAGCAGAGAAGTTTCATAGAACAGAAAGAGCAGACAGAGGCACGCTGCGCCCTCCAGCACGGCTGCCTGGCAGGAAGCTTTGCTGAGTAACTTTGGTTTTAGTTGGAAACCTTCTGTCATGTTCCTGTCGGGGCAGGGTGGGGAGTGTGGGCTGCACTGTGGCGGGTGGGTTAGATTTCCTCCTTCCATGCAGTGGACAGGGATGTGGGATGGGGGCACGAAGCCATGGACAAGTGGATAACTGACCTTGAGAAGATGTAGAGGTCACCACAGAGGGTTTCCAACTCACGAAAGCATTTCTGCTATGGGAAGGACAAGGGACGCTGGCCTATGGAACAGGCCACCGGAGATTCCAGAGCAGAGCCCTGCCCAGGCCTCCAGACTTGTGGCTTTAATTATCCAGTTAGTCATAGGTTTACTGTCATCCAAGTTTAAGAAGCTTGACTGTGACCCATGTGCAAAAAAAGGTTGTTCAGGCTTTTTTTTTTTTTTTTTAAAGCCACTCTGGGCTGTTCAGCAGGCTGAGACAGGATCCTCAGAGCCCACCAGCCCTGGAGAAGTGGGGACTGCCTACCTGCACTTTTCTTTCTTAGGCACTTTTATCTTGAACACAGAGCCTCAGGCATTGGCCAGTCCGGTTAGTCTGGAAAAACTTGAGAGCCAACAGTTTATTTCTGCTCTGAGGGCAGTTTCACTAGCACAGAGCACATGGCGAGCAGAGCCCAGATTACAAGGCTGGGCGGGGGCGGGGGTGCAGGTGAGGTGCTTCGGCTCTGACGGGCGCTGGGCTGCTCACCCGGTTTTACATGGGAAGTGGTAGGGCCCTGTCTCCCCTGGCCCCTGCCCATGCCCCGGGAGAAATGGGTATGTTTGAGTGGTACCTTCCTGCATGGGCAGAGGCAGGTGATTGTATCGCCAGCCCTGGAGCTCAGCGTGCACAGCTTGGGCTTCCATTTGGAGGAACCTGATCCTTGGACTTGAACACTCTGCTCTTTGTGTTTTGCACAACGGGAGAGTCCTGCTCCTCGCTTAGCTCAGCACAGCGAGTCCCCTGGCTTCAGCTTCCCTCCTGAGCACCTGACGGTTGTTGGTTTACTGTGACTCACTGCCATTATATCTGCCTGGGCTTATGTTTCCAGCATCTCACCAGAGCTGTTGTGACCCATCTCCTGGGCAAAGCCTTCCACGCAGAGGCTGCCGGGCCAGCAGGAGAGGAGACCCAATCCATCCATCAGCATTTGAATAATTCCATCCACACATACTTCTCTTCCAAACACCTGGGCTATTTTCCTTTCCCTGAGCCATGCAAGCCCAAGGAGCCAGCAGGGTTGCGTGCTCTCAGGAGTAGGACACGTCACATCAACTTCAGTGCTCCAGGAGCCCTGCCACAATGGTTTCTTTGTGAGATCATCTTTGCAGCGGTTTCCTGAAGCTCTGGCCTCCTTCCTGGTATCTTCACACATTCTAGGTGTTTCAATTCAGTAAAAACATAAGGGCCTTTTGACTGCTCACTCCTGCACTTCACACTGGGAAGGACACAGAAGTCCCCAGAGTGCCCTGGACAACAAAATGTAGTTCAGAGGTATCTAAGGTGGGTTCCACCCAAAAGGGTCCCACAAAGAAAGAATTCCAGGGCTAATTAAATTTGGGGATCTGCATAGTCCATCTCTCTCTTGGTGATTCAAAACATATATTTATATGTATTAAAGGTTCTGAGAAGACCTGTAAGTAAATCCTGTTCCACTTTTTAACCCACCATCTCCCAAACCCAGCATGATACTGATATCAACATGCTACTCTTTTCATATAACACCTACTTATATCTGAAGGAACTAATTGATGTCTTTTGAGATATATTTTGGGAAATGATCTAACAGTGGTTTTTAACCTAAGGAAACACCTCACTAGAGAGTGCTTGGGCACAGGAGGTGGCATTTTGGGTTGTCACAAAGATGGGGAGGTGCTATTTGCATTTCATACATAGGGGTTGTGGGGGCAGGGGCAGCTAGTGCTGTTACAGTGATGATGCAATGCGGCCCCGTCCCAAGCGGGGTGGGGGGCACTGTCCTGCCCTAAATGCCCACAACTCTCCCCACGCCGCTCTCCCACCCCATTGAGAAGCAGTGGTTGGACCTACGCTCAGCATTGTGCTGCCAGGCCCTCTCTGCGGGTTCAAACGCCTCTTGATGTCCTCTTGGTCTCTGCCTCCTTGCTTCCTCTAGTTGGGATGCCTGCATGCTGGAGAGAGTTGGGTCTTCTGTGGCTTTTGTGGCTCTGGTCCCAGTAGGAGATGACAGACACAACCAGAGGGCAGGATTCCCTCGTTCCACGGTTCCATCTACTCTGGAGGCGAAAAAGGGGTGTGTGAAGTGGTCCCTGGGAATAAAGAGAAAGCTGCTCACCTTTCTAAAAAACTTTTCACCTCTCAGGGAAAGGGGACCTGAGAGAAGCCTAAGAGAAAACTCCTGATGCTTAGCCAACTCCTTGAGAAGGAAAGTGAGAATGGAGGCTGAAGCCCCTTCCATCCTTCCTGGTAACGCAGCGGAGACGCCAACACCCACGATCTGCAACTCAAAGTCAAGGGATTCCGTGTCCCTGCTTGTGGCAACATAGAAAACGCCCATGGCAACGGGCAAGTGCGGCCTGAAACGGCAGAGTGTGTGTTTCACAAAACAGGGGTGGCTCACGGCTGCAGCCGCCCGGGCAGGTCCTGGCCTTGCCTTCGAGGGGCTGGTCCTCGGGGGTGGATGCAGCTTTGCGGGGCTGGCTCCACGTCGCGCCGCGGCGGTTTGGGCTGGGGAGCAGCCCTGCGGGGAGGCGCCGCCGGGTGGGCCGCGGTGATAGCTGCAGGGCGGGGCCCCCGGGGGCGCGGGGACGCCCAGCGGCTGGATATCAGCTGCCACGCCCGCGTGGGCGGAGAAAAGAGCAATTTGACTTTGGACTGAGAGGTGAGATGCGGGGAGGAAATCCACCACCGGCCTCCGGAGACTCCTGTCCTGCGCGCAGCGGAGGCAGCGCAGCCCGTGAACACCCCCGAGCCCGGTGCGGGCCGAGCAGTTCTCCGCACCTCCGGTAAAGGTGCAGGACCGGGTGATGGTCTCTGCAGCAGTCAGAAGGCTCCTCTCCCAGCCCAGGAACGTCTGCAGTAAATTGCTTCCATGTGCGGGCTTCCCGCTTCCTCTTCCTCTCTCAGGGTTAATGTGGGAAAAGGGAAGTGGCTTTTTTTAAATTTTATTTTGAAAATTAGCTTTAGGGCAAAGTCCTGCCAAGTGTGTAGTTCAATACCCCATTTTATAGGTGAGGACACTGAGCTCCAGAGAGATCAGATTCCAGGTCACACTGCTGGTGCGCCGCCAAACCAGGTGGAGAACCCTGGTGCCTCCGCTCCTTGGGCATTTTGACTCCGGCATTCATGATTGTTTTCCCTTCTTTAATACCCACTACAGCAAAAATTTTGTTGCTGTTTCTGTTAAGAATTATTAAAACTTGGAGGAGGGGAAGCAAAAAGTTCTTTCAATATTAAATTAAAGCACTGTCTAACGAGCCCATCTGAGAGTCATTTGGCTATCTAGGGGAAGGTAGCTTTGACTTATTTTTTACTATAAAATAGAGTCCAAACGTTCTTAACTCTGAAATTAGTTAGGCCAGGAGCCCCGGCTCATGCCTGTAACCCTAGTACTTTGGAGGCCAAGATGGAAGGATTGCTTGAGGCCAGGAGTTCAAGACTAGTGTGAGCAACATAGCAAGATTCCCATTATCGATTTAAAAAAATAAAATAACATGAGATAGTACTGTGTAGAAACTATTAAAATGTAAGTGCTGTCTGGGTACGGGAGCTCACGCCTATAATCCCAGCACTTTGAGAGGCTGAGGTGGGCTTGAGCTCAAGAGTTTGAGACCAGCCTGTGCAACATGGCGGCAAAACCCCTTCTCTACAAAAAATACAAAAATTAGCTGGGCATGGTGGTGTGTGCCTGTAGTCCCAGCTACTCTGGAGGCTGAGGTGGGAGGATGGCTTGAGCCTAGGAGGTGGAGGTTGCAGTAAACCAAGATCATGCTACTGCACTCCAGCCTGGGGGACAGAGCCAGATACTGTCTCAAAAAAAAAAAAAAAAAAAAAAAAAAAAAAAAAAGGTAAGTGTTTTTCTGTTCTACAGAGATGCAAATGATTCCTATCTGGTCAGATAAATTACCCCAAAGGTTATAGTTTTGCTGCCCTGTAGCACATTAGCCAGTTTAGTATCTAACTTTGTGATCTTACGTCAGCATTCCTTTTCGTTCTCAGAGTACACAAAATCTTTATTCTCGTAATATCTTTGAACCAGTGTTGCCACCTTGCAAAGTCCCTTATGAATGAGTTACCTACCTCACTGATACATACTCACCATATCTTGTCAAGGCTTCATATTCCTTTCCCTGTATAGTCCCCACAAATATACACTATCAGCTTTCAGTGCACACCAAGCGCCCATTATTGATTCTTTGTCCCAAGTGGCTCCTCTGGAGCATGTGCATGACATCAGGGGGACACAGGGCTTTTAATTGTCAAAAGTGTACAAACTCAGCACGTTATTCCAAATAATCTCTGCCCCTGCTCCCTCACATTTTGATCATGCTGTATCTGTGATCTGGGGCTGGGGACTCTGGCCCTCAAGATGCCTCCAATGCTCTCGGCCCCTGCTAAGAGCCTCTGCCCACACACGGGGTCATGCGCATATCCCTAGAACTCTGGGCACGGCTAGATGAACTGTGGCACGCACCTGATCCAAGCAGCAGCCCACTTCCCGGTTGGTCAGCCAGTGAAGGAAGGCTCAGCCCCACCAGGCCAGTGAGATTCTCTGTCTTGGCAAATTGCTTAGAGTAAAGACTTGATAGTAAAGGAGAAAGAGATAAAGCAGGCACCTGAGGCCCCGAAGCAGCAGACACTTAAATAAGCAGCAGGAAGAAGGTCCTGGCAGAGACAGAACACCTGAGTTTTCCACGTGGCGCACGGAGCTTGGAGGCACAGAGGGATGGGCCCCGCTACTGAGTAGCAAGAAGATGAAATGTCTGTGTCGTAGAACTGTGTGTGATCTTGAAAGACCTCGCGGTTCGTGAATGGCATCTTGGGTTCTGTCAGGCTCCACACAGGTTCTACTGCTCCTCTTCCTCCAACAGGCTGAGCTGTGTGACTTTTCCAGGGTTGCCATCCGACCTGTTATTTGGTCTGTGGCCCTTAGTTTCTTATCCACATATGGCTGTAAAAGAAACTCCACAATCCTGGAGGGAACTCAGTGGGTCCCTTCTTCCAATCCAAAAACCTTGACTCACTGTTTTACTTTTTCTAATAACTTAATAAGTTAAATAATAATAAAAGAATTGTTACTGTTATTCAGCCAACTCTTTCTGGGCTCATCAACGATTTTCTAGGAAAGAATGTTTCCTTGGTTAGACCTGCACTTCCTCTCTGTCTCTCTCCATTCATGTTTGAGCATTCATTCATTCTCCCCACAAGCACATCATGGATTCTAAAATGAAGAAGGCAATATTCGTACTTTGAAGATGCTCACATCTTGCATGTGCAGTGTTACAAGAGTGGGGTTGGTGCAGGAGTGAAATGGGAGGCCGTGTCCTGAGATGGGGTCACCAGAACCTGGAGTGACAAGAAGGGGGTGGGGAGAGGAGCTTTTCCTCCTGGCTTTCCCACAAACACTGACTTTCATGCCTCCGGCCTGGAACCACATGTAACCAAAGCCATATGTTCAACTTGCGTTAATTAAATGGTGGCCTCAGCAACATTTCCGGTGCTGCTTCTGTTGCTTTGGCATTACGATGTCTTCAATATTTGTTACTGTGTGTCGTTTGTCATGTTTAACCCAGTGGCTCAGATTCTATTTGTTTGTAAAACTTAAATGTTGAGAGACTTCTGTTCTTGATTTTTTTAAAAAATAAAAATTATTTTTGGTTTATTCCATGAGAACATATCTTCTATAGGTTGAACCTCCAAGGGTCTTCCTTCTTGATTTTTCTGGGAGATGACTGTAATTTTTTTTTTTTTTTTTTTTTTTTTGAGACGGAGTTTCGTTCTTGTTGCCCAGGCTGCTGGAGTGCAATGGTGCGATCTCAGCTCACCGCAACCTCCGCCTCCCGGGTTCAAGGGATTCTCCTGCCTCAGCCTCCCAAGTAGCCGGGACTACAAATGCATGCCACCATGCCTGGCTAATTTTTGTATTTTTAGTAGAGATGGGGTTTCACCATGTTGGTCAAGCTGGTCTTGAACTCCTGACCTCAGGTGATCCACCTGCCTCAGCCTCCCAAAGTGCTGAGATTACAGGCGTAAGCCACCATGCCTGGTGTAATCTTAACTGCTTTTAGGAAATGGTGTAAGAAAAGGCTGTGCCATAAACTCAAATCTACTAATCCCCAGTTCTCAGCCCCAAACCGAAGAAAGATTACATTTCCAGTCCAGTTTCTAATCCCAAGTATCCATGCACCCAGGATGGCGGGAAAAGGGAAAAGGCGGTACCTTAAATGAGGGAAGGACATCTCAGTCTTGGCCAGTTCTTACTCTTCCCAGGGGCCACCCTCAAGCCCCACCCTGAGCAGGTAAGTGAGGCAGGCAGGCAGCCTGGGAGCATGTGTGGGAGGGAATCCAACGGTGTTCTCCAGGCTGCAAGCTGGGCAGACACAATGGTGCTGCAGCCCTGGCCTGTGTTTTTCTTTCCCACAAAGACCAACACCGGTGCTGCTGACATCATGACAGGTTTAATCATTTTTATTTTGCGGTGAGGGTGGTGTCATGGTGATGAAGAGTCCTGTGAGCTTGTGCAGGTCCCCTCAACTGCAGGCTGTCCAGGCTTCCTTCTCTACAGTAAGGACAAGGAGAATGGCTGCTTCCTAAGGTGATGGCGAGGTAGGACGAGGAGTGTAAACGGCCCACCCTGCTCCCAGTGGTAACTATGGGTATGATTTCCTTTGGGGAGAAGACAGAGATTGCCCTTCTGATCCTCCCAGCTGTAAATTTGGGCTGGGGCAACTTTTAGATACAAACAGGGCACTCCTGGCTACAGGGCCTCAATGTTTTCCTTGAGGTGGAGTATCTAGGCAGTTCCCTGAGGTTTCTGATGCCTGGGCAGGGTGGGGTGGGGTGTGGCTGGTTCTGACAGCTGTTCCCCACCCAGCTTTGTGCCCTGGGGAGGGAGATCTACCTGCACATCCCGCTGCACTGGATCTGCAGGGAGCTGGGGCTGCCCTTGGACACCTCAGGCACAGGCCCTCATCCTCTGCCTAACTGCTTTTTACACCCATCCCTTGTGTCCAGGGAGATTTTGCCACGATTTCAAAAAAGAAATGATTATTCAGAAGGCATTCTTCTATATATTTCCTTTTTTTTTTTTTTTTTTTTTGAGATGGAGTTTCGCTCTGTCACCAGGCTGGAGTGCAGTGGCATGATCGGCTCACTGCAACCTCCGCCTCACGGGTTCAAGCGATTCTCCTGCCTCAGCCTCCCGCGTAGCTGGGACTACAGATGCATGCCACCACGCCCAGCTAATATTTTAATTTTTAGTAGAGATGGGGTTTCACCATGTTGGCCAGGATGGTCTTAATCTCGTGACCTCGTGATCTGCCCGCCTCGGCCTCCCAAAGTGCTGGGATTACAGGCATGAGCCACCATGCCTGGCCACATTTCTGTATATCTTGCAAGCGGACACACTGTCTGTCTTTTATTTGATCATCTTTCCAAGAATGCTGGTATAGCATGTATGCTTGGAAAATAGAGATGCTGTTTCTCCAGAGAAAGGGGGAGCTTGCTTGCATTCTTCTATGTAGTTCTAAGGCCCCTGCTCCACTGTACAGCAAGTGGCCACACCCTTAGCATCTTCCTTGCCTAACCCAGACCCTTACAGCACTCAGCTTGGAAAAGACCCTTGCAGCGCTCAGCTGGGTGCCATGATTATGCCTGTAATCCCAGCACTTAGGGAGGCCAAGGTGGGTGGATCGCTTGAGCCTAGGAGTTTGAGACCAGCCTGGGCACCATGGCAAAACACCATCTCTAAAAAAACACACACACACACACAAAAATTAGCCAGGCATGGGGGTGCACCTGTAGTCCCAGCTACTGGGGAGGTTGCTGCGGTGGGAGGATTGCCTGAACCCAGGGAGGTTGAGGCTGCAGTGGGCTGTGATTGTGCCACTGCACTCTATCTTGGGTGACAGAGTGAGACCCTGTCTCAAACGAAAACAAAATTTCAAAAAAAAAAAAAGAATGCATTCTTGCTCTTACAGGCTCCATCCTCACCTCCCTCTTCTGGTTTCTCTTCCTGTGTCTCTGCTGTGTGTGTCTCTTTAATAAAGAACACTGAAATTAGTGAGCCAGGTTTGCCTCCTGGGCAGGAATTATGAAATCCAGGTGGCCTTGGTTGTAATAGGGGGAAAAAAAAACCTTTATTTTGTCTGCTTAGTGTTGTCCTGGCTTTTCTTTGCATATTCTGTCCCCTTACCCCCAAACTCACTGTGCTGTTCTGGTGAGGCTGACCCCACCCAGATTCAGGACTGACCCAGGCCTGGCCAATCAACAAGGCCTTCAGGGACTGGTACGTGTCAGTTAAATGAGTCAGTCCCAGGACGCTTTGTATATATATGTATGTAATATTTGTAACTATTGGGAAAGTGTCTAGCTTTCCACAGGAACTTCTAACCTGTTCCAGTGTGACCCTAAGGATGCCAGTAGCCATCTTGCCACTCTCGGGAGAGGAAGAGCCACAGAGACAAGGCAACTCTGAGAGCTGAGTCCTGATGACCGGTCGAAGCACCCGAATTCAGCAGTATGTGAAGCCCCTGAACTTCCAGTTATATGTGCTGATGAATTATCTTTTTTGCTGAAGTCCATTTGAATTGGAGTTTATATCATTTGCAATTTAAAGAGAACTGATCACCAGCTGGCTCAAGTCTGAAGTATAAACTGGTTTCTAGCAATCAAAAGCAATGTGTGACCAGTACAGTGGCTCCAGCCTGTAATCCCAGCACTTTGAGAGGCTGAGGAGGGAGGATCACTTGAGGCCAGGAGTTTGAGACCAGCCTGGGCAACATAGCTGGACCCCTATCTCTAAAAATACGTAAATTAAAAATAAATTTTTTTTTTTGAGACGGAGTTTCACCTTTGTCACCCAAGCTGGAGTGCAATAGCACGTTCTCGGCTTACTGCAAATCTCTGCCTCTCAAGTTCAAGCAATTCTCCTGCCTCAGCCTCCGGAGTAGCTGGGATTACAGGCATGCACCACCACGCCCGGCTAATTTTTTTGTATTTTTAGTAGAGACAGGGTTTCACTACGTTGGCCAGGCTGTTCTCGAACTCCTGACCTCAGGTGATCCACCTGCCTCAGCCTCCCAAAGTGCTGGGATTACAAACATGAGCCGCCACACCCAGCCTGAAAATAAAATTTTTAAATAAAATAAAATTTTTAAAAAGCAAAGTATTTCTGCCAGGCATGGTAGCTCATGCCTGTAATCCCAGCACTTTGGGAGGCTGAGGCGGGCGAATCATGAGGTCAGGAGATCGAGACCATCCTGGCTAACACGGTGAAACCCCGTCTCTACTAAAAATACAAAAAATTAGCCAGGTGTGGTGGCAGCCGCCTATAGTCCCAGCTACTCGGGAGGCTGAGGCAGGAGAATGGCTGGAACCCGGGAGGTGGAGCTTGCAGTAAGCCGAGATCATGCCACTGCACTCCAGTGTGGGCGACAGAGCGAGACTCCGTCTCAAAAAAAAAAAGTAAAAAAGAAAAGAAAAAAGAAAAAACACTGCCTTCCACTTTTTCCCTCTTTATTAAAACCATTCCCCTTCCTTCATCATAGCTAGGTGGTCTGTCTCCACTGTGCTTTTAGCAACACGGCCTTGAAAAAGAGACTCTGAGAGACTCACTCCAGTCATGCAGAATTTTGGGACAATAGTGAGGTTTTCTCCCCAGGGATCCCTTCCATGTTTGAATTTCCCCACTCCAAGAGTTGTTCAGCAGAGGCCATGGGGACTGGCATCTGGATCCCGACCCACACTTACTCCAAGTTTTCCACTTTCGGAAGTCTCCCAATCTTCAGGCTGAAGTTGACTTCAGTGGGGCAGGCAACTGCATGCCCTACCTAGGTGCCAGTGAGAATTGGATTCAGCTTTTAAAGACCCCACTTTCTGCCTCCAAATGGTGTAAACAAAGATAGAAGTGTATTTCCTTGTCAGGTGAATGAAGTCTGGACTTAGTCTTCCTGAGGTTGTCATGAACCAGGATCTCTTTATCCTGCTTTCTCCCCATCCTCGGCATTTGGCATAAAGTTTCCATGACTCCTTTCCCTCCCCTCTTCTCTCCCCACACTGCACATGCCATCTCACTTACTTCATTGGCTGGAACACGGAGACTCCACCAGCGAGAGAGGCTGGAAAAGGCATTCTTCATTCTGAGTGCCAGTTTCATGTCGGGGGCCCATCACTAAGGAAGAAGAGCAGAATGGATATTTGGGGGATACTAGGAGTTCTCTGACCTCTCATGCCACTCCGTGATGTGCCGCAGCAAAAATCCTCACTGGAATAGCTCCAGTGCTGGTGATGCCAATGAAGGCCACTGTGGAAAAGAATAATTAATTCCAGACACATCAGTAAAGACACCCTCCTGTTATAAATGCTGAGAGAATGGCTTGGGACCACCTGGGGTCGTTCTCCATCCTGACCATTTAGAGATCACTACCCTCAGGGAGTAAGGTCTCAAATCCCATCTCAATGCCTCATAGACAGCTGGACTTACAAGGATTTAGGCCCGCAGAAACATTTTAGGAAACTTCCAGGGAATCAGAGATCAGGCAAGAGAGCTGCGTCCCTACGTGACCCCATCTCAGCTGAGATGAGACAATAGCGGCTTTCTTCGTGAAAAACTAAAGTGGGAAATGTTTCTTGATATGTTTCACTACCAGTCGATATAGACGGTCCATTTATGAATAAGAGAATTGTGGAATTCCACACAAGGTTGTTGGGTCTCAGAGCTCCTTCTGCAGCTCAGGAGCACTGTAACTGGATTCTCCAAAGCAAAAACGCTGCTTTTGCAGGTCATTAACAACCATGTGACAAAACTAATTTTAGGGAAGGAACCCAACCTCAACACCTCAACATTCACTAGTTAACACTTGCAGAGTGCTTAAAGTGCTGGTTGGAGCATGGTAGGGGCTCAGCAAATATTAGTGAAACAAGTGCCTGGACATTCTGGGTAAGAGAAGCCATTATTATTAGATATTTATGATGCATTTACTATGTATAAGGGATATAAGCACTCTGAAGGATCACAGAGATAAGACATTGTCCTTGCCCTCAAGGAGTTTACAATCTAACAAAGAAAATAAGAGGCTGGGCACAGTGGCTCACGCCTGTAATCCCAGCACTTTGGGAGGCTGAGATGGGCGGATCACAAGGTCAGGAGATTGAGACCATCCTGGCTAACATGGTGAAACCCCGTCTCTAATAAAAATACAAACAATTAGCTGGGTGTGTGGCAGGCGCCTATAGTCCCAGCTGCTCGGGAGGCTAAGGCAGGAGAATGGCGTGAACCCGGGAGGCGGCGCTTGCAGTGAGCCGAGATCATGCCACTGCACTCCAGCCTGGGCGACAGAGCGAGACTCCGTCTAAAAAAAAAAAAAAAAAAACCAAAGCAAAAAATAATCAAGGTAAGAATCTGGGTTCCTGCCTCCCACAATTTATAATTGTAAATGTGTTTTGTTTTTTTTTTTTTAGCAAGTTTATTAAGAAAGTAAAGGCATAAAGAATGGCTACTCCATAGGCAGAGCGCCTATAATTGTGTCTTTGAAGAGGCTGGTTTTAATTTTTATTTTCTTTTATTTGTTTAGTTTTAGAGATGGGGGTCTTGCTATGTTGCTCAGGCTGGTCTCAAACTCCTAGCCTCAACCAGTCCTCCTGCCCTCCCTTCTAAAGTGCTGGGATTACAGGCATGAGCCACTGTACTCAGCTAAGGCTGGTTTTAAAATCCTCTCATTTCTCCTAGAAGATGGTGAGGATGTGATGTGGGTCACGTGGGCCAGGCTCGGGGGGTCATGGGCAGCACACTGTCCTTGGAAACAGCAGCAGTGGTGCCTCCTGTTTGTTCCTGTCACCTCTTGCTTCCTAGCTGAGCCTCTGCCTCAGTGTCCCCTCTCCAAGATGAGACAACTGCATGTGTGTCCTGCAGCTCCCTCCCTCCCTTGCACTCCTAGCTGCTAGAAGCAGTCATATCTGTGAATCACATAGAGCTCCCTGACATCTGGTCTTACATCAAATCTTTCTTGGCAATATAAGAGTGAAACATCCGGTTTTTCAAACTGGCTGTTTTGTTTTGAATTCATCTTCAGATGAGCTTTTCTCAGGAGAAATGAGGAGTGGGGGACAGAGAGCAGAATAAAATGCCCACAGGAGAGTAAAACAAGATGCCAGAAGACCAGGAGGAAGACCACAGATTTCCAGAGCCTGATCCTCTGCCACCAGACCCTGAGGGCAGCTCTTTGATTTCTGGGCACTCGTGTCCTCCATTCCATGCCTTCGGCAGCCACCACCCCAACCCCGGGGTCGTGCACCTCCACAGTGTACAGCAAGTTTACTACCTAGCAAAGTATGGCCCAGATCAATGGGGGCTTCAAAACCATCCACACTTACGTTTCATTCATTCATTTGCTAATTTATTCATTCTATATTCATTTAACACTCATTGAGCACCAGTAGGTGTCATCTAGAAGTCTTGTCTCCATTTGCTATCAGCAAGGGTATCACCTTTTCTATACAATGAGTCTCATTTCCCAAGAGTGGTTTTGGATTTGAAAGCAGATGTTACTCAGAACCTTTTCTGAGGGCAGTGTCTCAGCTCCCCAGGGAGGCCTCCAGTTCTCCAAAGGAGCCTTATACATCTTTGGCCCAGGTTAGCATCCATCTCCCTGCACATCCTCACAGATATTAAAAAGGATCAAAGCATCTTTGGACAGTCCCGGGTTGTCTCCAAGGAAATCAGAGGCACCTGGATGTAACTAACAAAGACTCTTTGTGTCAGTGGGGCTGAGTCACCTGACAGGTCTGAAATGTAACTTCCTCCTCTGGGGCCAGGAGAATGGAATCCGAAAGGCTAGAAGGATAGATCAAAATGAAGATAAAATTTTAAAGGAATGAAAGTAGAGTTTTGTACTTAGTGATTAAAAGAAGAAAAGAAATGACGAAGGAAAAAGGAATCCCATTTGACGGTGTTGTATGTGAAACTGACTTAGAGATTTTGGTTGACTGCAAACTCAAGGTGGACTAAGGCCTGATGTGGCAGCTGGAAACCTGAATGGACTTTGATTGTGTCACAGAGTCAGGAGTGTCTAGTGAGGAGACAGTAGCCCCCTGGGTTTGTCACAGGTCAGGCCATTTGTAAAATATTAGGCTTAGTTGTGGGTCCATGTTTTAAGATACATTTTAACAAACTGGAAGGACCCCCAGAGAAAGGTGGTATAAGTGTGGGAACCACACCGCACAAGAAGCCACTCACGTTCACCTATAAAAATGATTTATGGACATGACAACCTTCTTAAAATATCTGATTGTCAAGATGTACAAGGGAGCCTGGAGAACTGAAGGCTGAGAAGGACTTCATTCTCAGATTGTGGGAGAGACCTTCTGACATGGATTTCTACAACCTCTGGCCACTTCATCTCACAATTTGATCTGCATCTTCCTCTTTCCCTTCATGTCCTCCTGTCTTAGAGGAAGAATCATTCCTCCTCCTTCCAGAGGCTGACCTCATCCTCTCCCATCTCCTGCAGAACATGCCCTGCTAATTACCATCCCCTCCAGAATCCTTTATTTTTCTTTCTTTCCATAAGCCCACAAATATGAGGGAGATGATTAGTTAGGTACTTATTACATGCCAGGTGCATAGTAATTAATCTGCCTTATCTTGATTAATCCTCAAACCAATCCAATGAAGTAGGTGACATCCTCTCCATTTACAGATGAAGAAACAGAGGTTAGCTGGGTGTGGTGGCTCATGCCTGTAATCCCAGCACTTTGAGAGGCCAAGGTGGGCAGATCACTTGAGGCCAGGAGTTTAAGACCAGTCTGGCCAACATGGTGAAACCCCCTCTCTACAAAAAATACAAAAATCAGCCAGGTGTGGTGGTGCACACCTGTGACTCCAGCTACTCAGTAGGCTGAGGCATGAGAATTGTTTGAACCTGGGAGGTGGAGGCTGCAGTGAACCGAGACCCACCACTGTATTCCAGCCTAGGCAACACAGCAAGACTCTGAAAAAAAGAGAAAGAAAGAAAGAAAGGAAGGAAGGGGAAAGGAAAGGAAGACAGAAAGGGAGGAAAGAAGGAAGGAGAAAGAGAAGAAGGAAAGAAAGAAAGAAGAAAGAGGAAGGAAGGGAAAGAAAAAGGAAGACAAAGGGAGGAAGGGAGGGAGAAAGGAAGGAGAAAGAAAGAGAAGAAGGAAAGAAGAAAGAAAGAAAAGAAAGAAAAAGAAAGAAAGGAAGAAAAAAGAAAGGAAGAAAGAAAAGAGAAGGAAGCTGCAAGGAGTTCAGTGACATTTCCAAGCTCACCCAAGTGAGCTTGGCCAAGTTTGAATCTTGAAGAGTGCTTAAAGTTCTGGATGGACTCAATTCCAGGTCCATCTGCCATTAAAAACCCCAAGCTCACTTGCTTCCAGGCTTTAAACGTGCTCCTCCATTCCCAGCCAAGTGCCTTTAAAGAAGGCTTTCTCTGTGGATCTACTTTCTCACCTCTCATCCACTCAGCCTGCTTTCTGCCCTCACCCTCTGCAGAAACGGCCTGCAGAAGGTCATCAGTGACCTAGGTTAATCCCATCAGCCTCTCCTCAGTTCTCACCCCACGTGGCCTTTTGTGGCATTGACATTGCTGGCCATACTCATCTTCCCCTACCCTCCACCCTCTGCCACATCTGGCTGAGCCCCTTTCTCTCACCACTTCACCTCTCATCCTATAATCCCCACCTCAGGTCCCTCCTTCCAGGTGTCATTGGCCCTTTTAAAGGACCTGAGGACTCAGCTAAAGTTGGAAATCAGGAATGTGTGTGTGGGACTTCCTGGTAGGTGTAGGGGTGCTATGGGTCTAAATGTGTCCCCCTCAAATTCACATGTTGAAGCTTAAATGCCAATGGAATCGTATTAAGAGGGGGACCTTTTGAAGGTGATTAAGTCATGATTCCTTATGAATGGGACTAATGACCTCATAAAAGAAGTCCTGCGAAGCCTCTTTTGCCCTTCCCTCTCTTCTGCCATGTGAGGACACAGCAATCATCTCTGTCTTCCTCCTCTGCCATGTGATGACACAGGAAGAAGTTGCCATATGAGGGACAGGCCCTCACAGACACTGAATCTGCTAGTGCCTTGATCGTGGACTTCCCAGCCTCTAGAGCTATGAGAAAATAAACCTCTGTTCTTTATAAATTACCTAGTCTGTGGTATTTTGTTGTAACAGCCCAACAGACTAAGACAAGGGGTAAGATATGGGGTGCAGTTCCAATGACCCAACTGTCCTCACACCTATATTGGATGGAGTCATAAAGGGTGGGGAAGAGTTATAGGTCAGAAACAAAGCGGCCAGAGATGGGGACTGGTATTGTCTCAAAAAGCAGAGACAGCTACCTGGGCAGAAGGCAGTGGAGAGAGAGTGAGATGGTGAAGTCCAAGGAGAAAGCAGGCTGAGGCCCTGGGAGAGGGTGGCCATGATACAGAAAAGGAATTACAGATGTCACTGGAATTACAGATGTCAAGGAATTAAGACTCTAGATTGTTGGTCGGCTCATTGACCTAGACTCTGAAATCCCCTAAAATCATGACAGCAGGTGGATTTCACTTCCCTGACTTGTGTCCACATCTCATGTGAAGCTGTGTCCTCAGCAGCAATAAGATTTTGCATTCCCTAGGGCTTATCTTCCATTTTCCAGTTTGCCCAGAGCTCCGCATCCCTACTCCAGTTAAGCAGGACCACAGATGCAATGCTGTACTGAGCAGGGTAGCTCCAGGGGTGCCCTTCCCACAGAATACCCATTGAGGGTCCTGAGGCCACTCAGATAAGCACTTATTGAAAGAAGAGATGAATTCATTTCCTGTGTGTCTTTTTTTTTTTGAGACGGAGTCTCTCTGTGTCGCCCAGGCTAGAGTGCAGTGGCACGATCTCGGCTCACTGCTGTAAGCTCTGACTCCCGCGTTCATGCCATTCTCCTGCCTCAGCCTCCCGAGTAGCTGGAACTACAGGCGCCCGCCACCATGCCTGGCTAATTTTTTTTTTTTTGTATTTGTAGTAGAGATAGGCTTTCACCATGTTAGCCAGGATGGTCTCAATCTCCTGACCTTGTGATCTGCCCGCCTCAGCCTCCCAAGTGCTGGGATTACAGGCGTGAGCCACCACGCCCAGCCTCCTGTGTATCTTATTCCAATTCAATTCAGCAGCATTCTTTGAACCCCTACTGATACCAGGCTCTGTGTGATTGATTAAGACAGCTCACAATGAGAAGAGGGGCAGAGGGATAGCCTGCTGCCTGGGCGCTGATGTCCTCATTGATTCTCAGTTAGGGCAAAACCTCAGGGAGTTCCATATGTAGCCCTGGGCTCTCTCTTCTGGTCTCAGCATTTGAAAACCTCCTCGGGAACCCCAGCAACTCTTTAGCTTAATAAATGAGAGGAGGATGGTCTTGGTGAGACCGCTGAGGAATATTTGACGTCACTCAGGTCCTGGCCCACACCCCCCCGAGTCACCAGGTCAATGAAGCAGAAATGTGTCTGCCTTGGGCAGAGCCATGGCTGCTTTCTCTCTTCATGGTCTCCAAATTGAGGGGGAGGGGAATTTACAGCTTTTCCCTTTGGCTTCACTCTCCCCTCATTTCTTTCTGCAAGGAGTCTCAGGATCTCTTTTCATTTTCACATAGAAACAACCCCTGCCTCCAAACCCTTGGAGTATTTCTCAGAGAATTCCATCTTGGCTGTTTCCTTCAGCATCGACAAAAGCTGGACCATCACAAGGGGCTTCTCCTCCTTATTTTTGAAAGAAGAGCACAAGAAAAGAGCCTTCCAAAGCGAGCCCCAAATGCTGACTTGCTGCTCCCCCATTAAAGTCGGTGTTGGCCCTCACTCTGTCTTATTTTAAGCAGCAGTGCTTCTGTAGAGCAGAGCTAAAGATTCAGCAAGACAGGATAGGTCTTGTATGGCTGCCCCCAGGTCTGCCCTCAGAGACTTCCAGAAAAGCCTTCCTTTCTGTCACTTTGCCTGATTTGCCATTAGCATTCCTGCAGCAGGTCAGCAGGTCTTGGGTACCCAAGTTCCAGCTACATGAGCTATAAAACCCCAAGCAGAACTGGAGCATCAAATTGCTGTGCGTTCATTTTTGGCTGGCAGGCCTCTTCTATCAGCACCATAAACACCGCCACTATCCCCACAACACACACAGAGAAATACAGCCTGAGGATAAGAAGGTACATTGAGGAGCTGAGGGCGCTGGTGAGGAGGGGACTGGTCCGCTAGCCATGACGAGGAATCCCTTTACAAAGGGGCCAGCTTTGATGTGGGAGTGAGGCAGGGAAATCTAGAAAGCCTCCATCAGAGACGGAATCCAAGACCTGCAGTCCCAGGACTCTGGTTCTGTTTAGACTCTTAGGTTATTCCTCCTCATGGGAAATCCTGGAACTGGACCAGCTTCTGTGATAACCTGCAACCCTGGGGACACATTCAATTTGCAGATGTGTTGCACAATATTGAGCAAAGGTTGATTCAACATTTATAAGCTGGGAGTCGCAGATTCATGGCTTCTTTTGGAGAAACAGTAGGTATTGGTACCCCAGGCCCTCGTGGCCAAATAGACTGGGCCTTTTAAATAGAGTGAATGACTCACAAGTTCACACTTTCCACCGCTCCCTGTGACAGCCCTCATAAGAGGCCAGGTGATCCTGACCTTGCACGTGCACTGCTGTTTATTCTTATAGTGGAAAAACGTTTCTCTGTATACTCATTGCCATCAAACGTGATTTCCCACACAGGACTTCCCTGACTCCTGAAGGTATTTGATTTTGCAACCCCTGATCTAAAGCACCTTGATTAGCCTGGATTGTTTCAATCACAAGGGATGGAAGATAAACCCATCCAATTTAAACAAAAATAAAAAGAGAGGCTGACAGGCTCCCGGTGCTGGGAAGGATTCCTGGGCAGTGACAGAATGGAAGGAGGGACTGCAGGAATCACAGAAAATGGCCAGTGAACTCTGCCAGGATTCTCTCTCCAGCTCTCCTTCCTGCCTGTCTCTGTCTTTGGATGTTGGCCTCATTCTCTTTCGGCAGAGACGCCTTTGCCACGTGGTGAGGATCATGGCCACCAGAAGTCCCAATTTAGAAATCCCAGTAGAAAAAAGAGCTTCCTGTCTCCAGTTCTGAAAATCAATCCCAGGAAGGGATGCTGGCCTCACTTGGGTCATATGCCATAGAGCTGCAGGCTATTTTCTTTTCAAATCAAACACTTATGTAGCTAGTCACTGTTCTAAGCAGGTCACGAATATTAACTTATTTAAACCATATTTTAAAGAGCCTGTGAGTTAGGTGTCATTATTGTCTCCATTGCAAATAAAGAAAGTGAGCCCCAGAGATGTTAAGTGGCTATCCCAAGGCCACACAGCTATTAATTAATGGAGTTGACATTTGAAGCCAGGCAGCCTGGCTCCAGGGACTATGCTTGTACCCCATTGTATGGTTGTGCAGGTTTGTACCACGCAACTCCAGGAAAGCAACCACTGAACTTACACAGAGCATGACCTGTACAGGTGTTGTGGAGAGCCTGCACGTGCCTGAAATTTAATAACCAGTCCTAGAATTTGAGCTGTTTTGGATATTCTGGCTCAGTTTCTACATCTGTAAAGTGAGAGGATAAGCGTTATCTTCTGGGATTGTTAGGATTTGGGGAGATAAGTAACCATCTAGCATGGCTCTTGGCACAAAGAATGCTCTAGAAAAGGTCAGCCATTAAAGACTTAACTTTCTTCCTGGCTCTCATGGGCAGGTGTCATTCCCAGCCCTCTGCTCTCACTTATGACAACATCTAGTCTGTACCTCTGAGAATTACACAGGCCCTGCCACCTCTCCTAGTTTAGCCTTGGCTTTCTAGGATGAAACATAAGCCCTGCTCCCTGTTAAGGAGGGTTGCAAAGGGCAGGGATAAGGCCGGGTGCTGAGTATGTGGGTGGATGGGTGGGTGGTGGCTGAGGGGAATCAGGGCAAGTGATGGAAGAACACCAGGTGCTTTCATGATGAACTGTGATGTGGGTGAATGAGATGAAATACAAAGGAAAAGGAGCAGAAAGAAAGGCAGGGAGAATGCAACTACCAAAACAAGTAAAATTCTGTGACTGATCATTGAGCTTTACAGTTAAAGGAAACTTAAAGATGATCCAATTGAGAGGCTATTCAACCTTTTTTTAAAAATAAGATCTTACGCAGGGCCCAATTCTGCAAAATGGATAGAGGCAAGGTGCCCTGGATGGGTGAGGGCAGGGGACTTAGGGAGCTGTTAGTTTGGCTTTCCTGTTGCCCTGCATGCAGGGCTCCTATGAACAAAGTTTGAAAACCAGACCTGGGTCAATCCAGGATCCAACAACACCACAAATATTACCCACTTTGTTTGTACTCTACAAATAAATTATGTCATTATTCATGCCACAGCTTAATATCTAAAGAAATGGCCATTTTATTTGCTCATGATTCTGTGGGGCAGCCATTTGGGCTGGGCTCAGCAGGGTGGTTTTCTAAAGTTACTTCTGCAGCCACTGTCATCTAGAGGCTTGAATGGGGCTGGATCTTTTAAGATGACCTCACTCACATGTCTGGGGGTTGGTACTGGCTGTTGGCTGGGTTTCTCTCTATGTATGGTCTCTCATCCTCAAAGAGGCTATTCTGGGATTCTTTACATGTAGTACCAAGTTCTAAGAGGGCAGGAATGGAAGTTGAAAGGCCTCTTGAGCTAGAAAGTCACATAGAATCACTTTTGTTACATTCTACTGGTCAATGCCAGTCACAAGTTGCTTTCCCAGAATCAAAGAGTGGAAAAATAGACTCTTGATGAGAAGAATGTCAAAGTCACATGGAAAAGAGTTGTTTGTACAGGAATGGGAGAATTTTTGACTATTTTTTTTTTGTAACCTACCACATTGCCTTATTTTCTATAACCTTTTTTCAATAAATTTGGCATGTATCTGGGTATACAAATTTATAGTATGTGTGGGAGAATGTGGCAAACTCTGCTAGTTCTCTACTCATTATTCATTCTCCATTTCTTTTCTTTTTTTATCTTTCTCCATTTTTTTCTTATTAACACAACCTCAGTTATTTTTTCTCAGGGTGGCAATGTGCCCAGTTACAAATATTCATATCCCCAGATTCCCTCACAGCTGGGGTCACTGCATGACCCAGTTCTGGACAATGAATGTAACTAGAAGTTTCCTGGGCAGGGGCTCCAGGAAGGCTGTTAATTTCTGTATAAAAGGGAACAGACTCAGTAGCACTTGCCTTTTTTCTTTTTCCCTTTTTCCTTTCTGTCTCATTCTTGTCTGGATCACATATGCCACATTTAAGGGTAGAGCAGCCATCCTGAAATCATGAGAATAATGAAAAACATGGCAGAATGGAAGAACTGAAGAAACCTGATCTCTAATGGCATCACAGGACCCCTATTCTGGTCCTGGACTCCCTACCTCTGGGCTTCTTTTTGTCTAAGAAAAATAAGCCCTAATTGGTTAAGTCACTAGAGTTGTGGTTTCTTCTACCGAAACTGGAAGTGATGAGGAGACGAGGCTGAGAAAGAAATCAGGAGGCTGACTGCGAAGATCCATGACTATTAAGAAGACACCATAGCTGCTATGAAAACTGAAATGAGTTTCTGCCTTTTATGTGCATAGATGTTTGTGTGTATTTGGATGTGCATGAGTCTAGACAGATGTGAGTTTGGGTGTGGGGGTGGGAGTGAATGTGTGTATGTAAGGAAATGCTATAGTTGTTGCAAAATTTAAAATCAAATCAGAGTCCAGATTTTCAAAAACTGAAATAATAAGTTAAAATGAAAATGTAAGTTTAGTGGTGATGACTATAAACCTTGTACTTGGGAATTTAAAAATATATCAGGATGGGAGGGTCTAGTTTCACAGCCTGGGGGTTTGAGTTGTCTGCAAAGGCTCAGAATGAGCTCACAGAGTGAGCTGTTGTGCCAAGAGCTCTGGCTTGCCCTCCAACTGAAGTGTTCATCTAGGATCCAGAGCACAGGGCAGAATTCCCTCAAGCTCTGTATGGTCAGAGCTCTGGGAGCAAGCATCATGTTTATCCCAGGACTGGTTAATGGAGCCCATCCAGAGGAAGACCGAGATGCCATCCAGGGATCTGGGAAAGTTTAAGCTGGACAAGAGAAGACTTGGAGGGGCCTGATAATAACTGTAATACACATTGATCATTATGTACAAACTATGCCTAAAACCTGGTTTCTTAAACCAACAATAACCATTCATTTGTTCACAGTTCTGCAGTCTGGGCCAGGGAGCTTTCCTCTGTGCCATGTGGTGTCATGGTGTTGGCTGGGCTCCTTGATAGATCTGGGGCCAGCTGTTAAGTCAACCGGGGTTGGAGGAGCCCTGATGGCTTCACTCACACATCTATGGCCTCAGCTGGAATGGGCACCTCCCTTCTCATGTTCTTTCACCATTCTTCTCCACAGAGCCTCTCATACTCAGGGAGGCTAGCCTAGACTTCATGACTTCTCAAGGCAGCAAGACAGTGAAAGTGGCTGCTACAGGGCTCTAAAAGCCCGGGCTCAGAATTTCTGTAGCTTTCTACTGGACTGAGAAAGTCACAAGAGCAGCCAAAGTAAGAATGTAGAAAGTGACTACACAAAAGTACAAATTCAGGAGTGTGACTGATTGAGGACCACTTTGTGGCAGTCTATCAAAAAACTAGTATCTATAATTTCTATGGTCTTTATGGTTCACAAAGGACATTTACTTGCACTAACTTAATTTTATCCTTACCACTAAACTGAGATATGGTTAGTGGTGTGCTGGTAAAACAACAAACAAACAAAAAGCCCTCATTGGTAGCATTTGCCAATTTCCATGGTATAAATATCCTACAGTACCAAGTTCAAGAGACCAATATGAGATCACTCATTGCAGAAGTATAGATACACTGCCTGCAATGGGGGGTAGTATCTCTACTTGCAAATGAGGTTATGGGACTTTTTCAAATTCACACGCAATCAATAAGGGCAGAGCTGAGACTCACCCAAGACCCAAACTGTATGCTTTAGTCACAACATCACCTTGCCTCATAGCAATTTTCTTTAAACATCTGAAAGATTGCTATAGAGAAGGAGTAGCCCTATGCTAGGTTGCCCCAGGAGGTAAAGTAAGAGTTGTTTTGTTTTGTTTTGTTTTGTTTGAGATGGAGTCTTGCTCTGTGGCCCAGGCTGGAGCGCAGTGGCACAATCTCAGCTCACTGCAACCTCTGCCTCCTGGGTTCAAGTGATTCTCCTGCCTCAGCCTCCTGAATAGCTGGGACTATAGGCACATACCACCGCACCTGGCTAATTTTTGTAGTTTTTTTTTTTTTTTTTTTTTAGTAGAGACAGGGTTTCACCGTGTTGGCCAGGCTGGTCTTGAACTCCTGACCTTATGATCTGCCCACCTTGGCCTCCCAAAGTACTGGGATTGCAGGCGTGAGCCACCGTGCCTGACCTGTAAAGTAAGAGTTAATACAAATGAGTTTCAGAGAGGCTGACTTTAGTATAAGAAAGTCAATATGAAAATCAGTTCTACAATAATAGAGTCATCCAAAGAGAATGAATTGCTTTGTATCATCATGGTCTTCCTATCATGAAGGTGTTTGTCAGAGGCTAGACCCTTGAAGATTTCAGAATTAACAAAGAGGTTAAATTAGATGGCCTCTAAAGTTCCATTTATCTCTTGGATTCTGGTTGTTTAAGAGCATTTTGAAATCCATATCCGGAATCACTTAATGTCCTTTTGAGACTGAAGAAGGCAAGTGAAGGGAAGAGAAAGGAAGGGAAGAAAGAGGGAAGGTGAGTGTTAAATTTTGGGAGGAGCTTGGCCAGATGAGAAGTCCCAGTCCTGGAGAGCTAGCTGTCCTGAGTAATTCAGGGATGGAACATGGGTCTTCACGAGGGTAACTAACTCTGCTCCAGCTCGCAGAGCCATATGACTCATAATATGAAAGCACAACCTTTATTTTATCCCAAGCCAGTTCAAATGGCAGCAGACAGCCCCGATCTTGTGTCTGAAATGTTAGGATGTTCTCAGTGTATCAGGATGCAACCGCAGATCTTAGCTGTTTACAAATCCCCTTTCTTTCCAATCAGGCTTCTTTATTTTTTCTCAGAAGGAAACCTTGCTGAGGATTTTGGCAGTTAACTCTCTTTGGCTCAAACAGAACCCAACTCCTCCTACTCCACACTGCCCCAGCTCAGCTCTGCAGGAGTCTTAGGGGATCTGCTTGGAGTCTGGCCATCTCCCCACTTAGCCCTGGGGGCTTCCTGGGCAGTTACAGGTTGCGGTTTTATACTGAGAACTACAAAACTGGAAGCTTTCCTGAAGGAGCAGCTCAAAACTTGAGGATGAAATCTCAGCATTTGTGAATAAACACCCAGGATATTTCCTGGGATGACTCAGGCGTCACCAAACACGCCAAGAAATTACACGGGTAATTGTAAGGCTTTGGCGCTTCCAGGGAATGCTCAAGATGGTTACTGAAGTAGATAACTCATCTCTGAGAATAAGTCATTCTCCTTAAAAACTGTAAGGTCCATGCATCTCCAGTTCTGAGGAGCTGGTATTTCCCTGTGCCAAACTCAAAGAAAGGAAGGCAAGTTGACTGAGTGAAACCCGGCCTTTCTCTTTCAGCAGGCAGCTCCCAGAGCAGAAGCAGCCCCATCAGAGATTTTCCAGCCTGGTGTGGTGGCTCCCGCCTGTAATCCCAGCACTTTGGGAGGCCAACGTGGGAGGATCACTTGAGCCCAGCAGTACAAGGCCAGCCTGGGCAACATAACGAGACTCTGCCTCTAAAAAAATATTTTTTAAGTTGGCCAAGCATGGTGGTGTACACCTGTAGTTCCAGCTACTTAGGAGGCTGAAGTGGGAGGATGGCTTGAGCCCAGGGATTTGAGGCTACAGTGAGCTATGATTGCGCCACTGCACTCCAGCCTGGGCAACAGAGCAAGACCCTGTCTCAAAGAAAAAAAAATTCTAAGGGCACTTTAACATCGAGGTTCCCTGGTGCCCATTCAATAATATGCTCCGTGAGGTCCAGCAGATCCCAGTTACCAGTGGGTAGAAGGATCTGGAAGGGTTGGGCAGGATGTGAAATAAGAAGCAATGATGGTCTCAAGAACTGCTCAGGTGCTAGCAGTTGCTAGGATGACTGTACTCCACTCTGCGAAACATTTAGGCAATTAGGAAGCCCCATCATTTTACACACAAACTGGTCCTGGCTCCTGTATACCAGGAGCGCCCTCTCCCCAGGCTCGGTGTGCCCTCACTTATTTCTGTTTGCTTGTGCACAGAAATAGATCTAGAAACCTCAGGGAACAGGGCAGGAGCTATTAAATTAGAGCTCACTGTTCCCATTTCCTCATTCAGCAAACGGCAGGACTTGGGCATCCCGCCTGGTCCTGGAGCTGTGGAATCCACTAGGACTGGGGCTTGGAGCCTTGAGCAGGCTCAGGGTTCAGGGCTCAGGCTGCTTCATGGGGCTCAAGTTTCTGTCTCCCTATTCTCTTCCCCTTCTTCACTCCTCTCCTAATAACCTCTAAGTGCAAATACCCCAGACTTTAGAAAACTTAGAGATCATACTCGTCCAAATACCTGACTTTACAGGCAAGGTCCAGAGATGTTGACTTTTGAAAGACACTAATCCCATTAATAGAAGAGCTGTTCATTCATTAGCAAGGTCATACCACTAAACTTTTCATTGCATGATGCTCTCCCTCGCCTTCTCTCCTTTCTGAAACAGGCCTCCATGATGGCCCCCAAGGTCCCTGCCTCCTGGAATTCACACCCTTGCACAGCCTATGCCCACATCAGTGTTTTCTGTGTCACCAGAGGAATGTAGCAGAAATGATAGAATGTCACTCCTGAGATTAGGTTATAAAGGACTATGGCTTCTGTCATGGACTCTCTCTCCTTCTCTTCCTCTATCTTTCTCTTGGATCACTCTGGGAGAAACCAGCAGTCATGTCATGAGACACTCAGGCACACTGTGAGAGGCTCAGGTTGTGAGGAACAGATGTCTCTGGCTAACAGCCAGCAGGGAGGTAAGGCCTGCCAACAACCACATGACTGAGCTTGCAAGCAGATCCTTCCCCAGTTGAGCCTTCAGATGACACCAGCCCCAGCCAGCAGGTTAACTGCAACTGTGTGAGAGACCATGAGGCAGAACTGCCAACTAAGCCCCAGATTCCTAACCCACAGAAACTGTGAGATCATAAATGTTTGTTGTTTTAAGTTGCTTAGTTTAAGAATAATTTGTAGCCGGGCACGGTGGCTCATGCCTGTAATTCCAGCACTTTGGGAGGCTGAGGTGGGTGGACCATGAGGTCAGGAGTTCAAGACCAGCCTGGCCAAGATGGTGAAACCCCATCTCTACTAAAAATACAAAAATTAGCCAGGCGCGGTGGCAGGCGCCTATAATCCCAGCTACTCAAGAGGCTGAGGCAGGAGAATCATTTGAACCCAGGGAGCAGAGGTTGCGATGAGCTGAGATCATGCCACTGCACTTCAGCCTGGGGGACACAGCGAGAATCCATCAAGAAAAAAAAAAAAAAAAAAAAGAATGATTTGTTACATAGCAACAGAAAAAAACACTGGGTTTTTTTCTTGGCTTTTTTTTTTTTTCTAGGCAAAAAAGAAATCCCTGCATCCACATAGCTAGCCAACAAGGCCTTGTCCTATACCACTTTCAGGGGTGAAACTGGTGAATCAGAATAAAGAAAGCTTCCCAGGAGGCCTGGGGCAAGTGCCTCCTTGGCACAAGACTTAGTGATCTTTCCAGGCCTAAGGGAGAGAATTCCAGTTGGTGGGCTGCTAGAATACACCAGCTTCCTTTATAGAAGTTGTGGCCAGTGCAAATGTTAACCAAATAAGATGCGTAATGTATGAGCCTTATAACACTTTACAAATGGAGTTCCTTGGCTGGGTGCAGTGGCTCATGCCTGTAATCCCAGTGCTTTGGGAGGCCGAGGCAGGTGGACCACGAGGTCAGGAGATCGAGACCATCCTGGCTAACATAGTGAAACCCCATCTCTACTAAAAATACAAAAAATTAGCCAGGCGTGGTGGCATGTGCCTGAATAGCTGGGACTCCAGCTATTCAGGAGGCTGAGGCAGGAGAATCGCTTGAACCTGGGAGGCAGAGGTCACAGCGAGCTGAGATCTCGCCACTACACTCCAGCCTGGGTGACAGAGTGAGACACCGTCTCAAAAACAAAAACAAAAACAAAAGAAATGGGGTTCCTCTTTGGTGGCTGTTCTGTAACTTAAGGGGAGTAAGTTGACTTCCCATGACTCTGGCTTCCCAGTTGGGATGGAATTTCCATATGATGTTTTCAGAGGCTACAGTAACGGTGGAACCTTCACTCACTATGTCCTCCCCATCCCTGCTCACCCCTATATTGGTCCAGCCCTGTCTGCCCCACACACACCTCCAAAGAGAAAGCTTTTTGAAAAGTGCCTGTGCAGAAAGCATCCTACAAATGCATACATTCCACAGAACATGGTCACACGTGCTCTTTCTGACACACTTAGTCATTGGTGGGTCCAGAGCTGCAGGGTCCTTAAGCAACATCCTCTATCCTGCTCATCTATGTGCCCTAAGTTGAGCTCTGTCTTGTTTTCTCTGCAGAAAACCTGTGGCTAGAAGCAAAATTTGGCCTTGCAGGTGCCCAGCATCTGCTTCCTAAAATACAGCTAAACTAGGTTAACGCTTTTTTCTTGACCTTGAAGTGGAGATTCAGAGCCTTTGGGAACCTTCACAGCTTCTTGTTTTAAATATCCAACAAGAATACTGCTTTACCATCCTTTCAGCGGGGGGATTTCAGTTGAATATCCTGGGACCAGACACACCAGAGAGGTAGCACCCATTGGACCTCTTAGGCCAGGTGGAGACAGTGAGAGCTGCTTAGGCATTCACTCAGCGATGCCAGTATGTCTTACTATACAAAACAGTGCTGAGTTAATTTCACACAGCTGGGGGAGGACTGGAGGTGCTTTTGGGGCCTATTGTGTGTGAGCCAGCAAACTCATCTCTCCAGCTGTTCCTTGGTAGAAGTAGAAGTAGAAGAAAACCAAGAAGTTGGAGCCAGAAGTCAGTTTCTGCCAACGGGAACAATGGGTGCAATTGTGCGTCTCACATAGCAGCAAGGAGTATTAAACAGAATTATGTACACACTGTTACTACCATGAGAACCTTGCCATGGGAACTTCCGGATGTACTTTTTTGGAATCCAGGGGATCTAGGAAGACCATTCCAGAAAAAGAGATTCCATAGAAATGTCAGGGAGTGGCCAGTTCTTGGATGACCTCTCCAAGCAAGAGAAAACACAAATGTCTACTTTAGGAGTTTCAAAAGCAATGAAGATCTTTCTTAGTGCAAAAGCCCTGTTTTCACCTTAATATTAAAGATAGTCTTGGTCTTGTTTCTGGGAAGTTTCCAAGGACAGAGGCTAAACTGTGACCAAACTCACAGGAAAGAGACCCTCAGAGCTGGGAAATGATCACTTCAGGTGGTTTCTTGCCCCTTGCCTTGAACTGCGTTCAAGCTAAACCCTGCAAAATCTCCACATGAGGGACTTCTCCAAAGGAAGATGCAGGTGGAATCCCAAAGGCAATGTGGTGGATGTCAGGTCTCTGAGCCTGAGCTAAGCCATCATAACCCCTATGACACGCATGTATACATCCAGATGGCCTGGAGCAACTGAAGAACCACAAAAGATGACATTCCACCATTGTGATTTGTTCCTGCACCACCCCAACTAATCAATCGACCTTGTGACATTCCCCCCCGCCCCCCTCCACTGGACAATGAGTCTCATGATCTCCCAACTCTGGACCTTGTGACCCCCGCCCCTGCCTGCAAGAGATAACCACCACCTTTAACTGTAATTTTCTACTACCTTCCCAAATCCTATAAAACTGCCCCACCCCTATCTCCCGTTGCTGACTCTTTTTTCAGACTCAGCCTGCCTGCACCCAGGTGAAATAAACAGCCTTGTTGCTCACACAAACCTGTTGGTGGACTCTTCACGGGGACCCACGTGACAGTGGTAAGAGACCTGCCTCAGTCTCTTGAGCTGTTCACCTCAGAAGAGTTCCCTTGCTTCTCTGATCTTCTGTTTCATCTTCTCTGCAATGGAGATGACACCTACCTCATGGATTTTTTTGTGTGAATTTTTTCTTCTTTCTTTCTTTTTTTTTTTTTTAGACGGAGTCTCGCTCATCACCAGGCTGAAGTACGGTGGTGCGATCTTGGCTCACTGCAACCTCCACTTCCCAGGTTCAAGCAATTCTCCTGCCTCAGCCTCCCGACTAGCTGGGATTACAGGCGCGTGCCACCACACCCGGCTAATTTTTGTATTTTTAGTAGAGATGGGGTTTCACCATGTTAGTCAGGCTGGTCTCGATCTCGTGACCTCGTGATCTGCCCGCCTCGGCCTCCCAAAGTGCTGGGATTACAGGCATGAGCCACCGCGCCCGGCCAAATTTTTTCTTCTTTATTACTTAATTTTATTTTTCAAAAACAGAGATGGGGTCTATGTCACCCAGGCTGGTCTCGAACTCCTGGGCTTAAATGATCTGCCCACCTCAGCCTCTCAAAGTGCTGGTACTACAGGCATGAGCCACCATGCACTGCCTTTTGCGGTGAAATTTTAACAAGAGTATGAATAAGGTTTAAACACTGAAAAAATAAATAATCTCTGAGTTGCATTTAGTTGTGCCGGACCCACCACATTAACAACCTAAGAGAGCCTTGCCCCGTGCCCCATGCCACACGAGCCCTCCTCCTGGGCCTACCTGGCTGGCTGCTCTCCCGGATGATGGGGACTCTGTTCAGCGATCTCAGGTGGCAGAGCAATTCGTCCCAGGGTCTGCCCCCAGCAGTAGAGTGATGCCGTTGGGAGATCTTTGTTTTTATTCCCTCCTCTTCCTTCTGTCCATCCAGGATTGAGGGTCCTCTTCGTGGCCTCTCTCCTCAAGTGTGGTGCTCGTGCTCCATTTCTCACAACCTGTTTGGATATATTTATAAACCAAAACACAGTTTCCATAGTCTGACTCACCCAGATCTCTTTCTCTAGCCCTGAGCCCAATCCCAAGTGCCGGCGGGAAATCACTAGCTACACGACCACCCCACCACTGATTCCATTTGTCTGAAAGTAAACCTTCACCTCAAAGTGGTTCCAACTCCCAACTATGACAGACTAGTAAATAAGGAATCTTTTTCATGCTTTACTCTCCTTTGTTCCCTATTTCAACCTTTTCTGGTCTGAATTGCCCCCACAAAACGTGTATGTTGAAGCCCTTCCCCTCAATGTGACTATATTTAAAGACAGGGCCTTTAAGGGAGGAAGTAAGGCTAAATGAGGTCATAAGGACAGTGTCCTAATCTGATAGGACTGGGCGTCCCTTTTTAAAAAAGACTTAATTAATTAATTAATTAATTTTGAGATAGGTACTTGCTCTGTCATGCAGGCTAGAGTGCAGTGTCACTATCTCGGCTGACTGCAACCTTCACCTCCTGGGTTCAAGCAATTCTCCTGCCTCAGCCTCCCCAGTAGCTGGGGCTACAGACGTGTGCCACCATGCCTGGCTAATTTTTATTTTTTGTAGAGATAGGGTCTCACTATGTTGCCCAGGCTGATCTCGAACTCCTGGCCTCAAGTGATCCTCCCACCTCAGCCTCCTAAAGTGCTGAGATTACAGGTGTGAACCATGGCGCCTGGCCAGGACTGATTTCCTTATAAGAGGAGGAAGAGACACCAAAAACCTGTCACTCTCTTTCTTTGTACACACAGAGGAAAGGCCATATGAGGACACAGCAAGACGGTGGCCATGTGCAAGCCAGGAAGAAAGAACTCACCAGAAACCCACTCTGCCAGTAGCATCTTGATCTTAGACATCCAGTTCTCAGGACTGTGAGAAAAATAAGTGTCTGTTGTCTAAGCCACCCAATCTATAGCATTTTGTGATGGCAGCTTGTATTAGTCCATTTTCATGCTGCTGATAAAGGCATACCTGAGACTGGGCAATTTACAAAAGAAAGAGGTTTATTGGACTCACAGTTCCACGTGGCTGGGAAGGCCTCACAATCATCGCAGGTGAAAAGCACGTCTCACATGGTGGCAGAAAAGGAAAGAGGGCTTGTTCAAGGAAACTCCCCTTTTTAAAACCATCAGATCTCATGAGAATTATTCACTATCACAAGAACAGCAAGGGAAAGACCTGCCCCCACAATTCAGTCACCCCCAACCAGGTCCCTCCCACACTGGGAATTCAAGATGAGATTTGGGTGGGGACACAGCCAAACCATAATCACAGCTCAAGCAGAATAACACACAACCTGTTACCAAAACTGGCTACATCTTCCTTTACAATGGCTCTCAGAGTCTCCTTCTTTCTAGATCTTCTCTTGTTGCCTGCTTCGTGTCTTCCTTCCCTGACACCTGGATTCCTGGTCCCACTTCTCATTACCGCTTCACTGCCATCCTTCTCTCCCATCTATCTGATATTCTAAAAACACAACATGTTCCTTGTCTCAGTCAGGATAGGCTAGGTTATGCTACAGTAGCAAATGACCCCAAAATCTCGGTGGCTTCACACAACAAAGATTGACTTATTCGCATCATGTATCCATCATGGACTGTCACGATTGAGCTCTGTCTCTGCCCCAGGTTGTTTCCATTCTGGGACCTGAGGGGATGGAGCAGTCCCTATGTGGGACTGTGTTATTCTCGTGGCAGAGGGAAAAGGGAACATGGTGAACCATGCAATGGTTATCCATTGCTTTTGCCTAAAATGACACACATCCCTTCTACTCATATTTCATTGGTAAAAGTTTCACACTTCCAAGTGTGATATCATCTGGGTAGGAATGTAGAATCCTTCCATGGGGAAGGGAAACAAATAATTTTGAAAACTGCAACAGTTTACCACCATAGCCATTCCTGCTTGTCAGCTTCCTCTTCTCTCCTATGATGTAAATGCTGTGTGTTGAAGCCCTGGCCATCTCACTGCCCTGTGAAGTCTACTCTTTCCAGCTCAGAACGATTCTCTTTCCTATGATCTTTAGTTGAGATTGTCATCAGGAACCCCCATCCCAGAGTTGTTTTAGGTGTCTAGCTGCCCAGAGCCCTTTAGGTGATCTTGTGATTACTCCTGGCCACATCTGACCGGACTGTCAGGAGGGACAAGTGACCAAGGATTGCTAAAGCACAGGCTCACAGAGGCCTAGGAGCTAGGCCAATCAGAGCCTCTGCTGGGAATTAGAACTACCAAATACAGAAAGAATGAACCACTTAGGGTAGTAGTTGAAGCTGAAAGGATGTCTAGAGGTGGAAAGAGAATCCTGGCTGGTGAAGTTATGTTTAAGTTGAAATTAGGAGAGAACAGGAGCTGAATGAGCAGAGGAAGGGTCATTAGAGACAGGAGCAGGGGACAGATGCACAGAGAGAGCGGGGATCTTGAGGGAGGGTTGAGATGGAGAGGCCTCCCCAGGCCTCGGAGCTGTCTCCATGACAGCACCAACCACTTGCACTCCTACATTAAATCCCTCCTTTCTTGAGACATGTGGAGGGGTCTCTGTCCTTACGATCGGCAAATCCTCAGTAAAGCCACTTTCAGTTTAGAGAAACCTCAGTTGTCCACTTACTTCACATAGATTTTGACCTTCCCATTCAGACTTTAGGCTCCTAAAAAGCAAGGCTCATGTTTGTGTTGTCCATGAGCCTCCCACAGCATAGGCCCTAGTACATGATTCACCACCAATTTCACGTACTTTTTTTTTTTTTTTTGAGACAGTCTCACTCTGTTGCCCAGGCTGAAGTGCAGTGGTGTGATCTCTGCTCACTGCAACCTCCGCCTCCCGGATTCAAGCAATGCTCCTGCCTCAGCCTCCTGAGTATCTGGGATTACAGGTGCCCACCACCACACCTGGCTAATTTTTGTATTTTTTCAGTAGAGTCGGGGTTTCACCATGTTGGCCAGGCTGGTCTCTATCTCCTGACCTCAGGTGATCCTCCCACCTTGGCCACACAAAGTACTGGGATTACAGGCGTGAACCACCACACCCAGCCCAATTTCACATACTTTTGCATCATTATTGTCATCATCCTCTTTGTTACCAAGCCTAGAAAATCAACTCAAAGCATTTTTATTGTTGAACAAACAAAAGAGAAAATGCAAATGTCCTTACCCAGAAAACAGTCTCTATGCTGACTTAGCACACATTTCTGGGACCTCTGTAACTGACGTGGTATGGATCATGGGCACGGAGTGGACTTTTCAGAATTGCTGAAGCCCAGGCTCCAAGCCTCTCATTCAAGTTCCCCAGAGTAAATTGCTAGGCCTCAAATGCAGCCTCTTAAAAATGGGATTAACATCTGGTTATGGTAAGGAATAAAACAGTAAAAATGAAGAACCGTCACAGTACAAGTGGCACAGATGCTTAGTAGCAACTGAGTCTTCATTTCTGCTTAACAAAATGCCCCATGTAGGCTGGGCATGGTGGTCCACATCTGTAATCCCAGCACTTTGGGAGGCCAAGGCGGAATGACTGCTTGAACCCAGGAGTTCGAAACTAGCCTGGGCTACATAGTGAGACCCCATCTCTACAAAAAGTTTTAAAAGTTAGCCAGGAGCAATGGTGCACATCTGTGGTCCTAGCTACTCAGGAGGCTTGGGTGAGAGGATCACTTGAGCCTGGGGGTAAGGCTGCCGTGAGCTGTGAATGTGCCACTGCACTCCAGCCTGGGAGACAGAGTGAGACTCTGTTTCAAAAAAAAGAAAAGCCCCATATGCTCAAAGCAACCTTAGCTCAGCCCCTTGTGAGGTGAGACAGGTAAAGTAGGCAGTGGGAGGAGCCGGATGGTGGCAGCTTGGCCCAGTGGCTGGCTTTTGCAGAGCCTGTGGGTGTCCTTTGACCTTCTTCCCCCATCCCTGCAGACTTCCAATTCCACCAGCAGAAATCAAGCAGTAGATGAGGTGGGGGAACCCAGGCGGGAGAGATCACATACAAAGTTTTTTCATGTGTGCATTTGTGCACATGCAAGAATCATTCAACAAAGAAAGTTTAGTTGGGGTTTGCAAAGACTGTTCATAAGTTGAAAGATGCCTACCCATTTAGACATTTAGATTTTTCTGCCAGGAAAAGGAAAAAAAAAAGATTAAATGGATGGATGGATAGATGATAGATAGATAGGTAGATGATAGATAGATGATAGATAGATAGATAGATAGATAGATAGATAGATAGATAGATAGATGATAGATATTCAGACAGTCCTTGCCAGTCAGCGTCAGTTGTGCTTTCTGGGAAGTAGTCTTGTTTAACATGACCCCCAGGAAGTGAGCAGAAAAGGCCTTTCTGAAAGATTTCGTCTCTGTCAGGATACCCTGGTTGCCTGCAGGTGGAGAGAGGACTCCTTGAACTCCTCTACTGAGAGGAATATCCAAGGGAGACTTCTGGCCCAGCCAGGCCAGGTAAGAGTTCCAGAAAATGAGCATAAGAGACGGGAACCTGCTGCTTTGGGGTTTCTGCTGTTTCAAGGTAGCCCTGACTGGGGCAGCCACCAGCCACCAGTGATAGACACAAGGGGTTAAAACACACACACACACACACACACACACACACACACACACACTGTGGCAAACAACATGGCTTGGGAATGGCTTTCACTCAGCACACCAATCTCAATCAGGAACTACTGTGTCCAACACAGGATCGCATGGACTACGGCTCATGCACTTAAAGATGTCGTGGTTAAATGTGTGGACTCTGGAGGGAGTCTGTTTGGGTTCAAACCCCACCTTTTCAGCTGGGTGCCGTGGCTCACTCCTGCAATTTCAGCACTTTGGGAGGCTGAAGTGGGAAGATTGCTTGAGGCCAGGAGTTCAAGATCAGCCTGGGCAACATAGCGAGACCCCAGCTCTACACAAATAAACAAACAAAACCCCCCAAATCTCACCTTCTCTATGTATTACCCGCTAACCTTAAGTAAGTTGCTTAGCCTCTCTGTGCCTCAGTTTCCTCATCTGTCACAACAACAAAAGGAATTAGAATATTAAAGCACTTCAAATAGTTCCTGGCAAATTAGCAAGCACTACTTATATAGTTGGGCAAATAACAGCCTTTCTGAAAGGGAACCATCCGATGCTTGAAGGGATGCAGCGTTTCAAGGCCATGAGGTTGTTGGTGGTTTTTTTTTTCACTTTCCATCAGCTACAGAAATATAGGGGAGGCTAGCTGCTCCCCACATCTTCATGTCCTGATGTGAGGCTGCAGGGAAATCGCTTGAGTCCAGTGGCTGTCACCAAACTCCTCTGTTCTTTGGTACTTGAAGGATCTTGCCTGAGTTTGCTAGGGCTACCCCGACAAGGTATCACAAACTAGGTGACATAACCAACAGAAATTTGTCTTCTCAGAGTTCTAGAGGCTAGAAGTGCAAGAGGGAGAATCTGTTGGATGCCTTTCCCATGCTTCTGGTGGTTTGCTGGCAACCTCTGGTATTCCCTTGGCTTGTTGAAGCATCACCCTGACCTCTGCCTGCATCTCACGTGCTGTTCTCACTGTGGGTGTGTCTGTCCCCACCTTTTCTTTTTTTTCTTTTTTTCTTTTTCTTTTTCTTTTTTTGAGAAGGAGTCTCACTCTGTCACCCAGGCTGGAATGCAGTGGCTCAATCTCGGCTCACTGCAACCTCTGCCTCCCAGGTTCTTCTGCCTCAGCTTCCCAAGTAGCTGGGACTACAGATGCGTACCCCTACACCTGGCTAATTTTTGTATTTTTAGTAGAAATGGGGTTTCACCATATTGGACAGGCTGGTCTCAAACTCCTGACCTTGTGATCCGCCCCCTTGGCCTCCCAAAGTCCTGGTATTACAGACATGAGCCGCCACCGCACCCGGCCAAATTTCCCCTTTTCATAAGGACAGGAGTTATATTAGATTAGGGCTGACCTTAATGACCACATTTTAACTTGATTACCTCTGTAAAGACTATCTCCAAATAAGGCCATAGTCTGAGGTACTGGGGTTTAAGCCTTCAACTTTTTTTTTGAGGCAGGGGCAGAGGGGACAGAATTCTATGCATCCCCAGCCTCACCCCACCCAAAGCCAGCATGCTGAGGCCTGCAATCACCCCAGACAGCCCCAAAGGTTTGTAACTAAACATGCTGACCTTCTCCCCTTGACTCTTGATGTTTTGGATTTGGTTAGCCATAGGCTGGGGAAACAGATCCATTAAATTCTGCGTAGCTTGAAAAACCCATCTGCGTAGCTTGAAAAACCCAAGGCAGGGCAGGTCAATGAAAGCACCTCCAATCATTCTTGTGGATTCTCTAAAAGGGTACGATTTTTCCAGCTCTACCTGAGTATCGTAACTCTTCACACTTTCTTGGGAAGGGTGAGAACGGACAGGAAAGACCAGTTGCTTTGCTGGACTTTGTGTGATTCCCTGCGGCAGGACCTTTGCCAGGGCAGCCACTGAGGGAAGGTAGCCAAGACTTGGAGCACCTTCGGGCTGTGAGCCTCATTCATTCCTGGAGGCAAAAGTGCCCAGGGCAGGCCTAGCTCTGGTGTGGGAGTCAGGAAAGAGAGGAGGTGCAGGGCCGAAGGGAGGATAAGGGGATCAAGGAGGTGATGAAGGAGGCTGGGAAAATAGCTATTGTAATCACAGACTTTTCTATAAAATAGGTAATTTATGTGTAGTGCAGAACAATGATCTTTTCATTAAGCTGAAAAGAAGCTGTGTATAGTAGTTAGGATTATATTTGGCTGTGTATGACAGAAAATGTCAAAATAATAGATGCTTTTTTAAAAAATTGACATTTATTTCTCCCTTTTACAAAAGAAGTCGGGAATTAGGCAATCCAGGGCTGGTATGGCAGCCCAAGGCCATCAGGGAAGGAGGCTCCATGTAATACGCTGACCCTCCAACCTTAGCATGTCTCCTCATGGTCCCTAATGGCTTTTCAGCCTCCAGCCAGGTACCAGGTAGCAGGAAAGAGCCTTCTCAGAGGCCCCGCACATTACCTCTGCTGACATCTCATTGGCCAGAACATAGTAAGGTGGCCACATAATCTTTTCTCTGGGTAGCTATGTACCTAGCAAAAACTGGGGACTTGTTATTAAGAAAAGACAAAAAGTTGGAGACCTACAGTGGTCTCCACTACACTGTATATGAAGGCAAGACAGTTAATTTCTACCTAAATTCCCAAATGTATCCTCAGGAAGAGAATGTTTCTGAAGCATGAATTCTTTGTGCATTGGAGGATCTTCCCTTTCAACCTTCAATTGCACTGCATGAAAACCACTCCTCAGGTTCTCAGCTTCAACCTCACTTTCTCGAGGAACCCTCCTCAGGCCCCTCAGTCTGCATTAGGCTTCCCTGTTTTATGCTCCCATTGCACCTTATGCTTCTGCTTCAAAGCCTCTGCACCCTGGTCATTATTGACTCATCTGGAATTATGTGTGTAAGGGCTGTCTTGCCTGTAATCTAAACTGTAAGCTCCCTGAGGGCAGACTCTGCTTCACCCTCCACTGTCTTCCAATGTGTGGCACCTAGTAGGCCCTCAATAAGTATTTGTTAAGTGATTGAGTGATTAGAATATGAGAGAGACCCCAGATTCAAGGCCATTTCCACCAAGACCTTTTTTTTTTTTTGAGACAGAGTTTTGCTCTTGTTGCCCAGGCTGGAGTGCAGTGGCACGATCTCGGCTCACTGCAACCTCCACCTTCTGGTTTCAAGCGATTCTCCTGCCTCAGCCTCCCAAGTAGCTGGGATTACAGGCATCTGCCACCACGCCCAGCTAATTTTTGTATTTTTAGTAGAGACGGGGTTTCACCATGTTGGCCATGCTGGTCTCAAACTCCTGACCTCGTGATCTGCCCATCTCAGCCTCCCAAAGTGCTGGGATTACAGGTGTGAGCCACTGCACCCAGCCAACCTTTTCTTTCTTTAACTAGACTTCCCTGGCTGAGACCAAGACAAAACCAGATTCCCCTGAGCTGTGCACCTGCTGGGACTGGAGCAGCCCAAATGCCCATGGGAGGGCTGTTGACTGGGGCTGTCAGACCAGGCTCTCCGAGGAGGACTCCCACACCCACAGCCAACTCCACTTTACAAAACCAGCTCCAGCCAGAAGTATGCTTGGGGGGGGCAGGAGAACAGAAACTGCAGTAGTGTGGGTGGATTTTAAATCTGCAAATGCAACTGGCTGCCCAATGTTTGGGAGATAAAATAGGTCACTATCCTCCCCTTGGTTCGGCATCACTCCCAGGCCCTAAAGGGGAGGGAAGAGTTTTGTGATCTTTGCTGTCACAGGCTATGGACAAATTTGGTTATGTTCAGCTTTACAAGAGCTGCCCGCCCACCTGACTCTTGTTCACAAGACCCCTAAAAATCAGAAAAAGATCAGTCCAGGCTGTTCAGAGTTGGATGGGGAATCTTCCTGAGGCCAGTTTTTAAAGAGTCCATTTTGAGTCCATTTTGACACCAGCCAAGACAAAAGCCAGGACCCAGAGTCTAGACAGCTCCCAAGCCTGCCATTTTCAACTTGGCCTTAGGATGGAGCCTTCTGTTCTCTGACAATGAATGACAGGCTTTTAAAGGGGAGAGTGACAAAGAGCAAGCCCTGGAGAGAGCCCCATGAGGCCTTGGGGTAAGGGCTTCCAGGACTGTTCATGAGAAGCTGTGCATGTCTCCCTCCAACTTCCCCAGATGAGACACCAAGATTGAGAAGTGAAGAGTCATCTCCAATTTGGCAGATATCCTGACCCTCCACACTCACCATTCTGATATTTAGTCATTACCATCCTGGCATAGTTAACCACTTCTCCTTCTGACTGAGAAGCTGAAAGTGATATTCAGCCTGGGTGTGATGTGGGGATTTTCTGGGACAGGGTGGAGATGATGAGATGCTGGAGTTGCATGAGCTGGTCATTACAGTCAAGACTTGTGAACCAGTTGTGAAACCCTTGGTAACCTGAAATCTGCTATGGTGGGAGTATTTACACTACAGAAATTGGCCAATGCTGCAAATCAGGGTTTCTTTCTTTTTTCAGTGAGACACTGCACCAGCACACACTGCATTACTCACGCAGGAGGAGCTCTGGGAGGGTGGGAGAAAACCATGGGTGAGCAGAGTTGAGGATGTTTGGTGCTTCCCCTGATGGCTTCATCATGTCATCTTTCTTGGCTCTTCATGGTCAGTGTTTTCTCTGTGGAAACACCAAGAGATTCTACCTCTGCTCCATCAGCAAACAAGGAAGTCATTGATTTTCATGGCCCCTGTGCTAGAGAACTCCAAGAGCCCAACTTCTTTGAGCAGCAGGCCCATTTTCTGGTGGAGAAGAGAGAAGGCAAAGCCAGGGAAGGGCATTTAATAGTGACAACTCAGTGAAAAGTAGAGGCAGCCCGATGATCAAAGGTGTCTTCCTTCAAAGCCCCTGAGTGAAAACAGCAATCCATGCTTACCAATGAAGGCCACAGGTGATGTTTCTTATGTGAGTGCATCCATCTGCTTCAGGTCATATTTTCAGAGGTCATACAAGGCTGAAAGGAAGCAAATCATTTTCATGAGAAGGATAATAAATGAGACCAGGATTGGTATTGAGAAAAGTTTTTAGACATTTCTGAGCTGGCCAACCTGGGGGAAAAAGTGCTTCTAGATACACAGATTTCCAGGACTTTCCCTGAGAGGGTTAGATTCTGGAGGTCTGCAGATGGGGCCAAGAACCCATGTTTTCAACAGCCCCTTCCTCACCCCGTGATTCCGCTGATGGCAGCCTGCAGACCGCACTTTGAGGAACTGGTCTAGTGAGGGTCCTCGGAGGGCGTTTTGCAGTGGGTGGAACTGAACTCTGAGTGGGATCTTCCTTCAGTACCTAGGCCCTGCCCTGCCATGGCTATGGATCTTCAGCACTCATCCTTGGGGACTGGTGCTGGGTGTTATGGGAACAGCATAAAAACACAAAACAAAAAATTCCATTTCTCACCACCGGCGGTGAGAAATGGGGGTGGAGCCTGGAACTGTGGTCACAGGGCTCCAAGAGGAGCAGCCAGGATGCCATTGCACAACCAGCCACCTCTAAGAGAAGCAGGACCAGGCCCAGGGCTAAGCCTTCACAAGCCCTGCTGCCAGCTGCCAGCCACCCTTCCTCCCTGGGAGAGCCAGAAAGGGAAGCATAGTGAAGCCCTACATGGTGGCCTCCATCAACAGGGAGGCCCCTCTCCTCCCTCTGCCGCAGCCATCCTACTTTCGGCCAGAATGTCCCAGGGCCAAACTGAGGACAGGGCGGCCTCTCCAGAATCCTGCCCTTAGGGGCCCTGCCAGAGACTGGTTTTTCTTGTTGGAGGCACCTCTGCACAGTTTGCATTTATAAGGCCTGATGAACTCATCCCAAGAACCCAAGCCCACTTGCAAAGATGGGATAGAGAAGGGGCATGGCATTCCACAGATGGGCTCACTCTGGAGAGGAGCTACTGACCCAGCAGCAGTTCCCCCTCCCTCACCCCTGCTCACCACCCCAGGAAGACATCTGAATCCCCATCAAATGGTCCCTGCCAAGAGCATCGTGGTAACATGGGGAAAGAGAGGATGCTAAGTTGCCCCTCTGCCCACTGGACTCCGTCACATCTGAGGAGAATTCCACAGCAGCCCCTTCTGGGCTGTGCTCTTTATGTCTCTAAGCCACTTCCTGTTTCCTTTTCTAGGTCATAAGCCAGGCTTATTGTTGGTGTGAGTCACTTACCTAGGAAGCCCAGAGCACACGGCTGCCTCTCAGGGAGGGAGCAAAGGATACAGCTTAGAAGTGCAAGGCACTGGTTTGCTCCTAAAATACATAGATTGTCCTAGACTTTTAGCAGTGCTGTGTGCCACGGCCCCCAAGCAACGCATGCCTGGGAGATCTGTGATTTGCCCAATTTGCGTTCCTCTGCTGATGCCAGGCTTTCAGTTCCCAGGAGGCACTGGACAAGCGTAGTTTTGCAAATGAAACATTGCTTTGCCAAGGTGCTAAGCCTATCAAACAATCATCAGGCAACAGCCAGCAGGCCCTATGAAAGTCACGGCCAAGAAGCCATTCAAAAGCATTGTCTTCTAGTAACTACATTTCAAATCCAGGGGGAAACCACAGCTCAGACATCGGCCAGTGTTCAGCAACCTGGATTCACAGGGAAACGGACAGGAATAGATTCTGCACAAGTCTATTGTGCATTGCTTTCCCTTCATGACATCTAGGCAGTTTACTCCTCCTGACTTCCACTACTCACTGCATGAGGATTATTCTGTGGAAACCAGAGTACTAAGGACGAGGCGCTGGATGATTTGGTCAAAGTCAAATGTGCCAAGTCAGCATCGAGCAGCTATTTTTGCCTTCCAATTCCATTCCCTGAACTTTTTTTCTGTGAAAGTGTCTTGTAAGCTGGAACACACCTGAGGTGGCAGAGGAAAAGCAGAGCTCGAATCTCTTCCCCAGGCCTCTGAGTGAGTTTTGCATTCAGGGATGATACTGGGGCAAGGGGCTTGAAAGGTCCTGATGTTGCTGACACCCACATAAAACACTTTCTGCAGCAGGGAAGGGAAGGGGAGAGGAAAGAACAGGCAGAGAAAGACCCAGAAACTCAGATCAGCCTAGGATGAGGGTAGCTGTCCTGAAAACAATCAGAAATCCAGAGTCCTGACTCTCCAGCAGGTATGGTCTTGATCCTAGTGAGATTATCTTCAAAGAGAAAACAAACTCTAGTCATGCAGAGAAGCAGCATTGTTCCATGCAGATCTATAAAAAACAACAGAAAGAGCATCCTCCCCTTAATTATTGAGGGAATAGGAAAATAGGAATCCTCATACCCTGCTGTTGGGAATATAAACTGGAAAAACTGAGGTGGGGAATCAGTTGAGGCCAGGAGTTCAAGACCAGCTTGCCTAACGTGGCAAAACCCTGTCTCTACTAAAAATACAAAAATTAGCTGGGTGTGGTGGAGTGCACCTGCAATTCCAGCCACTCGGGAGGCTTAGGCTAGAGAATTGCTTGAACCTGGGAGGCAGAGGTTGCAGTGAACTGAGGTCACACCACTGCACTCCAGCCTGGGCAACAGAATTAGACTCTGTCTCAAAATAAATAAAATAAATAAATAACTGGAAAAACATTGCTGATTGGCCACTTGGTAATGTTTGAGGCAGAGACTATGCTTATTCTGGGTCCATTACGCTCTTGTTTTCCTCCTGGACACTCAGGAAGACTACACTTCCCAGCCTCCCTTGCAGTTAGGAGCAGTCATGTGACTGAGTTCTGGACAACTGGAAGGTGGGCAGAGGAAGCGATGTGAGTCACTGCCAGGCCTGACCCTAAAACTACCTGTGTAATTCTCCATGCTCTCTCTCTCTCCCTTTACTTATCAGGTGAAATCAGAGCATCCAGTGGAGACGTCCAAGGCCGGTGGCAAATGGAGACCCATCATGTAGGCAAACCCTGGTTCCAGACGACCATGCAGAGTGCCCTCTACTCCCAACCAATGACTTGTGTTGAACTGTGACATAAAAGAGAAATACATCTTTATTGTGTTAAGCCACTGAGATTTTGGCTATGTCTGTTATAATATTTAGCCTATCCTGACTGACACACTATCACAATCCTTTAAAAGGTCATAAGCTTTGACCTAGCAATTAAATTCTTTGGAACATATCCTAAGGAAATAATTAAGAAAATCACCTAGGCTAGGCTCAGTGGCTCATGCCTGTAATCCCAGCACTTTGGGAGGCCGAGGCAGGCAGATCACGAGGTCAGGAGATCGAGACCATCCTGGCTAACACGGTGAAACCCCGTCTCTACTAAAAATACAAAAAAGTAGCCGGGTGTGGTGGCAGGCGCCTGTAGTCCCAGCTACTCAGGAGGCTGAGGCAGGAGAATGGTGTGAACCCGGGAGGCGGAGCTTGCAGTGAGCCGAGATCGGGCCACCGCACTCCAGCCTGGGTGACAGAGCGAGACTCCGTCTCAAAAAAAAAAAAAGAATAATCACCAAAAATTATAAACAGACTGGGCGTGGTGGCTCACACCTGTAATCCCAGCACTTTGGGAGGCAGAGATGAGAGGATTGCTTGAGGCCAGGAGTTTGAGACCAGCCTGGTCAACATAGCAAGACTCCATCTCTAATAAAATTTTTTTTAAAAATTATAAACAACATTAATCTCCAATAATAGGCAACTCATTAAATAAATAATAATACAACTCTACAAAGGAATATTTAGGCACTTAATATCGTTTAAATGTATTTATTGACATGAAAAATTTTCATGATTTAGTATTACATGAAATAGAGTAACAAAGCAACATGGACGGTGTGAGCCCATAACTATTTATATATGTATATGCATGCAAAGAAGAAAGTTTGGAAATATACCAAAAAACAGTGATTATTTCTGGACTACAGGTGGCTTTTAAAAATTATCTCTTTCTTGCAGTTTTATGCTTTTTCTACAATGAGCATATATTTTTTTCAGTTAAAAAAATTTTTTTGGCTGGGTGTGGTGGCTCACACCTGTAATCCCAGCACCTTGGGAAGCCAAGGCGGGCAGATCACAAGGTAAGGAGTTCAAGACCAGCCTGGCCAATATGGTGAAACCCCGTCTCTACTAAAAATACAAAAAAAAAAATTAGCTGGGAGTGGTGGCGCACGCCTGTAGTCCTAGCTACTCGGGAGGCCGAGGCTGAAGAATCGCTTGAACCCGGGAGGCGGAGGTTGCAGTGAGCCAAGATCACGCCACTGCACTCCAGCCTGGGCAACAGAGCGAGACTCCGTCTCAAAAAACATTTTTTTTTTTAAGTAGCCTGTTGGAAATGGATGGGTCTCCTTTGAACCTTAGGGCTGGCCTTACTCTCTCTCAAAGTGTTAAGTGTAATGGGTGCAAAGGAACCACAAGTCCCTTCCACTCTTCTGGGCTAAAATGCCACCATTCGTCAGGTTAAATACCTATTTTATCTTCACCACTGAGAGCAACTCTCAAGCTCTTCATTCACTTAGCTTCAGGGCTCAGTTCTGACATAGTGCTCTGGCTTTAAGGAAAGATGTACCTTTTTATCACAATGTTTTTCAGGATTTTCTCAGAGTTGCTGGGCCTCAGAACTCTCTTCTTTTGAGTCCTAATTTGGATAATCTGGGAAACTGCAGCCACAGGTCCTCCCTCCCTTAAGATTGGCTGAGTGAGGCAAACTACGCCTACAGCGCAGAAAGCAGGGCAGGAAATCACACTCTAATCATAGGTCTTTATTCAGAAACCCAGCAGCCTCACTACCAAATAACCTCAGGAGTCCTAAAGCCTCAGTGTCCTGACCTATAAGATCAAAGAGTCTCATGTGATGTCCCCAAGTGGACTTTTAATAAAAAGTAGCACTGCCAGTTTCTGTTTTGACCTTCCAACCACAGGATCATGCCAACATTCAGTAGTAAATGCATTTTTTTTTCCTGCCAAATCGACTCCTTGTTCTTTTCAACACATCCTCACACAGAGGGAACAAGCCACTGAGGTTTCCTGTTGAGGAAGGTTCTTTGGTGTTCTGTGAGGAAACCATATATTCATAGAAACCATGTGTAAGTTTTCTGTGTAGTAGGACAGAACTACCTTAATTTAACTTGATGTCTTTTCGACAAACCATGTACCCCTAACATGAAGAAATGGAAGGAAGGTGTTTATTTTCATCCCAGCTCTTACTCTGCTGCATTGTTCCTGTGTACATTTCTCTTATTCCACAGAGTAGGAGCTTCTTGAGGACCATGACAGTCATTTATTTCTCCCTCCCTGCTCCTGGCACTAGCAGGACCTCCCTTCCTCCCTCTTAACAAAGTTTTCAGTGAATAAGTGAATGAATGAACTTTCCCCTGTTTCCTTATGGGTTTCAACCAGCACAGACTACCTGCCTTTGTTCAAATGTGTCCTGTGTGTCTTTGTCTCTACGGGCACTGTGTTTTATGGGTTTCTCGAAACCTTCCCATGCACACAGTAGTGTAGCAGTAAGATCAGCTACATACATTGTAGGACCCACTGAAAAATGAAAATGCAGGGCCCCTTGTTCAAAAATTATTTACAATGTCAAATTATTCAAAATTAATAAAATTAATTTTTAAACCTTAAATTAAATAGTAAATGATTAAGAATTTCAAAGCTTTGCAGGGTACAGCAGCGCAGGCAAGCCTGGTTCTCGTCCACCACATGGCTCAGCTTCCTGTTCCTCCCCTCTGCTTGGAGTCACAGTCCTGAGGCCAGCAGGGTGTTTACCGACTTGGGCCTACCCACACCCTGCCCTGCATCCTGTCACCAGAGTTTCATTTGGAATCCTGAGCAAAGGTCTCCAATTGCTGATTCTACTGCCAACAGAAAACACTCTCCCCCTTCTGGATGTGTTGGCAGGAAAACCAAATTTTTATCTCTCCAGGTCAGCTAAAATCTTGAGGCCAGTTAACTTGCCCAGTGATCTCATCCAAATCATCCTTCACTTCTGCCCCCAGTGAAACTGAATCTGCACTCTGCCCGACTCTCAGCCCAAGTGAGGTGCCACACCCACACCTCACTTGTCTTCTACTGAGGCCTTTCCTGATAACCCGTTTCCCTGGGTTGCCCTCTCTCACCCTTGAGACCCCTGTTCAGTTGTGAACAGTCTCTCCATTCTATGGCTGCAGACTCTTGACTGAAATCTGTTTGCCTCCATCAAAACTAGATCTTTCCAAGGAAACCACCTGCCCCTGTGTGGCTCTAACAGTTCCCAAGTGGAATCTTCCAGTGCCTCTCCCCACTGCCAGATCTGCCATCACCACAGAAAAGCTGAATTTTCATGTGTGAATCAGCCAGTATCCTGGCCTCAAATTTGTTCACCTCCTTAACTTTGGTGACCATTGTCTCCTCTCCACCTCAGCCATCTCTATATCCTGTACATTCTCAAAACTCAGAACTGAAATGGTAAACTTCAATATCCCTAAACTTATTGAAAACACACAAACTCCAATATCCCACATTCTCATTTCAATTCCTTGGTTTCCAGCATTCATACTGTCAAACATCAGCATTTTTGTGCTCCTCCACATGGCCTGTCTCCATGTGGAGAGCTTGGGCTTCCTCACAGCATGGTGGTCTCGAGGTAGTCAGACTTGCTACATGGTAGCTGGTCTCCAAGAGTAAAAGCAGACGCTGATAAACCTTTTGAAAGTTAGGCCCAGAACTGGCACAGCATCCTCTCTGCCTTGTTCTGTCAGTCAAAGCAAGTAATAAGAAATCATGAGGTGAGTCCAGATTCAATGGAAGGAGAAATAAACTTCACCTCTTGAACAGTGGAGCAGCATGTGTATACAATGGGAGAAGGATTTGATCGTGGCCATTTTTGGACACTGTCTACTACAGAGGAGAGAAAATAAATATGTAGACAAACAGGAAAATACCAGATAGTAATTGTCAGGCCTCTGAGCCCAGGCTAAGCCATCATATTCCCTGTGACCGGCAGGTATACATACAGATGGCCTGAAGTAACTGAAGAATGACAAAAGAAGTGAAAATGGCCTGTTCCTGCCTTAACTGATGACCTTACCTTGTGAAATTCCTTCTCCTGGCTCATCCTGGCTCAAAAGCTCCCCCACTGAGCACCTTGTGACCCCCACCCCTGCCTGCCAGAGAACAACCCCCTTTGACTGTAATTTTCCACTACCTACCCAAATCTTATAAAACGGCCCCACCCCTATCTCCCTTCGCTGACTCTCTTTTCGGACTCAGCCCGCCTGCACCCAGGTGAAATAAACAGCCTTGTTGCTCACACAAAGCCTGTTTGGTGGTCTTGTCACACGGACGCAAGTGAAAGTAGTAAGAGCTGTTCAGAGAATCGAAACAGGGTGATTTGATGGAGAATGACTGAGGAGCTCCTGGAGATTGAGGGGGTTGTCAGGGAAAGTCTCTCTCAGGAAGTGATGTTTAAATTACAACTTGTGGCTGGGCGTGGTGGCTCATACCTGTAATCCCAGCACTTTGGGAGGCCAAGGCTGGTGGATCATCTGAGGAAAGGAGTTCGAGATCAGCCTGGCCAACATGGTGAAACCCCATCTCTATTAAAAATACAAAAATTAGCTGGATGCAGCGCTAGGCGCCTGTAATCCCAGCTACTCAGGAGGCTGAGGTGGGAAAATCGCTTGAACCCAGGAGGCAGAGGTTGCAGTGAGCTGAGATCGCGCCATTGCACTCCAGCCTGGGCGACAAGAGTGAAACTCCGTCTCAAAAAATAAAAATAGAAATAAATTACAATTTGAAAAGCAAGAATTTCCAGCTGTGTGAAGGTCCAGGCAGGAAGAAGAGCCAGCAGAAATGCTCTAACATGGGACTGAGCCAGGCAAGTTTAAGGAATAGAAAGACCACATGTTAGGAGTGTAGACAAGGACAGGGAGCATGGGCTGGAAAACAGGTCAGACAAGTGGGAAGGGCCAGATCAAGTGAATCAGGGGAAGGAAGCTGGACTTTATTCCCAGAACCATTCATGGAAAGTGATTGAAGGGTTTGCAGCAGAGAGGGGACATAATATGACTTACATTAGTGAAAGGTCACTCTGGCTGCCTTGCAGAGAACAGGAAGTGTAAGTGTCGAAGCAACAAGACCAGTCAGGAGGCTACTGTGAAAGCCCAGGGGAGATGGTGGCTTGTTCTGGCTGCTGGCTGTGGGGAGGAGACAAAATAGAGATAAGTTTGGTGGCTGGACCAGAAGTTGCTGAGGATTGAGCCTGTGCTGTCTTGGTTCAATTCCCCTTCATGCCCAGGTGATCACTGCAGAAACCTCCTGGTTGGTCCTCACCCACACCTAGCTGTCGGTTAGTGCCCCTCCTTAGAGTTTTGTGGGGGGTTTCTGTTTTGTTGAGACAGGGTCTGCTTCTGTTGCTCAGGCTGGATTGCAGTGGTGCAATCATAGCTTACTATAACCTCGAACTGCTAGACTTCAAGCAATCCTCTTGCCTGGCCTCTGTGGTAGCTTGGACTACAGACAACACCACCATGCCCAGCTAATTAAAAAAAAAAAAAAAAGAGATAACTTTTGTAGAGATGGAGTCTCGCTATGTTGCCTAGGCTGGTCTCCAACTCCTGGGCTCAAGTGATCCTCCCACCTTGGCCTCCCAAAGTGCTGGGATTACAGGTGTAAGCCATGGTGCCCAGACCTCCTTAGAGTTTTTAAGATTACTTTAAATTCCATATCGTTGCACACAATGAGACCCTTCATGGTAGGCTCTGCTCCTTCCCACTTAGATTGGTTTCCCATCTCTGTCCCACATAGGCCTTTGCTCCAGCCAGATCTAAGTCTTCACTGTTCCCTGACCATGTCCTGGTTCATGACGCTGTGCCTGGCATGTGCTATCTCCTCTGCCTAAAATATTTCTTCTCCCTTACCTCCATTACTTTGTCTACCCAACTTCTGTTCCTCCCTCAAAATCTAACAGGTGTCACCTCTTCCACTAAGCCTTCCCTGAAACCCCAGTTTTATATAGATTTCTATGCACGTGACACACAACAGCATAAATGTCCAACATCTCTTCCAATTGGTTGGGGTTTCTTAAGGACAGAGACCATCCCTAGAACCCGGCACAGGGCTCCATAAGCTGATGCTATCATTTTCAGCACAGGTTACCCTTGGAGTGTGAAAATGTGTCTTACAAGGTGAAATCACAGCAGAAAGATTTGATAGACCCCCGTAACGAAGTCCTCCATTCTCCAAGGCTGATTCTGGGAGGCTGGACTCATCACTTAAGAAGCCTGCAAGTAAGGGCCGGGCACAGTGGCTCACGCCTGTAATCCCAGCACTTTGGGAGGCCAAGGCAGGTGGATCACGAGGTCAGGAGTTCACTCTAGCCTGGCCAACATGGTGAAACCCTGTCTTTACTAAAATCACAAAAATTAGCCGGGCCTGGTGGCGCATGCCTGTAATCCCAGCTACACAGGAGGCTGAGGCAGAAGAATCGCTTGAACCCAGGAGGTGGAGGTTGCAGTGAGCTGAGATCGTGTCACTGCACTCCAGCCTGGGGGGACACAGCAAGACTCTGTCTGGAAAAAAAAAAAAAAAAAAAAAAAAGAGAAGCCTGCAAGTCTTCAATGGGAGAACTGACACAAGATCTTCAGGGCTCGACATGCTCCAGGAAAGGTCTGGCCCCTGCACACAATGGTCAACATTACTGCTGGTAATAGCATTGACTCTTGGCAGAATTAGTACTCAGACCACCATTCTCCCCTCGCTCCCACCCATAGTCTCTGGGAAGATCTGAAAAGCCTACTGCTGTCAACATGAAGTTCACCATAGTGCTTAAAGGTAAATACACTACAAGTGGCTGACTCTAAAATCTATACCCAGACTCGGTCCTCGTTTCTGAACTTCAGACTCTCATATCAAATTGCCTGATGGACTTCAGTACCTAGATATCCTCCAAACTTGGCAAAACTGAACTCATCATTTCTCTTGCCCCCATATACTCATAAGTGGCAGCCCACTGGGAATGACTGATGGATGTCTCTTGAGTTCATCCCCTGCATTGCCATTGCCAGGATCCTGTTGCAAGCCCTTAGCTTCTCTGGCCTGCATAACCACCTGAGCCCTTCCCCAGCCTCCCTGTTCCTGGCCTCATCTTCCTCAGGTACCCAGAGCATCTCTCCCAAATGCAAATCTAATCTTGTCCTTCCTCTCTCAGAAAACCTTTAATTGCTCAATGCAGGTTATCAAACTTTAGTTTGCATCTGAATTGCCTTATAAGCTTCTTTAAAAATGCAGATTCCTGAGCCCCCTCCAGACCTCCAAAAATCCAAAGTTCTGTGGGTGGAGTGACGCACATTCTCAACCAGTGCCCAAGGGGTTCTGATAGAGCTGGGTTCCACCTTGAGAAACACTGTCATGCACAGGCAACTCCAAGTTCCATCATTCACTCCACCGGGCCCTTCTCAGGCCAGGGACACCTCAAGCAAGGTCTGTGTCATCCACTGCCTCCTCACACACTCTACTCTCCATGGTATGGCTTACCTTCCACCTTTGCTCTATGTTGCCTGGTGCCAAGAATGTCTTCTTTGAAAGACCGAGCCCTCTTTTCATTCCGATAACTCAATAATCCTTTGGAACGTTGCTACTCAAAGCATCAGCATCTCCTGGGATCTTGTTAGAAATTCAGAATCACAGGCCCCACCCCGGCGCTACTGAATCAGAGCCTTGGTAATTCCAATGCACATAAGAGAAGAAGAAGCACAGCCTTATAACTTGGCTCAATAGTCGCCTGTTCCAAGAAGCCTTCCTAGACTGACACAGACTCATCAAATACCCATTCCTCCAAACTGACATTGGACATCACAATCACAGGGCTTGTAACATTTAAAAGTTAGGAATCTCGAGCTGCCGGGGGATCCCTGCACGCCATGCAACATCCTGCCTGTCTGTCCCCGCGGGTTGTTGCCCACCACAGCCGCGCCATGACCACCCAGCAGCTCGTCCTCCAGGGCCCGGGCCCGTGGGGCTTCCGTCTCGTGGGTGTCAAGGACTTCGAGCAGCCTCTCACCATTTCCCGGGTCACTCCTGGAAGCAAGGTGGCTCTAGCTAATTTATGTATCAGAGATGTAATCACAGCCATTGATGGGGAAAATTCTAGCAATATGACGCACTTGGAAGCTCAGAACAGAATCAAAGGCTGCAAAGACAACATGACTCTCACTGTAGCCAGATCCAAACATAAAGTCTGGTCTCCTCTGGTGACGGAGGAAGAGAAGTGTCGTCCATACAAGATGAATTTAGCCTCTGAACCCCAGGAGGTCCTGCACATAGGAAGCGCCCACAACCGAAGTTCCATGCCCTTTACCACCTCGCCTGCCTCCAGCACTAACGCCAGGGTCATCACAAACCAGTACAACAACCCAGCTGGCCTCTACTCTTCTGAAAATATATCCAACTTCAACAACGCCCTGGAGTCAGACTGCTACCAGCGGGGTGGAGGCGAACATGCTCAGCCTCCAATCAGCCTTGTCATTGACAAAGAATCTGAAGTTTGCAAGATGCTTCAGGAGAAACGGGAGTTGAATGAGCCCCCAAAACAGTCTGTGTCTTTTCTGGTTTTGCAGAAAATCCTGGAGTCTGAAGAAAAAGAGGATCCCAACAAGCCCTCAGGATTCAGAAGTGTTAAAGGTCCTGTCACTAAAGTGGCTGCATTGATTGGAAATGCTCAGAAGTTGCCTATGTGTGACAAATGTGGCCCTGGAATTGTCGGTGTGTTCGTGAAGCTGTGGGACCGTCACCGCCATCCCGAGTGTTACTTGTGCACTGACTGTTGCACCAACCTGAAACAGAGGGGCCATTTCTTTGTGGAGGATCAAATCTACTGTGAGAAGCATGCCTGGGAGTGAGTCGCACCACCCGAGGTCTACGAAGTGGTTACCGTGTTCCCCAAGTGACCTGGCAGATCCGACCACTGTTCTCCAGCCGGCCTGTGCTGCAGCTTTTTCTCTGAGTGTCCTGGCCCTCTCCTCTCTTGAAAGTTCTCTGCTTACTTTGGTTTTCCCCCTGCTCGTAAAACATTGAGTCCCCTGCCTTGGTTAATTGATTCATACTGGCTGTGTGATGCCCGTTTTTACAATTAAAGGAAAACAGTTTTGTTCAGTGTCCCCTTGCCAGAAACACCATGTCCTTTCCTCCTCTCTCTTCTTCTCTGCTGCATTTAGACATCAGCCAAATTTGAACCCAATCAAATATAATGTATCTGACATCGATTTTGTTTTTACTCAATAAATTTATAGACTCCAAAAATAAAAAATAAAAATAAATAAAAGTTAGGAATCTCATAGTCCAGTCCCAGAGAACTGTCAGATTTAAAGAGTGGCCCAAAGAAGAATTCTAATCCCATTATCCCCAAAGCCCAGGGAACACTCCTTTTTCATTCTTGCAGTCCCATGCCCCATCTTGGCACCTTGCCCCCTTTCTTCTCTGCTGGTGTTCAGCCCCACAGGAGGTGTTTCCGACATGCCCGGTCCCCCTGCCTCATCTGGCCTCTGTGGCGTGGTTCTTCTTCGGCGCTGCTTTTCTCCTGAGAATCTTGCTGGGTGGCTCCGTCTCTTCTCCTTTCAGAGAGTGGGGCAGGTGGAAGGAATGAAGTGGGCAGTGCCTGGTGTTCTCAGTGGGTTCTGGGCTGTCATAGAAGTGCCTCTTCATGTTTCTCTCTCTCCCGTCCTTGGACAGCAAGAGTCCTGTTCATTGTTGGACACCCAACATGTCCCTCACATGGTGGGAAGAGCACCAGCCCAGGGGCCAGAGGAGTGTTCTCACACCCGGCTCTGCCACGGACTAGGGATGTCACCTGGGGCAGGCCCCTGTACCTCTCTGAACCTCTAGTTATTGGTCTATTAAAGGGGATAATACTTGCCTGGTCGGCCTTACACCTTCCATAAGATGTTTCTTTTCTTTTCTTTTCTTTTGAGATGGAGTTTCATTCTTGCTATCCAGGCTGGAGTGCAGTGGCACGATCTTGGCTCACTGCAACCTCCACCTCCCGGGTTCAAGCCATTCTCTTGCCTCAGCCTCCTGATTAGCTGGGATTACAGGTGCAGGCCGCCAGGTCCAGCAATTTTTTTTTGTATTTTTAGTAGAGATGGGGTTTCACCATGTTGGCCAGGCTGGTCTTGAACTCCTGACCTTAGGTGATCTGCCCGCCACGGCGTCCCAAAGTGCTGGGATTACAGGTGTGAGCCACTGCGCCTGGCCCCATAAGATGTTTCTACAAAGTGAAGACAGTACCTGGGTATGACACATAGGCATGCATGCACGCGCGTGCGTGCGCGCACACACACACACACACACACGCTTATACTCACAGCCACTCCATCTCGGTGCTGTTCATCAGCCAAAACAAAAGACAGCAGAATCCCATCTTTCTTCCATTTTCAGTGCTGCCGCAATGGTCTGCATGAGTGGCCTGGCTGACACCCTCAGAGCACCAACAATGCTGAAAAGAGAAGCAGACACCAGATTCTTTTTTTTTCTTTCTTTCTTTTTTTGAGACAGAGTCTTGCTCTGTCACCCAGGCTGGAGTGCAATGGCGCGATCTCGGTTCACTGCAACCTCCACCTTCTGGGTTCAAGTGATTCTCCTGCCTCAGCCTCCCAAGTAGCTGGGACTACAGGCATGCACCACCAAGCCTGGCTAATTTTTGTATTTTTGGTAGCGACGGGGTTTCACCATGTTGGCCAGGCTGGTCTCGGACTCCTGATCCCAAGTGATCCACCTACCTCAGCCTCCCAAATTTCTGGGATTACAGGCATGAGCCAGTGCGCCCGGCCAACACCAGGTTCTTATTAGGCTGTGCTCCAATATCATCATCTGGTTTCTCATTGTGATGATGAAGCTGGATAACTTTGGAAAATTTGAAATCGTCGTTGATCCTAGAACTGAGAAAATTGTTGTGACCCTCACAGGCAGGCTAAATAAATGTGCAGTGATCATCTCCAGATTTACTGTGCAACTCAAAGACCTAGAAAAATGGCAGATTAGTCTCCATCCCATCAGTTTGGTTTTATTGACCTGATGACTGAAGCTGGCATCATGGACCACGAGGAAGCATGAGAAAGACACAGAGGAGAGAAAACCCTGGGATTCTTTTTCTGGGGATGAAATACATGATTACAAATTAAATGCTTCCCTCAATAAACAAAACCGAGAGAGAGAGAGAGAGAGAAGAGAGTGAGCAAAGCCCCAGGTCAGTTGTCTGCCGGCTGCTGCTCTGAGTCTCAGCCAGAGCTCTGGACGAGGAGGAACTCAATCCCCTTGGCATCCCCATGAGCGCCTAGAGTGGAGATTTCTCCTCTGCAGCAGACTGGGTATCTAGTACATGTGGACGTTCTCACTGAGGAGTGTTTCAGAGCCATTAGCAGACACAGAAGTATTCTGGCCATCCAGGGAGTTGGTCGCAGCTCACTCTAGCAGAGGAGTGAGGGACTAGGGGCCCGGGAGTTAGCATGCTTGCCTAGGACATCTGTGGAATCTTTATTTTCCCTTTTTTCCTGCTGAATGAGGTGAGAGAGTTCTATAAATGGGTATGGGGTCAAGGAACACTTATTATTTTTGGAATAGTTACAAAGATCTCTCGGGCATAAATGAGACTTGGAAACTGGACTACTCCTCCCCTCCCCACTTCCATTTGATGAATGACAGCTCTTCATGTATGACACACCTACCATGTGACATGCACTGTATTAGATGCTTGACTTCTGTTGTTTTAGTTGGCACGTTCTTTTCACACAGTTGAAAATGAGGCCCAGGTGCTCACGTGATTTTTAGAACCTAGGGTAGAGCCTGGAGCATCTGCCCTTCACCTCATCTTCCTCACTCTGTCAGCCTTTCCCAAGGCATTCTCAGTAGAGGCCTAGTCTGGGGGGACCTTCTGTGGTCAGATGAATTAGTTGGGCACTGTCAGCACTTTATGTGCCCCTTGGTTTCAGGATGCTGTGAGCTGAACATCACAGGATACCCTAAGGCCTAAACTACAAAGTGACAAACCCAAAGGGCCATTCCGGGGTGGTTAATGCAGCAACTTAACAGCATCAAAGATCAAGACCAGTTTCTCTGAGATTTTCTTGGCTTTTCCCTCATGATTCCAACAGGACTGCAGTAGCGCCAAGCCCATGTCTTCACATGACAATGTCCTAAGGCAGGAAGGGGCAAGTACTCATCCTGTGTCATGTTTTAAGAGCCAAGAAATCCTTCCTAGAGGTTCCCAGGGCCGATCGTCTTTGCATTCGTTACATGCAGGACCACAGCACATGGCTATAACTAAAGCAGTTACTGAAGGAAAATGGCTCCGACCTGTGAACATTTCATCCTGGGACCAGGGAGGAGCCCATGAGACACACAGGTGCTATAAACCAACAAAATTGAGGGTCTCTCAGCAAAGACGTGCAGCAAGGAATGTTGAGCAGGAAACCAACACGGTTTTCCTTACCCTTCTTGAAGATTTGCACCGCACATTAATATGTTTAAGGCTCTATTATAAAGAAAGGTATTTTACTTCTTTTTTTTTTTTTTTTTTTTTTTGAGACAGAGTCTCACTCTGTCACCCAGGCTGGAGTGCACTGCCGTGATCTCAGCTCACTGCAAGCTCCACCTCCCGGGTTCATGGCATTCTCCTGCCTCAGCCTCCCAAGTAGCTGGGACTACAGGCACCCGCCACCACGCCCGCTAATTTTTTGAATTCTTTAGTAGAGACGAGGTTTCACCGTGTTAACCAGGATGGTCTCGATCTCCTGGCCTTGTGATCCGCCCACCTCGGCCTCCCAAAGTGCTGGGATTACAGGTGTGAGCCACCACGCCCGGCTGGTATTTTACTTGTTTTAACCCAGTGCTTCCCAGACTTTTTTTTTTTTTTTTGAGACAAGAGTCTCTCTCTGGAGTGCAGGCTGGAGTGCAGTGGTGGGATCTCGGCTCACTGCAACCTCTGCATCCCGGGTTCAAGCAATTCTCCCGCCTCAGCCTCCTGAGTAGCTGGGATTACAGGCGTGCACCATCATGCCTGGCTAATTTTTGTATTTTTAGTAGATTCAGGGTTTCACCATGTTGGTCAGGTTGGTCTTGAACTCCTGACCTCAAATGATCCACCCGCCTTGGCCTCCCAAAGTGCTGGGAATTCAGGCATGAGCCACTGCGCTTGGCCCAGACTTATTTTTTCTTGGAGTTCTTATTAACTCCCTGCAGACACTGTGAGCAAAACTGGGTCCGCCATGCTGTTTTCCTCAGTTAAACGACTGTCCTGAGAGCTCTTTGGCACAGCCGTGCAGCCAGATAGTGCCCTTTGCAAACACCAGAGAACAATGAGAGCTAGAAGAATGGCTGGGTTCAGTCATTTGAAGGAAAGAGTTTTCTTTGGCTCATTTAATGGGAAATAAAGGCAAGAGTTCTCTCCTGTGGGCTTCTTTTCCTTTTGGCCATTCTAAATTAATAGGTTTAAGACATTACTTTTAGTTTAATTTCTTTCCATTACACTTTCAGTACTCCAGTGCCACCAGGGAGGGCAGCAATGACTGCTTTTAATAGTGATTAAAGATGGACCCATGGTTAGGTCAAACCAGGCCTGCACCTCCTCCCATGCTGCACATGCATCGGCATCAGCAAAGCCTGCAAGAATGCTCTTGAGTGATGACTTCCCCACGGCCACTTGTCTGCAGCAAGCAGCCTGCCAGAAGCCGGGACAGCTGGCAGCCCGTGCCCACCAAGCTCTCAGCCCCAAAACCTCTCCTTCTCTCTCCTCCTCAGTCCTCCTGTCTCCCCACCCATAGTGTGTTCTCTAGCAATACATCCATTTGTTGTTTCCCTGCTGCTAGACATCTAGATTATTTAAACTGCTTTTGCTGTTGGAAGCAATGCCTCCCTGAGCATGCGTGCGAGCATTTCTCAAAGGTAGATCCCAGAACGAGGAATCACTTGGTTCACCAGGCTTGCACATTTAAAAATGTGACAGATACAGGCTTTTAAACTGCTCCATCGCCTTGGTGGAGAATGGAACTCCTGAGAGGTGAGGTCAGCGAGAAGATGTGAGTGGCTCTGAGCTGACGGTGGACCGCGTGTTCCTGTCCCGGCACTCACACCAGGCAGTGAGAAGATGTGAGTGGCTCTGAGCTGACGTTAGCCTGTGTGTTCCTGTCCCAGCACTCACACCGTGCAGGGAGGGAGAAGTTGCGAGTGGCTCTGAGCTGGCCAGTGGACCGCATGTTCCTATCCCGGCAGTCACACAGTGCAGTGAGAAGATGTGTGTGGCTCTGAACTGGCCGGTGGACCGCGTGTTCCCGTGTGGCACTCACACCAGGCAGTGAGAAGATGTGTGTGGCTCTGAGCTGACGGTAGCCTGCGTGTTCCCGTCCCGGCACTCACACCCGTGCAGTGTTGCTTCTCCTGCACTTGCTGATCCTGTAATTGATATAGGGAAGGGCCTGGTAATGGATTGTCTCAGGGGGAAAAAATGATTCCCCTTCTATGTTTCTGCTCAGTCATTTCCTCTTCCGCTGGGGTGGGATGAGATAGGAACAGGAAGGGTTTGAGGAAATAAGTCCTTTGTTTAAAAATAGCAGAGAAGTGCTGCTTGGTAATTTCCCTGATTTTTACTCACTGAAGAACCTGACTCCAGCTCTTCTTGAGTTTGGGATGGACAATGGAATGGCTTGGCGCCATCCTAGGCTCTATCATGCGTTCATGCAACACGCATTTGTTGAACACCTCAGGGGTATAGCATACTGATTGATCAGGGCATCACTGGCCTTCATGCAGAAGTGGGGTCCTGGGAGCCCCCTACTATTTGAGTCAAGGCCTGTTTCATTGTTCTTGACTGAATGTTTGTGTTTCTCCCAAAATTCTTATGTTGAAGTCCTAATCCTCAGGGCAATGGTATTTGGAGATGGGGCTTTTTGGGAGGTAATGAGTTAGGTGAGGTCACAAGGGTGGGGGGCCTCGTTCTGATGGGACTACTGTCCTTTAGAAGAAGGAACACCAGAGAGCATGCTCACTCTCTCTCTCCCCTCCCCACGTGAGCACTTAGCAGGAAGGCAGCTGCCTGCAAACCAGGAAGAGAGACCTCACCAGGAACCAGATTAACTCGCACCCTGATCTTGGACCCGGAACTGTGAGAAAATACATTTCCGTTGTTGAAGCCACCTAGTCGATGGTATTTTATTATGGCAGCCCAAGAAGACTAAGACAGCTGGGTAGCTGGGAGGTGCCATGGGGAGCACACAGGGACTTGGGGAGTGACCAGCCACCCACTGGTACAGAAGTATTTCAGTATTTCAACAACAGATACAAAAATGCTAGCACCAGCACTGTTCATGGGGTTTACATGCTAGTGAGAAGAGACAGACAATATACAAAATAAGCAAAATAAATAGTGTGTCAAATGGTGTTATCTGCTGTGGAAACAAACAAGGCAGAGAGAGAATTAGCAAGTGCCTTGGAGGAGGGAGGTTGCTACTTTATGTTGTACAAAGAAGGAAAGAGAAGGAGAAAGGCGTGCTCCCTATCCTTTAAGGCACACTATCATTTAAGGGCATTTTACAGAAGTTGTGCACACTTACTTATTCTTAAAGCCTCTTGCTCAGAACTTAATCATACAGCCACACCTTGCTGAGAGAGAAGATGGGAAACACAGACCAAATTCTGGAAAGCCATGTGCACAGCTGTGGGTCAGGGGAGGTGGGGGTCTCTGCTACTGAAGGTGCAGAGACTAGAATTGGGAGGCCACCAGCCACAACAGGGGAATAACATGACTGGATTGTGTTGTAGAAAGATAATTTTTCAGGATCTGTTGGGAGACTGTTCTCCATGCGTCTCTAGCATTTGTGGGTGTCTTATGAGCAGGAGCACTCACTGCCTCTGTTCTGGAATCTCTTTCCAAAGGCATTTGAATAGCAAATAGCCTTGGAAGACAAGACTCTCCCTTTGGAGCAAAGTACAGGCATGCTTAGTGCCTAGTATAAGAAAGATAATGTCTTCTGCAGAAGAGGTCAGAGACTTATTGCCTATCATAAAAGATGCTGATTCTCTAAGCTCAGCATTCCTCCCCTCTAACACAACCCACTGTGTGTGCAGGTGCAACTGGGCCTTCTTTATGTTGACCTGTGGAAATTGGAGCCAAGGGAATCAGCATAAGAACATATACTTAATTTCCACTTTACAAGAACAGATGTATATATATGTAATTATTCCCATGTATCAAGGGAAAATTGTACCTTTACAATGAAAAGATCTGGCAGACACCACCTTAACAAGGTGATCAAACTTAACACACCAATAACTGACATCATGTGTCTCTTAATGTGATACACTGAAAAGAATCCAGTGTTATCTCCGTTAAAAATATACAGCATGACTCTAATCATGAGGAAAAAGCAAATCCAAATTGAAGGATACAAAAAATGCTAATATCATGAAATATAAAAAAGGACAGGAAAACAATTCTAGGTTACAGGGGGCTAAACAGATATGACAACTAAATGCAATTTGTTATCCATGATTGGCTCTTGAATTGAAAAGGGAAAAAAACTATAATAATATCTTATATCCATAAACAAATTCCACTTGGCAAAATTGAATGTGGATATATATTAATATTAGATAATATTATTATATCATTGTTAATATTTCTTTTCTTTTTTTTTCCTTTTTTTTTAGACAGAGTTTCAATCTTATTGACCAGGCTGGAGTGCAGTGGCATGATCTTGGCTCACTGCAACCTCCACCTTCCGGTTTCAAGCGATTCTCCTGCCTCAGCCTCCCAAGTAGCTGGGATTAGAGGTGCCTGCCACCACGCCTGGCTAATTTTTTGTATTTTTAGTACAGATGGGGTTTCATGTTGGCCAGGCTGGTCTTGAACTCCTGACCTCGTGATCCACCTGCCTTGGCCTCCCAAAGTGCTGGGATTATAGGCATGAGCCACAGCGCCCAGCCCTGTTAAATTTCTTGAATGTGATCATGGTATTGTGACTGTGGGGAAAATGTTCGCATTCTTAGGCAATACACGCAGAAATATGTAGGGGAGAAGTGTCATGGCATCAGCAACTTATTTTCAAATGGTTCAGAAAAAACACACATACATGAATATATAGGGAAAAAGAGAACATAACTGTCACTAAATGCTAATAACTGGTGAATCTAGGTGAAGGGTATGTAGGTATTCACTGAATTATTCTGTCAACTTCTTTGTAGTTGGATTTTTTTAAAACAAAAAGTTGGAGAACATGGAAAAGAATCCTGGTGGCCTGTGAAGGATGGATGGGGGCAGGGGGTGGACCTGGTTTGGGGACAGCTGTACTGGGAGCTCTGTCCCCTCAGGAAGTCTCTCTCCACCACTCATCATGGCTTCTCCCTGCAGCACCGTGTCCCCTCGCTGCTGCAGGCAGGCTTTGCCAGGCTGCAGATGCATGGCCACAGGCTCCTCTGGATTCCCAGCCTTCCAGCAAGCATCTAGAGAGAAAAGAGCCTGCTGCAGCTAGAAAAACCCTGGGATCTAATGAGCTCAGCTTGGGTCATGTGCCCCTCCCAACTTCCACTCCTACCCCTGCCAACCACCCATTGGGTCAGACCCATGCACTCCAGGCACTGAGGGGAGAGCTAGGAGGGAGAATCAATCAGACTCGGGAGGGAGAATCAATCAGACTCGGGAGGGAGAGGGCAGAGCAGCAGAGGGCTAAAGGATGAGCCAATGGTTTCTAACTAGGGGGACTAGGGAAGGCAGCCTTAACTGAAAGAGAATACAAGACAAGCTAGTTTGGGTGTTCTGTTTTGAACTCGATAAATTCAGAAGCTTTGCGAGGATCTAGGGGGAGAATCTCACAGATTGCTGGGAATACAAATCTGTAGCTCAAAAACGCATTGGCAGTGCCTGCTGCTTGATGAAGGCATGGGTGTGCGGGCTTCATCTGGAGAATGCGGAAGGTTCCATCGTGCCCAGCAGGCTAGCACGGAGCCCCCTCTCCTTGTAACCAGGCTTGTTGGCGACAGAGATCCTGGCAAATTATGAGGAAGTAGAAGCTGGGAGCCATTCAAAGTCATCACATCCACGTTTCTCTTCAGGGACTCAGCCAGGGCCGCTCCTGCTGCTTGTTCCAAGGCACACTGGGAGTTGTTGGGCAAATATTTGCACAACATTTAGGCCCTAAACCTGCAATGGCCTGAGCCCCTCCATGACAGAGCCTCCTACCCGGGTGCAGGCAGCTCTCTCAGCTTCTCCATCAAACCTAGCTACAGCAAGGGCTGTTGAGCCACTCCAAGCTCAAGTCTGGTTTTCCAGAAAAGATGTCCTGCCAAGAAATGTGTTACTGAAGAGGCAAAGGGAAATATAACCAAAGGCCAGGGTACTGGCACCTTTCTCCTGTCCTGTCCTGAAAACAGGGACCTCTGCTTCCTTTTGCCTTCTTGTTCTGTGTTCAGGAAAAGTTGTGTCTGTGGTTAATCTCTCGAGATCCGGAGGGAGTTGGAAATGGGTTTGAATTCCAGTTTCCCCATCCCCATCACTTCCTTGGGAGTCAGTGAAAGTCACTGAGGTAACACAGCAGAGCGCTCGGCATATGAGAAGTGTGAGCCAAATGTGAGCTGTTCTCTCCCAGGAGCGTGTCTGAATGGGGCTGGAGATGGACGCCTCCTTTCCTCATTTCTCTCAGACCTCCTGGGGTGGTTTCCTGTCACAGAACAGAAGCAATTGCCTCAAATCAGATACCCAAGGATGCTGCAGGGAGCAGAGGCTGGAAGAGGGTGGCTGGGGTTTCACTTGTGTAAGCCACACACCTAAAATAAGCCCCCGCAGGAGACTCTGGGAATTTCCTGTAATTTTCACTGTAAATGTCCTATTTATAAAGCTGAGTCACTGCAAGCCGTTGTTTCACAACCACCCAGCATGTGGAGACAGGCCGGCGCAGGAAACAAGGAGCACACCCCAAAACGCAGGCCTCACTCATGGCCTTTGGGGGTTCCCTGGGGCCAGCCTGGGCCTGGCCGTTCAGCCCCTGTAAACACCTCCACAAACTCAGGATTTGGGTCATTGGGCCAGGCTTACGCTCTCATCCCCCATTAGCCCTTTTTCTGGCTTCTTTGCTCCAAAATAGTCTTTTTTTTTTTTTTTTTTTTTTGGGTTATACATTTACAGGAAAAGTCTGGCTTCTTCGAGAGTTGCTTACAGACAGTGCCAGGCCTGTCCCCTCTGGAGACCTGAAGGGTCTGGCCTTAAGTAGGATCCAGGGCAACTCTCTGCTTTCCCACATGAATAGACCTGCCTGGATGCCTCTGCTCATCACCACCTCTATAAAACAAACAGATTCTCCCAGGACAGATTCCATACGTTCAGGGCTCAGGGTGCCTGAACCCAGAATTCATTAAAAGCAGTGAAGGGGCAAAAACGGGAGCAGATGTCAGCAAAGCACAACTGCACTTAGCAAGTTCACCTTTCCATCCAGAGCTCCTGCAGGAGGGGCCAGGAGGGAACACAAAACCCTCCTCACTTCCTGATTTTACAATCACTCAGCTAGCGGCTACAATCAGGGTCACTAATCACAGCTGTTGAACCAGGCCGCCACATCCTGCCACCAGCAGCCCCGGAAGACACTGTGCAGAGCAGGAGGCAGCCCTATGCCACTGGTTCTCTGGTGTGCAGAGAAGTCTCCAAATCAAAGAAACCTTAATGCTTAGTGACAGCTTCTCGTTAAACAAGGTAAACAGTGGTCCAGTGAAAACATTCTCAATGTTGCTGAGAATGTTTCCCTCAACACACTTCTTTTTGGGAGCCAGCTCGGAGGCCCAGCTCTGTGTGCCTTGTGGGTTCAGCTCTGATTTCTGGGAGCCCTGGGAATGTAGGAGGTTTGGACCCTGAGAAGTCCCTGGGCCGGCAGTGCTGCGTGTCAGTGTCAAGGCAGTGCAGTGGCATGGGGCAAGGCCTCTGTGAACTAGTCAGTGTGGGAGGGGCGGGAGGGCATTGCCAGGTGCCCAAGGCTATCTCCAGTGCCAGAGCTCCTCCCTCCCCGTCCCCACATTATGTGACCAAAGGTCTTTGGGTGTTGCTGCCGGATGGTGGGTCTTCTGGTCCAGCTGCTCTCTAACACCTGATGCCCTTTTATCACCCTCTGTCTCTCATACTTCCTAGGCCCCGGCCTGAGCCCCAACCCAGGCAAAGTCCCCTGAAGTCCCTATTCCTTTCCTTATTCGTTCTTTTCATCGCCACATCCCTCTCTCTCTCTCACCCCCATTACCAGAGAATTTAGGCCACCTTTTCTCCATCAGCATGGCCCGTGGCCCGACAGCAAATGTCTGAATGTGTGTGTGGTAGCTGGCACTCAGCTCCTCATGAGCTCCGTGATGTGAGCTCCATCTATGGAGGACACAGATGTTAGTGTCACAAAAACCCAGGCATTTTCAACTCCTGTCTAGTGAGTCACCCTTCCCCTAAGCCCCACCCCCACCTATCACAGAGATTAACTGGGGTTGGGGGAGGGTGCTTCTTACTGTAGCAGTAAAAAAACAAAGTAACCTGTCAATTTAGAAAAAACAGATTCAGGCCCAGTGCAGTGGCTCATGCCTGTAATCCCAGCACTGTGGGAAGCTGATATGGGCAGATTGCTTTGAACTCAGGAGTTCAAGACCAGCCTGGGCAACATGGCAAAACCCTACCTCTACAAAAAATTAGCCAGGCATCATGGCACATGTCTGTGGTCCCAGCTACTCCAAAGGCTGAGTGGGAGGATCAATTGAGCCCAGGAGGCAGAGGTTGCAGTGAACCAAAATCGTGCCACTGCATCCAGCCTAGGTGACAGAGACCCTGTCTCAAAAAAAGAAAAAGAAAAAAACAGATTCAAACCAATTAGAACTCATAAGGTTCAGCAAGTTCACCAGACACAAAATCTACCTGCAAAAATCAACAGCATCTCTGTCCACCCACAATAACTGCTGAAAAATATTATTAAAAAGATACCATTTACAATAGCAGCAAGAATTACAAAATATATCTAGGTAATAGCCAAGAATACCCAAAACTTCTAAAAACATGTCTTAAATTCTAATAAGGAAACATAAAATGATCTGAATAAATAGAGTACATTCCACATTTTGGGTAGGATGACCTCATGTAAGATGACTTACTTTGGATGACATTTATAAAGACCTAGTTATATTAACAATGAACCTATAAATTTAATGCAATGCTAATCAAAATTCCAACTGGATTTCTTTTTGAGAAACTCAATGGAGAAATAATTAACTTTTACAAAGAAGAGTAGAGGGGAGACTTGCCCAATTACCTACACTACAAAATCAGAATAACAGTAGCAGTGCCAGCTCCGTGGCAGTCCAGTAGACTAGCAGAAAAGCATGGGTAGCTGGGCAACACACTCCGGTCCTTTACGAACTACACAGAGAGAAAGTTAACCCAGCAAACACAGGTCCTCAGTGGGCTCAGCCACCAGTGGAGGTTTTGCTGGGATATTTTGCTACGCTACTATCATTGCAACAAGTATACCTAAGGGATAACAAAACATGTGCCTCAAGGTCCCCGTGTGACTTAAAATGCACAACATCAAACTGGCTCTGTGGAAAGAACAGGACTTAACCGTTCAGCAGGCCTAACTCTCTGGAGCTGCCCCTGAAGTCGGCAGCAGCTACACGTCCTTCATGAGGCCAGATGTGCAAAGCCGGGCCCAGAAAGCTGAGGCAGGTCCCTGCACAAGGCCACAGGGCTTCCATCTCTCTCCACAGAAAACACATCGCAGAGCTCATGAGAAGCTAAGTGCCAGCTACCAGGAGTGCTGGAGGGTGAGCTGGAGGAGGTGGCCTTAGGTGGAGATGAAGGGACAGGAGTCCACAAAGCAGGCCCACTCTGAGTGCCCAGCAATGCTAGGTAAAATTCACAGGTGGAAATCCTAGGCCCCAGGGTGACGGTGTTTGGAGGTGGGGCTTTGGGAGGTGATTCGGTCTTGGGGACAGAGCCCTGAAGAGCCCTTTAATGGAGGGGATTAAAGCCTTTATGAAAGAAACCCCTTCTGCCACAAGAGGACTCTGGGAGAAGGTGCTCTCTATGAACCGGAAATCCAGCCCTCACCAGACACCAAATCTGCCAGCGCCTTGATCTCAGACCTCCCAGCCTCCAGAACTGTGGGAAATAAATGTCTATCCAGTCTGTGGATTCCTGTCCTAGCAACCCAAATGGACTAAGACAAGCATCTTTTACTTCAACTAATTCAAGCAGATGTTCAGTTCTCCTGAATTACTAAAAGCATACACATTTTTAAAAATAGAGCATACAAATCAAATCTCAAGCATTTTGTGTCCACTCTCTTTAGCTCCTTGTCACTCGTCTCGTGTTTCTGTAAAACCACATTCCTTCCTCTCATTTTCGGTGGGGTCTGTCTGGGTTGTGCTGTAGCAACAAAAAATTTCCAAATCACAGAGGCTTTACACATTGATCATTGATATTTGAGCACTGATCATTGCTGAAGCTGAGTAATGGGTACAACAGGTTTGATATTATATATATGCATATATATATATTATATTGTATATATACATATGTATTTGAAATTTTCAATAATAAAAGGTTTTGTAAATCTCCATGGCTTAAACCCACAAAGGCTCGTTTCTTGCTCATCTTCCATGTCCCTCATGGATCAGCAAGGTCTCTACTCCACTTCATCCTCATCCAGAGACACAGGCTAGCCAGACTCCACCCTCTAGATTATTACTCACTACCGTAGCACCAAAAAGGAACCACGGGGAGAGCATGTGATGGTTCTTCAGGCTTTTGCCTGAAAGCGAAACCCATGACTTCTGTTCACATTTCATCCAGCAAAGCAAGCCACATAGCCACACCTAATTTTAGTGGCTCAAAGACAAATGGATCTACTATCTACTCAGTAGAAAGGGAACTGGAAATATCTGGTAAACAGCACTAATGATGACCACAGCCACGAAGAGATGTAAATCTAGAAATTCATGCAGAAAGAAGCCCTGATATGCCATAGAGTTGTTCCCAATGGGTTTCACCCCCAACCAAAACCAAACACTCAGTTTTCTCCATTTTAATAAAACATTCAAACTTATACTAAGACTGGGAGTTCCACAATGTCAGGGACAGTTTATATAACTTCTTTACTTTTCCAGTACCTAACAAACACAGCCCATTGAGAACTGTCCCTGACATTGTGAAACTCCAACCTTGATATAAGTTTGATTGTTTTATTAAATGATAAGAAATGTCTTCTTATTGTCTTCCCTCTGTACTGTTTGTGTCCCATTTTCCTCTTCCTATAAGGATGACTGTCCTCTTGGATTAGAGCCCACCCTACTGACATCTTAATTTGATTACCTCTGTAAAGACCCCATTTCCCCACACAGTCACACTCTGAAGTGCCAGGGGTTAGAACTCAGCACTCTGTCTTTAGCAGGTGCTAGATTAAGATCTGCTCAACTGAAGAGACACAGGAGGCAAGTAGAATGGATTTCCAGGCGTCCTTTAGAGAAGCCATTTCTCATCTTTGTTCTTACTCTTACCAAAATCTGTCTTATGACATTCCCAGGAGGAGACAGGAGGGGGCTGGTGCTTTTCTAGGAGGCCACTGGGTCATTGAGGCTGTCCCAGGTGGCCAGTCTTTCTCGGCTGCAAACTCACCAAATGTCAGGGGGTGCAGAAGGGAGCCTTGGGATCATCCTACTCAAAAGCATGCATCTTACAGGTGAGGAAACTGAAGCCCAGAGAAGGCAAGGACTTCTACCTGCTTTAAGTCTACCGCCTCCTAAGTCCTTTTGCATTAGCAATCTCTGAAAGGCTTGTGACTTTGAAACCTGGGTATCCTGGACCATAGTCCAGTCCTGTCTGTGTCTGCCATATTATATCCAGCCATGCTGTACACTGCTGTATGTTTAGTAAGGCTGAACTGAGAGAGAGAGAGAGAGAGAGAGAGAGAGAACATTTAAATAGTATAGGCAATTCTGCCCATTTCACTCAATAAGGGGATATAAATCAGCTGTTCCCAATAGATGTTGGTTCCTGCCTCATTCTCATACGTGAGCACTAGCAAGCCTTTGTATAATACTAGCATGGCCCCTAGACACAGGCCAGTCCTGTCCTGGGGCTTTACTGAAGAGACAACACTCTGCTTCTGCACCGGAGAGAGAGCCCGTCCTATGCTTAGTGAGAAATGGTGTCAGGGTCTCCAACACGGCAATTTCTGAAGGGATTTGCAGGCGTCATTTGAACTGTACTCTCTGTCTTTACACCCAAAGCCTGGTGTGATATGCTCTGCTGTGACCATTGCCAGTGCCAGGGTTGGGCTGCCGAGAAAGGACACATTGAGAACAGTGCCATGTATTAAATGAGCCTTCAGTGGGCTCTTGCTGGAGCATCTTACGAGCAATGGCGCGTGTAGAGAATAATAACTTGAACAAACCTATGCATCACTTGACCATAAAAATCATTAAAATATCAAGGGGTTTAACGACGTAATGACCTAGCACAGATGGAAAATATGTTTAAGATGTCAGTCACTAAAAATGCATTTGGCATGCCACATTTGCCTCCTCTGAAAATGGGGGAAAATACATTTAGGGTAAGATGGCCACAGCTCCCCAAGAGGAAGGGTGGAAAAGAGAGAGACAATCCTCATTGGGTGCCCAATGAGGCAAAAGCTCTGAGGTGCTCAGATTGCCCTTCTGTGAGGGCTGGTGATGCTATCACCATTGGAAGCTGCAGCCAATTCACCACTCCAGAGGCTTCTGAACTATGCGAGATGCAAGAAGCATTTTCTGAAAGAGAGTCCCTCTTAGGGGAAGATACCAGAGTCTGCTTACCAGAAACATCAAGAGGGGAGGCAGCTGCAGAAATGAATGTGGACAGAAACACTGAACGCAGCAATTTATAAAAGAGGCTACTTTGGTCTCCTGGATACGTGTTTCTTTTTTCTTACCAGATCTTAGTTACTGTATTAGTTTGCTATGGGGCCCATAGCAAAGCACCACAGACTGGGTGGCTTAAACAATAAAAATATATGTTTTAGTTTCAGAAGCTAGAAATCTGAGATCCAGGTGTTGACGGGGTTCGTTTCTTCTGAGGGCTGTGAGGGAAGGACCTGTCCCTGGTTCTGCCAGGTTTGTAGATGACCGTCTTATTCCAGTGTCCTTTTATCATCTTCCTCCCTACTGTTTGTGTTCCAGTGTCCTCTTCCTATAAGGACAACAGTCCTATTGGATTAGAGCCCACGCTGATGACCTCATTTTAATTTGGTTACCTCTGCAAAGACCCCATTTCCCCACACGGTCACACTCTGAGGTACCGGGGGTTAGAACCTCAACATATGAATTGGGGAAGGGGAGGCAGGACAGGGTTCAGCCCACAACGTTACTCAATGATTATAATACGTCCAAAGGGAGGCTTTGAAGGGGTGTGTTTTGTCACATGGAGAAAACAAAAAGCTCACAGTGTATGGAATGGTTCCTGTTTTACTAAGGTGTTTGGTCAATGAAAGTCTAACTCACCAGGGACAAACTGCATAGACAGTGAAGGGCGAAAGCTGGGGCTGTTGGCCGTGAACCAGTTCTGTGATCTTAAGCAAATAAAACCCTTCCATGACTCAGTATTCTCATTTGTAAAGGAAAGGAATGAAGTTGGTGAGCTGGATGTGGTGCCTGGCACTCCCACCCACTGTGAGCCTTCCTGTATGACAGAGACAAGAACACTAAAACCTATGTTTCCAGATTCCTTTGCAGCTAGAATTCTGCTTAGGCATTAGGTGCTCCCAACAAGATGCACTGGGATGAGATCTGGAGGACCACAGTGAGGTAGAGGCCACCTTCTTATTGCTGCCTCTGCGGGCAAAGCCTGGTCAACTGTGTGGAAAGAAGCTGTGGAAGATAGGGTTAGCACTCGATGTCTCTTAACCAGCCTGAGGGGCTTGCCGAGCATTTGCCGAGATGGGGCAGCAGCAGTGACTGCTCAGGAGTCCTTCCCAAAGACATGCTAGCAAAAACACAAAAACACACACAAGCGTGATCATTGCACTGTTGTAATAAGCAAAGGACTGGCAGCAACCCAAGAGAGGGAACTGGTTGAATAAATTATGGCCTATCCACACACATAATGGAAGGCTGTGCAGCTCTCCAAAGGAGCAAAAATAATATTTTCATAACATGCCATGGAGTAATTGTTAAGATTTGTGAAAATGGATGCAGGGTGATCTGGCTGTGACATCTGTCACTCCATTGATCGCCAGGGTTGATTCGGCTGATCTGGCTGGCTAGGCAGGTATCCCCTTCCTCCCTCACTGCTCTATGTGCCTCCCTCCTGAAGCGGTGCTCTCAATCGAAGAGGACGACCATCCCTGATAGAGGAGGACTGGTCCTTCTTTGGTCAAAGGTATACGAGTAGCTGTGCTCCCCTGCCAGAACCTCCAAACAAGCTCTCAAGATTGGTGAAAAAGCCGGGCATGGTGGCTCACACCTGTAATCCCAACACTGTGGGGAACTGAAGCAGGTGGATCACCTGAGGTTAGGAGTTCGAGACCAGCCTGACCAACATGGCGAAACCCCCTCTCTACTAAAAATACAAAAATTAGCCAGGTGTGGTGGTGGGCACCTGTAATCCCAGCTACTCAGGAGGCTGAGGCAGGAGAATCGCTTGAACCCAGGAGGTGGAGGTTGCAGTGAGCCAAGTTGCCCCATTGCACTCCAGCCTGGGCAATAAGAGCAAAACTCCATCTCAAAAAAATAAAATAAAAAATAAAAAAGATTGGTGAAAAAAGCAAACTGGAGAAAAAGGTATAAAGTACACTTCCACTTACAAATGAGGGATACGTATGTGTATTTTAAAGGAATCTCGGAATAATAAACAAACCAAAAAAGGTAGTCCTAAAGATCTCTTTCAATAGGAAAAATAGTGAGACTAAGATGTCAGGCCCCAAACTCTGGCTGTGAAACTAGAAGCAAAGGATGAGTGGACCCGTCTCTCTTCTGCTCAGTTCAGAATGAAGGAGGAGAAAACACATAGAGGGCAGGTGAGAGAGGGAAATTAGCATTTGCTGAGCTCTCCCTTTTAAACCACCTGGGCAAGGTACTCTAAGTACATTTCTTTCTCTAATCCTTTACAGCTTTGCTTTGTGATAGGCATTTTTATTATCCCCATTTTATAGATAAGGAAAGGAGAACAAAGAGGAGTGAAGCCACAGAGATCAGAATCATAAAGCAGGGAGAGTCGCACCCAGGCCGTTGGACCAAGCTCTAGCATCCCTCTCTTGCTGGGCCCCCAGATTGAACCTGTAGGCAGTGGCCATAGGAAGGTGCTGTCTCCTTGGAATCCTGGTTTCTGTCTTCTTTCCCCACTCCAAGGCTGGGCCCCAATCCTGGATTTGAGAGATGGGCCCCAAGCCTAGCCAGGGCATCTCCCAGCCCTCCAGCTTCTCTGGGATTGGCTGAGAGGAGGAAGGGAGGGCCACTAAGCCACTGTTTTTTTGTTTGTTTGTTTTTTGTGTTTTTTTTATTCGATCGGCTATTGAAATCATTCGATGGCCAGGCACGGTGGCTCATGCCCATCATCTCAACACTTTGAGAGACCGAGACGGGAGGACCACTTGAGCCCAGGAGTTTAAGACAAGCCTGGGCAGCATAGTGAGACCTCATCCCTAAAAAAATAGGATAAAATAAAATTAGCTGGACGTGGTAGTGCAAGCTTGTAGTTCTAGCTACTTGGAGACTGAGGTGGGAGGATCACTTGAGCCCAGGAGGTCAAGGCTGCAGTGAGCCAAGATAGTGCCACTGCACTCCAGCCTGGGCAACAGAGTGAGACCCTGTCCCCATCCACCCCAAAAAAACAAAACAAAACAAAACAAAAAACATCTGAGGAGTTTTAAAAATGACTGATGCCCAAGTTTCACCCTCAGAGATTCTGATTGAATAGGCATGGGGTGCAACGTTGGCATGGGATGTTTGGGAGCTCCCTATGTAATCCTAATGTGCCATAAAGTTTGAGACTCTTTCTGGTTTTGAGTGTAGCAGGGGCCAATATCAATGACACCACCCACCATGTGGGAGCTTGTTAGAAATGAGAAATCCATGGCCTACTCAATCAGAGACAGGGTGGGAGGGCAGGGGTGGAGGGAAGGGAGCCAGTATTTTAACAAGCCTTCTACATGGTTCTGGTGTGCCCGGTTTGAGATTCACCGTTCTAAGCAACAGCTAGAGACAGATCGTGTGCCATGGTTTGCTTTGTCAACTATCACATAACTGCTATGTTGATTATAAAACAAGTTAAATTTAATGGCCCCAGGGAACGAGAGTGTTCAGGCCTTTTCCCCAAGAAAAAACCTTGAGGCAAATGAGAAAGTGTTTAAATGTAATTTGGAATCAACTGGAACTCACTCTAGCTTCTGAGAAGGAGAGCAGCATTATCAAAACATGATGATGCCCCTGAGTAACTATACCACGAGCTTCCAAAGCCAGCGTGGATGCCTCCGGGAGAACACAGTCCCTGAGGACGGACGGGCGCGGGTGAACAGCCATGGTGACCCCGGACTGCCAAGGCTTCCCAACTTGATGGTGTGTTCATTTCCTAGGGCTTGTGTGACAAATTACCACAAACTCAGTGCCTTGAAACAACAGAAGTGTATCCTTTCCCTGCTCTGGAGGACAGAAGTCTGAAATCAAGGTGTCGGCAGGGTGGGTTCCTTCTGAAGGCTCAGAGGGGGAGTCCCTGCCATGCCTCTCTCCAGCCTCCAGCGGCTGCTGGCAACCCTTGTGTCCCCTGGCTTATGGACCCATCACCCCAATCTCTGCCTCCATCGTCACATGACCGTGTGTCTCAAATTTCCCACTCCTTTCTCTTCTAAGGACACTCAATGCATTTAGGGCCCACCCTCTCCTAATTTTACAGGTGGAAAAACAGAGGCTCAGAATGAATGATTCAGGGCCTTGAGGTCACTCAGCTGTGAGGTAGACGTCAGAATCCAGCCTGAGCTCTTCGCACTACACTCTTACCTTCATCCTGATTTAGCCTTCTTTTGGTGGCTCCCAAATTTGCTACTTCTCTTTTTTGTTTTGAGACGGAGTCTCACTCACTCTGTTGCCCAGGCTGAAGTCCAGTGGCACAATCTTGGCTCACTGAAACCTCCGCCTCCCAGGTTCAAGTGATTCTCCTGCCTCTCAGCCTCTCAGCCTCTCAAGTAGCTGGGATTACAGGTGTGCACCACCATGCCTGGCTACTTATTTTTTAATTTTTCTGTATTTTTAGTAGAGTCGGGGTTTCACCATGTTAGCCAGGTTGGTCTTGAAATCCTGACCTCAAGTGATCCACCTGCCTCAGCCTCCCAAAGTGCTGGGATTATAGGCGTGAGCCACCGTGCCCGGTTCTTCAGATTGGCTACTTCCCTTCTGCTTTTGCTAGGACTACCTTAGTCTAGGCCTTCACCATCTTCCTGAATTGCTAAAACAGCTTGCCTGCTAGTCTCTTTGTCTACTCTTTTCTGCTCCAATTTGCCTGTGCCCTGCTGCTGTATACTTTTTCATATTTCAGCACATTTTGTTAATAGAATGATCTGGGCCTAACTCAGCAGGAAATTTATTCTCTAGCATCTGAAAATGATTTTTCATTAGGCTAGGTGTCACCTACTCATCTGTGCCTTGTTAGGATGGGGAGCAGTAAAGTCATACGAGATACAGGCTAGGTTTATAAGATAGCTGACTTTTTACCATCCTTGGTAATGATAGATGAGGACAGAACTCACATGAAGTTCATAGCTAATCTACAAAGCTTGCTGTGGCTAACAGCTTTAATCTAAAAGCTTAGGCTGATATGTTTGCAGCCAGTTGTGTTTCTCTACCACTGTACAACTTCAGGTGGGGCCCAAAAGTCTCAGGTGTTAATGATCTACACACTAAACCCTCCAGCTGAGGTGGGAATCTTTAAAAGCCACAAATGCAAAGGAATTACTGAATTCTCAGGTGGCTTCGATGAAGAAAGTCAAGTAAGTTTAGAGTAACCTGATTCATCAACACACGTCTTGAGATGTACATTTCAGAGGGGAAGGTGGATTTTATAGAGTTGAATTCTATATGCTTCTCTGATGTAGCATTCAGGGAGGTGTACAAGTTCATATCATATGCATTTTCTTTACCAACCTGGGTTTAGATCAAAAGAGGATGATGTTAGGAGGTCCCAGTGAAATATGGTAAATATCTTCCACAAGTGACCATTTGCAAGTTACCAGACATGAAAACCACACCCGATTCTTCTCTGCCACAGGAGTGTCATTGCCAGAGATTCATCAGGCTCTCACACTCTTTCCCATTAAGTAATTCAAAACATTTTGACAAATGTGTCCATTTGTTTACTATATTTATCATCTGATTTACCTGTCATACCACACAGCAAAGCTGTATGTTAGTTATATAAAACTCTAGTTAGATGACAAGGATGGTTAGACTCAGCAGTGAAAATTCCTTCTCGGTGGGTGGGGGTGGGGGGGTTCCAAGATGGCCAAATAGGAACAGATCCAGTCTACAGCTCCCAGTGTGAGAGACGCAGAAGACGGTGATTTCTGCATTTCCAACTGAGCTTTGAAGAGAGTAGTGGTTCTCCCAGCACGGAGTTTGAGATCTGAGAAAGGACAGACTGCCTCAAGTGGGTCCCTGACCCCCGAGTAGCCTAACTGGGAGGCACCCCCAAGTAGGGGCAGACTGACACCTTACATGGCTGGGTACCCCTCTGAGACAAAACTTCCAGAGAAACGATCAGACAGCAACATTTGCTGTTCAGCAATATTCGCTGTTCTGAAGCCTCCGCTGCTGATACCCAGGAAAACAGGGTCTGGAGTGGACCTCCAGCAAACTCCAACAGACCTGCAGCTGAGGGTTCCGAAGGAAAACTAACAAACAGAAAGGACATCCACACAAAAACCCTATCAGTACATCACCATCATCAAAGACCAAAGGTAGATACAACCACAAAGATGGGAAAAAAACAGCAGCAAAAACTGAAAATTCTAAAAATCAGAGCGCCTCTCCTCCTCCAAAGGAACGCAGCTCCTCACCAGCAATGGAACAAAGCTGGATGGAGAATGACGAGTTGAGAGAAGAAGGCTTCAGATGATCAAACTTCTCTGAGCTAAAGGAGGAAGTTCGAACCCATTGCAAAGAAGTTAAAAACCTTGAAAAAAGATTAGACGAATGGCTAACTAGAATAACCAGCGTAGAGAAGGCCTTAAATGACCTGATGGAGCCGAAAACCATGGCACGAGAATTATGTGACGAATGCACAAGCTTCCGTAGCCAATTCGATCAACTGGAAGAAAGGGTATCAGTGACTGAAGATCAAATGAATGAAATGAAGCGAGAAGAGAAGTTTAGAGAAAAAGGAATAAAAAGAAACGAACAAATCCTCCAAGAAATATGGGACGATGTGAAAAGACCAAATCTACATCTGATTGGTGTACCTGAAAGTGACAGGGAGAATGGAACCAAGTTGGAAAACACTCTGCAGGATATTATCCAGGAGAGCTTCCCCAACCTAGCAAGGCAGGCCAACATTCAAATCCAGGGAATGCAGAGAATGCCACAAAGATATTCCTTGAGAAGAGCAACTCCAAGACACATAATTGTCAGATTCACTAAAGTTGAAATGAAGGAAAAAATGTTAAGGGCAGCCAGAGAGAAAGGTCGGGTTACCCACAAAGGGAAGCCCATCAGACTAACAGCTGATCTCTCTACAGCCAGAAACTCTACAAGCCAGAAGAGAGTGGGGGCCAATATTCAACATTCTTAAAGAAAAGAATTTTCAACCCAGAATTTCATATCCAGCCAAACTAAGCTTCATAAGTGAAGGAGAAATAAAATCCTTTACAGACAAGCAAATGCTGAGAAATTTTGTCACCACCAGGCCTGCCCTACAAGAGCTCCTGAAGGAAGCACTAAACATGGAAAGGAACAACCTGTACCAGCCACTGCAAAAACATGCCAAGTTGTAAAGACCATTGAGGCTAGGAAGAAACTGCATCAACTAATGAGCAAAATAACCAGCTAACATCATGACAGGATAAAATTCACACATAACAATATTAACCTTAAATGTAAATGGGCTAAATGCTCCAGTTAAAAGACACAGACTGGCAAACTGGATAAAGAGTCAAGACCCATCAGTGTGCTGTATTCAGGAAACCCATCTCATGTGCAGAGACACACATAGGCTCAAAATAAAGGGATGGAGGAAGATCTACCAAGCAAATGGAAAACAAAAAAAGGCAGGGGTTGCAATCCTAGTCTCTGATAAAACAGACGTTAAACCAACAAAGATCAAAAGAGACAAAAAAGGCCATTACATAATGGTAAAGGGATCAATTCAACAAGAAGAGCTAACTATCCTAAATATATATGCACCCAATACGGGAGCACCCAGATTCATAAAGCAAGTCCTTAGAGACCTACAAAGAGACTTAGACTCCCACGCAATAATAATGGGAGACTTTAACACCCCACTGTCAACATTAGACAGATCAACGACACAGAAAGTTAACAAGGATAACCAGGAATTGAACTCAGCTGTGGACCAAGCAGACCCAATAGACATCTACAGAACTCTCCACCCCAAATCAACAGAATATACATCCTTCTTAGCACCACATCGCACTTATTCCAAAATTGACCACATAGTTGGAAGTAAAGCACTCCTCAGCAAATGTAAAAGAACAGAAATTATAACAAACTGTCTCTCAGACCACAGTGCAATCAAACTAGAACTCAGGATTAGGAAACTCACCCAAAACTGCTCAACCACATGGAAACTGAACAACCTGCTCCTGAATGACTACTGGGTACATAACGAAATGAAGGCAGACATAAAGATGTTCTTTGAAACCAATGAGAACAAAGACACAACATACCAGAATCTCTGGGACACATTTAAAGCAGTGTGTAGAGGGAAATTTATAGCACTAAATGCCCACAAGAGAAAGCAGGAAAGATCTAAACTTAACACCCTAACATCACAATTCAAAGAACTAGAGAAGCAAGAGCAAACACATTCAAAAGCTAGCAGAAGGCAAGAAATAACTAAGATCAGAGCAGAACTGAAGGAGATAGAGACACAAAAAACCCTTCAAAAAATCAATGAATCCAGGAGCTGGTTTTTGAAAAGATCAACAAAATTGATAGACCACTAGCAAGACTAATAAAGAGGAAAAGAGAGAAGAATCAAATAGACGCAATAAAAAATGATAAAGGGGATATCACCACCGATCCCACAAAAATACAAACAACCATCAGAGAATACTATAAACACCTCTACACAAATAAACTAGAAAATCTAGAAGAAATGGATAAATTCCTGGACACATACACCATCCCAAGACTAAACCAGGAAAAAGTTGAATCTCTGAATAGACCAATAACAGGCTCTGAAATTGAGGCAATAATTAATAGCTTACCAACCAAAAAAAGTCCAGGACCAGATGGATTCACAGCCGAATTCTACCAGAGGTACAAGGAGGAGCTGGTACCATTCCTTCTGAAACTATTCCAATCAATAGAAAAAGAGGGAATCCTCCCTAACTCATTTTATGAGGCCAGCATCATCCTGATACCAAAGCCTGGCAGAGACACAACAAAAAAAGAGAATTTTAGACCAATATCCCTGATGAACATTAATGCAAAAATCCTCAATAAAATACTGGCAAACTGAATCCAGCAGCACATCAAAAAGCTTATCCAGCATGATCAAGTGGGCTTCATCCCTGGGATGCAAGGCTGGTTCAACATATGCAAATCAATAAACGTAATCCAGCATATAAACAGAACCAAAGACAAAAACCACATGATTATCTCAATAGATGCAGAAAAGGCCTTTGACAAAATTCAACAGCCCTTCATGCTAAAAACTCTCAATAAATTAGGTATTGATGGGACGTATCTCAAAATAATAAGAGCTACTTATGACAAACCTACAGCCAATATCATACTGAATGGGCAAAAACTGGAAGCATTCCCTTTGAAAACTGGCACAAGACAGGGATGCCCTCTCTCACCGCTCCTGTTCAACATAGTATTGGAAGTTCTGGCCAGGGCAATCAGACAAGAGAAAGAAATTAAGGTTATTCAATTAGGAAAAGAGGAAGTAAAATTGTCCCTGTTTGCAGATGACATGATTGCATATCTAGAAAACCCCATCGTCTCAGCCCAAAATCTCCTTAAGCTGATAAGCAACTTCAGCAAAGTCTCAGGATACAAAATCAATGTGCAAAAATCACAAGCATTCTTATACACCAATAACAGACAAACAGACAGCCAAATCATGAGTGAACTCCCATTCACAATTACTTCAAAGAGAATAAAATATCTAGGAATCCAACTTACAAGGGATGTGAAGGACCTCTTCAAGGAGAACTACAAACCACTGCTCAATGAAATAAAAGAGGATACAAACAAATGGAAGAACATTCCATGCTCATGGGTAGGAAGAATCAATATCGTGAAAATGGCCATACTGCCCAAGGTAATTTACAGATTCAATGCCATCCCCATCAAGCTACCAATGACTTTCTTCACAGAATTGGAAAAAACTACTTTAAAGTTCCTATGGAACCAAAAAAGAGCCCGCATTGCCAAGTCAATCCTAAGCCAAAAGAACAAAGCTGGAGGCATCACGCTACCTGACTTCAAACTATACTGCAAGGCTACAGTAACCAAAACAGCATGGTACTGGTACCAAAAGAGAGATACAGACCAATGGAACAGAACAGAGCCCTCAGAAATAATACCACACATCTACGACTATCTGATCTTTGACAAACCTGACAAAAACAAGAAATGGGGAAAGGATTCCCTATTTAACAAATGGTGCTGGGAAAACTGGCTAGCCATATGTAGAAAGCTGAAACTGGATCCCTTCCTTACACCTTATACAAAAATTAATTCAAGATGGATTAAAGACTTAAGTGTTAGACCTAAAAACATAAAAACCCTAGAAGAAAACCTAGGCGATACCATTCAGGACATAGGCATGGGCAAGGACTTCATGTCTAAAACACCAAAAGCAATGGCAACAAAAGCCAAAATTGACAAATGGGATCTAATTAAACTAAAGAGCTTCTGCACAGCAAAAGAAACTACCATCAGAGTGAACAGGCAACCTACAGAATGGGAGAAAATTTTTTCAATCTCCCCATGTGACAAAGGGCTAACATCCAGAATCTACAAAGAACTCAAACAAATTTACAAGAAAAAAACAAGCAACCCCATCAACAAGTGGGCGAAGGATATGAACAGACACTTCTCAAAAGAAGACATTTATGCAGCCAACAGACACATGAAACAGGAGCACTTTTACACTGTTGGTGGGACTGCAAACTATTTCAACCATTGTGGAAGACAGTGTGGCGATTCCTCAGGGATCTAGAACTAGAAATACCATTTGACCCAGCCATCCCATTACTGGGTATATACCTAAAGGATTATAAATCATGCTGCTATAAAGACACATGCACATGTATGTTTACTGTGGCACTATTCACAATAGCAAAGACTTGGAACCAACCCAAATGTCCAACAATGATAGACTGGATTAAGAAAATGTGGCACATATATGCCATGGAATACTATGCAGCCATAAAAAAGGATGAGTTCATGTCCTTTGTAGGGACATGGATGAAGCTGGAAACCATCATTCTCAGCAAACTATCGCAAGGACACAAAACCAAACACCGCATGTTCTCACTCATAGGTGGGAATTGAACAATGAGAACACATGGACACAGGAAGGGGAACATCACACACTGAGGCCTGTTGTGGGGTTGGGGGAGGGGGAGGGATAACATTAGGAGACATACCTAATGTAAATGATGAGTTAATGGGTGCAGCACATCAACATGGCACACGTATACATATGTAACAAGCCTGCATGTTGTGCACATGTACCCTAGAACTTAAGGTAAAATTAAAATATAAAAAAAAAAAAAAAGAAAAGAAAATTCCTTCTCACTGAGAGCAAACTGGTGCAATCTCTTTGTGGCATATGCAAATATCAATTAAAATTTAGAATACAAATATTCTTTGACCTAACGATTCCAATTCTAGGATTTTTTTTCATAAATAATAATGAAACCAGTCCAAGACAAAAACACACGTGTGTAAATATTTATTTCAGCATTATCTGTAAGATGAGACCCAATAGAAATATATATATTTTTTCTTTTGAGATGGAGTCTTTCTCTGTCACCCAGGCTGGAGTGCAGTGGCGTGATCTCTGCTAACTGCAACCTCTGCATCCCAGGTTCAAGCAATTCTCCTGCTGCAGCCTCTCAAATAATTGGGATTATGGCCACCTGCCACCACGCCCGGATAATTTTTATATTTTTAGTACAGACAGGGTTTCACCATGTTGGCCAGGCTGGTCTTGAACTCCTGACCTCAGGTGATCTGCCTGCCTCAGCCTCCCATAGTGCTGGGATTACAGGCGTGAGCCACTGCACCTGGCCTAAAATATTCTTTAATATATGATAAATTCGTATACATCCAGGCCAGGTGCGGTGGATCACCTGAGGCGGGCAGATCACCTGAGGTCAGGAGTTCAAGCCCAGCCTGGCCAACATGGCGAAACCCTGTCTCTACTAAAAATACAAAAAAAAAAAAAAAAAAAAATAGCCCTGCATGGTGGCAGGTACCTTGTAATCCCAGCTACTTGGGAGGCTAAGGCAGGAGAATTGCTTGAACCCGGGAGGCAGAGGTTGCAGTGAGCCAAGATGGCTCCATTGCACTCCAGCTCTGGGCAAAAGAGTGAGACTCTGTCTCAAAAACAAACAACAACAACAAAAAAACTATTAATACTAAGCCTGGTGCTGGCTCCTTATGTCATTTATGGCCTAAAGAGCAGTGCTAGTTCCTGCTTTTCTTCCAGCAGCCATAAAGTAAGGGCTGAGCACTGGAGATTAGAAAATAAAAGATCCCACCCATGTTTCTGCAGAATTTCCAGACCAACAGTATGGTAGGGGTAGACTAGGGTGTTAAGCACCAAGAGGATTCAGCTACATACACTTAACCTTGGCATAGTAATGTGATGAAATGCACACGTGCACAGGGAATGTTTAATAGTTCTTAGTCTCATAGGTTTGGTACCTGGACTCTCTCAAAAGGGTAGAGAATGGCTCTGAAGCCAGAATCAGAGATTTGGTCCCAATGCTGCTGTTTACTAGCTATTTGACCATGAATAAGCTACCCTTTGGTCTCAGTGTTCTTATCTGTAAATGGGATAATTCTAGCACCTATCTCCTAAGGTTGTTGTGAAGATTAAACAAATAAGTAAAATGCATACCAAACGCTTGACCAATGCTAGACATTGCTATGTATTTAAAAGCTAGTCTATTTCAGAAAGAGAAAACAGTCCTATTTCCGCACAGCTGTGGCTCACGCCTGTAATCCCAACACTTTGGGAGGCCAAGGCAGGCAGATCACGAGGTCAGGAGATCAAGACCATCCTGGCCAACATGGTGAAACCCTGTCTCTACTAAAAATACAAAAATTAGCTCGGTATGGTGGCATATACCTGTAGTCCCAGCTACTTAGGAGGCTGAGGCAGGAGAATCGCTTGAACCTGGGAGGCAGAGGTTGCAATGAGCTGAGATCACACCACTGCACTCCAGCCTGGGTGACAGAGCAAGACTCTGTCTCAAAAAGATAAAAAAAATAAAAAAAGAGCTTCAGAACTCTCACTCTTCCTCCTCTCTCCAAACCCCCTGAGGCTATGAATTAAAACAACAGTCATGATCTTTGTCTCTGAAATTCTACAGAGGAGGAGTTTTCCTAAGCAATGTTGTCTACTGCAATGCAAATTTTCTTGAACTATTCATTTTATCTCAAAATCATTTCTGAATCCCACGGTCATTAATTTCAAATCCAGACTTGCCTTTGTATGTAATTCTATGTAGCTCTTTCATTCATTTACAAAAGTTCAGGGGCCCACCGTGATGGCGCCGGTGGTCTCTGAAAAGATCCAACCAAGCACTTGGTCTAGTGTGCGGGAACTCCCATCTGCTGCTGCGTAAATGACTCGCAGCGGAGTTTCTAGGCTAAAAGCACAGCAGTTTCCCTACTGTGTAGGCATGATACAGGATTCCCGAACAGGAGGCCGTCGTGGGATCCAGAGCAAGCCCTCACTTGTCAGGAGCTCAGCTTCATCAGCTCTAAAACAAAGGGATTGAATTAAATGGCCTATTTTGTCCTGAGAACCCTGTCTCAGGAAGCTGAGCTCTTTTTTATACTATGCTGAAACAGCTCCCCGCCCACCCCAACCTTGCCACCGTGCACTCAAGCACACAGAACCCGTGAAATAATAACAGCTCCCACTTACTGAGTGCAAAGTGCCAAGGGCTTTATATACGTCATTGCACTTAATCTTCACAGTAAATCTGTGAGGTTGCTACTAATTCTTCAGATGCCCAGAGAAGTCAAACTGAAGGCCTAAGTGGGAGCCTTGCTTCTTCTTTGTTAGACAGGAACCTGGCCTGGATTTTTTGTGTTTGTTTGTTGGAGATAGGGTCTCGCTCTGTCGCCCAGGCTGGAGTGCACACTGCAGCCTTGATCTCCCGAGCTCAAGTGATCCTCCTGCCTCAGCTTCCTGAGTACTGTAACTACAGGCCTGCACTACCATGCCCTGCTAATTTTTTACTTTTTGTAGAGACAGAGGCTCGCTATGTTGTCCAGGCTGGTCTTGAATTCCTGGGCTCAAGCAATCCTCCCGCCTTGGCCCCTAAAAGTGCTGGGATTACAGGCAGGAGCCACTGCACTGGGCCCTAGCCTAGATTATTAAAGTACCTTCTGGCTCTGTAACATCCTATAAATCTAGCTTCGTGGTCTTCTTCAGCTTTCCAAGTCAGCTACACCGGGGGTGGGGGTCCAGGAATGTGGGATTCTTCCTGACGTGCAAGATGTGCAGTGGCACCATCATCCTTGGATTCTACTTTTTGAATATGTTTTTTTTAGCCATGCTGGTTTTATTCATATAAAGTAGCACCCAAAGTGTTCTCCTGGAGCCTTTAAGAGCGTCCAGGACAAACAGAGCTTCTGCACACTTGATTCCAAACCTCCTCCTTGCTCTCAAAAGGTCAGACACCTCCAGAGTTTCTCTCAGGAGAGAGACTGAGCAGAGTTCCCCTTCTGTGGGTGTTTGGCTTGCATCAGGCCGCTGAGTGAGGCCGAACCACAGCAGAGTGATGTCACCTCACTTTCAGGTCTGCTTTCAAAGCACATATTAAAGTTTCTGATTCTACCAGAGCCACACATTTTCTCAGTCTTCATCTTCCATCCCTGCCTTAAGCATTTCAGTCTATCCAGCCAATCTCTCTCTCTGTCTGTCTTTCTCTCTCTCGCTCATACACACACGCTCATACATACACTCATACTCTCATTCATCTTATATTTCATAGTTCAAAATAAACATCAAAATTAAGGCTGTTCCCGTGACAAGAAAGTATATACAAAGAAGTGAGAGGCTGATTCATAAAACCGCCCGCATTCAGGGCTCTTTGGAACCATCCTCCTCTTTACAGGGCTGAGGGCTGCAATAAATAGAGCTCGTCAGAGACTCAGACATACTCAGAATAAGAAGTGCACACATTTAATAGAGCAGCTGTGTTGGTCTGCGTTCCTGGAGGGGTGTGGGAAGAGACTGGCATCCATTCGCTGCTCTGGAAAGGCTGTGCCAACAGCACCAAAAGGACCAAGGAAGTACCCAGTGCCGTGGGCGGCACCCACCAGGCATGAGGTCCACCGACTGGACCAGTCTCCTCGCCCACCCACTGGCCACGGCCACCAAGGGGCTGGCCACCAACACCGTACCCACCTGTGGGGCCTCCAGCCTCTTGGAGGCGAGGTGGAGCTGTGTGGGGGACTCCCCAAAACCCTCCCACCAGAACATCCAGGAGTGACTCAGTATGGTGCGAGTCTGGAGTGGGAGGGGCAGGACCCATCCTGGGCAACCTGCAACTCCTCGGGGAGAAGGACACCAAGACTTCGAGGCCATTGGAGGCCACCTCCCCACAGGAAGGAAGAGCCTAGGCCTCCATGTCCTTAAGGAGAAAAATCCTGCCATCCAGGAAAAGGAGGCACCACTTTACTTCCCCACTGGGCCTTCACTTCCTGTGGGACCTCTGGATGGTATTTAGCAAACAGAAATACAGAACACTCAGTTACATCTGAATTTCAGATAATCGGCAAATCCTGTTTCTATATAAATATGTCCCACATACTGCATGGGGTACATTTAAGACTAAAACATTATTTGTTACTTATCTGAAATTTAAATATAACTGGGCATCTTGTTTTTATCTGGCAATTCTCCCTTCCTTATGGTCTTCCCTCTGGCCAGGCCTTCCCAGGTGAGAGTTAATTCTATGTGCTCTCAAGCAGAAATTTGTTCAGTTCAGATTCTCCTGGGATTCCTGGTGAAAAGGCAAAGATCTCAGGCCACATCTGTTGAATAATATCTCTGGGGGTACGACCCAGAATACACATTTTATTAAGTTGTTATCTAAGTGGTTCTGATATACATTTGTATTAGTTATCTATTGCTTCTGAACAAATTACCCTAAAAATCAGGCTGAAAACCACCAATATTTATCATCTTGTAGTTTATATGGGTGAGGACTTTGGGACTGACTTGGCCTTATGATCCTGGCTCGTGGTCTTTCATGGCGCTGCAGTCGAGATGTTTGTCATCTCAAGCCTTCGCTGGTGCTAGGGAGTCTGCTTCCAAGCTCACCTAACTGGCCCTCAGCAGGCCTTGGGTCCTGGAAACATCAGTTCCTCACCACAGGGACCTGTCTATAGGGCTGCTCACAGCATGGCATCTGGCCTTTCCAGCGTTAGAAAGGAGATGGAGGGAGGGAGAAAGGGAAGGGGAGAGAGGGAGAGAAAGAGAGAAGTGGGGGGTGGAGGTGACGCACAAACACAAAAGTGAGCCCTCAAGACAAATCTACTCAAGGGAAGAGGGAAGAGAATTACCCAAGAGCATGAATGGCAAGAGGCGGGAATGCTGGGGGCTGTCTTAGAGGCTCCCCACCACCATGTTCAAGTTTGGGAATTCCTGCTATAGATCGGTCCTCAACACACTGGAGCCAAGACCACATTGTAAACAATGGGATCCAGTGTATTTCTTTCCTTATTTTTCCTTGCTTCCACTCCTCCTCCCTGTCCACTTTTTGGTGATCTGAGACAATAACAATGAAGAACTATAAAGAAATGAAGAAGAAAAAGAAATCAAAATAGCAATCTTAGGAGGTTAAGAGTAAATTTTAAAATGCTGGCAAATACTGTTTGGGTAGAATGAAACTATATGCAAATCCCATGCATATATAGCTGTGTCCTAAAATGTCTTAGCATTCAGTGTGGTTCTTGGAGAATCTCCTGTGAGTACTAATGAAAATATAGAAGTAGGGTGACCAATTGTCTTAGTTTGACCAGGACTCTCCCATGTCTGGGCAGAACAATATGGTTGGTTACCTTTATAACAAGGAGCCAATAAGTCATTGCATCAGCCACTCTGCCCCCATCTAGAGACTGAGGGGGTCAGCCTCGTGATGGAGTGGCGAGGACACGGGTTTTGAGCTGCAGGCCCAGTATGTGCCTTTAGCTGTGGCCTTAAGCTATCTCATCTAGAAAACAGGAACCATGCATCTGCTTGGTAGAGCGTAAATGATACACAGGGGAGTGCCTTGTAAACTGAGAGGTGTCATCTCGATTTTAAAAAGAACCCCTCCTGTCAAGGAAGGTGAGATCAAAAATATCACCCCTTTTCACTTTTGCGACCAAGTCTGACATTTTCTCTTTCACGTAGTCTGGCCATGCCGACTTCCTGGAGAGGTGAACACAGCCCACAAAAGCCATATTGCACTCGTTTAATTTTCATCTTAATTTGCCATTTAACCCCAAATTGATTTATACTATTCCCTCCAGAAAATGCTAATCTCCCCAAAAGAACAGTCATCTCTATTATATCCTCAGTGACAAGTTTCCCAGGAAATCTGTACCAAGTCCTGATGTAAAAGATGTGATTCATCTTTCACAGCTCTGGCGGTGTGACTCTCTCCTCTCAGGGAGAGAACTGTCCCCAGCAGCACTGTTTCCCTCACCCTCCTCCACTGCCATTCCTCAAGGTCTGGGAGTGAAAAAGTGAGTAATATTTAAATTCTATTAAAGTGCTCATTCCCTCTCTTTTTTTTTTCTTCTGGGTTGTCTCATTCTGGGGAGTAAATGTGCAGGCCTGTACATTTATATGACCCAAAGTCTCTAATTCAAAATGGCAATACCATTTTGAATGAACTCTATTTTTCTTGAGATGGGTCAATTGCAAGAATGGCCATAATTCTCTTCTATAATGATTCTGTCCATCGTTCTCCTTCACCCACCCCTGGGCCCTAGATGTGAGTCTCAGGCACCCTACAAAGACCTTGGACTGATGATAATGCAGAGGAAAGATGATCTCAGTCTGTTCTGTTCCCTGCCACTTTGCAGCTATATGACCTTGGACCTCTCTTAGTCTCAATGGGGAGAAAGAGATCTGGCTGTCCCATGGCATCAGGTGGTTGTAAGGATGAAATAAACAAGATTAATATCAATGAAAGTCCTTTCAAAACCTTAGAGTGCCATATAAATAAAAGGTAGTTAGTTTATTCATTAGAGTCCTTCCGTTGCCATACTTCAGATATCTTGCCAGCTGAGTATTCCATTAGAATTATTACTTGCTTTGGTTACTGGGTGAGAATTTCTGCTTACTGGCCTTGGCGGGTTTACCTAATAATTTAATTAAATTATTTAAATTTAAATTACTGGAGGTAATTTTAAACCTTTCACAAATCTGCTGCCTCATGCTTTTTGTTTTATAGTTTTAACACTTAAGAGGCTAATTTTTGGCTGGTCTGAGTGCATTGGTGTTTACAACTAATTGATCATAATCAGTTACAGATTTCTTTATTCATTCTCCACTCCCACTGCTTCACTTGACTAGCCTAAAAAAAAAAAAAAAAAATGCTAAATGTTGCCCCTGCACTTTAGGCACACCACCATCAAGACCAGTTTACAAAGTATGTCCTTTCCCTGACATTCAAGATGGTGCGATTTCAGTTTACACAGAATTTAACTTTTAGTTTTATACCATTTCTATACAGATATGGAATTATTTAAAACCTACTTTTGCAATCAGCAGTTCTACCTCAATAAAATTGACTTTTAAAAAATGAGCCAGGCTTAGCTAATCTTAAACAAGTACTACAATTAAAGAGAAGATTATAAACACAGCTTCCCTCCCTGGTTCCTTTAGTTGCATGCAAGTTTGTAGTTAATATAAAAGTAAAACATTACCACCATGTCAAAAGAAAAGAGGAAACTTAAAAAAAAAAAAAGGTTCACCTACCAGCCTGATACCACAAGTGGATAGACTGAAAATGAAACAAAGTGAATTGCTCCATTAACAGCATTCTTCTTCTGAAAGAAAAAGGATGGGAGGGTTGGGTTCAAAGACTCAACCTTATCCTACAGCGCTTTTTCATCTTTCCAGGGCATGTGGTGAGTGGGAGTTAAGGTCAGTACCTTGCATAAGATCTCTCAGCCAATTCTTCATGGAGCTAGGCAAAAATGTTGTGATGGTTAATTTTACATGTCAATTTGGCTGGGCCAAAGTGCCCAGATATTTGGTCAAACATTATTGTGGGTGTTCCTGGTGAGGGTGTTTTTAGATGACATTGACATTTAAATTGGTTGACTTTCAGTAAAGCAGATGGCCCTCCATAACGTCTGATAAGCCTCACCAATCATGTGAAGGCCTGAATGGAACAGAAGGCTGGCCTCTCCTGAGCAAGAAGGAGTCTGCTAGCAAGCAGCCTTCAGACCTCAACTGCAACATTAGCTCTTTACTGGGTCTTTAGCTGCTGGCCCACCCTGTAAATTTTGGACTGACCAGCCTCCATCACATGAGCCAATTCCTTAAAACCAATCTCTCTCTCTCTATGCACATCCTATTGTTTCTGTTTCTTTGGAGAACCCTGACTAGCAGAGATGTAAGGCAAGAAGAACTTTAAACAGCAGGATAAGAGTCTGAGCCATTTCCCTCCTCCACAGTAAATTCACTCACACACACACATGATTTTTAAGCTGAGATAGGAGCGTTGATTATTTCAAGGACATTGACTAGTGGAGTGGCTGTCAGAATTTGCAGCTCTGCCCTGCTGGGAGTCAAAAGGCTGGGTTGAGTCCCCTTCCCACAGCTTACTGGCTGGGGGGCCCCAGTTGAGTCATTTAACTTCTCTCAGCCTCGGTTTCCTCATCTGACAAAATAGAAAGCTCTTTGTAAACACTGCTATAGAGTGTCTGATATTATTTTTACTTACCATATTTCTTAAAGCAATGATAATAGCTAACATTAGAGGACTTTATATGTGCCAGGCTTTGTGCCAAGAAGATATATTATCTCATTTAATCTGTCCAACAACCCCATGATGTGCGTAGTACCATGTCTCCACTTTACAAATGAAGAAACTGAGGTAGAGAGTTGAGCTGCCTGCCGAGGTCACATTGCCGGGATGCAGCAGAGCTGGGATCTACACCTGGCCTATCAGAACTAGGGAACATTCTCCCTAATGATTACCTCTGTAACTGCAGATGGTTATTTAACCACTTTAAGTTCTGATATTCTTGTATGTGCCATGGGATACCTGCCCATCTCCTAGGCCTGTTGTGAGAATTCAGGGAATGACATTTGGGAGTGACATCTAGCACACTGCGTGGTGTGCACTCAAAGGGTGTGAGAAGAATTTCTATTATAGGCACTTGTTATGTACTGAATGTTTGTGGCCTCCCCAAATTCCTATGTTGAAATCCTAACCTCCAATGTGATGGTATTAGGAGGCAGGGCCTTTGGGAGGTGACTGGGTTATGAGGGTGGCAGGCTCATGAATGGTATTAGTGCCCTTATAAAAAGACACAAGAGCTTGCTCTCTCTTTTCTCTCTGCCAAGTGAGGACACAGCAAGAAGACACCCACCTGCAAACCAGGAATAGGGTCCACACTAGACGCCAGATGCAGGCACCTTGATCTTGGACTGTCCAGCCTTGAGAACTGTGAAAAAATTAAACAACAAAATTTCTATTGTCTAAGCCAGCAGTCCCCAACCTTTTTGACACCAGGGACTCATTTTGTGGAAGACAATTTGTCCACGGACCAGTGGTGGGAGGCATTAAAGTCTCATAAGGAGCACACAAGCTCCATCCCTCACATGACAGTTCACAGCAGGGTTTGCGCTCCTGTGAGAATCTGACGCCGCTGCTTATCTGGCAGGATGTGGGGCTCACTGGAGTGCTGCTCACCTCCTGCTCTGCACCTCAGGTCCTAACAGGCCATGGACCAGTAGCAGTCCACGGCCCAAGGACTGGGGACCCCTGGTCTAAGCCATCCAATCTGCAGTGTATGTGTTATAGCTGCCTGGGTTAAGACAATGTCCCATGTCCCAAAACACCAGTCCCTTCACAGGAGATAATTTAATCCCATGTGCTAATAGGGGAAGCAGCCAGGTTTGCTGGAAATTAATGAGTACTCTGCCATAGTTAACAAAACCTTGTTTTAAGAAATATTTTTCTTGAAAAGAGTAGATGAATTTGAACAAATGTTTAATGTTAAGTCTTTTGTTAAGCAAATACCTTCTTCTTGAATATATTTATGATTAGTTTATTTATACAGTCTAAACTACTCTATAACTCAGTTTTTGACATATCAAATAATCCTTAAAATGCTGATGAAATATATTACATACTTTTAATTTTTAAATTTTATTTATTTATTTGAGACAGAGTCTCTCTCTGTTGCCCAGGTTGGAGTTCAGTGGCGTGATCTTGGCTCACTGTAACCTTTGCCTCCCAGGTTCAAGAAATTCTTGTGCCTCAGCCTCCTGAGTAGCTGGGATTACAGGCATATGCCACCACACCCAGCTAATATCTCATACTTTTAAAATATAGCTGTAAGATGAATTTATTAGTTTGTTGGGGCTGCCATAACAAAGTATCACAGACTATGTGAACCAAAATCTAACTGTGCCTCTCCCATCTTCTAAGAATATCACACTGGTACCTGAGAGAGGAGAGCACACAAAGCCAGGAGCACCTACTGAACCAGTAACAGCAAGTAGTTACTTAGCCAGCGAAGTACACCATGAGGGAAGGAGAGAGAGCTTCAGAACTTGGGGAAGGCCAGATGGGCCTCAGGATCCTGATACATGGGGTGTGAGTGGGAGAGGGAAGAAAAGATGGCCCTAGAGATAATTCCTATTTCCCCAACTTTGCTTTCCTTTCCCCTCGTTTTCCCTTGACCTCCCCCAATCAGGCCACATGGCCCTCTCTGAGTCGCATATGCCACCCCCAATCATCCCAGCAATGGATCCTTGTCAACTTTGGCGCTTTAATGTCGGGGCTTACGTCCCTTCCTTCATTCAACAGTGAAAACCTGAGGACATTAGGGTGAGCCATTTTCTCTTTCACCTTTGTGTCCAAATTTAGCTACATCTCCTTCCATTCTCCCTTCCCTCCCCACCTTCACTTCCCTCCCTCTTCCTTTAGTCTTGCTGAAGAGGTGACTCTTTTTTTCAGGAATCAATCTGCCTGTGGTCAGCGCGGTGCCTGGCCCATTCCTTCCCTCTAGGCTCTTCCACCCTTCGCTCCATCAATTATCCACCCGCTAGTCACCTCCGTTTATCTTCAACCACAACCTCCCTCCCCATGCACTTCTACAATCCTCTCAACCCAGTCTCTCTCCTGTTTCCTACCAAACTTCATGAAATAAGCTACTACTCTGACTTTCTCCACTCTTTTGCCCTGCTCTCCATTCATGTCTACTCATTTTTGTATTCCCTGTAGAACCTAGAACTCATATTGTAGGTGCTCAAGGAAAGACAGATTAATTATGGAACTGGATAATCAACTATTCCTGAGCAATAAGTGCAAGGACGGGGCAAGATGCAAAGAAGATGCTGTTCTTGTCTTCAAGGAGGAGGCTGTGGAATTTGTGAGTTAAAACAGACACACAAAAAAGTCGGTAGATCTACACTGTGAACAAACAGAACAAAGTCTTTAAATGGAGGCATCGGGAGAGAGGCCCCCGGGACTGCAGTAACAGCTTCCTGTCCCCCTAGTGCTTATGTGAGTGCAGATAAAGTCATAGGTAAATCCTAATAAGGTGCAAGGACCGACCCCTGAGCCACAGTTGGGACTTTTATAAGATGAATGCCCATGGTGAGTATCTGGGATCCTCCCTTGTTGAAGATGGACAGTGTCCCTGGAGGGAGGAAGCATCAGTGGACAAATGGTTCTGTGCCATAGACAGCTCAGCGCAGTGTGAATCAGTGTGGGGTACCCAGGGATTCCTGAGTATCTGAGTGATGGAAGCCGGAACCTGTTCCTGGCTTTCCTTGGCTGTGCACCCCATCTCTCCAGCTATAAAATGAGGGGTGATGCTCTGAAGACATGAAGTGTGAGCAGCAACCTCTGGGTGATTTTCCACATTCTCTGCCCACTGTCTTCCGTAATCTTCAGGGCTGTGCCCCTCCAGGCAGCAGCAGCACTTCCCTCTCTGAGCAGCGTTGGCAGCTGAGAGGACACTGGTGGGCTGTGACTGCTGAGCCTTCCCCTGAGGTTCAGGCTTGGAGGGAGCCCTGTCCCAGGGGCCAGGCTTGGTGAGAACTTGGCACCCTGGAAGCCCAAAGTCCCAGTGCTGCCTGATCCTCCACAGCAGAGCTTCTCACAGGCTAGGCTGCTTTCAATCAGGTCTTGGAGCTCCCACAGACCAAAATAGTATTTACAGCCTGCCTGGGAAGGTCTACAACCCTAAATTCTTCTAGGAACAATGAAATCAGAGTATTGAGCTGAGGAGTTGTTTCATTTGATAGGTTGAAGGAATTAAAGGAAACACATTTGCAAAACCAGGTCACTCCACTATGCTCCAGTAAGAAGAGTAATAATAATTGGAATCAAATATTGGCGTGTCCCAGGTTCTGTCCTGTAGTAGCCACTCCCTTCAGGAACTTGCTCCTCTACATAACAATGGGCAGCTGGTACCCAGAGCACCTGCCGCATGGCCTGGCCTGCCAGATGCAGATAAGGAGAGATGATGACTCCTTGTCTTGAGTCACCTTCTGTGAAGAGAAAGCGTGAGAGGAAAAGATTGATAAGATCTCATCCAGGATCAGCTAGGGCCCGAAAGGAAGCCAGCCTGGGAGACCGAGGGGAGCGGATCCATAGTCCATCTCCACCCACTGCCATGCAGCAGGGGCTGAGGACCCTGCTCATGCAGAGATGCAGTAGATCTGCAGACAGCTGCTGTGAGCAAAGGTAGCTGGAAGTCCAGGTGCCCCATTTGTTCTTTTCAAATGTGGTACGCAGCTGAGAAGGGGAAAGAAGGAATCAAGCCGTTTGTAAACCGTGAGAAATACCCACAGGAACTCACATTTCCATCCAGATTTCAAGTTGACGTTTGGCTCTGACATCCATCTTACTATTCGAGAACCCTAAGACCTCCATGGCTGAACATAACAAATGTCACCACCAGCCTGGGCATGGTGGCTCATGCATGTAATCCCAGCACTTTAGGAGGCTGAGGCAGGTGGATCACTTAAGGTCAGGGGTTCTAGACCAGCCTGGCCAACATGGCAAAACCCTGACTGTACTAAAAATACAAAAATCAGTCAGGTGTGGTGCCGCACACCTGTAATCCCAGCTACTCGGGAGGCTGAGGCACAAGAATCGCTTGAATCCAGGAGGCAGAGGTGGCAGTGAGCCGAGATCACACCACTGCACACCAGCCTGGGCGACAGAGGGGAAACTCTGTCTCAAAAAAAAAAAAAAAAAAAAGTCACCACCACTATCATCATCCCTGTCTCATAGGTGAAAAAACAAACTCAGACTGAGGGACCTGCCTCAGAACTCACAGCCAGTCAGCAGCAGAGGCAGGAGTGCAGTCTTCTCCCTCTGGCTTCTGTTAGTCCAGAAAATCCCCACCAAGTGATGCTGAGATAAATCTTCAACCAGGAGAGGGACAGGGTGACCTGAGGGGGTCTGCGTGGCCACGCTCCTAATCATAATCAATGATTGGCATGGATTGTTTGGAAAGATGGTAGCAAAATACTCTGGGGACTCATGGATGAATCAGAGTCAAGGGAAATGTCCTATGGTTGGGAAGTGTTTCTGGGGAGATTCACACACAAGCTCCTGACCAGGGGCAGCTGAACAGGCAAAACCCTGGGCTCTCTCTTTATAGAATCTCACGCTTCTTGCCAGGAACCTCAGGGGAGTATGAAAAATGATGGTTTTTGTTTTTGTTTTTTGTTGCAGAATAACAGTCACATTTTTCAAGGCTATCTGGAAAGTTACATCTGTCCTCTGGAGACACTAGTAAAAAAATAAAGTAATAGATTCCCCTCCAGCCTTTTACCAAGAATTACAAACCTACTAACAGCTTTCACCCTTTCTGTCTCTCTTTCCCTCTCTCTCTCTCTCTGTCTCACACACACACACCTACCTCTGCTCCTCTGCTCATATTTCACAGGGCTGGACAGAGATCTTTATCTAAATGCATAGCTCTGAATTGCTAAGTGGTAGGATTAGCTTGGATCCTATGTTATCCCTGATCACATTAAGCAGATCAATGAGGCAGAACTTCTGTCAGAATTTTTTTTTTTTTTTTTTTTTTTTTTTTGAGATGGAATGTCACTCTGTTGCCCAGGCTGGTGTGCAGCAGCAAGATCTCGTCTCACTGCAAACTCTGCCTCCTGGGTTCAAGCAATTCTCCTGCTTTAACCTCCCGAGTAGCTGGGATTACAGGCGCACGCCACCATGCCTGGCTAATTTTTGTGTTTTTAGTACAGACAGGGTTTCACCATGTTGGCCAGTCTGGTCTGGAACTCTTGACCTCAAGCGATCCACCTGCCTCGGCCTTTCAAAGTGCTGGGATTACATGCATGAGCACCACGCCCAGCCAGCACTTCCATCAATTTTTGAGTCTGAAGCCCACCCATACGCAACCCCAACATTTAACCTGGTAAGCTGGTTAATTCTGCTACAACTGCAGCCAATCATCTGTCAATCATCAAAGCTGCCTTTAAGATCAACCTAGGACTCTACCGTGGGAACAGTAGATGTGGGGCAGGTATGTGTCCTATACTGGCCTCTCTCTTCACTTTCTGCCACCACACATAGGCAGTACCCAAGTGTCAGATTTTCCTGAAGGCTGGGTAACTGAAGGGAAATACAACAGAAAAGGAAAAAAATTGAAACTCCACTCTGAAAGTGACTTTCCCCATAATCCAAGAGAAAAGCAACAAGAAAGCACCTTCAGTTTTAAAACTATTTTTTTTAAGCTAAGTTCGTGCTCTGTCGCCCAGGTTGGAGCGCAGTGGCACGATCATAGCTGACTGCTGGCTCATCTCCTGGGCTCAAGCACTGCCCCCACCTCAGCCTGTCCAGTAGCTGGAACTTCAGGTATGTGCCACCACGCCAGGTTAATTTTTTGAAATTTATTTTTAGTAAAGACAAGGTCCCACTACATTATCCAGGCTGGTCTCAAATGATCCTCCTGCCTCGGCCTCCCAAAGTACTGGGATTACAACAAGCGTGAGTTACAACACCTGGTCAGATTTTTTTTTTTTTTTTAAGAAAGGCAAAATTTATTATTAGACTCAAAATATTCACAACCATTTTCTTTTTTTTTTTTTATACTTTAAGTTCTAGGGTACATGTGCACAACGTGCAGGTTTGTTACATAAGTATACATGTGCCATGTTGGTGTGCTGCACCCATTAACTCATCGTTTAACATTAGGTATATCTCCTAATGCTATCCCTCCTCCCTCCCCCGACCCCACAACAGGACCCTGTGTGTTGTGTTCCCCTTCCTGTGTCCAAGTGTTATCATTGTTCAATTCCCACCTATGAGGGAGAACATGCAGTGTTTGGTTTTCTGCCCTTGCAATAGTTTCCTGAGAATGATGGTTTCCAGCTTCATCCATGTCCCTACAAAGGACATGAACTCATCCTTTTTTATGGCTGCATAGTATTCTATAGTGTATATGTGCCACATTTTCTGAATCCAGTCTATCATTGATGGACATTTGGGTTGGTTCCAAGTCTTTGCTATTGTGAATAGTGACCTGGCCAGTTTTAAAACTTGCTCTCCTGGCCAGGTGCAGTGGCTCATGCCTGTAATCTCAGCACTTTGGGAGGCTGAGGTAGGAGAATCGCTTGAGCCCAGGAGTTCAAGACTAGCCTGGGCGAAGTAGCAAGACCTCATTTTTTTTGTTGTTGTTGTTGATTTGTTTGTTTTAATAAGTTTTAAAAAAGAAAAAAGGCCAGGCACAGTGGCTTACACCTGTAATCCCAGCACTTTAGGAGTCCGAGGCAGGTGGATAGGCCGAGGCAGGCAGATCACCTGAGGTCGGGAGTTCCAGACCAGCCTGATCAACATGCAGAAACTCTGTCTCTTCTAAAAATACAAAATTAGCTGGGCATGGTGGCACATGCCTGTGATCCCAGCTACTCAGAAGGCTGAGGTAGGAGAATCATTTGAACCCAGGAGGCGGAGGTTGCGGCAGTGAGCCGAGATTGCGCCATTGCACTCCAGCCTGGGCGACAAGAGCGAAACTCTGTCTCAGAAAAAACGAAAAGAAAAAACAAAACAAACAAAAAAAAACCACTTGCTCTCCAGATGGCAAACCTCACTGCCCAAGTACCTCTCCTAATACATGTTGCAATTCTCCCTCCACTTCTCAGGAACCCCCATAATCATGGGGGTTAGAACCAAGCCCCAGAATCTACCTCCTTATGTAAGCTACTCATTTTCTCATCTCTTGAGTTATTCTCACTAAATAATGATCCCTTGATTGGGGGATGGAGAGGTGCAGGCTTGAACACTTTCTGGGTGCAAAGAAGTAGATTTCCTCTTTTGTTACATTTAAATCAAACCACTCCCACAACAGGTTTTTGTTTCCTCCCTTTTACTTTCTGATGAGTTTCATAACGCTTACTTTTGTAGTTTGATAAGATCTCCACAGTATGATCAGCAACCAACACTATTCTAGAAAGCTTCTAAATCAACTGTTAAGATGATCTGGTGGGTATTATGGACAAAATGCAAACTTAAAAAGCAGATTACTTTCTGGGAAGGTAATGATTGAGAAGGATCTTAAGAGTAGGGTTTAATGGGCTGAAAGGTTTGAATGCTCTACCAGTTAGAATCTGATCCACTGCAAGGGAGAGAAACCCAGCCCCAAACCAGCAGAACAGAGTTAACTAGGTGAGGTAACTGGGAAGTCCAGGAGCTGCGGTGGCTTTAGACATAGCTGGCTTCAGAGACTCAAACAGAATCATCGGAAAAATGTTCTAATTTCTCTGTTTGCTTCTAGACTCTGCTTTCCTCTATCTTGACTTTTACTCTTGGGCAGCTCAAAACTTACTTTATCCTTGGCACTAGCTACCCCAGAAAAGAAGGGCCTGTTATGCAGGGGGAATCCTGTGGGTTAGCCTAGATCAGGAAACCCAAGTCTCTCCTGAACTTGGTGGGCTATTGGGAGTAGCATGATGAAAAGTCTGGAACCCCAGGTTAGGAGTACGCTCTGCCACCACCGCCTGCACAGATAAGTGTAGAGAGATATTGAAGGTGGGGAGACTATTAGAGGAGTGAGGCCCAACCTGAGGTGATGGCCGTGAAGATGGAAAGTGGGGGAAGACTGTGAGAACCCATCACAGATCAGTGTATGACACGCTGAGTTCATGTGAGGCAGAAGAAATTAGAAATGCTAAAAGAATGGTGATGCCATTAGTAAAACAAGAATATGAGGCAGAAGAGTCTATTTTTGCAGAAATTTTGCTAAGACATACTCTTGGTTGGGCAAGCAAAGGAAGACATCAGGCAGGCAGTTGAAGGGGAGAGGTCAGACTTAAGAGAGGGATCGGAGCTAGAGGTCTAGAGAGGGGGCCTCTACAATAAGCTTGTAGTTGGAATCATGAAAATTGCAAGATCTATGTGTGCAGAGGTGAGTGGTGAAAAGACAGAGCCCCAGGGAATTGTGAGTTAAGCAACAGACAAGGAAAAGGAATGAAGGATGGTGACGGAGGAGCAACCAGACACTGGGCGGAGAAAGTCAGACCTACTTAAGTCAAATAGGAGAAAAGTTCCAGTATCAAAAAGAAAAAGAAATAGATCCACATGTTCAACAATATTTCCAATATTGGTTCTATACTCATATTTTCCTCATTCCTTTTCATAAGTGAACTCACAATCAAACTAAGTCCAACGAGCAGCTACTGAGGCTACAAGATTTACTGCTTTCTGAATACCAGTGGCTTCCATCCTAAGGTGTATTCATCTGAGACCTGAGTTGCTTATCATTAGTAACAACATATTCATTTTGGGGTCTTCTCTCATTTTTTTTAGAACAAGGACCAGGTATTAAAACAGCTGCCCAAGTACCAAGGTGCAAAGATGGCACTGCTGCAGATAGCTAAGCTGCTAAGCAGGCAGCATCATTATGTTGACTTGGGGGCAGATGTATAAAATCTAATCCTGGCAGATGAAAGTCAGGTTGGAAGTCTCAGTGTATGAAATACAAAAATGGGAGCTATATGACCATCAACCTGTTTGAGAACTGACTGTCCCTGGAGTCAAGGCAGAAGATATTTCAATATTTCACCTTTAAGTGTTCTGTTTTTTTCCAATAATTCCTTGAATTTTGGTACTTCCCAGGGCCTTAACCTGGGCTTTCCCCCAATCTATACATTTGGGGTGATCTATAAGACCTCAACTTGGCCGGGCACGGTGGCTCACGTCTGTAATCCCAGCACTTTGAGAGGCTGAGGCAGGTGGATGGCCTGAGGTCAGGAGTTCGAGACCAGCCTGGACAACATGGCGAAACCCCGTCTCTACTAAAAATACAAAAATTAGCCGGGTGTGGTGGCACACGCCTGTAATCCCAGCTACTCAGGAGGGTGAGGCAGGAGAATCGCTTGAATCTGGGAGACAGAGGTTGCAGTAAGCCAAGATAGCACCACTGCACTCCAGCCTGGGCTACAGAATGAGACTCTGTCTTGCCAAAAAAAAAAAAAAAAAAAAAAAAAGACATCATCTTTCTCAGTCCACCCTCTCTTCTGCCCCCAAACCTATATACGGTCATCCCTCAGTATCCATGGGGAATTGATTCCAGGACCACCCACAGATATCAAAATCCACAGATGTTCAAGTCCTTTGTATAAAATAGTGTAGTATTTGCATATAACCTATACACATCCTCCCATATACCTTATTACTTTTTTATTGGACTGAATTTATTTTTTTATCTTCAGCTTTTAAATTCAGGGGTACATGTGCAGGATGTGCAGGTTTGTTGCATAGGTAAACGTGTGCCATGGTGGTTTGCTGCACAGATCTACCCATCACCTAGGTATTAAGCCCAGCATCCATTTGCTATGTGTTTGCCCTCCACACCCACCCCCTACCCCCATATAGTTTAAATCATCTCTAGACTACTTATAATACCTAATACAATGTAAATGTTATGTAAATAGTTGTTATACTGTCTTGTATAGGGAATAATGACAAGAAAAACTCCGTCTGTACATGTTCAGTACAGACACAACCATCTATTTTTTTTCCCGAATATTTTCAACCTGCGTTTGGTTGAAACCCATGGAACTCACATATACAGAGGACCGCTTGTGTTTAGCTGCCTATTACATACATGTAACCAGGGTCACAGTGTGTGGCCACTCAGGCTGGGTACAGCAAAGAGCAACATTGGAAGGGGACACCATTCACACTGTAGACATCATTATTGTTTTGAAGTTAAAACCAAAAATTAAAACAGTTGATTCCAAACTTACATGATTTATACACAGGACAATTTTCTGGCAAAGGACAGTAAAGTCTCTAGTTCTAATAAAATTAATGTTATTACAATTCTTTTCAAAATAAAAGTGTTTTAAAGAAAAGGGACTCTGACCTGCAGAAGGGCAGTATGAGGACCGTGGAGGCCTTGACCCCATCAGGATGCACCACGGGCACCTACACAACTTACTGTATCTGCTTTAGTCTAGCTCCACAGCAGTTCTCAGATCCCGTCCTCTTCATTCCTACTGCTACTACCAGAGTTCAGACCCCCCTCCTCAACATCTCTTACCTGTTCATTCTTCCTTCCTGATCTCTTTGCCTCATGTCTTGCCCCCTCCTGCCCACTCTCCAAATTTGCTGTCAGAATAATCTTTCTAAAATGATTTGGCCAAGTGGCTACCCTACTTAAAGTATTGAAATATCCTCTAATTGCCTCCAGAATCCATCTGCACTCCTGAATACGCCACATGGACTCTGCACGTCCTTGCCCTGCCCTCCTGCCTACCCATTAGTCATCTCCTACACATGCCCTATGCTCGAGCCACATCAAAACCACATTTGATGCTGTTGCATGTGTTTGCCTAGAATACCTGACAAGCTGTCCAGTGGCTTTCCATTCATCCTTCAAAAATCAGCTTAATGGTCCCTTCATGAAATCTTCCCTGACCAACTAAGGCAGAGGCGACCACACCCTCCTTGGCACTGCCGCTGTAGCTAGCTTATGCCTTTATGATTGCATTTCTCTGAGTTGCAATTATGTTTTGCATATGCCTCTCATTACAGATGTGAGAGCTGCTTACGGGTATGGAATGCATCTTATTATTTGTCCCTAATATTTAAAAGAGTACTGATGGGTACCTCTGATACCTAGCACAGTGCCTGTCCGCTGAATTGAAGGAGTAAATAAATGTGTTGAATGTTGAGAAGAGTCATTGAGGGTAGATTTGAAAATGAGAGAAGGGAAGAGAAGTAAAATGTCTTGAGGATTTTAAGTTCCGGGATACATGTGCGGGATGTGCAGGTTTGTCACATAGGTAAACATGTGTCATGGTGGTTTGCTGCACCCATCAACCCATCACCTAGGTATTAAGTCCAGCATGCATTAAGCTATTTATCCTGATGCTCTCCCTCCCCACTGTTGAGGATCTTTTATGTCAGGCGTTGTTCCAGACTCTTTATACATAGGTCCTCAGTTTTGGGTTAACTGTGGAGAAACTCTAACAGCAACAAGCCATATTTCATTTGCTGTCCACTTTACAGTATTTTGCGGAGTCTCGGGGAACTTCTTTGCTAAGTTCTGTTCCTGCCCTCTGCGGCGTGCACTAGTCTGCTGCATTGGGACTTTCGTGTTTTTGAAAGGGGACTATTTCTTTGTTTTTGCTTTTGGTATTGCATTCTGCTGGGAAGTATCAAACCAGTGATGCCCCATGCCTCATTAAAGCCTTACGGGACTTTTTTTTTTTTTTTTGATAAGAGTAACCTCTCAATTATTTTCCCCTATGGCCTCTCTCTTCCTATGACAAAGGTAGGGTCTAAAAGACATGGTGAAGATGTCTGGTTGGAACATAACGGTAAACAACAGGCACACTGCTAAACTGGGAATCCTTCCTAACAACTGAGGATTGTTTTTCCTGGACCACTTATGTGTCATTTACTTGGGATGGTTTCTTGTACACCTCTCTAGTTTGCAAGAGTTTACCAGTCTGGATTCTCAGAACAAACAGTTTTGGCTTAAGCTGAGGAGACTGCTTCCTTAAGTATGGTCTCCATACATTATCTAGTTTAACCATCACCACAATGTTAGCCAGTAGATATTCTCATTTTACAGAAAGGGAAAGTAACATGCAGAGTTTAACTTGCCCAAGGACATACAGGTAGATTAGGTGGTAATCAAGTGAGCTGTTTTCTCATAAAGCTTGGGAGCATAAAGGGAAGGCGATTGGATTTAGAACTGAACTGGAACTGTCTTCCAGGGCTAACTGGGAATATTGTTCCTACCAGCCAAACTATGCCTCTCCTGTTCTTTGGACTCTCAGGTTAACAAGCAGACATTTCACAGGGAACAAGAGTAACAGACTGACTGTGGGTGTCAGATACATGTTTGAGAGTGAAGAGTTTTGAACAACAGAATTTTTTAAAATATCCATCCACTGCAGTGGCTCACAGCTGTAATCCTGGCACTTTGAGAGGCCGAGGTAGGATGACTGCTTGAGCCCAGGAGTTCAAAACCAGCCTGGGCAACACAGTGAGACCCTGTCTCTACAAAAAGAAATATTTTTTTAATTAGCCAGGCATAGTGGTATGTTGCCTGTAGTCCCAGCTACTGGGAGGCTGAGGCAGGAGGACCACTTGAGCCCAGGAGGTCGAGACTGTAGTGAGCTATGATCATGCCACTGCACTCTAGCCTGGGCAACAGAGTGAAACACACTCTCAAAAAAAAAAAAATCCTTGTAACAAGATTTAGAAAGAAAATAGTTATTTTAAAAGCACATTACTGTACCTACATTCATAAATGTCACTGAAATCCAAAGATATTCTCTGGTTAAACATTTATTATTTGTGGGAGTGTGAAACTTGTTTTTCCTGTTTTTAAGTTTTAAGAAGCCAGTCCTTTGTTCCATGTGAATTATATGCCATGAGATTATTTACACTCATTCTAAACACAAGTGTAAAGCTTCTCATCTAAGCTTCGTATAAAAAAAATAGTAATTTGTGGCTGGGCGCGGTGGCTCATGCCTGTAATCCCGGCACTTTGGGAGGCCGAGGCGGGCGGATCACCTGAGGTTGGGAGATTGAGACCAGCCTGACCAACATGGAGAAACCCTGTCTCTACTAAAAATACAAAATTAGCTGGGAGTGGTGGCACATGCCTGTAATCCCAGCTACTAGGGAGGCTGAGGCAGGAGAATCACTTGAACCTGGGAGGCGGAGGTTGTGGTAAGCCAAGATTGCACCATTGCACTCCAGCCTGGGCAACAAGAGCGAAACTCCATCTCAAAAAAAAAAAAAAAAATAGTAATTTGTATATGTAGCACCTCAGTACATTGCTGTACTGTGCATGCAGCACAAGCAGGTTATCAGGACACATTCCTTAAAAGAACAAGGTTGAGTACTGAATGTAGATACATGAGATTGTTTGTACTGTATACCTAAAACTCTGGCAATGATTTGTCAAACAATCATGAACCAACACAAGCACCTGGAACTCACATCGTTAATGCCTGGACTTCAGCAGATTAACAAATCTGAGTTAAAGGTAACTTTTAAAAAACTACTCAAGGCCAGGTGTGGTAGCTCATCCCTGCAATTTGGGAGGCCAAAGCAGGCAGATTGCTTGAGCTCAGGAGTTTGAGATCAGCCTAGGCAACACGGCCAAACCCCATCACTACAAAAAATATAAAACTGAGCCGGTCATGGTGGCTCGTGCCCGTAATCCCAGCTACTCAGGAGGCTGAAGTAGGAAGATTGCTTAAACCTGGGAGGTGGAGGTTGCAGTGAGCCAAGATTGCTCCACTACACTCCAGCCTGGGTGACAGAGTGAGACTCTGTCTCAAACAAACAAACAACAACAAAAAACCCAAAAGTATTTAACAGCACTGATCCATCAAAAAGCTGTCAGTGGTACCTCATTAGAACTAATAACCTGAAAGGAATTTGTTAACTACTCAAACGTTTAAGCCTATAAAAACTGCATCTAGGCCAGATCTTTTACAAACATTTTAATTTTGCTTTGCAAGGAAGAAATATCCTTGTTTTCAACCTGTGAAAATTAAAAAATGTGAATTAATTCAACAAAATAAGTTACTGTATTATAGGTAATGTATAAAGGTTTCTAAAAATGAAGACCACCTATTGAGTATTCACGACAATATTTTCCATTAATTGCAAACAGAAAGGCCTTGCAAGTTTAATACAACGCAGAAGCAGAAAGCAAGTTTGTCCAGCCCACTGCTCATGGGCCGCATATGGCCCAGGACATCTTTGAACGTGGACTAACACAAATTCGTAAACCCTCTTAAAACATTATAAGATTTTTTTGCAATTTTTAAAAATCTCATCAGCTATCACTAGTGTATTTTACGCGTGGCCCAAAGGCAATTCTTCTCCTTCCAGTGTGGCCCAGGGAAGATTGCACACCCCTTCTGAAGTAAAGCCTATGTGCCACTTTACACTGGCTGATGGAGAAACAGACACAATCCAAGGTTTTGTCATTCTTGTCTGTTAGTAAAAGACATGGTCAGTTAGCCTGAGGAATTAGTTAAGTCCTGCATCCCACACACGCACTCATTACACAGTGAAAGATTATTTAGGCAAGAAACAACTGCTACAAACATATTTTAAAGTCACATTGCTCTTTTAGAGTTAATAAATATAAACTCTGAAAATATCGTTATGCAGATAGATCAAGTCTCAGACTTCAGAAAAATGACTTTCTGCTGTACTTTAATGGCCTGCTACCCATCTGGTCTCAGGTTTAGCAAAGAACCGTGGAAGGAAGAATTGAGTAAGGGTCCAGGGCGGTGGAATGTTAATCCTGGAGCTCCAGCCAGCAAACCCAGGCTCCCATATTTAGAAACGAGGATTTGCTCTGTCCCTATTGGCCTTCGAATGCTCGTGGCAGTTGCTTTCAAACTGTAAAAATGAACAGTGAACAAAAATTTTCTTCCCCGTATCTTCATTTTTCTAAGATTGTTATTTGTTTAAATAACAGTACATGTTGTGTAACAATGTTCTCAACTTCCTCCCATCCCAGCTGCCATTCCCACCGTGACTGGGCAGCAATGTTTACATGCATCCTATACTCTCAAAAAGGTGCCCAGATTTCACACTGCAACAGATAAAACTGACTTGCATTATGCATATTTTCCAAGTGCCCACCGTAATTCCACCCCAACTACAGTCACATTTATTGAACACTTACTATGTGCCTAGTACCTAAGTACATTACATGTATTTGACTAATTTAATCTCCACAGCAACCTATAAGATATTATGATCTTTACCTTACATATGAGGAAACTGAGGCACACAGCGTTTAAGTAACTTCAAGGTCACACAGCTAGTAAGTGGCAGCACTGGGATTCAAACCCAGATAATCTGGTCTCAGAGCCTCTGTGCTGACACTGTTTTCAGAATGCACGTGAGCAAAATATTATCATGGAGATAATTTGCTGTACCATATTTTAGGTTTATCATTTGCAAATGATAGCATCGTCATTAATAATCAATGACTTAGAATGTATCTCACAGTTGATGGGGACTCACTAGATATTCACAGAACTTCACCAACACATAAGAACTTCAATGTCTTCAACAACCCCAAATATCTAATGGTTTAAACTTTAACTGGTGAAAATGCCTTGAGAATTTATTGCTTTCCTACCCAATATTATGGAAAGTAAAAACTTAGCTTTTCCATTAATTTTCAGGAAGATATCGTTGCAACAGTTTTCTTTTTCTGTATTTCTATTAGAGTGAAGGTCTTTATGGTATGAAAACTGAATATTCTCCTCTAACAATGTTTGTTATCAATGAATCAAAACTCTTTCAAATCCTGATGTTTCCTGAGAAAAAAGAAAACCCAGAAGTCAAATACCTGGCCTGTGCCTACAGGACTGTGGGAACCAAAGACACAGCTTCAGCCTTCAGAAGTAAGAACTACCACTTACTCTATTGAAGAAAAAAAAAAAAAACTGCTTTGAAAAACTAATTAAAATGAGAAGTTTTAAGTGTCTCAGATGTAAAATCATGATTATGTGAAAGGTACTTTCAAGGTGAATTTTAATTTTCAGAACGTCACTTGAATTAATTTAGCCTCTTAAATATCTGTCTTCTTTTCACAGAAGATATCAATAGCAGAGAAAACATTTTATGAATTGTAGTAACGTAGCTTTTTGAATGATATTCAAAAGGCATATCAGAAAGAAACGGAAAGATAAACCAAATACAATTTTACAAGAAAAAAACTTGTTTTACTTACCCTGTGTTATCTTCTGAAAGTAACTCAAAAGGTAGGCTTTTTTAAAAATCTAATTTCGTTCACCTTTAAAATGTGATTGCATTTCAAAGTAGATTCTATTTTAACAACTTCCTTTCTAGAAAACATTTAAAGACAAAGTCAAGCAATGCCATCTACAGGTGGCCTTTAGAACAACAGATGTTTCTATAACCCATACTCTTCTTTAAATTAAAATACCTATAATCTGTCATATCATATTTTGCATCATTTAACAAGGAAATTTTCAAGAAAGGTAAGAAAAAATTAAAAGATATGCTGTGTATAAAAAAATTCCCACTAACATTCTGGATTAATAGTTCTTACTTTAAAATAACCTAGGCCAGGTGCAGTGGCTCACGCACATAATCCCAACACTTTGGGAGGCTAAGGAGGGTGGATTGCTTGAGGTCAGGAGCTCCAGACCAGCTTGACCAACATGGTGAAACCCCATCTCTACTAAAAATACAAAAATTAGCTGGGTGTGGTGGCAGGTGCCTGTAATCCCAGCTATTTCAGAGGCTGAGGCAGGAGAATCGCTTGAACCTGGGAGGCGGAGGTTGCAGTGAGCCAAGATCACACCATTGCACTCCAGCCTGGGTGACAGAGTGAGAGTCTGTCTCGAAACAAAACAAAACAACAAAAAACTAATTTCATTTCCAACTTCACCAAACATATGATCCATGGACCCTTGGTTATAAACTGTGGTAGATTAAAATGCAAAGTTATGCAACCTCAAAGATGTTTAAAGTTATAACTGGTGTACAGAAGAGACTCAAGTCATTGGAGACTGGACCTGCAACAATTTTTAACTGTTGAATCCCCCTTCCTTCTTGAGTAGCATCACCTTTGCCTTCTTGGCCAGATTCTCTAATTTTCAGATTATATTTATAGTCTATTTCCATTTCCAAAGTTCAGTCCTGTTTATTTTAAAACCTCCTATTTCATACAAGGTTCCACATCGGATTCCAAGTGGTTTTTTGTCCGTATGTACTAGGGGCCCACTCTATTCACAGATGGTTTGCTTTTTATATACTTTCTTCTTTCTTTGCTCTCTTCTCCTTGGGAAGTAGATGCTAAAAGAGGTTTCCTTGTTGCAGTGGTTCTCAATTTAAGGCAAACATTAAGACCATCTGGAACCCCTTAACAAAACTACTATGCCTCTGATTAAACTGGACTGGGATAGGGCCTGAACATGGGTTTTGTGTGCTTTTAATTTTCCACGTGCAGCCTCGTTTGAGAAACACTGCCTTACTGTGGGGTTGCAACCCTTTCCCTAATTGGCTATAACTGCATTCTGATAAGTAGTTTACGAGCTCCATTGTGCAGAGGCAACCCACACTTGCCCACAGGCCAAGGCATTGGCAGTCCCTTGGGATTTGGGAATTAGCTGTGTCCTGGCTGAGCCCCAGCTAGTGGCAGCACCTCATCCATTGCACTTGCCTTTTAAACCACGTCGTCCCCTCCTTCATGTTGTTGCAGAAGTCTTCTAACCCTCAATTCATGCATCATTTCTCAGGCTGGCAGAGTGCATCTTCAATACCCCTCAGCCTTACAGTTCCCACATCACTCCTCTAATTCTGTCTCCATGCTTCGGAATCTGCTGCTGGTGGGTAAACACAAATCCAGCCAGAAAGAGAAATACTGGTCTCCCATACTTGCAAACATCTTGAATCTCTAGTTACTTCCTCAGGCCTTCCTCCTGCGGTTTTGTTTGTTTTTTTGAGATAGGGTCTCACTGTCACCCAGGCTGGAGTGCAGTGGTGCAATCATGGCTCACTGCAGTCGCAACCTCCCTGGGCTCAGATGAACCTCCCACATCAGCCTCCCTAGTATGGATGGGACTACAGGTGTACACCACCACACCCAAGTAATTTTTTGTATGTTTTGTAGAAACAGGGTCTTGCTATGTTGCCCAGCCTGGTCTCAAGCTCCTGGGCTCAAGTGATCTGCCTGCCTTGGCCTCCCAAAGTGCTGGGATTACAGGCATGAGCCACCTCACCCAGCCTCCTCCTGTGGTTTGTGAGTGCAGGTACAACTTGTTATCTCTCCACATTCGAAAGCCCAAAAGACTAAATTACATTCCCTAACAACGGACTCCTCCGAAAGGAGACCTCTTCCAGAGCTCCCCAGCTGTCTGTGGAATAGTAGTTGGTGATGGAGCATGTTCTCTGAACTGGCCACCTTCAGTAAGCCCTGTAGCATTCACTGGTCCTAACCACCACTGGTCGAATCTTAGAATGTGAGGATTGGCACCCTGACTTCAGTTTTGGCCTTATTCCAGAACAAGAAAGATATCCTATTTGACCTTTTTTTTTTTTGAGACGGAGTCTTGCTCTGTCACCCAGGCTGGAGTGCAGTGGCTCCATCTCAGCTCACTGTAGCTTCCACCTCCAGGGTTCAAGCTATTCTCCTGCCTCAGCCTCCCAAGTAGCTGGGATTACAGTGCACGCCACCATGCCAGGCTAATTTTTGTATTTTTAGTAGAGACAGGGTTTCACCACGTTGGCCAGGCTGGTCTCCAACTCCCGACCTCAGGAGATCCGCCCGCCTCGGCATACAGGCGTGAGCCACCGCGCATGGGGCCTATTTGACTTTCAATTACAAATTTCCTCCACAGTCAGTACTTAGGTGAGTTCTCCAGAAGCAGAGAGGAATGTATGCAAATGATTTATCAAGGTTAAGTAAAGGAATGGGAATAGCCAAAGAGGAAGGGGGAGGAAGTCAAGCAAGAGTGTGATTTTGGCAAAGTTGCACAGAGGCCGACTTCAGCCCGACTCCTCCAGGAAATTAGTGAAGTTTCATTTTTCTGAACTAAAAGATCTGGGTTTTCATACAGTAAAATCAAGGGGGACTTCAGGCCAAAGACCCACAGATAGTGTGTATTAAAAGAGAGGGCCAGGTGCAGTGGCTCATGGCTAGTAATCCCAGCACTTTCCGGGGATAAGGAGGATGGATCACTTGGCTCCAGGAATTTGAGACCAGTCTGGGCAACATGGTGAAACCCTGACTCTACAAAAAATACAACAAAGCTAGCCAGCTGTGGTGGCGCACCTGTAGTTCCAGCTACTAAGGAGGTTGAGGTAGGAGGATCACCCGAGCCTGGGAAGAGTAGGTTGCAGTGAGCCAAGATTGTGCCACTACTGCACTCCAGCCTGGGCAACAGAACAAAACCCTGTCTCAAAAAAAAAACAAAAAAAAAAAAAAAAAAAAAAAAGAGAAAGCAGGAGGGCATAAAAACTGGAGGGTAAAATGACATTTAAGGAACCTGGGTGGACTATTATAGTCAAGGTCAAACTTATTTTTACAAATTTCATGTTATAAAACAAGCTAAAAAGTGGTCATTTGTCCTAAGACATCATTAATAACAGCTAGCACTATCTGTACCTCACAAAGCACCACAGATTTAGGTTACACTGCCTTGCAAACTGCTTAATGAAATGCTAAGGACAGTATGAACAAAGTATCTTGGGGGGGGGGGGGGGCGGGGGGGGAGACCAGCAAAGGAAACTTTTAAGACTGAAATAAACCTGAAAGGAATGAACTGATTTCTTGACTTGTATCCTTAATGTCTCTAAATAGGGCTGCTTTTGCTCCTGCTAACTGTTTAGATGTTCACTTTCTTCAAAGGTATTTCTGAAATTCACAGTCACAAGGTCTCAAAAACAATGTTTATTTTAACACATAAAATGTACCATCTAGCACCAATGCCTGTAAATACCAGAATTCCATCCGGTTACTACTCTTTGGAACAAGTATGATTAAAGTCCTTGACAGATTATTGTATATGAGCGAATGGCTTCATAACATAAAACAGAGAGACACAGAACAAAAATTCATTTGGTATATACATATAGAACTACATTTGTAGTTATTCAAAAACCTTTCACTGCTTCATGTAAACAATACCAGTATTTTTAAGCCAGATTTTCCTGGAACATATACATAAAGTGCATGAGCCACATTGTAAGTGCATAAGCCTGAAACTGGTCTTTCTATTCTCACTCCATGCTCAAATGAAAAATCTGTAAAGATATCTTTTGTTCCTCCAATCTTCTGATTTGTCTTCTTAGCAACTCATTACAGTACAATTTACTGATTAAATCACATAGATATGTATGGTGGAGGAAAAGAAAACTTTGGCCAATATAAGTATACAAGACAATATCTCAGTTCTTTTTAAAATTAAAAGAACATTTCAGTATTAAAGATATTTTAAAAGAAATGAAGTGGAAAATACAAATGATAAATATTGTATAATTATGTACAAAATGAAAACCTTTTAAACTTTGAAGACAAACTAAAATTTACTAGTTTGAATTTAAAACATTATTATATAATAGCAGATAGTTCTCTTCAGAAATTTATCTCTAGCTTCCTGTAAAAGGTCCAGTCAATCATGTTGGCTCACTGTTTTTGGCAGATTTCAGCCTCGCCTCAATACCAATTTTTATTTGAATAACTGATTCCCAACATTTAAGAAGAACTTGATGCTGAACTAAGTAACCTAAGCTGGATTCAGGGCCATTGGCAGGCAGGCAGGCAAGCAGGAATTTTTCATATTGCAGACAGCCCCTGGTGGTCATCATCTATACATCGGATCTCTAAGGACGTGCCGGAAAAAAAATCTGTGAACACAATCTTCCCATGCTGTATTCACATGCTCTATTCACATCTTTAGTTTACCCAGGTTGTTAGAGCCTTGGGTAAGATGATTAAAGGCTTCACGATGGAAATTTCTATAAGAAAAAAAAAGGAAACTTAAAAGATTGATTTACCACAAACTATTTACTGGGTATTTAATAATGCCTAATATGCCTCATAATGCCTAGTATGCCTAGTATAACAGTGGCTACATGCAATTCAAGTGAACAACCATGCATGTTTATAGATGGTTCTTTGCTGACACCTAACAAGCAACTGAAGAAAGAACAGATGCATTGGACATTATCAAAATTAAAATATATGTGCTTCAAAAGACACAACATAGGCTGGGTGTGGTGGCTCACACCTGTAATCCCAGCACTTTGGGAGGCTGAGGTGGCAGAGCACTTGAGGCCAGGAGTTCGACACAAGCCTGGCCAACCTAGTGAAACCCAATCTCTACTAAAAATACAAAAAAATTAGCTGGGCGTCGTGGCACATGCCTTTAGTCCCAGCTACTTGGGAGGCTCACACAGGAGAATCACTTGAACCTGGGAGGCAGAGGTTGCACTGAGCCAAGATCATGCCACTGCACTCCAGACTGGGTGACAGTGCGAGACTCTGTCTCAAAAGAAAAATAAGAAAATAATAAATTAAGAAAATACAAGACACACTATTGAGAAAATGAAAAGACAACCCACAGAATGGGAGAAAATATTCACAAATAATGCATCTGTAAGTGTTTAGTATTCAGAATGTATAAGGAACTCTCACAACTCAAAAGTAAAAAGACAAATAAGTCAATCTGAAAATGGGCCAAGCATTTCTTCTAAATACAGAAAAGATACCCAACATCATTAGTCATTAGAGAAATGAAAACCACAGTTTAGAGACTATCTCATACCCAGTGAGATGGGTATAATTAACAAATGTTGGTAAAAATGTGGAGAAAACTGGAACCCTTATACACTGCTGGTGAGAATGTATAATGGTATGGTAGATTTGGAACACAGTTTGGCAAGTCTTCAAAAAGTTAAACAGAGTTCCCATATAACCTTGCAGTTCCTCTAGGTATATACTCAAGAGGTGTGAAAACATGTTCACACAAAAATTTGTAGATGAACGTCCATAGCAGCATTATTCATCTCATCAATGGATGGATAAGGTGTGGTATAGCCACATAAAGGAATATTATTCAGCCACAAAAAGGAGTTAAGTGCTAATGTGTGCTACAATGTAGATGAGGCTTGAGAATACCGTGCTGAGTGAAAGAAGACAGGCACAAGAGGCCACACAGTATGTGACTTGTTACATATGACATGTGCAGAATAGGCAAATCCATAGAGATTAGTGGCTGCCAGCAGCTGGGGACGGGGGTAACAGGGAGTGACTGCTAATGGGTAAGAGGCTTCTCTGGGGGGTGAAATCGTTTAAAATTAGAAAGTGGTGATTTACACAACTATGTGAATATACTAAAAACCACCAAATTGTACACCTTAAAAGTGTGAATTTTATGGTATGTGAATTACATCAACTAAGAGTTGTTCTTTTTTTTGGCCGAAAAAAAAAAAAAAGCCTCTATATTTAGGAAACACAAAATCTTTCTGCCTCCAAAAAATTCTACTTTTAAAACTGCACAACAGCTTAACACTAGATCCCTTAAAGCACAAAACAGTTTTTTTTGTATCTGTGGCACCATGCCACATAAATGTTAATCTGAATAATCCCGCTGCTGCCTTTTTACTTAGATTTAGTCCTAACACCTACTTCTGTTCCCTAAGTTTTATTTGCTTTTGACTAGAATTCATATAATCAGAAAACTTTACCACAAACATAATCAAAGCAAAGATGATAGAAAAAGTGTGGGCTTATTGAATCTAGCATCCTTAATTCATAAAACTAATCATCTCCCTGCCTTACACTAGTCACATATACCAAAGGTGCTGGAAATACAAAAATAGATGAAAGGCCAGGCGCAGCAGCTCACACTTGTAATCCCAACAATTTGGGAGGCCGAGGTGGGCAGGTCACTGGAGTCCAGGAGTGCAAAATCAGCCTGGACAACATGGCAAAACCCTGTCTCTACAAAAAAAAAAAAAAAAAATACAAAAATTAGCTGGGCATGGTGGTGCATGCCTATGGTCCCAGGTACTCAGGAGGCTGAGGTGGGAGGATCACTTCTTGAGCCTGCAAGGCAGAGGCTGCAGCAAGCCGAGATTGCACCACTGTACTCCAGCCTGGATGACAGAGTGAGACCCTATTTCAAAAAAAAAAAAGGATGAAGTACAATTCTTCCCTCTTTCTACAGGCTCAAACCCTAGGTGTCACTGAGGCAACCTGCATAAAATGTGATTGTTATACAGGGTAAAACATGCACCAAGAAGGGGGAAGATACATAAATTCTACTTAATTGAGTGCATTTATCTTTTATGGACTCATCTGCCTTGTTATATTTCATTTCCTGTAAACAATTTTTAATAAGGAAAAGTTCACAAAGGTAAGAGCAGGCATTTTAAAATCTCACAGAGATAAAAGAAACTTATAAATAGCTAATAACTTGTCTGAGGTAATACCCAATTATAGAGCTATACAATTTACGCCTATGGAGAAGCTGGAAAAGGCCTTTAAAAGCGAAGCCTGGCCAGGTATGGTGGCTGATGCCTGTAATCTCAGAACTTTGGGAGGCCGAAGTGGGCGGATCACTTGAGCCCAGGAGTTCGACACCAGTCTAGGCAACACGGTGAAACGTGTCTCTACTTAAAAAATACGAAAAAAAAAAAAAAAAAAAAAAAAAGCCTGGCTTTAGAGCAAAAACCCAAGGCAAGATAGATTAAATTATCTTGACACTGAAGTTACTGCCTGAGTCCAGTGAATCATTATAGCTGTTTCTCCACATCAAAATCAACGCCCATACCACACATATGCCCTGCAATAGTGTCCAGCTGATGAAACCTCCTTGGAGAATGAAGAACTGAGAATGTTATTTACCGATTTTTTCTTTCTGATGTATATAATATGAATATCTTCACTTCGATACTCTTCATCATGTTTTTCCAAAGGAATTTTTTCAAAGTCAAAATCTAGCTGAAGGAGCTATAAATTTAAAAGAGACATACTTCAAATTCAATAATATGAACTGACCTGTGGGTGACAGAAGTCAGAATGCTGGTTACTTTTTTTTTTTTGAGAGTCTCACTCTGTCACCCAGGCTGGAGTGCAGTGGTGCAATCTTGGCTCACTGCAACCTCCGCCTCCCTGGGTTCAAGTGATTCTCCTGCCTCAGCCTCCTGAGTAGCTGGGATTACAGGCAAACGACACCACACCCAGCTAATTTTTGTATTTTTAGTAAAGAAAGGGTTTCACCATGTTGGCCAGGTTGGTCTCGAACTCCTGACCTCGTGATCTGCCCATCTCGGCCTCCCAAAGTGCTGGGATTACAGGCGTGAGCCACCGCGCCTGGCCAGTGGTTACCTTTTGAGTATTGCCTGGGAAAGGGCAGTGTGCAAACCTTCCAAGATCCTGAAAATGTCCTCTATCTTTATGTTGGTAAGTAGTCACTTGGGTGTATACACATGAAAAATTAAGCTCAGCACTTGACTGATACGTATGCATTTTACATATGCTTTACCCCAATAAAAGCTGTTTAACAGTACGAAATTTTCATTATGCATCATTTCAAAAGTTCATGAACATTTTTCATATTCAAGAAAAACATGAAAATAAACAAACATTTTAGTATATGTTACCTGAGGCAGTCATATACCTGCTTTCTCATTAAACCAAAGTAGTCCTTTCAGCAGACAAAACTGCAGGCCTATATAGATGTACCCTCCAAAGGAGTCACTCACAATGTGATAGATTTGTGCCCATAAAAAGGGTTTGGGTTATCACTAGGGGAAGAAGAGCGACAGATACATAAAACCCTATATAATATATTTGCAACTTCCTGTAAGTCTTTTCTAACTATTTCAGACAAAAAGTTAAAAAAAAAAAAGACCCTAAAAATAGACAGGTATCTAGGTTGGAGGTTTCATAAATATGTAGAGAAAAACACAGAAGTAAAAACTTATCACTTGGCAACATGGGAAAACCCCATCTCTACAAAAAAATACAAAAAGTTAGCCGGGTGTGGTGGTACATGCCTGTAGTCCCACTTACGGGGGGGGGGGGGGGGGGGGGGGGGGCGGGCGGGTGGCGCTGAGGCAGGAGGATCACTTGAGCCCAGGAGGTTGAGGATGCAGTGAGCCCTGACTGTGCCACTGCACTCCGGCATGGGCTACAGGGTGAAACCCTGTCTCAAAACAAAAACAAAAACAAAAACAACTTATCACCTGCACATTTCTATCACGTATTCTCCAAAGGTAATACATACATCATTGATATGTTCCCCAAAGGCAGCATCATGTTTAATAAACACTGAAAACTGTTCTTAAAAAGGAGTGGCACCCGTATTATTTAACATTCTTCTGTAGCCATAGATCAACTAATTAGAAATGAAATAAAGTATCAGAAAAGATGAAAAAGGGGAGCTTCGTAGAATCATGGGCTGTGAAGATCCTTTCCTCAGCTTCACACAAACACAATGTTTTCCCCACCCAAAATTACCATAATATACTTGAAGAGTCACATACAGCCCCCCTGAAGGGAAATCACTACAAAGATAATAGAGTACTTAATACTTACCTCAAAATATTTTTTCTCAATTTCTGGATTTTTCCCCATTGTTCGTTGTTCATAACAACATATAATACAAGTTTCAAATCCACTGATATCTTTTAGAGTTTTCAGCAATGGCTCCAAAGACTATTTAAAAAAGAATATATTTTTTGTTTTTGATTTAAAAATTTTTCTACTCTAAAAGTAGGTTGAGGAGGTACAGGGGTATTTATAGCTCCCCTACAATTTATCCATCTTTGAATCAATCCAACAAAGCACATGTAATTAAAGCTCTAGGCTAGGTGCAGTGGCTCACACCTGTAATATCAACACTTTGGAAGGCAGAGGTGGAAAGATCGCTTGAAAGCAGGAGTTGAAGACCAGCCTGGAGAATATAGGGAGAGACAAACCCCGCCCCTGCAACACCTTACAAAAAATTTAAAAATTAGCCAGCATGCTGGTGCACACCTATAGTCCTAGCTATTGAGGAGGCTGAATGGGAGGATTACTTGAGCCTCAGGAGCTCGAGGTTACAGTGAGCTATGATCACTCCACTGCACTACAACATGTGTGACAGAGCAAGACCCCTATCTTAAAACAAAAACAAACAAACACAAACCCCTCTGTAACTAATGATTGGGTAAGCTCCTGTTAACTAAACCATGTACTGATTTTGGTTTCCAGAAAAAGGATTCAGATGACTGCATTTTGGAGTTCTCATGGGAAACAAATGGAATCAACTTTACCCTTAAAAGTTTAATTTTATTTAATCTAATTTGGGATTTAATCAACGATTTCCCTACAAAAGTTAAATCTGACCCTAACTTGGTTCAATGCTAATTATTTTTAAAATAATCGATGCCCCCTCCCCCCTCCCCCCTCTCCCCTCTCCCCACGGTCTCCCTCTGATGCCGAGCCGAAGCTGGATGGTACTGCTGCCATCTCAGCTCACTGCAACCTCCCTGCCCGATTCTCCTGCCTCAGCCTGCCGAGTGCCTGCGATTGCAGGCACGCGCCACCACGCCTGACTGGTTTTCGTATTTTTTTGGTGGAGACGGGGTTTCGATGCGTCGGCTGGGCTGGTCTCCAGCTCCTAACCGCGAGTGATCCGCCAGCCTCGGCCTCCCGAGGGGCCGGGATTGCAGACGGAGTCTCGTTAACTCAGTGCTCAATGGCGCCCAGGCTGGAGTGCAGTGGCGTGATCTCGGCTCGCTACAACCACCTCCCAGCCGCCTGCCTTGGCCTCCCTAAGTGCCGAGATTGCAGCCTCTGCCTGGCAGCCACCCCGTCTGGGAAGTGAGGAGCGTCTCCGCCTGACCGCCCATCGTCTGGGATGTGAGGAGCCCCTCTGCCTGGCTGCCCAGTCTGGAAAGTGAGGAGCGTCTCTGCCCGGCCGCCATCCCATCTAGGAAGTGAGGAGCGCCTCTTCCCGGCCGCCATCACATCTGGGAAGTGAGGAGCGTCTCTGCCCGGCCGCCCATCGTCTGAGATGTGGGGAGCCCCTCTGCCCTGCCGCCCCGTCTGGGATGTGAGGAGCGTCTCTGCCCGGCCGCCCTGTCTGAGAAGTGAGGAGACCCTCTGCCTGGCAACCGCCCCGTCTGAGAAGTGAGGAGCCCCTCCGCCTGGCAGCCACCCCGTCTGAGAAGTGAGGAGCGTCCTCCCTCCTCGTCCGGGAGGGAGGTGGGGGGGTCAGCCCCCCGCCCAGCCAGCCGCCCCGTCCGGGAGGTGAGGGGCGCCTCTGCCCGGCCGCCCCTACCGGGAAGTGAGGAGCCCCTCTGCCCGGCCAGCCGCCTCGTCCAGGAGGGAGGTGGGGGGGTCAGCCCCCCGCCTGGCCAGCCGCCCCGTCCGGGAGGCGAGGGTTGCCTCTGCCCGGCCGCCCCTACTGGGAAGTGAGGAGCCCCTCTGCCCGGCCTGCCGCCCCGTCCGGGAGGGAGGTGGGGGGGTCAGCCCCCCACCCAGCCAGCCGCCCCGTCCGGGAGGTGAGGGGCGCCTCTGCCCGGCCGCCCCTACCAGGAAGTGAGGAGCCCCTCTGCCCGGCCAGCCGCCTCGTCCGGGAGGGAGGTGGGGGGGTCAGCCCCCCGCCTGGCCAGCCGCCCCATCCGGGAGGCGAGGGGTGCCTCTGCCCGGCCGCCCCTACTGGGAAGTGAGGAGCCCCTCTGCCCGGCCAGCCGCCCCGTCCGAGAGGGAGGTGGGGGGGTCAGCCCCCCGCCTGGCCAGCCGCCCCGTCCGGAGGGAGGTGGGGGGATCAGCCCCCCGCCCGGCCAACCGCCCTGTCCGGGAGGTGAGGGGCGCCTCTGCCCGGCCGCCCCTACCGGGAAGTGAGGAGCCCCTCTGCCCGGCCAGCCGCCCCCTCCGGGAGGGAGGTGGGGGGGTCAGCCCCCCGCCGGGCCAGCCGCCCCGTTGGGGAAGTGAGGAGCCCCTCTGCCTGGCCTGCTGCCCCGTCCGGGAGGGAGGTGGGGGGGGTCAGCCCCCCGCCCGGCCAGCCGCCCCGTCCGGGAGGGAGGTGGGGGGGATCAGCCCCCCACCTGGCCAGCCGCCCCGTCCGGGAGGGAGGTGAGGGGATCAGCCCCCCGCCCGGCCAGCCGCCCTGTCCAGGAGGTGGGGGGCGCCTCTGCCCGGCCGCCCCTACTGGGAAGTGAGGAGCCCCTCTGCCCGGCCAGCCGCTCTGTCTGGGAGGGAGGTGGGGGGGTCAGCCCCCCGCCCGGCCAGCCGCCCCGTCCGGGAGGGAGGTGTGGGGGTCAACCCCCCGCCCGGCCAGCCGCCCCGTCCGAGAGGGAGGTGGGGGGGTCAGCCCCCCGCCTGGCCAGCCGCCCCGTCCGGAGGGAGGTGGGGGGATCAGCCCCCCGCCCGGCCAACCGCCCTGTCCGGGAGGTGAGGGGCGCCTCTGCCCGGCCGCCCCTACCGGGAAGTGAGGAGCCCCTCTGCCCGGCCAGCCGCCCCCTCCGGGAGGGAGGTGGGGGGGGTCAGCCCCCCGCCGGGCCAGCCGCCCCGTCGGGGAAGTGAGGGGCGCCTCTGCCCAGCCGCCCCTACTGGGAAGTGAGGAGCTCCTCTGCCCAGCCAGCCGCCCTGTCCGGGAGGGAGGTGGGGGGTCAGCCCCCCGCCTGGCCAGCCGCCCCGTCCGGGAGGGAGGCGGGGGGGGGGGGTCAGCCCCCCGCCCGGCCAGCCGCCCCGTCTGGGAGGTGAGGGGCGCTTCTGCCCGGCCGCCCCTACTGGGAAGTGAGCTCCTCTGCCCGGCCACCACCCCATCTGGGAGGTGTACTCAACAGCTCATTGAGAACGGGCCATGAAGACAATGGCGGTTTTGTGGAATAGAAAGGGGGGAAAGGTGGGGAAAAGATTGAGAAATCCGATGGTTGCCGTGTCTGTGTAGAAAGAAGTAGACATGGGAGACTTTTCATTTTGTTCTGTACTAAGAAAAATTCTTCTGCCTTGGGATCCTGTTGATCTGTGACCTTATCCCCAACCCTGTGCTCTCTGAAACATGTGCTGTATCCACTCGGGGTTGAATGGATTAAGGGCGGTGCAAGATGTGCTTTGTTAAACAGATGCTTGAAGGCAGCATGTTCGTTAAGAGTCATCACCACTCCCTAATCTCAAGTACCCAGGGTCACAAACACTGTGGAAGGCCGCAGGGTCCTCTGCCTAGGAAAACCAGAGAACTTTGTTCACTTGTTTATCTGCTGACCTTCCCTCCACTATTGTCCTGTGACCCTGCCAAATTCCCCTCTGCGAGAAACACCCAAGAATGATCAATAAAAAAGAAAGAAAGAAAGAAAAAAAAATAATCGATGCCCACAACACTATACAAACTGATGTATTTTTTTTTTTTTTTTTTTTTTGAGACGGAGTTTTGCTCTTGTTGCCCAGGCTGGAATGCAATGGCGTGATTTCGGCTCACTGCAACCTCCGCCTCCCAGGTTCAAGCGATTCTCCTGCCTCAGACTCCCAAATAGCTGGGATTACAGACATGCACCACCACGCCTGGCTAATTTTGTATTTTTAGTAGAGACAGGGTTTTGCCATGTAGGTCAGGCTGGTCTCGAACTCCCGACCTCAGGTGAGCCACCCGCCTTGACCTGCCAAGTGCTGGGATTACAGGCGTGAGCCACCGCGCCCGGCCCAAACTGATATTTAAAGAAAAGAACAATGAATTATTTATAACTTAATTCTCAATGTCATGGTTAACATGTTCCGTGGGAACAACCAAGGGAAAAAGAGAGGATTTTGGCTTTTCATAACATCCAATTGGCAAAATCCTTTAAAATTTTTACAGAAGCCTCTAGTAAAATGCATATAACACTTTTCTCAACATGCTTCACCAGGTCGGTATGATAATGATGAGCGTATATACATATGGTCCCTGGTGACTTTTATCTTCTCTTTACTGCATCAACTATAAGGCAAATCCCGGATTCAAAGATGTTAAAATGTGAAGAAACGTGTGCTTTAGAATTCATGGAATAAGGTTCATCTTCTAAATGAAGAGACTTCGCTCACTGGATACTTACCTCTTCATAGTATATGCAGTCGGCCATCAGTATGTAGTCGGGTGGAGAAGGAAAGCCTTCTATTTCTTCCCCCCTTAAAAATGCCAAACAAATATTTCAATTGTTTTAATAATTCAAAATACTCTTGTTTTATAAAGAACCGGAAAGTCCCCTTCCATCCTTTTAATGAAACGCAATTCAAAACAAACTACAAATCAATATCTTAAAACAAGCTGAAAGGCCATACAAACCATTTCAGTACCTTGGCTTGAACAGAACCAGTGACAAGATGCTTGTTCATATTAATATTCATCTTCAGCAAGTCTTGCAATTCCTCAAGATCGGTGACTACAACATCAGCCCTATAAAATAACGTCGACTGAGGTGTAGGCACAGGGGGGAAAGCCTGTAATCCGGATTTCCCCAGCAAGAAGGCGCCCCCACATCCCGCCCGCCCGCCAGCTCTTACCCGAGGGTAGCAGCCATGAGCCCCACGGCCCCGGTGCCCGAACCCAGCTCCAGCACCGACCGCCGGCTCAGCGCGTGGGCCCCGTCGCCAGAAAACTCGGGCGTTTCCAGGTATTTAGAAAGGACAATGGCAGCGTCCCACACAACGCAACCCACGCCACCGGAGCTATACTGCTGTAGTCGTAGCACTGTACCATCCCGCTTCTCCAAAACTCGCACAAAGCTCCGCAGTGGGTCCTCCAGCGAGGACTCCAGCGTATCCGCCATTGCGCCCGGCAACAGAAAGCGGCGCGCGCAGGGACGTCACATCAACGCGCACCGCCCCACCCTGCGACTCCGCCCCCTGCCCGCCGCTGAGTTGGCGACGCAGCGCGCGCGAGTTAACAAAGCCCGGAAGGCAGCGTTACCCGGGCGGGGCCGAGCGTGGGGCCCCTGCTTACCCGACGCGCTTGGCAGCCTCCCTCTACCCTAAATCACACGTTTGGCTTAACGAAGAGGCCGTTTAAATCACTTTCCCAGACAAAACTATTATAATCTGCTCTTCAAAAAACAAAGCCAACCTCAGAGTTTACCAAGTTGGACACTTGATTTACATAGTAGTTACAAGGCTTAAATGCAATCAGCTTCCAAGATCCTACCAAAGATGGCTATAATCTTACAATCTTCCTTTTCAAGTTCCTAGTATGCTCCTAGTTTTTTGTATGAATTCATAAAAGTGGTTGCTAGAAGCCTGCAGCTCACATTTAACAGTGAAGAAAAAATTTTGTGTGTGTGTGTGTGTGTGTGTCTATAGGACTCAACAATCTCCCCCTTTGTTCCTTATAATGAAAACACATATTTTAAAAGTCTTTTAAAAATTAAGACTGGGGTGATTTATTAATCTTGTTAAGAACTCTGATACAAAGCACAGTAAAAGGCCACAGACCAGTAAATAAACAACGTGGCTTTTGGCTACTTTACAACTGCTGCTACAGCACTATCAGCAAAACACTCTATCACTTTGAACGAAGGCATCCAAATGGCAAATAAAAGCTTTACTCACTTATCTGATTAAAATGTTTAATAAAGCTTTAAGTATTTGCTGGTTTAAATATTACCAATCTAAAAAATATATTAAAAAAAAATTTCAGTTAACACGAGATTTATAGAGAAAGTTACTAGGTCTTGAAGGCAAGGCAGTTGGTTCCTATGCCATAGAATTTTTTTTGAATTTATGAATTAGTAAAGTAGCAGATTGTATTATAGGCCTCAAGTCACTTAAATTTATATAGGTTATTAGCAGTATCTTTAAATATACAATATAAACAAAACTGTACATACATGGCATATTAACTGTTTTCCATAACAATAGGCAATTCATTAGCTAAAGACGTCATAGTCTGCAAAAACAAAAGGCACATCTGAATGAGATACATGCCCTTTTTCCCTCCATCATTGGGTTATGTAGTCTTTGTTTACATTTTGACAAAATAATAAACACTTACAGTGCCATTCTATTATTTTCATCCTACTTTTCATTTTTGTCTTCAGCAGCAAATACCGGCATTTAAGACATGGCATTAAAGAGTTTAAGAACAGTTGGTGTTATTCACAATTCTCCTAGATGTAAAAACTAGAAGTAAAAACTAGAAGATGGTCAAAGAGGTTTAAAAATCAGTAACACCATATACCCCTCCCATATTTGTGTAAATTCACTGCCTTAAAAAGGCATCTATTACTCAAATTTGAAAAATTTCACAAAAGCACTATCCCTTTTCAGTGCAATCATGTCACTTTAAACCATATTTTTGCAGAGTTTACAGTGCAAATATAAATTCTTTATACTGGCCTTTTGGCAGCACTGAGGATCCAAGACAAGGCAATGCTACTGATCACCTGAGGATAATGGTGAAGGACTTTTGTATTTTTATTTTTCCAATTCTTAAAAGCTTATTTGATCAGTAGCATTTTTGTAAGAGCATTATTTGTAAAAAGTACTAAAATACTATGTCTTTTTTTGAATAAATTAAAAAAAAAACTTTACAAATACCATTCCAGTGTCAATGACTACATATGGCTAAGGTCATTGGGGAGTTTCTGCATTTTCTAGCAAAGGCAGTCTGTACAATGGGGGGTGCGAAAGCTCCCGTTTGTAAGTCTTTGGTGGCAGTTTTGGCAGATGAGGGCTTGAATTCTGCCTTGGTGGAACAGGGGGAGCTGGAGGATGAGCAAGATTATTCTGACTAGAACTGAGCACATAGCATCGACGCGGTACCCTTGGAGAGGGTGTGCTAGGAGGAGTGCTTGGCGAATTTGGACACGTACTAATGTCTCTGAGCCAGTCTGAATCTCTGTGAAGATGCCCCAGTGGAGGTGGCTGAAGATTAAATGGACAGTTTATAAAGTGTTCTGGAGGCCGAAGGGGAACTGGTGGAGGGGTATCAGGAAGAGGATCTCTTGGTGGTGGCGGAGGTGGACTATGCAGAGGCCCATCAAATGCACCAGTAGGAACAGGAACTCTGGGTTTTACCTTTGGAGGAGGAGGCTGTCTCGGTGGAATAGCAGGAGGATCATCATCAGATTTCATATTTCCCTCAAAAAAAAAAAAGTAATTAAATTATACCTCTATTCTCCTGAAAAATTTAAAAAAAAATTTTTAAGTCTGAAAAATTCTTACTTCTCAAGTTAAATTCAGAGGCTCAAAATAAACTAATCTGGGTTAATTATCAGATTATGAGTACTCCTAGTTTAATTCAGGGCTGGGTTTAATATTTTTATATATGAGATGTTTTAATTTAAGTCTTAGATCCTAACTCTTTATCTTGCTTTGTGTATACATTTCAGAAATTTATGTATTTTAATTATAATAGTAGGTAAGTGACAATAATTTATTGCTTTATAGACATGAAAGGACATGATGTCTAGAGGACTTTAATGTCTAGCTTCTGCTTACTGGGCATCTACTGCTACTTTCTCCAGTGAGGCTTAGAGCAGTAGATCTCAAAGTGTGATCCAGAGACCAACAACATCAGCATCAGTAGGGAACTTGTTAGAAAAGCAAATTCTTGGGCCCCATCCTAGACTACTGAATCAGAAACTCTGGAGGTGTGGCTCCACAGTCTGATTTTACCAAGCCTTTCAGGTAATTCTGATGCACCCTTAAAATTTTGAGAAGCATTAGTTGAAAGTTTGAAGAATACTTGGAATACTACTGAAGTTTTTTTCCACCTGTACCAGAAAGAAAATGTACTTCCAGCCTCTTTTTTATTTTTTTATTTTTAGTTTTAGTTTTTGAGACAGAGTCTTGCTCTGTCGCCCAGGCTGGAGTGCAATGGTGCGATCTTGGCTCACTGCAACCTACCTTCACCTCCCAGGTTCAAGTGATTCTCCTGCCTTAGCCTCTTGAGTAGCTGGGATTACAGGTGCCCGCCACCATGCCCGGCTAATTTTTGTATTTTTAGTAGAGACAGGGTTTCACCATATTGGCCAGGCTGGTCTTGAACTCCTGACTTCAGATGATCTGCCTGCCTCAGCCTCCCAACCAGCCTTTTTTTTTTTTTTTTTTTTTTGAGACAAGAGTTTTGCAATTGTTGCCCAGACTGGAGTGCAGTGGCACGATCCTGGCTCACTGCAACCTCCAACTCCCAGGTTCAAGCGCTTCTCCTGCCTCAGCCTCCCCAGTAGCTGGAATCACAGGCACCCGCCACCACACCCAGCTAATTTTTTGTATTTTTAGTAGAGATGGGGTTTCATCATGTTGACCAGGCTGGTCTCGAACTCCTGATCTCAGGTGATCTACCCGCCTCGTCCTCCCAAAGTGCTGGGATTACAGGCATGAGCCACCGCGCCCGGCCCAGCCTCTTATTTAGAAAAGGTTTTTATATAAGGATTAAACAACTAAAAGTATTTTTCAAATATAACAACCCAAATGCTGAAAAACCATAAATGGTAGCCAAAGTATAATTCACAGACTCTTTATAACACTAGGCATTATTTTGAAGATTCACAACTTTGAATAAGTTGGAGTAAAGTCCTGTTGATTACCTTGGAATTTGAAGCATCATGATCAAACTTTTTTCGAGGAGGAAGAGGAGGAGGAATCAGGGGCTCTTCACTTAGTTTATGTAAACTACCACATGAACTAAAGAAAGACTCTGGGGGAGAAAAAGACTAGTTTAACCACAATTCACAGTATAAGATAAACCTTTATCACAATTTGTGATCGATACTTCTACCATGGCATTTGTCAGACTGTATCAACTATTGGTTTATCTATCTTCCCCATTAAATTGTAAGCTTTCTGCAGGCAGTGGGTATTTATTTCTGTGTCTCTAGCACCAACCATAGTGCCTGGGGCATGCTGGGTACTTCAGCTAAATGAAGGTGTACTATTTAATTATGATTAATGAGATTCTGCTCCCTGAAAAGCCTTTCACAAATCAAAACAAAACATGTCTAAATACACTGTAGTAACTTCCAAAGTAAGACCATCCTAATCAGAGACTTTTTTTTTTTTGAGACGGAGTCCCACTCTGTCGCCTAGGCTGGAGTACAACGGCACGATCTCGGCTCACTGCAACCTCCGCCTCCCGGGTTCAAGCAATTCTCCTGCCTCAGCCTCCTGAGTAGCTGGGATTACAGGTACCCACTACCACCCCCAGATAATTTTTGTATTTTTAGTAGAGACAGGGTTTCACCATGTTGGTCAGGCTGGTCTCAAACTCCTGACCTTGTGATCCGCCCACCTCGGCCTCCCAAAGTGCTAGGATTACAGGCATGAACCACCGTGCCCTGCGAGACCATATATTTTTGAAACAGCTATGATTGGGCACATCACCACACAGGTAATAAAACCCTCCATATAGGAACCCATAAGGTAGTGTTATATCACATAACTCTTTGTCTTTGCAAGTCTCTCATTGATAATGTACACGTTATATAACTACATTAAAGGAAATTTACAAAATGATAAATGACAGGAAAATACCCCTAAACAGATCAACCAGACATATAATAATTACTATCTTCATTTTAGTTTTTTCTATAGTTCAACTTCCCATTTGATCTCTCTATATTCACACAGTTGTTACAAAGGCAGCAACTATGTCTTATTTGTCATTATACTGAGATTGGGAACACAGGCGCTAACTGGGAAAGAAGTTGATAAGTTTAACTTTAAACACTCTAACTGAACTGCTTATGAGACATCCAAGTAGATATGTCAAACTAATTATTCTATGTCAAAAATTGCTATCCCGATCATGTGGCTCTGCAGTTACTTCTGGGGCGGGGGGAGTCCTGTTGACTCAGGGGGAAATAGCTGATACAAAAGGTATGCCTATGAGGTTGGCAGATGGTGTGGGGAGGTTAGGCAGAGGATGTTCCTCAGACCTGCCAGCATTGTTTGTCCCGTCTTTGGGAGAACTCCTTTCGGTGGTGGTAAATCTGTCCCATTTGGTTTAGTTGGCCAATCCTGCCCAGGGCACCCCAATTCAAGGCAAGGAATAGGCATGGGACTCACTTTCTTAACATGATCAGATTTTTATCTACCTCTCTTTCATGCAAGTAGCCATTTTTTTAGGGAAAGTGAACCTGACCCCTTAGCTCCAGGGATGGGGCCTAATTGGTATAAATCAATCAGAGTAATCCCATTCCTTTAGCCAGAGTGATGAGTTTAACTGTAGGCATGTAACCTAATTCAGACCAGTGAAATTTAAAAGGAGATATTCTGGGGGCTAATGGAAAGGAAGTTCCTTGCTCTTTTTTGGAAAAGCATTCTGTCATACTGTCTTGTCTGTACTTCTCTCTATATATAATTTGACTGAACAAAGAAGCACACAACCTTTACTGCTCTTGCCAGTTATGATTTTGAGGGAAAACAGCTTTAAATCAAGCTGATAATCTGGACAAAACAATGAAGAGTCAAAAAGAACCCTGGTCTTTTTTTTTTTTTTTTTTTTTTGAGACGGTGTCTCGCTCTGTCGCCCAGGCTGGAGTACAGGAACCCTGGTCTTTAATTACATCATCGAGTCACTGAATCAACCAGTCTTAAAGCAGCCTTCCTCTAGGCTTCCAAGTATGTCTGAGTGTTTTCTTATTGATTAAGCCAGTCTTAGGTGGTAACAGACACACACACTCATGGAAGCAGATGATATGTGAATGATGGGAAAGCTATGAGAGCTCTGAATCTGGGTCTGACTCTACAGTCACCACTTAACCAGTATATTTCTCCATGGTAGGCAATCAATAACCCTTGCTGAAGTCTGAATGCAATTTAATTGTCTATCAAGAGCATTTCCCTACAAGACTACAGTTTTTATGAACTTTTTTAGTGCCTGCATTTATTCCAAACTGGTGAATATAGCAGAATTTACTAAACAATTTCTGTAATGTTAGTTAGCTATCTAAGTTACTTCTAATTTTCTGCCATTCATTCATTCATTCATTCAACAGTTATTGGGCACCTGCTAATACTGTCAGGCACTGTCTGAAGCACTAGCAATATAACCGTGAACAAAACTCAAAAATTCACGTCCTTATGGAACTTATAATCTAGGTTAGGGAAAGATAAGTAAAAGTATGATGCCTATAAATTATGACAAGAAATATTTGGTTGGAAAAGAGTATAGAAAGAGGTGGGAGGGGAGCAACATAAATAGGGTGATTAGGGAAGGCTTCACTAAGGTAACAGCCTGAAGGAGGTAAGGGAGCAGGCTGTGAGGCTAAATGGCTGAAAAGTATTATAAACAGCAGGAATGGCAAGAGCAAAGCACTGATGCAATAATGTGTCTATTATGTTGAGGCAGACTGAGTGAAGGGGGAGAATAAGTGATGAGGTCTGACAGATCAAACAAGCCCAAACTGTGTAGGGCCTGTGCGTTCTTTAAAGGAACCGGCTTTCACTCTGAGTGAGATGGAAGGCCACCAGAGGGCTTTTTTTTTTTTTTTTTTTTTTTTTTTTGAGATGGAGTTTCACTCTTGTCGCCCAGGCTGGAGAGCAGTGGTGTGATCTCAGCTCACTGCAACCTCCGCCTCCCGGATTCAAGCAATTCTCCTGCTTCAGCCTCCTGAGTATGCTGGGATTACAGGCGCCTGCAACCAGGCCCAGCTAATTTTTGTATTTTTAGTAGAGACGGGGTTTCACCATGTTTGCCAGGCTGGTCTCCAACTCCTGACCTCAGGTGATCCATCGCCTCAGCCTCCCAAAGTGCTGGGATTACAGGGGTGAGCCACCGTACCCGGCCCACCAGAGGGCTTTAAGCACAAGTAAAACAAGGTCTAACTCAGATTCTAAAAGGATCATTCTGGCTGCTGTACTAAAAACATACTGAAGTGGAGAAGATAAGAAGTCAGGATGCTTACTGTAATAAACAAGGTAAAAGTTATGGTGGCTTGGACCAGGGTGGCAGCAGTGGAGATGGCAAAAAATTGTTAGATTCTGGATATATTTTGAGAGTAGTCAAGATTTGTTGATAGGTCACATTTGGCGTGTGAGAAAGGGAGAGAAGTAAAAGATACTTCTATTACACTATTTTTAGCCTAAGTAACTGGATGCTTGTAATTAGAATGGAGATGAGGAGGCAGTGAGAGGAACAACTTTGGAGGGGATAATAAGAAGCTCAGTTTCAGACAGGTAAGGTTTGAGATTCCTATTAGATATCCAACTGGAGATGTTAAATGGGTAATTAAATATATGAGTCTAGAAGTCAGAAGAGAGGTTCTGGCTAGATATAAACTTGGGAATTATCATCATGTAAATGATACAAGACTGAACAACCAAGTGAGTGAGAAGAGGTCCAGAAACTGAGTCCTAAGGCCTTCCAATGTCAATAGTTTGGGAAGGTGAGGAGGAACCAGCAAGAGAGACCAAGCAGTGACAAGTGAAGTGGAAGAAAAGACGAGAGAGTAGGATGAATCTTCATGCATGTAACTTTTTCCAAACATTTATTGGGTATTTTGTATAAATAAAAGGCAGAGGCTTTGTCTTTCTTGTTTGCCACTGAATCTCTTGTGCTTAGCAGAGTAACTGGTACAAACTAAGTATTCAATTATCTACTGAATCAGTAACATCAAAGGGTGTGAACATTTTTATGGTTTGATATGTTGTATTCAGATTCCAAAAGGGTTATACTAATATACCAATTTACATGGGGATAAGTAATGTGCCTTTTACCATAGGCTTGCTCGTACTAAAACAAAAAAAAACACATTAATTCAAAAGACTAAAATGGCAACTCACTATTGTGTAAAATTCCTCAGATTTCTAATGATGCTGAACTATCTATAATTATCTATGTTTCTTTACAAGATATACTTCCTTTGATGTGAAGTACCCATGTTCATTGTGAATGGAGTCTTGCCGTTTTTCTCATTTCATCTGAGTACTTTTCATACTTGCTATGAATATTTTATTTTCTTTGGGGATTTATTTTAGAATATTCAGAATTTAATGCAGTTATTCTCAATTTTCTATTAAATTTCAAAATGTAAAATTTTCTTATATGGAAAATGTATTTTACTACCATTCAGAATAATGTCTAGAATTCCTACTTCTACGATGGCACAGTGTTATGGGTTGAATTGTGTTCCCCCAAAGATATGATGAAGTCCCATAACCTAGTACCTATAATTGTGACCTTATTTGGAATATAGTCTTTGCAGATGTAATGAAGTTAGGATGAGGTCATTAAAATGGATCCAAATCCAATATGACATGACCAGTGTCTTTATAAGAAGAGGAGAAGAAATAAAGAAACATACCGCGAGAAGACAGCCATATGACAATGGAGGCAAAGACTGAAGTGATGTATCTACAAATCAGGAGATGCCAAGGATTGCCAGCAAATGCCAGAAGCTAGAAGAAGCAAGGAAGGATTCTCTTCTCCAAGTTTCAGAGTAAACATGGCCCTGCCAATATCTTGATTTTGGATTTCTGGCCTTCAGAACTGTGGGACAATACATTTTTGCTCTTTTAAGCTACTCAGTCTGTGGTGCTTTGTTATGGCAGTACTAAGAAACTAATAGTGTAATGACATTTCCACCACAGAACAACAAGAAAAATAAGAAATATCAACAAACTTCAATAAAGCCAGGAAATATATGAAGCTGAAGCTTTAATTCATGAAGGTAGATTATAATGTATATGGAGACAGATGGAGGAAGATGAAACCCAAATGTCTACAGAGAGTAATACTGACAAGCAGCAGCAAATCTGCCCCACAGAACCAAATAAGGATTCAGGAGCTAAAGGCATTTGGTACAAAGGAAGGCATGGACATGAAAACAGAAGACTTGATTAAGTCTGGATAAGGGAGAGTTAGAACCCCATTCTCCTCTCCCCTACTTAGTGAGGCCAGGCAATGACCTCATTCCCACCTCTGTAGGAGACTGGCAGTTTTATTCTCTGGAAAATGTAAACCCCAGACTTGGGATACTAGTCTGAGCTGAAAACACAGATATCCATACTACATGGCGAGATTGCCCCAGGCAGAAGATTCAAAGATCCTTCTTTAGAGAAACTAAACATTCTTAGAGAAAATGCCTATAGATTCTAACATTTGGGGATTTCCTAAGTAAAAAATTACATTCCATCACTCTACAGTGAAACCCACAAGTCAATAAGTGCCCATGGATATAGATACAGCACTTCCCATCAGTTTCCCCCTCATTCTAAAATATGAACAGAAATACTACTGGACAAGAAAGGAAAGCCTCCAATATGAAAGACAAGAGACTACAACTAATACAAGAAAGGAGGTCAGAAAAGAGACAACACTAGAAACAAAACAAATTTTTTTTTCAAAAATACTGTAATTATCCATCATCTCAAATATTCATCATTTCTTTGTGGTGAGAACATTTAAAATCTTCTCTTTTATCTATCCAGAGATATACATTATTATTAACTATAGTCACTGAAACTTTGCATCCATTGACTAAAGTCTCCCCTTTCCTGGTCCAACCCTGCCCAGCCACTGAATATGCAACTTAGCTGATTTGATCATTCCACAATGTATCAAAACATCAGACTGTACCCCATAAACATATACAATTATCTGTCGATTAAAAATAAAATTTAAAAATACTATAATTATTATCCTAAGAGAGATAAGACAGTGCATCCATGAAATTAGAATAGGATGCTATTAAAAAAAGGCACAATCAGAGGTAACTGAAAAGAATTCTTAGAAATTCAAAATTATGACAGATGAAGAAAATAAATAGAAGAGCTGAAAGATAAAGTCAGGAAATCTTCCGGGAAAACAGAACAAGAAGACAAAGAGATGGACAAGAGGTGATAAAAGACAAGAAAATTGGAGGATCAATCTAGGATGTATGAGAATAAGAAAAAGGAGCTCCACAAAAGGAGTCAGAGAGCATGCTGGGGGAAAAATTATTACCAAAGCAACAGGAAGCATTTTCTGGAAATCGAACAGTCGAATCTCTAAATTTAAAGGGCTCATTAAGTAGATGGCAAAATGAAAAAAAAAATACCCACATCAATGCAGTTCATTGTGAAGCTGTAGATTATTAAGAATAAAGAGAATGCCTTAAAAGTTTCTTCAACATATTGTGGCAGAGCCTGCTGCTTCCCAGTACACCTTTCCCTTTTTCCTTTTAGTAATAGGATCCCACGAATTTTGGTAAGGCAAATGGCTACCTAGTTAGAGACGTTTCTTAGCTTCCTTTGTAACTAAGAAGGTCTCCTTTTTTTTTTTTTGAGACAGAGTCTCACTCTGTCGCCCCAGGCTGGAGTGCAATGACACGATCTTGGATCACTGCAACCTCCACCTCCCGGGTTCAAGCAATTCTCCTGTCTCAGCCTCCCAAATAGCTGGGACTACGGGCACACGCCACTATGCCCAGCTAATTTTTGTATTTTTAGTAGAGATGGGGTTTCACCATGTTGGTCAGTCTGGTCTCAAACTCCTGACCCTCAGGTGATCTGTCTGCCTCGGTCTCCCAAAGTGCTGGGATTACAGTTGTGAGCCACCGCGCCCGGCCCAGATCATGTTTTTATAACAAAGCTCCTTGCCCTCCATCTTCCTGCTAGCCAAAAAATGGTAACAACTACAGCAGGTACTCAAGACAGAGATGGAAGTCACATCTTGAGAATTCTGAATTGCCCTGCTTAGCTGGAAAACCCAGTGGAGCAGAGTTGCTTACTTGCTCTGGCTATTGTGAGGAATAAACTTCTATTTCATTTAAGGCTCTGTATATTTGGGTCCCTCTGTATGACATTGGGTCCTCTGCTACTGTTAAGTATGCTCTAAGTTTAAAAAAAAGATTGAAACTGTAGGATCATTGAGAGAAAGATATTTGTCTATTTCATTCACTGCTATCACTCTCACATCTAGAATAGTGCCTGCACATTATCAGGCATTTAAAAATTATGTACTGAGTAAGTAAATGAATGGTATTAGACTTTTCAGCAGGAATTATGAAAGGCAGAAGACCGTGGAGGAAAATGACTTCAAGATTCTGAGTCAAATTATTTTTTACATTCTATTTCCAGCTAAACTATTAACAATTAAATGTATAATAGGCTTCCACAAAATAAACAAAAAAAGGTATAATAGGTTTCCATATATGCAATAACTTAAAAAGTTTAGGTCATATGTATTATCTTTTCTCACATAGCTACTAAAGGAGTTACTCCTATTAAAATCAGGGAGCATATCAAGAAAGAAGATGAGGAATCCAAAAACAAGGATCCAACACAGGAGGGAGGCAAAGGGAATTTCTAGGATGACAATGAAAGAAAGTTCTAGGATGACAGCAGGGTCAATACCTGAATATCAACCAGTCCAAACTGGAACGGGGGACAAAAAGGCACCAGGAAGGAAGATTCTAGGAAAGAAAGAAGGGAAAGGGAAAGGGAAACGAAAAGAAAAGAAAAAGGAAAACCCTGCTAGGTTCCCTGATTTGCCTGACTTTATGGAAAACTGCTATGAAAGGGCATGGAAAGGTGCTAAACAAACATACAAACAAACCTAAACAAACAAACGAATCTAAACATTAGTGAGGCAATTATGAACTCCAGGAAACAGAGCTATACAAGAAAGGAAGCATAGCAGTGAATAATATTTGCCCCAAATGTGGTTAAGTATAGGCAGGGTAGACATGAAATTCTCATCCACCATAAGAGGAGATCAGTAAACATTGTCTAAAATTAATGACTCAAGAGAGACTACAAAAACATCATTTAGAAATGTGGAAGTGTCCTTGGAGAACAAGAAAAGGAGTGGGGAGACTTGAGGTAGAGAACCACTGTTAATTTCATTTTAAGTGTTTTAGCACTATTTCCCTTTTAAATTCTATTAATATGTCACTTTGATAAATTTTTTTTTGGTAGGGAGGACAGGGTCTTGCTATGTTGCCCAGGCTAGTCTTGAACTGCTATGTTGCCCTGACCTCAAGTGATCCTCCTGCCTCAGCCTCCCAAAGTGGTAGGATTACAGATATGAGCCACTGTGCCTGGCCAGATAAAAATTTTTTAACCTAAAATATAAAATTAAACATTTAAAAGACTAAGCTTATTTTTCTCATAAGATAGGGAACCTTGCTACTATATATTTTACTATGCTCGAAGCAGATGTTCTCCAGATTGAGAGAATTATACCCAAAGGTGCTGTGTTCATTTTTGAGTTATTTTGTTTTAAACAAATGACCACAGAAAGAAAGTTCACAGCATTAAAAGTTATAAATTATGAAATAATTAGGAATGATAGAATAGTGCTTTACTTAAAATTTACTGCTTTAATTAAATAAGATGATGTAAAAAAAAATAAGTGACTGAGGATATACCGGGAACCTGATAAACATTTACTATATTATTGCCATGGGAAAATGATTTGAAAAGGGTAAGGAAGAAAGACAACTGACATGAAATTACTATTCATTCTATGCCAAGCAATATTTTAGATGGTGTTTTTTTGTTTGTTTGTTTTGTTTTTGTTTTTTTTTTTTTTGAGATGGAGTCTCACTCCGTTGCCCAGGCTGGAGTGTGGTGGCCTGATCTCAGCTCACCACAACCTCTGCTTCCCGGGTTCAAGTGATTCTCCTGCCTCAGCCTCCTGAGTAGCTGGGACTACAGGCGTGCACCACCATATCCGGCTAATTTTTGTAATTTTTTAGTAGAGACAGAGTTTCACTATGTTGGCCAGGCTGGTCTTGAACTCCTGACCTCGTGATCCACCTGCCTTGGCCTCCCAAAGTGCTGGGATTACAGGCGTGAGCCACCGCACCCGGCTAGGTGTTCTATAGAGTTATTTCATTTGATCCTTAACAAGTGTGGGGAAGGTAAGTAATTTCTTCAAGGCCATACAGCCCTTAGAACAGATCATAAAAAATGATGAAAATAAACTATAGTGAAGCTTAAGTAGTACACAGTTGTAAGCAAATAATTATATTTATTTATAACTTTTCTTATTCTTTAATATTGCCAAAACTCAAAATACTCAAATATAATCAACCAGATTATTATCTTTACAGTCATTTCATTAGAATCAACTTAAATTATACTTACTTGAATGTGGCAAAAGCACTGGAGCGAAGATGCTATTGCTGCCTATTGGAATAAGAAAAATTAATTTGAAAAGGAAGGTAACATGTAGGTATTATTTTTTAAATGTTTCCATAAATAATACGCAATACACAGTGCAGAATTTTATCATCATCTTTTGCCTTGTTAGTTTTTAAAAAAATTAACCCAGAACCTTCTGTATCTAGAATGGTTTTCCTTCTTAGCATTAAATGGTTCCCCCTCTATCACAGAACTTATCTATTTGTTTTCTTATTCATCATCTATTGCTCCCTTTAGACTGGTAGTGGGACCCAAAAGGTACTAAACAAATCTTTGTTGAATGAGTAAATTAGAAGATAATATGCATCAACAATGCACAAATTATGCTCTACTTCTTGGATTAATCATTATTTTCACATTTAGATATCACTTTTCACACTAATATAGTTTGCAAAGGATTCTATAGTTCCCTAATTAAAATGATAAGAATTATCTGAGACACAGGATTCCTTTTTTACCAAGCGGTTTACATCAAATACTTACCACAGGAGCTGTTGAGATCCACATCTAAAAATACACTAAGGTCTGAAGAAGCAGATACTGGTGGAGTAGATGGTGTATTTGGAGAGGTTGGTGCTGACACTGTTGATTCCAGCTCAGTTTCAGCAATCCGACTAAAGCTTATTTTACATGGTTCTCTTTCTAATGGTGTTGGGTGACCTCGTAAAGTACCTGAGGTAGAGCCATGTCGGCCTGTGTTAGGCCTTATTCCAGGAGATTTTAAGGAAAAAGTTGATTTCCTAGGCTGAGAAAAGCAAACATAATTAATGTCACAAATTTGCATAGACAGCAATTTGTTTCTGTGACTTAGAGCTACCTTATTAGTCTTATTAGTTCTTAAGCATACAGTTCTTAAGCGTGCAGTCCTTCAGTCTGCAATGACAGCCTGTATCATTCTAGTAGAATCTTCTGGATTTGACTGGCTTAATTTTAAAATGAATTGGAATATAAGTAAGTCTCTTTTCAGCACTGCAGAAATAAAATTCTTGAAATTTTATGTGAAAATCACATTTTACTCCTAAAACATATGAACCTAAACTTCTCTTTGAAAATATCTATATAGATTTTATAAACATTTACTGGGAACATAATTTATGAAACATATTATGCTATATGCTTCAGAAAAAAAAAGATCATTTTTTCCCCTTCCTATACTAAATGATCAACCTCTACATTGATGCTTTTAAAATCTCTGGAGAAAATTCCTATCATTGTCTCCCACCCTCACCTCTGTCCCATTTTTCAAGTTCTGGCAGGAGTAATCGAATAAAAAACACAGAAATTAGATCAGATAACTTGAGTTAAGATCTCAACTGTGCCAATATCTAGCTATGCAGCCTTGAAAAACTTATTTAACCCCTTGGAATCTCACTATTTTCCTTTGTAAAATGAGAATAAGATCTATGAGGGGTTTTCAAAAAGTGCATGGCAAATGTCTATTATGAAATAACTAAGCATGACTTTCATTTTTTTCCATCAAAATAAACTCATACTAACTTATTATAACATGTCTGAACAGTTTGAGATGCTCAAACATATCTAGTTTGAGATACTCAAACATATCTAGTTTGAGATACTAAGAAGGATAACACATCGGTTTGTAAAGAATCCCTATCAGAGGAACATGAATTCTGCTAAAATTGAAGCAAGAACAAATATCAAATCCATGATGATGCTTGGGTAGAAGAATGGTGAGATCACTAATACTTTATGAAAAGTTTATGGGGACAATGCCCCAAAGAAATCAGCTGTTTACAAATTGATAACTCATTTTTAACAAGGGATCAGATGATATGGAAGGTAAAGCCAATGGCGGCAGATCATCAACATCAATTTCTGAGGAAAAAATCTCATTCCTGCTCTAATTGAAGAGGACCTATGATTAACAACAGAAATGATAGCCAACACCACAGATATCTCAACTGGTTCAGCTTATACAATTCTGACTGAAAAATTAAAGTTGAGCAAACTTTCCACTAGATGGATGGCAAAACCATTGCACCCAGATCAGCTGCAGACAAGAGCAAAACTTTCAATGAAATGTTAAATAATTGAGATCAAGACCCTGAAGCATTTCTCTGAAAAACTGTTAATAGGAAATGAAACACGGTTTCCCAGTATCATCCTGAAGACAAAGCAAAATCAAAGCAATGGCTACCAAGAGGTGGAAGTGTGGTCCAGTCAAAGCAAAACCAAATCAGTCAAGAGCAAAGGTTGGCCAAGCACAGTGGCTCATGCCTGTAATCCTAGCACCTTGGGAGGCTGAGGCAGGAGGATCATTTAAGGCCAGGGGTTTGAGACCAGCCTGGGCAATATAGCAAGACTCTATTGCCATTAAAAAAAAAAAAAAAAAAAAAAAAGGCTGGGCATGGTGGCTCACACCTGTAATCCCATCACTTTGGGAGGTCGAGGCAGGTGGATCACTTGAGGTCAGGAGTACAAGACATGCCTGGCCAACATGGTGAAACCTCATCTCTACTAAAAATACAAAAATTAGCCGGGCATAGTGGCACACACCTGTTATCCCAGTTACGTGGGAGGCTGAGGCAGTAGAATTGCTTGAACCTGGGAGGTGGAGGTTACAGTGAGTTGAGATTGCACCACTGTACTCCAGCCTGGGTGACAGAGCGAGACTCTGTCTCAAAAAAAAACAAAACAAAAACAAAAAGAAAGGTCATGGCAACAGTTTTTTAGGACGCTCAAGGCATTTTTCTTGTTGAGTTTGTAGAGGGTCAAAGAACAATAACATCTGCTTACTATGGGACTGTTTTGAGAAAGTTAGCCAAAGCTTTTGCAGAAAAACAACCAGGAAAGCTTCACCAAGGAGACCTTCTCCACCACAACAATGCTCCTGCTCATCCCTCTCATTAAACCAAAGCAATTCTTTGAGAGTTTTGATGGCAGATCATTAGGCATCCACTTACAGTCTTGACTTGGCTCCTTCTGACTTTTTTTGTTTCCTAATTATAAAAAAAAAAAATTAAAGGGCAACCATTTTTCTTCAGTTAATAATGTAAAAGAGACTGCAATGACATGGTTAAATTCCCAGGATCTTTAGTTTTTTAGGGATGGACAAAATGGTTGGTATTAGAGCTTACAAAAGTGTCCTGAACTTGAGGAAGCTTATGTTGGGAAATAAAGTTTATGTTTTTATGTTTATCTTTTAATTCCATCAAAAATTTATCTTTTCATTCCATTTTTCCATGAACTTTTTTTCTTTCTTTTTTTTTTTTTTTTTTTTTTTTTTTGAGACGGGGTCTTGCTCTGTCACCCAGGTTGGAGTGAAGTGGAGTGATCTTGGCTCACTGCAACCTCTGCCCCACAGGCGTGCACCACCATGCCTGGCTAATTTTTTTGTATTTTTGGTAGAGACAGGGTTTTGCCATGTTGCCCAAGCTGGTCTCAAACTCTTGAGCTGAAGCAATCTGCCTGCCTTGGTCTCCCAATGTGCTGGGATTACAGGTGTGAGCCACCATGCCCGGTCTCTATGAACTTTCTGAAGTCCCCTCATATATCACACAATTGTGAAGATGAGATAGCATGAAACTACCTGACTTCCTGCTTCACCTAAAGTTGGTTTGTGTTTTTACTTCCTTCTATATCTTGCTTCACTTTTAGCTACTTAGAGTTCATCTTCTACTACTTCTGTTGCCACTGCAAACTCCTGCAGTAACTGGAAACTGTAGCATCAAATTCTAGTGACAGAGATGGGTTCCAGAGGCAACTATGGACCATGGAGCCCTAATGGCAGAAGTCATATCAAGTCACAAGAACCAAAATACATTTGCTTACTCCTTCCCAGGTCTTTTCATTTTTTTGTTGTTCCATTCAGCTACCTATTAAGTTCTCACTTTCTCACACCTTTTTGTATTATTCTAGGAGGGATCAAAAGTAGACACATAAATAAGTAGTACTAAGATAAGGCATAAACCAGATTTTATCAAAAGGCTGACATTTCCCCCCACAGTTTTAGAAATAGTATATTACTGCAAACAAAACACCTAGGAACAGCCATTCAATTACATTTTTAAGATAACAGGTTGTTAAACATTGAAAATAATATTTTAAAAAACAGAACACTTGTTCCCGAAATTATAAAAGACTTACAAATCGAGGTGGCTGTTTGCAGTTTCGAGGTTCAATTTCTAGTGACTTGTTGAACAAATAATCTGTAAACTCTTTTTCAGATGCACTTCCCATTGGGTTAAGGTTTTCAAAGAATCTCTGGAATTAAACAAATATCACAAGTGCATATATAGTAAGTATATATTTTAGATCTTATTAAAATAAGATCTCATTAAAATTTTTTGCTGAAAATTACTTCATTATTTAATGCTAAAAAATAACACATTAAGAGATCACAATATGTGAAAAGTTCACAAGTGTTGCTTATTCCAATCTCTTTACTTCTGAATAAGATTATATAATTTCTGTGGAAGTTATATTCTAGTCTTAAAGTTCTATTAAGAATATGAGTTTTCATTTATTATCATTTTAATGGCTCAGCAGTAGCACTACTTATTCCTTAGGAAACTTTACTCCTACTCATTGTAACAAATGATCATCACTAGTAAGCTACCAAAAGTGTTTAGAACAAAGCTATGGTTATAATCCACAATGAAGTTTTGATAATCAGAAAAAAAGTGGAGATAAATTAGATTAAGGTCTGTTAATCCAATTTATAGATCATTCTTGATCATTTATAATTACTCTGGAAATTCCTTTTACTTTAAAAGTAGTCATTTAAATTACTTTAAAAGTAATGTCAAGAATGATTATAGGCCGAGCACGGTGGCTCACGCCGCCTGTAATCCCACCACTTTGGGAGGCTGAGGTGGGTGGATCACCTGAGGTCGGGAGTTTGAGACCAGCCTGACCAACATGAAGAAACCCCATCTCTACTAAAAATACAAAATTAGCTGGGCGTGGTGGCGCATGCCTGTAATCCCAGCTACTCAGGAGGCTGAGATAGGAGAATCACTTGAACCTGGCAGGCGGAGGTTGAGGTGAGCCGAGATCACACCATTGCACTCCAGCCTGGGCAACAAGAGCGAGACTGTCTCAAAAAAGAAAGAAAGAAAGAAAGAAAGAAAGAATGATTATAAAGTTAAACCTATCTGTGCTAACTTCTAGTATAAAAAATGTTTTTATCTGAGCCAAGCCATGATGGCTCACACCTGTAATCCTAGCAGTTTGGGAGGCTGAGGCCGGGGGACTGCTTAAGCCCAGGAATTTGACACCAGCCAGGGCAATATGGTGAGACCTCTCCTCTTAAAAAAAGCCTAATAAATAAAATGTTTAAAATTTTTGTCTTTATCAAAAATATTTTAAGCTTAAATTTAAGTTTTAACGTAGAAAATTCAGGTGATTTAGCACTGCCAAAAAAAGAGAAAAAAAGAAAAAGAAACAGTAATCTTACAAACCAGAAATATCATTGTTTACATTTAAATATTAGACTATCTTCCAATGATTTTACTGTGCATGTAAATATATGCATGTATATATGTATTTATATATAATTATTAATATATAATTTATATATATTTTCCTGAAAAACTGGGATATCAATTTTAATCTTTCTGAAGTTTATATTCAATTAACTTTTTTCAATGTGGTTTGCTCTTTTTTTTTTTTTTTTTTTTTTTGAGATGGAGTCTCACTCAGCCTTCCAAAGTGCTGGGATTACAGGTATGAGCCACCTCATCCAGCCAGTTTGCTTATTTTACAAAATACAAATTTTAACTCTATAGTATTTCATCAGATGGATATTTCAGAATGTAATAATCTCTATATAGCTAGTTATCCATATAGGTACTTTCTAATTTTTTGCTATTATAATAATTATTTTTATTAACTCCTATATATAAATTTTTCTGTACATTTTTTATGATTTCCTTAGAAAAATTCCTTAGCAGCAAATTATTGGATTTAGCTTTATTTAATTTTGAAGTGGTTTAGAAGCATATATAAAAATGGTACTAGGTTTTAGCTTTAGCAGTAGGCAAAATGAGCTTTAAAATTTCTAGTATAAAATTCTTCCCATTTTTAAGGCATTCTGCCAATTTCAAGAAAATTGTATTACTCCTTTAACAATACTGAAACAATGTGTTCTTATGTTCAGGTTAGCTAAATTAAATATTAGCCACTAGTAATTAAAGGCTTTCAGAAAGCTATAACGGCAGTATTCTTGATTTCGTCATCCTTTGCTCTATTTTAAATACTATTTATTTAAGTATGATTTGAAAAGTGAACAGCTACTTTGTCTACATTTTAAATTTATTTTGTTTGATTCAATCATATAGAAGACATTTCCTCCCAAAAATGCTTTAAATGGTGGTAGGAACCCTAGACCACACCACAAACACCAATTAGCAGGTATGGTTCTGAGATATGAATACTAAAAGTACTATTTCAAGCATACCGAATTAAAGTAACATTATTCCTGTGGGGACCATATTTCCTTAGCTCTCTGAAGCCCCACATCACAGAGGGCGGGTTCAATGGTGAGAGGGGATGAAATAGGTCACCATCAGTAGGTTACCACCTTTATTTTTTTTAAGAGCAAGTATCTTTTTCTTTTTTTTTGAGATGCAGTCTCGCTCTGTCACCTAGGCTAGAGTGCAGTGGCTCTATCTCAGTTCTCTGCAACATTTGCCTTCTGGGTCCAAGCGATCCTCCCACCTCAGCCTCCGGAGTAGCTGGGATTACAAGCACGTGCCACCACACCCAGCGAATTTTTGTATTTTTAGTGGAGACAGAGTTTCACCACGTTGGCCAGGCTGGTCTCGAACTCCTGATCTCAAGCGATCCGCCCGCCTTGGCCTCCCAAAGTGCTGGGATTACAGGCGTGAGCCACAGTGCCTGGCCTCTTACAGTTACTTTTAAATCTGCAATTAAATTATTATTGACTGTAGTCACCCTGTTGTGCGATCCAATAGTATGTCTTATTCATTCTATTTTTTTTTTGGTACCCATTAACACGTTCTCTTTTAAAGATATGCAAAGAAAATATTTACCCTCATATCTGGTTCTATCCGTAAACAGTAAGGCTGATTCTGATACTGCTGAATTTCTCCAGTAATTTCAGCTACTTTCCTCCTCTTACTGAAATTGATTAAATCTTTCCCTTTCTTTTTTAAAAAATCATTATTCCCTTCTTCGGTCTTCAGAATATTTGTTAAATATATTCCTAGTAAAAAAAAAAAAGAATTTAAAGAAAAGTTATTTTAAATTTTGTTATTTAATCAATTATTTGGGAAAACAACTGATCTAGTAAAGTTGGAAGACATCCTATACTATTCAGCAACTCTACTACTAAAATGTTAAGTCTCTGATAAACAATCATTAACTCTCCATTAAGCATTTTTTAAAGAGAAAGAATTTAAAATAAAAAGAAAATAAAAGCTACTGGCTTGTACAAAAATAAAGGCTGCTAATCTAAGAAATGGCAAATTAAGCTTTTCTAAACTCTAATTTCACCAAGTGCAAATTGTGTTAAATCTATTCTAACCAAATATTTTAATATTTGATTATAAATATTTAATGCCAAGTATCTTAGGTGATTATTAATAAATTAATTTTAAGCCAATTTTGGTTAATAAGTCTATAGGCTTATAAACTAATTCTGTTTTTTCAGAGACTGTAATTTAGATAGAAAAATAATTACTTCTCATTCATGAACAATAAAAAAGTTTTTAGTCCCTTTTTCATGCATAATTGCTGATTCATTTAAATTGGTGGTTCTCAGCTGGGGACAATTTAGTCCCCCAGGGGATATTTAGGAATGTCTAGAGACATTTTTGGTTACCACAACTCCAGGGTGCTATTGGAGTGTAATGAATAGAGGCCAGGATGCTGCTACAGATCCTATTACGCACACGACAGCCCATCACAACAAAGAATTATTTGGCCCAAAATACCAAAATTGTTGAAGTTGACAAAATTTGATTTAAATCATTCAATTTCAATCATACACAACAATATTTTAATTCTAAATTTAAAAATCACATAGAAGCTTTTAATAAATTAAAGAGAAAGCAAACACTGTAGATGTGACATAGATAGTTATGATAAAAATAACAGTTACCATTTCATGAGTGCGTCCTATGTGCTAGACTTATTAGGTAGTACAGACAAAATATTTTTAATCCTTATTTATAACAACCCTATGAGATATTATAGTCTTCGTTTTATAGAAAATAGTTTTATTATTTATTAATACAGAGAGCTAATAAAAGTAGATGAGCTCAGATATAAAATAAAGATAACATGCCTCTGAAGACTGCTCTCTTTTGGCTATCACACGCTCACCCTCAAAATATATCCATATTTAGTAACTTACCAAAAAAAGGCACACAAGGTGGATTGATTGACTTAAGTTTTACTAGGTATTTTTTAAAGTGATCTTGACTTAATTCCACAGCTTCGTCCAAAATTTTCCTTTTTCTTTCCTGCAATGCCTTAAAGTATACATAAATTGAGTATAAATTTTTTACAATTCAATCATATTTTATAAATGCAAACCTTTAAATTTTATAAAATTTTGCAAATTATCTGGAAAACAATTTTTTTACATTAAGAGATGGAGTGGTATTCCTTTGTACACTTACCTGAAGTGATTTCTCCTCTCTTTATCTATAAATATAAAACCCATAATTTACTCATATAAATTAGAAGATCAAGCAATACAAAAAATTCTACGTCATGCCTTGTGCGTTATTTTGACTAGCCAGGGTTTCAAGTCATAGCTGTAGAAGAGGAAAATTATAACCCCTGAACATTCAAATATTTTTCCACTGAAAGATCTTTTGGGGCTAAAGGTTGGGGTTTTGGTAAGGAGAAGACAACTATCAGAAGACAAGAAGACTTGAACAAAAATTTAGTGAATGAAGTAAACTAGCATTTCTTTTATACTTCATTACTAGATCTTCTTATTGAAAATTAATTTTTACTTCAGAAAGAATATACACACACACGTAAACCCCAGAGCAAACATTATGCTTGATGGAGAACCAGTCAATTTCCTTTAAATCAAGGAAAAAGCCAAGGGTATAACATTGTAGCTTTTATTCAGCACTATACAGAAGTCCTAGCTAGCATGGACAAGAATAAGAAATAAAGAGCTAGAGATTGGAAAGAAAAAAAAATGTCACTATTCACACAGAGGATATGACTGCCCATGAGGAAACTCCAATAAATCTACATATAGAATGTTAATGAGAGAATCAGCAATGCTGCTATATATAAAACCAATAGACAAAAATCAACTGCATTTCTAGATATCATCAATAAAGAAATCAGGATTTAAAAAAAATTCTGAGGCCAGGTGCGGTGGCTAACGCCTGTAATCCCAGCACTTTGGGAGGCTGAGGCGGGCGGATCACGAGGTCAGGAGATCAAGACCATCCTAGCTAACACGGTGAAACCCCGTCTCTACTAAAAATGCAAAAAATTAGCTGGGCGTGGTGGCGGGTGCCTGTAGTCCCAGCTACTCGGGAGGCTGAGGCAGGAGAATGGCGTGAACCTGGGAGGTGGAGCTTGCAGTGAGCCGAGATTGTGCCACTGCACTCCAGCCTGGGTGACAGAGCGAGACTCTGTCTCAAAAAAAAAAAAACAAAACAAAACAAAATTCTGGTCAAGTGCAGTGGCTCACACCTGTAATCCCAGCACTTTGAGATGTTGGGGTGGGAGAATAGTTTGAGGCCAGGAGTTTGAAACCAGTCTGCACAACATAGCAACGCCCAATCTCCACATAAAATTTTAAAAATTAGCTGAGCAGGGTGGCACATGCCTATAGTCCCCACTACTCAGGAGACTAAGGTAGGAAGATTGCTTGAGCCTGGGAATAGGAGGCTGCAGTAAGCTATGATCATGCCACTGTACTCCAGCCTGGGTGACAGAGCATGACCCTGTCTCTAAGTGTCACTGAAAACAAAATAATTCTAATATACATCTAGCAAAAGAGGTATGCGATCTCTGTCAAAACAAAAAAAAAACCCCACAAAACTTTATTAACTGAGTAAATAAAGAGATAAACGATGTTCACAGCTGAAAAGACTTGTTACTATAAAAATGTCAGTTCTTCACTAATCTGTAATTGGATTTAGAGAGCCAATGCAACTCCTATCAAAATGCCAATTTAAAAAAATGGAGCTTAAATTGATTCTAAAATGTATACAGGAGAACAAAGAACCAAGAATACGTTCCTCCTGAAAAAGAGTAAGATTGGCGAGGATTTGCCCTACTCTTCTCTATCAAGGACTACTATAAAGTTATGATAGTTTAGACAAGTGGCACTGGCACAAGAGTGATCAAATAGATCAAAGGAACAGAACAGAGAGACCAACAAAAGGCCTACATATATAGGCATTCAATTTATGACACATTTATTAAATACATTAATATTTCTTTTTTTTTTTTTTGAGATGGAATCTTGCTCTGTCGCACAGGCTGGAGTGCAGTGGTGCGATCTTGGCTCACTGGAACCTCTGCCTCCCGGGTTCAAGTGATTCTCCTGCCTTAGCCTCCCAAGTAGCTGGGATTACAGGCGCCCGCCAGCATGCCTGGGTAATTTTTATATTTTTAGTAAAGACGGGGTTTCATCATGTTGGCCAGGCTGGTCTCAAACTCCTGGCCTCATGTGATCCACCCACCTCAGCCTCCCAAAGTGTTGGGATTACAGGCATGAGCCACTGCCCCCGGCCTATTTCATAATATTTGACTAAGTATTAATATCTTTAACATATAAAGTTCATACAAATCAATAAAATGCAAACACCCAAACAGAAAAATATATGTATAAAGCAGTTTCTCCTCTATTCCCCTCTAATAACAACCCACTAAAAAAAAAAATAATAATAATGTTAAAAGAGGAGTATGTATCCTCCCACATTATTCTCAATACTTATCCAGTTCCACTTAGAGGTTTGGGGTTTGCTCTGCTTTGTGATACTAAAATGGAATAATATTATAGTCATTCTGAAGCTTTTCCCCTGCTGAAATATCACAAATGTTCTTCCACAACAATACACATAGATCCCATTCACTTTGTTGTATAGCTGAACAATATTCTACAATATAGGTATAAGAGGATGTATTTAATCATTCTCTTATTGATAGACATTCACGTTGTTTCCTGTTTTCTGCTACTACAACTAATGCTGCAGTAACTATATCTTTGTACATATAACTTTATACTCTGGTGCATTTATTTCTTTGCAATTCTGGGTCCTAAGAGTATGCATATTTTTAATTTTAACATATATTGTTAGACTGCTTTCCAGAAAGATTGTAAAAACGCACATTCCCAAAAGCAGTATTTATATGGCTGAGTTTCTAACTTGTTATCCTTTACTTAAAAAAAGTCTTTCCAGGTACAAAAGCAAAGGAAGAAACCATAAGTGAAGAGACTGATATGTGCAACTAAATAAAAATGATAAAACTTCCTTATGTCAAAGCATTATACATTTTTTAAATTAAAAAGCAGATAAAAGACAAACAGAAATGAGAATATATGTACAGTCTAAGTTTTAATATCTTTAATATATGAAAAATCCATATAAATGAATAAAATGCAGCTGGACATGCTGACTAATGCCTGTAATCGCAGCTACTCAAGAGGCTGGGACAGGACGATCCCTTGAGCCCAGGAGTTCGAGACTGCAGTGGGCTATGATCATGCCACTGGCACTCCAGCCTGGGCGACAGAGCAAGCTTGACTCTTTAGGAAAAAAAAAAAAAAAAAATCAACAAAATGAAAACACCCTCCCCCAAAAATGAGAGAGGCAATGAATATATAAATCATAAAGTACCCAATAAATACATATTCAACCTCACTAGTTATTATTTATTTTGAGAACAAGTTTCACTCTGTTGCCCAGGCTGGAGTGCAGTGGGGCAATCTTGGCTCACTGCAACCTCCACCAGCCAGGTTCAAGCGATACCCCTGCCTCAGCCTCCTGAGTAGCTGGGATTGCAAACCAGCACATACCACCATGCCTGGCTAATTTTTGTACTTTTAGTAGAGATGGGGTTTCATCATGTTAGCCAGGCTGGTATCGAACTCCTGACCTCAGGTGATCCACCCGCCTCAGCCTCCCAAAGTGCTAGGATTACAGGTGAGCCACTGAGCCCAGCCTCACTAGTTATTTTTTAACATACAATTTAAAAATGCAGTGCGATTTCTGCCCCCCCCAGAGGCATGCAATACCAAGCCTGGCTAATTTTTTTTTTTTTTTTTGTAGAGATGTGGTCTCCCTATGTTGCCCAGGCTGGTCTCAAACTCCTGGGCTCAAGTGATCCTCCTGTCTCTGCCTCCCAAAGTGTTGGGATTACAGGTGAGAGCCCCCACACCTGGCCAAAAGCTTTTAATATAATACATAATACCAAGGGGCATTTATCGTATCCTGCTACAAAACACCTTGGCAAAAGTATTTAAAGTCTTAAAGTATATAAATACTCAGACCCAGGATTTCCACCCCTAGATTATTTCTAGGGAAATAATCAAGCTCTTAAAAAGACTTCTACATATGAATATTCCATGATAAATTATCACAGAAAAAAATCAGAAATAACTTAATTGTCCCACAATCTACTGTTGGAATAAATTATGATTTATCCATGATAGAAAACCTTGATGCCATTAAAATCTTGTTTCTGAAGATAAGCTAATAAAAAAATAGAAAACTGTTTATGAGAAAAAGGCCATAAAAATCTATGCACAACATAATCTCAATTTTGTTATTAAAATATATATGCAAAATATCTTCCTATTTTCTATATCTCCTGAATTTTCAATAGTACATGTTAAACACATATTTTATAATTTAAAAAATATACATATTTTTTAATTTTTTGAGACTGAGTCTCACTCTGTCGCCCAGCCTGGAGTGCAGTGGTGTGATCTCAGCTCACTGCAAATGCTGCCTCCTGAGTTCAAGCAATTCTCCTGTCTCAGCCTCCCAAGTAGCTGGGATAACAGGCGTGCGCCACCATGCCCAGCTAATTTTTGTATTTTTAGTAGAGATGGGGTTTCGCCGCATTGTCCAGGTTGGTTTCGAACTCCTGAGCTCAGGTGATCGACCCGTCTCAGCCTCCTAAAGTGCTGGGATTACAGGCGTAAGCCACCACGCCTGGCCAAATTTAAGTTTTTGAAATAGTTCTTCCCGTGTTATACTATTGTTGACTATCTAAAGGTAATTAAGACATTACTTGTATTTTTATATTTAAAATCCTTTGTCATTTGAGACTATCAATCAATGTGTTATTGAATAAATCCACTTGGAACTTCATTACATTTAGGTTAAGTACATTACACGGCAGTGCAAGTCTCATATTGTTTATTGAATATTGATATATTTTCTAATATAAGCCTAGGATTCACATATTATATATCATATTCATATATTAACTAATATATCAACATATTTTCTAATATATTTATATCATATTTACGAAGCAAGGATGAATTTACAAAGAATTTAATAAAAAAGACAGATGATAGATGAAATTTCTTTTATGCTAATTTTATCATCCCCGAGAAAAATGAAAAAGTTAAGCCTAAAACTTACCTCAAAGGTATGGTCTAGTCTGTATACTGATACTGAATTTACTGCACTGACTATCTCCAATACGCCATTGAAATTATTCAAATCTTGAAAAACTTGCAGAATTTCTATAATTCTACTTAGTACTGCCACCCGTTCTTCAAAATTTTCTGCTTCCACAATGCATCTAACAACAACAAAAATTCATGGCTTAGAAAAGTTTCTTCACCTCACTTAGAAAACAAGATAATTATGAGTAGCCAGAATTTTACTTAAATATGACTTAATATTATGGCTATTAGGAGGGAGTAAGAGTAAATTAAAACTTACTTTTCAAACCAGAGGGTGAGATTTGTGGTATGGCGAATCATTTTTAATAAATTTGGAGAATTTATTTCTTTATCTTCTTTGGTCCACACACTCCCTACAAGTTCAGACGGTTGAACTTTCCTGTGGAATTAAAAATCAGTGCAACTTAACCTATAAAGGATTTGTATCACTTAAAGATCTTCTAAAACTTAATAAGAAAAAGACAATTAACCCAAAAGATAGATGAACACATATATGAACAAGTAATTCAGAGAGGAATAGACCCAAATAGCTACAAACACGAAAACACATTTTATCCCTTACTCAGGGAAAATAACATAAAACTACAATGAAATCCCATTTTACTCATTAGATGAACAAAAGTCTGATAACTCAAGGCCAGGCGTGGTGGCTCATGCCTGTAATCCCAGCGCTTTGGGAGGCCGAGGCGGATGGATCACCTGAGGTCAGGAGTTCGAGACCAGCCTGACCATCATGGAAAAACCCCATCTCTACTAAAATACAAAATTAGCCGGGCATGGTGGCACCTGCCTGTAATCCCAGCTACTTGGGAGGCTGAGGCAGGAGAATCGCTTAAACCCGGGAGATGGAGGTTGTGGTGAGCCGAGATCGCACCACTGCACTCCAGCATGGGCAACAAGAGCAAAGCTCTGTCTCCAAAAAAAGAAAAGAAAAGAAAAAAAAAGTCTGATAATTCCAAATGGATAAAAATATAATAAAACAGGAACACCAATAGGGAAGTAAAAATTGATACAACCATTTTGTAAAACAATTTGGCAAGATCTCATAGTACTGAAGAGATACATACCGGATGACTCAGCAATTCGACTCTTAAGTATGCATATATCCTAGATAAACTCTTACACAAATTTATAAGAGCCAGGTGCAGCAGCTCATGCCTGTAATCCCAGCACTTTGGGAGGCTGAGGCGGGCAGATCACTTGAGGTCAGGAGTTTAAGAACAGCCTGGCCAACAAGGCGAAACCCCATCTCTACTAAAAATACAAAGAAATTAGCCGGGCGTAGTAGTGCATGCCTGTAGTCCCAGCTACTTGGGAGGCTGAGGCAGGAGAATCGCTTGAACCCAGGAAGCAGAGGGTTGCAGTGAGCTGAGATCATGCCACTGCACTCCAGCCTGGGCAACAGAGTGAGACTCTGTCTCAAAACAAACAAACAAAAAACAAAGTTATAAGAAAACGTTTACAAGAATATTCAGTGAAGCATTATTTGCAAGAGTGAATAGAGGCTCATCATCCAGAGACTGGATAAATTGTGGAGTATAAATATAATGGAACACTACACAGCATCTAAAATAAGCTAACTAGAACTGTATTCATTGACTTGAACAAATGCCAAAAATGATTTAAGTAAAAAGCATGTTGCAGAATGATACATAAGTATATGCAGTTTAAAAAATGTGCAAAACAAGCTGAGGTGCAGTGGTGCGCACCTATAATCCCAGCTACTTGGGAGGATGAAGCGGAAGGATTGATTGAGGCAAAGGGTTTGAGACTATCCTGGGCAATCATAATGAGATCCTATCTCAAAAAAATAAAACAAAAAAAAAACAGGCACAGTAGTTCCTCCCTGCAGTTCCTGCTACTGAGAGACTGAGGTGGGAAGACTGCTTGAGCCTAGAGTCTGGGGCTGCAATGAGCTATGATCATGCCACTGCATCCCAGCCTGGGTGACAGAGTGAGACCCCATCTTAAACAAACAAACAAACAACAACATCAACAAAAAACCAATTGGGCACTGTAGCTCACACCTGTAATCCTGGCGTTTTGGGAGGTTGAGGTGGGAGGACAACTTGAGGCCAAGATCAAGACCATCCTGGGCAACATAGCAAGACCTCATCTCTATGAAATTTTTTTTAAAAAATTAGCCAGGTATGGTGGTGCGTGCCTGTAGTTCTAGCTACTCGAGAGGCTGAGGCAGGAGGATTGCTTGAGCCCAGGAGTTCAAGGCTACAGTGAGCTATGATTGTGCCACTGCACTCCAGCCTGGGCAACAGAGTGAGACCCTGTTTCTGAAAAAAAAAAAAAAAAAAAGTGCACAACAATGCTATACGTTGTTTATGAATCTCCGTGTATGTTTATAAATTATAAAAATATAAAGAGAAATAGTAAACATCAAATTCAGGGTGGTAGTGATTTCTTAGGGGAAAGAGAGCAATAAGATTTGGGAGAATTATGCAAAGGATTTCAATTTTATCTAAAATGTTTTTGTTGTTCATGAATATTCATTATATTATTTCCTATAATTTTTGAATGCCTGAGTATTTAATTAAAATTCAGACAGAAGAGCAGATTAAAACATTGTATACAGTGAGTCAGAATACACAATTTAAAAATTGGTCAAGTACATGGCTCACACCTGTAATCCCAGCACCTGGGAGGCCAAGGCAGGAGGACTGCCTGAGGCCAGGAGTTCAAGGCCAGCCTGGGCAACACAGTGAGACCCTATCTCTTTTTTTTCTTTTTAATTGACCGGTGGCATTGCCATCAATGGCCTACAGACTTGGTTATTCATTAAAAAAATATTTTTTAATCAGTAGATTTGTGTATAAATAAGTACTTGCTAACAGTTTCTGAAATGTTTTCTTAAAGTGGCTCTATTATTTCACCAGAAATTTAGTTTACAAAGCTGGGTGCAGTGGCTCATGCCTGTAATCCCAGCACTTTGGGAGGCTGAGGTGGGTGGATCACTGGAGGTCAGGAGTTCGTGACCACTGTGGCCAACATGGTGAAACCCCATCTCTACTAAAAATATAAAAAAGCCGGACATGGTGGCACACACCTGTAATCCCAGCTACTCGGGAGGTTGAGGCATGAGAATCACTTGAACTTGGGAGGCACAGGTTGCAGTGAGCCGAGATTGCACAACTGCACTCCAGCCTGGGTGACAGAGCAAGACTCCATCTCAAAAAAAAAAAAAAAAATTTAGTTTACAAATGAAGTCAATATTAGGTATTTTTCTATGTCCTGAAAGTAGGTCCACATGAAGTGAAGTGCTTTTTTTCTGATGTCCATTCACGTAAAACAATTACATTGTGAGAAAAAACATGATGCAGTACTATTTGCTTTTTTTACCTCAAGTAACAAGTCCCTTCATTTCTACTTATCACAAATCCCACAACATAAACAAAGCTACCTGGATTCTAAATTACTTAAAATATAACATAACATTTTGAGTCAGATGTTGACAACTTCTGGTGGGTGTGCTAAAAGTCTGGTTCTGAATGGCATGGCCAGTGCAAACTAGGCAAATTCTAAAGAACATAAAGTAAACATAATATAGTAAAGGTACCTTACTATATTACCTATTAGCACTAAATTTTATACATTCTTGCTTTTCCCTGTGTAATCTTTATTTAAAAATTGGCTGCTAATCAGGATAACTCTGTGAAAATATTTTTATTTTAGAGATAGGGTCTCACTCTGTCACTCAAGCTGGAGTGCAGTGGCACAATCTTGGCTCACTGCAGCCTCGACTTTAAGTGACCTTCCCACCTCAGCCTCCTGGGCAACTGGGACTACAGGGGCACTACAGGCCCGAGCCACCATGCCTGGCTATTTTTTGTAGTTTTTGTATGACGGAGTTTGCCATGTTGCTCAGGCTGGTCTTGAACTCCTGGTCTCAAGCGATCTGCCCACCTTGGCCTCCTAAGTGCTGGGATTACAGGCATGAGCCATCATACCCAGCCAAGCATATTTATATTTTAAATTGAGGCTTCTATACTACTCACAATAGCTATGATATGGAATCAACAGATTAATGAATAAAGAAAATGTGGTATATATACACAATGGAACACTATTCGGCCATAAAAAAAGAATGAAAGCCTGTCGTTCAAGGCAACATGGATGAGCCCGGAGGACCTTATGTTAAGCAAAATAAATCAGACACAGAAAGAAAAATATAACATGTTCCCACTCATATATGAAAACTAAAAAAAAAATGAACTCATGGAAGTAGAGAGTAGAACTGCAGGTATTAGTGGCTGGGAAGGATTGGGAGGAGGGGAAAACAGAGAGGTTGGTGTAGAAAAAGTTTTTGATGGAATGATAATGATAGTGACATTTTTCGACAGAGAGCTGTTACATGCAAGGCCTGTACCCTTCGCAACAGCCTGAGCTGTAAATGAGAAAAGAAAACCTATCTCACACAATATTCTATTCACTTAGCTGCTAAGGGCCTAGCATCCATACTAACTGACTTGACTGACTGACCTCAAACTAAACCAAGGTGAGAAGGTATTAGGAGTTGAAGAGGGGTGGTGGACCTGAAAATCTTCCTGCCATTCCTCTTGTAATGGATTGCTAGTCCCCAGTCTAGACATAAGACTTTTACTTGCAGGGCAGACTAGTTAAAAACCGTGCTATGACCTTTCCTCTAAGCCCATGAGAGTAGATGAGGTATTTTTAAGCACTCATGAATAATGTGCAAAATGTTTTGAAAATAGGTAATGTTCAAGATTCTTAAAAATAAAGCAAGACATTAACATTAATTGTCTACCTGTAGAGATCAGACTCCAAAAGTGTCAGCTGACGTGCAATTTCTATTGGATGAAGTGTCATGAGATCAAATGTTTCAAACTGTCCTGGTTTGCTGATATGCCATTCAATTGGTGGAGGTGGACTTTCAAAGGTAATATTATGGCTTATTCCATTTGCCTGAGCTTGCTTCTTCCTCCTGATGATCTTAGCGATTGACTCTACCCATTTTTTCATAGCTTTCCCTGGAAAAAGAACACATAAAGAAAAATGTCTTTTACTTGACAGACATGGCTGCAAATCTTCATTTAATCCTTAACTTTCACCCAGCCTCAACAATTACCAACTCATGGCCAATTTTTATTTTCTCTAACCCTACTCATGCCATCCCGTCACTTCCTAGGTTATTCTGAAACAAATGCGAGACATCGTATTTCATTCATATTTAAGCACCTTTAAAACACTCTTTAAAGTAATAACCACAATACCATTATCACACATAAAACTGACAACTTCTTAATACATTGTTATCTTCAAGTATTTTGTCACTGTTCACATTTCTCTGATTATTTTCCTTTTTTTTTTTTTTTTTTTTTTGAGACAGGGTCTTGCTCTGTGGCCCAGGTTGGAGTGCAGTGGCACAATCTCAGCTTATTGCAACTTCCATGTTGCGGGCTCAAGTGATCCTCCCACCTCAGCCTCCCGACTAGCTGGGACTGCACATACCACCACGCCTGGCTAATTTTTGTATTTTTTTTGAGATGGAGTCCCACTTTGTCACCCAGGCTGGAGAATAATGGCGTGATCTCGGCTCACTGCAACCTCCACCTCCCGGGTTCAAGCGATTCTCCTGCCTCAGCCTCCTGAGTAGCTGGGATTATAGGCGCACACTACCATGCTTGGCTAATTTTGTTGTATTTTTAGTACAGACAGGGTTTCACCATGTTGGCCAGGCTGGTCTCGAACTCCTGACCTCGTGATCTGCCTGCCTCGGCCTCTCAAAGTGCTGGGATTACAGGCGTGAGCCACCGCGCCTGGCCTAATTTTTGTATTTTTAGTAGAAATAGGGTTTATCCATGTTGCCCAAGCTGGTCTTGAACTCCTGGGCTCAAGTGATCTGCCTGCCTTGGCCTCCCAAAGTGTTGGGATTACAGGCATGAGCCACTGTGCCTGGCCATATTTTCTTATATTTAGTTTGAAAAGGGATCTGAACAAGATTGCACATATTGCACTGAGTCAATGTGTCTCAAGTCTCCTTTAATCTACAGGTTACTGCTTTATTGCATATTTTTGCTTGCACTTTGTGGAAGAAATTGTCATTTGCCATGTTTTTCTGTCCTCTATATTTTCTGTAAAGCAGAGATATAGTGACTTGGTCTGATTCAGGATTAATTTTATGACACAAATACTTGCCAAGAATACTTCTAACAGGAGGCATATAATGTCTAGTTACCTTTTTGTGATAGTACCCATCCAGTCATGATAATTCCCTAGGTTTATTATTTTACTAGGAACTGAGAAATGTGATATTCTACCATTCCTTCTTCACTTACTAGTTGAAATACTTCCACAAAAATAAACTTTTCCTCAGGAACTATTTGGTTATTCTGAAGTATAACTAGTATAGAAAAGAACTTTGGACATTAACATAACCATTTACTTAATTTATTCTAATGTGTGCGTGTATTTTAGAAGCTTCTTAGATTGTGTCTAATCCAGTATTCTCATTTAGAATATAAATTTTTGTTTTTTGTTTGTTTTGAGACAGGGTCTCACTCTGCCCAGGCTTGTGTGCAGTGTCGCAATTTCGGGTCACTGCAGCCTCGAGCTCTGGGCTTAAAAGTGATCGCTTCACCTCAGCCTCCCGAGTAGCTGGGACTACAGGCACATGCCACCATGCTTGGCTAATTTTCATATTTTTTGTAGAGACTGGGTTTTGCCATTTTGCCCAGACTTGTCTCAAACTTCTGGGCTCAAGCAATCAGCCTGCCTCTGCCTCCCAAAGTGCTGGGATATTCTAGGTGTGAGCCATTGCACTGGCCTAGAATACAACTTGAAAATGTAGTATTATGAAAATTTTAAGGCACACATAAAAATGTATCATAAACATCTCAAAGTAGAAACAAAGGAATAACATTCTTAACTTTAAATAATATTCCCCTTAAAGAACAAGTAGAACACGAAATAAGTTACACTTGTTATAGTATTTGTAATGCCCTATAATGTCAGATAAAACATAAATGTTCTTGACTCAATAATATACATTTGATGACACATTTGTTTAAATGTTCATGGCCTAGGGTTTCATTTCTTGGGCTATGATTCTGAAACTTAAAGTAGAAAACTCCTCTCTTTCAGATTTCAGAAATATACCAAAAACATTTCCAGAAGATGTGAATATTATAAGAAAGCTGTTAATCATTAAAAGAATAAGATTAAAGAAAGTAAGAAAACATAAAATTACACATATTTTTATTCAGTTGAAGAAATGGCAATCTTGCAATGAGATAAAATTAAATAGCTTAAATTTATTAAAAAGAACTTTTGACTTCTTTAAAAGAAATATTCTCCTCAAAAACTTGAAAAGGCAAAGTTCTGAGACCTCAGATGATTCTAAACATATATGAGTTTCTTGCTGTCTATAAAAAACATTCCAAATGTTATTTCAGCTTTTTAAAAATGAAAAATGCTGGCCAGGCATGGTGGCTCATGCCTGTAATCCCAGCACTTTGGGAAGCTGAGGCAGGTGGATCATCTGAGGTCAGGAGTTCAAGACCAGCCTGGCCAACGTGGTGAAATACCATCTGTACTAAAAATACAAAAATTAGCCAGGCGTGATGTCATGTGCCTGTAGTCCCAGCTACTTGGGAGGCTGAGGCAGGAGAATCACTTGAACCTGGGAGGCGGAGGTTGCAGTGAGCTGAGATGGCACCACTGCACTCCAGCCTGGACAACAAAGCAAAGCTCTGTTTCAAAAAAAAAAAAAGAGAGAGAAATGTTTTAGTTTCTTAAAGTCACACAAATTTGAACATAAACTCATGTTCAATATAAGATTCAATCCAACCTTTATATAATATACCTCTTACACTTGAAATGAAGGATTCTAGTCTTTCAAGCAATTCCAAGTCTCTTTCAAAGTCATAAAAATGATGTTCAACCCAATGCCGAAATACATTTAAGATCCTGATAAAATGGAAAGAAACACATTTTAGTGAAACATAAGTGTTCAATTACACTTCTTCCTTCTCTAATGCCATGATGATAGCTTTATATACAAGGGTCAACATAATACTCAAAGACTCTCTAATCTGTATTTAATTAATACCTTAAATGCTTCAATGACAAAAGGAGAGTAGGTCTCCAAACTGTGTATTATTTATTAATAAAATGTATACTTTTAAAATATTTATAAGCATAAAAATAGTGGTTTCTGTGCTTCCCATTTATGTTAAGGAAAAGTACCCTTTATTCATATGTAGAAAACTTATGCTCTATATTACAAAAGCTATTTTAAGTTCATAAAAAGCATTTTTAAGATTTAAATTTTGGTACTTTTTCACTTAAAATGGAAAACCAACTAAGATGTACTGTATCTGGTTCTAAATGCAAGTGCTATCATCAAATTTCTTTCTTTTTTTGAGAAGGAATTTTGCTCTTGTTGCCCAGACTGGAGTGCAATGGTGCGATCTCAGCTCACTACAACCTCCAACTCCCAGGTTCAAGTGATTCTCCTACCTCAGCCTCCCAAGTAGCTGGGATTATAGGCGCCCGCCACCATGCTGGGCTAATTTTTGTACTTTTAGTAGAGACAACGTTTTACCATGTTGGCCAGGCTGGTCTCGAACTCCTGATCTCAGGTGATCCGCCCACCTCAGCCTCCCAAAGTGCTGGGATTATAGGCGTGAGCCGCTGCACCCAGCCTATCATCAAATTTCTATGTAATCTACACATATACTACAGTCTCTTATTTCATTTCAAAAGACAAAAATAGAACTGTTTTGTTTTACAGTATCACAAAAATGATTACCTATAACCTTGCAAAGAGAGATTTAATCAACTATGCAAATGGAAAGGAAAGGAAAGACAAGGGGAGAGGGAAGAGAAGGGAAATGGAAGAGGAAGAAGGGAAAAGGAAAGGGAAGGAAGGAAACTAGTAGGCAAGCCATGGAGAGAAAATATTTGCAAAATGTTTATCTGACAAAGGACTGGCATTCAGTCCTACCCAATTTACTCCTACAACTCAGTAATAAAGAGACAAGTATCTCAATAAAAATTAGAGGATTTGAACAGATTCTCCACAAAATAAGTATGAATGAAATACCACTACATCCAGCAGTATGGCTAAGGCACAAAGACTGACATTACTAAACACTGGTGAGAATATGAAGCAACTAGAACATTGTTGGTGAGAATGTTTGGGAAGTTTTGGCAGTTTCTTTCAAAACTAAACATACACATACCTTCTGACCCAGCCACTCCACTCTGAGTTGGTTACCCAAGAAAAGTGAAAAATATTCACAGTAAGACAGGTAAGATAAAGTTCATAGCGGCTTTATTCATAATAATAAAAAACGAGAAAAAGCCCATGTATCTTTCAATGGGAAAAATGAATAAACTGGTATATTCATATAATAAAACAAACCTCGCAATAAAATAAACCACTGATACAAATTCAAAAGCATGTTGAGTGAAAGAAGACACAAAATTGAGTTTTTAAGAATGCATTTATTAAGACTCTAAAACAGGTAAAACTAATCTATGGAGGGAGAAATTGGAACACTGCCTTGGGCAGTGGGAACAAAAACTGATGAGAAGGAACATAAGGGAACTTTCTGGGGTGTAGTAACATTTGATATCTTGAAAGGCGTTTGGATTATGGAGATACATGTATTTGTTAAAACTCAACAAAAGTACACTTAAGATGTGTGTATTTTCTGTCTTCAGTGGCAGCAAGAAAAAAATGTATTTAATTATATGCACATTTTAGAACAAAAGAAAAACAAACACTGAACTGTTAATGACATACAAGTTGAAGTATTTAAGGAGTGTACTTCAAAATTCATACAAAAAAATGAACTGATAGATGAATGATAAATGAACACATAAATGAATAGATATGAATAGGTGAATACCTATCTAGGTGGTGGGTTTATGGGTGTTCATTGTAAAATTCTCAGTTTTGCTGTATGTTAAAATTTTTCATAATAAAATGTTAGAAAAATTACTACCACCCATTTTACTAGAAATCTTTCAATATTTATATAACAGGTTTAATAACTTGGCTTGGATTTCACAGTTTTCCACTCCATCCAATTCCATATAGGTAATCTCATCTACTACTTGCAATATAATGCCTACATTCCTCTCAGGTCAATGTCCTTATCTGTGTCCTCAGCACACCATTCTCATTTCTGCCTTCTTGTCTTTGTTCATACTATTTCTCATGACCCTGAACACCTACAGTCACCTTTCTACCCATCTAAAGCCTATACGTCCTTTAGGGGCAGTCTCAGATTTTACCTTCTCCAAGATGCCTTCCCTAATTACTCTGGCCTAATCTTTGCTATTCCTGAAATTGTATAGGGATGTATTTTTCTAAGTCACTTAAGCACTCCAAGTAGAACAATATATAACTGTTTCATGTGTCTTTTTCCCCCAGTAAAGTCCCCAATAAAGCCATAATATCATGACAGTCTATGTTATTTTTGTACTTAGCATAGTTATAAGTACAGGACTGAGAACACAGCAAATGCTTAGAAATACATAAAGAGCTTATATGACTGAGAATCGAAGATTATACTCCCACCCCCTACCCCACCCAATAGCAACCTCATAAATGTATGTGTCATATCAAGGGATTTAATGTGATTGTAGATAAGTACAAATGCATCACAGCTAGTAGAAAAGAATTACTTATTTATTGCTGATACATAAATAATCTCATCTTCTTATACAAAGAATGACGTTAAAAGTTTTGGTGAAAGACATATAGCTGGGAGCACTATCATTCTTCTAAAACTGCATTTGTTTGTGGCAATTATCCTGGGAAATAAATAACTAATATACTCAGTTCCAAAATTACAATTTATTGGTCAACAGTAATCAAGGAAACTTGAAATTTAGAGAGAAAAAAAATTTAGATTACATATAATTAATAAGATAACTTGGTTTCCAATGGAAGGGGGAAGATAATACTTTGGTTACTTGGACTGTAAAGAGGGCTAATCGAAGGCGCTTCCAATTTTCAATGCTTAGTGGTACGTACACACACACACACACACACACACACACACACACGTTACTTGGACTGTAAAGAGGGCTAATCGAAGGCGCTTCCAATTTTCAATGCTTAGTGGTACGTACGTACACACACACACACACACACACACACACGCAAAGAAAGTCAGACATGAGTCTGAATCTTGTCCTGCCACTCCCTTTACATAACTTAGCTCAAATTACTTCATCTTGCTAGGTTTCATTTCCTTATATATAAAGTAGGAATAGTAATCATGTTGTAAGAATGAGATAAAAAAGATAAAGCATTTAGGGTAATCCCTGGCACACAGTAGTATTTATTAACTGGAAGCTTCTATAATCAAACACATTTTTAGAAATTATTGCAATTAAAGTAACAAATGTCTATATATTTTGTGAGAGATAAGTGGGAAAAGGGCTAGAACTTCCACAAATATTATAAATTGTAAAAAAAGCCAGGATTACTGTATGATCGCAAAGAGAAATGAAGGAAAAAAGTGTGAAAAAAGGTTGACAGCAGGCAAGCTCACATGAAATTTTATAATTTTTACTTACAATAAAAAATAGGTATCCTGATATGTAAGCATAACATATCACATGCCAGAGATATGTGATGCAAACATAGGATATTTAAATATTTGAATTTCTTCAGGGTATTTAAGAATAGCTTCACTGAGAAAGAACTCTTTTAGTTTAACTTAACTGCTGTGAAGTTAAAAATATTCCCTATATTTGAATTAAAAGCTGAGAGCTTTTGTGTTAACTATATATTGAAAACTGACACATAAAATATGTGTGTGTGTGTGTGTGTATATATATATGTGTATATATATATATAAAATATTCAAGCCAAACCTAAGTTGTACTGGTTGGACATATTCCTTGCGAAATCTTTTAAGGTCTGCACTGATTGGCTGCTCGCCTTTCTCTATTGCCAATTTGTCTGCATCAGTAGGTTCTGGCTCTGGAATTTCAAACCTAAGAAGAAAAGCAAAAGGAGAAAAATCCGTTCATACATAGTGAAAATACAAGGAGGAAAACAGCAAGCAACCTTCTTTCCTACCACTTCCACGAAAAGTGGATTACTGTTAAACTTCCCTTGAGGTATGATATACTACAAAAAACTGTCCTTTGGCTATACAAAACTGACGTTTTGTATTCTTACTTTTATAAAAACTAAAGTTTTGTCTTTTAGCACTGATAATACAGAAAAGGTCCAGGGAAAAGACCCAAGGAAAGAATTCATAAGGAATTTAAAGAACATGACAGAAATTGCTTATCTAACAATGTCTTTAATATTTATATTATTAAAATGAAAGTAGGCTAATAAATTTATTTAAATGAGTACAAATTCAAAGAGAGGGCCAAAACCGAATATTTAACAATATTTAAATAATTTACCTAAGTGGATAAGATAAAGATAAAAAACCTTGCTCAAACATAGGAAATACAGCTAAACTATAAGTCTAACATGTGTGCTTTCCTTATTCTGGACATGGAAACAACTAAGTAGATCTTCATAGCACATTACACTGACTCAGTCTGGTAAATTTAGTTTGATAAAACAACATAGTGATAGAGATCTAGAATTATATCTTGATAATACAGTTAATAAGCTTTGGTATAATAATAAGTTTTAGTAAGTTTTAAAACGTAAAACTAAAAATCATTTTGGAGTCCAGATTCTACATTTTAAACTATAAAACATTTAAAATGCCACTATAATACTAGGTAAAACAAATTCAACCCAACACTAATTTTTAAAAGTTAATCATAATAAAGGAATTGCTGATTTTTTAGGTTTAATAATGATATCTGATTATTAAAAATGATCCTGTATTTTCTAGAGATACATAGAAAAATATTTATAGATGAATTATGTTGTCTAGGATCTACTTCAAAATAATCATGGGGTGGGGTGTTTAAATTTGTAGGGAAACAGAGGAAACAATGAGTTGATAATTACTGAAGGTGGTTGATGAATAAATGGGTTTATTATATTCTTGTATCTGCTCTTGTATATGTTTTGAAAGTTTTCATAACAAGTTTGTTTTAAAAGTGGAAAGTATTTGGCAAAGTAGTCTACGGTCCAAAAAAAAAAAAAAAAGTGGTAAGTAGAAAAGTCTCTTTTAAGAAAGTATTATTTTATTACACAGAACAATATTCATTAAAATATAGTGCTTTCATCCTCTAAATTAGTCTTTCTGATTACCACTTGAAATATTTCTAAGAGCTGAAAAGATCTGTGTTATAAACAGATTTTAGGGAGTACTCCATTTGAAGAGAATAGTAATACTGTCAATTTAATGCCAAATAAAATATGTTCAATAATTAACTTGAGTATTTATTAGGTACTAGGCACTTTACAAAATACAGTTAATTTTTCACAAAATGTCAATATAACTGAAATACACATTTTTCTTACCGTTCAATCAGTAAGCTCAGCAATTCCTGTGGTTTACAAAATGAACGATATGTGGTAAGAAAAGTACGAACAAAATTGGGATCTGAAAAGGCAGAGCATAAAATAGGTTTCATGTTTAATGTATTCAGTTTAATTAACTCAAAGTACCATATTTGGAGGCCTTCCTCCCTTTTTCTTTTTACTTTGGCTCCTCAGATTGTGGCTTTTCCTAACAATCATGGTACTGGCAGGATACCATGGTATCCCTGCCATACATAGAGAAATACTGACATAGAGAATATACTATGGTATATCCTTAATAAGCGAGGATTGTTTTCAAATTTGAAATTCATGAATATGGCTGGGTGCGGTGGCTCACGCCTATAATCTTAGCACTTTGGGAGGCCGAGGTGGGCGGATCACGAGGTCAGGAGATCGAAACCATCCTGGCTAACACGGTGAAACCCCATCTCTACTAAAAATACAGAAAAAAAAAATTAGCCAGGCATGGTTGCGGGCGCCTATAGTCCCAGCTACTCGGGAGGCTGAGGCAGGAGAATGGCGTGAACCCAGGAGGCGGAGCTTGCAGTGAGCAGAGATAGCGCCACTGCACTCCAGCCTGGGCAACAGAGCAAGACTCTGTCTCAAAAAGAAAAAAAATTCATGAATATGCATATTTTATGAATATTTATTCAATAATTAATGAAGTTAACAATATTACATTTTTACCTTCTCTTATTTATTCCTTTTGTTTTTGCAGTATTTTTATATTTTGGAGGCAATCCATTTTTTTCCCCAAGCCTCAAATATTTTTGAGCATCCTTAAAAAGCTTTTGGATCCCAGGCCCTAGGTCAGCAGTTGTAATGAGTTTCACATACCTGCATACATATGATATGTTAACCTTTCAATTAATTTCACTACAGTTCCTCCTTTAATAATGGGGATGCCACTTCTACTTTGCAAGTTGTCTTCAAAAACAATGTTTTCCTCAGAGTCTTTTACTACAAAACGATATACTTCAGGACTTGGTAATCTCAGTGGTTGCTCATTTTCTTCTTTCAATAATACTGAATCTAACATTCGATCTAGAGTACTACGATAATGAAGAGAAATAAGGGCTGCCATCCAGTTGTTTTTTTCTTCAGCAGACTTAGCAGCAAATATTATGCTGTTCTCATCTTTGGATACTAATTCAAATGCATGCTTGTACTCACAAGTATCTTCTTTATCACAAATTTGTATTTTCCTCATGACAAATTTTTCTTTTAACCTGTATTCTGCACTACTGTAACCTGGAAGCCGAGTCTGGCCATGATTAGGTTTACAACTGATCATTAAGCCATCAAACAGAAAAATATGCCGTTCATGTTTGGCACCGATTCTTGTCAATGGTCCCTCCATAATGAATTCATTACAACACTGTCCAATATCTTTGCCTTCCCATCCATCAATATTTTTCTGAATTTCATTCATTTTTTTGATAGCCAGGTGTTTGCTTCTTAATTGGTGACTATAAAAAGGGCAAACAGGATCTCTAGAAAAAACAAACAAACAATATAGCTTATTCAATAGCTAGCAACCCAAATGGTTTCAAGCATAAACCATCTCAAATCAAGTGAGTAAAATATTAAATAACCAAACAGTAGCTTTTACGCACAGCATTTAGTTCTAACTTTGCCACTAAATAATACAGCCCTCAATTTCATTACTATGAAAGAGAAGTACTACCGGCTCTATAAGAACTAAAATTACAAAAAATCCTAAATTTCTTTCATAGATTATATTTTTAAACATTTATTAAGTCTATCCTAATAATATAACAATGCTAATCTTTTTTTTTTTTTTTTTTTGGAGACGAAGTCTCGCTCTTGTCCCCCAGGCTGGAATGCAATGGCACGATCTTGGCTCACTGCAACCTCCCCCTCCCAGGTTTAAGTGATTCTCCTGCCTCAGCCTCCTGAGTAGCTGGGATTACAGGTGCCTGCCACCACGCCCAGCTAATTTTTGTATTTTTAGTAGAAATGGGGTTTCACCATGTTGGCCAGGCTGGTCTCAAACTCCTGACCTCAGGCGATCTGCCCACCTTGGACTCCCGAAGTGCTGGGATTATAGGCGTGAGCCATCGCGCCCAGCCAACAATGCTAATCTTAAGACTAGGCTGGGTTGGCCAGGTGCAGTGGCTCAGACCTGCAATCTCAACACTCTGGGAGGCCAAAGCAGGCAGATCACCTGAGCCCCGGAGTTCAAGACCAGCCTGGGCAACATAGCAAAACCCTATTTCAACAAAAAATACAAAAATTAGGCAGGTATGTTGGCATGTGCCACCCAGCTACTCAAGTCCCAGCTACTCCAGAGGGTTGAGGCAGGAGGACTGCTTGAGCCCAGGAGGTTGAGGCTGCTGTGAGCTGAGATCACATCACTGCACTCCAGCCTGGGCAACAGAGTGAGACCCTGTCTCTTAAAAAAAAGAAAAAAAGGCTGGGCGCAGTGGCTCACACCTGTAATCCGAGCACTTTGGGAGGCTGAGGTCAGGAGTTTGAGACCAGTCTGGCCGACGTGGTAAAACCCCGTCTCTACTAAAAATACAAAAATTAGCTGGGCATGGTGGTGGGCTCCTGTAGTCCCAGTTACTTGGGAGGCGAAGGCAGGAGAATCACTGGAACGCAGGAGGCTAAGGTTGCAGGTTGCAGTGAGCTGAGATTACACCACTGCACTCCAGCCTGGGCAAGAGAGACTCTTTCTCAAAAAAAAAAAAAAAAAAGGAAAGGAAAAGGAAAAAAGAGAGTAAAAGACCAACATAAAAGTATATAAAAGTATGACAAGCACAACTTTCAATAATGTAACTATCACAATAAATCACACTTCTTTGAAAACCAGGCATCAGAGACAGCAAAGTAAGCAGAGGCATTCACATTTTCAACACTTTGGAATTACCCAGGTCGACGTCTAGGTGAATACTGCTTGTAAATTCGGTCCATGCTACCTTGGAGATTCATGAGAGCAGTAATAGCTTGGTTCAAACATTCTCTGTCTTCTTGTTCTTCACTACATGCTTTCAATTGCTAAGAAAAAACAGAAAGAAAAATCAAAACTGCATTGTTTGATTCTTCCCCCAACTTTCTAGTAATAGAGAAAGCAGCAACAAATATTATCAACTCTAAGTTAATTTTATATATACTTAATAAAAACAGCTATAATTTTATATATACCTACTGACCTCTCAAACCAACCCTCTTTCTTTCTTTTTTTTTTTTTTTTGAAACAGGATCTCACTCACTGTGGCCTTGAGCTCCTGGGTTCTAATGATCCTCCACTCTCAGCCTCTCAAGTAGCTGAGACCACAGGCGAATGCCACCACACCCAGCTAATTTTTAAAATTTCTGTAGAGACAGGGTCTCGCTATGTCTCCCAGGCTGGTCTTGAACACCTGCTCAAGCTATCCTTCTGCCTCTGCCTCCCAAAGTGCTGGGATTACAGGTATGAGCCACCAGGCCTGGCCCAACCTTCTTTCTATAAACATAAACACAATACAGATATAAACTAACATGAGCATAGTAATCAGGAAAAAAAAAGCAACTGTAAAAACCATTCGGACATTTTATTTTTATTTTTTATTTTTTTGAGACAGGGTCTTACTCACTCCATCACCAAGGGTGGAATACAGTGGCAGGGCTAACTGCAGCCTCGATCTCCTGGGCATAAGGCTTCCCAAGTAGCTGGGACCACAGTTGCATGCCACCACATCCAGCTAATTTTTTTATTTTTATTTTTTGTAGAGATAGGGTCTCACTAGGCTGGTCCCAAACTCCTGGACTCAAGCTATCCTCCCATCTCTGCCTCCCAAAGTGTTGAAATTACAAGTGTGAGCCACTGTGCCAGGCCATATTTTCCAAACATATTTAAAAAGTTTAAAACATCTAAAGCATGAAGCTTACAACTTACTTTTATTCATTAGCAACTATGAATAGAGAAAATAAGTAACTATAAACTATTTCATATTCTCTAATGATTACTTTGTTTTAGCAATTTCAAGTTTACAAATCTTTGTTATATAACATAATCAAGTGTACTAACTTATAACACTTCAATCTATCATAAACTTTTCCGTAAACAGCATCTCTCAAAGGATTCCACTGCTATTTTTTACAATATGAAATGTCAAGAAACCATGAAAATTAATTCTATCTCAACCTTTAGAAGATTTAGAAACTGACTTATTAATCCCTAAAACTCTGGTTCTATTTCATTTGCCCCAAAATGTTCTCTTGTATTTCACTCTCAGAAAGAAAGCAAATTTACTTATAATAAATAATTCAGATTGTATTGTATTGTGCTCCAATGTTTTGAATTTTTTTTTTTTTTTTGAGACAGGGTCTCACTCTGTCACCCAAACTGGAGTACAGTGAGGTGATCATGGCTCACTGCAGCCTTGCCTCAACCTCCTGGACTCAAGTGATCCTTCCATCTCAGCCTCCCAACTAGCTAGAACTACAGATGTGTGCCACCATGCTTGGCTAATTTTTTTTTTTTAATTTTTCTGTAGAGATGGGGTCTCACTATGCTGCCCAGGCTGCCCTCAAACTGTTTTAATCTTTTGAAAGAAGAGTTCAAAGTGGAACATCATATAGATATTATATATATTATGTATTTATAAATATATATTTATGCAAGGATATGGGGAATTATGATCACTTCAGAAAATTTTTAAAAACTTAAATCTATTTGGCAATCTTAAACTAACTTATTAGAGATTTTGTGATAAATTAAAATTTTCCTTATATTCCAAGAGCAATCTCAAAAGCATTCAGCAATAGTTCCCTTTCCTCAGCAAAGAACTAACTGGTTATTGTTTGACAACTTTGTCCATTACCTTTTATTTATGTCTTAGAAATTAGTCTCTATATGAAGCACAGAGCCATTTGATTTTATTTCAAGACACATGTAGAGGTCTTGTCATCAAGAGATTAGCAACATAAATAATGTAAATGACTATCATTAGAAGTAATACCTTAATCTCTAGACTAAGCAATAGAAAGGATGGAAGCAAAGTCAAAATATCATAGAAAGTTTGAAAAAGGATCTGTGCTTGGTTATTCCGACTTCTACAGGTGAAAGTTACTGGCAAAATCACTTATTTTGCTGCTTTAAAGATTTCTTACAGAAAGTCTTCTCAGCTCCACTCTAAAATATTTCTTTAATAAATATGAATGTTGATGATATCAAACGCTTAATTAGAACTGTTTTATTCTTGTTTTTGTTTATCCAAATATCTAAATTATCACCAGTAGTGATATCCCACCAAAAAGGTATGATTTTCATTGTCTACTTGGTCTTAAGGCTGCTCAAACTCTTCCACGTGTCATTTTTAAATAACCATGTAATAATTATAAGCTGTAAAGGAGAACAAAATTGAGGATATTTAGAGTGGGATTTCCTGGTAATGGAAGTATATTAAACAACGGCTCTGTTTGGCATAATAATCCGATAATTTGCTAAATATTTCTTGAATTTTCAGCAGTGAGATTTGATAAACATCATATTAATGAATATCCAACTAATATTCTACAGATACTTAAAAGAATGTGTTCCAAACATCTTACACAGAAATTACTGGGCCAGGCAAGGTGGCTCACACTTGTTATCCCAACATACTGGGAGGCCAAGGCGGGCAGATCACTTGAGCTCGGGAGTTCAAGACCAGCCTGACCACATGGAGAAACCCTGTCTCTACAAAAAATACAAAAATTAGCCGGGCATGGTGATGTGCACATGTAGTCCCAGCTATTTGGGAGGCTGAGGTGAGAGGATGACCTAAGCATGGGAGGCAGAGAATACAGTGAGCTGAGATTGTGCCATTACACTCCAGTCTGGGTGACAGAGAGAGACTCTGTCCCCCACAAAAAAATGAAAATAAAAATAAAAAATACAAAAAAAAATTAGCTGGACGTGGTGGTGCATGCCTGTAATCCCAGCTACTCGGGAGGCTGAGGCATGAGAATCACTTGAATCTAGGAGGTGGAGATTGCAGTAAGCCAAGATAGCACCACTGCACTCCAGCCTGGGTGATAAGGCGAGATTCTGTCTCCAAAAAAAGAAAGAAAAAGAAAAGAAAAATTGTTTGAACTATGTGCAAACAAGTAATGTACTTTCATGCCCCCATTCGCTTTCTACACAACAGTCTCTGACCTCCTTATCCACCTGGTGAATTTAGCCACTAGGATACAGTTGAAATGCTTCCTCTTGAAGATGCCTTCTGATTATGCCTTTTCCCTCTTAAATTTTTTCTTTTGAAATATCAAATTTATAGAAAAGTTGTAAAAGTAACACAAATAACTCCTGTAATACTCTGAATCACCAATTTTTAACATTTTGTCACATGCTTCATCATTCTGTGTGCCAGTGTGTGCAGATCGTTTTTTTAGTAGTTGTGATACTATCCACTCAGTTCCTTCCAGAGGAAGGGGGACTACGGCTGAATGGTTTTGTGGTAGTTTTTGGAATATAAGGAAAAGTCAAATGTATCACAAATTACTCTCAAATAGTATCATTCTCCTTTACTCCTTTAATATTTCTCATAGCTCATCTTACAACAAGGATTTTCTTTTACAGAATCACAGTATAGTGATCAACTTCAGGAAATTTAACACCGAGTAATCTACTGCGTAATCTAATCTATAGTGTATATTCCAATTTTGCCAACTGTTTTAATAATATCCTTTAAGGTAATATTTTCCCCCAAAACAGGAACTGGTCAGTGAAGCACTAAATTATCATGTTTCTATTGTCTCTTTTATTCTGGAGAGTTCCTAAGCATTTGTCTTTCATGACTCCCGCAAAAAAATAAGGACACACACACGCGCGCACACACTGTTCTCTCTCTCAGTAGGACGAATATCCAAAACCATTATGTATTTTTTTTTTTACTTCACTGAACAAAGGAAAAATCAATAGGAATTTTTTTCTGCCTTCCCTAAGCAGAGCTAGTAACTCCTGCTTCATTGATCTCATAGTACTACCTCTATTAGGCTCTTATAATATTGTAATTTGTTTGACATCTATTTTCTTCACTAAATTGTGAACATCTTAATGCCTAGGGACATGTTTTATTCCTTTTCAGTTTACCTGCATGTGGTAGGTATCCAGTAGGTGGTTGTCAGAAGTAACTGGAATAAATGACTACTGTATGATTTTGTTAAGTATTTAGACCAATAATGAATGTTTTTTGAGCTCTGCTCTGTGCACGCTGTTTTATGCATTAGCTTATTTAATTTTTATTACAACTCTGTAACACGAGGTACTATAATCATATGTTACAGATGAAGGAAATGAGGCACAGAGAAATTAAGTAATTTGCCCAATATAAATAGGAGAGTTTATATCCAAACCCAGGAGCTCTGACCCCAAAGTCTCTGCTTTTTTGCTACACTAATACCCCGTGGCTCTACCATGACACCAGACACAGCTACGCAAAACACTGGTCTGTGTCTAAATCTGATGACCACTGAGTTGAAAGGGATTCTTTCTATGTTGAAAACAAACTGGATAACTACTGAGTTTAAGAAATAAAATGAAATGAGTGTACTCTGGAAAAGAGGTCAAAGAGAAAAGATACCCTTGCTATATATGCTTAAAATTAAAAATAAAAGTGATTGTTTATTAATGGGTAATATCTTTTCTTTTTCTTTGAGATAAAGTCTCACTTTGTCAACTAGGCTGGAATGCAGTGGCACGATCTCGGCTCACTGCATCCTCGATGTCCCGGGTTCAAGCGATCCTCCTGCCTTAACCCCCCAACCCCCGAGTAGCTTGGACTACAGGCATTGCCACCACACCCAGCTAACTTTTGAATTTTTTGTAGAGATGGGGTTTGGCCATGTTGCCCAGGCTGGTCTCAAATTCCTGAGCTCCAGCAATCCACCTTCCTTGGCCTCCTAAAGTGCTAGGATTACAAGCATGACCCACCGCGCCTAGCTTTAATGGGTAATATCTTATGAACCTAGCTGAAGAATATATTCCTTGCTACCTGATACTCATCATTATCCTTAGTTGTCTATAAGTGTATCCTGTCCAAGATTTTATATTTCATGTAAGTTTTTTCTTAACTCTGTATGAGACTTCACTGAAATATTTACCCTGCTTTTCTTGAAACTCCTACCAAATGCTACATCTACTATGGACATATGTGCCCACAGCAAGGGGAATTTCAATAAATTATGAATTTGTCTCTAATTCACTGTACTAGGAGTTCAGTCTAGGTGTGAAATAAAACATGTAATCAATTCTTTTTTATTAGTAATAAACTCTCTAGATTTTCATCAGAGTGGAGTTGGTAATTTGGTGGGAAATTAAATCCATTAAAACCTATGACTAGGCTGGGCACACGGGCTCATGCCTGTAATCTCTCCGCTTGGGAAGGTCAAGGCAGGAGGATCACTTGAGGCCAGAAGTTTGAGATCAGCTTGGGCAACATAGCGAGACTCCCTCTCTAAAAAGAAATAACCTAAAAACCCCAAAACAAACAAACAAAAAACCCGTGATCATATTTCTTTACGTGCTTTTTTAAAAAAACACTAACTTTAAAAAAAAAACACGTAAGAAAGTTAACTGTTATTAACTTTCTTTCATATGTACCTGAATCATATGTCAGTACTGAAAAAGTAAATATGTAGTAAAATCCTCTTTATGGTCTTTTTTAAGAGTTGAGAGATTTCTTTCAATAGAGATTGCAAGCTCTTTATGTTATGAATATACTCACACACACACAAAAAGAATGACAAAGCAAGCCTGGGCAACATGACAAAACCCCTTCTCTACAAAAAATAAAAAAACAAAAATTAGCTGGGTATGGTGGCATGCTCTTGTAGTTCTAGCTACTCAGGAAGCTGAGATGGGAGGATTGATTGAGCCTGGGAAGTCAAGGCTGCAGTAAGCCATGAATGGGCCACTGCACTCCAGCCTGGGCGACAAGAGTGAGACTCTGTCTAAAAAAAACAGGAATGATAACAAGCAAATGTTGCATAATGTTAACAACTGGTAGCCAGGCGCAATGACTCACACCTGTAATCCCAGCACTTTGGGAGGCTGAGGCAGGAGGATCACCTGAAATCAGGAGTTTGAGACCAGCCTGGCCAACATGGTGAAACCCAGTCTCTACCAAACAATACAAAAATTAGAATGGCGTGGTGGTGTGCACCTGTAATCCCAGCTACTTGGGAGGCTGATGTGGGAGAATTGCTTGAACCCAGGAGGTGGGGGTTGTAGTGAGCCGAGATCTCACCACTGCACTCCAGCCTGGGTGACAGAGTGAGACTCTGTCTCAAAAAAAAAAAAGAAAAAAAAGGTGAGTCCAGGTGAAGGGTGCTCACCACTGTTTCTGTAACTTTTTTCTGTTTTTCAAAGTAAAAGGTAAAAAAATATTACCTATAAACTCAATTGTTTCATATTGAAATACTGGTTGATCTTCCTCAATGAACCTCATTGAAGTTATTACTAAGTTTTCCTGTTAAGCTTTAAACTAAATTAATTCCTCTTGAGAGAGAATAATTTTTATTCTTTCCATTACTAAATTTCCAAGGAATGACCAGGGAGTTAGGAGAGTAAGAGAACATTACTTGCCTTTGAATAAACCAGTTCTGAAATGAGAGAGTTAACATGTCCTTAGTAAAAAACGACAGACATAGATTATTTTCTGAGATAAGGTCTTGCTCTCTTGCCCAGGCTGGAGTGCCGTGGTGTGATCTCAGTTTATTACAGCCTCCAATTCCTGGGCTCAAGTGATCCCCTCATCTCAGTCTCACAAGTAGCTGTGACTACTGGCATGCATTACCACGCTCAGCTAATTTTAAAAATTTTTGTAGAGATGAGGTCTCACTATATTGCCCAGGCTGGTCTCAAACTCCTGGGTTCATGCCATCCTTTCACCTCAGCCTCCCAAAGTGCTGGGATTACAGACATGAGCCACCGTGCCTCGCCTATATACCTTCTTAGAGAAATGTCTAAGTCCTTTGCTCATTTTTTTAGTCAGCTTGTTTTTGTTGTTGAGTTGTAGGAGTTCTTTATGTATTCTGGATAAGAATCTTTTATCAGATATATAATTTACAAATATTTTCCCATTCTATAGAATGCCGTTTCGTGATACTGTTTTGGCTCAGTACTCATCCAAAATAAATTCTGTCTCATGTTAAGCCTACTTTGGGATGAGAATCATAAGAAAGAAGGCTGGACTAGTGTGACTCAAAGGTTATTACATCCCTTTAGTAGTAGAAAACACAATCCTGGAACAGTTTTAACCCACTGTTTTAAAGTATCTGCTTTGGTGATATACCAAGAGAGATTTATTCTTGGATTTAGTGTTTAAATATTATTTTTTATTTTCCAAAATCAGATTTATGATAAAACAAGACGGAAAAACAACTATATGACAAGAAATTAGAGGATACCATATATAGTTACCTAAAATTATTTCAAAGTACATTGTTAGGCCTGGTGCAGTGGCTCACGCCTGTAATCCCAGCAGTTTGGGAGGCCAAGGCAGGCGGATCATTTGAGGTCAGGAGTTTGAGACTAGCCTGACCAACATGGTGAAACCCCGTCTCTACTAAAAATACAAAAAAAAATTAGCCAGGCATGGTAGCACGCATCTGTAATCTCAGCTACTCAGGAGGCTGAAGCAAGAGAATCGTTTAAACCTGGGAGGTGGAGGTTGCAGTAAGCCGAGCCTGCACCATTGCACTCCAGCCTGGGCGACAGAGTGGGACTCCATCTCAAAAAAAATAAAAATAAAAATAAAAAAAACAAACAAACAGGCCAGGCACAGTGGCTCACACCTGCAATCCCAGCACTTTGGGAGGCCGAAGGCAGGTGGATCACTTGAGGTCAGGAGTTTGAGACCAGCCTGGCCAACATGGTGAAACCCCATCTCTACTAAAAAAAATAGAAAAATCAGCTGGGTGTGGTGGCGGTCGCCTGTAATCTCAGCTACTTGGGAGGCTGAGACAGGAGAATCACTTGAACCTGGGAGGCAGAGGTTGCAGTGAGCCAAGATCGCACCACTGCACTCCAGCCTGGATGACAGAGTGAGACCGTGCCTCAAAAAACAAACAAAGTACATTGTTGATTTATTGTTACTCATGGCAATATATATTGTTATATACATTGTTGGAACAATGTTATATTATTGTTGCCATGCAACAATTTATATTGCATGGCAATATATATTGTTACATATATATAGTTAACTCATGGCAGATATATAGAATATATATCTATAATATATTCACTTTATAGATAATACTTTTTTGTTCTTTTCAAATTTAAGCCCCATAAGGTTCATCACAAACTACTGTTTTCATTTTTCTTCTCAGATAAATTTTGTTTATTTATTCATTTACTTTTAAGACAGGGTTTCACTCTGTCATCTAGGCTGGAGTGTACTGACGCAAACATGGCTCACTGCAGCCTTGACCTCCTGGACTCAAGCAATCCTCCTGCCTCAGCCTCCCTAGTAGCCGGGACCACAGGCATGCACCACTATGTCCAGCTAATCTGATTTTTTTTTTTTTTTTTTGTAGAGACAAGGTCTCACTTTGTTGCCCAGGCTGGTCTTGAACTCCTGGGCTCAAGTGACCTTCTCACCTTGGCCTCCCAAAGCGCTGAGATTATAAGCATGAGGCACCTTACCCCACTTTCTAAGATAAATTTTAGATAAATTTCTACAAACTGCTTTTTAAACATAATTTTAGATTATTATCTTAACATATAATTCAATCTTCATGCAAGAAGGAAAAGAAAAAAATCACTTCTTGATTTATAAGTAACTTTATAACATAATTCTTATATCCAAAGAAAAAAAATATAGCCAGGTATGGTGGCTCATGCCTGTAATCCCAGGACTTTGGAAAACTGAGGCATGCAGATTGCTTGAGACTAGGAGTTCAAGACCAGCCTAGGCAACATGGTGAGACTCTATCTCTACAAAAAATTTAAAAATTAGCTGGGCGTGGTAGCACACATCCGTAGTCCTAGCTACGTGGGAGGGTCGCCTGAGCCCAGGAGGTCAAGGCTGCAGTAAGCCATGATTGTATCACTGCATTCCAGCCTGGGTAACAGAGCAAGACCCTGTCCCAAAAACAACACAATAAAATAGATGATATACAAATAGTTAACAAGTATATAAAAGATACTCAACATTACTAGTCATTAGGAAAATTAAAATCAAAACCACAATGAGATACCACCTCATATCCATTAGGATGACTATTATTAAAAAAAAAAAAAAAACAGGCCAGGCAGGGTGGCTCACGCCTGTAATCCCAGCACTTTGGGAGGACGAGGCAGGTGGATTGCCTGAGGTCAGGAGTTCGAGACCAGCCTGGCCAACATAGTGAAACCCTGTCTCTACTAAAAATACAAAAAATTAGCTGGGTGTGGTGACAGGCGCCTGTAATCCCAGCTACTCGGGAAGCTGAGGCAGGAGAACCGCTTGAACCTGGGAGGCGGACGTTGCAGTGAGCCAAGATCGTGCCATTGCACTCCAGCCGGGGCAACAAGAGTGAAACTCCATCTCAAAAAAAAAAAAAAAAAAAAGAAAAAGAAAAAGAAATTAACATGGTTTGGTAAAGATGTGGAGAAATCAGAACCCTGTGCACTGTTGGTAGGAATGTAAAATGGTGCCATTACTATGAAAAACAGTGTAGTAGTTACTCAAAAAATTAAAGATAACATTACCATACGATCCATCCATTCCACTCCTGGGTATATACATAAAATAATTCAAAGCAAGGTCTCAAAGACATATTTGTACACTCACATTCACAGAAGCATTATTTATAGTAACCAAAAGGTAGAAAAAAATCCAACAGTCAGCCAGGCACGGTGGCTCACCCCTGTAATCCCAGCACCTCGGGAGGCCAAGATAGACAGATCATGAGGTCAAGAGATTGAGTCCATCCTGGCCAACATGGTGAAACCCTGTCTATACTAAAAATACAAAAATTAGCTGGGCGTGGTGACATGCACCTGTAGTCCCAGCTACTCAGGAGGCTGAGGCAGGAGAATTGCTTGAACCCAGGGGGCAGAGGTTGCAGTGACCCGAGATCATGCCACCGCACTCCAGCCAGGCGACAGAGCAAAATTCCATCTCAAAAAAAAAAAAAAAAAAATTCACTGGTCTATCAACAGATGAATGGATAAATAAAATATGGTATAACACACCAATGAAATATTATCATCTCTCAAAGTTTATTTGTAAGCGTCATTGACGTTGTGTATTGTTCTAGTGTAAGTTTCTTTCATTATCTGAATGAACCACAATTTATTTACCCTTTTCTGGTTGGCAAACAGGATTTGCTATTACTGACACCTGCTACAGACTTTCTTGTACATTTCTCTTGGTATACATTTGCCTGCGTTTTGTTTCTTTAGAGTATATATTCAAGGGTGGAATTGCCTAGTCAGACAGTATACATATTTTTTAATTTAAAAGGTAATGCCAAGCAGTTTTCCAAAGTGGGTTATACAGTTTACATTCCTAACAGAATGCAAATAGTTCATGCTGCTGTTTATGGATATTTTCAGACTTTCAAATTTCTGTAATCTGATGTGTATGTAATGGTATCCTGTGGTTTTAACTGCATTTCCTTGACTATTAATAAGTTTGAATACACGTTTACTGCCATTTTGGATATCCTGTTTTGTGAAGTGATTCAAATCGTTTGCCATTTCTAATCTCTTCTAAGGCTTGTCTTTCCATTCCACATTTCTATTTGTTCTTGTTGTTGCTGTGCATTAATTAAAACTGAGTATATTCCATATTTATTCTAACGGTTACAGTTTCATTGATCAGACATGGGTAGTTTCTCTTTATTCATTCTTTTTTTTTTTTTTTTGAGATGGAGTCTCGCTCTGTTGCCCAAGCTGTCTCCTGCCTCAGCCTCCTGAGTAGCTGGGATTACAGGCATGTGCCACCACCCCTAGCTAATTTTTGTATTTTTAGTAGAGACTAAAAACATGATTTCGCCATGTTGGCCAGACTGGTCTCAAACTCCTAGCCTCAAGTCATTCCCTCCCCCTTGGACTCCTAAAGTGCTGGGATTACAGGCATGAGCCACCGCACCTGGCTCTCTTTATTCATTCTTTGAAGCCCAAAATTACTACTACCTAGTAATAAAGAGTATCTGCTGCCTTTGGACAAGCATGAGTACTCATCAATGAGTGTTTCTTTTCCCATTTCTAATTCCTTACACAATTTCTGTTGATCTTTTAAAGGTAGGAGTGATTACCAAAGTGAGCACGTGAGAGATGGAGATTTTCTAGTGACAATCCATTCATTTCTCTCTATTACTGCTACTGATTTTCACTGACTCTAGCTAACATCTAAGAACTTCTGTCTACTTTCAGATTATGGCCCATTTTCAACTGTAATTCCCACATATCTTGCTCAGTAAAATGTTCTTTCTCAATTTTTTTTTTCTTTAACAGGGTCTTGCTATGTTGCTCAGGCTGGCCTTGAACTCCTGACCTCATGTGATCCTCCTATCCTCAGCCTCCCAAGTAGGTGGGACTATAGGCTTGTGGCCACCATGCCCAGCTTCCAACTTTTTTACTGCTCTTTAGAAGTAAAGTATCTTTCTGCTTGATTATTTTGTACCTCTCCTTTAGGATACCACATCGTTGGTTTAGATAGACGGTTACGACTTTTTCCATCTAATCCATGGTAGTAACATTAAAATAAAAGCCATAATAATTCTATGTATACCTTGTAGGCGTCTAGGCAAGGAATATATATGATTATTTCTAATGAATACTTATCTCTTTTTTAAGTTATTTTTTATGGAGTGCTACTACCCATAGCATTTGATGCTGGAGGTAGCCAGCTTTTTTTTTATTTTTATTTTTTTGAGACGGAGTCTCGCTCTGTCGCTCTGTCGCTCTGTGGCACGATCTCGGCTCACTGCAAGCTCCGTCTCCCGGGTTCACACCATTCTCCTGCCTCAGCCTCTCAAGTAGCTGGGACTACAGGCGCCTGCCATCACGCCCGGCTAATTTTTTGTACATTTAGTAGAGACGGGGTTTCACCATGTTAGCCAGGATGGTCTCGATCTCCTGACCTCATGATCCACCCTCCTCGGCCTCCCAAAGTGCTGGGATTACAGGCGTGAACCACCGCGCCCGGCAGTAGTCAGCTTTTATCCACAAATAGATGAGCAACTTCATTGTGTAAGTCTCCATGGATACTAATGGATCTATAAAGAACTCATCAAAAGATATGCAGGCTTCATATGAATAATATATAAGCATATATTTGGATGCCTAAATTTTTAAAAATAAGGTTCATGTCTTATTAGAAGTCCTATCATTAGCCTTAGAGTTGCCCTCTAATATTGGCCAACATTTAAAAATGCTGGTTTGACCATATAATTTAAAAAAAATTTTCCCCTACCTAGATGATTGCTTTTTAAAAATCCTTGCTACTAGGTCTGCATTTAAGATCAGGTCATTGACTATAATGGCCTGACTCATCCTAAGCCACAGCTACTTTTGCCACCAATTAATCACTAGCCTCCAAACCCTCTTAGCCAATGTGACCAGGACTAGTGGTTGGCTAGTTAATTAAAATAGAGAAGACAGTCATTTTTTTAAAGTTATATATATATTTTTAATGTGTTGCTTGGGTCCCAGCTAAGAGAGGAAGAATACAACACTGCACAGAAAAAAATATTAACTTCAAAAGTTATTTCCTTTATAAGATAACAAGATAGAAATTTAGAGCAATGTTACATATAAAAATTATTAATTACTTACCTAAAATAAGAATTAAAAGACTGGTACTGTGTGTCTCCAAAATTAATTTTAAAAAGTAAACTCTTCTATTAGATAAGTACTTTGAGATTCTGTTATAAAATCTTACCTTTAGTAACTCAAAGTAGTGCCAACAGTGATACACTGGCACCAGCATAAGACGTGGAAGGACATAACGAACTGCCTCTTTAAAACCATCAGCAATGGACTGCAAAGCAAAAAGATATCACAGTATGTATGTCTCTGACATCAAGGATATGCAACAGCAGTGCCTAACAGAAACGGCTACTAAAAATTTGAGATACAGACTTATCAAAACTACAACAGAATGCATACTCTATATTGAAACTGAAGTGCTATCAAGTTGTTCTTTTCTCCCTTTCCTCCTTTAAGTTATTAGAGAAATATATACATTAATTTTCTTTTATATGGCTAAAATAGCTTTCACAATAATCCTCTACAGCTTATGTTCTGGCTTCCATATACCCTAAAGGAATTCTGAAAAGCTATGTACTCTCCTGCACAATTTTAAAATGTTTTAAATTTAAATAGTTACAAAAGATGCATTTCAGGGAATGCTGTATACTGTAAATGTGATTTATAAGTATTTCACCAAACAATAATTGAATAAATTTCAGATTTAGCTCACTTATGAAAAACGTCTGTCATACAACTTAATTGACAAAGTTGATCTTCACTGTCAAACAGCAACATCAGACTCAGTTTGTCAGAAGTCAAACTTTATTGTTAAATTCAAACAAACATTATTAATGTCATGGTCTCGAGGATTAGAAGCCTCTGGAGGAAACTACAACTGCTTCTAACATATTACATCAAGGTATGAGAACTTTACAAGCTTCTCCTCTTCTTTATCCCAAATGATGATGAAGTACTTACAATAAGGTTAATATAAATCTTTGTGATAACCATATCACTTCTTAATTCTTAGACAGATAGATATGACATAACATAGATAGATATGACATTTTGGCTACCAAGAATTTTTACTATCATCCCCCTATAACATTCTTTTGTGAACTCTTTTGCTTTGTACTCAGTGAACTCTCCAATAGGAGTAATACTTTTTTTTTTTTTTTTCCCTGTTTGGTGCCCTAGAGGTTTTTACATCTTGGATCAATGCATAATGGGAAATACATAACAGCAAAAGGTAACAAGTAACAGACTTTGGAAAAGACAATGCAAAAAACATAAACAAGATCTCCGAAGACTAGAAACAGATTCCCTTAAAGCTCTCTGTGCCTTTATATATCCTGAAAAATCTTAGTGTATAGCTTGGGATAGGTATACCCCAGTTTTGGAAACTACTGTAGAATAAATGGTTTTCTAAAATTTATAATGGATTTAACTCATGTTAATTTTAAATGTCTATATAGTTGACTTACTAGTATTTCTCCCCATAAGAAAAACACCAACCACACCAATATAAAATGTGAGAAAGAATCTGATATGCTGCTTTAAAAAAATCTTCATAAATATTCCCATAATTTTCACATTTTGTTAAATTATAATCTTTTCAACAGACTTATTACCCAGTAACCAAACTTCTTACTAGGATACACAAAAAGTGCCACCAATTTTCCTAAAGATTAATTCATTTTCACATTTGTTATGATCTGAATGTTTGTGTTCCCTCAAAAGTCATATATTGAAACCTAATCCCCAATGCAACAGTATTAAGAGATGGGGCCTTTAGGAGGTGATTAGGATATGAGGGCAGAGCCCCTGTGAACGGGGTTAGTGCCCTTATAAAAGGGGCCTAAGGGAGCTTGTTTGTGCTATCCATCATGTGAGGACACAACAAGAAAGCACCATCTATGAACCAGAAGAGCAAACCCTCACTAGGGCACCAAACTAGACACCAAATCTGTTAGCCTCTTGATATGGGACTTCCTAAATGTGAACTGTGAGAAGTAAATTTCTATTGTTTATAAGCCATCCAGTTTATGATATTTTATTAGAGCAGCCTGAATAGACTAAGACAGCATTAAACTAATTAATATAGTGAATTACTCTGGATATTTTACATACAGTGCTTGAACTGGAACCAATATGAAACTTCAAAATTAGTCTACAAGATCAACTGTTTTGCTAATTTGTACTAAAATGCCTGATAAAGTGCATTCTAAAATTTTTGTAGCATGTATTTACAGTGTAAGGAGTCCTCTGATAATAACAGGAGCTACATTTGAGTATTTAATACACATCAAACATTATGCTTATGCTTTATATATACATTACCATTTAATTTCCTAATAACTATAAGAGGTATATATTATTATGATCACCATTTTACAAATGAGCAAACTGAGTCTCAGAGATTAAGTGAATTGCTCAAGGTAACACAACCATTAACTGGGGCTGGGCGTGATGGCTCACGCCTGTAATCCCAGCACTTTGGGAGGCTGAGTCAGGAGGATCACCTGAAGTCAAGAGTTTGAGAACAGCCTGGCCAACATGGGGAAACCCCATCTCTACTAAAAATACAAAAATTAGCCAGGTGTGGTGGCATGCGCCTGTAGTCCCAGCTACTTAGGAGGCTGAGGCAGGAGGACTCCTTAAACCCAAGAGGCAGAGGTTGCAGTGAGCCAAGATCGCGCCACTGCACTCCAGCCTGGGTGAAAGAGCGAGATTCCGCCGCAAACAAACAAACAAAAACTATTAATTGGCCCAAAGCCTTAATTTCTAACTTCAAATCTTATTTTTTTCAGTCTGCTATACAGTCCAGGTATGGTGCCTTATGGTCAACAGAACAGCCTAGCCAATATGGTGAAACTCTGTCTCTACCAAAAAAATACCAAAATTAGCCAGGTGTGGTGGTCCACACTTGTAGTCTCAGTCACTCAAGAGGCTAAGGCAGGAGAATCGCTTGAACCCGGGAGGCGGAGGTTGCAATGAACTGAGATTGTGCCACTGTACTCCAGCCTGGGCAACAGAGTGAGACCCTGTCTCTAAATAAATAAATAAATAAAGTACGCTACACAGCTTCTAAAGATGCTTTTTGTTTTTAGTTTTATTAAGGAAGCATTATTTTATCTGAAACTGAATGAATTTTTTTTTAAGTTAAAACAATTGAGTTTGGCCCGAAAAAGGATTTCATCTAACTCTTCCAATTTCACTGAATATCTAGGATGACAGCTTTATTAATAACTGGGCCCTTTAACATTCAAATTCCACAGCAAAAATTCCTAATAAAATAGGACTGAAACAAGAAATGTGTTGAGTGCTTTTAATGAGTATCCAAAGTTCTTATAGACTGTGTATTTAATGCATACTTTATATGAATATATGAGTTAACTTTAAAAATATTCCTCTCTTGAAGTAATTTTGAGAATTAAGTATAATTTGTATTCCATGATAACAAATTTTTGACAGTAGAGAAGTGGAAGATAATAAACAATGGGAATTTATAGTACAGAAGGCAGGGAGAAGATGGTAAGTTCAGTTTTAAACATGTCATATTTGAAGTGCGTTTAGGGTATCCAAGTGCATCAATTCAAGGCAGCTGGTTATATGAAAGTGTGTAGATACATACACATATGTACACAGTGCTTAAAAGTGATGGCCTGGAAATACAAATAAGAAGTCACCAGTATATAGACATGAAGTCACCCAAGGAGAGCACAGAACAGAAAAACAGGGGCTGATAACAGAAGTTGGATAATAGCTATAATAATTAAGAGCCTTAGAAGAAGAAATCAGAGAAGACGAAAATTGGGAACATGTAGTATCATAGGAGCTGATATGGTTTGATTTTGTGTCCCTGTCCAAATCTCATGTTCAACTGTAATCCCCAATTTTGGAGGTGGGGCCTAGTGGGAGGTAACTGGATCATGGGGGTGGATTTCTTCCTTTAATGCTGTTCTTGTAATAGAGTTCTCAGGAGATCTGGTTGTTAAAAAGTGTGTGGCACCTCCCTGCTCCTTCCTCCTGCTTTGACCATGTGAAGACGTGTCTGCTTCCCTTTTGGCTTCCGCCATGATCGTAAGTTTCCTGAGGCCTCCCCAGCCGTGCTTCCTGTAGAGCCTGTGGAACTCTGAGCCAATTAAATCTCTTTTCTTTATAAATCACCCAGTCTCAGTCTTCTTTTTCTTTTTTTTGTTGAGACAGAGTCTCACTCTGTAGCCCAGGCTTGAGTGCAGTGTTGCAATCTCGGCTCACTGCAACCCCCACCTCCTGGGTTCAAGTGATCCTCCTGCCTCCAAGTGATCCTCCTGCCTCTGCCTCTGTAGTAGCTAGAACTATAGGCGTGCACCACCATGCCCGCTAGTGTGTGTGTGTGTATATATATATATATATTATGTATTTTTTTTTTTTGGAGACAGGGTCTTGCTCTGTCACCTAGGCTGGAGTGTAGTGGCACGATCTCGGCTCACTGCAACCTCCGCCTCCCGGGTTCAAGCAATTCTCCTGCCTCAGCCTACTGAGTAGCTGGGATTACAGGTGCATGCCATCACACCCAGCTAATTTTTGCATTTTTTAGTAGAGACAGGGTTTCGCCAGGTTGGCAAGGCTGGTCCGGAACTCCTGACCTCAGGTGATCTGATCCACCCACCTCAGCCTCCCAAAGTGCTGGGATTACAGGCATGAGACATCACGCCCAGCCTTCAGGTATACAGGAACCGAGAGATAAGAGCAGTAACAAATACTACAGACATAAGTGTGAAATAAAAATATCCACTGGATTTGGCAATTAAGTTACTTGTCAAAGGCAATTTATATCCTGATTAAAACATACATGGTAGTGTTTTCATAAAGAATGGTAAAAAATAATATAAAGACAATTGGCTGCAAATAAAAAATGAGAGAGGAAATGAAAAAACTTTCTTCACTCTAGTTAATTATTCTACTAGAGTGAAGAAAGGTTTGTTCATTTGTTTGCTTGTTTGTTTTAGGACGATAAGGATTTTTACCATATTCAAACGTCAAGGGGTAAAAGCCAGTTTATTTTTTATTTTTATTTTTTTTGAGACTGGGTCTCACTCTGTACCCAAGGCTGGAGTGCAGTGGCGTGATCATGACTCATTGCAGCCTTGACCTCCCAGGCTCAAGCAATTCTCCTGGCATGCCACAGGTGCATACCACCACGCTCGGCTAAGTTTTTATATTTTGTAGAGATGAGGTCTCCCTATTTTGCCCAGGCTGGTCTCAAACACCTGGGTCCAAGCAATCCTCTGACCTTAGCCTCCCAAAGTGCTGGGATTACAGGCAAGAGCCACCACGTCTGGCTGGAAAAGTCAGTTTAGATGTAGAAGTTTTACATATTTAGCCAAGTATTACCTATGCCAACATAACTTTTGTTGTTAGTGTTGAGATAGTAAAAATAAAATTTTATTTGTATCTCTCCACTTATTTTCATTTTATCTAAGTGTATTCCTGAACCAACTAACTTGCATACTCTCCCTCAATACAGTATTTATCTCCTTTAAATTGTAGGCCTCATAGAAAAATCAGTATGAGTACATAGGAGGTTGAGGTTATCTCAACTTTTTAAGATTTCTCCAAATCTTCCTCCTATAGGGAACATAATCCTGAAATCACACTCCAGATTCATCTTTATTTTTTATTTATTTTATTTTATTTTTTTTGAGACAGAGTCTCACTATTCCACCCAAGCTGGAGTGCAGTGGCGCGATCTCGGCTCACTGCAACCTCCGCCTTCCGGGTTCAAGTGATTCTCCTGCCTTAGCCTCCTGAGTAGCTGGGATTACAGGAGCTTGCCACCACGCCCAGCTAACTTGTGCAATTTTAGTCGAGACAGGGTTTCACCATGTTGGCCAGGCTGGTCTCAAACTCCTGACCTCAAGTGATCCACCTGTCTTGGCCTCCCAAAATGCTGCGATTATAGGCATGAGTCACTGCACCCGGCCAAATTCATCTTTATACCCCAGATCTAGTATGTGCCAAATTCTTCTGGTCATTCAGTATTCGTGATGTTGTACTATAAAAGATTTCTACAATAAGAACAGACAGAGCTCCAGAGAGAAAACAGAAGATAATCCAAAACAGGTTTAGAATGAACAAGATTTGAAGGATTACGAGGATTCCAGAATTACAAATATTTGAAGGATAAAATAGTGAGATATTTATTTGCTTTATAAAAAAAAAAAAAAAAAACCTTCAATTTAAGTTTACCTGAAAGTGTAGAGCAACTGCAGGTCTGGCCATTAATTTATTGAAATGTTCATGAAACTCTGGTGAAAGAATGTCCTGTGATAATGTTTCATAAGGATCAAATGCTTGCTCCTATTTTTTTAAAAAGAGAAAAAGCATTAGGTTTAAAAGAATATATTTTCTACCATTATGGTACAGATTATTATCACTTGATCCCAGGAGTTCGAGGTTACAGTGAGCTATGATTGTGCCACTATATTCCAGCTTGAGCAACAGAGTGAAACCCTGTCTCAAAAGAAAAGAAAGAAATGAAAAGAAAAAAGAGAAGAAGAAAGATTTCTTTTCCCATTAGACTGGCAAAAATGAATGGGATATCTGCAGAACCTATATGAAAACAAAACAAATTTTGAAAAAAAGAATTAAAAAGAAAAAGAATAAGGTAATACCGAGTTAGTGAAGGGAAAGGGTGAAGAAAGAAGGAAGCTTACATACACTACTTAGCTGGAAGTGAACGTGGCAAAGTGTTTCGAAGTTCTAAAAATGTATCTAGTCTGTAGCACTACAATTCCACTTCCAGGAATATATCCTTAAAAATGACTAGAATATATGACTGGGCGCGGTGGCTCACGCCTATAATCCCAGCACTTTGGGAGGCCGAGGTGGACGGATCATGAGGTCAGGAGTTCGAGGCCAGCCTAGCCAACAGAGAGGAACACCGTCTCTACTAAAAATACAAAAAATTAGCTGGGCGTGGTGGCGGGCGCCTGTAATCCCAGCTACTCAGGAGGCTGAGGCAAGAGAATGGCTTGAACCTGAGAGGCAGAGGTTGCAGTAAGACGAGATTGTGCCATTGCACTCTAGCCTAGGTGACAGAGGGAGACTCCGTGTCAAAAAAAAAAAAAAAAAAGATTAGAATATCAAGGCATAGTGCAAGTATGTTTGTTGCAGTGTTGTTTACAATAACAAAAAAAAAAAAAAAAGGAAAAAACTCTACAACCTATGGATAATAGATAGTTAAAATATGTTATGGTGTCTCCATATAACATCGCATTATTTATACTTAAAAATTGTGTTGAAGTATATACATTAACATGGACAATGTTTATGATATACAGAGTAAAAACAGTAAGTTATAAAATGGTGGGATCCTATTTTTGCAAACACACCTACATTCGTATGTATGCACAGAAATATATAAGGATAAGTTATCTCTGGGTGTTATAAAATAAAGTGACTTTCATCTAATTTATATATCTCTATTTTTCTGAATATTTTTACAATGAGCTACATTATTTTTATAGTCATTTAAAAGATAAAATGATTTTTACTTTGGAAAACATTAAAATAATATAAAGCTTCTTTCCAACTTTAAGTTTAAAATCCATAGAAGGTAAAGAGCTATGGTCAATAAAATGTATCTTCCTTCATCTTGAATATACTTACCACTAAAAAAAAAAAAAAAAAAAAAAAAACCTAAATGTTACTACTCGTTTATATACTACTCTAGTATATAAACTTTCACTATAAATATTGCCATAAACACACTATAAAGAAAGTGTCACTATATAGGCAATGTGATTTTAGTTTGTTATCAGTTAAATCTTACATATCTTTTTATAATGGCCAGTGGTATCTTCTAATTTTCATAAAGAATATCTTACAAAAAAAATTTTTGTTTTGGAGACAGGGTCTCACTCTGTCGCCCAGGATGGAGTGCAGTGACACAATCATGGGCTTGATCTCCCAGGCTCAAGCAGTCCTCCTACCTCAGCCTCCTGAGTCACTGGGACCACAGATGGGCACTACCATGCCTGGCTAATTATTTTACTTTTTTATGGAAATGGGGTCTCACTATGTTGCCAAGACTCATCTCTAAGTTTCTTACTACAGCATTTAGGACTTTAATGAGAATATAAGTAGTTTTGTAAACTTACTTCTGCCAAATCTTCAAAACAGCTGCCAGCTAAGGGATGAGGACTGCTTTCATCAGTCATTTCAACTGTGTCTTCAATCAAACCTAAAAGTTTCACAGTCAATTCATGTATATCTGAAATGTTACTAAAAATCTTTTCGATATCCTGAAAAAAGAGAAGGAAAGGTTAAGAAATGTGAGATTGAGAATTCTGCTTAAAAATTACTAAATATAAAGAGCAACATAGGCTACTCGAGGCACACTGCCTATGGAATAGCCCTGCTCCACAAGAAACAGTACTTTTGCTGCTGCTGTACGCTGCCGCTTCAGCAGAGGTTCCTACCATTGTCATGCCTTTGACTTCTTTCTTAGACAAAGCCAAGAACTGTCCCGAGCTAAGCCCCAACTTTGGGGCTTACCTGCCCTGCACCAAATACATCATTTAATTTATGGGTGGTACTCGTTTTCTACATGTTTTTAAATTTATGGAATAAACTATAGAATTTCTTTAACTAGCATATCTTTTATTGGGAGCATGATTAAAGCTATTATCACTTCTGAACAATTCATATATTATATAAAGCAATATATTTCCATTAAATGTCAACAAGCTATAGCAGAATTTTTGCATTTTGCTCTTGGGAAAACTCATTCTTTGTAAAAATAAAAGTTATTACATGTGAATGCACTCCCATTATAAAAGATTCAAACACAAGACAGAGAGAGTAAAATATGAATGTTTACTTTCATGCCCCCCTTACACCCATGACCCTCAGAGGTAGAAACTATTAATAGTTTAGTATACATTATTCCAGTATAAAATTCCAACCATTTTCAAACATGTACATCTTGATGTTAATATATTAAAAGATGGAATCATACTGTGTATTCTTTTAACTTGGGTTGGAGAGGTCAACATACTTTGGAAATAAAGAGACTTGCTTGTACAAAAAAAAAAAAAAAGAAACAATATAAGAGTTAAGGGTATATCTTCATTCAATCTCAAATTAATATATTCCAAGACAGTAAAAATCAATCATGAACAGGAAGAGAATTTTAAAAATCTCTTGGATAACAGACAATAAAAATACTACAAAATATAGATTCTAGATAGTTTTGTTAAATCTAAAACCTCCTACTGTGGATGATTCTAAGCTACTTTTTACATAAAGAATTCTGGCATTTGAGTGTTTTAAAACTGGCTGAGATGCTAAAAGACTTGATCAAGGTCTTACAGAGCCCTAGGTTTTACTTATAGCTTAGGCTATATAGTCTTATAGATTAATGATAAGAGCTGGGATGAGAATGAAGATAACTCCTAATCCTGTTACAATCTGGTTTCACAATTTAGGGCCCATCTCCTGGATCTGAGAAGGAATTACAGATTTCATCCAAGCTCCCATCTGTGAATTACAGCCATGCACTGCTTAAAGACAGGGGTATGTTCTGAGAAATGCGCTGTTAGGCGATTTTGTCATTGTGCAAATATCATGGCTAGATGATATACAACAACATTTAGGCCATATAGGTATAGCCTGTTGCTCCTGGGCTACAAACCTGTACAGCATGTTACTGTATGGAATACTGTAGGTAACTGTAACACAATGTTAAGTATTTGTGTATCTAAACATATCTATATAGAGAAAAGGTACAGTAAAAATATAGTATAATCTTACAGGACTACTGTCATATATATGGGTATTTATAGTCTTATCACTGACTAAAACATCATATGTGGCAGATAGCCATATATCTAGGATAAGACAGGTTCAAGCCCTCTGAACACAAACACATCATATGACTGACCATCCCGGTTATGGCCAGCTATTATTCACTCTGGCATCTTATAATGGAAACATCACGGGCTTTGGAACCTGACAGACCTGAGCTTGGATCCTGGCTCCACCACATGTGGTATAATATGAAACATATTTTTGGTCTTTGTCCCTGGTTCCTGTCTTAGAGCCCCTAAAACGCTAAGAATATCCTGAGTGATAATAATGTCTTTTGTTATTCATAATGAGTACCTTTGATAAATACTGAGTTTATGCTAATGAGGTTACTTACAGTAGGGCCCCTATATAACCTCATGATAGGGCCAGTCACCAAAAAGACCAGATGATTAGAGGATTGAAGGGTTACTTGAAACCAAACTGACTCATGAGAAAAAGAAAAAGGATCAGAGGGTTGCAACTTTCAGCCCCACCCACTGACCTCTAAAAAATTGGGGAAAGACCCTGGGAAACATGGCAAAACCCCATCTCTACAAAAAATACAAAATTAGTCGGGTGGGGTGGTGTGTGCCTGTAGTCCCAGCTACTCAGGAGGCTGAAGCTGGAGGATCTGCTTGAGCCCAGGAAGCAGAGGTTATGGTGAGCCAAGATGGTGCCACTGCACTTAAGCCTGGGCAACAGAGCCAGACCCTGTCTCCAAAAAAAAAAAAAAAAAAAGGCAGGGGTGAGAGGCTAGAGATCAAGCTCCATAAAAATTCTTGATGAGCTTCCTGGTTGCAGACCTTGTGGAGGTGCTAGGAGGGTGGCTTGCCCAGAGAGGGCTTGGAAACTCTGTGCCCCTATACTTTGCCCTGTCCATCTCTTCATCTGTATCATTTTAAAGTCCTTCATAATAAACTGGTAAACGTGTTTCCCTGATTTCTGTGAGCTGTTCGACCAAATTAATGGAACCCAAGGAGGGGGTCATGGGAACTCCAATTTATAACTGATCAGTTCGGAGCACAGTTCACAACCTGGGACTTTCAATTGGCGCCTGAAGTGTGAGACAGTCGTGTTGGGACTGAGTCCTTAATCTGTGAGATCTGACACTATTTCCAGGTAAATAATGTCAAAATTGAGCTAAATTATAGGACACCTAGTTGGTGTACACAGGAGAATTACTTTGGTGTATGGGGAAAAAATCCTCACATACGTTGTCGCAGAAATGTTCTGTGTTGAGTGTGAAGATTAGAGAGGGGTCAGGCACGGTGGCTCATGCCTATAATCCCAGAACTTTGGGAAGTCAAGGCGGGCGGATCACCTAAGGTCAGGATTTCGAGACCAGCCTGGCCAACATGGCGAAACCCCGTTTCTACCAAAAGTACAAAAATTAGCCAGGCGTGGTGGTGCACATCTCTAATCCTAGCTACTCGGGAGGCTGAGGCAGGAGAATCACTTGAACCCGGGAGGCAGAGGTTGCAGTGAGCCAGGACTGCACCATTACACTCCAGCCTGGATAACAGAGCAAGACTCTGTCTCAAAAAAAAAAAAAAAAAAAAAGATTAGAGAGGAAAAACTGTTTTTCCCTTTTACAACATGCCAGATGAATGACCCTGGCTTAGGAATGAAAAGGACAATAATAACAACTAACATGTACTGGGCACATTATATTCTAGGCACTCTTCTAAGCACTTGAAATGTAATAACCTAATATCCTTATTAGATAGGTACTATCATCATCCTCATTTTACAAATGAGGAAACAGAGGCATAGAGCAGTTAAGTAATTTGCCCGTTATCACACATTTGGTCTGCTAATACCCAGCTCATAAGGGTCTTAGGGTTAAATTGGATGATTTCTGTAAAATGCTCCTGGCACATATTAGGCCTTCCAGAAATGCGAGCTTTTTGAAAACACAGGATGAGGGGCAAAAGGAGTAACTTAAGATCATTTTTAAGTCATTCACTTCTTTAATATTTGCAGAGTACTATGCTCTGATTTTAGATAGTCTTTCCCTCAAAAGTTTATATTTTACTTAATGCTAAAAAAAATTATAGTAGATACAGAGATAGATAAAAAAGGGATTCTCTCTTCCATCTGACCCTTTAGTATTAAAATAGACATTTTCTGTCATATCAGCACTAATCCAGTGAAAAGAGACCCATAAAAATTAATTCCTGAGGAATGAAAACTGATGGGACACAAAAAGACAAAGATAGCATTAGCTGCCAGCATTTATTAGGTTTTTATTCTTCATACCACTAGAGACAAAATCCAATTATAACGTGGTAGAAAAGAAGCCACATTCAAGATTAAGCTCTATAACTAACTTGATTAAGATGTTAATTTCCAGCTAGGCACAGTGGCTCAAGCCTGTAATCTTAGCACTTTGGGGGGCTGAGAAGGAAGACTGCTTAAGCCCAGGAGTTCAAGACCAACCTGAACAACATAGCAAGACCCCCATCTATATTTAAAAAAAAAAAAAAAAAAAAGTCAATCTCCTTACAAGTAAAGTAGAGATGACAATATTTGCCCATTCTATCCCTCAGGATTGTTATAAGGGTCAAATAAAATAGAACAGTACTTTGAAAAACATAAAGTTCTGACTACTTATGATAGTATTCCCAGTAGGAGTTATTATAAACATTGTTAAACTAAACATATATCCAAAAGAAAAAAAGTAACTGCCAACTAAAACACTTTCAATTATCATTTAAAACTCATTCTTTTGGAATACAATGAGAAAAGCTAAATCTGTTCCTAACTTTAAATACTCAACCACCTGTGTCTGAGTATCACTCTTATTTACTCACGTTATAGTTATCTTGTGGAGGAAGTTAGGAGGTACAAGATAAATAAGACAAAGGCTAAGTATCTTTTTTTTTGAGCCTAGGTCTTGCTCTTTTGCCCAGGCTGGCGTGCAGTGGCACGATCATGGCTCACTATAGTCTCAAATTCCTGGCTCAAGCAAACCTCTCACTTCAGCCTCCCCAGCAGCTGGGATTACAGGCATGTGCCCTCATGCCCAGCTAAGTTTTAAATTTTTTTGTAGAGACTGGGTCTTGCTCTGTTACCCAGGCTGGTCTCAAATTCTTGGCCTCAAGCAATCCTCCTGCCTCAGGTTCCCAAAACAGCTGAGATTACAGGCATGAGCCACTGCACCTGGCCAAGACTAATTATTATTATTATTATTATTATTGTTACTTTTTTTTTTTTTTTGAGAAGTCGTCTCGCTCTGTCGCCCAGGCTGGAGTGCAGTGGCGTGATCTCGGCTCACTGCAAGCTCTGCCTCCCAGGTTCACGCCATTCTCCTGCCTCAGCCTCCGGAGTAGCTGGGACTACAGGCACCCACCACTATGCCCGGCTAACTTTTTTGTATTTTTTAGTGGAGACGGGGTTTCACCGTGTTAGCCAGGATGGTCTCGATCTCCTGACCTCGTGATCTGCCTGCCTTGGCCTCCCAAAGTGCTGGGATTATAGGCGTGAGCCACTGCACCCGGCCAAGACTAATTATTTTTAAAGTGCGGGAACACATAGACATGGAAAAATAAATCATGTGATAAAAGAAAGAAAAAAAACTTTTTTGTTTGTTAAACATGGCATTCTGCATAAACTTTTATTTTTAAAAGTTCTACCGTTAAAACTTTATTTTTTTTAACCCCATGGTATTCTGAGCTTCAAACTAAAACTTTAAACTACTGCCTTAAGGTACTTACCAAAAGACAGAAAAATGCAGAGGTCTTTCTTTCCTAGACCATACATCTTTTTCACCACCTCCAAATGAATGACTCTAAATATCAGAACTGCATAACGGAAAATGATTTCACCCCAGTATAAACCTCTTTCTAATTTTGTGCCTAATTTTCATTGTCACTGTACCTATTATATTAGTATAACAATTCACATGTTTATAAAGTCCACAAATACATGAAAGTATTTTTAATGTACTCATAAAGTATTTAAAGTTACTATTTATGGGCTGGGTGCAGTGGATCATGCCTATAATCCCAGCACTTTGTGAGGCCAAGGCAGGTGGATCACTTGAGGTCGGCAGTTTGAGACCAGCCTGGCCAACATGAAGAAATCCCATCTCTACTAAAAATATAAAAAAATTAGCCAATTGTGGTGGTGCATGCCTCTAATCCCAGCTACTCAGGAGGCTGAGGCAGGAATTGCTTGAACCCGGGAGGTGGAGGCTGCAGTGGTGCGAGCTGAGATCACGCCACTGCACTCCAGCCTGGGCAACAGAGCAAGACTCCGTCTCAAAAAAATAAAAAAAAGTGACTATTTATGATTTTAAGCTGGTCTGGTTTTTTGGGGTACACAGAATTTCAAACCCAAAAAGGTACTTACAGAAGGTTTAAACAGCTTTCTATCAGAAAGAAAGGCTTCTCGAAACACTTTTATGATCATATTTAATTCCCGTAGATACTGTCTTTCTTCTGCGATTTCAGTTCTGACAAGATCATAGTAGTTTAATTCACCAGAAGAACTAGGTTCATCTTCACAGAGAGAAACCAAACCTATGTCATCCTGATCAAACATGTCCATCAAAACCTGAGAAACAGAAATCAATAATGTATAAATTTATTTTCTTTACTTTTATAAAAACTGCCTCAAAGTACCTGAAATCTATACATTATTAAACAGGGCTGGGTGTTGTAATCCCAGCACTTTGGGAGGCCAAGGCAGGAGGATCACTTGAGGTCAGGAGTTCAAGGCCAGCCTGGCCGACATGGTGAAACCCTGTCTCGACCAAAAATACAAAAAATTAGCCAGGCGTCATGGTAGGCGCTTGTAATCCCAGCTATTTGGGAGGCTGAGGCAGGAGAATTGCTTGAGCCTGGGAGGTCAAGGCTGCAGTTGAGTCATGATCACACCACTGCACTCCAGCCTGGGCAACAGAGCGAGACTCCATCACACACACACACACACACACACACACACACACACACGCATGCACAAATATTACACAATGAGTTGTGTGTATTATAAGTAAATTTATATGATAAAACCTAGAATAAAAGGAAAAAAAGTTGTTGAAGGTGGGAAATATTCAAACAAAATCGAGTATGGCAAAATAAATATTTCTGGAGATATGAACTAATGGTGAAATATGCACTAATACATATGTATATGTATATATGTATACTGTAATACACACACACACACACACACATAATAGCAAAAAAAAAAAAAAAAAAAAGCAAGCCTGTCTTTGGGGAACAATAACCCGAGCCAAAAATCCCAGTTCAGCCACTAATCGACTATGATTATGAACACATTTATTCTTTAGAAAGTCACATTCCTTATGTGTAAAATGTAACTGATAAGAATTCAATGTGGTAATGTATATAAAATGCATACTACTACATCTAGCAAATAGTAGGTATTCAACATGGTAGTTCCTTGCCATATTATAAGGATGACAGTACATATTTGAGTAGGGTTAAAAGGAGAAAAGTGAAATGCTACTATGGTAGAGGCACACGATAGATCAGTGTGATGCATTTCTGATGCACATTTACTACAATGACCACTGCTATTACGTTCATTTGCTAAACCCAAACATCTCACAGATGCTTAAATTGTTGTAGCAACCACTTCTTCTTTCAGAAATGCTACCATGGACTTAGGTCAACCAACAGGCAAGAACTAGCTATAAATCAAAGTGAAAAAGAAAGTTGACTATACTTTTTTTTGTGAGTGTGTGAGACAGAGTCTTGCTCTCTCACCCAGGCTGGAGTACAGTGGCATGATCTCGGCTCACTGCAACCTCCGCCTCCCAAGTTCAAGTGATTCTCCTGCCTCAGCCTCCTGAGTAGCTGGGATTACAGGTGCACGCCACCATGCCTGGCTAATTTTTTTTTGTATTTTTAATAGAGACGGGGTTTCACCATGTTGGCCAGGCTGGTCTCGAACTTCTGACTTCAAGTGATCCACCTGCCTCAGCCTCCCAAAGTGCTGGGATTACAGGTGTGAGCCACTGCGCCTGGCTGTGACCATACATTTTATAATTAATAATACTTTTTTTAAAAAAAAATGATTAGACCTAGTTAATTATACATTTAAGACTGACCGAAAAGTACCCAGAGAGTTCAGCATAAAGGTATACCCTGAAAAGGAAACTACAAAAAGTAAAAACTTCAAAGGGATGAGAGGAAATTCTGACAACACAATAACAGATATTCATTCATTCATTCTGAAAAACATCTACTGATCACCATAAACTGTACCACATGTTGGTAAAATATGCTAATAAAGTAAACATGAACTCTGCCTTCCTAATCTTTTTGAATCTAACTCAGAAATATCTTATAAGCATCTTTTAAATCTGGTCAGCTCTCTCCATCTTACTGCAGGCTTTAGATTACTCCACTAAACAATCACCATCTCTTAAAAAGATACACAAGTTTCATAATTTGATCTGCCTACCACAGGTCTTCCCAACCCCAGTTCTAAAATCATGTTACTAAAAATAAATGATACATAAAAATGATACTGGATTTCATTGCCTTCTGCATAAAATCCTAACTTCTTTAGGATAAAGGCCATTCATAATTTAACTCCAACCCACCTTCCTAATCTCATGTTCTGTGACACTCTCAAATCCCTCCCTTCCCCACTGCTTACTCCATGCAATCCACCTTCTTGTCATTGAAGACCATCATCCCCACTTCCCAGCCACTTTAAATTTAAAGAAACCAGTAAGGCTACACAGGGAATTTGATGATGAACTCTGATTCCAAACAGACATGCAAAATAAAGGAAGACATAAGACATAAAAACACACAGAAGAGCTACCACCCTCTTCTCTTCCCCACCAGAGACCCTTTTAGAGTAGGTCATACTTGCTAGCTATAACTTCTTGCTCCCATTCACTTAGCAAGCCCATTACTATATTAAAACTGCTCTATTGATCTAGTGTCAAATCTAATGGTGTGTTTTAGTCTTCCTACTTGTTTTCTCCAGTTTTTGACACAGCTGACCATTCTCTCATTCTTAAAACTCTTAAAATTCTCAGGGCGAGGCATGGTGGCTCATGCTTATAATCTCAGCACTTTGGGAGGCCGAGGCAGGAGGATCACTTGAGGCCAGGCATTCAAGACCAGCCTGGGCAATATAGCAAGATTCTATCTCTACCAAAAGTAAAAAAAAATAATAACCAGGTATGCTGGTAGACACCTGCGGTCCTAACTACTCTGAAGGCTGAGGTGGGAGAATCACTTGAGCCCAGGAATTCGAAGCTGCAGTGAGCTAATATTGTACCACCACATTCTAGCCTGAGTGACAGAATGAGATCCTATTTCTAAATAAGAAAAAACACATATAAACCCCCCCGCCCCAAACAATTTTTCTCTTCTTGGCTTCTGATACACCATTCTGTCAGTGGGGCCTCCTCTATGACTTACCTTCTCTACCACCCACTCCAGGGTTACATTCTTAAAACTCTTTTGGTCACATAATACCAAAGTTCCTGAATTTAAATGCTACAGGGGTCAGGCAAGTAACATTATAATATATAAGAAACAGTGGGGATTATGGTAAACCGGAAGGTACATGCACCTAAAGAGGAAGTGTGCTGCTCAGTGCCAGCTATTTTCTGTTAGGCATTCTGATTTTCTTTTTTCATGAAAAGTCTGGGATTTACATTTTTTTGTAAAATTTTTAGATCTGTAAATATAAATGGACGGCAAATAATTCAAAAATTTAAAAAACAAACCTAGAGAACCTATTCACTAGAAGGTCACCAGTCTGAAACTGGGAGGATTGCTTGAGCCCAGGAGTTCAAGACCAGCCTGGGCAACAAAGAGAGACCCAGTTTCTACAAAAAAATTTTAAACACAGCCAGGCATGGTGGTTCAAGCCTGTGGTCCCAGCTACAAAGGAAGCTAAGGCATGAGGATCACTTGAGCTCTGGAGGTTGAGGCTGCAGTCAGCCGTGTTCACACCACCGTACTCCGGCTTAGGTGAGTCCTTGTCACAAAAAAAAAAAAAAAAAAGAGAGAGAGAGAGCAAGCTAGCTCTTGAAACAGATGGAGTAATACTACCATGAAAGAGAAAATATATTCATACCCCACTCCTGGTAGCTTCAGATTTTTCTGGCCAGGCATGGGTGGCTCACGCCTATAATCCCAGAACTTTAGAGGCCAAGGTGGATGGATCACCTGAGGTCAGGAGTTCAAGACCAGCCTGCCCAACATGGCGAAACCCTGTCTCTACTAAAAGTACAAAAAATTAGCCGGGCATGGTAGCACGCGCCTGTAATCCCAGCTACTCAGGAGGCTGAGGTGGGAGAATCGCTTGAACACGGGAGGCAGAGGTTGCACTGGGCAGAGATTGCGCCACCACACTCCAGCCTGGGCGAAAGAGCAAGACCTTGTCTTTAAAAAACAACAAAAACAAAAAGGCCAGGCGCAGTAGCTCATGCCTGTAATCCTAGCACTTTGGGAGGCCAAGGCAGGCAGATCACTTGAGGTCAGGAGTTCGAGACCAGCCTGGCCAACACGGCAAAACCCTGTCTTTACTAAAAATACAAAAATTAGCCAGGCGTGGTGGCAACTGCCTGTAATCCCAGCTACTCAGAAGGCTGAGGCAGGAGAATGGATTGAACCCAGGAGGCGGAGGTTGCAGTGAGCCAAGATCACGCCATTATACTCCAGCCTGGTCGAGAGAGTGAGAGTCTGTCTCAGAAGGAAAAAAAAAAGTATAATTCAATAGGTTAAAAACAAAAGAAAGAAAATATAGAACTCAACTGCTAGTATATCTAGATCTGGTGAACTAAGCTTCCTCAGAGCAGCTTTGTGCCCTCTTATTCTCTCACCTTTTTTTTTGTTTTTTTGTCCACTGTTGCCCAATGGCACAATAATAGCTCACTATAGCCTCAATGTCCCAGGCTCAAACAATCCTCCCACCTCAGCCTTCCAAGTAGCTGGGATGCACCACCACACCCAGCTAATATTTTTTTTATTTTTAGTAGAGATGAGGTCTTGCTATATTCCCCAGGGTATCTCACCTTTCTTTCTTTGTTTCTTTTTTAAATTTTCTGTAGAGATGATGTCTTGCTATGCTACCCAGGCTGGTCTCAAACTCCTGGGCTCAATCTATCCTCCTGCCTCAACCTCCAAAAGTGCTGGGATTACAAGCGTGAACCACTGTGCCTGGCCTTTACCTTTCCTAAACATCAATTTCCTTCTTAAGCATTTATGTTCAGTTTTTCCAGTTTAAATACTATTTTCATTAATAGTAACTTATATACTAGAAGTTAAATTCTATGGTTCTCTCCTATGATCATCTAATTCTCAGCAATCTTTGATATGCTAGAATACCTCATATAGCCAAATGTTACTTTTATTTTTAAATGTAAAGAAATAGGGTTGATTCTCAAGTTCTCTGTCTGGCAAATTAAAGATATCCCTAGAAACCATATATTCAAATAATTTATTAAACAAATGGTCTGTGAGCTCTTGAACTAGTGATCTCTAGATATCAGTTTGGATATACTAAGATCATACCACATCATACAATCTCATTACTTAGGGTTACATAACTAGACCCACATATCAAGTCATGGGGATTTTTTTTTTTTTTTTTTTTTTGAGACATAGTTTCACTTTGTTGCCCAGGCTGGAGTTAAGTGGTACTCGGCTCACTGCAACCTCCATCTCCCAGGTTCAAGCAATTCTTGTGCCTCAGCCTCCTGAGTAGCTGGGATTACAGGCAATTGCCACCACGTCTGGACGATTTTTGTATTTTAGTAGAGATGGGGTTTCACCATGTTGCCCAGGCTGGTCTCAAACTCCTGAGCTCAGACAATCTGCCCGTCTTGGCCTCCCAAAGTGCTAGGATTACAGGCGTGAGCCACCACGCCCGGCCAAGTCATCTGGATTTCAGCTAAGCATATGACAGTCTCTTGTGACAAATAGGGGATCATGACAGGAATGTCTGAAACAAGGACCAGTAAACTACAGGCCAAATCCAGCCCGCAGCCTGTTTTTGTAAATAAAGTTTTGCTGGAACATAGCCCATGCTCATTCATTTATGGCTGCTTTCATGCTACAAGAGCAGAGAAGAGTAGATGCAAGAAAGACGTATGGCCCACAAAGCCTAAAATATTTATCCCCTGGGCCTTTATAGGTAAAGTTTGTTGACCCATGAATTAAATAAAATGTGAAATAATAGCTAACTAAAAGGCAGTAATGAAGAAAAGTGGTAACTTTTAACCTAGAAGAATGCCACTAATAACATATGCTAGAAATCTCATTTCTTATATAATCCCTTTCAATTTTTTTTTTTTTTTAAGATGGAGTATTGGCTGGGCGCGGGGGCTTACACCTGTAATCCCAGCATTTTGGGAGGCTGAGGCGGATGGATCACCTGAGGTCAGGAGTTTGAGACCCACCTGTCCAACATGGTAAAATCCCATCTCCACTAAAAATACAAAAATATTAGCCAGGCATGGTGGCAGGCACCTGTTATCCCAGCTACTTGAGAGGCTGAGGCAGGAGAATCGCTTGAAACTGGGAGGCAGAGGTTGCAGTGAGCCGAGATCACGCCACTGCACTCCACCCTGGGTGACAGAGCAAGACTCTGTCTCAACAACAAAAAATAAATAAAATAAATAAAATAATATGGAGTCTCGCTCTGTCACCCAGGCCGGAGTGCAGTGGCGTGATCTCGGCTCACTGCAACCTCCGCCTCTCAGATTCAAAGGCACCTGGCCTTTTCAACATTTTTACTAAATAATTTTAATTCAAGGTTTATCAGATTTACACACATTACAAAAACCTGGGTAGAGTATCTAAAATGCTGAATGACAGAATTCAATTTTTAAAATATCTACATATGCTGGAACATAGCCTCAATAACAGTATGAAATTTTCTAGGGATAAATTCATGTTCATTCTTACAACAATAATAAAAAATCAACAAGCACAAGTTGGAGAAATCAAAGACCTAACATAATGGTACTTCATGTGGAACAGTCCTCGGGAGTTTAGAAATCTGCAGACTCAACAAGTACACAGAGTAACATGGTGCCAAAATATTAATGCTGAAATTATTAAAGAATAGCATATAGAATGAAAGATACGTACATGCATTTCAATATACTCTGTTGGTCAGGCCAAATCTGGACTATTGTCTTCACAGTTTTAGAAATCAGTCTAAAAGCAATATAACAAAGGGATCTGAAAATCCTGCCACATGAAGATTTTTTAAAACTCTCAAAAGGTGAAGATTGAGGACATGGAAAAATGCTTCAAATAAAGGAATGACTTATTCAAAAAAATAGTTTATGGCCTGGTGCAGTGGCCAACACCTGTAATCCCAGCATCTTGGGAGGTTGAGGCAAGAAAATCACTAGAAGCCAGGAATTCCAGACCAGCCTGGGCAACATAGCGAGACCCCATTCCTACAAAAATTTAGAAATTAGCTGGGCATGGTGGCAGGCACCTATAGCTCTAGCTACTTGTGAGGCTGAGGCAGGAGGATTGCCTGAGCCCAGGGGTTTGAAGCTGCAGTGAGCCTGGGTGACAGAGGGAGACTCAAGCTCTCAAAAACAAACAAGCTGGGTGTGGTGGCTCACACCTGTAATCTCAGCACTTTGGAAGGCCGAGGCGGGCAGATCACAAGGTCAGGAGTTCGAGACCAGCCTAGCCAACATGGTGAAACCCCGTCTACTAAAAACACAAAAATCAGCCAGGCATGGTGGCGGGCACTTGTAGTTCCAGCTACCTGGGAGGCTGAGGCAGGAGAATTGCTTGAACCTGGGAGGCGGAGGTTGCAGTGAGCCGAGATCACACCACTGCACTCCAACGTGGGCGACAGAGCGAGACTCCGTCTCAAAAAAGAAAAAAAACAAAAACAAAAAACAAACAACAAAGAAAATGCATACGTGTTTTCACTTACATGTGGAATCTAGAACAAACTCATAGAGGCAGAGTAGAATGTGGTTACCAGAGGCTGAAGGGAAGGGGGACAAAACCTCAATTAGGAGGAATTGGGTCTTTTTTGTAAGATTTATTGCACAGTATGGTGAATATAGTAAATAATAATGTATTTACATTTCAAAACTGCAAAAAGAGTAAATTTTTTTGTCATTTCAATTTTTAAAAGAAATTTTTGTGGGTACATAGTAGGTGTATATATGTATGGGGTAAATGCAGGCATATAATGCACACATCAGAATAAAATGGAGTCTCCATCACCTCAAGCATTTATCCTTTTTTTGTGTTACAAACAATCCAATTAAACTCTTATAATTGTTGTAAAATATACAACAAATTATCGTTGACTGTAGTCACCCTGTTGTGCTATCAAATACTAGATCTCATTCATTCTAACAATATTTTTGTACCCATCAACCATCCCCATTTCCCCCACTCCAGCTACCTTTCCTAGCCTTGTAACCATCATTCTACTAGCTAAGAGTAAATTTCAAATGTTCTCACCACAAAAAATAAGTATTTGAGGTAATAAATGTTAATCAGCTTGATTTAATTATTCCACATTTTCTTTGTAATCATAACATTACCTTGTACTCCATAAATATATACAACTATAATTTGTCAATTTATAATTAAATAAATTAATAAATAGGAAGGAGAAAAGAAAATAAAGTGCTCAAATAATGACAGGAACAGAAAAACCAAGCCAGGGCTCCTAATAACCAAATCTGGAACAACCGGAACTTTTTTTTTTTTTAGAGACAGTGTCTCACTCTGTCACCTAGGCTGGTGTGCAGTGGTGTGATCTCGATTCCATGTAGCCTCAACCTCCCGAGCTCCAGTGATTCTCCCACCTCAGCCTCCCAAATAGCTGGGACTATAGTCACAAGCACACGCCCGGATAATTTTTTTTATTTGTAGAGACATGTTGCCCAGGCTGGTCTCCGACTCCTGAGCTCAAGCGATCCACCTGTCTCAGCCTCCCAAAGTGCTGGGATTACAGGCATGAGCCACGGTGCCTGGCCTACAACATCTAAATAATGAAGTAACAGATTATGACCCATTGAATAAAATAACAATTCATTAGTCCATATTAAAATAAATTTGAGTGTGATGAAGAATAAGATACAGTTTCCAAGTACTCCACAAAATATTCATTTATTAATTACAAAAGGGAAAACAGTAACTTCACAGATGAAAAGCCTGGCAGATAACTCCTTAATCAAGTAATCGAAGTCAACATCACCACCACTAATGAGACACAATGAAATCATGTGCCTGTGTGCCATCTGAGAAAATGCAATGAGAACACAGCACAATTTCTATGATATTCCTGCTAAAGACCATTACCTGATTCTAACCAAGAGAAAACAACAGAGAAAACCTAAATTGAGGGACATTCTACACAGTAACTGACCTGTAACTCTCAAAAGTGTCCAGGTTATAGAAGTTAAGGGAGGAGAGTTGATTCTAACATTTCTCTCCCCAACCACAGGATTACACTGCAGTGGTCCCTGTGCCTATTGCCATGGCCTCCCTTGAATAAAGTCAGCTTTACCACCTTTTTTTTTTTTTTTTTTTTTTGAAACAGTCTTGCTTTGTCACCCAGGCTGGAGTGCAGTGGTGCAATCTCAACTCAGTGCAAACTCTACCTCCTGGGTTCAAATGATTCTCATGCCTCAGCCTCCCAAACAGCTAGGATTACAGGCATATGCCACCATGCCCAGCTACTTTTTTTGTATTTTTAGTAGAGATGGGGTTTTGCCATGTTGATTAGGCTGGTTTGAACTCCTGACCTTAAGTGACCTGCCCGCCTCAGCCTCCCAAAGTACTGGGATTATGGGCGTGATCCACCACCTGGCCTGCTTTGCCATCTTTTTTTTTTTTTTTTGAAGTTAAGGGAGGAATGAGGAATTATTCCAGACTGAAGACGATAAAAATACATGACACATAAACAATATATGATTCTGGAATGAATGATTTTGGTAAAAAGATCATCATTAGGATATGTGACAAAACTTGAATGATGTTTGAAAGTTAGATGGTATAATGTATCAAATGTATTCATTTCCTGGATTTTGACTGTCAGTCATACTGTGGTAATGTAGCAGAATGTTCTTGTTTATAGGACATACTATATTGGCAACTTACTCTCATATGGTTCAAGTGGCAAGGGCTTACTTTTTGTTGTACTTCCAACTTTTCTATAAGTCTAAGATATTTTCAAAGTAAAAAAAAAAAAGTAGCCATAATTTTGTAAGTCAAAATAGAGATAACAAGGAATTGCTACCATGATGTAAGTGAAAAGTCATTTCTGAAATTATGGCATCGTACAATCGGTCTCAGTCATTATAACTGCACATCAGAATTACCTGGAATGCTTTCAAAGAACACTGAGGTTTGGAGATCCAATCCAGGCCAATTAAATCTCTGGGGGTGATATGCAGGCATCAGCATTCTTTAAAAAGCTTTCTATTAATTCTGATGTGCAGTCAAGGCTGAGAATCACCAGAACGTGCTAGGTCCTGAAGGTTGTTCACCCTGAGAGAGTTTCATTTAGGCATTTTCTCTGTAGTCTTTCTGGCCTCACCCGTGCTAAAGTTCATTACTTTCTCCACTGTACCTTGGACTTACTAGTATGATAGTTTTAATCATATTGTTCTGTAATTATCTGTTTATAATATTTTTATTTTGCAGTAAAATAAATACCTTCTAACACAAAGATTGCTATGTTATTCAGCGTTATAGCTTCAGTGGGTGCAGTGGCTCATGCCTATAATCCCAACACTTTGGGAGGCTGAGGCAAGCACTTGAGCTCAGGAGTTCAAGACCAGCCTGGGCAACATGGTGAAACCCTATCTCTCCAAAAAATATAAAAACAGCTGGACGTGGTGATGCACGCCTGTGGTCCTAGCTACTCGAGAGGCTGAGATAGGAGGATCGCTTGAGCCAGGGAGGCAAAGTTTGCAGTGAGCTGAGATTGTGCCACTGCACTCCAGCCTGGGTGACAAAGTGAGACCTTGTCTCAAATAACAGGAAGAAAAATAAGAAGATAAGAAAAGGAATATAGAAGAATATGGAAGACTCAATTTCTTCCCACAAGTAGCTTACAGCCAGGAAAGAAGACAGATATAAAAACAAAAAAATGATCAGAGGGGAGTAACTTCAACATTGCAGTCTAATTTTCTCTCCCCTGTGCCTCACTAAGCTATGCTGTGAAACCAAAGTAGGGTCTTCAAAATTACTTACACTTAAAAGTACCTGAGTAGAACTCTATATATTCTCTTTCTAAAAATATAAAACTGAAACTACTTAAATTGTTTTGAGGCCTTGGATGTTTTTTTTCTTGTAAGTAAAAGATTCTTGACCGAAAAAAGAGATCCCCATCCTGCCATATGCTTAAAAACCTGGAAATATCACGGTTACTCTGTAAAGCCAGGATTTTTCTCTCTTCCAGTAGTAGCAATTATAAAAATTACTTATCTAATAATGTACACAAAAAGATTGAGGCAGAAATTAGTTGCTATTCAAGTTAAATTAAAATACCTCGTAACACTTACCTTATCCGCACACATTGACACTTTAATGTCCTGCTGAGATATTTCATAATGCCGGATATTAAAAACATAATTACCAGCCAATTTTAAAATATCAGCTGAGATATACTCTAGTACAGCCACAATATATAGGGACACATGGTAGTCCACTTTGTACCCTAATACTTCCTGTGAAAAGAATAAATAATTTAATTGCAAAATGTAGCACTGTCAAGTATTACACACTTAAAAAATTCCTATTTAACATCCTTGCTTATAAAAAATTTTCTATTAACTACATGTCTAAATGTATGGGTACCACGGGATATAAAATGAATCTTTGGTCCCTGTATTAGGGGATTTTTTTTCTTTTAAGAGACATCTAATCTAACAACTCTGCCTTTTATCAAACAACAACAATTGATCTTGATATAGAAATCTTGGGTTGGACTCCATTAAAAGCCTCTTAATACATTAACCAAAATTCATCTGACAAATATCAAAATATCTGCTATCTTCAAGGACTCTGCTTTAAAACCAGTATCCCCTAATTACAGTAGTTTCTACTGAGGGGAGGTATGGAAGTGTCTGTGTGTGTGTGGCAGGCGGGGTGGGGGGGCTTGAATTTGCTACAAAACTCTTAAAATCCATATACACCAAACATATTTTGCCCTATGCGTTAACATGCATCTAATAGCCAAACTAGGTCCTAGTCCACTTTTCCAGTATATAAAAAATAATCTGTGATAATACAAATTAATTTTAAAGACAGTTCTGAACTCACAGTAGCTTCTGAAATTATACACTTTCTTAATCAACAAATGACTGAGAATCATGGCCTACTACATAGGAATCAGTCAGAGTAGCAGTCATTGGAAGATGCCATAAAGATGCCACAATGGGCCAGGCCTGATGGCTCATGACTCTTATCCTAGCACTTTGGGAGGCCAAAGTAGGTGGATCACTTGAGCCCAGGAGTTTGAGACCAGCCTGGGCAACACAGCAAGACCCTGTCTCTATTTAAAAAAAAAAAAGATGCCACAAAATAATAGTAATGCATTATCACTATTAATAATTTTTAATATTGTTTGAAAAGCAATCCAATTTCACCAGAGTATAATCATTTTGTATACATATTAATATATACAATATGTACAAGCATACACATGGAAGTGCACATATACACACTAACACAGACCATGCTACATTAATGCTTTATAAATATAGAAATAAAATATTACTTGTTATAAAGAACACCCCCCAACTAATGTTTAATCTTTTGTTACCTTCAACGAAGGATGGATTTTGTCCACAGGCAGTAAAAGAGGATTTCTTCGTTTTCGTTTTTCTATAGCAGATTGTGCATCAGCAATGGCCCATTTATCAATTGGGTGAGGAAAGGTCTTCTGAACTCGCTCCTGCTCAATCACAGCAGAACCATTGTAGTATTAATAAAAGTGTTCATAAATAGGAAATTCATACAAAATTCAACTTGATCTCTATTCTTAATGCTAGCAGATAATAGTGACACAATACATTCTGATTCCTGTAATAAATAAATTTTTTGGCTTAAAAAAAAGGTCAGTCTGGGCGCGGTGGCTCACGTCTGTAATCCCAACACTTTGGGAGGCTGAGGCAGGTGGATCACTTGAGCTCAGGAGTTTAGACCAGCCAGGCAACACGGTGAAACCCCATCTCTATTAAAAATACAAAAATTAGCCCAGCATGGTGGTGGTGCATGCCTATAGTCCCAGCTACTTCAGAAGCTGAGGTGGGAGGATTGCTTGAACCCAGGAGGCAGAGGTTGCAGCAAGCCGAGATCACACCACTACACTCCAGCCTGGGTGAGAGGGAGACCCCCAACAGAAAAAAAAAAAAAAAAAAAAAAAAAAGGTCAACAGGACTATCAAAATTTTTCCACATAATTTTCATGGATAAAACAAAAAGGTAAACTTCAAAAAGAAAGCTTTAAACATAGTTAAGATGAACTGGAAAAAGGAAAAAACAATACATAGGATATATAAGAAAGATTAAAGTGAACATGAAATAGTGTATTAGTGATTTTAAGTTAGGTTTCTAGAGTTATAACTATTTACCTAGCAGAGCAGAAATTGTTCATTCATTTTTAATCATCAGTATACAGCTGCTCTCCTTTCGCTAATCTTAGAGCTTCAAATAAAAGAGGTCATGTATCTCTTGGAAGATGAAATGGGTGAGAGAGCTCAGAATGGCTTATGAAAATACGTACCTTGACAAAAACAATCTTAGCCTTTGTGTTCATCTTGCTTTTTTGTTTTTGGAGACAGGGTCTCACTCTTGTCACTCTGTCTGTGTCACTTCTGGCTGAAGTGCAAGTGCAGTGGCGGGATCTCAGCTCACTGCAACCTCCACTTCCCAGACTCCAATGGTCCTCCCACCTCAGCATCCCAAGTAGCTGGGACTACAAGCACATACCACTACTCTTGGCTGATTTTTCTATTTTTTGTAGAGACAGAGTTTTGCCATGTTGCCCAGGCTAGTCTCAAATTCCTGGGCTCAAGTGATTGTGTCCACCTCAACTTCCCAAAGTGCTGGGATTACAGGTGTGAGCCACTGCACCTAGGCAGTTCATCTAATTTTAATTTAATCAGTGATTCATTGGCATGAAAAACAAGAACTACTGAGATCTGAATTAAACTCTAATTTAGCAGGGTTTCCTATATTTATAGTTATAGTCTCAGATTTTAGCAAATTTAGCTATTGAAAAGTATGCTTTCAGTCTGTTTATTTCATGTTCAAAACTAGTAGCAGAGGCTGGGCATGGTGGCCCATGCTTCTAAGTCTCAGCACTTTGGGAGACTGAGGTGGGAGGATCCCTTGAGGCCAGGAGTATGAAACCAGCCTGCGCAATGTAGGGAGACCCTGTCTCTACAAAAAAATTTAAAAATTAGCCAGGCATGGTTGCATGCACTTGTAGTCCCAGCTACTCGGAAGGCTGAGGCAGGAGAACTGCTTGATCCCAGGAGTTCAAGGCTACAGTGAGCTATGATCCTGTCACTACACCCTAGTCTGGGTGATAAAGCAAGACCCTGTCTCTTAAAACAAAACACAACAAAACCCAAACAATTGGCAGCAGAGAACAGGGGAAAAAAATGCTTTAATTCCAAGAATCCTGGAAAATCTTAATAGCTCAATCACTACAAATTAAGATTTTCCTTTATACTGAAAGTTGTTGTAGCTGGGCATGGTGGCTAACACCTGTATCCCAGCAGTCTGGAAGGCTGAGGAGGGAGGATCACTGAAGGCCAGGAGTTCAAGACCAGCCTGGGCAACACGGCAAGGCCCAGTCTTTACAAAAATAAAAATAAAAATTAGCTGGGCGCAGTGACACGTGCCTGTAGTCCCAGCTACTCGGGAGGCTGAGGCAGGAGGACAACTTGGGCCCAGGAGTTCAAGGCTACAGTGAGCTATGATCATGCCACTTCACAAAAAGAAAGAAAGAAAGTTGTTGCTTATAGAAACAAATTTCAAAAAAAAAGGAAATGTAAACAGTATAGTATAAAAGTAATTTTTGAAAATATAAAAATTAGCCTGGGGTGCACGCCTGTAGTCCCAGCTGCTTGGGAGGCTGAGGCAGGAGAATAGCTTGAACCTGGGTAGCGGAGGTTGCAGTGAGCCAAGATCACACCACTGTACCCCAGCCCGGGCGACAGAGTGAGACTCCATCTCAAAAAATAAAAATAAAAATAATTTTTGATAGCTGTACTATTAGACATTTGTTTTTAGCAGGAGAAAAATAATACCAATTTTATTAATATTAATTTTATGTGCACAGGGTGCTTTTATACAAAAGAAGTAAAACTCTCCCTAACAGATATTGCTAAAAATCCAAAAATACTCCCATGTAACCAAGGCAAAACAATTATTTTAGTACTATCTTAAACATAGTTTTTCAGATATATATCTATATACACACACACACACATACATATACATTTTTTTAAATCAATGAGCAAATGTCCTCAAAATTTACACTAATCTTTTATTGAGGTAATATTTATATGCAGTAAAATACACAGATCTTAAAATGTACAATTTGCTGAGTTTTAGAAATGCTTATGTCTGTGTAACCATCATCTCAACTGACATAGAGAACATTTTTTTTTTGTTTTTTTTTTTTGAGATGGTCTCCCGCCTCAGCCAAAGTACTGGGATTACAGGTGTGAGCCACCGCACCTGGCCTTATTATTCAATATAAAGTACTATGTTTTGAGTCCTCTCTAAAAAATATGTGCCTAAACCCAGGTTATGAAGATATTTTCCAGAATTTTCTTCTAGAAACCTTGTAGTTTAGCTGTTATGTCTAAGGCCATGATCCATTTTGAATTAATTTTTGTCTACGGCATGAGATAGGTTTCAAGGTTTTTTCCCTTCATAAATGTACCCAGTTGTTCTAAGTTTTTTTTTTCTGAAAAACTTGCCTTTCCTCAATGAACTGCCTTGACATTTTTGTCAAAAACAAACTGACCATATATATCATACATAATTTCAGTGGTTTTAGTTTTCACAATAATTTAGAATGATATAGATACAAAAATTAATTCATACAGTGGTTGAGTGACTTTTTGAAATGACAAAATAATTTTTACCTCTACATCTTGAACAGTCCTTGGCTGGGCCATGCATAATTTATTAAGCAGCTGAAAAATCAGCTCTTCAATATAATAGAGAGACTCTTCATTAGCTGAGAGAGTGGGATGCACTTGTTCCTGAACCTTTAAAAAAAAGTTATCAGTTAAAGTAATGGCAAAATAATATAAATTGAACAAAAGTCAAAGAGAATCTTATATATAATATTTTACTATAATGGTTACTCAAAACAGATATAAAACACAAAATGAAGAAAAAAACTATTTGTTGGTCTCTGTAAACTTTTCTTAACCCACAGAGCAGTGGTTCTTAAGCATTTTTGGACCCTTTGAAAAATCTATGGAAAGCCATTGAACCCTCTCTTCCCTATCACCAAAAAGCATATACACATAAACTATTCTATACAATTTCAGAGGAACTGTGGATACCCTGAAGTCAATAAACCTACTTGAAGTCTACGCAGGTCATGAATCCCAGTAATAAAGGTAACATCTGAAAAACCATACTCCTTTACAAATTATAGAGGTGCTCTGTGAAATAGGTGCTACTCAGCTTTCACAATAGCACTGTCACCACCAGCTATGCTAAGCACCCCACCTTTTTTTCTTTTTTTTTCTTTCTTTTCTTTCTTTTTTTTTTTTTTTAAGCAGCTGCATCCTTCTAGGGATGAGCCGTTTTTGTTCCTAAATTTTCTGTCCTAAATAATAATCCAGTCTGACTGGATATAAGAAATATGGTAAATACTAGTACCTAGCATACAGTAGGTGTCCTATAAATATTTGTTGAAAGAAATTTTAAAAAGTATTGCTTTCCTTTCTTTTCTTTTTTTGAGACAGGGTCTCACTCTGTCACCCAGGCTCACTGCAGACCTGGGGTCAAGCAACCCTCCCACCTCAGTCTCCCAAGTAGCTGGCACTACCCGTGTGTGCCACCATGACCTGGCTAATTTTTAAAACTTTTTGTAGAGATGAAGTCTCACCATGTTGCCCAGGCTGATCTTGAACTCCTGGGCTCAAGTGATCCTCCCACCTCAGCTTCCCAAAGTGCTGGGATTATAGCATGAGCCACTGCACCCAGCCTGCTTTAACTTTTTATGCCATGAAGTCAGAAGGATATCAGAAGCACTAACACAAAAATAGATAACTTGAATAGCCTCATAGTTAAGCAAAAGTAATTTAAAACCCTCCCCACAAAAAACACAGCATTGAAGTTAACCATTTCATTTGAAGTCTCAAAATTTACCATAGAATTCTTCCTAACATCACATCACGTGCCACCACTAAACCAACCATTGCCAAACAATGATTAGTCTACGATTTAGACTTTGCCATTTCCTAAGAGATCCATGCCTGAACAAAATGAGAGTTTTAAAAAATTAGCATAGGCACGGTGGCTGACACCTGTAATCCCAGCACTTTGGGAGGCCGAGGTGGGTGGATCACCTGAGGTCAGAAGTTTGAGACCAGCCTGGCCAACATGGTGAAACTAAAAATACAAAATTAGCTGGGTGTGGTGGCACGTGTCTGTAATCCCAGCTACTAAGGAGGCTGAGGCAGGAGGATTGCTTGAACCTGGGAGGCAGAGGTTGCAGTGAGCAGAGATCACACCACTGCACTCCAGCCTGGGCAACTCCATCTCAAAAAAAAAAAAAAAATAGCATAAAATTGTGCATTATAGCCTCATATTTTGTAAGTCTATAGGATTTATAATAAAATCCCTTCTTTCATTTCTAATATTAGTTATTTGTGTATTCGTTCTTTTCTTGATCAGCATCTCAGAGGTTTATCAATGTTATTAATCTTTCAAACAACCAACTTTTGGCTTTTATGATCCTATTTTATGTTTGTTTTATATTTCATTTATTTTTGCTTTATCTTCATTATTTATTCTGCTTTTTATGTTCTTTTGCCAACTTCTTGAGATGGATACTTTGCTCATTTTTGTCAACCTTTCTTTTCTAATATGTATGTTTTCTCTAAAACTACTTTTGTAAAAACCCACATATTTTCATATGGAATATTTTTGTAATCATCCAGTTCAAAATACAGTCATCCTTCAGTGTCTGTGGGAAATTAGTTCCAGGACACCTGTGGATACCCAAATCCATGGATGCCCAAGTTCTTTATATATAATGGTGTAACATTGTATACAATCTACACACATCCTCCCATATACTTTAAATCATCTATAGGTTACTTATAACACCTAATACAATGTAAATGCTATGTAATAGTGGTTATATTGTATTGTTTAGGAAATAATGACAAGAGAAAAGTCTGTATGTGTTCAGTACAAATGCAACCATCCATTATTTTCCCAAATATTGTTGATCTGAGGTTGGCTGAATCTATGGATTAAGAACCCAAGGATAAGAATGGTGGACTATAGTTTCTAATTTCCATTATGGTTTCTTCTTTCACCTTAAGAATCTAGCAGCAAATTTCTTTAATTTTTAAACATGAGATTTTTAAAAAGGTTTTTAAAATTGATTTCTATAATAATCACGTCGTCAGAAAACATACTTTCTTTTTCATTTTTATTCAGTTATTTAATTTTTTTGAGACAGAGTCTCATTCTGCCACCCACGTTGGAATGCAGTAGTGCAATCATGGCTCACTGTAGCCTTGACCTCAAGCTGGTCTTGAACTTGTGAGCTCAAGCTATCCACTCACCTCTGCCTCCCAAAATGCTGGGATTACAGGCATGAGCCACCATGCCTGGCCAGAAAACATACTTTCTATGATTTCAATCTTTTGAAATTTGTTGAGACTTGCATTATAGCCCATTACATGGGTCTACCTGGCTTCATTGACAAACTCATCAAACATAAAGGAAGCAATACAACAATCTTAAGCGAACATTTAGAAAATTTTTTTTAAAAAGATACTCTCCAATTTATTTTGGGACTAGACTTTATATAAAAACTCAAAAAGAAAGATGAAAATTATAGGCCATTTTTAGCTCAGCACAGTGGTTCATGCCTGTAATCCCAGCACTTTGGGAGGCCAAGGTCAGAGGATCGCTTGAGGCCAGGAATTCCAGACCAGCCTGGGCAACATGGCAAGACCTCATCTCTCCAAAATAAAAAATTAGCTGGGCATGGTGGCATATGCCTGTAGTCCCAGCTACTCAGAAGGCTAAGGCAAAAGGATTACTTGAGCCCAGAAGGTCAAGGCTACAGTGAGACATGATGGTGCCACTGCGCTCCAGCCTGGGGGAATGAACAAGACCTCATCTCTAAAAGAAAAGAAAATTATAGGCCATTTTCACTTATGAATCCAGAAAAAAAAAAAAAGCCTAAGTAAAGTGTCACCTAACTAAATTCCATAATGTACACAAATAAGATTACACAATCACAGCCAGGCATGGTGGCTCGTAATCCCAGCACTTTGGGAGGCTGGAAGTGGGTGGATCATCTGAGGTCGGGAGTTCGAGACCAGACTGGACAACATGGTGAAACCCCGTCTCTACTAAAAATATAAAAATTAGCTAGGTGTGGTGGCACAGGCTTGTAATCCTAGCTACTTGGGTGGCTAAGGCAGGAGAACTGCTTGAACCCGGGAGACAGACGCTGCCGTGAGCTGAGATCACTGCAATTCAGCCTGGATGACTGAGCGAGACTCCATCTCAAAAAAAAAAAAAAAGAAAAGAAAAGAAAAAAAGAAAAATAATATGACCATCCCAATATATATGTAAAAAAGCCATTTGAAAAATATTCAACATTCATTCATGATAAAATCTCTTTGTGGGCCCGGCACGGAGGCTCACACCTATAATCCCAGCACTTTAGGAGGCCGAGGCGGGTGGATCACTTGAGGTCAGGAGTTCAAGGCCAGCCTGGCCAACATGGTGAAACCCCATCTCTACTAAAAATACAAAAAATTAGCCACGCATGGTAGAAGGCGCGTGTAGTCCCAGCTACTTGGGAGGCTGAGGCAGGAGAATCGCTTGAACCCGGGAGGCGGAGGTTGCCGTGAGCCGAGATAGCGTGCTGTTGCACTCCAGCCTGGGTGAGAGTGAGACTCTGTCTCAAACAAACAAACAAATAAAAAATCTCTTTGTGAACTTCTTTCATTTGATAAAGGATGTATACTAAAAAGCTACAATAGGCTGGGTGCGGTGGCTCAGACCTGTAATCCCAGCACTTTGGGAGGCCGAGACGGGGGGATCACAAGGTCAGAGTTTGAGACCACCCTGGCCAATACGGTGAAACCCCGTCTCTACTAAAAATACAAAAATTAGCCGGTGTGGTGGCAGGTGCCTGTAGTCCCAGCTACTCGGGAGGCTGAGGCAGAAGAATCGCTTGAACTGGGAAGCAGAGGTTGCAGCGAGCTGAGATCATGCCACTGCACTCCAGCCTGAGCGACAGAGCAAGACTCCATCTCAAAGAAAAAACAAAACAAAACAAAAAAAGCTACAATAAAATCACAGTTAATAGTAAGACAAGACACTGACAGCTTTCCTTTTGAGATCAAGGAAAAGGATATTTTCTATTATCATTTCTATTCCACATTATATTTGGAGGTCCTGGCTATTGCAGTAAACCAAGAAAAAGAAAATTTCAGAATTGGTAAAGAAGAAACAAATTTGCAGATCATCTGACTGCCCATTGTGATGGTTAATTTTGGGGTACCCATATAACTGGTTACACACTATTTCTGGGTATGTCTGTCAGGGTATCTCTGAAGGAGATTAACATTTGAGTTGGTAGACTGAGAAAAGCAGACTACCCTCCCCAATGTGGCCTTATCCACTTGACTAAAGGCCTGAATAGAACAAAAGGCTGAGAAAGAATTCTTTCTCTCTGCCTGACTGTATTTGAGCTGGGACATCGGTCTTCTGCCTTCAGACTCAGACTCAGACTGGAATTTATATCATCAGCTCTTCTGGTTCTCAGGCCTTCAGACTAGGACTAGAATTATACCATTGGCTTTTCTGGGTCTGCAGCTTGACAAATGCAGATCTTGGACTTCTGGGCCACCATAACCTCATGAGCCTATTTCCTTACAGTAAATGTCGTGTGTGTGTGTGTGTGTGTGTGTGTGTGTGTGTGTGTGTGTGTGTGTGTGTTTCCTATTGGTTCTGCTTCTCTGAAGAATCCATGCACCCATGGAGGACAAAATAATGTATCCATGCAGGACAAAAATATTGTACACATAAATTACCTGAACTCATAAAAAATAAACTTTTCTTTCTATGTACCAGCAACAAAGCTAGCAAACAAAATTTTTAGGCCAGGTGCGGTGGCTCACTCCTGTAATCCCAGCACTTTGGGAAGCTGAGGTGGGAGGATCACTCAAGCCCAGGAGTTCAAGACCAGTCTGGGCAACACGGTGAAACACCACTTCTACAAAAAATTAGCCAGATGTGGTGGCACGCAACTGTAGTCCCAGCTACACGGGAGGCTGATGTGGGAGGATCACCTGAGCCCGGAGGTCGAGGCTGCAGTGAGCCATGATTATGCCACTGCACTCCAGCTTGGGTGAGAGTGAGACCTTGTCTCAAAAAAAAAAAAAATTAAATAGCATTTACAGTAGAATTTAAAATACCGCATACCTTGAGTACCTGAGAAGGTACACATGACTCCTAGGGAGAAAACTAGACTTTAAGAAAAATTAAAGAGCTAAATAAATGAAAGATGATACCATGTTGGTGAACTGTCAGACTTAATATTGTATACAACTGAATTCTCTCAAAATTGATAAATGCAGTTATAAAATCACAATCAAAACCAAGCAGGTTGTTTTGCTAAAAATGCCAAGATAATTTCAAAATGTAAATAAAAGTGCAAAAAGCTAAGAAAATCAGTCATATATTCTTTTTTTAAAATTACTGACAACAAAGTCATATGTCTGTAAGGAAGTACAAGGATTTGCTCCAATGGTTGTCAGGATTTATTACAAAGCTATAGTAATGAAGAATGTGACAATGGCATAAGGATAGAGAAAGAAATCAATGGGACATAACAGAGTCCACAAACAAGTCCACATATATATAGACGCTTATTTACACAGATGGCACTGTAGAGTATGAGGTGTGGCAGAGAGTTGCAGGGAGGCAGGGAAGTGTATGAATAGTGTTGAACCACTGCAGAAAAATAAAATCAACTCCTACTTCAACCTTTACCCAAAAATCAATCCTAGCCGCATGTTAGGCCTAATAAATAAATATACCCAATAAAGCTCTGACAGTGTAAAACTAGATAATATCTTCATGATTTCAGGATTGAAAAAGATTTCTTATATAGGACACAAAAAATTACTAGCTATGAAGGAAAGAACTGATAAACTTTATATTAAACTTTAAAATTTAGGTTTATCAAAAGACATCTTTAAGAAAGTAAAAAGGCAAGTTACAGAGTTGGAGAAGATATATGTAGTACGTGTAACAAAAGGCTCATATCTAGAATATATAGAGAACTCCTAAAAGTTCAGTAAGAAAAAAAAGATAAAAATCCCAAGAGAAAAAATGGGCAAAAAACCCTTAAACTAGCACTTCACAAAAGAAGAAATTCAAATAGCCTATATATATATTTAAAAGTGCTCTAGCTCTTAAGTAATCAGAAAAATGTAAATTAAACGACCATGAAAACTATCCACTCACCAGGCAGCAAAACTAAAAATTCTGATAATACCAAATGTTGGTAACTATGTGGAGCAATGGGAACGATCACACACTGCTACTGCAATGTAAAATGTTTCAATCACTTTCAAAAACTTTGCCATTAAGTACTAAAGTTCAAGATATGTATAGTCTATGACTGAGCAATTCCACTATAGGATATATATATATATATATTCAGGATAGATTTACATATATTTCTTTAGAGCTATACAGTCCAATATAATAGACGCTAGCCTCACGTGGGTACTGAACACCTGAAATGTAGCTCCACTGAGTTGAAATGGAATGTTGGCGTAAAATACAAACCAGATTCAAGGATTCAGTATTAAAATAAGAAGTCAAATTCTCAATTTTTATGACACATGCTGAAATGATTAGATTTATTGGGTTAAAAATATGTTATTAAAATCAACTTCATCTGTTTCTTCTTACTTTTCAACTGTGGCTATGATAATTTTCGTTTTTAACTTTTATTTTAGATTAAGGGGGTATATGTGCAGATTTTGTTACCTAGGTATATTGTGTCATGCTGAGGTTTGGGGTACAAATGATCCCATCACCCAGGTACTGAGCATAGTACTACCTCCTCTATTAGTCCCCGGTGTCTGTTGTTAACATCTTTATGTCCATGGTACCCCATGTTTAGCTCTCACCTGTAAATGAGAACATGCAGCATTTGTTTTTTTTGTTCCTGCATTAATTCACTCAGGAGGGAAAATTTTATTTATTTTTTAATTAATTATTATTATTATTATTATTTAAATTTTTGAGACAGGTTCTCGCTGTGTTGCCCAGGCTGGCCTTGAACTCCTGGGCTCAAGCAATCCTCCTGCCTTGTCCTCCCAAAGCGCTGGGATTACAGGCATGAGCCACCATGCCCAGCCTAGGAGGGAAAATTTTAAATTACATGTGTGGCTCACATTGTATCTCTTCTAGACAGCAATGCTCTAGAGAAATGTTTACCAGAAGACATATGCTAGAAGGCTCATAAATAACATTATTAATAATACCTTCCAAAACTAGAAAAGAATTCAAATATTCATCCAGAATGGGACAGATAAATTGTGGCTTATTAATACAATGGAATACACACAGTCAAAAAAATGCAGTAATAATGACAGCTACATAAAATGTGGATGCACCTTGAAAAAATGTTGGCAGAAAGAAGCCAGATAAAAAGAATACATACAACGGGATTCCATTCACAAAGTTAGACAAAATTAAATACAAAAATAAAAAATAAACAAATTCAGAACAAATTAAACAATGGTGTTAAGGGATACACGCTGAGATGGAAAAACTATTAAGAAAATCAAAACAGGCCAGGCGCAGTGGCTCGCACCTATAATCCCAGCACTTTGGGAGGCCGAGGCAGGCGGATCATGAGGTCAAGAGATCGTGACCATCCTGGCCAACACGGTGAAGCCCCATCTCTACTAAAAATACAAAAATTAACTGGTCATGGTGGTGCACACCTGTAGTCCCAGCTACTCGGGAGGCTGAGGCAGGAGAATCGCTTGAACCCAGGAGGCGGAGGTTGCAGTGAGCAAAGATCATGCCACTGCACTCCAGCCTGGCAACAGAGCGAGACTCCGTCTCAAAAAGAAAGAAAATCAAAACAGTGAATACCACAAAAACGGTTACCTTTTGGAGAGTTATCCTGAGAAAAGTGCTGACAATGTTCTGTCTTCTTACCTGAGTGTTAAATAGGTGTTCCTTAAACTGTATATTTATCCTTTACACATTTTCTGATTATATGTTACACTTCACCATAAATGAGGTTTTCAAAAGTTTGAGAATCATCTAGCAAACAGAGGAAATTGAGGGGGGAAATTATCAATAAAATAAGTCTAAAGGGCTTTTCTAGTGCCCATGTCACTGAACAAAATTTAAATGTCAGGACCCTGGAGACAAAGAGAATATCCTACAAGACTGGGAGGACAGGGAAGTGAGGAGGAGCAGATTATATATGAGAAGCAGACATTAGCTTCAGATTTCAACAGTAATACTAGAAGCTAGATGGTAATGATGTTCAGCCTGGAATCCAAGATACCAGCAATATCAAATGCCACGCTAACGTGACATTCTTAGATAGAATAAGGTCCAAAACTTTATCTCTCACATAGTCTTTCTCATTAACCTTCTGTCATTTGTACTACACTAAAACAAGGGTATGAATCAAGAAAGAAAAATATGGAATAAAGAAAATAAAGGAATCAATAGAGAAGAAAGGTCAAAGGAATGCCCAGGATAAAATGAAAGGAAATTATAGGATGAGAGCTGTACAACAGGAATAAAGGTGACCAGTCCACACTGGTGCAGGTCAGAAGGCTCTGGGAGAGACTGTCTCAAGAAAACGAACTTGACAGAGTATGCAATGGGATGAATATCTTGATAGGATATTTAGAAAACTGGTAAAAAGTTTGAATTTGGTAATAAGTGTACTACATAGAAAAACACACAAACAAGAAAACAAGATAATTAATAACTCCAGTAAAAGCAGTGAGTTAGAAAATAAAAAGCAGATTAAATAGCATTTACAGGCCGGGTGTGGTGGTTCATGCCTATGATCTCAGCACTTTGGGAGGCCAAGGTGGGGGGTGGATCACTTGAGGCCAGGAGTTCAAGACCAGCCTGGCCCACACAGTGAAACCCCGTCTCTACTAAAAATACAAAAATTAGCTGGGCCTGGTGGTACATGCCTGTAATCTCAGCTTGAACCCTGGAGGTGGAGGTTGAGGTGAGTGGAGATTGTACCACTGCACTCCAGCCTGGGCGACAGAGTGAGACCCTGTCCCCACTCCAAAAAAAAAAAAAACCCCAAAAATAGCATTTACAGTCATAATAATGTAAACTTTGAATATTAATCCAACTCAAATTAAGATATAACTTTGAAGTGGGGGAAGAGAAAGTGGAAAGTGTGTGTGTGGTTGGAGGGGAATGTATGTGCATATTAAAGAATATTAAATCCTTTGTGCCACTGCACTCCAGTCTGGGCAACAGAGTGAGTCCCTGCCAAGAAAAAAAAGAAAAAAAAGAGAGAAAAAAGAGAATATTAAATCCTTACCCTCCGTGGTAGGAAGTCAACAGATAACACCCAAAACAGAAAAAAACATGAAATAGCAATATAAGCACTTTTTCTTTCTTAGAAATATAGAAGTAAATAAATCACTTTGAAAAGTTAAAATGGTTTTCTCTAGGAAACAGAAAATTTTGTGTTTAAGGGGGAAGTAATGCTATTTTTCATAACAAGCTTCACAGAGCTAATTATCTTTTTATTTACATAAATAATTTTGACAAAATACAAACTAATTGATAAAGAAAAATAATTTTGAATTGGGGAATGGGGAAGTGGAAGGCCATAGTAAGGAAAGACTACTCTTTGAAGAAGTCTGGTCCAAAAAGTCTAGCAGTAAGGCAATTAGAAATTCATATAGGACCAATAATTTTAAAAAATCAGGCTTTCTAATGTATTTCTATGTTAGAAATATGTTTCTAACATATTTTCTAATAAATTCAAATTAGGTTTTGGAGAAATAAATATTTCCTCTTATACCCTGCACTTCTTTAACACAGCCAGAGATAACTTAATTACATTTTAGCCATACATTTCTAATAGATCAATCGACTTTTAAAAGACATTTTTTAAAAAATAGACATTTAACTAGGCGTAGTGGGGTGCCTGTAGTCCCAGCTACTCTAGTGGCTGAGGTGGGAGGATTCCTTGGGCTGAGGAGTTTCAGGCTTCCAAACATAATGAGATTCCATCTTTAAATAAATAAATAAACATTTATATTGTAAGTGTGGCAGTAGACTTCATAAGGCCGTTTCTTTTCTTTTTCTTTTAAAGATGAAGATGAGGCCTACCTAAATTGCTCAAGCTGGTCACCAACTCCTTGGCTCAAACAATCCTCCTGCCTCCTCAGGCCCCGCTCCCTGAGGCAAGGTTGTTTCTTTCTTTTCTTTTTTTTTTTTTTTTTTTTTTTTGAGACGGAGTCTTGTTCTGTCCCCCAGGATGGAGTGGAGTGGTGCGATCTCAGCTCACTGCAAGCTCCGCCACCCGGGTTCACGCCATTCTCCTGCCTCGGCCTCCCGAGTAGCTGGGACTATAGTTGCCCACAGCCATGCCTGGCTAATTTTTTGTATTTTTTAGTAGAGACGGGGTTTCACTGTGTTATCTAGGATGGTTTTGATCTCCTGACCTCGTGATCTGCCCGCCTCGGCCTCCCAAAGTGCTGGGATTACAGGCGTGAGCCACCGCGCCCGGCAAGGTTGTTTCTTATAACATCTTTCCATAAAAAGCCAAGGGCCCCACTCAGTGAAAATGATTGAACATGAGAATTAAGATAATGTCTAACTGGGATGGATTCTTTTTCTGTGATTATGATTTTGTTAAATAAGCTACAAAGCAATTTGAACATCAAGCATCAAAGTTTCTTATGCCAAACTTCTTAATTTCAAATATGAAAACAGTCATAAAAATAAATACACAATGTTAAAATCTCACCCATAAATGCTGTAACAGGACATCAAGAGGACAATGGAAGAGAACCATGCTTTACACTTCTACAGAGACAGTAAACATAAAATTACAACAGAACCAATTTGCCTATCATATTTTTTGAAAGCCTAGTCAGAAAAAGAGCAATTAAAATAATTTCCAGTCTTTAACAGTAGATTAACAAGTCAGACCTGTATTTTAGTTACACCATATTTTCAAATTGCCAGAAGGCATTTCCTTACTGTAACACTATAAATAGAATAGTCTCATACTATAAATCCATGTGTAGACACACACAAAAACACTTTAACTTTTTACCCTGATAAACCACTACATTTGACAAGTTATAGAAATGTTATTTCCTAATTTATATTTTTCAGTTTTCCATCTTCACATTTAAGTTAAAAATCTTGCTAGTGCACTTGTTCAGTAACTAACATTTGAGTTTCAGGTACAATGTGGAAATAAATCCTTTTGGATAGAGTCTGACTGATATTTATTTTTGCCAAATTCTTCATTGTGTTGCCAAGATTTCCACAAGGATGCAAATATCTCAAACATCAATTAAGAATACTGGCAATGTTTTCATTATTAAATGTTTTGGGGTTTTTTTTTTGTTTTTTTTTTTTTGAGATGGAGTCTCGCTGTTTCACCCAGGCTGGACTGCGGTGGCAGCAATCTTGGCTCACTGCAACTTCCACCTCCCAGATTCAAGAGATCCGCCTGCCTCAGCCTCCCGAGTAGCTGGGACTACAGGTGTGCACCACCACACCCAGTTAATTTTGGTATTTTCAGTAGAGACAGGGTTTCACCATGTTGGCCAGGCTAGTCTTGAACTCCTGAGCTCAGGTAATCTGCCTGCCTCAGCCTCCCAAAGTGTTGGGATTATGGGCGTGAGCCACAACACCCAGCCCATTATGAAATATTAAAATTCAATTTAAAAAGAAAATAAAAATTTTAGTTGAAGTGTATATACTAAAACTACAAAATACTGGCAGAGCAAGGTTGCTCACACCTGTAATCCCAGCACTTTGGGAGACCAAGGCAGGTAGATCACCTGAGGTCAGGAGTTTGAGACCAGCCTGGCCAACATGGTGAAACCCCGTCTGTACTAAAAGTACAAAAATTAGCTGGGCAGCTACTCTGGAGGCTGAAGTGGGAGAATCGCTGGAACCCGGGAGGCAGAGGTTGCAGTGAGCTGAGATCATGCTGCTGCACTCCAGCCTGGGTGACAGAGTGAGACTCAATCTCAAAAAATAAAAACAAAATACAATAAAAATGAATAAATAAAAATAAAAATATAATATACTGCTGATAGGAATTAAAGACTTAAATAAATGAAGAGATTAAACTATGAGTTGGAAGACTCAACATTGTTCTGATGTCAATTCCTCCCAAATGATCTGTAGATGCAACACAATCTCAATCAAAATTCCAGCAAGCTTTTTTGTAGAAATTGATATGTTGATTAAAACATTCTCATGGAAATACAAAGGTCCTAGAATAACTGAAACAACTCTAAAGAAGAACAAAGTTGAAGGGCTAACACTACCTGATTTCAAGGATTTCTATAAAGCTATGGTAACCAAAACAGTATGGCACTGACATAAAGATAAGGAAAACAATCAATAGAACAGAATAGAGAATCCAGAAATAAAACCACACATATATGGGCAACTGATTTTTTAAATAAAAGCATGAAGACCTTTAGCAAAGGAAAAGGACAGCCTTTTCAATAAATGGTGACAGAACAACCAGATATCCATATACAAAAAAACAAACATACCATATACAGAATTATCACACCATATATAAAATGATTCCATCAGCACCATAAGACAAGGTGAGATTTTTTTTAAAAAGAAAAAGTGATTCAAATGAGTCATAGATATAAATATAAAATTTAAACTATAAAATTTCTAGAACAGGCTAGGTATGGTGGATCACACCTATAACTGCAAAACTTTGGGAGGCCAAGGACGAAGGATCACTTTAGGTCAGGAGTTCGAGACCAGCCTGGGCAACATAGTGAGACCCTGTCTCTATTTTTGAAAATTAAAATAAATAAATAAAAAATTTCTAGAAGGGAAAATTTTTGTAACCCTGGGTTAGGCAAAGATTTCCTAGATATGACACTAATGGCACAGTCCCTAAAAAAACAAATTGATAAAAATTTAAAACTTTTGGCCAGGCGCGGTGGCTCATGCCTGTAATCCCAGCACTTTGGGAGGCCGAGGCCGGCGGATCACGAGGTCAGGAGATTGAGACCATCCTGGCTAACATGGTGAAACCCTGTCTCTACTAAAAATACAAAAAATTAGCTGGGCGTGGTGGCGGGCGCCTGTAGTCCCAGCTACTCGGGAGGCTGAGGCAGGAGAATGGTGTGAACCCAGAGGCGGAGCTTGCAGTGAACCGAGATCGTGCCACTGCACTCCAGCCTGGGCGACAGAGCGAGACTCCGTCTCAAAAAAACAAAAACAAAAACAAACAAACAAAAAAAACTTTTGGTCTCCAAAAGATAGTATAGGCCAGGTGCAGTGGCTTATGCCTGTAGTCCCAGAACTTTGGGAGGCTGAGGCAGGATGATCACTTGAGGCCAGGAGCTTAAGACCAGCCTAGGCAACACAGCAAGACCCTATCTCTTAAAAAGAAAAAGAAAGAAAGAAAGAAAGAAAAGGATAAAAAGATAGTATTAAGAGAATGGTATATAATGAAACCTCCATAAAAGGAAAAAAAAAAAAAGGCCGAGTGAGATGGCTCATGCCTGTAATCCCAGCACTTTGGGAGGCCAAGGTGGGTGGATTCCTTGAGGCCAAGAGTTTGAGATCAGCCTGGGCAACATGGCAAAATCCTGTCTCTACTAAAAATACAAAAATTAGCAGGGCATGGTGGTGGGTGCCTGCAATCCCAGCTACTCGGGAGGCTGAGGTGAAAGAATCGCTTGAACCCGGAAGGCGGAGGGTGCAGTGAGCTGAGATTGTGCCACTGCACTCCAGCCTGGGCGACAGAGCAAGACTCCATCCCCAAAAACAAAAACAAAAAAACAAAACAACTCAACAAAAATGGGCCAAACATCTGAACAAACACTTCACCAAAGAAGATATATGGAAGGCAAATAAAAACATGAAAGATGTTCAACATCATTAATCACTAGGGAAATGCAAACCAAAACCACAAAGTACCATTACACTGCTATTAGAATGGCTAAAATTAAATTACCAAGTATTGGCAGGAGGAACAGGATCTCTTATATTGCTGGTGGGAATGTAAAACTATACAACCACTTTAGAAAACAGTTTGAAAGTTTCTTAAAAAGTTAAGCAGCCAGGCGTGGTGGCTCATGGCTATAATCCCAGCACTTTGGGAGGCCGAGACGAGTGGATCATGAGGTCAAGAGATCGAGACCATCCTGGCCAATACAGTGAAACCCTGTCTCTACTAAAAATAGAAAAATTAGCTGGGCGTGGTGGGGCGTGCCTGTAATCTCAGCTTCTCAGGAGGCTGAGGCAGGAGAATCACTTGAACCCGGGAAGCGGAGGTTGCTGTGAGTCAGGATTGCACCACTGCTCTCCAGCCTGGCAACAGAGCAAGATTTCATCTCAAAAAAAAAAAAAAAGTTAAGCATCCACCTACTATCCGATCCAACCACTCTTTGGTAATTACCAGCAATTTCCATTCTTTGTATTGAAACATATCTTCATACAAAGACTTGTACACAAATATACATAGCAGCTTTATTTGAATAGCCAAGATCTGAAAAACTAAATGTACATAAATAAGTGAATGGATAAACAAGCCACAGTATATCTACACAATGGAATACACTACTGAGCAATAAAAAGGAATGAACTATTGATATATGCAACATAAATGAATCTAAAATAATCATGCTGAAAGAAGCCAGATTGAAAAAAAAGAGTATGTACTGTATGATTCTATTAGTATTAATATAAAACTCTAGAAAATGCAATCGATAATGACAGAAAACAGATTAGTGATGGCTTGGGATGTCTCCTGAGAGTGGGGAGAAATAGGAGGGAGAATTACAGTCAAGAGGAAATTTATGGGGCTGAAGGATATGTCTACTAGCTTTATTGGGATGGTTTTACTGTGTATATATAACTTATCACATTGTTGAAAACATCAAATTGTACATTGTAAATATATGTACTGTAAATATATACTTTATATCAATTACATCCCAATAAAGTTTTAAAAAATAATTCTAAAATATAATATTCTAAGGCAACATTTTTCTAATCAAAGTGTATAATCAAGAATTGAAACCACAGCTGCATACTCTAAACTCATTAAGATCAGGAACCATTTGTTTTTTGGGGGGCAGGGGAGAGGTGTGGAGACAGAATCTTGCTCTGTCACCCAGGCTGGAGTGCAGTGGTGTGATCACCACTCACTGTTAAGCCTCAAACTCCTGGGCTCAAGTGATCCTTCCACCTCAGCCTCCCTTGTGACTGGGACTACAGGTGGGCACTACCACACCAGCTCCCATTTCTTGTTTTTGGTCTCCTCCTCCTATTTCCCTACACCTGTATGCTTAGCATACAGGTAATCTAGTATGTCATTAAAAGAACAGACCCTGCATTGGGCCAGGCGCGGTGGCTCACGCCTGTAATCCCAGCACTTTGGGAGGCCGAAGCGGGCAGATCACGAGGTCAGGAGATCGAGACCATCCTGGCTAACATGGTGAAACCCCATCTCTACTAAAAATACAAAAAAAAAAACCTTAGCTGGGCGTGGTGGCGGGCGCCTGTAGTCCCAACTACTAGGGTGGCTGAGGAAGGAGAATGGCGTGAACCCGGGAGGCAGAGCTTGCAGTGAGCCAAGATAGCGCCACTGCACTCCAGCCTGGGCGACAGAGCGAGACTCCATCTCAAAAAAAAAAAAAAAACAGACCCTGCATAAAGAAAGCACTCAGTAAATACTTGTTAAATAGATTCACAGCAGCAAACAGATCTCTTGGCCTCACTGAAATTATCTGGATACTGGAAAAAATTTTAAACTCCATAAAATTTGTTTTCATTTCACTGGAAATGTATCTGGAGACCTGGTTCTCATACAACATTATAAATGAAGGAATTCCCTCTCTTACGTTTCTCTATTCCTCCCACTGTCCATTAATAATTCTCAGAGTCCATGCTCTTAATTAGGTACTTTCAGCAGGCTTTCACAATGTAAGTTTATTTAAAATGCAGATAAGTACAGGCCAAGAAGCTATTTCTACTTAATATTAGGTGAGAGCTTACCATAATATAATCAAATATGTAAAAAAGATTAGCTGAAGCAAAAATTTTTGTCATCAAAGTTTTCTTTGAATGGCCTATGACCCAGAAGCACCTTCGCATAAAGGCAGGTCATTTGCTTGTAAACCCAAGACAGTACAGGCTAGAAAAATGGTTCCCAATTTGTTCCAGTGGCAGATCATTTGGAAATCAGTGTTCTTTGCAGAACGTGAAATTTTAAGACTCATATTCTATCACAGCAGGGACAATGCTAGTAATGACTTTAAAACTTAAAATCAAACTACAGGAACATGTTTCTAAGAAAAAAACCAAAAAGTATTAAAAGCCATTTTCCCTTTAAAACCTCCATGATCATTCGTTCATTTATTTTACAATCTTTCACTACTCACTAGCAAGTAAATTGCAGCAGACAACAAAGGTTTTTTTTTCTAATTTATGGAAGAAAAATAAAATTGAAAAAATAATTGCTTTTTTTCCCCTGTGAACTGAGAAAAGATCACTATTAAATTTGTTTCATTCACTTATGTTTAATAAATTCCCAGGCCAAACACCCACGTCTGTCAGGACACTTTCTAAACAGCCATATGTACTCTTTCCTAAAGAAGATCTGCCTGACAAGGTGCCTGCACACAGTGAGTAAAGCAGGGTCTCCTTTTATACCTCTTTTCACAGTTGCCCTCTCATTTTACTAAGAAAGGCAGATCTCTCACTTATCTTGAAATTCTCTATAGGATACATGTTGCTCTGAAGTGCAATAAATAAATCCTAGACACTAAACAAAGAGATAATTACAAATATTTTCATTTAAGTATCTTGCCTCTTCCATCCTCTAGCCTAGTCGAAAAATACATCCTCCTGAGGGGACAGGCCCATGAAAATAAAAAGAAAGCATCTTTAAGATTTTTAAAAAATTAGCCAAGTGTGGTGGCATGTGCCTGCAGTCCTAGCTACTCATGAGGCTGAAATGGGAGGATCGCTTGAGCCTGGGAGGTTGAAGCTGCAGTGAGCCATGATCATGCCACTGTACTCCAGCCTGGGTGACAGAATGAGACTTTAATAATAATAATAATAATAATTCAGTTCAAAAGACAGGTTTTAAAGCTCTACGGTTGTAGGGAAAATCCTTTTAAATTCAATATGTAGACTTTTTTGTTGTTGTAAAGAAGTATAAATAAAAAAGTGCGATTAAAGGCTTAAATCTAAAAATATTATATTAGAATTATGTAGGGGAAATATAATGAAAAAAGTTCACAGAGAAAAAAAGGACAATGTAAAATTTCCAACTTTTAAAGACACACTTTTCATGTGTATTTTTAAAAAATGATGGTGGATATCAAATTATTTTGGTATTTAAATTCCATTCAGCACATTTAAAAGACTGATGGAACTGTTTTTCCTTAAAACATCAGTATTTATAACACATATGAAATTACATCTACTGCAACTATTTAAATGTAAAATGAAAATTTCTAGATGTCAGCATAAAAATGTGCAAGTTTTTCAAAATTCTTTTGGGGATACACAGCAAAAAAAGTTAGAAAACTCCTAATTTAGGAGAAAGAATCAAGTAGATTCAGTGATGAATACATGTTAGCCTGGCATGAGAAAGAGGAGAAGAATGATGACTAGGTTTCTGGCTTGAGAACTGGATACATCATTTATATTGGAGATACAGGTTTATGGGAAAAAATACTGTGAACACTGATGTGGGACTGTCTGGGAAGCAGGAGGATGTAGCAGTTTTAGATAGGCTGTAAGAGAAAATCTCTCCAAGAAAATGATGTCTGACTATAAAGACCTAAAGGAGGTAAAAGGGCCAGCCACGTGATTATCTGAGGGAAGGGTGTTTCAGGTAGAAAATTCAGCAAGTACAAAAGTCCTAAGACTAAAACATGTCTACGTTATAGAAACAAGAAAGCCAGTATGGGGCAGAAGCAGAACAAACAAGGGACAATATTAAAGAGGTCAGAGAGGTAAAAGCGGGAGGTGGGGCAGCCCTAGACTGCAGAGGGCCTAGTAAACCTTTGGGAGGACTTTTTTGACTTTTATTCTGAGAAGCACTGAGAGGGTTTTGAACAAAGGAGTGAAACGATCTCACTTATCTCTTTGTGTTTGGGGAGAAAAAGAAACTAAACAGGACAAGAGCAGATGATCAGAGACCAGTTGAAAAGATATTTCAATATTCCAGGAGATTGGTGATGATGACTTGGTTCCAGGTGGTAAAAGTCAAAAAGTATAAAACGGTAACTAAATATAGTTATAGTTTGAAGTAGAGCTAAAAGGATGTGCTGACAAATTAGATGTGTGGTATAAAAAAAGACAATATTCAAGAATAACTTAAGATTTTTAGTTTGAGCAACTGGAAGGATGGAGTAGCCATTTATTGATATGTTAACCACTACAAAAGAAACAAGTTTGCGGGGGAAGAAAAGGATACAGTGTTGGTTGAGATGCCTCTGTGGAAATATCAAGTAAAAAGTTGGCCGGGTGTGGTGCTTCATGCCTGTAACTCAAACACTTCGGAGGCTGAGGCAGGAGGAATGCTTGGGCCCAGGAGTTGGAGACCAGTTTATGCAACACAGTAAGACCCTGTCTCTACAGAAAGTTTTTTAAAAATTGGGCCTGGGCGTGGTGGCTCATCCCTGTAATCCCAGTACTTTGGGAGGCCGGGGCGGGCAGATGATGAGGTCAACAGATTGAGACCATCCTAGCCAACATGGTGAAACCCCGTCTCTACTAAAAATAAAAAAAATTAGCTGGGCGTGGTGGCACACGCCTGTAGTCCCAGCTACTCGGGAGGCTGAGGCAGGAGAATCACTTGAACCTGAGTGGTGGAGGTTGCAGTGAGCCAAGATTGCACCACTACACCCCAGCCTGGCAAAAAAGCGAGACTCCATCTAAAACAAACAAACAAACAATTAGCTGGGTGTGGTGGCACACACCTGTAGTCCCAGCTATATGGGGGCGGCAGGGGGGTGAGGTGGGAGGATCACTTGAGCCCGGGAGGTTAAGGCTATAGTGAGCTGTGATCTTGCCACTGCACTCCATCCTGGGTGACAGAGTGCGACCCTGTCTCAAAAAAAGAGTTGAACATTCATGTTTAAGAAAGAGGTCTGAGCCAGAAATGTAAATTTGGTAATTATCAGATTTAGATTATACGTGAAGCAATGAGGCAGGATGGCATCTCCAAAGGAGTATGTGTTAATAGAAATAGAAGTCTAAAAATTGGCCAGGCGCAGTGGCTCACGCCTGTAATCCCAAAACTTGGGGGGCCGAGGTGGGCAGATCACAAGGTCAGGAGTTCAAGGCCAGCCTGGCCAACATGGTGAAACCCCATTTCTACTAAAAATACCAAAAAAAAAAAAAAAAAAATTAACCAGACGTGGTGGTGGACACCTGTAATCCCAGCTACTCGGGAGGCTGAGGCAGGAGAATTGGTTGAGCCTGGAAGGCAGAGGTTGCAGTGAGCCAAGATCGCACCACTGCACTCCAGCCTGGGTGACAGAGCAAGACTCCGTCTCAGGAAAAAAAAAAAAAAAAATATATATATATATATATATATATACACACACACACACACACACACACACATATACACACACATATATATATATAAATGGGCTCTGGGGAGATCAGAAGGATGTGGTCACAGAAAGATGAGGAGGAATCAAGGGAAGGGAAACTAGAAGGAATATTCAGAGAAAAAAAATCCCTGAAAGCTTGATGTTCTTCTGGAAGCCAAATGAAGAAAGGATTTCAAAAAAAGAAGAGATCAACTGTCAAATGCTGCTAATAGGTCAATTAAGAAAGAACTATAATATACTTTGTATGTAAGAAGTAGTTTTTGGCAGGCAGGTGGCTCACTCCTGTAATCCCAGAACTTTGGGAGGCCAAGGCTGGAGGATCACTTGAGTCCAGGAATTTGAGACCAGCCAGAGGACATAGCAAGACCTTGTCTCCACAAAAAAATAAGAAAATTAGCTGGGTGTAGTGGCACATGCCTGTAGTCCCAGCTACTCAGGAGGCTATAGTGGGAGGATCATTTGAGCCCAGGAGTTGGAGGCTGCAGTGAGCTATGATCATGCCACTGTACTCCAGCCTGCGTAGCAGAGCAAAACCCTGTCAAAAACAAAAAAAAAAAAAAGGGAGAGAGAGAGAAATAGTGTTTGAGTTTACAAAATGACCTAAGGAAGAAGAAAACTGGAGTACAGAAAACTTTACTTAGAAGAGCTAATACTAGTCCTTATATCTAGATCTTGGTATTATTTTCATCTTGTTGCTTCACTTCTACATGTTAAAATGTGAATGTGTAATACTTTATCCATTTGAAAAAACTTTGTACTAGCATATATTCTTATGTAAAAGAAGAAAATAATTTTTTATGGACATGGGGTCTCGCTATGTTGGCCAGGTTGGTCTTGAACTCCTGGCCTCAAGCAATCCTCCCATCTCAGCCTCCCAAAGTACTAGGATTACAGGCATGAGCTACTGCACCTGGCCCATGGAAGAAAGTAATTTTTGGTTGTTAATTTTTAACATGAGATAATGCTAAATCCACTAGTTACATTAAAATTCCTTTTGATTCAAATATGCAGGATATAATCAAACTACTGTTCTCTTGAAAGAGAGTCCACGGTTAATACAAAAGACATATAGTTGATTTATGTCAAGTGGTAACACAGGTAATGCTTTGAATACTCAGCATAAAACACTTTAATGGAATATTATTGCTCCAAATATACCATACCAAAATTAAACCAAAAATAGAAGGCTACTTAATCATTGCTGACAGGGAGCCAAGTACAGCAAGTTAAAGTACATTCCTACCGCTCATCTAGTTCTGGCTGAACTCTTCGGGTCAGTTTGGGTCATTATTAGTTTGGAATAATTCCAAATGACTCCCTCGAGTTCTACTGTTACATTCAGCGGCTTTAGGAATTCCAGAACAGGCTCATGTCACAAAAATCACAGGATCTCTTATTAGTTTTTGGCTTTGACTTGAAGTAATCTTTTCAAAAAGCAATTCTGATCAAGTTAATCTAATTACTTTGCTATGTAAATGAGAACCCAACAGGACTTCCTATTCTCAGGCAGAGACCTTAACTCAGTGTACCTACAGTCTACCATACTAGCTTCATCCACTTATTCTTCGTGTTTTTTAAAATAAGTCATTAAATTCAGAATCTGAGACCTATTCAAAACAAACAAACAAACAAATCATGTTCTTACTTTCCCCTCAGCCTCAAATCCTTCCCCCCCGCCCTTTTTTTTTCTTGTTAATTCTACTGATCTTTCAGATAATTGTTTACTTCCTTATTGTCTTTCTCTCTGCCACAGCCACTTAGAACACAAGCTTTATAACAGCAGGGGCTCTGCTACATCTTCCATATCAAGAACAGTGTCTGCAGCCAGGCGAGGTAGCTTACACCTGTAATCCCAGCATTTCTGGAGGCCAAGGTGGGAGGATCGCTTGAGCCCAGGAGTTCAAGACCAGCCTGGAGACAGTAATATTACTATATTTGAACATATAATCCAGAAAGAAGCACAAATGTTGCTTGCTTAAAGTCTTCTTTGACTCTCATGTATCAATGACACCAGTTATATTTTCTCAGATCACCCTGTACTTTTCCTGTGGGCCTCAGGAAAGATCCAGTGCCATCTTCTAAAACAAACTTCCAAGAGACATTTGTACAAACGCAGAAACACTAGGATCTCAGTAGAACTTCACAAAACCATTTTTAAATCAAAGCCCCTACCGATCTTTTTCCTTGCCGTAGACTGCTATGAATTAACCCAGACATTCTCTCACACCTCTTGCCTTTTAGATATCTAAGAGCAAATTGTCACAGGGTGGGGAGGTCGATATTTAACCTGAATCTAATTGGACTCAGGAACAAAGTAATTCAACCAATTCTTTCTAGCTTTCTCTGACATTTATAACTACAGCTGGCAAGAAAACAGCCATATTCTTTTCTATGGCTAGCCTGGTGAAAAACACCTTACAGAAAAGACATCTGCAAAATAAATATCAGGGACTGTAAAATCTGATAAAATGATTTTGAGGCATATTTCCCATATGAAGAATGCTGATTTATCTCAACATATAATCAAATAACACATGCATATAGTACCAGGGGATTTCAACGACACAGGTAATAAACTGCATTTACAAATATACACCATGCTCTTTTTTCCCCAAGTAACATGATAGCTTCAATGATCTTGGGGCGCAGTGGTGAAGGCAATTATGTTCTAGGCTCTTTTAGGGAAGATACATAATTTAGCAGTAATGTTAACAATCCATGCATTATCCATTAGTAGTGTCATTTCACTCTGCTTTGTAGCTCTCTGTTTTTAAATGATCTAGGTGAGGTTCTATTTTAAAAGTTTAAGAACAAGCAAAAAGCTAAAGAACACCACATTTCTATTCCCAAAATTATTTTTCCATAAATCTATTTGTCTATCTCTGTGTTTCTTTTTCTTTTCTTTTTTTTTTTTTTTTTTTGAGACAGAGTCTCGCTCTGTCACCCAGGCTGGAGTGCAGTGGTGCAATCTCAGCCCACTGTAACCTCTGCCTCCCATGTTCAAGAGATTCTCTGCCTCAGCCTCCCGAGTAGCTGGGATCACAGGCATGCACCACCACACTTGGCTAATTTTGGTTTTTTTTTTTTTTTGAGACAGAGTCTTACTCCATCGCCCAGGCTGGAGTGCAGTGGCGCGATCTCGGCTCAACTGCAAGCTCCACCTTCTGGGTTCACGCCATTCTCCTGCCTCAGCCTCCCGAGTAGCTGGGACTACAGGTGTCCGCCACCACGCCCGGCTAATTTCTTTGTGTGTGTATTTTTAGTAGAGATGGGGTTTCACCGTGTTAGCCAGCATGGTCTCGATCTCCTGACCTCAGGTAATCTGCCCGCCTTGGCCTCCCAAATGGGATTACAGGCATGAGCCACTGCGCCCAGCCCATCTCTGTGTTTCTATGTAATGCAATGAATACTTGAGATTGGTTTTTTAAAAATCCCTCGAATTTTCAATGTTGACAATGGTGACTTTGTCAAATACATATATATATGGATCTATATATGGGTATATATGGATATATACATGGATATAGACATAGATATCCAGTTTTCATAAAAACTAGCCAAAACTGGAAAATAAGCAAAAGAATACTGGCTGTGTTTCAGTACAGTGCTATGCTTGAATCTTTTATTAATTTCTACTGACTATTTTACACATCTATAAGATTAAGTTACAGCTTTTCGGCAGATAGAGATGCAAGTAATTTTTTTTTTTTTTTTGAGATGGAGTCTCGCTCCGTCGCCCAGGATGGAGTGCAGTGGTGCCATCTCGGCTCACTGCAACCTCCGCCTAGCAGGTTCAAGTGATTCTCCTGCCTCAGCCTCCTGAGTAGCTGGGATTACAGGCACACACCACCACACCCAGCTAATTTTTGGTATTTTTTAGTAGAGACGGGGTTTCACCATTCTGGCCAGGCTGGTCACGAACTCCTAAACTCAGTTGATCCACCAGCCTCAGCCTCCCAGAGTGCTGGATTACAGGTGTGAGCCACCACGCCCACTGAGATGCAAGTAATTTTTAGCCAGAGGAAAAGATAACCCAAAGCCTACTCTTTTATGTTTCTTGTAGGGTATTAACTAATTCTGTATGTAACCCAACAGTCTTAATATTCCCTTATTAAATTGCCTATAAATACCTCCTCAAATTTTCATATTAAGTGACTTTAACATCTTACTAGTTCCCTCATTAATGGGCTGAATCAAAATAATTGATACATGTTCATTTACATTTGCATGGAAGTGATGACTTTACCTTTCTGAAAATTACGTTCTAACAGTTTTGGAGGTTCCACCAAGATGTCCAAGTGGACTAAACTGACTGAGCCAAGTAAGCTACATTGCTGCTTTCACAGACACACAAATATCCTTTACTGAACTCTGAGCTCAGAACCGCTCTCATTTACATAAACCAAAACCTCAAATTTTAGAATTTTTGGTTTAGATGGTATACATCTTTGGAGGGGCCTTTATTTTAACTTTGTACTCTTAGGATCCTGCATCATGTCAAGTATGTAAAATGTGTTCAATAACGGTTAAGTGAATCAATGAAGCTAGAATACACCACATGTACAATGGCAACACCAATTGAAGGAGAGAGATATTCCAATCAAATCCTAGTTGTCTTTGTAACTATCTGGTCAGCTAGAGGAAGGATGCCAAGTTCTAGATGCTCTGAATGTGAAGACAGAGACTCCCCCAAAATGGTAGAAATTCTCATTTTACAAAGACAAGGTGGCTGATGGATACCAGAATTTAAAACTTCCTGCAAAGAAAGAGTGAACCTTTAGCTCCCTAAGAGCTACAGCTCTTAGCAGGCACTACAGACCTACAAGTTGCAATGTCCTAAATACCACAAAAGTGGACATAATCTTAATTACTTTTACCAAAATTTTTCCAAAAATATAAAAAAATTTTCCATACGAATGTACTTCAATTCTATCACAACAGTAAGTTAATAGAAAATGTTTTCTGAATTCACCTCAAAAGACCAAATTTTATTAGATGTATTTATTTCATAAAGAACATACTAGAACTGTGGAATATAACATAGTATCTACAAGGCACCTGAGTTCCAGGAAAACAAGCACAATATAAATGCAAAGTAATAGCACCAAAGCAATGGACTAGGATTGGATGCTAATCTTGGCTTCTCCAGCCTAACTTGAAAAAAAAAAAAAAATCTGGGTCTGGTGCGAGGTGGTTTATGCCTGTAATCCCAACAGTTTGGAAGGCAGAGGTGGGCGGACTGCCTGAGGCCAGAAGTTCAAGACCAGCCTGGGCAACATAGCATAACCCTGTCTCTATTTGAAGAAAAAGAAAACATAAATCTGTTTCTGGACATGAAGGATTATTAGAATCAAAGCTACCTATTGAACAAGTTATGCAACACACACTCAAATACTATTTGCTACCAGAAAGTTATAAATGGGTATATACCTGCCTCACATTGCCAACAATATAGGCCTACCTGATTACTGCACTCACACTTGTCTGTGGTCAAAGGGCTAATTACTACCTAGGCATTTCCCCCTTTGCTTTTAATTCAGACCAGAGTTCATTATCACCACTCAGCACACTTTTCATTTCTTTCCCTCTCCTTACAGAATTGGGCTGCACATGGAAGTAAGGTCAATTTAATACTTTAGCACTTGGTATACCAATGGAATAACTGTCTAGCTGCCATTAGTCATTTCTGCCAGGTTCTTTAAAAAGATACGACTTAGTGTTTGCCCTGAGGAAAGCAATACTTCCTTGTAAGAATTATGAAAATAATGGAAAATCTGCAACTCTCATCGCATGAGGAAAATGTCTTTAACTTTAAAATACACTACTTCCTTTCATTTATAGAAATTTAATGTCTGAGGATACATTTTCCAAGTATAGTCTTTTAAATTAATCTTTATGTTTTCCTTATTATTTTAGAATGTATTCTTGGTTATTTTGCACAAAAGGCAGAAGAGACTAAGTTTGCATTAACGGCAAAGAAAGCAAGCCCCTGCTCAACAGGCATGACGGCTGATCACGCACCTATTCACAGTCTTTAAATGTCTTGATCTTACAAAAGGATTTATTATAAAAATGATCGTATGGTTACTACCTAAATTCACAGAGGAAGACCGCCACCATCTACAGGAAAGATGCACCCTAGCAATGCACCCAAACGTGAAAGACTGATTTGCAGGAGTTGCCCCTTTTTTGTTCCTTAAAATGATTTCAAGTCCTAAATCGCAATTTGGTCGTGAAGACACTGAAGACACTGACCAAATTTTCTAAGGGTAATCTCTTGTAAACAGGTAAGACACCGTTTGCAGGAATTGGGAAGGCGCTTTAAATTTACCTTGAGAACTGTAAAATGAATAAGAATATTATGACTCACTGACATTTCACACATGTGAAACATCCATATTACAAAAAACCATTGCCTCATAAGTGGATACCCTTGACAAGCAAACCGCCTAGGGGGAACACTCCCAAAGAACTTAATTAAAAGTAATTACCCGGCCTGAAAATGTGCTTTTGTTTTAGAAACTGTCTAAATACCAGCGGGACTTTCTCTTGCCCGATTCCAGCCTGAGGACAACAAATTGGTCAACGGCGGAAGTTGCCTGACGAAATGACTGCAACATGAAATCCAGTTTTATGATCATAACAAAACCTTCCTTCCGGGACCAGGCAAAAAAAAAAAAAAAAACTTGAGAAACGTCCTTCAGAATGCAACAGGCAATTGTGAGCCCCCCATCGCCAGCCAACGAGAAACGGCTCGGCCCTGGGGACTCGAGCCCTGTGGGAGGGACGACCTGCTCCCCGTTAGAAGCTCGGGGGGCCACGGGCCACCCGCCGGCCGCCCCGGCCCTAGCACTGACCTTCCGCAGGGCCGAGACCAACAGTCCCCGCCATTTCGGACTGTTCTCCTCGCTGAAGAACTCGTAAGGCTGCGGCGCCTGCTGCATGGCCCCGGCGACAGCGCCTCCGCATCGGGGGCAGCCCGCGGGTCGGGCCGGTGGCCTGACAGGCAGGGCGCGGGCCGCCTCGCCTCGCCGGCGGCCGCCGCCTCCCGCCCGGGCCGAGGCTACGGCCGAGGCGGCTCGGAGGCGGCGCCGGCGGGCTGGCGGAGACCCCGGGGTCGGCTTCCTCCGCCGAGGCGGCCCTCGCCTCCCGCAGCGCCCGCAGAGGAAGCGCGGCGACCCGCGAGCCCGGGCGACCCCGGGCGGCGACCTCCTTTCCCGGCGGCGCTGGCCCGCTTCTGGGGCGGCTCCTCCTCCTTTGTCTGGGTTCGCGGCCCGGCAGGGGTACAGCTGGCCCAGCCCCGCCCCGACTCCCGCTACGGCCGCGGCGGGCGGTGAGCAGCGGCGGCGGCGGCGGCGGCGGCTGCTCGTCACCTCATCGCCTCCTCCCCGCCCTCCCAGCCGACAGCGCCGCCCGGCCCTGCCCACTCGAGTCACCTCCACAGAGCTCTGGGGACCGACCCGGAGTGCGCTTCGGGCGAGCGAGCCTCGCTATGGCGCGCACAGCGCTGGCCGCCGCCGCTGCTCCCCCTTTAGCAGCAGCGCAGAGTGCCTTGGGGTCGCCGCTGAGCCCTAGGTCCCAGCAGCCGAGGCTCGGCCCGCCCCCTCGGCCCGGCGCTCATTATCCCGAATAGCCCAAGAGGCCTAACACGGAGCATGCGCGCCGCGGAGCAGGCAGAGGCGCCAGCCCGGCGCGGGGGTGCGGGGCCTGGGGCCCCAGGGGAGTCCGCTTTTCCCGAGACTGTGCTGGGGGCCGCTCCAGACTCTTCAGTTTGACTGCTTTTTACCCATATGCTCCCTCCTCTCGACCTGCTTAAGACAATCCGGACTTGGTGCCACTCTTGTAGCGCTGGAGCCCCAGGACTACCGTCGTGGGAGGCTGTATAGGGACGTGGAGAGAAAGGGGCATTCGGGCTGGACAGGATATTTAACGTATTTGTGCTCTACGTGGCTTGTTTTCATGAGTACCGTATGTTTACACAAAGTATGTACTATATATAATATATCGTTAGAGATATAGTAACTATTTCTTAGGGTGATGGTGTGGGGACCGAGAGATGAGGCGTGGAAAGCCCTTAGCCTGGTGGTAGGGTCAGAAGGGGCAGATGACAGTGACGTTGATCAAGCTTGAATTGAAAGGTCCTTCACTTGCACAGGCCCCTGTGCGTTCACAAAATCATATCGTTTTTACAAAACTTTCAAAAGATATTTTCGAATTGTTTTCTTAATCGTGTCATCCAAATTGTGTAGGCTTCAGGTCCTACAAAACCTGGATCGGTGTCTAGGAAACACTCATTAGCAACCCAGAAAAGATCCTGACAAGCTTTTCAATCCAAAGAGGCATAGGCTCTGGTAACTTTATCATTACCACAAATTTCATCCCGCTAAAGAGGCTGAGCACATTACTTTTAACAGGTTGTAAAGAAGATATTTTACTCCCCGTCCCTAGCCACCAGCAGTGAGAAAGGGAAAAGACGAACAGGGTACAAAAAATAAGTCAGTACTACAATTCAGTTCCGGCATCAGTAGCTGAGCAATTATTCTCCCCAAAACATGCACCACTTTTTCATTTGGGCAAAATCAGAATGGCAGAGTTGGAAAATAAGATTATTTTTCTTATCCACTAAATCAAGAACATCCTCTAATAAATGGCCGTATCCATTCACATGTACTTGGGATAAAAGGTGGGATGGTAAAATGCTTGTATTTCTCCCATTAATGTTTCAGTCTGTGAGAGCGAAGACTTTGGCTTATATAGAGGGTCCTTACTTTTCTCTCCTGTTCCCAGACTCCAGCTATAAACTACTGTGCTGTCAAACTACTAGACCATGTATGTTCTCTTTACTCATAGGAGAGTAAACTTGTTAGAAATCTCATTCTTGGCTAGGAATATCAGAAGGCTTTTCTGGGCCAAGTCAGGCCTGAAGACATATTTTGTTTAGCTAAGGCTGTATTTAAATTTAATTGTTAACATTTTAAAATCAAGAGGCTTCATATAAAAATGTATATTTTCAGCTTCTCTTGACAAAGATCTGGCAACACTGGGACCTACTGCATTCGTGCAAGAGAGTAATCAGCAGGCACCGGGTAGTGGCTGCCCTCTTTATAAAAATATGCCATCCATTTCCAGTTGGCTATACTTCCCACCTGGCACTCTTCACCCTTTTATGTAACTTGCCTAGTCTCTACAGGCATCTGAGTTCTGATGTCTGGGCTGAGCAAACAGAAATATGAACCACGTGCATGTGGAGGATAGTCCAAGAATGACAGCAGTAAAAAGTTTCCCATTCAGGGCCCGGCGAGGTGGCTCACACCTGTAATTCCAGCACTTTGGGAGGCCGAGACGGGTGGATCACCTGAGGTCGGGAGTTTGAGACCAGCCTGACCAACATGGAAAAACCCCCTCTCTACTAAAAATACAAAACTAGCTGGGCAAGGTGGCGCATGCCTGTAATTCTTAGCTACACAGGAGGCTGAGTCAGGAGAATCGCTTGAACCCGGGAGGTGGAGGTTGTGGTGAGCTAGATCACGCCATTGCACTCTAGCCTGGGCAACAAGAGCAAGACTCCGTCTCAAAAAAAAAAAAAGTTTCTCATTCAGACAAATGGGCTATCTAGAAAAAATGTTGGATCCATACCCTATACAATACACTAGCAAAAACTCCAGATATGTCAAAGATTTAAATGTAAACAATAAAACCATACAATGATTCATTTATAACCTCAGAACAGAAAAAGACACTTTCACTGTGACACAAGATCTAAAACACTGATAAATTCAATTTTTATAAATGTATGAGCCGGGCATGGTGGTACATGCCTGTAATCCCAACAACTCCAGTGGCCGAGGTAGAAGCATAGCTTGAGGCCAGGAGTTGAAGACCAGCCTGGGCAACACAGTAAGACCCTGTCTCTTTAAAAAAAAAAAAAAAAAAAAAAAAAAAAAAAAAAAGGCAAAAAAAATCACCAGATAAGCCAAAAGGAAAATGACAAACTGGAAAAAATAGCAGCAACTCATTTTTGTGGGTTTTTTGTTTGTTTGTTTGTTTGAGATGGGGTCTTACTCTAACTCAGGCTGGATTGCAGTGGCATGATCTTGGGTCACTGCAACCTCCGCCTCCTGGGCTCAAGTGATCCTCCCACTTCAGCCTCCCGAGTAGCTGGAATCACAGGCACGTGTTACCATGCCCGGCTAATTTTTTGTATTTTTGGTAGAGACAGGGTCTCACCATGTTGCCCAAGCTGGTGCAATTCATTTTTGTAGTTAATTTCAGTAAAATATAAAAGAGCTCCTACAAATTAAAAGGCTAAAATTCAATAAGAAAAACAAAGGGGCCAGGCACAGTGGCTCAACACCTGTAATCCCAGCACTTTGGGAGGCCGAGGCAGGAGGATCCCTTGAGCCCAGGAATTGAAGACGAGCCTGGGCAACATAATGAGACCCCATCTCTATAAAAAAACTTTTTAAAAAATTTAAAACAAAAAAAGAAAAAAGAAGACATACAAATGGCAAATGGGATATGACAAGGTGCTCAACATCATTGATCATTAGAGAAATGCAGATCAAAACTACAATAAGATATCATCTCACCCCAGTTAAAATGGCCTATATCCAAAAGACAGGTAATAACAAATGCTGTTGAGGATGTGGAGAAAAAGATAATCCTCTTTTGGGGGTTATACTGTTATCATTTTTCACCTATTAGAATAGCACAGATGAAAAAGTTTGATTACACACTATGATGGTGAAGATATGAGGAAACAAGCATTCTAATATATTGTAAGTGTATTAGGACTATAAATTGTTTCAACTTCTGTCAAGGGGAACTAGATAATATCAAAGTTTCTCTTTGACCTAGCAAATTCTAGGAATATGTCCTGTAGATATACTTGCTCTTATATGAAGTCACTTAGAGACAAGGTTATTCATTGCAGTGTTGTTTATTATACCAGAAGTAAAACAAAACAAAAAACGCCCTAGAAATAAACAGTTTAAATAATCATCAGTAGGAATAGGGGACTAGTTCAATAAATAATAGTAAATCCATACAGTGGAACCTATAAAGTTATTTAAAAATAACCAGGCCTCTGTGGAACATTATCTAAGATATGCTGCAAAATGAAAAGTGCAGAATGTATAGTACTGCAAGTATGGTTCCTCATATATATATATAAGGAATGCAGTATTTTATTATATAAGCATCTGACTCAAATAATTTCTCTGCATTTACCGTATTGGTCTGTTCTCACGCTGCCAATAAAGACATACCCAATACTGGGTAATTTATAAAGGAAAGAGGTTTAAACAACTCACAATTCCACAGGGCTGGGGAGGCCTCAGGAAACTTTACAATCATGGTGGAAGGGGAAGCAAACATGTCCTTCTTCACATAGCGGCAGCAAGGAGAAGTGCTGAGCAAAAGTGGGAAAAGGCCCTTATAAAACCATCAGATTTTGTGAGAACTCACTATCATGAGAACTGCAGCATGGGAGTAATCGCCCCCATGATTCAATCACATCCTACTGGGTCCCTCCCATGACACTTGGGGATTATAGGAACTACAATTCAAGATGAGATTTCGGTGCGGACACAGCCAAACCATATCAGCAAGGCTACAAAGATTTTTGTTGCCACAGGGACGAAAACTCGGTGGCTGGAGATGAAAGGGAGATTTTTCACCGTGTACCTTTTTTGACTTTTGTTGTTGTTGAGATGGGGATCTTGCTATGTTGCCCAGACTGGTCTAAAAACACCTGGGCTCAAGAGAGCCTCCCTCCTTGGCCTACCAAAGTAGTAAGATTATAGGTGTCAGCCAACTCTGTCTAGACCCCTTATTGTGACTTTTGAATTTGCAACCACATAAAAATGGTACTTATTCAAAACACTAATTAAAGAGTTATTTTTAATGAAAAATTTCCAGTCTAACTATAAACTTTTGCTTCAAGTGTTAAAAAATAAAAAATTAGGCTGGGCGTGGTGGCTCACGCCTGTAATCCCAGCACTTGGGAGGCTGAGGCGGGCAGATCACCCGAGGTCAGGAGTTTGAGACCAGCCTGGCCAAAATGGTGAAACCCCATCTCTACTAAAAATACAAAAATTAGCCAGGAATAGTGGTGGGTGCCTGTAATCCCAGCTACTCAGGAGGCTGAGGCAGGAGAATCACTTGAACCCAGGAGGTGGAGGAGGTTGCAGTGAGCCGAGATCGCGCCACTGCACTCCAGCCTGGGCAAAAAAGGGAGACCATCTCAAAAAAATAAAAATAAAACAAAAAAATGCAAGTATTAAACACACTGATACTATAAGAGGGAGGGCATATGTATACATAACAAAAAGCTTAATCACAAATTTGTACTGAAATATGCTAATTATCATGTTAATAATTTTTTTTTTTTTTTTCGGGACAGAGTCCCGCTCTGTCACCCAGGCTGGAGTGCAGTGGTGCAATCTTGGCTCACTGCAACCTCTGCCTCCCAGGTTCAAGCAATTCTCCTGCCTCAGCCTCCTGAGTAGCTGGGATTACAGGCACACACCACCAAGACCGGCTAATTTTTTTGTATTTTTAGTAGAGACGGGGTTTAGTCATGTTGGCCAGGCTGGTCTCGAACTCCTGACCTCAGGTGATCCGCCTTCTTCAGCCTCCCAAAGTGCTGGGATTATAGGCGAGAGCCACCACACCCAGCCAATAATTTGACAGATTGTAATTTTGCTTCCCTTTTTAAATTAATTTTTTTTTTAAGAGACAGGGTCTTGCTCTGTCACCCAGGCTGGAGTGCGGTGGCGTGATCATACTAGTTTCCTGCAGCCTTGAACTCCTAGGCTCAAGGCTGCCTCAGCCTCCCAGGTAGCTAGGACTACAGGTATGCACCACCAAGCCCAGCTAATTTATTTTGTAATTTGTAATTTTTTTTAAGAGATGGGGGTCTTGTTCTGTTGCCCAGGCTGGTCTTGAACTCCTGGTCTTAAGCGATCCTCCTGCCTCGGCCTTCCAATGTACTGGGACTGCATGAACCACTGCATGAACCACTGCACCTGTTACAGGCATGAACCACTGCACCTGACCTTTACCTTTTTTTTAATTTAGAAAGGATTTGGGGAAAATGTGAATGATCCAAGCCCAATTAAAATGTTAAAAGACAGTTAGAAATTTACCACTAATATTCTGCCACTTAAAAACATTTTCAAGAAGGACTTACTCAACATTGCTTCCATTTACTCTCTCATACTTCCTCAATTTATTTAAAGCTACAAGTGCTACCAGTCAATAGCAAAGCAAAGCAACGCCACAGGAAACAATAAATGTTGTTATCACTCACTTTCATGGGTTGCTGCCATAGCCAGCTCGGTCCTCTCACAGCCACCTGCCTGAAAGAAGTTGAAGCAGGCCCTCAGACAGGCCTTTGTCCTCTGACCCTTATGGGAGGCTCATGCCCAACCCCCTGTAAGAGACAGCATACCTAAAAGGTCTTCCCAAGAGGAACTATAATTTTGTATGAAACTCCAAAAGATCGATTTAAAAGTATGCCTCCCCACTCCCCACAAAAAAGGCATTGTATGTTTATATGTTACATACAACGTGCTATTGAACAAAAAGAGTGTTTTCTGGTTCTCCAAGGTATGAAGATGCCACCGAGGTCATCCAAATATTGCCACCACCACCAGGTGGAAAGTCATTGTACATGGGGGAAGTAGCTGTTCCAAACACCATCTCCTATAATAAAGGTGAAAGGGCAAAGCATTGCCGGGCGTGGTGGCTCAAGCCTGTAATCCCAGCACTTTGGGAGGCCGAGGCGGTCGAATCACAAAGTCAGGAGATCAAGACAATCCTGGCCATGGTGAAACCCTGTCTCTACTGAAAACACAAAAAATTAGCCTGGCATGGTGGCAGGTGCCTGTAGTCCCAGCTACTCGGGAGGCTGAGGCAGGAGAATGGTGTGAACCCGGGAGGCGGAGCTTGCAGTGAGCCAAGATCGTGCCACTGCACTCCAGTCTGGGAGAGCAAGACTCCGTCTCAAAAAAAAAAAAAAAAAGGCAAAGCATCATTCAAATTTTTGTTATTTATGTTATCGCAATAGAATCCTTCAAATTCCTGACAGTTAATGAAGTTGAGCTGTCAACAACGAACGTATTCGTAATCTGTTCAGTATAGCTCCCAGCCTATCAGATACACTAGAGTGAGATATAGAAGGCAGAAGTGAGCCCGGGCACGGTGGCTCACGCCTGTAATCCCAGCACTTTGGGAGGCCGAGGTGGACGGATCACCTGAGGTTAGGAGTTCAAGACCAGCCTGACCAACATGGCGAAACTCTGCCTACTAAAAGTACAAAAATTAGCCGGGCGTGGTGATGGGCGCCTGTAATCCCAGCGACTCAGGAGGCTGAGGCAGGAGAATAGCTTGAACCCAGGTGGTGGAGGTTGCAGTGAGCCAAGATCACACCACTGCAATCCAGCCTGGGTGACAAGAGCGAGACTCCCTCTCAAAAAAAAAAAAAAAAAAAAAAAAAAAAGAAGGCAGAAGTGAGTTGGAAGCCTCAACTCTGATATTTCTGTTAGCAAGCACCATTCAGTCACTAGTTTTATGTGGCAGCAGCAATGGCTAGACTCATGGTGTGGCAGTTCTCTGTGGATCATAATTGTTTTGAAATTACTCTCTTAGTGGCCTGGTTCTGTGGTGTGGCTTTGGGACTTGTTCCTGAAAGCTCAACCAGAATATACTTCATTAGCCTTCCAATGATTCTGTATTCTCTGAATGAATGTATTATTATTAGACAGGGTCTCACTGTGACCCAGGCTGGAGTGCAGCAGTGCAATCATAGCTCCCTGCAGCCTTGAACTCTTGGGCTCAAGGGATCCCCATCTCAACCTTTCAGATAGCTAGGACTGGTCAGGCAAGGTAGCTCACCACGCCTGTAATCCCAGCACTTTGGGAGGCCAAGGCGGGTGGATCACTTGAGGTTAGGAGTTTGAGACCAGCCTGGCCAACATGGCAAAACCCTATCTCTACTAAAAATACAAAATAAATTAGCCAGGCATGGTGGCACATGCCTGTAATCCCAGCTACTCAGGAGGCTGAGGCAGGAGAGTTGCTTGAACCTGGGAGGCGGAGGTTGTAGTGAGCCAAGATTGTGCCACTGCACTCCAGCCTCGGCAACAGAGCAAGACTACGTTTAAAAAAAAAAAAAAAAAAAAGATAGCTAGGACTACAGCCATATGCCACCACACTCGGCTAATTTTTTGTTTTTGTTTTTGTAGACAGAGGGTCTTGCCATGCCATCCAGGCTGGTCTCGAACTCCTGGCCTTAAGCAGTCCTCCTGCCTCAGCCTCTCAAAGTGCTGGGATAACAGGCATGAGAGTCACCACACGTGGCCCAAAATAAATTTATTTTTGTTTAGCTAGAATGGATTCTATTCTCTTCCAACTGAACCCAAAATAATAAACCAAACAGGGCAAACCCCCTCTCTCTGGGGTAGGTTTATACTACTGTGTTAGTTTATATCACTAACTCACAACAAAGTGTTGTTTTGTTCTGTGATTACTATATTCACTGATAACCAAACTTCAGTTTTTTGACCCAAATATATAATCATTTACTCTCTACTTGAAAAAAGTGTGATTCTTTGGTGTTATCCATTTATATGATTTCTGGAAGCTGAGTAGCCTAGAATGACCCTCCAGATTCCCTTCAACTCTGTGGTTCTCACCTACCATATCCACTCTTAGAATAAATGCCATCGCTATATGACTTTCATAGGAAGTCTCCTTCCAGAGGAAACTACTATTCTCTCAATTAGAAATGCTGGTAGAACCTTGAAATCCTCAATGTCGCATCAACTCTTTTAAAATAACATTTAACACTAGGCTTTTTCTTTAATTCCAGAAAACTTACCAAGTAATTCTGGAGAGAATTCAAAAATAAAAGTATATTCAAAAGTTCACTACCAACCACAAAATTCTAACATGCAAAGTAGAAGCAAAAAGCATCTTTATATCCCTAAATTCCAAAGCACAAAGTTGGATGTCAGAAGACAACCTTTTCCTGTTGGCCTGTAACATAACCAACATGCTTGGTTCTGAGTATTTAGAAGGATCCAGGAGGTCCTAGCTGGAATGACTGATCAAGAATCTAAGAAAGGCTAGGTGCAGTGGCTCATGCCTATAATTCCAGTATTTTGGGAGGCCAAGGCAGGTGGATACCCTGAGGTCAGGAGTTCGAGACCAGCCTGGCCAACATGGTGAAACCCCGTCTCTACTAAAAATACAAAAATTAGCCGGGCATCGTGGTGTGTGACTGTAGTTCCAACTACTCAGGAGGCTGAGGCAGGAGAATCGCTTGAACCCAGGAGGCGGAGGTTGAAGTGAACTGAGATCATGCCACTGCACTCCAGCCTGGGCAACAGAGTGAGATTCTGTCTCAAAAAGAAAAAAAAAGGGGGGGAAAAAGCATCTAAGAAAAACATAGGCAAAGGTTAAGGATCTAGGCATTCTGGGAAAGAGCAATTAGTACATGGCCCCCGTGACTTGGGAAGCTACTCAGAGACCAAAACAACAACAAAAACCCAAACAAACTAAAGAACCTGCTATTATTATAAACTGATATCACAGCCAGGTGTGGCGACCCATGCCTGTAATCTCAGCACGTTGGGAGGCCAAGGCAAGAAGACTGCTTGAGGCCAAGAGTTCCAGACCATCCTGGGCAAAATAGTGAAACCTGTCTCCTCAAAAAAAAAAAAAAAAAAAAAAAAATTAGCTGGGCATGGAGATGCACACCTGTAGTCTCAGCTATTCAGGGGGCTAAAGCAGGAAGATTACTTGAGCCCAGGATGTTGAGGCTACAGTGAGCTATGATCATGCCACTGCACTCCAGCCTGGGTCCTGGGTGACAGAGTGAGACTCTGTCTTAAAAAAAATAAATAAAAAGGCCGGGAGTGGTGGCTCACGCCTGTAATCCCGACACTTTCGGAGGCCAAGGTGGGTGGATCACTTGAGGTCAGGAGTTCCAGACCAGACTGGTCAACGTGGTGAAACCCCATCTCTACCAAAAACATAAAAAATTAGCTGGGTGGGGTGGCGCGTGCCTGTAATCCTAGCTACTCGAGAGGCTGAGGCAGGAGAATCGCTTGAACCCAGGAGGCAGAGGTTGCAGTGAGCCAAGGTGGTCCCACTACACTCCAGCCTGGGAAACAGAGCAAGACCCCATCTCAAAAAAAGAAAAGAAAAGAGAAAAATAAATAAAAATTAAAAAATAAACTGATATCCCTAAAAGACATCTCTTATATTCCCAGTGGACAAATTTACAGAAAATTAAACCTGAAAGGCGTAAAAGAAACAACCACTGCTGTAGCCATTTCATTGTGCTTCAGAGCAACAAAGTTACAAGAGGTTTTTCTAAAGATACAGTTTTAAGCAGAAGTTGGCTGGAATTCAAGGTTCTCTAGTGAGAGAGGTCCCTCTGTTATCATTGTCCCTCAGGTCTTTCCTAATATTCAAAATTGGGCTTCCTGAGCAACCCAAGACCTGCCATCTCTTGCCATATCTAAAAGGTAAATTTTCTCATTTTATCCCAGGGACAAAAGAAACTTAAAATAAGATAACTTTAATGTGAGATCCTTCCCATAAGCAGAAAATACAAGCAATTAACAACAACAACAACAACAACAACAAACCCACAATACTTTCTAGGATTTGAGGCCAGAAAAGTAGAGTTGGTTGGTATCAACACTGTTCTTCCCTTCAGGGCTTCAGGGTTTATTTCCATTCTTAAGCTCTTTAATGAGTACAAACTATTTGAAAACATCTCGAGGCAGCTTTTGCTTTCCCAACCATTTCACCCTGTCCTTCTACCTTAAGCCCTGATGAAGAGATTTCAAAAACTCCCTTTGAGTGTGTTAGAAAAGCTTAGTAACTGACTTTACGATTACAACTCAAAAATGTTTACAAGATCTTTAGATAATAGTGTATGCGCAGAAAGATGAGGAAACCTCTGACCAAGAAGTCTAGACACAGATCAAGGGCCCAGGAGGGCAGAGCCAGTCCTTAAACAATATAGACACCATGTCTCCTGTGTTTACAGGGATAGCTCATAGGTACAGCCATCAGGGTTGGATTGCCTCCAAAAGTAGGCCCTACAAACTCCCGTAGGCCAGGGCCTGGCAGTATACCCCATTCTCACCACCATCCTTTGAAGAAAGTTCTAAGAGTTAAGGTTATCCCACAGGCTACTAGGTAGATTTCCAAATGGCCTCAGGGAAAGTGGAATTCTGCCAACAGTAAAGGCAACTCCCCAAACAGTGCTAACGCTGAGAGGATCAAGGGAAGGACTTTGATATACACATATACGTATGGATAAAAGAGTTAAGCTACGTAACATGAAACACCAAAAATATACTTGCTGGTACATCAAGAGTTCCTCACAAACACTCTGAAGTTAAAATCTAAAATGCTCCACTTTTTACCCAAAATATAAACGACTCAACCTCATTTTGTATTATATACTAACACAGAAATGAGTTTTTTAAAAAGGTTGGCTGCTATCTATCTAAAGCAAACAGTTTATGTTTTACACATAAAAAAACTTATTTGCATAAAAGTTTTTATGGAACTAAAAAATATGTTCTCTACAACACCAAGGCTCATTAAAATATTTTAAATATTAATAAACATTTCTTCTGTCAGAAATACATAAAACTTTATTATATCAGTATTAAACAAAAAAACCCTATTGACATACATATAAAATGTTTTACAAGCAGAATAACCTACATATTCAAAACACTTTCAACAAATTTTTCATTTTTATTTTTCAGGGTATTTTTTTTTTATATATATATATTTTTTATTATTATACTTTAAGTTTTAGGGTACATGTGCACAATGTGCAGGTTAGTTACATATGTATACATGTGCCATGCTGGTGTGCTGCACCCATTAACTCGTCATTTAGCATTAGGTGTCCTAATGCTATCCCTCCCACCTCCCCCGACTCCACAACAGTCCCCAGAGTGTGATGTTCCCCTTCCTGTGTCCATGTGTTCTCATTGTTCAATTCCCATCTATGAGTGAGAACATGCGGTGTTTGGTTTTTTGTTCTTGCGATAGTTTACTGAGAATGATGATTTCCAATTTCATCCATGTCCCTACAAAGGACATGAACTCATCATTTTTTATGGCTGCATAGTATTCCATGGCGTATATGTGCCACATTTTCTTAATCCAGTCTGTCATTGTTGGACATTTGGGTTGGTTCCAAGTCTTTACTATTGTGAATAGTGCCGCAATAAACATACGTGTGCATGTGTCTTTATAGCAGCATGATTTATAGTCCTTTGGGTATATACCCAGTAATGGGATGGCTGGGTCAAATGGTATTTCTAGTTCCAGATCCCTGAGGAATCGCCACACTGACTTCCACAATGGTTGAACTAGTTTACAGTCCCACCAACAGTGTAAAAGTGTTCCTATTTCTCCACATCCTCTCCAGCACCTGTTTCCTTTTCAGGGTATTGTACAGACTCAAATGGATTGAGGACTGCTTCAATTAGGACAATCATTTTTTGTAATTCAATGTTTACAACTTAGTATGTATGCAATCGTACTACTGACAAAATAGAGAATGATAATATTTTCCATCTCTTAGTAATCTTGTAATGGAACAGAAAAATATCCTGTGTTTGCATTTCTTGCAGGAATCAGCTGTTATAAAGAAACATTAGGGCTTGTTTCTTCTGTCATTGATATCTGAATGCTTTTAATATACTCATCCTAAGAGTTGAATAATGGCCTACTCTGTTTACCTGGGATGTGCTACTTCTTGAACATGAGCTGATGAAGTGTAGCCTTTCAAATTAATGGATGAGGTAGCTCAATCAATGTAATCATCAATGCTTGAAGTGAGGAGAAAAGGAAGAAAACAGAAACATTTTTCCTATCAACCAAAATGCACATCCTTCTCACCCATCCATCATACAGCTTTGGAGAGCTAAGAGGAAAGAAGACATACACAGTAGAAGATGAATCCTGAGAGAGCAAATCAGAGAGAATGGATGAAAATGCCTCACCTAAATGTGGTTCAGTACTCAAAGTTCTGCAGTCAGGTCGCCACATTTTCATTTACAATTTCTATTTTCTAACTTTCTAAATTATAAGCATAATTTCGATAGATACCACAAAACACATATATACAGGATATACCACAGCACTGGGCATCAACTTAAAATACTCATGAGGTGAATGTAAGGCACTTTCGCGGTTTACAAAAGTGAATGCCTCAAAGTTAGATAGTTATCAAAAATGGAAAAATATCCCTATACAAGTTTATAGGAGCCCTGAAAAATCAAGTACATATGAATCATTACCAATCTTGGCCAACATTTTGAGAGCCTTAGTGTGACTAAAGATCAGAGATATAATAGATAAATAACTTTTTAAAATTGGAGTTCTATACATCAGTGTCAGGATTCTAAAACTGCTCTCATAAAAATCTGTCTCTTCTAAGTTATTTCAGTTCTCAGCCACAGAGATTAAAGAACAGGACAACCACTCAGTGTAACACTGTTTAGATTTCATGATGATACCATACCACATCAGTTACAAAGAGACTGGAAATAATAAAGGCTTTGAGTTTGTTTTGTTATTTCCTACAAATATTATAATTAAGATAGAAACTTATTCAAACTACTCAAAAATGTAAATTTTATGTATTTTCTTGAAATCATGAATTTTTAATTTCCAAATACAAATATTGTTGCTCTAAATAATGTGAGTTTTGTGACTCTTCAAAATTAAAAGAATGTAACCTACAATATAATGTATTTTCTTGTCTATGAGAGACCAAACAAGCTTAGGTAGCGTAATGCTAAAAAACTGATTTAAGGAAATAATCCATTTTTATGCCATCTTTCTCCAAAACTCTTAAAAAGCCAAATCTTCTCTAGGTCATGGTTGGTAAGGACAGGTCATTAACAAAGTCAGGGATTCAGGGCTGAGCATGGTGGCTCGCACCTGTAATCCCAGCATTTTGGGAGGCTGAGGCAGGTGGATCACCTGAGGTCAGGAATTCGAGACCAGCCTGGCCAACATGGCAAAACCCCGTCTCTACTAAAAATACAAAAAATTAGCCAGGCATGGCTGTAATCCCAGCCTGTAATCCCAGCTACTCAGGAGGTTGAGGCAAGAGAATCGCTGGAACCTGGGAGGCAGAGGTTGCAGTGAGCCAAGATCGCACCATTGCACTCAAGCCTGGGCAACAAGAGTGAAACTCCGTCTGAAAAAAAAAAAAAAAAAAAGTCAGGGATTCGGACAGATAAAACTGTACCTTGCCTCTTTATTCGCAAAGTAAATAAGCATGGAATTTATTTTTTGTTGTTGTTTTTATTTTTTGAGTCAGGGACTCACTTTGTTGCCCAGGCTGGGGTATAGTGGCATGAACACAGCTCACTGTAGCCTTGACCTCCCGGGCTCAAGCGATCCTCCTGCCTCAGCCCCCAAGTAGCTGGGACTACAGGCACACACCATCATGCCCAGCTAATTTTTGTATTTTTTGTAGAGATGGGGTTTCATTCACTATGTTGCCCAGGCTGCATTTTTTTTTTTTTTTTTTTTTTTTGAGACAAGATCTTGCTCTATCATCCAGCCTGGAATGCAGTGTCATGAACATAAGCTCACTGCAGCCTAGACCTCCTGGGCTCAAGTGATCCTCTCACCTCAGCCTACTGAGGAGCTGGAACTACAGAGGCACCAGACCCAGCTAACTTTGTGTAGAAACAGGGTTTTGCCATGTTGCCCAGGCTGTTCTCAAACTCCTGGGCTACAATCTACCTGCCTTGGCTTCCCAAAGTGCTGGCCACGGCCCCCAGCCTAACATCTTGAAAATTATTATTATTTTTTTTTCTTGCTCTGTCACCCAGGCTGGAGTGCAGTGGTGCAATCTCAGCTCTCAGCTCACCTCCGCCTGCTCAGTTCAATTGATTCTCCTGCCTCAGCCTCCTGAGTAGCTGAGATCACAGGCATGCGCCACCATGCCTGGCTAATTTTTGTAGAAAATTATTATTTCTATGTTACATCATTTTAACAATGCAGTGGTTATCTTTGACCTAAAAACGAAAGTTTAAAAACCATTTTTTAAATTAAAGAATGCAATTAGTACACTCTTGTTGCTGACATGAAGATTACAGTGCATACCTAGCTCCTTTCATTATTTATAATTCAAATCTTTGTTGTACTTCATCTGCAATCATTCCAGAAATTGCAATGGAAGAAGTAGCAGCAGGAGAAGGTGCATTTCTCACATGAAGAATGTGATTTCCAATATCCCCAACTCCTGCATCAAATACAAAATCTTCTACCAGATTTCCATCTCTATCCAGGGCCTGGGCTCTTACTCCAGCTGGGCCCCTGCAAAAGTAAAAGATGGGAGTCAGCTGACTCAAAGACATAAGATACTTTACAAGTCAGTGTTTCCAAAGAGTCTTAAAGCAATAAAGTATTCTTCTAAATGCACAATTATATGGAAACCCAATGAGTTTATGTTTAACAAAAGGCTGTCAGTTGTAGCCTGTCAAACCTATATTGTTAGCTTAGAGCCTAAAACCTATTACGTAACAATAGTGTAATAAACGCTTATCAAAGAAATACATAAAAAACAAGTAAGTTATTTATCAATGTCTGCTCTTTCCAAAGGTAGTAGGTAAATCCACATTTAATTAGAACAGGTATATTTTTATTTAAATTTATAGAATGAATTTATTATAAAAATCAATCAATGGCAACAATAAGCCTCATCTGAGTAATACAAATCAATGAAAGCAAAGGTTATGTGTCAGTTGCATTCCTGTATCCTATTCTACTTATTTTTGTTTTTAAAATTTGTTTCTACTTTATTTTGTTTTTAAAATTCACACAATTAAAATTTATGGAGAGAAATATTTGCAAATGGCAACAAGTTCTTGTTTCGCAGTTTGTTTTTAAGAGTTTACCCTTCAATATCAGGATCATCTTCAATTTCAAAAGATGATAGGAAAAGCATAAAAATAAATTTAGCAGCATGTTAATAAAATGAGAGTCTTTTTTTTTTAATTGAGATAGAGTCTTTATCTGTTGCTCAGGTTGTGTACACAACCTCATCTGGCTAATTAAAGAAAATTTTTTTTTGTAGAGACAAGGTCTCCCTACGTTGCCCAGGCTGGTCTCAAACTCCTGGCCTCAAGTGATCCTCCCACCTTAGCCTCCCAAAATGATGGGATTATAGGTGTGAACAACTGTAAAGACACTGATAATCTTTATTACTTAAAATTCTATTTTATAACATTTGAGCTCACAGATTTTTGTTGTTTTTTAAAACAGTTAAAATTTACAGATGAAATTTGAATCCAATGTTTTTGAACTACAAAAAAGCACCTCTTATGAAACTTGTCCAAGGAAGCCCGGTGTGAAAAATTCTATCTTATACACACCAGCAAGGCTCAAGAAATCAGGAAACAATATTAAACCTTTTTTACTAATTCTGGGACAAATCAGATAAGTACTTGCAGAAGATACAAAGAACACTACGAAGGCACTGCCCTCTAAGACTTCAGCTGGCTGAAGAGAGATAATAGTAATAGCTATTATTTAGTAAGTGCTTACTCTGTGCTAGGAATTACCTCATTTAATCCTCAAAACAACTCTTAAGAGGCTGACACAGTTTATATTTAACAGCAAAGAAACACAGAGAGATTAAGTAACTTGCCTGAAATCACAGAGCTATACTATTCATTCGTAGAGAGGTAAATAAGAATTATAACAGTAAGAGTGAAAGGTTGTACGACAAAGTTAAGTGATCTTCCCTATAGAATCCTGCAGGGAATCTGGACAAGAGATTTTTTAGCTGTAAGAATTTCCAAGTAAGAATCAGATATGGGAGTGAGTGGAGCAAGACGGTGGAAAAGAAGCCTACAAACATTGGTTCGGCTGCTAGAACACCAAATTTTAACTATCTGCACACAGAAAAGCACCGTCACAAGAACCAAAAATCAGGTGAGCAATCACAGTGGCTGGTTTTGACTTCATATCTTTGAAAGAGGCATTGAGGAGGGCAGAAAAGATGGTCCTGCATCGCCAATGCCACCCCTCCCTCACCCCCAGCAGCAGCCAGCCATGTGGTGTGGAGACAAAACCTATGCACTTGGGAAAGGGAGGGTACAGTGGCTGGGGGCCTTTACATTGAACTCAGTGCTGCCCTGTCACAGTGGAGAATAAAGCTGTGCTGGGCTCAGCCAGCGCCAGCACATGAAGGGAGCATTTGGACCTGCCCCAGCTAGACAGGAAGCATCCATCCCAGTGGTCAGAACTTGAGTTTCCCTGCAAGCCTCACCACCGTGGGCTGAAAAGCTCTGGGGTCCTAGATAAACTTGAAATACAGTCTAGGGCACAAGGACTCCAACTCCTCAGCTACTAGCACTAGGCTGGGCTTATAGTCAGTGGACTAGGGTGGCATGTGACCTAGGGAGATACCAGCTGGCGTAGCTAAAAGAGTGCTTGCATCATCCATCCCCCAAACCAAGGCAGCTGCAATAGAAGTGACTCCTTTCTTCTGCTTAAGGAGCAAAGAGCAAAGAGTAAAGAGGACCGTCTTACATCTTGGATTCCAGCTCAGCCACAGTAGGATATGGCACTGGGCACAGTTGTGAGGCCCGCATTATAGGCCCTAGCTCCTGAACAACATTTCTAGACCCACCCTGGGCCAAAAGGGAACCTACTGCCTTGGAGGGAAAAACCCAGTCCTAGCAGGATACATTACCTGCTGACTAAAGAGCCCTTGGGCCCTGAATAACCAGCAGCGATACCCAAGGAGTGCGTCATGGGCCTTGGATGAGACTCTGAGATGTGCTGGCTTCAGGTGTGACCCAGCACATTCCCAGCTGTGGTGGCCACAGTGAAAGACTCCTTCTGTTTGAGAAAAGCAGAGATAAAAGTAAAGGGGACTTTGTCTTACACCTTAGGTACCAGCTCAGCCACAGTGAGGTAGAGCAACAAGCAGGTTCTTGGGGTCCCCAAGTCAAGGCTTACACTCCTTTTTTTTTTTTTTTTTTTTTTTTTTTTTGCGAGACAGAGTCTCGCTCTGTTGCCCAGGCTGGAGTGAAGTGGCGTGACCTCGGCTCACTGCAACCTCCACCTCCTGGGCTCAAGCGATTCTCCTGCCTCAGCCTTCCAAGTACCTGGGATTACAGGTGCACTCCACCATACCCAGCTGATTTTTGTATTTTTAGTAGAGATGGGGTTTCACCATGTTGGCCAGGCTGGTCTCGAACTCCTGACCTCAGGTGATCCACCCGTCTTGGCCTTCCAAAGTGTTGGGATTACAGGCATGAGCCACCGCGTCTGGCCCAGGCCAACACTCTTGGACGGCATTTCTAGCACTACCCTGGGCCAGAGGGGAGCCCACTGCCCTGAAGGGTAAGTCCCAGGCCAGGCAGCTTTCACCACAAGCTGATGGAAGAGCCCTTGGGCTTTAAGTGAATATTGGTGGTGGCCTGGCAGAAACCCTGTGGACCAAAGGTGGTGGTAGCCACAGGGAGTGGCCCCTCTGCCTGTGGAAAGGGGAGGGAAGAGTGAGAAGAACTTTGTATTGTAGTGTGAGTGCTAGTTATCTGCAGTAGAACAGAACATCAGGTAAACTACTAAAGTATTTGACCCCAATCTGTGGCTTCCAGACAGCATCTCTGGAAATGCCTGGGGCCTGAGGAAGCTTACTGCCCTGAAGGGAAGGGCCCTGGGCAAGACCCAGTGCTGGGCTGGCTTCAGGTCTGACCCAGTGCAGTCCCAGTGGTGGTGGCCACAGGAGTGCTTGCATCACCACACCCCCCAGTTCCAGGGGGTTTAGCACAGACAGAAAGAGACTCCATTTATTTGGGAGGAAGTAAGGGAAAAGAACAAGAGTCTCAGCTTGGTGATCCAGAGAATTCTTCTGGATCTTATCCAAGACCACTTAGGTGGTACCTCTACAAGTCTACAAAAGACACAATGTTATTGGGCTTGTGACCCAAGTCCCTTTGAATACCTGGAAAGCCTTCCCAAGAAGGACAGGCACAAACAAGCTCAGACTGTGAAGACTACAATAAGTACCCAACTCTTCAATGCCCAGACACCAAAGAACATCTACTAGCATCAACACCATCCAGGAATACATAACCTCCTCAAATAAACTAAATAAAGCACCAGAGACCAATCCTGGACAAACAGAGATATATGACCTTTCTGACAGAGAATTCAAAATAGCTGTTTTGAAGAAACTCAAAGAAATTCAAGACAACACAGAAAGAATTCACAATTCTTTCAGATAAATTTAACAAAGGGATTGAAATAATTAAAAAGAATTAAACAGAAATTCTAGAAATGAAAAATGCAACTGACATGCTGAAGAATATATCAGAGTCTCAATAGCAGAACTGATCAGGCAGAAGAATTTGTGAGCTGAAAGACAGGCTATTTGAAAATACATAGTCAGATGAGACAAAAGAAAAAAGAATAAAAAACAATGAAGCATGCCCACAAGATCTAGAAAACATTCTCAAAAGGGTAAATCTAAGAGTTATTGGCCTAAAAGAGGAGGTACAGAAACATATAGGGGTAAATAGTTTATTCAAAGGGATGATAACAGAGAACTTCCCAAACCTAGAGAAAGATATCAACATTTGAGTACAAGAAGATTATAGAACCCCAACAGCATTTAATCCAGAGACTAACTCAAGCCATTTAATAATCAAACTCCCAAAGGTCAAGGATAAAGAAAGAATTCTAAAAGCAGCAAGAAAAAAGAAACAAATAATATACAATGGCGCTCCAATATGTCTGGCAGCAGACTTTTCAGTGGAAACCTTACAGGCCAGGAGGGAGTGGCATGACATATTTAAAGTGCTGAAGGAAAAAACCCTTTTACTCTAAAATAGTATATCCAGTGAAAATATCCTTCAAGCATGAAGGAGAAATACTTTCCCAGACAAAGTTGAGGGATTTCATCAACACTAGATATGTCCTACAAGAAATACTAAAGAGAGTTCTTCAATCTGAAAGAAAAGGATGTTAATGAGCAAGAAGAAATCATATAAAGGTACAAAACTTCCTGATAACAGCAAGCACACATTAAAAACACAGAATAGTATAACACTATAATTGTGGTGTATAAACTTCTCATCTTACATAGAAAGATTAAATGATGAACCAATCAAAAATAGTAACTACAACAACTTTTCAAGACACAGACAGTACAATAAGATATAAAGAGAAAAAAACAAAAAATTTAAAAGCCAAGGAACAAAGTTAAAGTGTAGAGTTTTTATTAGTTTTCTTTCTGTGTGTTTGTTTGCATATGCAATCAGTACTGTCATCAGTTTAAAACAGTGGGTTATAAGATAGTATTTGCAAGCCTCATGGTAAAATAGAAAAACATACAATGGATACCAAAAAATTAAATAAAAAGAAAGAAATTAAAACATACCATCAGAGAAAAATCACCTTCATTAAAAGGAAGATAGGAAGAAAGCAAAGAAGGAATTGAAGACTGTAAAGCCACCAGAAAACAAATAACAAAATGGCAGGAGTAAGTCCTTACTTATCAATAACACTGAATGTAAATAGACTAAAGTCTGCAGTCAAAAAGACATAGAGTAGCTGAATGGATGAAAAAACAAGACCCAATGATCTGTTGCCTGAAAGAAACTTACTTCACCTATAAAGATACAAAGAGACTAAAAATAAAGGGATGGAAAAAGATATTCCATGAAAATGGAAATGAAAAAAGAGCAGGAATAGCTAGAATAGCTATACTGATATCAGACAAAATAGATTGCAAGACAAAAACTGTAAGAAGAGACAAAGAAGATTATTATATAATGATAAAGGAGTCAATTCAGCAAGAGGACATAATGATTGTAAATATATATGCACCCAATACTGGAGTACCCAGCTATACAAAGCAAATATTATTAGAGCTAAAGAGATAGACCCCAATACAATAATAGCTGGAGACTTAAACACCCCACTTTCAGTATTGGATAGATCTCCCAGGCAGAACCTCGACAAAGAAATGTCAGACTTAATCTGCACTACAGAACAAATAGACCTAATAGTTATTTACAGAACATTTCATCCAATGGCTGCAGAATACACATTTTTCTCCTCAGCACATGGATCATTCTCAGGGATAGACCATATGTTAGATCACAAAACAAGTCTTAAAACATTCAAAAAATTTGGAATAATATCAAGCATCTTCTCTGACCACAATGGAATAAAACTACAAATCAATCACAAGAGGAATTTTGGAAACTATATAAACACATAGAAATTAAACAGTATGATCCAGAATGGGATCATATCAAGTTAAAAAGCTTTTGCACAGCAAAGGAAACAATCAACAAAGTGAAGAGACAACCCACAGAATGGGAGAAAATATATGCAAACTACTCATCTGACAAAGGATTAATAACTAGAATATATAAGAAGCTCAAACAACTCTATAGGAAAAAAATTTAATAATCCAATTTTAAAAGGGGCAAAATATCTGAATAGACATTTCTCAAAAGAAGACATACCAATGGCAAACAGGCATATGAAAAGGTGCTCAACATCACTGACCATCAGAGAAATGCAAATCAAAACTACAAGAAGATATCATCTCACCTCAGTTAAAATGGCTTTTATTCAAAAGACAGGCAATAACTAATGCTGGTGAAGATATGGAGAAATGGGAACCCTCATACACTGTTAATAGAAATGTAAATTAGTACAACCACTGTGGCCAACAGTTTGGAGGCTCCTCAAAAAGCTAGAGTTACATGATCCAGCAATCCCACTGCTGGATATATACCCAAAAGAAAGGAAATCCGTGTATCAAAGAGATATCTGAATTTCCATGTTTACTGCAGCAGTATTCACAATAGCCAAGGTTTGGAAGCAACCTAGGTGTCCATCAACAGATGAATGAATAAATAAAATGTGGTATCTATACACAATGGAGTACTATTCAGCCATTAAAAAGAATGAGATCCTGTCATTTGCATCAACATGGAGGTCATTATGTTAAGTAAAATAAGCCAGGCACAGAAAGACAAATATCATCCGTTCATACTTATGAGTGGGATCTAAAAATCAAAACAATTGAACGCATAGAGGTAAGAGAGCAAGATTGTAACCAGAGGTTGTGAAAGGTAGTGTGGAGTGGGGGTTTACAGGGGAGGTGGGGATGGTTAATGGATACCTCCCCCCAAAAATAGAAAGAATGAAATGAATAAGACCTAGTATTTGATAGCACAACAGGGAGACCATAGTAAATAATAATTTAATTGTACATTTAAAAATAACTAAGAGTGTAATTGAACTGTTTATAAGACAAAGGATAAATGCTTGAGGATACGAATAACCAATTTTCCATGATGTGATTATTATGCATTACATGCCTGTAGCAAAATATCTCGTGTACCCCAAAAATATATACACCTACTAGGCACCCATAAAAATTAAAAAAAAATCTTAAAGAATCAGATATACCACATAGAACACAAAAAGAAGGGACGGGACTGAAAGCTGAAACTTCTTGGGGTAGAGACGCATATGTTTATCAGCTGGTATGTGGCCTATTTTGTATACTATTTATAGTTTATCTGAACTAATCGAAGTAGCATTTCTCCCCTCAACATCAGGACCAGCCACTGATGTTGAGTGTCCAATGTAAAACTCTGCTGTATAGAGAATCAGTCAGTACATTCCCTTTGCTCCTTCTAGGCACATAAAGGTTAAAATTGATTAACCACAGTTAAAAATGTCTACACTTAGTTTTCTTACAAACAAAAATTATGTTCTCAATGTCCCCTATACTCTTGTCCACATATTGAAAACCCTACAATCCAAATTTTAAAATAATAATAATGTTTTTCTGGCCAGGCACAGAGGCTCATGCTTGTAATCCTAGAACTTTGGGAGGCCAAAGCAGGTGGATCACTTGAATACAGGAGTTTGAGACCAGCCTGGGCAACATGGTGAAACCCCATATATACGAGAAAAAAAAAAAAATCAATCAGGGGTGGTGGGGAGTGTCTGAGTGTCTGTAGTCCCAGCTACTTGGAAGGCAGAGGTGGGAGGATCCCTTGAGCTAACGGCGGTAGAGGCTGCAGTTGAGCTGTGATCACACCACTGCACTCCAGCCTGGGTGACAGAGTGAGACCCTGTCTCAAATAAATAAATAAATAATAATGATGTTTTTCCTAGGATTTCATTTTAGTTCAAACAAGTTTTTAACATGAAATGTTTAAACTACCAAATTTTTCATTCCCTTTTCAAGCACTTAAGGCAACTTCAGGGTTTTTCTTTGTAGGATTACATATGCTTTCCCCTCAGAACACTTCAAATTGAAGTAAGTATTATTATTTGAAATCTCAGCCAGAACTTCGAGAGGCCAAAGTGGGTGGATCACCTGAGGTCAGGAGTTCGAGACCAGCCTGGCCAATATGGCAAAACCCCGTCTCTACTAAAAATACAAAAATTAGCTGGGGCGTGGTGGCAGGCACCTGTAATCCCAGCTACTCGGGAGGCTGAGGCAGGAAAATCGCTTGAATCCAGGAGGTGGAGGTTGCGGTGAGCCAAGATTGAGCCATTGCACTCCAGCCTGGGCAACAAGAGCGAAACTCCATCTCCAAAAAAAAAAAAAAGAAAAGAAAAGAAAAAGGAAAGAAAATCTCAGGCAACATAAACCATAAATGTCTTGAGGGCAAGTATGGTGTCAACACCCCTACATCACCCACATGTGCAGATCTGTGTCTTGCACATAGTAGGCATTCAATAAGGCTAGAAACTTAAAGCTTTAAGTTAAAATTTAAAATTTCTATTTTTTTAATTTTTATTTTTAAATATATCCTGGGCAGGGTGGCTCAGGCCCAATCCCACTTTGGGAGGCTCGAGGGGTGGATCGCTTGAGGTCAAGGAGTTCGAGACCAGCCTGGCCAACATGGTGAAGCCTCATCTCTAACTAAAAACATAAAATTAGCCAGCCATCATGGCACATGCTTGTAATCCCAGCTACTTGGGAGGCTGAGGCAGGAGAATCACTTGAACCCAGGAGGCAGAAGTTACAGTGAGCTGAGATCGCACCACTGCACTCCAGCCTGGGTGACAGAGTGAGACTCCGTCTCAAAAAAAGAAAAAAAAATATGTCCAGAAACAAGAACAGCTGAATGTGTAACTAAATACATACATTCATGAGAAGTCTTGTATTACATTATTGTCATATGTCAAGCATTACACTACAGGTTGGAAAAACAGCTACAAAAAGCAGTAACAGGCATCTTCACAGCCAGTTCCAAATACAATGAGACAATCTAGTATTTTATAAAACTCCACTGCTAATCTAAATATATAAGTCCATACCAGGCATAGTGGCTCATGCCTATAATCCCAATGCTTTTGGAGGATGAGGCAGGAGAATCACTTGAGCCCAGGAGTTCCAAACCAGCTTGGACAATATAGGGAGACTCTGTCTCTAGGAAAATAATAATAACTAGGCAGGTGTGGTGGCACACACCTGTTGTCCTAGCTATTTGGGAGGTTGAGGCAGGAGGATGGCTTGAACCCAGGAGTTGAAGGCTGCAGTGAGCTATGACCACATCACTGCACTCCACTCTAGCCTGGGTGACAGGGCGAGAGCCTGTCTTACAAAAAAAAAAAAAAAAATTAAAAGCATTTTTCTAGCACATAGATTTTTTAAAATCCAACCTGATAATCTGTCTTAACTATTAAATACATTTACATTTACTGTAATTACTGATATGCTTGATTTCTACCATATTATTTTATGCTATCTAACCTGATTTTCTAAGGTTTCTATCTCCTCTTTCTTCACTTATTGAGTTTTCTATATTCTTTTTTTCCTTCTCTACTAAATTGGAAATCTATTTCCATCTTGTATTTAGTTTTATTTACTCAGATGGGATGCACTGTACATCTTGAATTTGAGGTCTGTCAATTCTAGAAAATTTTTAAGTATTCTCTCCTCAAAGGATTGCCTCTTCTCAATTTCTCTGTAACACCTATGAGAGATAGGCTGGAATCTTCTCAGTTTTCTTTTCCATGTCTTATTTTATTTTATTTTTGAGACGGAGTCTCACTCTGTCACTCAGGCTGGGGTACAATGATGTCATCTCAGCTCACTGCAACCTCTGCCTCGCAGGTTCAAGTGATTCTCCTGTCTCAGCCTCCCAAGTAGCTGGGATTACAGGTGCCCACCACAGCTAGTTTTTGTATTTTTAGTAAAGACGGGGTTTTGCCATGTTGGCTAGGCTGATCTTAAACTCCTAACCTCAGGTAATCCACCCTCCATGGCCTGGCAAAGTGCTGGGATTACAGGCATGAGCCACTATGCCCAACCCCATGTCTTTTAACTTCTATGGATACATCTTTATCTTGCAGTATTGCTTTCTAAATTCTTCTGAGTTACCTTCCAATTCGATAATTTCCTCTTAAGGTAGGTCTAACCAGCTGTCTAACCTAGTCATCTGAGGTTTTTCCTTTAATTTTTTTTTTTTTTTTTTTGAGACAGGGTCTTGCTCTGTTGCCCAGGCTGGAGGGCAGTGGTGTAATCACAGCTCACTGCAGCCTTGACCTCTTAGGCTCAAGCCATCCTCCCTCCTCGGCCTCCAGAGTAGCTGGGACTACAGGTGTGTACCACCATACCTGGTTAATTTTTAAAACTTTTTGTAGAGACAGGATCTTACTATGTTGCCTAGGCTGGTCTTGAACTCCTGGACCCAAACAATCCTCCCACCTTGGCCTCCCAAAGTTCTGGGATTACAGAAGTGGGCCACCAAGCCTAGCCTGAGTTTTAAAATTTAAAAACTATATTTTTATTTCCAGAAATTCTCATTAGGTGGTTTCCAACTAATTTGCCTAGTTCTTTTTTCTTTGTTTTTTTTTTTTTCATGTTTTCGTTACGTTTTTGATTAATTGAAGCATATTTACTTTACAGTTCCTATTATTACTATTACCCATAGTTGTTGGAAGTCTAATTCTGCCACTTATTTTATCTGCTGACTGTCACTTATGGTGGTTTGTAACTTCTGATTGTGAGTTTCTGTTCAGTACGACTTTATCTGTGGGAATCATCTGGGAGGGGTTGGATTCAGGGTGTGTCCCTCTGCAGTGGTTTTACATTTGCTTCTATTACTATCCTGAGAGCACTTTTTTTTTAATGGAAAATTTTAAACACATCAAAAAGTTAAAAAAAAGAAAAAGAAAAAGAAAGAAAACCAACAGTATAATGAACTCCCATGTATGTATTATCCAGTTGCAACAATTATACACACACAGCCAATCTTGTTTCATCTATGTACCAATCCAACACCAATGTCTCTCCACTGGGTTATTTTATTTTTTTTAGAGAAAGGCCTCACTCTGTCACCCAGGCTGGTGTGCAGTGGCACAATCACAACTTACTGCAGCCCTGACCTCCCAGACTCAAGCAATCCTCCCTTCTCAGCCTCCTGAATAGCTGGGACCACAGGTGGACACCATCACACCCAGCTAATTGTTTTTTAAAAATATTTTTTTAGAGACAAGGTCTCACTATATTGCCCAGGCTGGCCTCAAACTCTTGGGCCCAAGCAATTCTCCCATCTCAGTCTCCCAAAGTGCTGGGATTATAGGTGTCAGCCACCACGCCCAGTCTTATTTTTTGAGACAGGGTCTTGCTCTGTCACCCAGGCTGGAGTGCACTGGCATGATCATAGCTCACTGTAGCCTTTAACTCCTGGGCTCAAGCAATCCTCCTGCCTCAGCATCCAGAGTAGGTGGGACTACAGGAACATGCCACCACACCCAGCTAGTTTTTAAATTTTTGGTATAGATGGGGTCTTGCTATATTGTCCAGGCTGGTTTGGAACTCCTAGCCTCAAGAATCCTCCTGACTCAGCCTCCCAAAGTGCTAGGATTGCAGGCGTGAGCCCATGGTGCCTGACCTATTTATTTTAGTATTTTATAATTTTTTATTTAATTTTATTTATTTTTGAGACAGGGTCTCACTCTGTTGTCCAAACTGGAGTGCAGTGGTGTTATCATGGCTCACTGCTGCCTCGACCACTAGGCTCAAGCAATTCTCTTGCCCCAGCCTCCTGAGTAGTTGGGACTACAGGCATATGCGCACCACCACGCCAGGCTCTTTTTTTTTTTTTTTTTTTTTAATTTTTACTAGAGACAAGGTCTCGTATTGCCCAGAATGGTCTTGAACTCCTCAGGTCAAACAATCCTGCCTCAGCCATCCAAAGTGCTAGGATTAAAGGCAGGAGCCACTGAGCCCAACCATATTTTATTATTTTTTAGACATGTTGTCTTGCTAAGCTGGATTAAAACTCCTGGGCTCAGGCAATCCTCCTACCTCAGCCTCCCAAGTAGCTAGGACTATATGCATGAGCCACAACACCACCACTGAATTATTTTAAAGCAAATCCCAGATGGCATACCACTTCACTTCAGTGTGTATTTGTTTTCTTTCCTTTCTGTTTTTTTTTTTTTAGAAATGGGGTCTCACTATGTCACCTGGGCTGATCTCACTATGTTGCCAAGGCTGCCCAAGCAATCCACCCACCTCGGCCTCTCAAAGTGCTGAGATTACAGGCATGAGCCACCCCGCCCGGCCTCAATGTGTATTTCTTTTAAAAAGATTCTTAAAAATTATCCAGGCGCAGTGGCTCACACCTGTAATCTCAGCACTTTGGGAGGCCAAGGTGGGTAGATCACTTGAGGTCAGGAGTCCAGACCAGCATGGCCAACATAGTAAAATCTCATCTCTACTAAAAATAGGAAAAAAAAATCAGCCAGCCATGGTGGCACATGCCTGTAATCCCAGCTACTCAGGAGGCTGAGGCAGGAGAGTCACCTGAACCCGGGAAGCAGAGGTTGCAGTGAGCTGAGACTGCGCCACTGCACTCCAGCCTGGGAGACAGAGCGAGACTCTTAAAAAAAAAAATTCTTAAAGATAATTATAAACCAATAATTGCTTAGTGTCAGTAGTCATTTTGTGGTCAAATTATCTGATTTTTAGTCTCTCTAATTTACTTGAATTAGAGGGGGTGGGGAGGGGAGGGAGGGAGAAAGAAGGAGAGAGAAGAAGACAGAGAGAGAGAGAGAGAGAGATTGATTGATTGAAGCAGGATCCAGAAATGTCTGGCTCCACTTTTTCAGTTAATTTGTTAGCTTACAGTTCCTAAACCAAGCTGGTGGTATACATTCAAAATCTAAGCGCTTTGAGGGATTCTAGATTTTTGGGAAGATTCCTCCCACTCCCCATCCCCAAGACCAAGATAGACAAAGTTCCTTAATACTTCCCAGTGCCAAGGGGAATATTTTTTTTTCCAGACTTCCTTTCTTCTGAGGGTATAGCCTTTCAAGAGCCCCTAGGGGGCCTTACATTAGAGTCTCAGTTCCAACTTTCTACCTTGTATAGACCTAAGATTTCTTTTTCAGCACTTGAGTGGCAATTGAAATACAAGTCCCTAATGTCCTATATCTTGTTCTGAGTGGTGGATATGGTTTGTACAATTATCGAAATTTACTAAGCATTTAAGATCTACATATTTTATACGTGAGTCACACATAAATTAAAAATATAACTCAAGCCCCTCAGTTATTAAAATTAGCAAACCATCCCCACCTCTCCAAGTCAGCATCAGCACCAACTCCTTTTAGTATGAATTTTAATTTTCTTTCTGTTTTTTGCTCTGGGATGCCCCTTACTTTCCCTTACTCTCAGCTATATGTATTTCAAGGATGTTTATCATATTTCCTCCAGACTCTTATTACTATTTTGTAGTGTGAAGGTTACCAAATTCTCTACACTAGTGGTTCTCAACCAAAGGAGATTTTGCCCCCTACAGGACATCTGGCAATGTCGACACATTTTTGGTTGCCACAATTAGGAGAATGAGTAGAGGCTGGGGATGCTGTTAAACATTCTACAATGGCTGGGCACCGTAGCTCACACCTGTAATGCTAGCACTTTGGGAGGCCAAGGCGGGTGGATTACCTGAGGTCAGGACTTTGAGACCAGCCAGGCCAACATGGTGAAACCCCATCTCTACTAAAAATACAAAAAATTAGCCGGGTGTGGTGGCAGGCGCCTGTAATCCCAGCTGCTCAGAAGGCTAAGTCAGGAGAATCGCTTGAACCCGGGAGGCAGAGGTTGCAGTGAGCCGAGATGGCACCACTGCACTACAGCCCAGGTAACACTGTGAGACTCCGTCTAAAAAAAAAAAAATTATACAATGAACTGGACACTCCTCCACAATAAATAATTATTTGGCTCAATATGTCAATAGCATCAAGACTGAGAAACCCTAATCTAGATCACCATAAGCCATTACAACTTTATTGTAGAAATGTTTGAGTTTTGCACCTTTGTGTTTCACACACTCTAGTTATCACTTGCTATGAAAACATCTTGCCTAAAAGTTTACTCTAGAATTCCCCACAGAAGACATTTTCCAAATTGAAAATGGGGAAATTGTGACATATATGTCTTCGTCTTTTACATCTTTACAGTGCTAACAGATACAAACTGCTGTTAGATTAACATGTCAAAATTAATCACAGAACAAATTTTTAAAGTTTAGAGCTATATATATATTTGAGTCAGGGTCTTGTTCTCTCCACCAGGCTGGAGGACAGTAGTGCAATAATGGCTAACTGTAGCTTCAGCATCCTGGGCTCAAGGGATCTTGCCACTTAAGCCTCTCTAGTAGCTACAACTATAGGCATGCACCTGCCCAGCTAATTAAAAAAAAAAAAAATTGTAGAGATGGCATCTCACTATATTGCCCAGGCTGGTCTCAAACTCCTGGGCTCAAGCGATCCTCCCACCTCAGCCTCCCAAAGCGCTAGGATTACAGGCATGAGCCACTGTGCCTGGCCTAGAGCTAACATTAAGAGTCTTAGAGACCATCATTTAACAATGAGAAGTTTATCTAATGCAAATATTTAACAGATTTTAACTTTATATTCCAATCTCATGTTCACCAGTAAATTATTGCCCAAAATGCTCTGGCTAAGCAATGAGAAGTCAACCTGGGTGCCCTTCAGTGGTTAATGAAATTTAAGGACACCATCCTGGGAAACACACCCCACTGAAAGTGTTGCTTCAACTATCTTTTACTATCTACTAATGCCTGATGTGCTTTCACTGCAATACTAAGGGCATTTATGGTTTAGTATACTGGTTGCAAGACAAAGGAGACAAGGCAGGACTTAGGCTTCAAGCTGTGGAAAAGTCTATTGATCTTGGCCAGGCGCATTGGCTCACCCCTGTAATCCCAGCACTTTGGGAGGCCAAGGCAGGAGGATCACGAGGTCAGGAGATTGAGACCATCCTGGCTCTCTATGAAACCCTGTCTCTATTAAAAATACAAAAATTAGCTGGGCATGGTGGCACGTGCCTGTAATCCCAGCTACTCGGGAGGCTGAGGCAGGAGAATCGCCTGAACCAGGGAGTCGGAGGTTGTAGTAAGCCGAGATTGTACCACTGCACTCCAGCCTAGCAACAGACTGAGACTCTGTCTCAAAAAAAAAAAAAAAAAGTCTATTGATCTTATTTTTATTATTTAATATTTCAGGCTATCGCAAGGAAGAGAGAATAACACAATGAATACCCATTTTCTTATCTAACAGCTTAAGAAACAAAGCATTACCGATATGATAGAAGCCTCTGTAGAACTCTCAAGATCCCATTCTCTTCCCTCCCCAGAGGTAACCACTCTCCTGAATTAGGTGTTTATCACTCCCCTGCTCATTTTTATTTTCATACTACATGTGTAATCCGTAAGCAATATATGGTTTTGCTATACTTGTTTTAAAACTTATACAAATGGTATCAAACGTATCTTCCCCCCGAGAAACCCAAAAACATATCTTCTACAGCTTCCTTTTTGTTATTAATAATTTCCTGCACTTAATAACTATAGGAATCAAGAGACGAAGCAAATGGAATTGCTGAATTAGTTAGCTTTTCTCTCTTTAAAGAGGAACTCATCTGTGATTGGGTTGAATTTGTCCCCAAATGCACCTGCCTGCAGTGCTGTGCCCTTTTCTACTACATGCCAATGAAATTGGTAACAGAAATTCACACCCTTACACCCAGAGACAGGAGAGTTCACTAATAACCACAAGCCCGAAGTCCAGTTCTACCATATGAAATCCAGTGGTCTAAAAAGTTTTCCTCAGGCTTCTATAAAGGGTGGTAACTGAATACAGGCAGTGAATTCACTGCAACTATTTTTATACAGAATTCACTATGCTCACCTCGTTTGTTTTCCAAGGAATATTAATAGCAGTAATAGAAACCAGATTTGACCAGTCTATTTTCAGATATAAAACATCACAAGTTTGCTAAAGCAGATCACTGAAAACATAAAAGCCCTTACTTATAAGTGAGTGAAAGAAAATAATGGCTAGATATTTTTATCCCTTCTATTTCAGAAGGTGAATAGAGGAGTGAAAGAGATAAGAGGAAAAACGTTAGCTGAGTTTTAATCTTCTAAGGATTCAAACATGCTGGTCTCAGAATGATACATTAGAGTCAGATTTAAACGAGGACGCTCCCCTAAGAGAGACAGCTGACATGATTATTGCTCTCTTCACAGATACACAGTCAAGCCTGCTGACATTTTTTACCAGGCTAGTTCAGCAGCTGTTGCAGAGAAAGCAGATATCTAGTGCTAAGAAAATTCATGGAGGGATGGATTGTAAATGGAGGGTGAGAGTACCTCAAAGTACACTGCTGATTAGGCCTAACGAATGGCTTGCCCAGGAAAAAAGGTGAACACTAAAAACATTACCAAACAGGGGAAAAAATAGGTTTGGGTGGTATTAAGAATAATCTACAGATCAAGTCTAGAAAGGCTTTTATCTTTTTTTTTTTTTTTTTTTTTTTTGTGAGACGGAGTTTTGCTCTTGTTGCCCAGGCTGGAGTGCAATGGCGTGATCTTGCCTCACTGCAACCTCTGCTTCCGAGGTTCAAGCCATTCTCCTGCTTCTGCCTCCCAAATAGCTGGGATTACAGGCATGTGCCACCATGCCCAGCTAATTTTGTATTTTTAATAGAGACAAGGTTTCTCCATTTTGGTCAGGCTGGTCTCGAACTCCTGACCTCAGGTGATCCACCCGCCTCAGCCTCCCAAGTGCTGGGATTGCAGGTGTGAGCCGCCTTGCCAAAGTCTTTTATCTTTAAGAATAAAAGATGTGGCTGGGTGCGGTGGCTCACGCCTGTAATCCCAGCACTTTGGGAGGCCGAGGCGTGTGGATCGCCTGAGGTCAGGAGTTTGAGACCCGCCTGGCTAACAGGAGAAACCCTGTCTCTACTAAAAATACAAAATTAGCCGGGCGTGGTGGCACATGCCTGTAATCCCAGCTACTCAGGAGGCTGAGGCAGGGGAATTGCTTGAACCCAGGAGGCAGAGGTTGCAGCGAGCTGAGATGGTGCCATTGCACTCCAGCCTGGACAAGAAGAGCGAAACTCCATTTCAGAAAAAATATAAAAATAAAAGATGTAAGTTGTCCTTACTTTGCCCCACACCCCTGTAGCAAGGACTCTGATTGTTACCACACTGCTTTCCACTTCTATCCTGAAAGTAGAGTCCCTGAGTGCAGTAAGGTCCAAGAAAGAACAAAAGAAGTAGAGAAGAAGCAAGGTGAGATGCCAGGTCTAGGAGTGCGTTTCTAACAGGTTTTAATGGAGCTGGAGGCTATCATCCTTAGCAAACTAACACAGGAACAGAAAACCAAATACCACATGTTCTCACTTATAAGTGGGAGCTAAATGATGAGAACACATGAACACAAAGAAGGAAACAACAGACACTGCAGTCTACTTAAGTGGGGAGGGAGGGAGGAAGGAGAGAAGCAGAAAAGATAACTATTGGGTACTGGGCTTAATATGTGGGTGATAAAATAATATGTACAATAAACCCCATGACATGTGTTTACCTATGTAGAAACCTTCACATGTACCCCAAACCTAAAAGGTTTTTTTTAAGTTTTAAGAATCAATCAAAATATAATGTTTTAATGTGCTTATTACCTAATTAGTTAACATAGTGATCAATAATCTTATACAAAATTAAGGCCAAAAGGCTTTGGAATCACAAGACTAACTGGCCAGAGAGATTTTTAAAAATTCAGGCAAGTTGTTTTTATCAGGAGTGATAGTTAGACAAAAAGGCTAAGGTAGCATCACAATAAAGCTGTCATAGAGATTTCAGATTAGAGCTGTAAGGCAGTCTAGATAATTATAAATGGACCAGCACTGAGGGCCATGATGTAGCAATGCCCAATAAATGCACTGCAAAGGGAATTCAACAACATGTTGGGAAAGAAAGCAAACAAAAATTCAGTGCATATGCAGACTGACTCTGAAATGGTGCTTACTAATCACCAAGTCAGACCCACCTCTCAAGTTCACATAGGTCAGGACTGTATTTACACTCCTTATCCCTTTTCCTTACCTAAGTATATCACTGATAGTAATTTCAGGGATGAATTTTTGAAGATACTTCACTGTTGCACCAAGAAAACACGCTTTATACATTTCAGTAACTCCATAGGAAAAATGCTGGGATGCCAGTTTAATCAAGCCACTGAAAACAGAGAAAAAAAATCTTTATGAGAGAAAGGAATTCTTTATTACGTAAAATACCTTTATAATTATTAGATTCTTTTTTTATGTCATCACAAAACTCTAGGCAAAGTCAGAAAAACTACAGATTAAAAGAAAATCAAGGCCAGGAGTGGTGGCTCACGCCTGTAATCCCAACACTTTGGGAGGTCAAGGTGGGCGGATTACTTGAGGTCACGAGTTTGAAACCAGCATGGCCAACATGGCAAAACACTGTCTCTACCAAAAATACAAAAATTAGACAGGTGTGGTAGTACACACCTGTAATCCCAGCTAATCAAGAGGCTGAGGCAGGAGAATTGCTTGAACCCAGGAGGCAGAGGTTGCAGTGAGCTGAGATCGTGCCACTACACTCCAGCCTGGGCGACAGAGAGAGACCCTCTCTCAATCAACCAATCAATCAATGAATCAATGAAAATCAACTTTTGGCCAATATCAGAAGGAAACCTCATCAGCTCAGGAGGTAAACAGAGCTGGGCATGGTGGTGTGTGCCTGTAGTTCCAGCTACTAGGGAGGCTGAAGTGGGAGGCTCGCTTAAGCCCAGGAGTTTGAGGCTGCAGTAACCAATGATTGTGCCACTGCATTTCAGCCTGGGCAACAGTGAAACTTTGACTCAAAAAAAAAAAAAAAATACAGAGGTAAACACCCTCTAAACTCAAATTCCCAAGGAGTGCTGGTTTCAAACTGGAACTCTATAAAGCCTGCCAACATCAAGGCTTTCTAATGGAAATATTAGATGCCTTCAACACACCTAAAAGGCAGGGTATGAAAGAAATGGGACATCTACCCTAGATTTCTTTAGTCAGCCAGAGGTAAAATACTTTAGTTGTTTAGGCAGGGTGTGGTGGCTCATGCCTGTAATCCCAGCACTTCGGGAGGCCAAGGCAGGTGGACTGCTTGAGCCCAGGAGTTCGAGACCAGCCTGTGTAACATGGCGAAACCCTGTCTCTACAGAAAACACAAAAATTATCCGGGCATGGTAGCATCTGCCTGTAGTTCCAGCTACTTGGAGGGTGAAGTGGGAGAACTGATTGATCCCAGGAGGTTGAGGCTGCAGTGAGGACAAAGTGAGACCTTGTCTCAAAATTACAAAACAAAAAACCAAAAAAACTTTAGTTGTGATTTTCAAGTGAGACTCTGCAAAGCCTAGATGCACATATGTATATATTTTTACAACTACATGTGCCAGGAAGCTCCATCCTAAACTTTCTGTTTCAGAATCCATAGAGGGTGAAACTCAAGTATAGCTTTAAATCTAGTGACTTAAACAGGAAAATCTAGTGATTTTCATGTGAAACCCTTTAGAGAGAAACATTGGTAAAAGGACCAAACAAAATACCTAATTCAGTATTTCTTACAATAGTAAAGAATCTGCATCTTAGGTCAACACAATCGTACTGTTAGTTTCCTACACAAGGAAATTACTTTTGTCATCAGTAATTTCTCCAGTGGCTTACAAAATGATGGAGACTGGCTCAAAATGATTTTATTAAAATAGCCATCTACTGATTTTGAGAGAATCTATTTCCCCCCCCACCAAATAAAACTGGAAACTTAGCAATACAAGATTTGGATTGCCAGATATATGAATGACTCTTGGCCTTATCTTCTTTTTATATTTATTTATTTATTTATTCATTTTTTGAGATGGAGTCTTGCTCTGTCGCCCAGGCTGGAGTGCAGTGGCAGCGATCTCAGCTCACTGCAAGCTCTGCCTCCCGGGTTCATGCCATTCTCCTGCCTCAGCCTCCCAAGTAGCTGGGACTACAGGTGCCAGCCACCACGCCTAGCTAATTTTTTGTATTTTTAGTAGAGACGGGGTTTCACCGTGTTAGCCAGGATGGTCTTGATCTCCTGACCTCATGATCCACCTGCCTCGGCCTCCCAGAGTGCTGGGATTACAGGCATGAGCCACCGCGCCCGGCCAGCCTTTTCTTTTTAACCCCAGCTCATCAGAATTTTCTTAAAGTAGTTAAAATGTTATGCTTATTCCAAAAGGCATTTTTGTTTGTTTGTTTGTTTGTTTTTTTGCTACCCCATCCACTCCAAAGCTTTTAATTTGGATTAATACAAAATTCAATATACCAATCACAAATATGGGGATTTACCCAATAAGTAGAGTATCAAGAAAGACAAAACTTCCCACATTGAAAATATAAGCACATAAAATCATTTTTAAAAATAAATAATGTTACCTATTGATAATTATATCCATAACATCTGTGGCACTGAAGTCAAAGGGTCTGTAACCCTCTCGTTTAAAGGCAAGAACTGCATTAGGCCCTAGCCAAATACTGCCATCCATCCTTGGTGTGAAGTGAACTCCTAGGAAAGGAAACCGGCTATCTGGGACCTATAAATTTAACATAGTAAATAACAGCCTCATTTCACATTCCATGTTATCAGAGATGCAAACATTCAATTGGTAACATAAAACACTTTCTTCTCATGCATTTAATTTGTATTGTGAGCTGTACCCAGATATACTTTTCCATTAACATGCTTCTGCTTAGAAATGCACACAAGAAACCCTGATGCTGGCTGGGTGTGGTGGCTCACGCCTGTAATCTCAACACTTTGGGAGGCTGAGGCGTGAGGATCACTTGAGATCTGGAGTTCAAAACCAGCCTGGCCAACATGGTGAAACCCCATCTCTACTAAAAATACAAAAATTAGCCTGGCGTGGTGGTGTGCACCTGTGATCCCAGCTACTTGGGAGGCTGAGGCATGAGAATCACTTAAACCCAGGAGATGGAGGTTGCAATAAGCCAAGATCATGCCACTGCACTCCAGCCTGGGCAACAGAGTGAGAATCTGTCTCAGAAAAAAAAAAAAAAAGAAACTCTGATGCTATTAACACTAACACATTGTTCCATCTATGCATCTTTCTGGGTAAAGGAAAAAAAAAGATGAACTGTCTTACTTCAGGCTATTCTCGGTCTTTCACAAGGGATGTCTATGACTGGCAAGTAAAATCAGAGCTGCCAGAAAAAAATACACATTCATAGCACAGGCTTCTGCAAAGTACAAATACATGAGGTTGAAGCAGATGAAATTCATGTTTCGGCAAGCTCAAAAATATCAAATAGCCGAATACTGACTATTTCATCTGGTTCGACCTAATATATTTTAAGAGATTCATTCATTTCCAGGGTAGTTCCAGACAGAAGAATGAACTCTTCATTTAAATACCTCTGTCTTCTACTCCCTGAAACTACAGAGTGGCCACATCCCTTTTCTGTACCTACAGATAGTGAACTGAGGAAAAGGGTTGGGTATCAGGGACTTCCATAAGGGAAAGTTTTCCCTTTCCCTCCACCAGAGAGAAGGTAGAATTCAGTTCCTTCTTGATAGCACTTCCCACAGTGCACTCATGCTTTCTGGAGACATGTACCTGCAGGCAATTAATTACAATTTAATAACCATGATACAGGGATAAAGATTTAGGGATTTAACCACAAGAGAAACCGATGAAATGCTTACAAAAACGGTCCTTCAAAATTACTCTTATTTCTGACCCAAGTGAAAGTTGTTTTCATCTCCTTTATGATCACCACCTGCTTGAAAAAAATGAGAAGTAGGAAGCATCATTACCTACCGGATAAATATTTCCTTTTACAAGATAACATTTTTCTGGCTTCAAAAGCAGGTAATCTCCCCGGAATGGTACAATTCGAGGATCAGGAGTGCAGCCACTCAACTCTGAAATACGGTCTGAGTAAAGTCCTGCACATGTCACAACATACTGACATCGAATTTCCTCTCCCTAGTGCAAAATAAAAGAACAGTTATTTGTATAAAGTGGAGTAGAATAGGTCAAGAGGGGAAAAACAGGTGATAGAAAAGAAAAAAAGGTACAGAAATAGAATTTTTTCTAAAAGAGGATATTCAATACAGGTATCAGCAAAATATGTTCTTTAGCATTTAGGTGGCAGCTAGAAACTTAGGATAGTGGCATGTAAGAGGATGTCACCTTAAATTTTGTACTTTAAAGATAATAATGGTCAACCTAGCAAGGATGCTTAGTAAGGTATACATGCATGCACACAAATACATACATACAAATACATACAAATCTGTTTATTAGGACCTAGCAGGGAGCTTCTTAACTATTTGCTGCAAGAGGAAGCAAATGTCATTTAGATAGCCTCCACCAATTTTTTTTGCTCCCCCACCCACCCCACAGCTTTTAATTTGGATTAATTAAAAATTCAATATACCAATCACAAATATGAGGATTTACCCAATCAGCAGAATATCAAGAAAGACAGAACTTCCTACATTAAAAATATAAGCACATAAAATCATTTTAAAAAATAAAGTTATTACCTATTGATAATTATATCCATAACATCTCTGGCACTGAAGTCGAAGGGCCTGTAACCCTCTCATTTAAAGGCAATCTCTGTATTGCAACCAGCTTCTCCTGTATCTGAGCAATTACCGTGTTACTCTTCGGTTGCTTCACACTCAATAATCCTGCCCAGCTGCAACTGTAACCTACCCACCAAGCAATTTCTCCTTCCTAATCAATATCTACTTTGCAAACTGAGGACACTTTAGAAATCTCATTCATTCAATGCACATTTAAGGAGAGCACACACCACGTTCAACGTTTGCTTTAGTGACCAGCTTTAGACTGCTAACGTTTGGCTGTTATGATTTCCTATAAATTTTATTTTGTGATTATCATCTGCTTATTTTTAACTTTACTCACTAAGTTTAGCCAATTTGTCACCCTATTTCCTAAATGACTTCATTTATCCCGCATTCACCACCACACTTGAATTCCCATCTCTTTACTTCTTACAGAGTAAACACCTAGCAATTCTGTTCTTATTCTTAGATCTTCTTCCCAGATGACCTATTTTTGAAGCCTCAGAGTTCTCACCTGTCTCAACATTTTCTTTCTTTCCAGGCCTTACTGTTTTTTTTTTTTGTTGTTGTTGTTGTTGTTGTTGTTTTGAGACGGAGCCTCACTCTGTTGCCCAGGCTGGAGTGCAGTGGCAGCGATCTCGGCTCACTGCAAGCTCCACCTCTCGGGTTCACGCCATTCTCCTGCCTCAGCCTTCCGAGTAGCTGGAACTACAGGCGCCCGCCACCACGCCCGGCTAATTTTTTGTATTTTTAGTAGAGACAGGGTTTCACCGTGTTAGCCAGGATGGTCTTGATCTCCTGACCTCGTGATCCACCCGCCTCGGCCTCCCAAAGTGCTGGGATTACAGGCGTGAGCCACCGCGCCCGGCCAGGCCTTACTGTTTAGCCTTACTCTATTGAGCTAAATTTTCACCTCTATATGTATTCTATTTTTGCCCTTGCTAGAAAGTTAAGCCTCTTTTCAGGAGTTATACATGTCATAGTTTTTACAAAAATTAGATGAAACTTCTCCATAATGAATTCAAATTAGCTAGACTAAGCCATGACTGTTTTAAGACCTTTGAAGTCAAAAGGGCTGTCAAGGTCTTGCTCCATCACCCAGGCTGGAGTGCGATGTCGCAGTCCTGGCTCACTACAGCCTCAACCTCCTGGGTTCAAGTAATTCTCCTGCCTAAACGAACAGCTGGGACTATAGGCGTGAGCCACCGCATCCAGCCAAAAATAACTTCTTCTAAATAGGTTAATATCTTTCCTGTTCATCGAGAGTTATATTCTAGAAATATGAGAAGTATTTTTGTGATATAAATCATCAGCTCCTACACAAAAGATTGGCAGTTCTTTCGTTCTTGGAACAAAAAAAATGCAGATAAGTCCTATGATAGATGTAAAGATAATAATAGAATTTATAAAATGGTACCAGCATGCAATAACCTAATAGTTCTCTTTCAAAACTCAAGCAACAGTTCCCAAGAAAGAAATTATCAAAAACTATCACAGGTCTCTGAAATCATTTTATGCTATATGTGAAACAATAATTAAATTCAGTAACATATTAATTTTACCTCCAAATTAAAATTTAGGTAACCATCAAATGATACATTAGTTCAACAAAAATTTCTTTTAGGCTTGGCACGGTGGCTCACGCCTGTAGTCCCAACACTTTGGGAGGCCAAAGTGGGAGGATCACTTGAGCCCAGGAGTTCAAGACCAGCCTGGGCAACACAGGGAGACCTTGTCTCCCTATGTTTTATTAGAGATAAAGTCTCCAATTAAAAAAATAAATAAATAAAAAGAAGACGAAGAAATAAACCATGCATGTCTGTTGCTCTTTCATAAGTGAAGCAGATTCCCCCCTCCCCATATCCAATGTATAAACCTTTAATTAGCAAATCCTACCTGCAAAAATTTATTTTAAAAATCCCTGGCCAGGCGCAGTGGCTCACACCTGTAATCCCAGCACTCTGGGAGGCTGAAGTGGGTGAATCACTTGAGGCCAGGAGTTCAAGACTAGCCTGGACAACATGGTGAAACCCTGTCTCTACTAAAAATACAAAAATTAACCAGGCGTGGTGAGACACACCTGTAATCCCAGCTACTCATGTGGCTGAGGCACAACAATCACTTGAATCTGGGAGGCAGAGGTTACAGTGAGCCAAGATCGTGCCTCTGCACTTCAGCCTGGGTAACAGAGTGAGACTGTCTCAAAAAGAAAAAATTTCTTTAAACTTTTCATAAAATTATTTCAACCTGGTAAGTGGACCCCCCAATTTGAATGTGAACCCCAAAATTATACTTACTGAAAATGCCAAAATAAAGAATGGCAACTCTGGGTACAAAGTATATATCCACTGGTATGCCATAGGCACCTGTATATATTCTATCATATGATGCTATACTCTAGTGAAAATGTCCCTTAGATGAGGGCAGGCACAGAAACAGATTTTCAAGTCTTCTTTGAATGGAAAGCCTGCCACCTGGGTCACATGACCCAGCAAATCTGATGGTAATCGAAGTGTCTACAGCAGATAGTCATGCTTTATGGAGCCTTTGGAAGGCACCTGTAGGCAAATCACAGCACAGAACTTTAGGGTTTTTGGAGGAAAGTTATATCATCCTCTGCAGATAACTAACCTCCTTTTGAGAAAGTGCTTCTGGCTTTGACTGAACACTTGACCACAGGTCACTAAGTTTACCATATGAGCTACCCATTATTAACTGGGTGGTGGTGTCTGACTCATCAAGCCACAAAATTGGGTGTATATAGCAGCATTCCATCATTAAGAAAAATTGTAAGATAAGGGTTGTACAGGTCCTGCTGGCACACGTAAGTGGCAGAGGCAAGTGGTTCAAATTCCCATGGCCCCTACTCCTGCTAAATTGCCTCCTTCCTATCAACCTGCCTCTATAGACCCATGGGGAGTTCTCTATGACCAGTTGACCAAAGAAGAAAAAATATAGGCCAGGTTTAGAAATGGTTCTGCACAATATTCTGGTACCACACACAACTGAACAGCCACAGCACCAGAGCCCCACTCATGAGTGGCCCTGAAGGACTGTGGTGCAGAAAATATTCTCAGTGGGCAGACCTCTGAACATCACACCTAGCTGTTCATCTTACTTTAGAAGGACTGATGGCCAAAGATATGGATCTACACTGTTTCATGTGCAACAACTAATGGTTTGGCTAGATGGACAGGGAAAGGACCTCTGGAGAAAGATATATGAACGGACCACTCCAAAACAGTTTCAGAGAGTAAAGATATTCAAGCTCCATATGAATGCTCACTGAAGAGAAATCTTGGCCAAGGACAATTTTAATAATCATTAGAAAAAGATGACCTGCCCTGTGGATGTTAGTTAGCCTCTTTCTCCAGGCACCCCTGTCTTTACCTGACGGCATCATGAATTACATGATTAGGTGTAAAGATAGTCTCCATAAATGGTGCTGAGAAAACTGGATAGCCCCATGCAAAAGAATGAAATTGGACTCCTATTTTACACCATTCACAAAAATTAACTTGAACTGGATTAAATATTTAGATTAAAAGATTAAAGATTTTAGATTGAAAACTAAGACTCCTGGAAGAAAACACAGGGAAGACATTGGTCTCAGCAATGATTTTTTTTTAATATATAAGGCACCAAAAGCACAGGCAACAAAAGCAAAAATAAACAAGTGGGACTATATCAAACTAAAAAGCTTCTGCACAGCAAAAGAAATGACAATAAAGAGACAACCTACAGAATTGGAGAAAATATTTGCAAACCATATATCTGATAACAGGTTAATATCCAAAAAATGTAAGAAACTCATATAATTCAATAGCAAAAGAACAAATGAGCCGATTAAAAAATGAGCAAAGAAAGGCCGGGCACAGGGGCTCACACCTGTAATCCCAGCACTTTGGGAGGCCAAGGCGGGTAGATCACCTGAGGTCGGGAGTTCAAAACCAGCCTGACCAACATGGAGAAACCCCATCTCTACTAAAAATACAAAATTAGCTGGGCATGGTGGCACATGCCTGTAATCCCAGCTACTCAGGAGGGTGAGACAGGAGAATTGCTTGAACCCAGGAGGCAGAGGTTGAGGTGAGCCGAGATCGCGCTATTGCACTCCAGCCTGGGCAACAAGAGTGAAACCCCATCTCAAAAAATAAATAAATAAATAAATAAAATAAGATAAAATAAATAAATAAAAATGGGCAAAGAAGCCGGGCATGGCAGCACGTGCCTGTAATACCAGCTACCTGGGAGGCTGAGGTAAGAGGACGGCTTGAGCCCAGGAGTTTGAGGCTGCAGTGAGCCATGATCATGCCACTGGACTTCAGCCTGGGTGACAGAGACCCTGTCTCAAAAAAAAACGGGGAGTGGGGGGGCCAAGGACCTGAATATGTATTTTTATGTATTTTTTCAAAGATATACACATAGCCAACTGATATATGTAAAGGTGTTCAAATCACTAATCATCAGGAAAATCAAAACCACAATAAGATATCATCTCACATCTATTAGGATGGCTATTATCAAAAAGACAAAAGAAAACAAGCATTGGTGAGGATGTAGAATGCCCTATTGATGGGAATGTAAATTGGACAGCCATCACAGGAAACAGTAAGGACGTTTCTCAAAAAATTAAAAATAGAACTACCATATGATCCAAATTAAAAATAGAACTACCATATGATTTCCTCTGGGTATATACCCAAAGAAAACAAAATCAGTACCTCAAGGAGATATCTGCATTTTCATGTTCATTGCAGCATTATTCACAACAGCCAAGACATGAGAACAACATTAAGTGTCCATTGCATACACAATGCAATATTATTCAGCCATAAAAAGGACAAAATTCTGCCATTTGTGACAACATGGGTGGGCATGGAAGATACTGTGCTAAGTGAAATAAGCCAGACAGTGAAAGACAAATACTGTATGATCTCACTTACATGTGAGATCTAAAAAAGTTGAACTCATAGAAAAAGAGAGTACAATGATGGTTGCTACAGACTGGGAGGGGGGTGGGCAGGAATGGGATGACAGCAGTCAAAGGGTACAAACTTTCAATTATAGGATGAATAAGTTCTAGAAATCTAATATACAGCATGGTGACTACAGGTAATAATACTGTATGGTATACTTGAAATTTGCTAAGATAACAAATCTAAGTGTTCTCATCACATACACATAAATGGTAACTATGTGAGGTGGCAGATGTGATATCAAATAACTTGATTGTGATAATCATTTCACAATGTAAACATAGAACTGGAAAACATAGTTATGGTAGCAAGGATGGAGGTGATCAGCGATATGGACTTACTCACCAAGGCTGATCTGTCTACAGCTAATGCTGAGTGCTCAATCTGCCAATAGTAGATACCAACAGAGCCACTGATGTGGTCCCTGGACCACTTCCATCATAGAAAAGGCAGCACTTACTTCTCACTGGCATAGGCACTTGCTCTGAATATAAATTTGTCTCCCCTGCCTATAATGCTTCTGCCAAAGTCACCATGTGTGAACTTATGAGATGTCTTATTCACCATCATGGTATTTTACAGAGAAGCATTACTTCCGATCAGTGAACTTATTCTGCAGCAAATGAAATGCAGCTATAGGCTCAGGCTCATGGAATTCACTGATTTTACCATTTTCCCCATCACCCTGAAGCCACTGGGTGACAGAAACTGGAATGGGCTTTAGAAGTAATAGCACTAGCTGGCTGGCAACTCCTTGCAGGGCTGGGGCAATGTCCTCCAGGATGCTCCATGTGCTCTAAATCAGTGACTAATATATGGTATTGTTTCTCCCACAGCCAGAATTCACAAGTCTGGAAATTGAGGTAGAAATGAGAGTGGTTCCTTACTATTACCCCAATCATCTACTACATGAAATTTTTGCATTCTATCCCCACAACTTCAGTCTTATGATCTAGAGGTCTTAGTTCCCAAGGGAGAAGTACTTCCATTAGAGAATGACAGTGGTTCCATTAAACTAGAGGTTGATACTGCAACACCTGGCCACTTTGGGTTCCCCTGCCAGTAAATCAAAGAGGGGATTGCTATACTGAATTGGATAACTAATCCTGACTCTCAAGAAAATGAGTTGCTACCACAACTAGGCTTGGGGATGATAAAGAGGAATATGCCTGGAATACACATCTCCTGAAGCTTCTCTTAGTATTCCCATATACTGTTATAAAAGTTACTGGAAACTACCTCGACCCAAAACAGCCAGGGCTGCTAATGGCACAGACTTCAGGAATGAAAGTTTGAGCTACACCACCAAACTAGAAACCATGACCAGCTGAGATGCTTGCCAAAGGCAAAGAGAATATGAAATGCATAGTAGGGGAAGGAAATTATAAATATTGGCTATGGCCACATGACTAGTCACAGAAATGAGGGATGTTATCATCTGAGTATATCTTCTTTACTTTAAAATAATAAATACATTTCTCCATACATTACCTAATTCTTTTTTTATTCCCATTGCTATAGATTGAATTGTGCCCCCCCTACCCCAATTCATATGTTGAAGTCCCAACCCTTAATGTGAACTGTATATGGAAACAGGGCCTTTAGGGAGGTAACTAAGGTTAAATGAGGTCATAAGGGTAGGGGCTAATCCAATAGGACTGGTGTCCTTATAAGAGGAAGAGACACCCAAGATCATGCGCTCTCTTTTCCGGCACACACAGACAAGAGGTCATGTGAGGACATAGTAAGAAGGCAGCCATTAACAAGCCAAAAGTCAACCCTACCAACACCTTAATCTTGGACTTTTAGCCTCCAGAACTGTGGGCTTTTTAGGCCACCCAGTTTGTGCTATTTTGTTATGGAAGTCTGAGAAGACTAATACACTCATCTCTACCATTCCCACATTGTCTAACACAGGGTTTCTCAACTTCAGTACTACTGACTTTGGGGGCTAGACATTTCTTTGTTTTGGAGGCCTATTCCCCACACTGAAGGATGTTTAGCAACATTCCTGGTATCTACCCACCAAATCCCAGTAGCTGTGTCCCTCCCCCATCCGAGTTGTGACAATCAAAAATGTCTCCAAACATTGCCAAATGTTCCCCGAGGAGTAAAATTGCCTCTAGTTGAGAACTACTAATCTAATATAAAATGCTTAAATAGTGGTTAACCTTATATCTTGGTATTTAAGTGACAGGATCTCAAAGGGGGAGTGTAACTCAGCTAGTAGAAATTAAACATAATCCAGGATGGATAAAGTAGATTGGTTTTTTTTTTGTTTTTTTTTTTTTTTTTGAGAGTTAGTTAGCATGTCTTCAGTCCTATGAAGGACAGTTACACCTTGTTAGGTGGAAGCATACTTTTACTTCTGTCTTTATTTGGAAGCTAAATATCGTTATAAGGTTATAAGGGGCGTGGACAGATGTCAGGTTGACAAAGGGTGGACTGTAGGGGTTTGTACTGAGTCCATTTGGTTAAGCTAGGAACTATGCTTGACAGAATCCCCTTCTCTTCATGGTTCCAACTTAAACTTGGTCAAAACAGGAGATGCATATAATCTGGTGGCAGAGGGCCAGGCGTGGTGGCTCACACCTGTAATCCCAGCACTTTGGGAGGCCGAGGCGGGTGGATCACGAGGTCAGGAGATCGAGACCATCCTGGTTAACATGGTGAAACCCCGTCTCTACTAAAAATACAAAAAAATTAGCCAGGCGTGGTGGCGGGCGCCTGTCCCAGCTACTCGGGAGGCTGAGGCAGGAGAATGGTGTGAACCCGAGAGGTGGAGCTTGCAGTGAGCCAAGATTGCACCAATGGACTCCAGCCTGGGCGACACAGTGAGACTCCGTCTCAAAATAATAATAATAATAATAATAATAATAATAATAATAATAATCTGGTGGCAGAAGTAAATCAGCAGGTATTATTCTCTGAAGGTCATCCTAGTCCAATGAGGTGACAGACAGATACCCACTGTCCAGTGAATTCCAGCTCCGCATTCAGCTCTGTTTCCCAATTACTGATCCATCAACTCTCTTCTGAATCTATGCTTTCCCAGAAACTTCCACAATTGTGTAAGGTCTTATTCCTATAATAAATCCTATAGCACTCATTAATGACTCTGCTCCCTTGAGTACAACTTGATGCAGCGAACCTACAGGGAATCCACTGCTTCTATGCCATTCAGTGGTTCTTGCTTTAGGTCCATGTGAAGATGAATAAAAGCAGTCCATCTCCCTCTGGACAACCTGCATACTCCCTCTTCTGAGTCTTCTAATTTATAGAGAGTTAATAAGTTAGTGGAGATCAGTAGGTAGAGTGATAAAATATTAGTTTTGCCTTAAAATTAAACACTCCATATGCTTATAATCCTGTTCTTTGCCAGCAGAGCCACTTAATTAGGACATTCCCAAGTTGAAACCCTCCTTAGAATAAAAGCTGTTAAACTTCCCTAAAAGAAATTCTCTCAGAATTACTTTTACATTAGACAAACGTCATTCAATAACTTAAAATACAGCCCTGTGGGTTAATTTAATTTTTAATAAAGGGGAGGGAAAGAAAGTAGCCAGCAGTTTTGCTTAAGAATCTTTACCTTTGTATTCTTTATAACAATTGGATATTGCATTCCTGAAAAAAAGAATAAGTGAAAAATTTATTTTTAGCAAAAGGCCAACATTATTTGAAATATCATACTAGAAACAAACTTAAATAACCTTTTTCTGTCATTACTATGATTGCACCTTACAGTTCATTCTGAAACTTTTTACCAAATAACAATTAAACTAGTTCATACTTAACAACATATAAAACTCCAGCATGTTTTTAGCTTGATTTTAACTCATCTAATCTATGCTTATAAACCATATGCCACCTGACCTCCAATATAGACATAGCTATTCTCTGAACTATAATCCTGGAAACCACAATGTAAAATGGATAATCATAAATCAGTATGTATTTTCCCACAGACTAAAGCTATGATATGAGAAACCTTGTCATCCAAGTGTTGGTTGCTGGATTCCTTGCAGGTTCTACGTTGTTTAGAGAAGCAAGAGTTCTCGCAACACAAAAACTTCTAATAAAAAATTGACCATTTTTAAAATTAGTTCCCACTCAGATACACGGGATCTCAAAGTTTTATAAAGCATATGTAGAGCAGATAAATACAATCTACTTGTATCACAAATTTGGTTTATTATGCTACCTACCTAAAACAACCTTAATTATTTAACAATTTTGCTCATCATCTTAGAATTCAGAAAGACAGAATGATTCAGATGGCTTAGATCTCCTTAAAAACCTGTCAAGGAAGAAAGAACAGAACACTACTTTTTTTCTCCTTCAAATTTCTCAACAGCAAATAGAAGGCTCACAAATCTATCATTTGGACAAAAAAAATTAATGCCCTCAAAGCAAAACAAAACAAACTCTAAGTGAACTCTTAAACTGTGGGGGCTGGGCATGAGGTGGGGGGAGTTCCAAATGGCCAGGTCATTTTATGACCTTAGGCTGTCATTCTGACATTCTGAAACTTGGATGTGTCTAAGAATCACTAAAGGCTTATTACTAGGTGCTATTTCCAGACAGTCTGATTCAGTAAGTATGGGTGATGCTAACATTTGCATTTTGGGCCAAGCACAGTGGCTCATGCCTGTAATCCCAGCATTTTGGGAGGCCAAGGTGGGCAGGTTGTTTGAGCTTAGGGGTTCAAGACAAGCATGGACAACATAGTGAGACCTCAACTCTTTTTATTATTTAAAAAAAAAAAAAGAAGGAAGAAAGAAAAGAGGAAAAAGCATATTTAAAAAGATTGCTTGGATCCCTTTCATGGTTCTTGAAACATACAAGCAGGCTGAGCATGGTGGCTCACGCCTGTAACCCCAGAACTTTGGGAGGCCGAGGTGGGTGGATCACCTGAGGTCAGGAGTTTGAGACCAGCCTGACCAACATGATGAAATCCCATCTCTACCAAAAATACAAAATTAGCTGGGCATGGTGGTGCATGCCTGTAATCCCAGCTACTCAGGAGGCTGAGGCAGGAGAATTGCTTGAACCTGAGAGGCAGAGATTGGAGTGAGCCAAGATCGTGCCATTGCACTCCAGCCTGGGCAATAGGGTGAGACTCCGTCTCAAAAGAAAAAAAAAAAAAAAAGAAATATACAAGCAAAAGAGTTCTTTTGAAATTACTCCTTCGTGACCCTGACACCTCTCTAAGACTGAGCCACATGGGTCACTGCTTTTTTTTTTTTTTTTTTGAGACGGAGTCTCACTCTGTTGCCCAGGCTGGAGTGCAGTGCACTGGTGCAATATCAGCTCACTACAGCCTCTGCCCACCAGATTCCAGCAATTCTCCTGCCTCAGCCTCCTGAGTAGCTGGGATTACAGGCACGTATCACCACACCCGGCTAATTTTTGTATTTTTAGTAGAGATGGGGTTTTACCATGTTGGCCAAGCTGGTCTGGAACTCCTGACCTCAGGTGATCCGCCTGCCTTGGCTTCCCAAAGTGTGGGATTACAGGCGTGAGCCAACGCGCCTCTCAGGTCACTGCTTTATATAGACATATTTACAGCTATCAATAAAAAGGATCAGTTCAGTCCTGTACTCTTCACATAGACACCAGGTTTGCCAATTTTCCTACTGACTATGTTTGCCATTTAGAGATACAGAACCTGAATAGTTATACCGGTAAGCTGGACATCTGAGTCCCATAGGATTTTGCAAATTAAGAAAAAATTATTTAATTAAAAAAATTTTTTATGTTTAGTAAAGATGGGGTCTCGCGATGTTGCCCAGGCTGGTCTTGAACTCCTGAGCTCAAGCGCTCCACCCACCTTGGCCTCCCAAAGTGCTCGGATTACAGGCACGAGTCACTGCGCCCAGCCCTAAAAAAAATTTTTTTTTGAGACAAGGTCTCACTGTGTCAGCCTGGCTACAGTGCAGTGATGCAATTATAGCTCACTGCAGCCTCAAACTCCTGTGCTCAAGCAATCCTCCTGCCTCAGCCTCCTAAGTAGCTGGAAGTACAGGTGTGTGCTACCATGCCCAGTGAACGTTTAAAAATTTTTTGTAGAGGCAGGGTCTCGCTATGTTGCCCAGGCTGGTCTTAAACTCCTGGCCTCAAGTGATCCTCCTTCCTTGGCCTCTCAAAGTACTTGTGCAAATTTTAACTTCACAATTAGATTTGCTGTCCAGACTTCTAAGGGAGAGAAAAAGGAAAAAAAAAATTCTCCAGAATGGTATGTGTTCCTTAGGAGTGGTAAAGTCTAGCACACTGGAAGACTAATTAACATGTTGATATATATAGACAAGCCAAAAAGGAGATGTCATGTCATGAAAATTTTTTTCTCTCCTTTCCAGGAGTATAATAAATTGTCATTCAAGCTGGGTGCAGTAGCTCGCTCCTGTAATCCCAGCACTTTGGGAGGCTGAGGCAGGAAGATCACCTGAGGTTAAGCGTTTAAGACCAGCCTGGCCAACACGGTGAAACCACGTCTCTACTAAAAATACAAAATTAGCCAGATGGGGTGGCACATGTTTGTAATCCCAGTTACTTGGGAGGCTGAGGCAGGAGAATCGCCTAAACCCAGGAGGCAGAGTTTGCAGTGAGCCAAGATTATGCCACTGCACCCCAGCCTGGGCAACAAGAGTGAAACTCCATCTCAAAAAAAGTAAAATAAATAAAATAAAAATAAATTATCACTCATAGTTATAAAATTCTGGTTTTATAGGAACTTTCAAAATTCTTCAGTTCATGGTTCTTTGTCCTTTTTTCAGTCTACTGGTTTATCTCTATTCCTGGTTGTTCAAACTAGTCTAATTGTAAGTCTGGAGCAATGGTTCTTAACCAGGAGTGATTCCTTCACCCCCAACTCTAAGAGAACATTTGCCAACATTTAGAGACACTTTTTATTATTTTGTGTGTGTGTGTGTGACGGAGTCTCGCTCTGTCACCCAGGCTGGAGTGCAGTGGCATGATCTCAGCTCACCGTAACCTCCACCTCCCGGGTTCAAGCTATTCTCCTGCCTCAGCCTCCTGAGTAGCTGGGACTACAGGCGTGAGCCACCATGCCCAGCTAAGTTTTTGTATTTTTAGTAGAGATGGGGTTTCACCATGTTGGCTAGGATGGTCTCTATCTCTTGACCTCATGATCCGCCCGCCTCGGCCTTCCAAAGTGCTGGGATTACAGGCGTGAGCCACTGCACCCAGCCTAGAGACATTTTTAATTGTCATCACTTGGGGGCGTGATGGTACCGGCATCTAGTGCACAGAAGCCAGGGGATACTACAAAACATCCTACAGTGCACCGGATAGCCCCCTACGACAAAGAACGATCTGGCCCCAATATCAATAGTGTCAGGATTAAGAAACCCTTTCCTAGACCTCCCCTCTGCAATTACCTTGGTGTCCTACTTTCCTAGTCCAGCCTCTTAGCTTCCACCTTCCTGTTGTGCTTCATAGCCATCTTTTTCCTTCATTCTAACCACCAATTTCTGGAACTCTTCTGTCTTCATTAAACCAATGAAGCTTTCCACCTGACATCTTTGTTAATCTGAAATTCTTGCTCGTTATTCAGCTTGTGGGGAACATGGTGTGGGTCCAGTATAGTTCAGTAATTAACTATGTGGGCTTTAGGTACAGACTATGAGTTGAAATCCAAACCCCACCACTTACTACTTGTACAACCATGGCCAAGTTTCTTACTCTCTCTGTGCCTGTTTTCTCACCCTAAAAAAATGTGAGTAATAATGGTACCCTGCCACGGAGAATTGTAAAAGTCAAATGAGTTAATACTTGGAAAGGACCAAGTGCTTAATAAATGTTAGCTATTGGCCAGGCACAGTGGCTCACGCCCGTAATTCTAGCACTTTGGGAGGTCAAGTGGGCAGATCACTTGAGTCCAGGAGTTCGAGAGCAGCATAAGGAACATGGTGGAACCCCATCTCTACAAAAAATACAAAAATTGGGACGGGCACGGTGGCTCACACCTGTAATCCTAGCACTTTGGGAGGCCAAGGAGGGAAAATCACTTGAGCTTGGGAGTTCGATACCAGCCTGGGCAACACAGTGAGACCTTGTCTCTATAAAAATTAAAATTAAAAAAAAAAGAAAAATACAAAAATTAGCTGGGTGTGGTGGCAAGCACCTATAGTTTCAGCTACTTGGGCGGCTCAGGTGGGAGGATCACTTGAGCCTGGGAGGTGAAGGTTACAGTGAGCCGGGATCGTGCCACTGCACTCCAGCCTAGGCAACAGAGCAAGACCCTGCCCCAAAGGAAAAAAAAAATGCATTTTTAACAAGCATTGTCAAGAGATTCTGACTGTAATCTACAGGGTAGGGAAGTGTTTGGAGACAAATTTTCCATAAACAGCCTTGGCAGTTCAGATTTTAGCACCAGTCAGAAGTGTCGGACCACCGCCTGGTTCTACCAGCACAAGACCCTCCAGGAGTCCCAGTTCTCTCACATTCAGTCTGCACCTTCTGTACCTACCTCTGGTTCTGCACCATACTCTAGCCTAGCTCCATGTGGCCCTCCCACCAGCACTACCCCCTAAAATATCCCAATTTAAAAAAAAAATCAATATAAGTACAGCTGTTCCTTAGTATCCAAGGAGAATTGGTTCCAGGAACCCCATAAATACCAAAATTCAAGGATACTTAAGTCCCTTATATAAAATGCATATAACATTTGCACATAACCTATGCACATACGCTGGATATTTTAGATAATTTCTAGATTACTTATAACACCGAATGCAATGTAAATGCTATTTTTTGTTATACTATCTTTTTTATTTGTATTATGTATTATTCTACTGTTATTTTTTATTGTTTTTTTTTCCCAAATATTTTTCATCCTCAGTTGGTTAAAACCACAGATGCAGAACCCATGGATATGGAGGGCTGACTATATTCAATAGAAAAGACAAGGATGGCTTACCATCTATACTTCTTGAAGGACTTTCTTTAGCCATTTCAATATCTTTTACTTCAAAATTGGTCAAGACAGAGCCACCTGCTTCTTGGAAATCCTGGGCAAATGACAAAGCCACCTGCCGATAGTCCACAATGCCAGTATGTGGACAATCAATAGCCATTAGACCCTGAAACAGAATTATGAAAAGATAAAAGATAAGAGAAATAATACTTGCTAAATAACAAAATCTCTATAATCAAGAAACAATTTTGTCCTTTAGAGGAGTTGATTTTGCCAAGCTTTTCTTGCTGCTACAATGAGTTTTTCTTTTCCATTTATTATCCCTCACCACACCTGATTCTGATTTGATTCATATCTGATTCTGAGTTGAATTACGTATCATCAAACAATTGTTTTAAATAAGCTCTAGTGAGATTTTTCCCAGTAGTATATACTATGTTGTCCATACTTAGTAAGAACTCAAGAGTTGTTCTAGCTACTCACAATGTTTCCAGAGCATTGCTTTGACTTGCTGCCCAGACCCTATCTTTGAGACTACAAATATGGAATGGAGATTTTATGTGGTTAACTCAAACTTTTTCTTCAGGTAATACAAGAAATTAATAGCCCGGATTTTTTTGCTTGTTTCTGTTTTTGTCCCTAAAGACATGTCCAAATCAATGTTCATCAATCTGTAGATGAATGACCTATATAACACATGCTTATTTTATTTTTTTACAATAAATGTTGAACGTGTCATTGGCCGTTTCTAATTCTAAAGAAAAGGATAAGAGGAGAATTTCACACACTAAGTACTGACTACATTTTGGTGATCATTGTTAATAGCACCATTTTCTGTTGCCTTTTTTTTGTATATATCAGTTCTCCCAATCAATTTCCCCAAGAGGGTAGCCTGGTATCCAGGATAACATCCAGACGGTGAGTGCTATTAATAAATTCTGCCATCCTCTCATTTGGCCAGCGCAGCATTATTGTTGTTATGGTTTTAAAATAATATCTGATATAATACTATTGTAAAGATCTCACTCTTGTATTCACCACCTGACCATCACCCGAACATATTCACCTGCTTGGCCCTTAGAAGATTTTCATTTTGCGGCCGGGCGCAGTGGCTCACACCTATAATCCTAGCACTCTGGGAGGCTGAGGCAGGCGGATCACAAGGTCAGGAGTTCCAGACCAGCCTGGCCAATTATGGTGAAACCTCATCTCTACTAAAAATACAAAAATTAGCTGAACGTGGTGGCGGGCACCTGTAGACCCAGCTACTCAGAAGGCTGAGGCAGGAGAATTGCTTGAACCCCAGAGGCGGAGGTTGCAGTGAGCCGAGATGATGCCACTGCGCTCCAGCCTGGGCAACAGAGTGAGACTTCGTCTTTAAAAAAAGATTTTCTCTTTGCTATCCCACTGGGACCAATGTTTCCTAATGACCAGGTCACACTGAGGGTAAAGACTCCCAAAACATCAACGGTCTCTTTTTTAACAAATTGAAAGCAATGTTTGGCAAACTTCATCATTTTCCTGACAGTCTCATTTCTAGAATATAAGAGTATTTGCCAAGCATAGGAAATCATTCCTTCTGTTTTGATACAGTCAGTAAACATAAGACCTAGTCATTGACTAAATTCACATGTCAGTAACTCAACTTCAATCTATAAACAATATTTTGGGTACAATAATCTTAGAAGCTCACTTAGGATAATACCAAGAGATTAGTCCATGAAAACTTCCTTACCTAGCATAAAATTATGTGACAAGTATAACAGAGGGATAAAAACATTCTGTAAAAGTGCTTAATTCTCAACCAATAGTTTTTTGCAATTCCCAATAGCTTCCTTATTCATCTTATGCTCCTATTACCCAGCACAACGTCTGACACACTGAAGACACTCAAACATTTACTGAAGGATTGAATTTGAGGGCTGTGTTTAAACATAGAAGATCCCCTTTACTCCATTCCAGACCTTCCCTAGAAGGTGTCTCTTTCTTTCTCTTTCTAGTCTTGGCTCTTCCTCTCCTCCTAAGATGCTGGTGTGCCCCACCTATACATGTGTGTTGTAGAAAGGTGAAAAGAGTCATCATCACCATGCAATCCAATGCTCTGGCCTGGGACTAGCTGCAAAGGTAGAGGCTGCCAAGTTGGGGTGGTGTTGGTGGACAGGCTGGCTGTGTCTGTCACCCAGGAGGTTGGGCATGAACTGTCCAGGTCAGCAGGTCAGAGACTGAAATCTGAGGCCTTGGCAGATCAGAACCAGGCAAGAACCAGACAAGCAGGACAGGGAAAATTGAGAGTAGATCTCAGTCAGGATACAGAGGAACAGATGAACATGTGATTGACCAATAGTGCTAACAAAATGGCAAAAGCAGACCAGAGGGCAGAGTAGCAGTGAGGGACCAGTCAAGAGTTACCTTCGGCTACTCTGGGCATACCGCTTATGGGGTAGCCCTGCTCTGCAAGAAGTACTTTAAAAAAAAATAAAAAGAGTTATCCTCCCAAGTCAAAGTTTACAGAAGCAGTTTAAAATTTTCCAAGGGCTCTTGGAATCTCCCCGATGATACTTGGTTTTCTTAAAGGGACTTGGTCTAAGAAGCTCTTTAGAGCTGCCTTGGTAAACCTCTTTCTGGGTGGCCTGGAAAAAAAAGAAGTGACCCTGTACAATGGGCATTTTACCCAATATTCCTATAGCAGTGGTAAGGTTGGCAGGGAAGGAAAGACTTTATTCAAAACATCTTTAGAAAATAATCAAACTACATGTTCTACTATATATTGCCATCCCTAAATATATGAAACACTAATGATTACAACTTGGAATCATATAAAGTATATCACTTCTGTGGAGGCCTCAGAGAGAAGCAGAATATGCCTCTTTTGTAAGTTATTTTACCCATTCATCTTTCAAGTGGGGGTTTGTCTCTGAGGCTTTCTTAAACAATTGTACTAAGCTAAAAGCGTTCCCTTAACATTGGTATAAGAGAGAGTACCAGCTCTATCAGAATACTTATCACTATATCTTCTTTTACACTATAACCTCCTTCAGGTTGACAGCCGTGCCTTATTCATCTTATCTATCTACAGTGCCTAACAGAGTGTTTGGCACATAGTAATCAAAAAACCTTTGGTTGAACCAAACAGAAAAAATACCAGTTCTGAGTCAGATCTTGGGGTGGGGAACTCTTTGGGAGCTGTGTGACCCTGGGAAAGTAAAGTTTCTTCATTTATAAGACACAAAAATATGTGTAATACATATAATTTCATTACCTATGCACACATATCTCACTGACCTCATTCCAAGGACCTGTGATGGTCACCTCATCAGGTACAGAGAACAATATCCAGACTCATCCATAACTTTTACAACATCTGAAAAGGTTTGTTTTTTTCGGTAACGCATAATATAAAAAATCATGGGTTCCTGTTCCGATTTTTTCTCTTTAAAGCCTTAACAAGGATACACAACAGGCAACAATCAGATAGACCAATTTTCCAAATTTCAGTACCATTAGGATACCAGTAATCCTGTTTTTCAAACTCTACAATTAAATTATTTTCATGACCAAATCTATAATGGGGCCAGCAGCTCAGATGTACTTTTTTTTTTTTGATACGCATCTTACATTTGAAAGACTTTTCTGAGCAAATAAAAATTAAAAGGTTTTAAAAATTGGCATGTCCTTTTGAAGGAGGTTATCAATTCTTTCATTCTTCAAGGTAATACTTGATAGGAGCACATCAATGAAAGTTTTTTTAAAATTTTTGAAACTTTTATTTTTAGTTGACACATAATTATATTTTTATTTTTTTCCTTTTTTTTTTTTTTTTTTTTTTGAGACAGAGTCTCACTCTGTTGCCCATGCTGGAGTGCAGTGGTATGATCTTGGCTCACTGCAACCTCTGCCTCCCAGGTTCAAGCGATTCTCCTGCCTCAGCCTCCCAAGTAGCTGGGACTACAGGCACCCAAAAACACGCCTGGCTATTTTCTGTATTTTTAGTAGAGACGGGGTTTAACCGTGTTTGCCAGGCTGATCTCGAACTCCTGACCCCAAATGATCCACCCACCTCAGCCTCCCAAAGTACTGGGATTATAGGCATGAGCCACCATGCCCAGCCAATAGTTGTATATATTTATGGAACACAGTGATATTTCAGTATGTGTCTACAATGTGTAATGATCAAATCAGGGTAATCAGTATATCAATCACCTCAAACATTTATAATTTCTTTGTGTTTTAAAAATTCAAAATCCTTTTTTCTGGGTTTTTGAAAATATGTGAGATTCTGATATATTAGTTTCACAATCGAATTCCATCAAAATCATATAAAGCTATGAAACAGCAATAGATTTAGTCTATTTTCGGGAAGGACATGTTTAATAATGTGTATAGGAAGCTGTTGTTTTGCATTGAGCTTCTGTATTAGACCTCTACAGACCAAACCAAAATGGAGTCACTCATGCTAAAATTCCTCCTCACCAGATGGAAACCAAGTTGTTTATATGACCTTCTAAGAAATCACAAGACATAACTAACAGCCAAGTTCACAAACAGGCTGGTTTTAGCCAGCTTGATAAGGAAGCCTTCTCTGGTTTTTTTGGAGTCCAATGGCGCAATCTCAGCTCACCAAAACCTCCGCCTCCCTCGTTCAAGTGATTCTCCTGCCTCAGCTTCCTGAGTAGCTGGGATTACAGGCATGCGCCACCATGCCCGGCTAATTCTTGTATTTTTAGTAGAGATGGGGTTTCACCATATTGGTCAGGCCGATCACGAACTCCTGACCTCAGATGATACGCCTACCTCGGCCTCCCAAAGTGCTGGGATTACAGGCGTGAGCCACTGTGCCTGGCCTCTGTTTTAACCTTATAGGAAAGTAACTTTGAAACAACCAATCTGTTTTTTGTTCTCTGTTTCTGCTTTCTTCAGCCCTTTTCTGTCTATAAAGCCAACCTCCTCTGGTCAGCTCATCAGAGTGCCTTTTCTAAATCTTTGAATGAGATGCTCCTTAATTCATGAATCACTAAAAGAGCTAATTTGGTCTTTAAATCTGTTGTAATTTTGTCTTTTAACACACTCAATAGTTTTGTAATGCACTGTATAGATAAGAAACAGAAAGTGGGTTTAATCTAAATTTTTTAAGTAGACTCTTTTTTAAGAGCAGTTTTAAATTCATAGAAAAATTGAGCAAAAAGTTCAGAGATTTCCCATATACTCTCTGCTCCCACATATATAACAGCCTCCTAATTTCTTAATTTTAATACTAGCATTTTTTTTCCTTGAAGCATAACATCAGTCTAAACAACCAGCCCTTATATCAGTTATTCACAACCCTAGTTTTATAATATGCTAGGATCTCTATTGTTTTAAAATAGGCTATCTCACTCTAAAAAAGATTGATATGCCTTAAAGAAAATAAACAGAATAAAATAATAAATTAAATGTAACACATCAGGAAAAGGGGAAATACAAACAGGGGGAAGAATACACATAATTAAATATTTTTAATTATCTTAACAGGGTAATCTATTATCCTGTTTCTTATCTACACAGTGCGTTACAAAACCATTGAGTGTGTTAAAAGACAAAATTATAACAAATTTAGTTTAAAGATCTAATTAGCTTTATTAGCAATTCATGATTCAGGGAGCACCTCATTCATAGATTTAGAAAGAGCACTCTAATGAGCTGACCAGAGGAGGCTGGCTTTATAGGCAGAAAAAAGCTAAAGCAAGCAGAAATGAAAAGTCCCCAAATATTTCAAACAAAACCAATTTGAATTTACTGGGATTGTTCAAAAAAGCATATAATAATATATACCATTTCTTAAGGGATTAATGTTTAGCCGAATGCCTTATACATAGTATTTCATTTAATTCTCAAAACAATCTCCATTTTACAAATGAGTCTGAGGATTAGAAAGATTATAACCCACTCAATGTTAATAGCCATTAAAGAGGCAGATGTGAGAGTGGAGCTTATGTCTGTCTGACTTATCAACAGCTACATTATACTGCTCACCTTATGCTAGTTAATTTCAAAAAGTTGAAGGATACAGCAAGATAAAGTAAAGGATAATATGTCAAAACTCCCTTAAGTCGGCCAGGCGCGGTGGCTCACGCCTGTAATCCTAGCACTTTGGGAGGCTGAGGCGGGCGGATCACGAGGTCGGGAGATCAAGACCATCCTGGCTAACATGGTGAAACCCCGTCTCTACTAAAAATACAAAAAAAATTAGCCAGGTGTGGTGGCGGGCGCCTGTAGTCCCAGTTACTCTGGAGGCTGAGGCAGGAGAATGGCGTGAACCCAAGAGTCGGAGCTTGCAGTGAGTCGAGATCACGCTACTGCACTCCAGCCTGGGTGACAGAGTGAGACTCCATCTCATAAAAAAAAAACAAAAACAAAAACAAAAAAAAACCTCCCTTAAGACTGAGAATTATTGGAATCAGATAATTCAAAAATAACAATAAGTGGCTTTGGTTCTCCTCTCCCCAAGTCCAGTTCCATCTTACGTATTCAAATTTGATTAACTTTCCTAAACTAGTACCTTTTGCCTGTCAGCATTCTGCTCAAGTCCTTCGGTAGCTACCTGCTATTTAGATCAAGGGTAGGCAACCTTTTTTATAAGAGACAGATGGTAAATATTTTTGACTATCTAGGCTTATGATCTCTGTTGCAACTACTCAATGAGGCTGTTGGGCGTTAAAACAGCTACAGACAATACATAACTGAATATTTGCGGTTGTATTTCAATAAAACTTTATGGACACTGAAATTTCAATTTCATATTTTTTTTTTGAGATGGAGTCTCTCTCTGTTGCCCAGGCTTGAGTGCAGTGGCACAATCTCCACTCACTGCAACCTCCGCCTCCCGGGTTCAAGCAATTCTCCTGCCTCAGCCTCCCAAGTGGCTGGGACTACAGGCACACGCCACCACGCCTGGCTGAATTTCATATAATTTTAATTCATCACAAAATAATGTTCTTCTTTTAATTTTTTTAACATACTTAAAATGTAAAAAACATTTTTAGCATGGCCGGGCACGGTGGCTCACGCCTATAATCCCAGCACTTTGGGAGGCCGAGGCGGGTAGATCACAAGGTCAGGAGTTTGAGACCAGCCTGGCCAATATGGTGAAACCCTGTTTCTACTAAAAATACAAAAATTAGCCAGGCATGTTGACATGTGCCTGTAATCCCAGCCACTTGGGAGCCTGAGGCAGGAGAATCGCTGAACCCAGGGAGGCGGAGGTTGCAGTGAGCCGAAATTGTGCCACTACACTCCAGCTTGGGGGACAGACTGAGACTCCGTCTCAAAAAAACAAAACAAAACAAAACAAAAAAAACAAACAAACAAAAAACATTTTCAGTTTTCAGGCCATACGAAAACAGGTGGCGGGATGAATTTGGCCCACAGGACAGAATTTGCCAACCTTGACTTTGACCATTTAGAATTTGCTCAGAGTATGAAATAAGCAGGTGGCCAAAATAAGATGGTCAATGAAAATATTCTACTTAAAAAAATCAGTCACTAATTCACTATCTCAGAGAGATAAGAAATATTTGAGGAGAGAAATGGGAAGTAACAAGACCTAGTGTATCCCACAAACAAAATAGTTTGATTATCCTGACTGGGTGCCAGGAAAGGAATAGGTAGCTTGCTGGAGACGAAGATGCTATAACCTCTGCAGGAAGAACTCATTCAACACTATTTAGACTCCTAGATACCAGCAGCGTCTTAGGAGCTTTACATGAATTCAGAAAATCTTGCATATTTTGACCCAACTTTAACTTTACAACTAGAGATAAAGGGAAAAAATATATTTTTTTTCCTTCATGCTTTTATTTTTCCTGGACTTGAAAAAATACATTTCTATCTTGTCTTTTTGCAGAAAGGATGAAGCAGCTTGTAAAAATAAACAAAAAACACATATAAAACTATACAAACTAGGATTAAACATTGGATCAACCAAGTATATGAATTAGAAAAGAAGAAATAAATAGTTATTATTTGCAGATAAAATGTCTGGGTATAGAAAGTCCAAAAGAATTTCTAGACAAATTATTTAGAACCAATATATGAATTTAACTAGAAAGTTGGATACAAGGTCAGAAATCAATTATATTTCCACATACCTGCAACAAACAAATAAAAAGTGAACTTTAAATAACAATACTATTAATGAGAGTATCAGAAAACATCAAATACAAATTCTTTGTAGATAATAAATATAAGAGACATGCCATGCAAGACTTCCATACTGAAAATTAAAATACATTATGTAATAAATTAAAACAGATCCAGACAAAGGGAGGGATATATGAAGTTCAAGGATTGGAAGACTCCACACTACAAAGATGTAAATTGTCTCCACATAGACATACAGATTCAGTGCAATCTCAGTCAAAATCGTAACAGGTTATCTTGTGGAGTTTAGCAAATTAACTCCAAAATTTATGTAGAAATGTAAAGATCCAAGAGCAGCCAAGACAATGTTGAAGAAAAAAACAGAAGGCCTTACTCTACCAGATATTCAGGCCTATTAAAAAGCTACTATAGGGCCAGGTGCTCACGCCTGTAATCCCAGAACTTTGGGAGGCCGAGGCTGGAGGATCACCTGAGGTCGGGAGTTCAAGACCAGCCTGACCAACGTGGAGAAACCCTGTCTATACGAAAAATACAAAATTAGCCGGGCGTGGTAGCGCATGTCTGTAATCCCAGCTACTCGGGAGGCTGAGGCAGGAAAATCACTTGAACCCGGGAGGCAGAGGTTGCGGTGAGCTGAGATTGCGCCATTGCACTCCATCCTGGCAACAAGAGTGAAACTCCATCTCAAAAAAAAATAAATAAATAAAAATACAAAAGTTAGCCAGGCGTGGTGGCGGGTGCCTGTAATCCCAGCTACTAGAGAGGCCGAGGCAGGAGAATTGCTTGAACCCAGGAGATGGAGGTTGCAGTAAGCCAAGATGGTGGCACTGCACTCCAGCCTGGGTGACAAAGAGAGACTGCATCTCAAAAAAAAAAAAAAAAAAAAAAAACTACTATAGTCCAAGCTACTATAGCTCATGCTTGTATTCCTTGCACTTTGGGAGGCCAAGACAGGTGGATCACTTGAGCCCAGGAGTTCGAGACCAGCCTAGGCAATATGGTGAGACTCTGTCTCTTCAAACATTTTAAAATTAGCTGGTCATGGGGAGCTGTGATCACGTCACTGCACTCTAGCCTGGGTGACAGAGTAAGAACCCATTTAAAAAAAAATGGCTATTATAATTAAACATTATGGTAGTAGCACAGAAGAGGCAATGGAACAGAATGGAGTCCAGACATAGACCCGCCGCATACCTGATATCATAAAGGCAATACTGCAGCACAGTGGGAAAATAATGGTTTTTTGATAAGTGATGCTGACTCAACTGGATATCTGTTTGGGGAAAAAAATACACCTTGACCCCTAACTTATACCATATATAAAAATCAATTCCAAATGGGCTGTAGATCTAAATGTGAAATGTAAAACAATAAAACTTTTAGAAAAATACATAGAATATCTTCTAGACCTTGGGCTAGGCAAAGATTTCTTTTTTTTTTCTATTTTATTTTATTTTTCTTACCAAGTCTTTGAATGCAACCAGAAAATTTAACTAGAGCACAAAAAACACTAACCATAAAAAAAAAAACATATGCATAAATTGATAACATTAAGAATTTCTGTTAATCTGAAGACAATACTAAGAAAGTGAAATGCTGCAATCCCAGCACTTTGGGAGGTCAAGGCAGGAGGATCAAAACTCATGCCAGCCTTATCCGCCTATCGTATAGATCAGACACTACAGCTGCCCTCCTCCAAAAATGTTCAATGGCTCCCCGTGCCTACTGGATAAACTTCAATGTTATTAACATGAATGCCAAACCCTTTATGTGGGCCTAACCCTGCCTTTTCAGTCTCATCTCTTATATTTCCCTATATACCCAATGCTCCCAACCATACCTCACTGCTCAGTGTTTTCCAAACATGCCATGTGGTCTCAGGCCTCCTCTTGTCTTCATGTTGGTCAGACCTGGTATTTTCTCACAGAGAAAGAAATCGGGGGTCGAGTTTGTGGCAATGCCTTCTTGTGTCTGTCACTTCACTACTTCTGTGACAGGATTATCTAACTGATTTTATATTATTCCTGCCTCCTATACACTCACCCTCAGCCTCCATGTCTCAGGACTAAGCCCTAAATAAAAACATCCCTTTGTTAATCACTTACCCTACAATATGGCTCCTTCTTTTTTATATCCTCCTGCTGGATCAGCCTCAGGCCCTGGACACCATTCTGGAGGCCTTTCTCATATAGGGCTTGAAGTCTGGGAATTTCTTCTTGTTCAACAGCTACTATAAGCTTCAAAAAAGAAAAGGTAAGGAGCATGGATAGGGGTGAATGTATCATCAGCGATGAAAGATAAAGTCAATGGAAAATCATCAACTATTGTATGACCCAAAGGAGGTTAATTTTTTAAAATTATTTTTTCTTCACATATCTAATTCTTCCTTTCTTCATGACTATTTTCTTCCTCCACCAGGAAAAGCTGTCTTAAGAAAATGTTATTAAAACAAATTTTCCCTAAAAATGAAATGTAGCTTCAATTTCCACTTCTGTTATCATAGTCTCTATGTGCATCTTGGCCATAAGCAACTCATCACTACCACATTCTCAATCCCAGAAAGGAGAAAAGCATAAGTTGCTTGGACTTTACTTTTTTTTCCCCCCAAAAACAGAATGGCCTTCTTATTTCTTCAGGAAAATGTAAAATATCAGCACATCAGAAAGACAACTGGTACTGAATGTGATGGAACATAACTGACAAAACAATCCCTTTTATTTTTGGCATATATTATAAAGTATTTACAAAACATTCTGTTGCAGAAGGAAAAACAGTCAATTCATCAACTTATTTATGTCTTTTCTATTTATTTATGGGAAAAATATCTGAGGTACAGTTTCTTCTTTACTTAAAGAAAGGGGCAAAGGAAAACACAGGTGCATATTCGAAGGTATATTAGAATTCACAAGTCATTATTTCATACCAAAGAGGCAACAGAATTTCATGAGGTGACACTTTTAATCAAGGTATAAAGGCTATTTAAATCAACAAATAATTAACCTTAAAAACAGAAGTGGAATCAAAGGACTCTATCAAGTAAGTGAAAAGACAACCCACACAATGAGAAAAAATATTTGCAAGTCACGTAGCTGATAAGGGTCTAGTATTTAGAATATGTAAAGAATTCTTACAACTCATAATAAAAACCGTAACTAGACTTTTACATCTTGCCATTTTCACTTATGTCAGGCCCATTTTACTGAATAGTTTTTTAAAATGTGGCCATGCACAGGGGCTCATGTCTATAATCCAAGCTACTTCAAAGGCTGAGGCAAGAAGACCACTTGAGCCCAGGAGTTCAAGGCTGCAGTGAGCTGTGATTGTGCCACTGCACTCCAGCCTAGGCAACAGGACAAGACCCTGTCTCTTAAAAAAATTTGTATCTATTTTTAAAATTTCTATTTATTTATTTATTTGAGACAAGGTCTCACTCCCATTGCCCAGGCTATAGTGCAGTGGCCCAGTCATGACTCCCTGCAGCCTCGACTTCCCGAGCTCAGGTGATTCTCCCACCTCAGCCTCCCTAGAAGGTGGGACTACAGGCATGTGCCACCACACTCGGCTAATTTTTTTTTTTTTTTTTTTTTTTTAGTAGAGACAGCGTTTTACCACATTGCCCAGACTGGTCTCAAACTCCTGGGCTCAAGCAATCTACCCACCTCGGCCTCCCAAAGTGCTAGGATTACAGGAATAAGCCACTGAGTCCAGCCCTACAATTTTTTTTCATAGCATCTTTTTTTTTTTTTAATTTCGCTCTTGTCACCCAGGCTGGAGTGCAATGGCAGGATCTCGGCTCACTGCAACCTCTGCGTCCCAGGTTCAAACGATTCTCCTGCCTCAGCCTCCCAAGTAGCTGAGATTACAGACGCCTGCCACCATGCCCAGCTAATTTTTGTGTTTTCAGTAGAAATGGGGTTTCACCATGTTGGCCAGGCTGGTCTCGAACTCCTGACCTCAGGTGGTCCACCCACTTCGGCCTCCCAAAGTGCTGGGATTACAGGCGTGAGACACCACACCCAGCCTCATAGCATCTTTAATGGTGACAATGAGCTTTTATTCTTAAAAATTACAAGGGCCAGGCACGGTGGCTCATGCCTGTAATCCTAGCACTCTGGGAAGCTGAGGCTGGTGGATCGCTTGAGCTCAGGAGTTCGAGAACAGCCTGGGCAACATAGCAAAACCTGTCTCTACAAAAAAATACAAAAAAATTAGCAGAGTGTGGTGGTGTGCACCTGTAGTCCCAGCTACTAGTGGGCTGAGGTGGGAGGATCACTCGAGCTCAGGAGGTCAAGGCTACAGAGAGCAGAGATTGCACCACTGCACTCCATCCTGGGTGACAAAGTGAGACCCTGTCTCCAAAAAAAAAAAAAAAAAAAAAAAAAACTTATATGAAGGACATGACTACCAACACTGCAGAAATAAAAGGACTTATAAAAGAATACTATGAACAACTGTATGGCAATGAATTATAAAATCTAGATGAACAAATTATTAGAAAGACACAAACTTCTGAAACTGATTTGAGAAGAAAAACTTAATAAACCTATAACACATGAAGTGATTGAAAACTTCCCACATTAAAAAAAAAAAAAAAAAAAAGCCCAGGCCCAGAGGCTTTATTCATGAATGCTACCAGATGTTAAAAAAAAAAATTAATACTAATTCTTCATAAACTGTTCCAAAAAACAGAAGAGTAAGAATCACTTCCCAACTAATTCTGTGAGGCCAATATTAGTTTGATACTAAAACCAGTGCTCTGGTTTCTCTTCAGAAAGAAAAAATATTTTGCCTTTTACCAAAACCAGATAACGTAAGAAATTGCAAACCAATATCCCTTAAAAATATTAATGCAAAACCCTGAACAAAATACTAATAAACTGAATGCAGCAACATATAGAGAGGATTTTACACCATGACCACGAGGGATTTATCACAGGAATGTAAAATCAATTTAACATCCAAAAATGTATTAATACACTACATTAATAGAATAAAGGATAAAAACCACATGATCACCTTGATAGAAGCAGAAAAGGCATTTGAGAAAATTCAACACCTTTTCATGATAGAAAACACTCAACAAACTAGGAATAGAAAGGAACTTCCTTAATCTGATAAAGGGAATCCACAGCTAACATCATACTTAAGGGTAAAAGATTGAATGCTTTCTCTATTAGATCAAGAACAATTCAAGAAGGTCCACTTTTACTACTTCTGTTCAACACAGTATTGGAGCTTCCACCCATGGAAATCAGGCAAGCAGAATAAGTAGTTAAAAGACATCTAAATTGGAAAAGAAGTAAAACTAACTTATTTGCAGATGACATGATCCTGCATATAGTAAAGCCTAAGGAATTCATAGACAGACACACACACACATACACACACAATTAGAACAAAATGAGTTCAGAAAGGTCACTGGATTAAAAAAAATCAACATACAGAAATCAATCATATTCTATGCATTAGCAATGAATTATAAAAAATGAAAGTAGGAAAACAATTCTCCTCACAAAAGCATCACAAAGAATAAACTACTGAGCACTACAGACCAAATGGACCTAACAGATATTTACAGAGAGTTTCATCCAACAGCTACAGAATATATATTCTTCTCCCCAGCACATGGATCACTCTCAAGGATAGACCAATATGTTGGGCCACAAAACAGGTCTTTAAAATTTTTTTTAAATGAAATTATATCAAATATATTCTCTGACCACAATGGAATGAAACTAGAAATCAATAACAAGAGGAATTTTGGAAACTATACAAACACATGGAAATTAAACAATATGCTGCTGGCCAGGCATAGTGGTTCACACCTGTAATTTCAACACTTAGGGTGGCCAAGGTGAGAGGATCACTTGAGCACTTGAGCCCAGGAGTTTGAGACCAACTTGCGCAACGGAGGGAGATCCTAACTCAAAAAAAAAAACCAAAACGAACAACAACAACAACAAAATGACTGGGCATGGTGGCTCACGCCTGTAATCCCAGCAATTTGGGCGGGTAGATCACTTGAAGTCAGGAGTTTAAGACCAGCCTAGTTAACATAGTGAAACCACATCTCTACTAAAAATACAAAAATTAGCCAGGCACGGTGGCGTGCGCCTGTAGTCCCAGTGACTTGGGAGGCTGAGGCTGCAGAACTGCTTGAACCCAGGAGATGGAGGTTGCAGTGAGCTGAGATGGCACCATTGCACTCCAGGCTGGGTAACAGCAAGACTCTGTCTCAAAAAAAAATTAGCCAGGCATGGTGGTGCACCTGTGATCCCCATTACTCCAGAGGTTGAGGTGGGAGGACTTTTTTTTTTTGAGACAGAGTTTCGCTCTTGTTGCCCAGGCTGGAGCGCAACGGCGTGATCTCAGCTCACTACAACCTCTGCCTCCCAGGTTCTAGCAATTATCCTGCCTCAGCCTCCCAAGTAGCTGGGATTACAGGCATGCGCCACCACACCCAGCTAATTTTGTATTTTTACTAGAGATGGGGTTTCTCCACGTTGGTCCGTCTGGTCTCGAACTCCTGACCTCAGGTGATCCCCCGCCTCAGCCTCCCAAAGTGCTGGGATTAGGGGTGCGAGCCACCATGCCCGGCCGGTGGGACGACTGTTTCAGCCTGGGAGGCCAAGGCTGCAGTGATCTGTGATACTGCCACTATATTCCAGCCTGGGTAAGACAGAGACTCTATCTCAAAAAAATAAACAAACAAGCAAACAAAACCAATACGCTCCTAAATGACCAGTGGGCCAATGAAGAAATTAAGAAGGAAATTTAAAAATCTGTTGAAACAAATGAAAATAGAAACACAACATACCAAAACCTATGGGAAACAGCGAAAGCTGTACTAAGAGGAAAGTTTATAGCTATAAGCACCTACATCAAAAAAGTAGAAGAACTTCATATAATCTAACAATTCATCTTAAAAAACTAGAAAAGCAAGAGCACACCAAATTCAGAATTAGTAGAAGAAAATAAATAATAAAGATCAGAGCAGAAATAAATGAAATTGAAACAAAGGAAACAATACAAAAGATTAATGAAAGGTTGGTTTTTTGAAAGGATAAATAGAATTGACAAACCTTTAGCCAGACTAAGAAAAAGAGAAGACCTGGATAAATAAAATCAGAGATGAAAAAAGAGACATTACAACCAATACCACAGTAATTCAAAAAATTGTTAAAGGCTACTATGACCAACTATATATGCCAATAAGTTAGAAAACTTAGAATAAATGAATAAATTCCTGGACACATACAACCTACCAAGATTGAACCATGAAGAAATCCAAAACCTGAACAAACCAATAACAGGCAATAAGATCGAAGCCATAATAAAAAGTCTCCCAGTAAAGAAAAGCCCAGAACCTGATGGCTTCACTGCTAAATTTTACCAAACATTTAAAGAACTAATACTAAACCCTACTCAAACTATTCCATAAAGTAGAGGAGGAAATATTTCCAAACACATTCCATGAGGCTGGTATTACCCTGATACCAAAACCAGACAAAGACACATCAAAAAAATGAAAACTATAGGCCAATATTCCTGATGAACACTATACAAAAATCCTTAACAAAATACTAGCAAACCAAATTCAACAACACATTAAAAAGATCATTCATCATGACCAAGTGGGATTTAACCCAGGGATGCAAAGGATGGTTCAACATATGTAAATCAATCAATGTGACACATCATATCAACAAGATGAATGACAAAAACCATACAATCAGGCCAGGCGGATACATAACAGTTCAGGTGGCCAGTTCAGGTGGATACATAACAAAAGACCAGTCAGCCTTAAAAAAGGAGAAAATCTTTAAGATAATGAGAAATACTTAAGATAATATCCTCCATGTTCATCTCTATTGTCACAAATGGTCCATGCCACAAATGACAACAGAGATGAACCTGGAGGACATTATCTTAGGTGAAATAAACCAAGCACAGAAAGATAAATACTGCGTGATCTCATTTACATGTAGAATCTCAAAAAGTTGAACTCACAGAGGTAGAGAGTGGAATGGTGGTTACCAGGGGCTGAGGGTGGCAGGGAGGCAGGGGTGGTGTGGAAAGATATTTGTTAAAGGACACAAAATTTCAGTTAAGTAAGAGGAATAAGTTCAGGATATCTATTACACAAAATGTTGATTATAGTTAATAATGTATTATATTCTTGAAGACTGCTCAGACAGTAGATTTAAGTGTTTGCATCATAAAAAAACATAAGTATGAAAGGTAATGCATATGTTGGTGAGCTTGATTTAGCCATTCCACAATGTACACATACTTCTTGAGACAGAGTCTCACTCTGTTGCCCAGGCTGGAATTCAGTGGTGTGGTCTCGGCTCACTGCAACCTCTGCCTCCCAGGGTCAGGCAATTCTCGTGCCTCAGCCTCCCGAGTAGCTGGCATTACAGGCGTGTGCCACCACACCCGGCTAATTTTTATATTTTTAGTAGAGATGGGGTTTCACCATGTTGGCCAGGCTGGTCTCGAACTCCTGACCTCAAGTGATCTGCCTGCCTCAGCCTCCCAAAGTGCTGAAATTACAGGCAGGCGTGAGCCACCCTGCCCAGCCCACAACGTATACATACTTCAAAACAACATGTTGTACATGATAAATATTTACAATTTTTGTCGATTAAAAAATAATTTTAGGCCAGGCACAGTGGCTCACATCTGTAATCCCAGCACTTCAGGAGGCCAAGGCAGGAGGAGTGCTTGAAGCCAGGAGTTTGAGACCAGCCTGGGCAACAAAGCAAGATCCTGTCTCAACTTTTAAATAAGAAATAAAGTTAAAAAATAATAATTTTAACTTTTTTGAGGCAAGGTCTCACTCTGTTGCCCAGGCTGAAGTGCAGTGGCATAATCATGGATCACTGCAGCCTTGATCTCCCAGGCTCAAGCAGTCCTCCCACCTCAGCCTCCCAAGTAGCTGGGACTATAGTTGTGCACCACCGCACCCGGCTAACTTTTTAAATTTTTTGTAGAGATAGGGTCTCACTATGTTGCCCGAGCTGGTCTCAAACCCTTGGGCTCAAGAACTATTTTCTAAAAAGGAAAAAATAAAAGACACTCAACATCATTATCACTAGGGAACTGCAAATCAAAACTTCCACTAGGATGGCTAAAACAAAAAAGACAAACCAAAATAGATGTTGGCAAGGACATGGAAAATTGGAATCCTTATTAATTACTGGTGGGAATGTAAAATAGTACAGAGCTTTGGAAAACAATTTGGCAGTTCCTCAAAATGTTAAACATGGAGTTACCCTGACAACCCAGCAATTCCCCTCCCAGGTATATAACCAATATAAATGAAAACATATGTTCACAAATAAACTTATACATGAATGTTCATAGCAGCATTATCCATAATAGCCAAAAGGTGGAAACAATCCATATGTCTATCAACTGATGAACAAATAAAATGTGGTATATCCATACAATGGAATATTGTTCAGCCATAAAAGGCATGAAGTACTGATTCGTGCTACAACATGGATGAACTTTGACAACATTATGCTAAGTGAGAGAAGCCAGTCACAAAAGACTACATAGTATATGAATTTATTTATATGAAAAGTGCAGAACAGGCAAATCCACAAAGACAGAAAGTATACTAGTGGTTGCTAGGGCATCGGGGGAGGTGGAAATGGGAAGTGACTGCTAATGGTTATGGGGTGTCTTTTTGGGGTGATGAAAAAGCCTGAAATTAGACAGTGGTGATGATTGCTCAGCTCTGTAAATATACTAAAAATTGATCTGTGCACTTTAAAAGGGCGAATTGTATGGTGCATAAATTATATGTCAATAAAACTTTTATTTAGAAAATTACATAATGTCACACCATCTTTTTTTAGTTATTCCCTAAGATTAGATTTGAAAAATTACATAGATACAAAGAAAAAAATACATTTTTAAAAAATGTAATATTAAACATCACTAAGCAAATGCTAGTTGGAAATTAGTCAAGGCTCTAGTAAAATGCCATACCTTGCCACACTGCTTGTAGGAAATTCCCTTTTGCTGACAGTACTCATAGAGGAGGGCTGCACCTTGTACACATAATTTGGCTTTCAGAGACTCAGGTTTATAATAAATTCCACTATGTATGACACCACTGTTATGTCCAGTCTGGTGAACAGCTACAGAACAAGAGAAACAGGGTAAGAGTAAGTACATGATTCATACAAAACATAAGAGGTAAGAGAACAAACTTATAGTTGAAGCTATTAGAGACCACATCATGTAAAATTCTGCCTGAATTTGTTCAGATCACTGGTAACTTCTTCTAACATCCCTGGTATCCATGTCACATCCCTCCAGCCCATCTCTGATTTCAACTACAACTTTGGTGCACAAACTCACCTCTCATTACCAGCAAACCACTTCAGGGGCCCCCTAGGGCTCTTTGCACTCTGCCTTGGGGCCTCTGGTAACTTTTTTAGAGAAGGACATGGGGTGCTCAACATCACTAGTGGCAATCCTCAACCAATAGGGAGAAGAGCTGATGGATAAAGTGAGCACAATCCTGGGAAATACTACATTGCTCCTCAGAGGCTCCGGTGGAATCAAGCTCACAGCCGCAATCTTGATGTGTTCTCATGTCTTTTCCTCCTTCCCTGTCTTACTTTCCTCACCCCCTCACTCCTGTTTCCTGAGATAACCTCTCAAATAAATAACCTATAGACACGTCCTCCTTGTCCCACACTCTGCTTTAACCTCTCAAATAACCTATAGCCATGTCCTTGTCCCACACTCTGCTTTTAGAGCACAAACTAAGATACTAACACTGACATTCAGCATGAAAGATTCAGAACAGACAAAATGAGCAGATGCCCAAGTAAGCCCAAAGAACAACATTGATTATATACATACCTAAATCTTTCTCCTTTTCCAGAACACCAATAGAAAGTGATGGATGTCGCAGGATGAGTGCTCTGGCAGAGGCAAGCCCCACAATTCCGCCACCAACAATGACTATATCAAACGAGCTTCAAAAGAAAGTCATCTTTAAAGTAATTCATATTTACAGTAGACCTCGCCAAACTTCACATGCATAATTTTCATCAATGGACAATTAAACCATTAATTTGTAATCATGAAAACGTATTCGGCGGCCGGTCGCGGTGGCTCACGCCTGTAATCCCAGCACTTTGGGTGGCCGAGGGGGGCAGATCACGAGGTCAAGAGATCGAGACCATCCTGGCCAACATGGTGAAACCCCGTCTCTACTAAAAATACAAAAATTAGCTGGGCGTGGTGGCGCGTGCCTGTAGTCCCAGCTATTTGGGAGGCTGAGGCAGAAGAATCACTTGAACCTGGGAAGCAGAGGTTGCAGTGAGTGGAGATCACGCCACTGCACTCCAGCCTGGTGACAGAGCAAGGCGACAGAGCAATGTATTGGGCCCTGTGCTGTTTGGTTTCACATGTATTAAAAAAAAAAAAAACCCTTAAAAGTTATACTAATCAAGCCTGGGTGTGATGGCTCATGCCTGTAATCCCAGCACTTTGGGAGGCCAAGGCGGGTGGATCACTTGAGGTTAGGAGTTCAAGACCAGCCCGGCCAACATGGTAAAACCCCATCTTTACTAAAAATACAAAAATTAGCTGGGTGTGGTGGCAGGCATCTGTAATCCCAACTACTCGGGAGGCTAAGGCTGGAGAATCGCTTGAACCTGGGAGGCGGAGGTTGCAATGAGCTGAGGTCATGCCACTGCACTCCAGCCTGGGAGACAGAGCCAGACCCTGTCTCAAAAAAAAAAAAAAAAGTTATACGCATTAAAAAAAAAAAAAAAAAACCTCAAAAGTTATACGCATCGCTGGTCAGTAGTATAATCAACTACAGCTTACTGGCAGGCAGGATAGCTGGTTGCCCAATCTGCTCTTTATCTCCATAGCACGGCAGCCGGGCTGGTTACATAAGTGACTGCAGTCATGCATTGCTTAACCATAGGGATAGGTTCTAAGAAATGCATTGGTAGGCGATTTCCTTGTGCAAACAGCATAGAATGTACTTACACAAACCTAGATGATACAGCTTACTGTACACCTAGGCTATATGGGATAGCCTATTGCTCCTAGGCTACAAGCCTGTACAGCAGGTTACTATATTGAATACTGCAGGCAACTGTAACACAATGGTAAGTATCTGTGCATCTAAAAATGTGTACATATAAAAAAGGTACAGAAAAAATATGGTATTATAATCTTTGGTATCACCACTGTACATGAGTCTGTGGTTGACCAAAATATTGTTATGCGGTGCATGACTATACTTTGTGTTAAGCATAGTCATGATTCTACTACCCATCCTTTCAAAATTCCAATGTAGTACTCTTGACAATGTGTTAACACATTAAAGCTTTAACACTTCAGTGTGCAAGAATTTTTACAAGTTTTTCTTTGAGAAGTAAACAACTCCGAGAAAATAAACCTTGGGGCAATAATTGGTCCAGAAATGGGCTTAGGAACCACAATCTTTGCCATGGCAAATCCTGATTATACAACCATTTACAAAATTAGGGCCGGGCGTGGTGGCTCACGCCTGTAATCCCAGAACTTTGGGAGGCCAAGGCGGGCAGATCAGGAGGCCAGGAGGTTGAGACCATCCTGACTAACACGGTGAAACCCCATCTCTACTAAAAATACAAAAAATTAGCCAGGTGTGGTGGCGGGCACCTGTAGTCCCAGCTACTCGGGAGGCTGAGGCAGGAGAATGGCGTGAACCCAGGAGGCGGAGCTTGCAGTGAGCCAAGATTGCACCACTGCACTCCAGCCTGGGCGACAGAGCGAGACTCTGTCTCAAAAAAAAAATTTAGAACAACCATGTATAATTTATATAAATCTGCAATTCGAAGCTTAAAAGATTACCTTTAACACTGACCTGATAGCCAACAAATATGGATCTTATAGGAACTGTAGACAGAGGGAAATTTCAGAGATTAGGCCCTTTCTTTGAAAAGTGATCTAAGTTTCAATTTCAAAATCCTTAGCAAAGCACATCAATTTGATTAGAATTGCTACCACATCTTTGGCTGTATCTGGAACCAGAAACAGATCCTAGACAACTAGGAACTAACATGTAAGCTTGATAAATCAAATCCTGCATCTTAAATTAACTTGGGGGTCATAAGTGGATAAAGTTCCCTCTGTCAGAGCATAAGCCTTATACTTGAACAGGGAGAACCTCCAGGTGATGCTCAGCAGGTGGTTCTCCTGCAGCAGCTTTAGATTGGATAAAATGGTTGTCAAGGATGGTGAATGATGCCCACTTTTAAAAAGAGAGGGCATAAAAAGAGCAGCACAAGTAAAATGGGATTCTGGGTCCACTACATTAATACTAGTTATTGGCAAATGCCTACAGTGGTCAACTAAAAAATTACTAATATGATCAGAATGTATTTGGAAGTCCAAGCTTTTAAGCAGGTTTTAAAAAAACATAAGTTCAGTGGATAAAAGGTAAAGCATTCACATTCCACTAGGTACTTACACTGATTTACAGATTGACCCTTTACACAACTTTCACAATAAACAGATGTTTTATGGATTCTAAAATATCCTGGCTTTTAAGAATTCCAGAATAACTATTGTTAAGATAGGCTTTTTATTTTTCAAAACCTCTATAATCTTCCACTAAGGTAGGTGTTCAAAACATTTACAAATACTTAAGATATTTGTATGTGTATTACTTAATCATATTTTATATACAGTCATCCCTCAATATCCACAGGGGATTGGTTTCAGGACTCCCATGGATACCGAAATCCACGTATGTTCAAGTCTTGTATACGAAATGGCACAGTATTTGCATATAATCTACACACATTCTCCAATATACCTTAAATCATCTCTGGATCACTTATACTACATAGTACCATATAAATGCTATGTGAATAGTTGTTATACTGTATTTTAAATTGTGTTATTTTTTACTGTTTTTTTCCAAATATTTTGATCCATAGTTGGTTGAATCTGCAGATGCAGAACCCACAAAAACGAGGACTGACTGTTTTGACTGACTTTTTTTTTTTTTTTCGGTGAGATGGAGTCTGGCTCTGTCGCCAGGCTGGAGTGCAGTGGCATAATCTCGGCTCACTGCAACCTCCAGCTCCCGGGTTCAAGCGATTCTTCCGCCTCAGCCTCCCAAGTAGCTGGGACTACAGGTGCGCACCACCATGCCCAGCTAATTTTTGTATTTTTAGTAGAGACGGGGTTTCACCATTTTGGCCAGGATGGTCTCAATCTCTTGACCTCGTGATCCGCCCGCCTCGGCCCCCCAAAGTGCTGGGATTACAGGTGTGAACCACCGCGCCCAGCTGTATTTTTTTAATTTATCAAGTTGATATCTATATCAATTACATGGCAGTGTGTGTATAAGAGAGATATCTTTCATACTGTTTTTCTCTCTTACTTTCAAGTTCAACTATGATGCTATGTTTTGCCTTCAAGGCTCATTTTCTGTAAAAGGTAGCATAACCTTGGCCCTTACAGGGGTGGTCTTGACTTCCATAATAATGTTTCTCATCCTTGCTGCCTTTTGTTTTTTTGGGGGGGGTTTTTTGTTTTGGGGTTTTTTTTTTTTTTTTTAGATGGAGACTAGTGATTAAATGTTGATGTTCTAAAAGCTGACTCTGGCTGCTGCGTGTTGGTGGATAGCGGGAGTAGAGTCGGATACCAGTTAACAGTGATTGTGATTTGTTGTGGGGCATGTAGACAGTTCTTTTGGGAAGCTTTTCTTAAGGAAAGAAAAGCAGGGCTGGTGAAAGTTTTGTTTATACTGAAAATTTTTTTTTTTTAAATTTTGGAGTCAGGGTCTCACTCTATTGCCCAGGTTGGAGTGTAGCAGCATGATCTCGGCTCACTGCAACTTCCCACTCCCAGGTTCAAGCGATTCTCCTGCCTCAGCCTCCCTAGTAGCTGATATTATAGGCGAACACTGCCATGCTGGGCTAGTTTTTGTATTTTTACTAGAGACGAGGTTTCACCATGTTGGTCAGGCTGGTCTCAAACTCCTGACCTCAGGTGATCCACCCGCCTCGGCCTCCCAAAATGCTGGGAATACAGGCGTGAGCCACTGCGCCTGGCCCCTTGCTGCCTTTTGATAATTATAACACAAAAGCTTTTGGGGAGGTAGCCCTTCCACTTAGAATTATTACCTTGGTACAGATTCCCAGCCAAGATATTGTCTTTGCAGATTATATTACAACTATCAATAAACGCTTCTTATTTTCAAACATAAAACTATCATACTGAATATGCTTTTTCCAACTACATGTGCCACCCTTCACTCCCTCTTCTCAAATCTGAAGAATCACTGTTTTATCCAGTGACACAAAATCATTGAAATATGTTTCACAAACAAAAGCACAAATCTCCAAGCATCCACTATGGAGACAGGTGAACAGAACAATAGTCATAGATGAATGCTGGAGGACAGTTGCAGGCCAAGCTAACCACGGAGGCTGAAAGGGACATCTTTCTCTACAACTCACTTAATCTCAAGTTAACACCAATGAATGGTTTAACAGATAATTTTCTTAAGCTTTTTATGGAAAAGTTCATACCTACACAAAGTTAGACAAAATAGTTCAATGAAGCCCCACATATACATCACCCAGCTTCACTAATTATCAATTCACAGCAAATCTTGCTTCTTCTATACTCTATTTCATCCCCTCCTGTATTATATTATTTTGATGCAAATCTTAAACACCACATTATTTCATCTGTAAATATTTCAATGTTATTTCTAAAAGGCATCTCTAAAAACACACACTACCATTATAGTTAAAAAAACTAACACGAAATTTTTTACATCACCTAATATTCACTTTAAAACTTTTAGGAAAAAATAGGACAGAATCTTGGGACTTACAGTTGACATCAAAAACATGATCCATAAAAGAAAAAAAACTGATAAAATGGACTTCATCAAAACATAAAACTTTTGCTCTGCAAAAAGACTCTGTTAAGAGGATAAAAAAACTAAGAAATTGGAAAAAAATACTAGTAACTGCGTATCTCCCAAAGGACTCATACATAAAAGAACTCTCAAAACAAGCCATTTAGAATGTAGGCAGGCCAGGCGCGATGGCTCACGCCTTTAATCCCAGCACTTTGGGAGGCCAAGGCGGGCGGATCACCTGACGTCAGGAGTTTGAGACCAGCCATGCCAACATGGAGAAACCCCATCTCTACTAAAAAGACAAAATTGGCTGGGCATGGTGGCGCATGCCTGTAATCCCAGCTACTCGGGAGGCTGAGGCAGGAGAATTGCTTGAACCCAGGAGGCCTCCGCGGTGAGCCGAGACCGCACCACTGCACTCCAGCCTGGGCAACAAGGCGAAACTCCATCTCAAAAAAAAAAAAAAAAAAAAAAGTGGGCAAAAGATATGAACAAGTATTTCATCAAAGAGGACAGATACACAGATGGCAAAGAATCACATGAAAAGATGTTCAACACCATTAGTCAATGCATTGTTCAAACACCATTGCATCAGAGGAATGTAAATAAAAACCACAATGAGATATCACTACGTCTCTATCAGAATGGCTAAAATTTAAAAAGTGATAACCCCAAATGCTGGTGAGAATGAAGGGAAACTGGATTACTCACACATAGCTGGTGGGAATGTAAAATAGTACAGCCACTCTGGAAAAGAGTATGAAAGTTTCTTAAAAAGAAACTAAACATGGACTTACTACATGACTCAGTAACTGCAGTCTTGGGCATTTATTCCAGAGAAATGAAAACTTATGTTCATACAAAAACCTGAACATGAATGTTCATAGTAGCTTTATTCATAATAGCCAAAAACTGGAAGCAGCTTGGATGTTCTTCAACCCATGGTAAATGGTTAAACAAATTGTGATGTATCCATACCATGGAATTCTATTCAACAATTTTGAAAAACCTGCTATCAATACAGGCGACGCCTTGCATGGATCTTAAGGATAGTATGCTGTGTGAAAAAAAGCCAATCTCCAAAGGCTTGTTTTGAGAGTTCTTTATGTATTTTGTGTATTAGTCCTTTGGGAGATATGCAGTTGCTGGTATTTTTTCCCACATCTTGGTAGTTTTTTCATTCTCTTAACAGTCTTTTGCAGAGCAAAAGTTTTTCATTTTGATGAAGTCCATTTTGTCAATTTTTTTCTTTTAGAGATCATGCTTTTGATGTCATCTCTATGTCCAAAGATCTTGTCCTTTTTCTAAAAGTTTTATACTGAATATTTGGTGATATAAAAAATTTCAGGCCGGGTGCAGTGGCTCATGCCTGTAATCCCAATACTTTGGGAGGCTGAGGCGGGTGGATCACCCGAGGTCAGTAGTTTGAGTCCAGCCTGGCCAACACGGTGAAACCCTATCTCTACTCAAAATACAAAATCAGCTGGGCATGGTGGCACATGCCTGTAATCCCAGCTACTCAGGAGGCTGAGGCAGGAGAATCACTTCAACCTGGGAGACAGAGGTTGCAGTGAGCCGAGATCATGCCATTGTACTCCAGCCTGGGTGACAAAGCGAGACTTCATGTTAAAAAAAAAAAAATTTAGATTCACAGTTGCCAAGAGTTAGGAAGAATGGAGAGGAAGGTGTGAATATAAAGAGATAGGTAACACAACAGATAACCTTGGGGCAATAGAATATTTTTATACCACCCTTTTTTTTTTTTTAAGAGAGTCTTGCTCTGTTGTCCAGGCTTCAGCGCAGCGGTGTAATCACAGGTCACCACACCTTCAACCTCCTGGGCTCAAGCGATCCTCCTGCCTCAGCCCCACAAGTGGCTGGGACTACAGGAGCAAGCCACCACACCTGGCTAATTATTTTTTAATTTTTTTGTAGAGCAGGGGTTTTGCCGTCTCCCTTTGTTGCCCAGGCTGGTCTCCAACTCTTAGGCTCAACCTATCCTCCCACCTCGGCCTCCCAAAGTGCTGAGATTATAGGCATGAGCCAGCATGCCTGGCCACATTTTCATATCTTAATTGAGGTGGTAGTTACACAAATTAATACATATGATTAAACTGCATAGAACTAAACACACACACACACACATGAATATATGTAAAACTGATGAAAGCTGAACAATGTCCATGGATTTTGCCAATATCAATTTCCTAGTTTTGATATTGTACTATAGTTATATAAGATGTTTTCATTGGGGTAAATGGGGTGAAGGGTACATGGGATCTCTTTGTACTGTTTATTTATTTTTATTTTTTATTTTGTAGAGAAGGGATCTTATATTTTGCCCAGGCTGGTCTCAAACTTCTGGGCTCAAGTGATCCTCCTGCCTCAGCCTCCCAAAGCACTGGGATTACAAGCCTGAGTCACCACGCTTGGCCTGTACTATTTTTGCAATTTCCAATGGATCTATAATTACTTCAAAATAAAAGTATAGGCCAGGCACGGTGGCTCACACCTGTAATCTCAGCACTTTGGGGGGCTGAAGAGGGAGGTTCACTTGAGGCCAGGGGTTCGAGACCACCCTGGGCAACGTCTCTACAAAAAAATAGGAAAATAATTAGCTGCCTGTGGTCCCAGCTCCTGGAGGACAGGAAGCATTGGGGAGGGGGGCTGAGGAGGGAGGATCGCTTGAGCCCAGGAGGGTGGAGGCTGCAGTGAGCTATGATTGTGCCACTGCACTCCAGCCTTGGCAACACAGTGAGACTCTGACTCCAAAAATTTTTTTAAAAAAACATTTTAAGTATAAACAAAACTTTCACTAACCCTACTTTTCTTTCCTTAAGAAAAGCTTCCCAAAAGAACTGTCTACATGCCCCATAACAAATCACAATCGCTATTACTGGTATCCCACTCTACTCCCCCTATCCACCAACACGCAGCAGCCAGAGTCAACTTTTAGAACATCAACATTTAATCATTAGCCTCTTCTTTTTTTCTTTTCTTTTTTTTCTTTTTTTTTTTTTTTTGCGAGACAGAGTCTTGCTCTGTCGCCCAGGCTGGAGTGCAATGGTGCGATCTCAGCTTACTGCAACCTCCGCCTCCCAGGTTCAAGCGATTCTCCTAAGGCTCCGGAGTAGTTGGGATTACAGGCGCCCACCACCACGCCAGGCTAATTTTTTTGTATTTTTAGTAGAGACGGGGTTTCGCCATGTTGGTTAGGCTGGTCTCCAACTTCTGACCTCAGGCGATCCGCCCGCCTCGGCCTCCTAAAGCGTAGCCTCTTCTTAAAACCCTTTTAAATAGCTTCCCGTGGCTCTTAGAATAAAAGTCAACGTGTGGTTAAAATAAACTAAAAACCTTGCTGTGATGTAGTCCTTCTACCGGGTCATTCCACACCATATGTCTTCCACTAAACTTCAGTCACACTCATATGGCCCACCTTCTAGTCGTCAAAATAGCCAAAACCTCTCCAAGCCTTACAGCCTTCACACAAACTGTTTCTTCTACAGAGGACAGAGAAAGACAATGGTTTCGAATGTGACGTCCAAACTATAAATCACAGGACACTGAATTCTGCGGGCTTTCATTAGCATAAGAGCTGCCTCCGACGGGGACAACACTATGCGGGGTGTGCCAGGAACTGATTTAAGACTGTATTCAGATCTTCCAAGCAACGCCAAAGACTCCAGCTTATAAACAGCATATTTGATTGCTTATACTGTGTGCTAGGTCCTTTTATCCTTCAAATGACCACCTACAGGAGAGACTAAGGTCCAATTCACAACTGAACCTTTAAGGAGGTTAAGTAACTAGCCCAGAGTTCAACAGAAAGTGGACGGGTTGTTCAAAGCCAGAGCTACTCCTGACCTCTACTCTATACACTGCCTTTCCTCCGGCCCGTAAATACAACGAATGAACCTGCAGGTTGGTAGCTCCTGGGATCCGAGGTTGGAGTGCCACAGGACCCCAACCTGCTCTCACCCCGGGACAGGGAAATAGGAACAGGGGCACAGGTCCACCACCAGGTGCCTCCGCGAGGGGCAGCAGCGCAGGCGGCGGGGAGCAAGCGGCCACTCACCTGGTGCAGGCGCTGCGGCTACCTCCACACAGCGGTCTTGGCCTCCCAGACGCGAACCCGCACGCCCCAGGGGAGCCACCGGCGAAACTCCCGCGGGCCCGTCCGCAGGCACCAACCAAATAACGCAGCGCTGCCACCATCCCCTACGCACGCTCCCCTCCCTCAGCGCTCAGAAGAAGCCACTTGACCCTCCACGGCCGAGGACCCGCGCTCTTTAGCCACGCCCCTCACGCGGGGGCCAATGAAGTGGTGCGCCTTCGCCCCATGTGGGAGAGGCTGCGGTGGCCAATAGGCGCGCGCGTCGGAGGGCGAAGGGCCGGCCAGGGTGCCGCAGACGCGGGGACGCTGGCTCGCTCCCTCCCTCCCTCCGACGCTGTGAGTAGAAAAGCTAGGCCCCGAGCCGGGCGGGACTAGGGTGGTGGTTGTGTTCTGCCCTCGCCCGTCGCCAACGCTGGGCTGACTGAAAACCTGGCCCTTTGGGTCGCGCGTCTTCGACCTTCACCGCCATGCGGACATGGGGCTGTGGGAGAAACTCTGGGCGGGATTACGGTGAAAATTCTTGTTTGGGCGGGCCCAGCTGCTTCTTTCTTCCGGCTCGCCTTCGGCCCCGCCCCCCTCCCCGCCCCCGCTCCGGCTCCAGCTCCAGCCGGGTCCTCGCTCGGCCGCGCACGCAGCCCGCGGTAGACGGAGGGCTTGGGCACCCACCGTCTCCATCCCGGCCCCAGCCCAGTCGAGCATCCACTAGAAGGGCGCTCCCTGTCCGGCCCTAGCCCTCGCTCCTCACGGAGGCTCTTTGTCACAGCGAAGACTGACAGCCCGCAGTCTTCTGGACTTCTTTTATGGGGTTCCTGGCGGTGCTATTCATTCAGTCATTGATTGGTCTTGTAAATATCGAGCGCCTGCTCTGTACTGGACCCGGCACTGGGTACCGGAAGAACCAGACAGCTCGGTTTTTGCCACCATTTATAAGTCTGTGTCCTTTTCTTGAGTACTGAACCGAGATACAGTTTTAAATGTGCTGTGCGGTCTCTGAGCAGCGACTCACCTGTGCAGGTCACTTCACCTGATTCCCTTTATGTAAAAATGAGGGCGATGGGCTGTGTAATCTCTAAAGGACCTTCTAACTCTTTAAAATTATCACCGTGCCAGTGTTGCTAACACTCATTCTGTATGCTTGATGGCAGTTTTTAATTTTTAGGGTTAGGACAGCTGAACATAACAAATAGAATTATACAGATTTATTACCAGAAGGACTTCGTGTGCCTCTAAAAATCTTGGTTCCAGTCTTTGGTCACGTAGCTCCAGGAAATCACTTCACCTCTTTGCCTCAGACCCTCCTCAGTGAACTAGGAATGATAGCAGTGTCTCCCTAGTCTTAGGGCCGTCGAGCAGATTACACGAGATAAGGTCAGCAGGTGTTTAGCACAGTGAAGCATTTGCTACGTGATGACATTTATTATGGTTAAAGGGTTTTACCACCAGAACAGTGGTACATAGTTTGCTTTATTTGTTAAAACAATGTAGAATATTGCCTGCTTGTTCCATCACAGATGAAAAAAAGAGATGGTTATTCAACTTTGCGAGGTAATTGTGGATTCCCATGCAATTGTAAGAATAGAGATTCTGTGTACCCTTTACCCAGTCTTCCCAGTGGTAGCATCTTGCAAAACTAGTACCATATCACAACCAGGTAATTGACATTCACACAATCCACTGATCTCATTCAGATTCCTCATTTTGTATTAGTGTTCTCTGTGTATATTTAGTTCTATATGGTTATCAGGTGTGTAGATTCTTGTATCCACCACCACAGTCAAGGTACAGCCCAGGTCCATCACCACAAGGGTTCCTCCAGTTGCCCTTTTATAACCACAACTTACCTTTGCAGCCCCACCCAATCTATTCTCTGTTTCTAAAATTTTGCTATATCAAGAATGTTACATAAATGTAATTATTGTAATCATACAGTATGTAACTTTTATTGACTCTTTTTCATTCAGCATAATCCCTTGAGATATATCCAAACTGTTACATGTATCAGTAGTTCCTTCCTTTTTATTACTGAGTGGTATTCCATAATTTAGATGTACTACAGTATTGATATGGTTTGGCTGTGTCCCCACCCAAATCTCATCTTGAATTGTAACTCACAATTCCCATGTGTTGTGGGAGGAACCAGGTGGGAGGTGATTGAATTATGGAGGCAGGTCCTTCCTGTGCTGTTCTCCAGATAGTGAATGAGCCTCACAAGATGTGATGGTTTTAAAAACGGCAGGTTTCCCTGCACAAGTTCTTTCTTTGCATGCTGCCATCCATGTAAGATGTGACTTGCTCCTCCTTGCCTTCCACCATGATTGTGAGGCCTCCCCAGCCATGTGGAACTGTAAGTCCATTAAACCTCTTTTTCTTCTCGGTCTCGGGTATGTCTTTATCAGCAGTGTGAAAATGGACTAATACAAGTACATTCAACTGCTCACTCATTGAAGGACATTTGAGTTGTTTCTAGTTTTTAGCTATTGTGAATCAAGCAGCTGTGAACATGAGTGTACAGCCTTTTGTGTGAACCTGTTTTTGTTTCTCTAGGATAAGTGCCCAAGAGTACAATTGCTGGGTCATATGGGAAGTGCATGTTTATTTTTTATTTTTATTTTTGAGACAGGGTTATGCTCTGTTGCCCAGGCTGGAGTGCAGTGGTGCAATCTCAACTCACTGCGGCCTCTGCCTCCTGGTCTCAAGCAATTCTCCTGCCTCAGCCTCCTGAGTAGCTGGGACTATAGGCACATGCCACCACGCCCGGCAAACTCTCATATTTTTAGTAGAGATGCGGTTTTGCCATGTTGGCCGGGCTGGTCTTGAACTCCTGACCTCAAGTGATCTGCCTGTCTCAGCCTCCCAAAGTGCTGGGATTACAGGTGTGAGCCACTGCACCCAGCCTATTGTATCATTCTTTTTTATTTATTTGCTTATTTATTTTTTTGAGACAGAGTCTCGCTCTGTCACCCAGGCTGGAGTGCAGTGGCATGATCTCAGCTCACTGCAAGCTCTGCCTCCCGGGTTCACACCATTCTCCTGCTTCAGCCTCCTAAGTAGCTGGGACTATAGGCACCTGCCATTATGCCCGGCTAATTTTTTATATTTTTAGTAGAGACAGGGTTTCACCGTGTTAGCCAGGATGGTCTCGATCTCCTGGCCTCGTGGTCCACCCGCCTCGGCCTCCCAAAGTGTTGGGATTACAGGCATGAGCCACTGCGCCCAGCCTATTATGTCATTCTTATGCCTTTGCATCCTCATAGCTTAGCTCCCACTTTTGAGTAAGAACATATGATGTTTGGTTTTCCATTCCTGAGTTACTTCACTTAGAATAATAAACTCCAGGCCAGGTGCAGTGGCTCACGCCTGTAATCCCAGCACTTTGGGAGGCCAAGGCAGGTGGATCACGAGGTCAGGAGATTGAGACCATCTTGGTCAACATGGTGAAACCCCATCTCTACTAAAATACAAAAAATTAGCTGGGCGTGGTGGCACATGCCTGTAATCCCAGCTACTTGGGAGGCTGAGGCAGGGGAATCACTTGAACCTGGGAGGCGGAGGTTGCAGTGAGCTGAGACTGTGCCACTGCACTCCAGCCTGGCGACAGAGCAAGATTCTGTTTCACAAAAAAAAAAAAAAAAAAAGAGTAATAAATTCCAATCCTATTCAGGTTGCTGCGAATGCCATTAATTCATTCCTTTTTATGGCTAACTAGTATTCCATCATATATATATACCACAGCTTCTTTATCCACTCATTGATTGATGGGCATTTGGGTTGGTTCCACATTTTTTGCAATTGCAAATTGTGCTGCTATAAACATGCGTGTGCAAGTATCTTTTTTGTATAATGACTTCCTTTCCTCTGGGTAGCTACCCAGTAGTGGAATTGCTCGATCAAATGGTAGTTCTAATTTTAGTTATTTAAGGAATCTCCACACTGTTTTCCATAGTGGTTGTACTAGTTTACATTCCCACCAGCAGTGTAGAAGTGTTCCCTTTTCACCATATCCACACCAACATCTTTTTTTTTTTTTTTTTTTTTTGATTATGGCCATTCTTGCGGGGAGTAAGGTGGTATCACATTGTGGTTTTGATTTGCATTTTCCTGATCATTAGTGATGTTGAGCATTTTTCCATATGTTTCTTGGCCATTCATATATCTTCTTTTGAGAATTGTCTTCATGTCCTTAGCCCACTTTTTGATGGGATTGTTTTTTTCTGCTAATTTGTTTGAGTTCATTGTAGATTCTAGATGTTAGTCTTCTGTCAGATGTATAGATTGTGAAGATTTTCTCCCACTATGTGGGTTGTCTGTTTACTCTGCTGACTGTTCCTTTTGCCACGCAAAAGCTCTTTAGTTTAATTAAGTCCCAACTATTTATCTTTGTTTTTATTGCATTTGCTTTTGGGTTCTTGGTCATGAAACCCTTGCCTAAGCCAATGTCTAGAAGGGTTTTTCTGATGTTATCTTCTAGAATTTTTATAGTTTCAGGTCTTAGATGTAAGTCCCTGATCCATCTTGAGTTGATTTTTGTATAAGGTGAGAGATGAGGATCCAGTTTCATTCTCCTACATGTGGCTTGCCAGTTATCCCAGTACCATGTGTTGAATAGGATGTCCTTTCCCCACTTTATATGTTTGTTTGTTTTGTTGAAGATCAGTTGGCTATAAGTATTTGGGTTTCTTTCTAGGTTCTCTGTTCTGTTCCATTGGTGTATGTGCCTATTTTTATACCAGTACCATGCTGTTTTGGTGACTATGGCCTTATAGTATAGTTTGAAATCAGGTAATGTTATGCCTCCAGATTTATCTTTTTGCTTAGTCTTGCTTTGGCTATGTGGGCTCTTTTGGTTCTATATGAATTTTAGGATTGTTTTTTCTAGTTCTCTGAAGAATGATGGTATTTTTATGGGAATTGTATTGATGGGAAGACTAATATCCAGAATCTGCAATGAACTTGAAGCAATTTGTAGATTGCTTTTGGCAGTATGATCATTTTCACAATGTTGACTCTACCTATCCATGAGCATGGGATGTGTTTCCATTTGTTTATGTCGTCTGTTATTTCTTTCAGCAGTGTTTTGTAGTTTTCCTTTTAGAGGTCGTTCACCTCCTTGGTTAGGCATATTCCCAAGTTTTTTTTTTTTTTTTTTTTTTTTGCTGCTATTATAAAAGGGGTTGAGTTCTTGGTTTGATTCTCAGCTTGGTCACTGTTGGTGTATACGAAAGGTACTAATTATGTCATTAATTTTGTATTCTGAAACTTTGCTGAATTCATTTATTGGTTCTAGGAGCTTTTTGGAGGAGTCTTTAGGGTTTTCTAGGCATACAATCATATCATTAGCAAATAGCAAGTTTGACTTCCTCTTTACCGATTTGGATGCCTTTTCTTTCTCTTGTCTGATTGCTCTAGCTAGAACTTCCAGTACTATGTTGAATAGAAGTGATGAGAGTGGGGCTGAGTGCCGTGGCTCACGCCTGTAATCCCAACACTTTGGGAGGCCAAGGCAGGTGGATCACCTGAGGTCAGGAGTTCAAGACCAGCCTGGCCAACATGGTGAAACCCTATCTCTACTAAAAATACAAAAAATTAGCCGGACGTGGTGGTGGGCGCCTGTAATCCCAGCTACTCGGAAGGCTGAGGCAGGACAATCGCTTGAACCCAGGAGGCAGAGGCTGCAGTGAGCTGAGGTCATGCCATTGCACTCCAGTCTGGACAACAAGAGTGAAACACTATCTCCAAAAAAAAAAAAAAAGGGGGGGTGGTGGTGGTGAGAGTCGGCATCCTTATCTTGTTCCAATTCTTGGAGGGAATGCTTTAAACTTTCCCCGTTCATATTATGTTGGCTGTGGGTTTGTCATAGATGGCATTTATTACTTTGAGGTATGTCCCTTGTATGCCAATTTTGCGGAGGGTTTTAATCACAAAGGGATGCTGGATTTTGTCAAATGCTTTTTCTGCATCTATTGAGATGATCATGTGATTTTTGTTTTTAATTGTGTTTATGTGGCATATAACATTTATTGACTTGTGTATGTTAAGCCATTTGTGCATCCCTGGTATGAAACTCAATCATGGTGGATTATCTATGGCAGCAGTAATTTAGTAGTGGTTATTTTCTAATTTGCGTTTAACTGGGTTCTTTTAATTTATTAGAGCTAGATTCACTAACTTACCACTAGAGGTCTCCTCTTTCCCTATAGAAAGCGTTCCCAAAGGCAACTGTTTGGACTCAAGCAGGAATAATTTGCAAAATCATTAGCAAAGTTGCAGTTGAAATGTAAAAACCTACCAATTTTTGTTACCTCTTTTGCCAAATATAAATTTAATTTTTATGTTTAAAACATTTTAAATCTAATATCTTGTGTTTTTAGAGATTACAGCCGAAGTAAATTTGGCCTTTTGTTTAAGCTAAATTATAAGATGGGCCAAAATGAATCAAGCAAAAATATTCAGTTTTCAAAGACCACTCTAATTCACCTGCTTAATAACAGTTTAACTGGTTTTACCTTTCTCCATGGAAACATGTCAACCATTGAAGACTATTAATAAACAAATATTTATTAAACTTTTGCATTATGCTGAGAAAAATGGAAATGAATAAGATGCCATCCTTGTTCTTTTACTTTGCATACTCTTTTTTCGTTCTAACTGGAATTTTTTTTTTCATATTCTGCTTCTGCTTCTAGACTAACTGAAAACTCTTAATCATTAAGACCCATTTCAAAAGACACCTCTAGTGTGAAGGCCTTCTTCTCACTCCCTTCTCTAGATTCTCATGGCATTTGTTCACACCTCTATTATCCAACCACGTCGGGTGTTATTTATCTCTTTATATGTTATCTCTCTTTATTAAATTATATGTTCTATGAGGTCAGGAACCTTGTCTTTCTGTGTGTCTCTTTCTCCTTTGTTCTTGTTTTTGTTTGTTTTGTCTTACCATTGTTGCCTTTGCACTAAGTATAGCAGACATTCAATAAACATTTTTTGAGCGAATGAATGAATGGACATGGCATTTGAGTAAGGTCTTGAGGTTGGGTGGGATTTCCACAGATTGATGGTGATGGGGGAGGAGGCTAAGAGAAAACAGCCTGAGTAGAAGCTGGGAAAGCCCATATTTGTAAATAAGATTGACAACTAATAGAGTTATTCAAGGTGGGCACAGGCAGAGAGCGCTTTAACAAAAAGTTGGAAAGGGTTGAGAGCATGATAAGAGGTAGTGGAGCAGAGGCTTGCAGTAATGAAGACGGCTATGGTGGAAAAGGGATGAAAGGGTAGTTGGTTCTGTCTTCAGTTCACATCTCTCACTGTTCCACGGCCTCAGCATCCTCAATCACTTCCTCAGCTCTAAGGTGTTTCCCTCTCAGGCATCTTTCTAGTCCTCTTCTTTCTCTTGAATTCCAGAACCATGTAATGATTGAGGAAAGGACCCTGGGCTGGTAGAGAACTGGGTTCAGGTTTCAACACTGCCACCAATTAGTCATGAAACATTGAGCAAGTCCCTTTAAACACATGCATTTATTAATACCCCACCTTGTTTCAGAAAGGATTTAGGATGTCAGGAAGTTACTTAATATCAGGGCTTCAGTTTCCTCACCTCTAAATGAGAGATTTCATCCAGGTGATCTAAATTCCTTACAGCTCTAATGTTTTGTGACCTCTGATTCCAATGATTTGTTGGTCATCTGCACTTAGAAATCCTGCTAACACTTAGTATGTAGATTATGAAAAACTAAAAGAAAAAAATCTGAACCTATAACCCTGTTCTCCTAATGTGATTTCTTTTAATGGCATCACCATCCTACTACCAGTGACCCAGGGCCAAAACTTGGTGTCATTTTCAACTCTTCTAGCCCTTGCCCCTACATCTCACTTAACTGAGTCATATGGAACTAACTATGTAATGTCATTCCCATCCTTCCCCAACTAGGCCCTTTCGTATGGCCTCATGTGATTGAAGCCCTTGCTGACTGGCTGTCCCATTCTGTTGACCCTTAATCTTGATGCTGCTGAGTAAATTTCTTGAAGCACAACCGTAACAATGCCAATGCTTTGTTCTATTTTATTTATTTATTTATTTTTGAGATGGAGTCTCGCTCTGTTGTCCAGGCTGGAGTGCAGTGTGGTACAATCTCAGCTTACTGCAATCTCTGCCTCCCGGGTTCAAGCGATTCTCCTGCCTCAGCCTCCCGAGTAGCTGGGACTACAGGCGCATGCCACCATGCCTGGCTAATTTTTTTTTTTTTTTTTTTTTTTTTTTTGGTATTTTTAGTAGAGACAGAGTTTCACCGTGTTAGCCAGGATGGTCTCGATATCCTGACCTCGTGATCTGCCTGCCTCGGCCTCCCAAAGGGCCAGTGCTTTGTTCAGAAACCTCGGTGACTCCCTGCTACATACCGAATACAGTCCAAATTCCCTGGCTGAGCATGCAAAACACTTCACGACCTGACTGTGCAAGTTGCCTGCCTCTTCTCATGACTCACATGTGCTAGTGAAACTGAAAATAACATGCCTTAAATGTTCCTGCTTCAGCTAATAATCTGGCATAATTTTTCCTGGCACCTTTGTTTGTTGAAATCCTTTCTGTCCTTATTTTAACTCTTTTGAGGCATTTATCAAGTTCTGTCACTTATTTTAACTACTTGGTAACGTGTCTTAGCCCACTCCATCCTGCATTAAATTGTCAGATGCTCAAAGCAAACACCATGTTTCATTTATCTTTGTCTCTCCATCTCCCCCTCCCTGCCACATCCAGTCCCCTGCACACACCTAGCATACTACTAGGGAAACTTGAATTGAGGTCAATCAAATCGAAACCTACTCCAGGAATCACTTTCTCAAATTATGGTTATACATTTTGACAGCTGGAAATTAAGCAAATCATCTCATTTTACAAATGAGAAAACCAGAGGTCAGAGAGGTGAAGTTACTTGCCCAGTCTTTCCCAGCTGCCCTTAAAACAGTTTTTTTGTTTACACTGCTCTGGTAACACCACTTGCAGCCTTGTCATAGGTAGATCTACTTTCATGTCTCCTCTTCTTTCCTGGATGCAAGCATCTTAACCTTGACACGTTGCTCTTTTGGTGATTTTAGTCTGTCATTTTGATGCTGGAAATATAGATGGGGAATAGAGGAGCTAGCTTCAGCAAATTCATAGCTACAGCGCCTGAATGGACACTAGATGGCAGTACGACAGACAGACTCCAATTGAGGTTTCAACAGTGGAACTTAACGTTCTAGCCGGAAGGAGCCTTAGACACCATCCAGTCCAACCCCTCATTTTTTTGCAGCAAACAAATAAAAAACCCCAAGAACAAGAAACAGGAGTGACTTGCTCAGTAATTGTTGAGTGGCAAGTGAGTCATCAGCTTTATCAGTACAAGATCATTGACTCTGAAGTAAGTTGCTATATGTATGGGACTCGGATGATGATCTAATGTAAGTACTGTTTTGTGTGTCTAGATCAAATGATGCTGTTTGGAAAAATTTCCCAGCAGTTGTGTGGCGTAAAGAAACTCCCATGGTCATGTGACTCCAGATACTTCTGGGGCTGGTTGAATGCAGTGTTTAATAAGTAAGTTACTCTAAATAAAGTGAAGAAATGTGGAGATGGTTACAGCTAAATAAGTTCCCAATAGCTTGTTTGGCTATTTCTCATATTTCAAATGTTATTTTAACAGTTTGTGCAGTGTGATCCTAATTTTGTTTACAAACAAACAAAACCCACACAAACATGGAAAAAACACCAGAAAAACAGATTACAAAATATTAATTGTGGCTGTTTGGGTTGCAGGATTTCAATGATTTTTCTTACTTGTCCTTTTGATATATTTCAAGTTTTCTAAAACATTTTATAATCAGAAAAACTTATTAAATATAATTTTAAAGTATTTTATTTTTATGGCTTTTTAAAGGAATGTAGTTAACCTTTTGAATTCTATCAAAGTAACTTGGGTTTTCAGAAAATTAGTGAGTGGCACACTTAGAAATGTCATTTTGAAACTTGAAACTAACCTTCTAATTACTTAATACAGCATTATGATCACTAGCTAGAGAAAAAAGCATATGTAGAAATTAATAAATATCACTTAATGAGATTAATTTGACCACAGATTCAGAATTATTTTCTCTTTAATCTTTTGTTATTAATACAAATTCTAACCAAGTATAGTCATTCGTAGAATAGTTACTAAGTATCTCTGGTGTCAAGCACTGTACTATATGTGAATCAGTGAAACGTTGTGTCTGATAAATTCATATAAAAATAATACGCCTTGACAGCGTTCACTTGGAAACAAAAACAAAACTAAAAAAGTTAGCAGATAGACTGCAGGTTTTTTTGTTTTTGTTTTTGTTTTTTTGCATGGATCTCACTAATACATTTATCTTCCTCCTCAGTCACTTGAAATGAAAATTTGTTGCGTTCTGTATTATTTATGTCAGTTAATATAGTTAACAAGCTGGTGATTATTGTAAAAGCAAACTGCTTTTTTTCTCTTGCCAACAGGGTGGATTATGATCGCATCAGGGATGTTGGCCCTGACAGGGCGGCATCCGAGTGGTTGCTGCGCTGCGGGGCCATGGTGCGCTACCATGGCCAGGAGAGGTGGCAGAAGGACTACAACCACCTTCCAACAGGCCCTCTGGACAAATACAAGATTCAGGCGATCGACGCCACCGACTCTTGTATCATGAGCATTGGATTTGATCACATGGGTAACTACCCTATCGTTTTGCTAATAGAAAATGCAGATGATTTGCAGTGACCATTTTGTTGCAGTTGACTCACGATTATAGTCATAGGTATGTCCTTTTTGCCCATTTCATTATAGTCAAGTTTGTTTCTTCCTGTGTTTGATATTTATTTTCAAATTAAATTGAGGTTACAGACACCTTCCTCTCCTTCCTCCTCTCACTAAGCTTGTTTCTATATGTCTCTAGTCTTTGGTTTATTGACTTAAAATCCAGGGCCTTGTTTGTCAAACTATCTTTGTCAAACTTCTGTCATTGAGAACCCCTCAATAATGCAGGAATAATTATATCCACACAGCTTCTGCTTACGTGGGCATTTTTTTTTCTTTCTTTCTTTTTTTTTTTTTTTTTTTTTTTTTTGAGACAGAGTCTTGCTCTGTCGCCCAGGCTGGAGTGCAGTGGCGCGATCTCAGCTCACTGCAAGCTCTGCCTCCCGGGTTCACGCCATTCTCCTGCCTCAGCCTCCTGAGTAGCTGGGACTATAGGCGCCCGCCACCATGCCCGGCTAATTTTGTTTTTGTATTTTTAGTAGAGATGGGGTTTCACCGTGTTAGCCAGGATGGTCTCGATCTCCTGACCTCATGATCCGCCTGCCTCGGCCTCCCAAAGTGCTGGGATTACAGGCATGAGCCACTGCACCCGGCCTCTTTTTTTTTTTTTTTTTTTGAGACAGAGTCTCACTCTGTCACCAAGGCTAGAGTGCAGTGGCGCGATCTTGGCTCACTGCAACCTCTACCTCCTGGGTTCAAGTGATTCTCCTGCCTCAGCCTCCCAAGTAGCTGGGACTACAGGTGTGCACTACCACGCCAGGCTAATTTTTCTCTTTTTAGTAGAGACGAGGTTTTGCCGTGTTGACCAGGCTGGTCTTGAATTCCCGACCTCAGGTCATCCACCCGCCTCAGCCTCCCAAAGTGCTGGGATTACAGGTGTGAGCCACTGGGCCTGGCCCTATGTGGGCATTTCTTTCCTCCAGTGTGTGGGCATCTGACTGCGGAATGGTCCTGTCCATCAGCACAAGCTCTATAGTGAATTCCTTATATGGTTAATAGGGTGAGCAGTCATTCCAGTTTTCATGGAACTAAGAGGTTTCCCAGGACATAGGACTTTCAGTCCTAAAACCAAGTCAGTCGTGGGCAAACCAGGACAGTTTGTCATCTTAGTGGTAAAGCAGATTCTTAATCTGTACTTTTTCTCCCCAGAGGGCCTAGAGCATGTTGAAAAAATAAGGCTGTGCAAGTGTCATTATATCGAGGATGACTGTTTGCTGAGACTTAGTCAACTTGAAAATTTACAAAAAACCATATTGGAAATGGAAATAATATCCTGTGGGAATATCACAGACAAAGGCATCATTGCTTTGCGTCATTTAAGGTAGATGATCAAAGCCAAAGTGGAAACTTGATAATGCTGTTAAGGTGAATAGTTAGAATTTAATTGACTGTGAGGGGTGGTGTCTTTTTTTAGTTGTAAAAAAGATAATTTTTAAAAATGACCTCACTTTCATCTGTAATACTTTAAAACAGCTAAAATGATCAACCTTAATACATTAATGTTGTATTGAATTTTTTATAGAGTATATTTTAAAAAATTAAATCTACATTAAGCACCTAGCATGGTGCCTGCCACAGTAAGCCCTCAGTAAGCATCAACGATTATGCTTTCTCTCCTTTTTTTTTTTTAAAGCAATTTCTCCTATGGTTTTAATATTTTCAAGACATTTGGTATATACCTATTAGCATTTTACTGTGTAATTATTTTGTTTGAGGGGGAAAAAACCTTGAAATATTCACCTTTCTGTCTCTAGAGCCTAGAACACTGCCTGACACTGTAATAATCATCAAAAGCATGCATCCACTGGTTAGGAAAGCTGTTCTACATCCTCTTGTGCCACCAACCAGACCCATGCCATGGCCTGGAGCAAGTCACCTAATCCCAAATGCAAAAACAGATAATACTAGCAAGGAATGTTTAATTCTAAAATTTGTAAGATTCTGAGTCTCATCGGCGTGATGAAAAAAGAATAGAAGTTTTTTTGTTTGTTTGTTTTTTTGAGACGGAATCTTGCTTTTGTTGCCCAGGTTGGAGTACAGTGGCATGATCTTGGCTCACTACAACTTCCGCTTCCTGGGTTCAAGCGATTCTCCTGCCTCAGTCTCCTGAGTAGCTGGGATTAAAGGCGTGCACCACCACGCCCGGCTAATTTTTGTATTTTCAGTAGAGATGGGGTTTCGCCATGTTGGCCAAGCTGGTCTCGAACTCCTGAACTCATGATCCGCCCGCCTCGGCCTCCCAAAGTGCTGGGATTACAGGCGTGAGCCACCGTGCCCGGCCTAGAAGTTTGTTTAATCAAATCCCTGTATTAGAGATCTCAACATTCAAATTACGTATCTAATTAATGTAGTTCTGCTTTAATATATAATGGATCTGCCAGTAACCTCAGTATCACAGGAAGTTTAAGAAATTTTAAACATTAGGACCAAAAGTACTAGATTGTTCATCTCTTACATTACTTGAAGCTTCAAAGCTTCATCTTTTAGTAGAAACTCTAGTATCTAAGAATTTTCCCAGCTTTTGCCCTTTTGGGGTTGAGATTCACATTTCATGTTTCACATGCAAAGAATATCTACATCATTATAAATATATATTTTATTTAGAATGATTCAGCTAGAAATATTGACGTAACCCAAAGTCTGTGTTACTTCCTGGCATGAATTTCATCTCTAAGGCTACTGCTCTAAAAGTAATTTTGAAGGCATAGGGTGATATAGATTCATTTTCTACATAATTTTCTTTCTTTAAGTCAGTAAATTGAGTTTATTTTTAATGTTCTTGGCCAAATTGAAGTGACTTTTTTCTTTATTTGCAGAAACCTCAAATATTTGTTGTTAAGTGATCTTCCTGGAGTAAGAGAAAAAGAAAATCTTGTCCAAGCCTTTAAGACAGCACTGCCTTCTCTGGAACTAAAATTACAATTGAAGTAAAATAATGTGTCTTATTTCAGTATAAAGGATCATTTGAAACTGTTGATTCCAAACATCAACTAATATTATATAGTCATCAGTAGAATTATAAGGATGCCATATCATGACATTTTAGAAGTGGAGAGTGCATCATATGTAGAAAATAAATATTCAGACGTGACTCATTAATGTTACTAAGTTGGAAGTGAGAATTTATGAACATTAATTCATTTTAAGAAAAGTGCAGCCAGGCGCAGTGGCTCATGCCTGTAATCCTAGCACTTTGGGAGGCCAAAGCGGGCAGATCACCTGAGGTCAGGAGTTCAAGACCAACCATGGCCAACATGGTGAAACCCCATCTCTACTAAAAAAACAAAATTAGCTGAATGTGGTGGTGCACGCCTTTAATCCCAGCTACTCTGGAGGCTGAGGCAGGAGAATCACTTGACTTGGGAGGTGGAGGTTGCAGGGACCCAAGATTGTGCCACTGCACTCCAGCCTGGGTGACAGAGCGAGACTGTCTCAAAAAAAAAAAAAAAAAAGAAAAATGTAAACTAGGTAACATTTTAATTCTAATATATTCATTTAATATGTAAATCTATAGATATCTCTTGATGTAGATATTTATTTAGAATCCTTTAAAGTTATTTGTACAACAGATGTTTTTATTATAACAGTAATTTACATTTAACTTTAAAGTTAGTGAAGCATACTACCATAAATGCACAATTATGAAAAATTAGAAGGTAAATTACAGATTCATTGATGGAGTCAATTATGCAAAGTGGTCAGTGGTTGTTGAAGCATGCATTGCTTCAACAGGATTTGCGTGCATTTCCCATGATCCTGCATTCTTGTGTTCTTGATAGCATACAGACTTTCTCAGAATCAACAGTTGCTGCTTAATTTGTCTATTTTGTAAGCTTAGGCTACTATTTTATTAAAACTGGACATAGATACTTGGCTGAATACAAATAGTTTTGCAGATTGCAATATAATAAAGGAAACAATAAAAACCAGTGGGCTATGCTTAGGTTTTTCTTGAAACCTAACATTGCTTTAGGCTGGGTGCCGTGGCTCGTGCCTGTAATCCCAGTGCTTTGGGAGGCTGAGGTGGGAGGATCACTTGAGACCAGGAGTTTGAGACCAATTTGGGCAACACAGCGAGACCCCATCTCTAAAAAAATTTTAAAAATTAGGCAGGCATGGTGGTGCATACCTGTAATCTCAGATACTTGGGAGGTTGAGGTGGTAGGATTGCTTGAGCTCAGGAGTTTGAGGCTGCAGTAAGCTATGATCACGGCCACTGCACACCAGCCTGGTAGCCTGGGTGAAAGGGGGAGACCTGTCTCTTAAAAAAAAGGGCTGGCCTGTAATCCCAGCACTTTTGAAGGCCAAGGCAGGCAGATCATTTGAGCCCAGGAGTTCAGGACGAGCCTGGGCAACGTGGCAAAACCCTGTCTCTACCAAAAAATTAAAAAATAAAAAATAGCTGGGTGTAGTGGCACATGCCTGTAGTCCCAACTACTCAGGAGTCTGAGGTAGGAGAAGAGTTGAGCCCGGGAAGTCGAGGCTGCAGTGAGCCATGTTGGCACTACTGCACTCCAGCCTGGGCAACAGATTAAGACCCTGTCTCAAAAAAAAAAAAAAAAGTCAAAAATAGATAAAACAGGTCTTCATTGTTACCTGTGAGAAATGGCCCTGATTCTATTACTCTTATATGCCAGCTTGTTTATAGATTTCTGTGTGTTTGATTTGAACTTTTTTTTTTTTTTTTTTTTTTTTTTTGAGACAGACTCTCACTCCGTTGCCCAGGTTGGAGTGCAGTGGTGTGATCTCAGTTCACTGCAACCTCTGCCTCCCGGGTTCAAGCAGTTCTCTGCCTCAGCGTCCCAGGTAGCTGGGATTACAGGCGCCCACCACCACGCCCAGCTAATTTTTGTACTTTTAGTAGAGACAGGGTTTCACCATCTTGGCCAGACTGGTCTTGAACTCCTAACCTCAGGATCCACCCGCCTCGGCCTCCCAAAGTGCTGGGAGCCACCGCGTCCAGCCTGGTTTGAACATTATTAAGCTGTTGAATATAAACTTGAAAATAATTTTCTATGATACAGCTTTCAGGTAGAAAAATGAATTTACGTTGTGTTTAACAACGTTGTGTTTAACAGCTTATACAAATAACACATAGTATAAATGGTAATTGCCACTGTCATTTTAAAAATCAGAAAATAGTAAATAAAAGGATGTGGAAGAGTCTCATGTGATACAGTGGAGATTTCATACCGAATAAAAGCATTATAAATATGGTTAAATTGAACATAAGCATAAATTTAACGGAACTCATTAGAAAAAAATAAGCCTTTTTTCTCAGGTTTGTTTCATTACTGTATGGTGAGACAACTGATTCACCACGATTTAGTCTAGAGCTACTTTTCTATTCTGAATAGTTTTTGGTAAAACTATTGGCTGAATTATTAGGCTGTTATAGTAATCTGCCTCCGTCAAGTGTATTTTCTTGGGTTAAGGAAAAAAAAAATTTTTTTTTAACTATTCACGGAAGCTGGATGTTCTTCCTTGTCATTTGAATCAAGGCCGTCTAACAGGAATTGAATAATTCAGGGACTAGCATTTAACCCATATCAGGTCTAGGCAAGAAACGACATACATTAGGAAGCCTTAGGATATCATTAAACTGCCTAGGGTAGTCAAAATTATTGAATAGACACCAGACCTCAGTGGATTACTTAAGTAAATGGGGTCAGATGTCATCATGAAGAAAATTAACAGGAAGAAAATGAGAGTACAGAAGAAATGTTTTGAAAATAGAGTGAAATACAACTTTGAAGACCATGCTGAGAAGTGCTAGGAATAGTGGCAGCACATCAACCAGAAATGGTGTTGAGCTGTAAGAAACAGACGTCAGGCTTCATATTGCCCTTGTGTCCAGGGGACAAGGATGAAAAAGCTTTTTGATTAAGAGCAGTAGACCAAATCAAAGCTAATTATGTCATTTTGGCCAGGCGCAGTGGCTCATGCCTGTAATGCCAGCACTTTGGAAGGCCAAGGCGCTCAGATCATGTGAGCCCAGGAGTTCAAGACCAGCCTGGGGAACATGGCAAAACCCTGCCTCTACCAAAAAATACAAAAAAATTAGCCAGTATAGTGGCACATGCCTGCAGTCCCAGCTACTTAGGAGGCTGAGGTGGGAGGTTTTATATATATGTGTGTGTGTGTGTGTGTGTGTGTGTGTGTGTGTGTGTGTGTGTCATCATTTTAAGTCTTGCTGTGCAAAGCTATGAGTCCTCAATACTTTGGACTACTTAGTGTAATATATTAGTTGTTAGAATAGCATATATATATATACATACACATACATACACATACAAACATAGTGCAAAAAGATGTTTCAGGGAAAACATCAGTTTACAACATAATGTCTTTCATGACTCAAGTAAAAGCTCACAAGTAATTTCTTCTGAAACCCAGATCACTGAATTACAGGTTTGCCTATAGATGTACCAGGTCAAAGGCTGTGCCAGAGAGAATGAAATACTAATTATTTTCAGGCTGATAGGTTCAGTTCCTGCAAAGCCGGTAGGTCTTGCTCTACCCTTTGACTGCCTTAATCAGCTGCCGAGCTTCATGCCATTGTTTAGAAGGGGAATTGGGTGAATAAATGTAGACAGATTACAGTAAATCCACCTTGCCTGCAAAAGTGACTAAGGTGTATCCTTTACTGATAAAGTAAGGATGAAATGTGGAAACATATAATTAAATATATAAATTACCAAGCTTTTGTGATAATTCATATGCTTTTAAATATATTGAACCTAAGTGTTACCCTCAAAATGTTTTAAAATATAAAAATCAAGAAATAGAGCAAGCAGGAAATGGGATTTTAAACATTTTGATTTCAAGAAATAGAACTATCTTAAATATGATGCTGAAACAATCTGAGAGGCAGGAGATAGGACTCAGGCAACAGAGATCCGAGGAAATATATATGGGCATTTTGTGGTTCATTTTTCTTGTGTGGCATGTGGTACAACTGAAGCATAAATCTTTTTGATATCATCTAGTTTTGCCAGAGGTATGGGACAGTTCATATTCTGTCCATAAGTTCGGCTACTTACATAAACTGAAATACAAGTGCAACTCCAAACAGGTTTTTTCTTTTCTGGACACCATCATCAAGCATGGAAGACTGGATCTGGAATTTCCCTTCATATCTTGCCAGTTGGCCTCCCAGTTTCTTGCTTATGTTTTCTCCTGGTGTGTTTTCAACATTGTAATTGTTTTCAATCAACTGTATAAGTTTTATTTTCTTCAAAGCATCTATTGATTCCTTTTTTAAAATCATGTCTCCTAGCTCCTTTAAATGTTTGGAAAACGGTAGTTAAGTTTCTTGGTATTACAGTAGTACTTCTTATTATCCAAAGCTGGAAGGATGCTGCTGCCAGTTAGCTGGGGTAGGTACTGCAACTAAAAATGCAAAACACAGAATTAGGTTCAAAACTGTGCCATGCATTTTTTTCATTATTTAGAATATATCACAAAAGAGGTAACTAAGCTTTTTAGTATAGAAGTACTTTTTTTGCACACAATCTAGGACTTGAGAGAGGATTAAATGTTTCAATTTCGTCTTGGCTTTTCCTTTTAAATGTTTATATTAAAAAGGAAAAACATTCACATTAAAGAAGATTTAGAGAATATGAAAAGGGGAAAATCTACATGTTAACATTATTGGGAAGAAAACATAGATTTACAGGAGTTGAGAGCTTGCTGAGATCTTAGGGATCATTTAAGCCAATGCCTTGTCTTATAGCGGAGAAAACTGATAAACAGAGCACCTAGGCAATTTGCCTACTTACTCTCTTCCCTTAGTTAAAAAGGCAAATCAAGCATGGCACAGTGTACACTTGTAGTTCCAGCTACAAGGGAGGCTGAGTGGGAGCATCCCTTGAGCCCAGGAGAGCAGCCTGGGCAACATAGCAAGACCCCCATCTCTAAAGAAAAAAGACAAACTGCTTCCTTCAAGCTTCCTGAAAATGTTTGAATTTATTGTCAATGTCAAATGAAAGAACACACCTGTATTTTTTGTATTGCACTATATGTCCTTCAGTATCCCTAAAAAGGGAACTGTTTAGTACTTTTACTTTCTAGAAAAAAATTTTTCAGCCATTGTCCTCAGAAAAGTGCTTTTTAGTACTTTTAAATCAGTTGATTCTTTCAGGATTTAAAAGCAGTACACCAGGCCAGGTGCGGTGGCTCATGCCTGTAATCCCAGCACTTTGGGAGGCCAAGGCGGATGGATCACCTGAGGTCAGGAGTCGAGACCAGCCTGCCAACATGGCGAAACCCTGTCTCTACTAAAAATATAGAAATTAGTTGGGCATACTGGCACGTGCCTGTAATCCCAGCTACTGGGGATGCTGAGGCAGGAGACTCACTTGAACCTGGGAGGCAGAGGTTGCAGTGAGCCAAGATCATACCACTGCACTCTAGCCTGAGCGACAGAGTGAGACTCGGTCTCAAAAAAAAGCAATACACCAAATAGTGGAGTTTCCCTATTATTTTTTCAAGTAGAAATATTTCCATCAAAACCTTTTGCTCTTGAATACAAACTAATACTGAGATAAGGAATAATTCTGGCGTGGGGGTGGAGGAATCTGTTTCTGGCCTGTTTTGCTACTTGGGTCACATATGATGGAGAATAAAACATTAATTTTGTAACTGTGATCTACATTAGGGCCCTGGAGTTCATGCTGTACTTGTTCCTCATGGACCTTTTTCACCCTTTTCCCTCCTCCCAGCCTCACACACAACACCCTGGTACCATTCAGCATGCTGGGCAGTGGAAGCTGCAAAGGGAAAGACTAAGGCAAGATAATGTATAGCTTAAGGAGTACCTAGGTAGATCCCGAGGTTACCCAGGATCAGTTGTGGTTCCAGCTACAGTTCATTCTAAATTATTACAGCTTTTGGCTTATCACAAGATGGTTAATGTAAGGCCATTTTATACCAATCAGGATTCTTCACAGTCTCCCAGTGTGCAGTTTGGATGCTGTTCTCTGGTTAAATGTATTCAGCTGATAGCACCAAAAGCACTCATCACTGTATTTGCCCTAGCCAACTCTGACAAAGGATCAGGGAGGAAAACAGCTCCTTTTTTGGACAAACCTGGAGTGTTAGTTTTAATACTAAAGGTGTACATGATGACACAGAACTGCATGGGGAAAATCTGATTTCATTTTCCAAAGCCCAAAAAGTCTGCTTAGCTGGACTCATACTCATGTACCTTGTTGAGACCTGTGCTCATGCAGGCCGGAAACCCTGGCCCCTGTGTGGCATCAGGAAGCAGCAGGACAAGGGCACCTTTAGGATTCAGGGAGAGGGGGCTTCAGGAGACAGATGTCCCTGGGGCCCTGGTTGATAGATCCTATGACCTGTCTCCCAGTGCTGGAATGAGGATGCTGGAGCTGAAAGCCACAACTGCCATCCTCAAGTCTAGATTCCAACTCTCTGTACCAGGTGGCAGGTAGGAGATCATTTGAAATTATAACCTTGGATGTTTCTGTAAAGCAGTGGTGCTTTCGGCTCTTTCTTAGGGTCTTCCTTGTTGGTTTGTCATGTTCTTTTGCCAAATCCTCTATTTCTCTGATGTTTTCAAAATATGGGTGATGCAACAGCTGTTCACATGTCAGCCTTTCAGTAGGGTCCATGTGGAGACAGCCCTAAAAGAACAGAAAATTCCTTCTTCTTACTTCTTCAAAATTGTATTAACTTATTAATGTCATTTTTTTCTTCTTTGAAAGATGAAACTCTTCAGTTGCAATAAGAAGGGGGAAAAGGCAGGAAAACACACCAGTCATGATTTTAGTTCCTTCCAGTCATTCCTAAATGGCACTCACATATTAAATAAACAGTTTCTAAAAGTAGTAATGAAAAATCATTTTCTCCACCTTATTCTGTTCTTGAAGGAATTGGTACTCTGCCCTGGGAGAGTAAGATATAATTTTAGAGTTTACCTCAGTGGCCAAATGGGGTAATCCATTTAGCCAGTTTGGTCCCTTGCATGTACTTTGTAAAAACTAGTGTTTTTATTTTAAAAATGATATTTACACATGATAACAAATACAGTTCATACAGCATACAGCAAAGTCTCCACCACTGTAGGTGTTTCCTTCATCCTTCTAAAATCAGCTACTTTTTTTTTTTTTTTTTTTTTTGGTGTATCCCTCCAGAAATAGTTGATGCATTATAAGTATATATGATCATGTATATAAGGAGAGGCATAATGTACATGCCTTTATATTACATCATTCTTAACTATTTTTGTTGCAACTAAGTAGGCCATGGAGCTCATTCTTGGATAGATTAAATTTCACAACTACATACTCCAAGGAATTGACTCAATTTTTGTTGGTTATATCAGAGGTGTTGAAACCACAGCAACTCCATCTTGAATAGGGGCTGGGTAAAATAAGGCTGAGACCTACTGGGCTGCATTCCCAGGAGGTTTGGCATTGTTACTCACAGGATGAGATAGCAGGTCGGCACAAAATATAGGTCACAATGACCTGATGATAAAACAGGATGCAGTAAAGAAGCCGGCCAAAAACCAAGATGGCGATGAAAGTGATGTCTGGTTGTCCTCACTCCTCGTTATACACTAATTATAATGTGTTAGCATGCTAAAAGACACTTTCACCAGCACCATGACAGTCTACAAATACCCATAGCAATGCCCAGAAGTTACCCTAAATAGTCTAAAAAGGGGAGGAACCCTCAGTTCCAGAAAATCCCTGCCCTCTCCTGGAAAACTCATAAATAATCCACCCCTTGTTTAGCATATAATCAAGAAATAACTGTAAGTATACTCAGTTGAGCAGCCCACAGCACTGCTGCCTATAGAGTAGCCATTCTTTTATTCCTTTACTTTGTTAATAAATTTGCTTCCACTTTACTCTGTGGACACGCCCTGAATTCTTTCTTGCATGAGGTCCAAGAACCTTCTTTTGGGGTCTGGATTGGGACCCCTTTCAGGTAACAGTTACATTATCATTTATATTAACTCATTATTTAATACATCAGTAAATAAATAATTTTTAAACCATGTGGGACATTGACTGTAACTTGCAAACATTTTAGTTGATACCATACCTCGTTTTACATAAGAGCTATATTTCTAAAAATATATATATATAAATATATATATCAAGTTTTTAAATGTACTTCAAATGTACCAGGGAGTTAGCTATTTAAAAGGATCCTGCAGCTAAGGATTTTCTGAAGAAAAAGTTCTCTTTGTAAAACAATCACCACCCCCCTGAAATTTCTGTTTTGTGTAAATTTAGACTTCAAATATAATGTTAGGTTTATTTAAAGTGGAAAATACTTGCAAATGTTTTCACTTAATAGAATGTGATCCATTTAAAAAAATTGAAAATATACTTTTCCAAGGAGAATTTTTTTTTTTTTTTTGAGACGGAGTCTTGCTCTGTCACCCAAGCTGGAGTGCAGTCGTGCAATCTCAACTCACTGCAACCTCCGCCTCCCAGGCTCAAGCAATTCTCCCGCCTCACCCTCCTGAGTAGTCGGGATTACAGGCGAGCGCCACCACGCCTGACTAATTTTTTTTATTTTTAGTAGAGACGGTTTCACCATGTTGACCAGGCTGGTTTTGAACTGACCTCAAGTGATCCGCCTGCCTTGGCCTCCCAAAGTGCTAGGATTACAGGTGTGAGCCACTGCCCAGCCAGGAGAAGAATTCTAAAAGGAACACTTTTCATTGCATGGATTGACATAAGTAATTCAGATTCCCCAGTGATGACAACTGCTGTGTGCTTCCTGGTCTGTTGGAAGCCATGATTTTTACCTTTAGGAGCCCCAGGGCAGGATAAGAGATGTTTGGGAATTTTAATTCAAGTGGTTCCTGTTGAAAAGAAAAGAGGTTTTTAATTTACAGCATGTATTCAAATTAAGGTTACCTCAAATTAAATCTTTTGATAGAAACATTTTCCTGGCACCTTCCTCACATCCTCCACCCTTTGCCCACCCAACCTCCTGCCCAAAACAGTCTCCCTTTGCCTTTTTCACAAGCTTTCTCTCCCCACCTCCAAATTGCTTTTCCAAATTTGCTTCCTAACTACTCCCTTAACTTCCTGCTCTGATACCAATGGAGATAGCAAATTATAAATAAAAATACTAATGAAAAAAAACTTTTCTGAGCAGTTTTTTTTTTGAGGGGGTGGGGGGCTCAATTTATATAACTTGCCTTTCCTGAGAATAATTTTTGGCATTTATAGTGTGATTTATAAAAAGGTAGCTGGCTGGGTGCCGTGGCTCATGCCTATAATCCACTCAGGCCAAGTCTGATGGCTTGAGCCCAGGAATTTGAGACCAGCCTGGGCAACATGATGAAACCCTGTCTCTCTAAAAAAAATACCAAAAAACTAGCCGGGGGTGGTGGTGTGCGCCTCTAGTACTAGCTACTTGGGAGGCTAAGGCGGGAGGATGGCGTGGGTTTGGGAGATTGAGGCTGCAGTAAGCCATAAATGTGCCACTGCACTCCAGCATGGGCGACAGAGCAAGACCCTGTCTCAAAAAAAAAAAAAAAAAAAAAAAAAAGCAGCTCTAATTCTAATTATATAAAGGGAGCTGCAAAATAGATGTTTTTCCCCTACCTAGGTGAACAGATGCTTCTTGATTTTCTGGAATAAACACTGTTGTCTCCTCCCACTAGGGCCTGCTGCTTCCCTTCTCAGCCTGCTGTTTAAACAGTCTCCTGTGGGGCATTCGTCAATCTCCTTTTGGCCGTATAAGGCGATTTTGCGCCAGTCACGTGCTGGAGACAATCAGGAATAACACTATAAATGGGAGGAATGCCGAATGTCAGGCAGACAAACAGGCCAGTTAAAGAGACATACCACTGACAAAGGCTAATTGAGCAGAGAGGCTGAGAAAATAAGAGCCAGCCAAGCTGAGCAAAATAAGTGACTGCAGTGCATTGTGTGTATAAAAGTGGCAGTGTGTGAGCTGCCGACTGGAGTGACTGGCCAGGCTCATCTAATCAAACAGTCCTGGTGCTGCGGCCAACTTTCACAGTACAGTATTATTTTGGACAGGCAACCAGCTCCCAATAACCAATTCTGGATTGTACACATACTAATCATTGATAAGAGTAGGAGAGAAGAGCCTCTGTTTCAGAGTTCCCTATGTCAACAGGAGAAAAAAAAATCCTAAAGTAGGTTTGTATTGGCCCTTGACAGTAGCCCCTGTTGCACCCTCATACTTCCACTCATGCTCCATAGCTTAAATATTTCTCTTGTTCTTTCTGTCGGTTGAATCTGAGCATCACTGGGGTTTGACGTGCCATTGCTATATCATCGAGCTCTGCTGTCTCAGCAACAATGTCTGGATGAGGCCAACTGGTTGCCCGTGATACGCTAGAGCCCATCCTGTGAGCGTTTCACAGCCCCAGAAGCAAGCAGGCCTCCCTCTGTCAGGGTTACTGACAGGCAGAGGGACTGGGGCACAGATGTTCAACCAGTGCAGCCCCCGCACTGCCTCTTCCTGTGTTTCTGTCAACAGGAAATCTGCAGGACAATCTCTGGGAAACCATGGGAAGCTTCTTACATTTATGAAACCTGGGTTATTTCTGAGGCTTCACCAACAGACAAGTGAACAGGAAATCACTAGGGATATTTAGTGCACAACTGGGAATGTCCAGATCACAAGGAAGCCAGATGGGTCACCTCCCATATGTCAGGTGTCATTCCTGCCCCTCCGTCCCAGCAAGACCCACTTTGAATGCTAGTGCTACAGGAGGAAGAGGCAGTGGAGAAGCAGAAACCTTCATTGTGGGACAAGCCAAGAGGTTAGGGAACAAACAAAACCCAAGTGGTAGAGACAGAACTTCCATCTGAAAACTGAAGGGTTTAGTGAGCAACTGGAGGGTTAGTTTCATTTTTAAGATACCTTCCTCAAGTAGAAACTCAAGATTTCACAGACCTTAATTATGCTCTGAAATGTTTTTGATTACAATACAGGCTCATTAGAAGACATTCAAAAATATAAAAAATCATAAAGTTACCCCAAAATCCCACCCAAAAGAGATATCCACTCTTAGTATTTTGATATATATCCTTGCAGCCATTTATTTCACAAATGTAAAAAAAAAAAAGCTTTGTGATTTCCCAGATGTTGTCACATTATTTTGTATTTATATATGTAAATACATGTATATATGCATTGTGTGCATATTACATTTTTATTAAAACTTTGTCAAATTATACATACTGGTTTTTTTGTTTGTTTTGTTTTTGTTTTTGTTTTGAGACAGAATCTGGCCCTGTTGCCCAGGCTGGAGTGTACTGACGTGATCTCGGCTCACTGCAACCTCTACCTCCCAAGGTCAAGCCGTCTTCCCACCTCAGCCTCCCAAGTAGCTGGGACTACAGGTGTGTGCCACCGTGCCTGGCTAATTTTTGTATTTTTAGTAGAGACAGGGTTTCATCATGTTGCCTAGGCTGGTCTCGAACTCCTGGGCTCAAGCGATCCACCTGCCTCGGCCTCCCAAAGTGCTGGGATTACAGGCGTGAGCCACCATGCCCAGCCTACACTGTTTTATAACCGTCTTTTTTTTTTTTTTTTAACTACATGGTATTTCTTATTTTTAGAGGCAGAGTTTTGCTCTGTCACCCAGGTTGGAATGCAGTGGCATGATCATAGTTTACTGTAACCTCAAACTCCTGGGCTCAAGTGATTCTCCTGCCTCAGCCTCCCAAGTAGCTGGAGCTATAGGCATGTGTCTCCAACCCCAGTTAGTTTTAAAAATATTTTGTAGAGACAGGGTCTTGCTATGTTGCCCAGGCTGGTCTAGACCTCCTGTGCTCAAGCAATATTTCACCTCAGTTGTCTCCTGAGTTGCTAGAATTATAGGTGTGGGCCACCGCACCTGGCTCTGTATGGTATTTCTTTTTTTTCTTTCTTTTTTTTTTTTTTTTGTTCGGAGACAGGGTCTTACTCCTGTCGCCCAGGCTAGAGTGCAGCGATCTCAGGTCACTGCGGCCTCAACTTCCTAAGCTCAGGTGATCCTCTCACCTCAGCCTCCTGAGTAGCTGTGACTACAGGTGCGTGCCACCATGCTAGGCCAACTTTTTGTATTTTAGTAGAGACAGAGTTTTGTCTTGTTGCCCGTGCTGGTCTCGAGCCCCTGATCCACCTGCCTCAGCCTCCCAAAATGCTGGGATTACAGGCATGAGCACACCTGGCCTGATGAAGTATTTCTATTGTAAGGATGTACCATACATAATCCCCTACTGATGGAATACTAAAGGAAATAATTTCTATTAAATAATGCCACATCTTTATGCTCTTGGATTATGGTTTCACAGGAATAAATTGTTGGAAGTGGATTAGGGGTATAAACATTTCAAATTTTCCTGCTTTTAAAAAATGGGCTTCCCCCATTTGGGTTGGCCATAATAGAGGGCAAGCACCAGAGTAAGGCTGGCTAAGGAAGTTTTTATTTATTTATTTTTTTTGGAAAGAGTCTTGCTCTGTCGCCCACCCAGGGTGGAGTACAGTGGTGTGGTGCAATATCAGCTCACTGCAACCTCCACCTCCTGGGCTCAAGCAATTCTCCTGCCTCAGCCTCCTGAGTAGCTGGGATTACAGTCATGTGCCACCATGCCTGGCTAATTTTTGTAATTTTAGTAGAGACAGTGTTTCATCATGTTGGCCAGGCTGGTCTGGAACTCCTGACCTCAGGTGAGGTCTCCTGCCCAGCTCGGCCTCCCCAAAGTACCAGGATTATAGCGTGAACCATTGCACCCAGCCCAAGGAAGTTCATTATGATTTTTCCCATGGTCTGGAGACCATGGGCATAGTAGAGTAGGGAATTTGGACAATGCTGGGGAAAAACTAGTTAACTTTACCTTGATAGGTCTAGGTCTAAAAGTTGGTTGGCTCTAAGCTACCTAGGTTCAACTGCTAAAAAATGATAAAGGACAGGTGTGGCTCCAGCAGGCAGGCAGCGCTGCACTCCTATGCAACAGGCTGGCTAGACTCTGTTATCAGCAGCCTCTAAATTAGCAGTAAGGCTAAAGTCTCGCTAGCCAATTTGCTCCAATTTTCTTTTTCTCTGTTAGACTGACCTCCAATGCAGGGTGAGCCATGGGGCTCAGGAGGTGAATAACAACCAAAGCCTAGCTAGCCTGGCCTACAGAGCTCTCTCCAAAATGGGTAACTCACCATATCTTCAGGGTCTGGAATTTTCACTCCACTGAAGTACTGATTCATGCTAAACACTTGCTGGTGCCTAGGAATGAGATCCCCTTTGGACAAGAAAAAAAAAGGTAAGTGAAATTGGTTAGCAAACACTGATCTATGGTTTTCTTCCATCAATGCTGTGTTTGTCTGTGCCCATATGCATGGACACTGCAGTGTTCTTGGGCAATCAGAAGGAGAGGCATTCAGGCAACCCACAGCAACCTGTATTGATCCCTACGGTGGACAGCACACTGTGTTAGGCACAGAGGAGGCAAGCAACAGAAACTGAGGGCTACAAGCTTCTTGCTCTCAGGTTCTTGTTCTCAGAGCCTACAGTGTACTGAAGGAACCCAAACCAAACAACTCAGAAGCACATGCACACAAATAAAATAATGCCTTTTAAAAAACAGCAAAACGGCAACAACCACAAATCAAAATCATATTAACTGAATCCTGATAGGTGAAGATAAAATTTTATTGCCCTAGCACTTATAACAGTGTCTAACATAGAGCAAGCACTCAATAAATATTTGAAGAAGGAAGAGAGGGAGGGAGGGAGAGAGGGAGGGAGGGAGGGGAGGGGAGGGGAAGGGAAGGAAGGAAGAAATCACGGATTTTCTAGCTAGAAGGAATACATTTCCACATTGGGACCATCTTTTCTTATTTCACCAGTTAGCAATCACATGGAAATCCCATTTCATCTACTGTTTAGAAGCACTTACAATGTGACATAATGAAACAAGAAGAGTATTTCTATATTTCAGGGGACTCTAGGAAGCTCCTCCTGCCCACATTTCCGTCACATCAGCTAAAATCACCTTTATGTAAAATTCTATATTACACTTGAAGAGGGATTTTGTTCAGAGAATATAGGGAGATACTCAAAGGTGTTCTCCTGGGGCACAACCAGGCCCATTTCCCAGAGCACTGTGGGAGTTCCTACTCCAGGGTATCAAATTATTACTGATGCATCCTAGAAATTTACCTCTCACTCAAATGCAAAAACTGCTGCCTTGCCTCATTTTGGGTGAGCAACCAAAATATACCCTCAATGCCTTGCCCCAGATCTCAGTGAGCAGCATCATGAGCACAATTCCTTGCACCTTAATAACCTTCTTCCTCCAGTGCCAGAGGGGTGACATGGGGAGGCTGTCCTAAAATCACTAGAGGAAACACAGCCAAGAAAGGCCTACAAAGCACCTTCCATGTCACCCAACAAAGTCAAGCTATCAGCAAACATTTATTGCCTACAATGTGCAGACACTGGTGGAGGGTAAGTAGAAATATAAGACATGGTCTCACCATCAGGAAGTTTACAGTATCTTTGGGAAGATAAGATTACAAGGGAAGGCATGGCGATGGCAGTTCCTACAAGAGTTTAGAGGAGGAAAAGTTTACTTTAAACTGCGATACTCAGGCGAGTAGTGTCTAAACTCCCTGACTTTGGAAGAGGGCAATCACTACTGATGGGTTTTTTTTTCTCATCTTCCCTCCCTTCTCCCCTGCCCTTCCCCTCTGCCTCCGAGGGTAGAGAGAAAGGAAAGGGCACTGGGGGGGGGGGAAAGCAAGACGGACTGAGTGACATTACAACTAGCTTTCCTCCTGACACTTAGAAGGTTGGGAATCATTCTCCATAGAGTCTGAATGATCCAAACTAGTCAGGCAGGCTGGGATTAAGGACATCCAAATGAATTACCCCATCGTCATAAACAAGGTAAACCATGAAAGCATTCTGTAAACTGCTAAGCCCTTACAGAAATGTGAGTTTTTATTGTTGTTATTGTCATTATTAATGTTTTAACTTGATCCAAACTGCTCAAGAATCTTGGGTTGTTTTTGGACAATAAGTACTCAATAATTGTTAACTATTTTAATTAAAACAAATATGGCCACCTTTAATGGAGTCATTTAAATGAGGCTTCGAGTTTTCCTCTTTCCTAACTAATGCCTTAAAGGGCATTAGGTGAGACTGAGAACTTGGCTCTGCCCTGCCCCAACCTGGGGAAATATCCAGTTTTCCAAAAGGTGGGACAAAAACACCACTTACCCAAGGTCTTCCTAATCAGATACAGCTGATCCACATCCGATTTTCCTGGCCACAGAGGCACTCCTGACAGCAGCTCAGCAAAGACACAGCCAATTGCCCAAACATCCACCGGGGGGCCGTACTGCGTGTCCCCCACCAGCAGCTCAGGGGAGCGGTACCACCTGGTAGCCACGTAGTCTGTATAGTAGTCACTCGGTCCAGCTGGCCAGTGATGGAACATGGAAAACAAACAGCAGCGGAAGGCAGGAATCAAAACTGAGGGGGAGATCTCAGAAGTCAAGCCTGTGCCCAATTTTGTGGCCTTTCTATATCGCTGGTTCTCAATTCTAGTTGCACATTCAAATCACTTAAATAAATATTTTGTAAATTACTGATGCTCAAGCCACACTCCAGTCCAATTAAAACAGAATCCCTGGGGAGGGTCGGGGGGGGGGGGGTTATTTGGCTTAGAATTTAAAGTTCCCTGGGCACAGCGGCTCACACTTGTAATCCCAGCACTTTGGGAGGCCGAGGTAGGTGGTTTGCTTCGGCCCAGGAGTTCGAGACCAGCCTGGGCAATGTGGTGAAACCCCGTCTCTACAAAAAAAATACAAAACTTAGCCAGGTGTGGTGGCTCATGCCTGTAGTCCCAGCAATTCAGGAGGCTGAGGTGGGAGGATCACCTGAACTGGGGAGGTCGAGACTGTGGTGGGCTGTGACTGTGCCACTGCACTCCAGCCTGGGCAACAGAGTGAGACCCTGTCTCACAAAAAAAAAAAAAAGTTCCCCAGGTGATTCTAATCTGCCTCCAAGGTTGAAAGCCACTATTCTAAAGTAGCACTTCTGAAAAGTATTTTAGCAAGAAATGGTAGAAATCAGGGAGGTAAGATACTTTTTAATAACTACTGTGGTATAATTTATGGATAGCATACATAGGTAAACCATTGTATTATCTACACATTTTCAGTAATTACAAAATTATAATTTATAGCACACTTATGCCCTAAATATACAAGTACTAGCTTGTATACTTCTAGAGCATTTAGATCCTTTGTTGTATCAAGAACTTTTTCATTTTTTATACTTAACAGAAGAAAATGTCAATACTCACTCAAAAGCCGAGCAAATCCAAAGTCACAGAGCTTAATCACGGAATGTTTTGTGATGAGGATATTTTCTGGCTTCACGTCTCTATGTATGCACTAGTGTAACAAATCAAAACAAAAACAATATTAAGGCTGAACTATATATGGGATAAATGAAACACATGACTATTTAGCAAATATTGGATAAATCATTTAAATCTCTCCTTGGCCTGTTGGACAACAGCAAAAGAGCAGCCTAAAATAAATCTAGTACCATGCCTGTCAGAGCCTGAATCATCCCAAATTCCTAAAAGGCCCAAAAGAACCAAGAAGAGTGAAAGGAAAATGAAAGTAGGGTAGCCGGTCTTAGCAGAGAAAAATACAGGACACCCAGTTAAATTTGAATTTCAGATAAACAAATACTTTTTTTAGGATAATACATCCCATGAAGCACTTGGGATGTACTTATACTAAAAGTTATGCTTGTTTATCTGAAATTCAAATTTAACAGGGTGTCCTGTATTTAATCTGACAGTTTTAGGTGAAAGGGAAAATGTTGAAAGGTCCGAGTGAGGCTGCATCATGGTTGCAGGAGCTGCAAATTGGTGCATAAGCAGAATTCACAATTCAGTTGTTTAACTGTGAACAGAACACAGTCAGCCTCGTAAACAGGACAAGCCCTGGGCCTGCTGAGATAAGCTGGGAAGAGAAGGGCGGCAACCACAGCTTGCCACGAGATTTCCCTTCCAGCTCTGACATTCATCCCGACAAGATAAACAAGAGTAGGCAGCAGCCCTCACCCTCTGGGGAGAGTCGCTAGATGTCAGCTCTGTCCCACACACAAGTGCTCTGAGAGCTGCAGCCACCCCTCGAGATGCGGCCCCCCTCTTCCAGAATTTAGACTCAAATCACCTGTGGTTTCCAGCCCACAGCCAACATTCTTAAACAGGGTGATCTTAGAGAAAAGAACGTTTGAGAATCTTCACATGATTTTCTCATTAAATGACAATTTCTTTGGCAAAGAACAAATCAACAACCTAATTAAGAGTTACTTTTTTTTTTTTTTTTTGAGTTGGTTCAAAATACTGCTCAGGGTCCCTAATAATCTTCCTCTTTCCCAAGTGTTTTCCTCTTAGGAGGAGAATGCTAGATCGTTTGCAACCTGAGAGACCCTCTTTGGCCTGCAGCCTGAAACCCTGGGGTTATTCTTAAGAATCTGGAGAGGACTTGGGTTCTTCTTGGGCATGACCAGTTCTCACTCCAAAGGACCTTCAGGATGAGAGATCAGTGTCAATGTTTCCCCATGGGTATTTATTATTCTGGAAAATTTGGGGGAAATAAAACAACTTTGGGATTTTATTATAATCGATCTGGTTCTTAGCAATTAACATCCTGAGATCTCTATTCTTTTTACCACTGGCTTCACATATTGCTATAAATGGGTACACCATGAATATCATGATGACATATGGTCAGAAGTACTTGTAAGCAAGCATGTGCTCCTATTCTGTTCTGGGAATTCTTTACAAGTTTCTGCCCCCACCCCCATCAGCACATGGAGCCAAACAGGGTGTCTGGGGCTCTCCAGGGAACTGTGGTATGCATTATATTTGTTTTTAGCATCCCAGATCTGCCCTACCAGGGTCTTGGTGCAGTCTCTCTTGCTCCCCCATCCTAAAACCTGCTCTTGAAAGAGTGGTAAGTCATAGTAACTAACAATATGGGTGTCCACTCTCCCCTGTGTATTACAAGGATTATAGCCTTTAGCTAGTTGGAGGCTCCTCAGGGAGAAGTGCTGTCTACTCTCATACTTCCTCCTTCCGGGAATGCAGCATCAGGAATAATCATTTGGAACAATATAAAGAAGGAGATTTAGCCCTACCACCTAAATTGACCCTGGCAGTTGAGTAGGATAAAACATTGCAGTGAAACTGCACTCATGGCCAAAACGAAGCTCTAACTTTGGAATCTGGTTTCTACGCACAGTGGGCAGTATTGTATTGGATGGGGCAGCAGGCTTCCCAGCATCTGTGAAGTCACGTCACCTGGGCAATAGTCTACTATGCCTCTACCAGCCGCCTGTGGCCAGGAGTGTCACAGGCTTTCAATAGGTTGCTTGGTTCGAGACTCAACACTCATATCTCACCAAAGCAGACACTGGCACTTTGCACTGGGTTTGGGGTTCCACCTACTGCAACTGACATACTGCAGCTAAGCAGGCATGAATCACCTGGGGTTTTCCCCAATTTCATAGCCTTTTGGGAGTACAAGACCACATAGACTCCAAGTGAATGGGGTTCTACCTTAAATCTGAGTAGTTTCTAAGCATTATAAATGTATGACTAATTTTTTGTTCTTTGTGGGTTGTTTTTTTTTTTTTGAGACAGGGTCTCATTCTGTCATCCAGGTTGGAGTACAGTGGCATGATCTTGACTCACTGCAGCCTCGACCTCCCCAGCTCAAGCGATCCTTCCACCTCAGCCTCCTGAGTAGCCAGGACCACAGGCACACACCACCGCACCCAGTTCATTTTTTTTAATTTTCTGTAGAGACAGGGTTTTGCCATGTTGTCCAGGCTGGTCTCGAACTCCTGGGCTCAAGTGATCTGCCTACCTTGGCCTCCCAAAGTCCTGGGATTACATGCAGGAGCCACCATGCCTGGCACTAGTTTCTTAAAATCATAAAAATGCATGTTTTATATAACCTGAGCAAGAAGGAATAGCTAGGTTGGCATTTTTAGCCTATACTTACCCAACCAGGCTTATGAAGATTTGGGTAAAAAATTTTACCCACAAAAGTGTGATATAAACTTTGTACAAGGCTCCACCTCAGCTTAAGGGGAGCCTTCTTGCTTTTCAAAAGAGATCATGAGACTTACATTGTGTTTATGGCAAAAATTTACAGCTTGCAGTGTCTGCCAAGTTATGCTCTTCACAAGATGTTCTGGTACCCTAATAAAAATAAAGCAGCACAAACACATTCTTTAGTGTAACCATGGAATTCAGCTCAAGAAAAGAAAAAATAAACCAAGATAGGCTTTAGTAGTGAAAAATCTTAGGTGACACATAGTCATCTTACTCATCAATCATTCCATGAATCCAAAATGTAAAAATATGCGACCAGCACACCGCTGAAGTCTAGGGACAACAGGTTAACAAAAATGCAAACATCTACTTCTTTGGTAAGGACATGAAAACCTACAGGGATTTCAACAAGTATTTATAACCACCTATCTCAAACATCTGTGACACCACTGGGAAACTGCCTGGTAACTTAAGCTCCATTTTCACAAGGAATTTTTTATTGATGTAAAGTTAAGTTACTATTCAGCACAAAAGATGCTGTTTATTTTCTCAAGTTGCCCCAAACAGACAGCCTTGAAGCAGGACTCATCTTCCATGTGTGGGCATGTGGTCTCTCAGAGCAGCATTGCTGTTGTTTGTTTGGTTGGTTTTTTAGATAATGAAGACTTTACTGATTATAGCAAAGAGCTTTACATTGCAAACCATTCTATTTGTTTTTAGCATCCCAGATCTGCCCTACCAGGGTCTTGATGCAGTCTCTCTTGCTCCCCCATCGTAAATTGTTATTAAATGTTAATAATAATTTAAAAACCTGAGGCATCCTGGTTCTTTCCCTATGCTGCCATGGCAGCCAGCTGCACCCCAGTTACATCTTTCTACTCTCTCCTCCATCACCACAGCTAAACTTCAAGCCACTGCTCCCAGTACTTCTTCCCTGACTCACATTTTATATTACCAGGGCAACCAGTAGTTCCAGCAGGTACTTCGTGTGAATTAGAAAGAGGCACCTCGCCTGGAAACATTTAAAACAACAACAAACCAAGGCAGGGAGTGTAAGAAATGAACAACAGAGAGAGTGCATTTATTTTCTGAGACCCCAACCCACTGGCTGGACTTACTGTTTTGATAAACATTCCACAGTGTTGCTGTGGTCCTCAGCCAAAACGAATAAGTAAATCAGGGAGGAAGCTCTTGAGTAGCTGTGTTAAGGGGACTACAAAAAGTCACTTGTAGCCTCTGAGAGAGGCTACAAGGCCACTGTTGTCACAGGCCAGACGTTCAGGAAATCCTTTCAAGCAGATCAGGGGGTGTTTGAACAGAGAGTGGGATCACATGAAGGAAAGGAAGAGGCCACTTCCAGGAAGGCTAGTTGGGACATTGCTGCACCAGGGCTATGTCCCTGTGTTTGAAGTTGCTTCTCTCCAAATTCTCTTTTCCTTGTTTGAGCGGCATATAGGCATAGATGCTAGAAAAAGTCACTGTTGAGAAAAAAGGCTTAGAAAAATGCAACTAAGATGAGACATTAGGGGGAATGCTTTTCCCCAGCCTCCACTTTTAATTTTTTTTTTTTTAGGGTCAGGGTCTTGCTGTGCTGCCCAGGCTGGAGGCAGTGGTGCTATCATAGCTCACTGAACTTTGGACTCCTGGACTTAAGGGATCCTCCTGCCTCAGCCTTCCAAGTAGCCTCTACATTTTGTCCAGAAAAATGGAATATATTTTGATTATTCAATAAATTAAATTTTTGGTTTTTTTTTGAGATGGAGTCTTGCTCTGTCACCCAGGCTGAAGTGCAGTGGTACAATCTCAGCTCACTGCAAACTCTGCCTCCCAGGTTCAAGCGATTCTCCTGCCTCAGCCTCCAGTAGCTGGGATTACAGGTGTGTGCCACCACACTCGGCTAATTTTTGTATTTTTAGTAGAGACAGAGTTTCACCAGTTGGCCAGGCTGGTCTCAAACCCCAGACCTCAAGTGATACGCCCACCTCAGCCTCCCAAAGTGCTGGGATTACAGGTGTGAACCACCATGCCCGGCCTGCAAATTAAGTATTAATATAGGGTTACCAGTACCAGGCAACTTTAGTTCCTACAAACATTTCCCCAAATAAATTATATAAAAGCATATAAAAGTAAATTATAGTTGCATATCATTATTGCTCCTTTAATCCCCAGCACAGCTAATCCCCAGAATTACAAAACTCTCAAATGTAAAAACTCTGTACAAACTACTTAGTGCCATCTTGAATTGGCTACTCACTTCACTTCTTTACTTAGTTTCTTTTCTGTAATGCAGAGGCCTCAGACTCTGAGATCCCTTTTAGCTGAAACACTCATAATAAGAGGGGCCAGTTTTTCACTGTTGGAGAAGGGAGTTACAACTATAAAAAGGGGAAAAATAGATAGAATATATTCTGTGGTGTTGGATTTAGAGAGAGAGAGAAAGAGAGAGAGAGAGAGACAGCGTGAGAGTGCTGTGCTAGAAGGGGTTGATCACCTTATATAGGATGGCCCAGAAAGGTTCTCTGGTTAAGGGAACATCTAAAATAGTGGTTAAGTGGTGAGAAGTGGCCAGATTTGGGCTATATTTTTAAAATAGAGCTTCCAGGATTTTCTGAGGGATTGGATGTGGGAGAAAAAGAATCAAGGAATGACATCAGGTTTTTAGCTTGAGTAACTGGTACACAGTGGTGCCTTTTACTCAGGAGAACACTGGAGGGGAAACTGGTTTGGGGGAAGGGAATGCTTACTGGACACCCAAAGGAAGACTCTGAGTCAGCGATTCTACATTCAGAAGGAAGGTCAGGCTGGAAATGTGAGTTTGAGAAGCATAGCATATGGGTGGTATTTGGGGCCTAGGACTGAATGAAGCCAATTAAGGAGTGAATCCACCTAAAGAAGAGGAGCTCGGAAGGAAGCTGTGAGACCCTTCCCCACAGAGGGGCAGAAAGAGGAAGGGGACCCCACAAGGGCACCTGAGTTGAGAGCATCAAGTGAATAAGACAACACTCAGGAGAATACGGTATCACAGGACCAACTGAAGAAAGTGTGTCAAAGGACTTCTGAATTAAGACGATGGATTAAGCAAGCCCAGCTAATTTCGTTCCCTCCTGAAACCTAACTAGAACTACGCTGAAGACTTCTAAAGACAAAACCTCACAAGGTCAGAGAAGACAGGAGAAGAGATAACAGCAACACAATGTGGAATCCAGAAAGCAACTGAATGAAAGATAATTAACTTAACAATCCTAGAAAGCGAAAATCTAAGCCAGGAGAGGGAAGGTGGAGAACCAACCAATTCATCCAGAAAGAATCCTCAAAAGGCTCGGGAAGTAGCAGCCAAAGTCTCTATGGAACTAGGAGCTAAGGAGTATGGAAAAAACTGTTTAGAAAATAATTAAATCCCTAGATCCCCTCCTCTATCATTTGCCCATAGGGAAACACTCTCCACTACCGGGCAGAAGGCTGGAGCTTTGTTTCTGGAGAGGATAAAGCAGAGGACATTTGGCATACGTGAGATTGTGGATACCGTTCTGAAAATGTGGATACTGTTCTGAAAGCAGGGGATTAAAGGACTGTACACATACAAAATGCTGAATGCTGGGATTCCCCACCCCTCTTCCCTCACTAGACTCTGGGAAAGCCAGCAGGCAGACTTCACTCTCCAGGCACAATATTCAAAGACTTTTTTGGGAGAAACTCAGAGGGAAAGCTCTGAAGATTCTGACACTGGGGTTCCACCAGCAAATGGCCCAGCTAGAAAACCATAGTGAAGCTCAGAGCTTCCAGTAGTTCCTTATTCTTAACTATGAGCATACAACCAGAGATTATATGATGCCCAAGAAAAGCCTCTAGTAAGAAAGTGGAAGACCAGAACAAACAGAAAAAAGCAACTTAAAAGAAACAGAAATTATGGAGGATGAAGAGAACATTTTTAAATACCATTAATATCCTCAGAGAGAACAGGAAAGCTGTTGTATCCATGAAACAAGAACAGGATACTATAAGAAAATAGGAGGACCAGTTCAAGAGTCCACATCCCAATAATAGAGGGTACAGAAAAAGAAAATAGGTAAAACAATGAACAGGAAGTCAATAACAAAACAATTCAAAAATTTTTTTCTGAGGCAGAAAAGGCCCAGCAAGTGCCAGGATAATGGATGAAAATCAAGACACACTCATGAGTTTCATAATCAAAAACACTGAGCACAAAGAGAATCTCCTACAAGTTTCTGGAAAAAGAAACAGGACTTCACAAGACAGCAGAAAATAGAATGGCATCAGGCTTCTTGGCACTAGAAGATAGAAGACACTAAAATAATGACTTCAAAAATTTGAAGGAATATTATCTTCAACCAAAAACCAACAAACAAGCCTATATCCAAACAAAATACCAATCCAGTGTGAGGATAGAATAAAGCATGTGAGGGCAAGGTCTCAACCTCTTATTTGTTCCTGTACCTCTCATCTACTCTTTCTCAGGAAGCCCCTCGTGGATGCAGTCCACCAAAAAGGAGCAGTCCATTATCAAAGAAGATTATGTGGGCTGGAGACCCAATGCAGGAGGGAAGCAGCAGGAGTTTCTGGGAGGATGGCAGAGGGAGATGACGGGATAACTGCACTCCAGGTGGCAAAAGCAACCCATCCTGACAGGACAATGTGACCCAAGAGCCATGCACAGTAAGGGGTGTCATCGCCATGCCCTCTGCCTCATGCAATCTTAAATAAATATGAATATATTCAACAAACTTAACAGCTCTGGAAGAGTCTGGGTGACTGGCTGGACCCTTCAGGCTAAGGCAGATGTTTTGATGTTCTTTGTTCTTCTCTCTTGTCTTTTTGTTGTTGTTGTTTGTTTTTTGTTTTGTTTTTTTGAGACGTTGTCTCCCTCTGTCACCCAGGCTGGAGTGCAGTGGTGCTATCTTGGCTCACTGCAAATTTCTCCTTCTGGGTTCAAGCAATTCTCCTGCCTCAGCCGCCCAAGTAGCTGGGATTACAGGCACACGCCACCACACCCAGCTAATTTTTCTATTTTTAGTAGAGATGGGGTTTCGCCATGTTGGCCATGGTTGGCCAGGCTGGGCTCGAACTCCTGACCTCAGGTAATCTGCCTGCCTTGGCCTCCCAAAGTGCTGGGATTACAGGTGTGAGCCACCGTGCTTGGCCAATACTTTTTTTGCAGAAATGGGGGTCTTGCTGTGTTGCCCAGGCTGGTCATGAACTCCTCGGTTCAAGTGATTCTCCTGCCTTGGCCTCCCAAAACACTGGGATTATAGACATGAGCCACTATGCCTGGCCTAAGGAAGATGTTCTTAAAATTGTAGCCCGTGCTAGCAAGGCTAGGGAACTCATTCCACCTTAAGGTATTTGTTTCCACATTGGTGGTAAATAGTGGTTGTGGCTGAGCTCTAGGGCAGAGTGGGGAAGGGCTAGAACAGGTATGAAGAAAAGGGGCTCAATTCCTTCTCATTCTTTACTCCCTTTAATAGCTCTTCTAGCTCAAAAGCAAGCTCTTCTTTCAGAGCAATCATACATAAGCTCAACTTTAACCTATGAGAGAAGAAGGGGCTTGAGCTTTTCTCCTGGGCCTGGTTCTTCTCTGCCATGGGATTAGGTGATTGAACTTTAGACGAGCCATATATATCCCCAGCTTTTCTTCCTAGTAAATAGTACTCCAAGGGAGCTGGACAGGATCCAACTTGGGCCTTTTGGACTCCCAGCCAGCTGGGCCTGGTCTGGTGGGCTTTAAAATCCTGAAGATATCAGCTCCCCCGACCTAGAAATGAGAGTCGGGCAAGGTATGAGAAAATCAAGCAAGGATCCTCCCTTTCTTTTCTGTCCCACACCAAGATGGAAGGGGCTCAAGAAGGCACTTCCATAGGTAGTCAGGTGGTCTTCCTTGAGGCCTTCAGTTCAGTTGCCTTGTTGAGAGCTCCAGTTGTTCCTCCAGAGCCCACTGGGCTGTTGCCCAGCTCCCCAGAGGCACTCCTTCTGGGGAGGGCAGAATGGAATCCATCTTTCGCTAGTGGGAAGATGTGGAGAATGGGCACACTGCTGAGCTCTCCACTGGTGTGACCTCATGGCATTCTTCCTGCCTGCTTTGTGAATTTTGTTTCACCCCCCAGGAACATAAAGGGTTCCCAACTGCTTGATTCTAAGGAAGGGTGTGGGCGGGAGAGGGGGGTGTCATTTGAAATCCCTGGAGTCTAGATTTCTGTGTGATTATATCATCTTTTTAACCAGTTAGAGATGGATGTACTTGGTCAAAATAAGCAAGTAAACCCAGAAAGAGGAAGACAAGAAATCCAGGAAGTAATCAATCTGACCACAGTGAAATGCGGCAGGAATTACAAGGATGATGGCAAAGGGAAATCCAAGGGATACAGCTGGACAGCAGGTCTTGAGTACAACAAGCCAGACAGAAGGAAAAGGAGGTTTAAAGGCCAGACATTACCAAGAAAAAAAAATGGAACTGATGGATTACCTGCTGTAACTATCCTGTGAAAATGTACATTGAGAGGCTATTAAAATGAGTTGGGGTGGGGCGCAGTGAGTGGCTCATGCCTGTAATCCCAGCACTTTGGGAGGCTGAGGTGGGCAGATTGCTTGAGCCCAAAAGTTTGAGACCAGCCTGGGCAACATGGTGATATCCCATCTCTACAAAAAATACAAAAAATTAGCCAAGCATGGTGGCAGGCACCTGTAGTCCCAGCTACTTAGAAGGCTGAGGTGGGAGGATTATATGAGCCTGGGAGGCGGAGGTTGCAGTGAGCTATGATTGGGCCACTGCACTCCAGCCTGGGTGACAGAGTGAGGCCTTGTCTCAAAAAATAAAAATAAAAAAAAAGGTCGGGAGAGGGAATTAGCAACAAGATTAAAGAATGTCAGGCAAATTTTAAAACAAGGCAAGTGTTAATTTGAGGAAAAAAGTACAAAAGGAAGCCATAGTATGGTACAATGCTCAGCTATAAGTAATATTTACATAGGCACAATAATGGGAACAGTGAACATTAATGTAACTATTTTGGAGGATTAGAACAGGAAGCAGAGGAGATAGTGATTTCAGGGAGCTAAATTTTCATCTCTCACAATAGAAAGCCTTTGATGTCTAAAAATTGATATTTTGAGATATATTAATCACTCTTTTACATTACATTATACTGCTGGATTTGATTTGCTAATAATTTCGCTAAGGATTTTTTACCTAAATTCTTGAGGAATATTCATCTGTCATTTTCTTTTCTAGAAATGTCTGTCTGGTTTTGGCATCAGCATATAGTGGCCTCATAAAATGATTTGGGAAATGTTCCTTCTCATATTTTCTGAAAGAGTTTGGGTAGGGTTACTATTATTTCTTCCTTATATGTTTGATAGAATTCATACATCAAATATTTTAATAATAGAACCTAAGGTAGCACAATTATAAGAAAAAAATATATATATATAAAAATCCATATCTTTGGTGAGAAAGTAAATTGGTTCTGTCTGGCAAAATTTACAACTCAAAAGTACCAATTTGAGAACTTCTAAAGGAAAATTACAAAAGAAGAAAAATCTATTTGTAGGAAAATTTTATACCAGAATCATTATCAAACCAAACACTGAAAATGACCTCAGTATTCAACCAGAGAGGAATGGTGAGACATAATAAACTTAATGTAATATTTTACAGTCATTGACAATAGATCTAAAAATTATAATGCAACATATATAGAAAATACATAGAAAAGAATATTAAGCGAAGAATAGAATTGAGGGGGAAAATAGCCATCTCATCACAGAACACAGAGAATGTGGTGCTTCGTTTGGAAAAGCTTGGCTGCCTTTGCCGTCTTCAGGCTTGCAGACACAGACACTCAATTTTGTCAGCATATCAAGACAGTATCCATTTCAAAGGGGCAAGTGAACATTAAACAAATTAACTAGCCTGTCATATAAAACTAGAGTGCCAACGTATTCACCCGTACCCAAATTCTGAGTACTAGCTCATGCTTTCTTTGTAGACAATCAGAATGATGAGCAAAGAATTTGGATGAGGGAAAGTAGGCAATTTGACTCTTCATTGCTGTTAAACTGAGATTGCTTAACTGCATCCATCTCGACTTTAGGAATAACTTATCATTAGATAAAACATAGAGTCAGTCAAATCTAACAAGCCTAGAAGCCATTCTGTCTGTTTAAGGTTGCTTTACATACCTCCGCCCTGATGCATTATGTGTTCGTTTCACAAAATAACTTTCAGAAAGCAATCTCTGTCTCGCCAAGTTTTTAGGGGAGGCTGTATTGTGACCCTAATGTCCTAATAACAAAATCAGACAGACAGAAATGTAAATGACTACCATATGAAAGTGAAGACATCAAACCGATTTTTAAAAATTCTTCAGAAATGTGAAATTCTTCGGAGATGATGAAGAAATAACATGTATCCCTTTCCAGCATTCTCAATTACAGAAGTCATCCTTTCCACTGCTGCTTGTCTAACATTTGTGACACAGATCATCAAGCAGTTGGCATTCATTAAGACTTCATTTCTACACAAGGCTATCACAAAGATGGGAAGGGCTGGGGGTCTGGCCAAACTCTTGTAAAAAAAGAATATATTACTAAGAATTTATCCTAAAGAAATATTTACGAAAATGGTTTTTCACTGTAGCATGGTTAGTAATAGAAAATAACTGGAAACAATCTAAATATTTATCAGTAGGAGATTGAACTAAGAAATCATGGTATATTCATACAATGGAATTCTATACAGCCATTTTTAAAATATAAAGGTAGATATGTATAGATAGGGAGAAAGCTCCAGAGTACATTTAAAAAAAAATGCAGCCTGGTGTGGTTGGGCACACCTGTAGTCCCAGCTACTCAGGAGGCCGGAACAGGAGGATCGCTTGAGCCCAGGAGTTCAAGTTTAGCCTGAGCAGCATAGCAACAAGACCCTGTTTCTAATATTAACTAATTTATTTAACTAAATAAAAACAAAATAAATGCAGAACAGTATGTAAAGCTATTGATTTTATTTATTTCAATTTTTTCTTTTTTTTTTTTTTTTTTTGAGATGGAGTTTTGCTCTTGTCACCCAGGCTGGACTGCAGTGGCACTATCTCAGCTTACTGCCACCTCCGCCTCCTGGGTGCAAGTGATTCTCCTGCCTCAGCCTCCCGAGTAGCTGGGATTACAGGCGCCCACCACAATGCCCAGCTAATTTTTGTATTTTTAGTAGAGACGGGGTTTCACCATGTTGGCCAGGCTGGTCTTGAACTCCTGACCTTAAGTGATCCGCCTACCTCGGCCTCCCAAAGTGCTGGGATTGCAGGTGTGAGCAACCACCCCCAGCCCTTCATTTCAATGTCTGTGTTGCTTTAAAAATTTGCAACAAACAACATATCATTTTTAATCTAAAAAAGAGAGAGAACATTTCTGGAATTTCACTGTCAGAAACTGAAAACTTGCAGTAATGTACATTACCCAGGAGATGTTCTTTGAACAAACTATGTTATTCAGAGAAGGAACTGTAATTAAATCTGTGCAGGAAAGAATAAATGAAGTCTTATGTCTGGCTGAACATATAGGTAGGCAGAAAAATGAGGAGAAAACATCCAAACCAGTTATTTGTAAAACTTTGACACAGGGAGACCAATCATTTATAGAATAATAGATACAAAGTTTTTTAAATTCTGTATAAGACAAGGAATGGTTGTGATTGGGGACAATTATAAAAACATAAACCTAAGCACTGGGAATTATAATTGACATGTATTCATGTTACTGTAACAGGATACATATCTCGTGGTATAAACTTGCTTGTGTTAGTAGCAACATGAAGTTGGATCTTCTCCAAAAGCTTTCCAAGGGAGTACCAGAAGTTACAAGCATGTTAATAAGAAGATGAATTAGTGTCCATTTCAGGTTCAAATGAGAAGTCTTTGAGTCTGATTTGGCAAGAATTATTTTTAATAATTAAACATTAAAACATTACTATAGTAATAAACATGAAAAATATAAAAGCACAAATAAAATGAAAAATATCAATAACAATCATAACTAATCACTAGTAATATTCAGATTACTTGTCTTTTTTCCCATCTACATATAAATTGTATGAAAATGAAATAATATGTATTTTTATTATAGTATAATTTTTTTTCATTTGACAACCACTCATGAACTTTTTCCTATGTCAATATATGTTTTATCTATTAACATAAGCTTTATTCTTAATGGGTCCACTGTATTCTATCATAAAACTTTATTATAATTTACTTAACTAATTATCTATTGTTGGATATTTCAGTTGATTGCAATTTTTTCTTTATAAACAATACTTAAAAATATCCCATAACAATAAATACTTTTGTAACTAAGTTTTTGCACATATATTCAAATATTTTCTTATGGTAAATTGTTCAAAGTAGACTTGCTGGGTTTAAGATAATGCCTCTAAGATTTTTAATTCCATACATTGATTGCCAAATTGCCTTCTGGACAGGTTGCTCCGGTAGAGTACTTCATAATCTCTTTTGACAATATTAGGCTTTAGAAATTTTAAATCAAAGTAACCTTTAAATTGAAAATCCAAACCTTGTTATGATTATTCTTCTTTAAAATCATTTTGTAACTATCAATTTATTGGTTTGCTAATTCAGTCATTCTACAAGTACTGAGTATGTACCAAGTGCCAAATATGCAGCTAGAAGACACTGAGAATCCACAGGTGAGGAAGGCCCAGCTCTTGCCCTTGAGGATTGTGTATTTTACTGGGCAAATGGGATATGTAAATAAACAATCCCAGAAGATGTTACAGAGGCCAGGGTGCTGGCAGGCATCATAAAGGAGTCATATGTGAGATGTAGGAAGGACAGCAGGAGTTTTCCAGGTAGAATAGAGAAAGTAAGGAAACCCACGTTTGCTGAGCAAACAGCATGTCCTGAACCTAGAATGCAAGGAATTTGGTAGGATGGGTCATGTATTATGGGCAAACTGGTGGGGAGTGGGGTGGTAGAGTGAGTAAGATCTTGTATCTCATGCTGGGGGGATTTCCCCATACCAGTAAGCTTTGGGGAGCTATTAAAGGATTCTATGTAGAGGGTGGCATGCTCAACTTTGTATTTTAAGAAATCTGTACTTAGAAATATAAGAAGTGATCACAGGACATTCTAAGTATACTAACCTAAGGGGACCCCACCTGGCACCAAGCAGGCTGGTAACCCAACCTGGCAACACCAGCATCAGTAGCTTATGCTTTGTTGATATTGTCTAATAGATCAAATATGAAACTGAAAGATAACCGAAGTCTTCTGACCCCTAAGGTACTTGATTATCAATTCATAGCATTATACAGCTAGAAGTCCCCTGAAACTTTACCTAGTCCTAAACGCTCATTTTTACAGGTGAAGACACCTGTAAGCAATTTGCCCAAGGTCACACAGATAATGCTAACTGACCTTTACTGTGAATGTGCTTACAAAATTTTATTTTATGGTATTATGTCTCTAAATTAAAAAGGTTTCATACGATGATAGACTGGATAAAGAAAATGTGGTATATACACACCATGGAATACTATGCAGCCATAAAAACAAATGAGATCATGTCCTTTGCAGGGACAGGATGGAGCTGGAAGCTGTTATCCTCAGCAATCTAATGCAGGAACAGAAAACCAAACACCACATGTTCTCACATAAAAGTGGGAGCTGAACAATGAGAACACATGGACACAGGAAGGGGAACAACACATACTGAGGCCTGTTGGGGGCTGATTTCCTTAAGTAAATCTTATATTTGATTTCCTTAAGATTTCCTTAAGTAAATCTTATATTTGGAAAATCATAGCATTTTACCATTTGGAAATGAGGTTGCTTGTAATTAATCACACATTTATCTACAGGTCTTTCCGTTTTCTGCAACTCCCATATTAAAGCATTTTCTGTTTCCTGGAACATATATAACATATTTTGGCCAGTGGAGTTTTTAAAAATCTGCTTTCAAACTGTAATCACCCTTTTTATTCTGTTCAAACTATATGCCAAAAAAGAGCTGACTTTCATTGCTTTTGACTCCCACAAATCAGTGTTCCCAAGCCACTCAACATGATTAATCAAATTCCCTGTAATATCCCTCTGGTACCACATAGCCATGAGTTACTTATATTAACAAGTTTAATTGAAGTGTCACTTGCAAGCTGTAAAAAGATCAAATATCAACATACGAAATGTTTTCTCCTTTGAAAACATAATTTCTCTGTATCGATGACTTTCTGAAGGGAGGTGTCTGTCCTCTTGGCTCTCTCTGGCTATGTAAATTAACATTCTGAAACATGAAAAGTCTGTGCTGTGGTCACTAACAAACCACAAGCCACTTCCATTCCATTTGCCTGGAGGTCACGGCAGATCATATATAACCATCACCACGTGGCAGAGCAAGCCCCTGGCAAAGACTTGAAAGAGTTGTTGGAGGAGCCTCAGCCTCCAGCCACTGAAGTGTGAATGGGAGCCATTCACAGTCCATGGGATGGGACACCATTCTGTGGCTCTAATCTATAATCCACTCTTCATATTGTCCCCAGCCAAAGTTGGGCTCCCGAGAACACAGCCAAAAAAGGAAAGGATGGGATATTTTTCATCCCTGGTCAACTTATCTAAAGTCTCCTCCTCTTTCAACTCCAAGGCCACCTTCACCATGAAGCTCTCTTTGAATAATATCTCCCAGGACCTGCTAATCATTCCATCCTCTTTCTCTAGCAACAGTAATAGGCCCCAGGGATAGTTGCGTCACCTGAGCTGAGCCAGTCAGAGTTCCACTAGACTTAATGTGCAGATGCTACCTTCTTCTAGAATTCCTTTCTTCTAGAACAGCTATATAGATTGATATAAGCCTGTGGCCATGCTTTCTATTTTGTACTTTTCCCTTCCAAACTTCCAGCCCATGCCACCCACATGCCCTCCCAAATCCACCATATAAGGGAAGCTTATTTGCAAGGCACAATGAAGAAGAATTAGGGCTGGGAGAGAGTGAGAAAGAACAGCCACTACCTACGTTGCCCTGCCTGAAAACACCCAGCTGAGGAGTGGGTGGGAGCTGGAATCCAGTCCTCTCACCCTGCAAGAGGCTGCCCTCAACTGCAGGAAGGGACTCCCTCCTCCTTTTTTCTTTTTCTTGGACAAGGCCTCTGTGTGCTCACCAAGTCTTCTTCCAATGCACACAAAGATGTTGCATATGCTAGAGAGAGCTGTGTGGTAAGATCAGCGGAGCCCCCGGAGTCACTCCCACCCTTCTCAGTTATAGCCACAACACAATTGTTTTTCACCTATGCTTGCTTCAGTTGGGTTTTTGTCACTTGAAACCAAAGAAATCCTGAGTAATACAGCAGAGTAGACACCCGGATTGCTCCCAGTGAAATACCATGTTTGTTTTAGTCTCAAACTTCCTAGTAGCCATTGCCTTTGGAATCTTCCTTTCAATCTCCAAGCTGTTCTACCTCCCTGGTCAGGCACGGACTAACTAATATCCTTCCTGTTCTTAGAGACTGAGATCACTTCTATGCAGAGATAAAGTACCAAAGAAATTAAGTTCAATCTAATGATGCTTCTGCTGGTTTCTTCATTAAAGTGACTATTTTTTTTTATCCTTTTGTAACATTTTTTGTAATCTTTCTGCTGTCCACCTTGGCAGCAGAGTATGTTGTACAAACACTGGCTGTTTTTAACTAGTCTTTTTTTTTTTTTTTTTTGAGACAGAGTCTCACCCTGTTGCCCAGGCTGGAGTGCAATGGTGCAACCTCAGCTCACTGCAACCTCCGCCTCCCAGGTTCAAGTGATTCTCCTGCCTCAGCCTCCCGACTGGCTGAGATTACAGGCACCTGCCACCACGCCCAGCTAATTTTTGTATTTTTAGTAGAGATGGGGTTTCACTATGTTGGCCAGGCTGGTCTTGAACTCCTGACCTCAGATGATCCACCCGTCTAGGCCTCCCAAAGTGCTGGGATTACTGGCATGAGCCACTGCACCTGGCCTTACCTAGTCTTAAAAAGAGTCATTGCCACTTTTCGCTCACAAATCCCAGTGTGTCTTTGTTTTGCTTGTAAGGGATGGATCACTCACCCTCTTTGGTATCTGTCCAACTCATGGAGAACTGTGTGGTCACAATATTCAAACACCAGGTGAAGCCTCCGTTTCCTCCTGAAGACTTCCAGGAGGTTAACAAGGTTGGGATGCTTGAGTTGCTGAAAACACAAAAAAACAAGTTACTAAATTTGACTTGTGAAAGACAGCTTTCTCTAATCTTGATCCAATAAAAAGTAAGTTGTTTGTCCTTTAAGAATTTCATTCTTAGATTGAAGGAGGATGTAAACAGTATCATCTTACCCCTCTTAACAAGCTATTTGTCAGTAGCTTGTAAGTCAAAGATGATTATAACAGAGGTGGTTGGTGAGGGCAAAGAGAGGTATAAGAAGGCCAGAAAATAAAAAAGAATGAAGAGAGAGGGGAGATGGTAATACAAACTCAGCTTTCAAGATTCAGATCAAATGTCCCTTCCTAGGGTCTCCATTAATCTCACACTGGTTAAGTGCCTTGTATGTCTAAAAGCCCCCCTGAAGTATGACTCTTTCAGAATTACCAAGTAATTAATAAATAATTAATATGTAATTCTTACTTAGTAATTATTGTTCAGTTAATTGTTTAATGTCTTCTGGTATCAATAGCTACAATAGATAAATTCAATAGAATATACGAACGACGGCATCAGGGTCTGTGTTCTTTTGTTTATCAAAATTGTGTTGTTGTACTTCTAGCACCAGGCCCTGTACATAACAGGCATTCCGTCATTATTTACTCTCCAATCTGATATGCCTGAAAATGTGTGTCTAGATTAAAAAAAAAAAAAAACCCAGGACTGAATGTTAGCTTTGGCAGAGATAAATCTTGTACCTAGCTTCCTGGCCCTTTCTGGACATAATGCTATCAGAAACACTACAACTAGGCACTGGTCTCTTTTTTTCTGCAGAAGAAAATAAGAGACTTACACTAAGAAAGACTAAAAAAGTCACAGGAAAACATATCAATCATGGAGCCCCTTCTGCAATGCCCATTCACTATCAGATCACAATTACAGTCCCTTTTACCTACTGTTGTACGATTTAACACTTGGCAGATTGCTCCTCTTTTTCCAAATATTCTTTGATAGTGCCACCAGATAATTTTCCATAAGAATTTTACAATCAAATGTTGTTTTATCGCATTAACTTCCCCCCTGATTTTTAGAACTGTGGTGAAATACATACAACACAAAATATATCATCTTAATCATTTTAAGTGTACAGCTCAGTGGTATTAAGTAAATTCATATTGTGCAACCATCACCACCACCTCTCACCAGAACTCTTTTCACTTGCAAAACTGAAAGTCTATGCCCATTAACTCCCCATTCCTTCCTCCCCCAGTCCCTGCCAAATACCATTCCACTTTTTATTTATTTATTTATTTATTTATTTATCTAATTTTATTTATTTTTTGAGACGGAGTCTCACTCTATTGCCCAGGCTGGAGTGCAGTGGTGAGATCTCAGCTCACTGCAACCTCCACCTCCCAGATTCAAGTGATTCTCTTGCCTCAGCTTCCTGAATAGCTGAGACTACAGGTGCACACCACCATGCCCAGCTAATTTTTGTACTTTGAGTAGAGACAGGGTTTCACCATGTTGGTCAGGCTGGTCTCGAACTCCTGACCTCAGGTGATCCACCTGCCTCTCCTCCCAAAGTGCTGGAATTATAGGCTTGAGCCATGAACCCGGCCATGAGCCACCGCGCCCAGCCTCCACTTTCAGATTTTTGACTAGGTACCTCCTACAGGTGGAATGATAGAGTTGTGTGTGTGTGTGTGTGTGTGTGTGTGTGTGTGTGTGTGTGATTGGCTTATTTCACTTAACGTTATGTCCTCGAGGCTCACCCAAGTGGTAGCAAGGTTGAGCATGAATAATATCGCATTGTATGAATATACCACATTTTGTTTATCCATTCATCTTTTGATCTATGGACATGGCTTGCTTTCACCTTTTAGCTATCGTGAATAATGCTGCTGTGAGCATGAATGTACAAATATGTTTTTGAGACTCTACTTTCAATTCTTTTGGTTGTAGGAATAAGCCAGGAACATGTTTTGTTTTGTTTCACCTACATTCCCCAGGTGATTCACTGTGTATCCAGAGGTATTAATCATACACAAGCAGGCTACTCCATCAGCGATAAAAGGTAAAAGGAGGAAAATTGAAGTTCTTGAACTGCATGCTACAGCACATTTGTATGGGCAGTGACAAAATAAAAGCAGCCCACAAGGAGATACTAAAGAAGAAAGTTCTTTTTTCTTTCCTCATTTTCTCTGTAAAATCCCTCTGTATTTTCAAGATGTGAAATTCCTGCTCCAGATATTATACTTGATGAACAAGTATAAAAAATTCAAGATATTTCTAAAGCTCATGTCTTATTAGTCCATTTGTGCTGCTATAACAAAATACCTGAGACTGGGTAATTTATAAAGAACAGAATTTTTTTTCTTACAGTTCCGCATGCTGGGAAATCCAAGATCAAGGTGCTGGCATTGGTGTCTGCCGAGGCATGCTCTCTGCTTCCAAAATGGCACCTTGTTGCTGTGTCCTCACATGGCAAAAGGCAGAAGGGCAAGAGAGCACCCCCCTCAACCTTGAGCTCTTTATAGGGGTGCTAATCCCATTCATGAGGGCTCTGCCTCCCAGCGGCCACACCTCTTAATACAGTTGCACTTGGGGTGAAGTTTCAACATGAATTTTGGAGGACGCACCACCATCATTGAAACAGAGCAGCCCATTAATCACCTTTGTGAGAGGTGACAGCATGCTGGCAGCCCTGGCAGTCCTCGCTCGCTCTCGGCGCCTTCTCTGCCTGGGCTCCCACTTTGGTGGCACTTGAGGAGCCCTTCAGCCCGCCGCTGCACTGTGGGAGCCCCTTTCTGGGCAGGCCAAGGCCGGAGCCGGCTCCCTCAGCTTGCAGGGAGGTGTGGAGGGAGAGGCGCAGGCGGGAACCGGCGAGTTCCGGGTGGGCGTGGGCTTGGTGGGCCCGGCACTCTAGCGGCCCCCTGGCCCACAAGCCCCGGGCAGTGAGGGGCTTAGCACCTGGGCCAGCAGCTGCTGTGCTCGACTTCTGGCCGGGCTTTAGGTGCCTCCCTGCGGGGCAGGGCTCAGGACCTGCAGCCTGCCATGCCTGAGCCTCCCCTCCCCTCCGCCCCCCCCCCCGCCCCCCTCGCGCCATGGGCTCCTGTGCGGCCGAGCCTCCACGATCAGCACCGCCCCCTGCTCCGCAGCACCCAGTCCCATCGACCACCCAAGGACTGAGGAGTGCAGGCGCACGGCATGGGACTGGCAGGCAGCTCCACCTGCGGCCCGGTGTGGGATCCACTGGGTGAGGCCAGCTGGGCTCCTGAGTCTGGTGGGGACTTGGAGAACCTTTATGTCTAGCTAAGGGATTGTAAATACACCAATCAGCACTCTGTATCTTGTTCAAGGTTTGTAAACACACCAATCAGCACCCTGGGTCTAGCTCAGGGTTTGTGAATGCACCAACTGGCACTCTGTAACTAGTTACTCTGGTGGGGACTTGGAGAACCTCTATGTGTAGCTAAGGGATTGTAAATACACCAATCAGCACCCTGTGTCTAGCTCAGGGTTTGTGAATGCACCAATCGACACTCTGTATCTAGCTACTCTGGTTAGGACTTAGAGAACCTTTGTGTCCACACTCTGTATCTGGCTAATCTAGTGGGGACGTGGAGAACTTTTCTGTCTAGCTCAGGGATTGTAAATGCACCAATCAGCACCCTGTCAAAACGGACCAATCAGCTCTCTGTAAAACAGACCAATTGGCTCTCTGTAAAATGGACCAATCAGCAGGATGTGGGTGGGGCCAGATAAGAGAATAAAAGCAGGCTGCCCGACCCAGCAGTGGCAGCCTACCCTGGGCACCATTCACACTGTGGAAGCTTTGTTCTTTCACTCTTTGCAATAAATCTTGCTGCTGCTCACGCTTTGGGTCTGCACTGCTGTAACACTTAACGGCAAAGGGCTGCAGCTTCACTCTTGAAGCCAGGGATACCATGAACCCACTGGGAGGAAAGAACAACTCCAGACGCACTGCCTTAAGAGCTGTAACACTCACTGCAAAGGTCTGCAGCTTGACTCTTGAGCCAGGGAGACCACAAACCCACCGGAAGGAAGAAACTCAACACATCCGAACATCAGAAGGAACAAACTCCGGACACGCCGCCTTTAAGAAGTGTAACACTCACCGCGAGAGTCTGTGGCTTCATTCTTGAAGTCAGTGAGACCAAGAACCCACCAATTCCGGACACGTTTGGATCTTAGAACTGAGGGCACTCCAAGCTATAAAATGCCACATTTGTTATCATACCTGAAAACCCTTAGCCTGAACTAACATTCTCCAAACATAGTAGGATAGAACTGACTACTGTCTTAAACCTCTGAATTGGATTGACCAAGATGTCTCAACCAGAGAGTAAACAACCAGGTTAAAAGGGGCTAAATACTAACTTTATGACAGAATTCGCAGAAAGCAGAAGTTTTCTTTCAGACTGAAAAATAATCATCCTTAGGCTTTACTTTCATTTTCACACTATTTGCTCCCTTGACAGGATGTGACATTGAGGCCAAGACTTTGAATCTTAGAATTCTCTTTCCATTTTCCACATTCCATATTTAGTCCTCATGTCTCCAGCTGGCTCTTCTAACAAAAGTAGAAATGCATCAATTCTACCCAAACAAATCCCCCGACCTTCTCTGGATGCCAAGGCTGGTGCCTCCCACTTGCCATGTCCAAACGTGCAGTGATCACAGCAGGACACTGCTGCCCCAGGACAAGGCCCAAAGGTCCTCTCCATTTGGCCTCTGCTTACCTCTCCAGCCCCAACACTTACAACTTCCTTCTGGACCCACTGAATTTCTCTCACTTCCTAGAAGGCTCACACTCCCTTTCATTTCAGGATGTGTTCAGTTTCCTGTCTCTAAAGCACGCCCCACCTCCAGATGTTACTTTCTCTGTTCAGCTTCCTCTGCTCCACCCTGACACAGCTGGTATGTACCGCAAGAGCTATGATCTGGGCACCCAAGCAAGGAGTAGCACTGTGCCAGTAAAGGACACTGTCACAGCCATATCCATTTGTCTGAATGGGACCAGTAACTGTTATATTGCACCCACCTTGCTATGTTACTATACATCTTTTGAAAACCAAAGTTCTTAGCCGGGCGTGGTGACTCATGCCTGTAATCCCAGCACTTTGGGAGGCCAAGGCAGGCGGATGCCTGAGTTTAGGAGTTCAAGACCAGCCTGGGCAACATTGTGAAACTCTGTCTCTACTAAAACTACAAAAATTAGCTGGGCATGGCGGCACGCACCTGTAATCCCAGCTACTCGGGAGACTGAGGCATGAGAATCACTTGAACCCAGGAGGCAGAGGTTGCAGTGAGCCCAGATTGTGCCACTGCACTCCAGCCAGGGCAACAGAGCAAAACTCTGTCTCTAAATAAATAAATAAATTTATTTTAAAAAAGGAAACAAAACTGAGGTTCTGATAACTGCATGTATTAAATATTCAAATAACGTGGGTTCTTTCCAATTTTTTGCTATTATAAATAAGATTTTGATAAGCAACTTATTAGCTGGTTGCCTCACTTGGACCAAATTAGGTAAGTTCTGTAGGCCTCAGTTTTCCATCTGTAAGAGTAAGAAGCGCAAGGGCTGTACTGCCAATTACACACAGGCACATACAACAGGGTCAGGTAAATATTAACCTCTCTGTAAAGGTTAATTATTGATATTGTTACCTTTGGGTTAAATCTATTTTTATTTAGAATGATTTTTCTCTATTCATTTTATTCAACAATTATTTATATATCTTAAGGTGCATATGGCACTGTGTTAGCCCTAAGGATATAGAGACAAATAAAGCAAGTACTGCCCCTACCGGCCTGGAGCTTAGAACCTAGGAAAGGAGACAGATGTTGGAGAAGTAATTATAGCTATGATAAATGTTATAAAAATGAGGTAAAGTGTACCTGGTTTGAGGGTGAGGTGTGGTTCAGGGAAAATCTCTTTGAGGAAGTGGCCATTAAGTTAATGATTCATTAACTGAGAATGACCTGAAGTTAACTGGGCACCATCTAGAGCCCCAGAAATGTGGCTCTAACTAGATAGAGTCAAATTGCTTTCCAAAAGGATTGTGAATATTTACCCCTTGGCCAGGAGTATGACAGTATTTTTACCATATTATGGCCAGCTTTAAGGAGCCTATAGACAATTTAAGGCTTGTGATATATATTGCCAAATTGCTTCCTTTGAGGGCTTACAGTGCCTCTGGCAACACAGGAAGGTGTAACTTGTCTCTCCCATCTTCCTCCATGAGATGATCTTCAAATAATTGCAAATAGCTGATAACTTATCTCTCAACCTGTTTTTAGAATAATTTTAATATAGAAAGATGATCATTAATACTAAATCCTAATGAGGGGTTATAAATATTAAATTATCAATATTTTAAAATAAATTATTAACTTTCACTGGGTTGCCAGGATTCCAGGTGACCCGAAAATACTCCAGAGCAGCAGATATGTGGTCTGGCATAGCACCCTTATGAAGCCAGTCCCCGTCTGGCTGTGTTCATATATTCAACAAATATCCCTAGAGCCCTGTGATAGTTAATATTGAGTGCCAACTTGATTGGATTGAAGGATGTAAAGTACTGTTTCTGGCTGTGTCTGTGAGGGTGTTGCCAAAGGAGATTAACATTTGAGTCAGAGGACTAGGAGAGACAGACCCACCCTCAATCTGGACGGGCACCATCTAATCAGCTGCCAGCACAGCTAGAATAATGCAGGCACTTGATTTGCTGAGTCTTCTGGCCTTCATCTTTCTCCCGTGCTGGATGCTTCCTGCCCTCGAACATTAGACTCCAAGTTCTTCAGCTTTTGGACTCTTGGACTTACACAGTGGTTTGCCACGGGCTCTCCGGCCTTCGGCCACAGACAGAAGGCTACACTGATGGCTTCCCTACTTTTGAGGTTTTGGGACTCAGCTTGCAGACGGCCTGTTGTGGGACTTCATCTTGTGATCGTGTGAGCCAATTCTCCTAATAAGCTCCCCTTCATATATACATCTATCCTATTGGTTCTGTCCCTCTAGAGAACCCTGACTAATATAAGCACCTACTCTGCATCAGGCATTGGTGAAAGAGACAGAGGACTCAGGCATTAAACAAAGAAGTGCCAAAAATAATCTATGAAATTAGGCTGTCTCAGAGAAACTGGCCCTGAGGAAGTGACCTTGAGCCGAGTCTAGAGGGTAAAGGTCTGACCAAACCAAGGGCAGGGGTGGTGGTAAAGGCACAGATGGCAGCTTTCCAGGCAGTGACTGGCCCTGAGTCAGGAGAGAACTTGGGTCACTTCAGCAACTGAAAGACAGTGTGGCTGGTGGGTGAAGCTCGTGGAATCAAGGCTAGCCAGTCAGAAGGCAGATCCTACAGGGCCTTGCAGGCCACGCTAAGCAATTCACTCTATCCTAGTGCAATGGGAAGCCACTGGAAGGATTTCAGCAAGACATGATATGATACCATGGGGCTCTTAAAAGCTCACTACAGCAGCAGGATATAGAATGGCTTGGAGACGCAAAATGGATGAAGTGGCTGTTGATAGCTGACATTGTGGTGACTTGGAGCAGAGCAGAGGCAGGGTAGTCGGTGAGAAGCATTGTCTTGAGATGTATTTTGTTATCAGAATAGTCCGGATGTGGTGATCGGCTGGAGGTGAGGGACAGGGGAGAAGGAAGTGTCAAAAATGACACAAAGGTTTACACACTGGAACTGTCAAAAATGACACAAAGGTTTACACACTGGGGCAGATGGTGATGCCATCACAGAGAGGGGGAGTAAGACTGGGAGAAAGAAGTCACTAGCTTTGTCTCATTGAATTGGTGGGGATCTGAGACACCAAAGTGGAGTTGTTATGTCAGCCAGAGTCTGAGCTGAAGATAAAAGCCAGGGAGTCCGCATGTGTGTAAGCGAAGCCATAGACAGAGAGAGGAGATTGCCCCGAAGGAGCGAGAGTGAGATGAGAAAGCTGTCTAAAGAACCCTCCCACCCAGATGTGTGGTTGATGAAGAGGAAACACGAAAGGGGAAAGGGAAGAAGGCCCCTTAAGATGAGAGAGAAGACAGCAGAGCAGGCGCCATGGGGGCATCATGGGAGGAGGAAGTGGTCAGTGTTGACAGATGCTGCTGAAAGGTCAGATGGAAACAGAGGGCTGAGAGATGCCTGGTGGGCTTCCCTGGGCTGGGGTCGAGTGACCTTATTGGAAACGGTATCGGTGCAGTGGTGAGACCAGAAGCCAGATTATGTGGACTTAACATCTCAAACTACCTTACTCCTCTCTCTCTATTGACCCCACTGACCTCAGGGGTAGAACTCAAAGGGACACCTCTGATCCTCAAACCAGTCTGCAGCGAATAGCTGGAGGTGTCCATCATAGCCCCAACACTGTGAATGTTTGCATTCACAAGGGTTTGGATGTTGCTGCTTCAATGCTGAATGGAGTTCTTTCGGGACGTACAAAGGAATTAGATGAGAAGAACTAAGCAACATGATGGACAAACTGTTACAGGCTTACCCAACATGTTCACGGTACATACAAGTAAACTTAATAGACAGAACAGATTAAATTACCATATATACCACAAAGATGTTTGGGGCTCATTTAATGACAATTCCTTCCTATATACAAGTCTGTGAAGCCAAAGCCTCAGGTCTGGGGCGTCTGTGCTGGGCTAAGCTTGAAGCTCTTGGTGCTCCTTACCAGGCCATTATCACTGTCCTTCAGTTAATGCTCTATCTAGAAGCACGGGCCTGCTCGGACTCAGATTTACTTTCTCTTGTACAAAAGTTTCCACTTTTGCTGCTGCTATTTTATTTTAGTCTTCCTTTGATTTTCTCTTTGTGTTTTTTAAAATTTTCATTTTTAAATTATTATTACTTTTTTGAAACAGGGTCTCACTCTGTCACCCAGGTGGGAATGCAGTGGTGCAATCACAGCTCACAGCAGCCTTGAACTCCCAGACCCAAGTGATCCTCCTGCCTCAGCCTCTCAAGTAGCTGGGACTACAGATGTGTACAACCATGCCCAGCTAATTTTTAAAATTTTGTGTAGTGACAGGGTTTCACTACGTTGCCCTGTCCGATCTTGAAATCCTGGGCTCAAGCCAACCGCCCACCTCGTCCTCCCAAAATGCTGGGATTACAGGCGTGAGACACTGTGCCCAGTCTATTTTTTATTTTTTGAGACAGGGTCTTTCTCTGTTACCCAGGCTGGAGTGCAGTGGCATGATCATGGCTCACTGCAGCCTCAAACTCCAGGCTCAAGTGATCCTCTTCCCTCAGCCTCCTCAGTAGCTGGGACTACAGGTGCACACCATCATAACAAGCTAGTTTTTTTATTTTTAAATTTTTTTTAGAGACAGTGTCTCACTATGTTGCCCAGGCTGATCTCAGACTCCTGGGCTCAAGCGATCCTCTCACCCTAGCCTCCCAAATTGCTGGGATTATGGGCGTGAGCCACTGTACCCAGCCTTCTCTCTGTGGTTCAAATACTGATGTTCCATATTATGTTGCCAAGTCAAGTATTTTCTGTGACATTAAAAAAAGGACTTCATTTTTCTGAGGTTAAATTTAGCCAGAGCCCTACCTGGTTTCCCTGCAGAGCTGAGAATGCTACGTATCCTACGTGGGCAGCTGCCTCTCTGTGTCGTCAGCCCTCTGTCTTCATTGGGCACCCATCTGTTCTGATAAGCTCAGACCCTCCATCTTCTAAGGTCAATTGCTTGGCCTGTTTAGCCCATGAGATTCTGAAGAATTTTGTGCTAGTTGCCAACCTTTTTTTTTTTTTTTTTTTTTTTAGATGGAGTCTCGTTCTGTCACCCAGGCTGGAGTGCAGTGGCACAATCTCGGCTCACCACAACCTCCACCTCCAGGGCTCAAGCAATTCTCATGCCTCAGCCTCCCAAGCAGCTGGGAATACAGGTGTGCACCACCATGCCTGGCTAATTTTTGTATTTTTAGTAGAGACAGGGTTTCACCATGTTGGCCAGGCTGATCTCAAACTCTTGACCTCAAGTTATCTGCCCACCTCGGCCTCCCAAAGTGCTGAGATTATAGGTGTGAGCCACTACGCCCGGCCGCTACCCTTAACCAGGAAATGTTACTTTAAAATCCTGGTTACCAAGAGTCTCTTGCAAATGCTGGGGATCAGCAGGTCTAGGCCTGTAGACTCTGTGGCACTAATGAGCTAGGGCTGAGAGCAGCTGTTCACTTTAGACAAGGCTTGTATGCTTTAGGTCACCGCAGTCACCCACTCCCTATTGCTCCCTGATCATGATGCCAAGTGAGAGTTGCTCTTTATCATCACTCTTGCATTATTGACTTTCTTATACTAGAGTTAAAAGTGAAATATTTAATATGTCCATGTTTCTATCAAAAGTAGAAAAATGTACAAGCAATAGAGGAATATTTAATTTTTTGTTGTTCTTTTAAAGCTTTATTGTAAATTGTAAACTTATTGTAAATATACCATTTATAATTTATATATACATATAATATATATAATATACACACACACACACACACACACACACACACACACACACACACACACATATATATATAGTTGCTCTATTGCCCAGGCTGGAGTGCAGTGGCACGATCTCAGCTCACTGCAATCTCAGTCTCCTGGGTTCAAGCAATTCTCCTGCCTCAGCCTCCTGAGTAGCTGGGATTACAGGCACCAGCCACCACCCCCAACTAATTTCTGTATTTTTAGTAGAGACAGGGTTTCACCATGTTGGCCAGGCTAGTCTCAAACTCCTGACCTCAAGTGATCCGCCCACCCCAGCCTCCCAAAGTGCTGGGATTACAGGCGTGAGCCACCATGCCTGGCTAATTATATATGTTTATGGGGTTCAAATTAATGTTAGGATTTATGACTATAATATGGAATAATTAAACCTAGCTAATTAACATATATCCATAACTTCAAATACTTACCTTTTTTTTGTGGTAAGAACATTTGAAATCTACTCTTTTAGCAATTTTTTTTTTTTTTCTTTGAGACAGAGTCTTGCTCTGTCACCCAGGCTGGAGTGCAGTGGCACGATCTTGGCTCACTCCAACCTCTGCCTCCTGGGTTCAAGTGATTTTCCTGCCTCAGCCTCCCAAGTAGCTGGGATTACAGGTGCCTGCCACCATGCCTGGCTAGTTTTTGTATTTTTAGTAAAGACGAAATTTCACTATGTTGGCCAGGTTGGCCTCAAGCTCCTGACCTCAGGTGAGCCACCTGCCTCAGCTTCCCACAGTGCTAGGATTACAGGCGTGAGCCCCTGCACTCAGCCTCTCTCAGCAATTTGAAGTGTACGACACATAATTAACAACTATATTCACCATGCTGTGCAACAGATCTTGGAAATGAAACTTATTCCTCTTGTCTAAGATTTTGTACCCTTCAACCATCATCTCTCCATTCTCCTCATCCCCTAGCCTCTGTAACCACCATTCTACTCTCTGCTTCTAAGAATGTATTAGGCTGTTCTCACATTGCTATAAATACCTGAGACTGGGTAATTTATAGAGAAAAGAGGTTTAATTAGCTCATGGTTCTGCAGGCTTTACAGGAAACACGGGGCTGGCATCTGCTTAGCTTCTAGGGAGGCCTCAGGAAGCTTACAATCATGGCAAAAGGTGAAGGAGGGGCAGGCATGTCACATGGCAAAACCAAGAACAAGGGAGAGAGAGGGAATTGGCGGTGGGGCATACCTGTTTAAATGACCAGATCTCACGAGAACTCACTATCACGAAGACAACACCAAGTAATGAGGGATCTGCCCCCATGATCTAAACACCTTCCACCAGACCCCATCTCCAGCACTGGGGATTATAATTCAACATGAGATTTGGGTGGAGACAAATATCCAAACTATATCAATGAATTCACTTGTTTCAGATTCCACATATAAGTGAGAACATGTGCATTTATCTTTCTGTGCCTGGCTTACTCAGCAGCATAATGTTTCCCAATTTCATCCATGTTGTCACAAATGTCAGAATTTTCTCCTTTTTTAAGGCTGAATAGTACTGTATTGTGTATATATACTACATTTTCTTTATATATTCATCCACTGATGGCCACTTAGGTTAATTTTATGACTTTGGCTATTGTGAACAGTATTGCAATGAATATAGGAGGGCAGACATTTCAAATTTCACTCTTTTGGGTAAATACTCAGAAGTGGGATTGCTGGATCATATGGTAATTCTATTTTTAGTTTTGTGAGGAATCTCCATACATTTTTCCATAATTTACATTCCCATCAACAACTTTAAGGGTTTCTTTTTCTCCACATCCTCGCCAACATTTATCTTACATCTTTTTTATCACAGCCATCCTGACAGGTGTGTGATGATATATCATTGTGGTTTAAATTTGCATTTTCCTAATGATTAGAAATGTTGAGCATTTTTCCATATATCTGTTGGCCATTTGTATGTCCTCTTTTGAGAAATGTCCATTCAGATCCCAGGCTTATTTTTTCCCCCTTTTTTAGAGACAGTGATGGCACCAGTGGCCCATCTGGAGCAGCTGCTGCCATGATGCCGGCTGCAGTGGGGGAGGCGCAGCCATGGCTGTGTGCTCCCTGGAGCTGGCAGGAGCTGGGAACAGATGGGAGCCTCAGGTTGGAGGGGCAGGAGCCCCACCTTCCCAGGCAGCTGCAGCCACCCAGTCATGGCTGCAGGCACGGGCATCTCTGCACACTTGGGACCTGGGAGGCCCCCCAACCCCTGCAGGCTCAGAAGTGCCATGCCTGCTCCTACTGCCTGACCTCTCCCCACTCCTGTTGCCCGCTCCGATTTCAGAGCAAAGTTATGGCCAAGCCCAGGGACTGTCATGACCCGGCCAGGTGTGCACATGCTCAGGGACATGCTGACACGCCAGCCCCCTGCTGCCTCGGACCCCTCTGGACTTTGGACACCACTGAGCACAGGAGGGAGGCCAAGGGAGGCCAAGGGAGGGGAACATCTAGTTTTTGAGCTGTTTGAGTGTATTATATGTTTTGGGTATTTTGGTTTTGTTTTGTTTTGTTTTTGAGACGGAATCTCACTCTGTTGCTCAGGCTGGAGTGCAGTGGAGAGATCTCGGCTCACTGCAACCCTTGCCTCCTGGCTGGGTTCAAACAATTCTTGTGCCTCAGCCTCCTGAATATTTGGGATTACAGGCGTGCACCACCACACCTGGCTAATTTCTGTATTTTTAGTAGAGACAGAGTTTTGCCATGTTGGCCAGACTGGTCTCAAACTCCTGACCTCAGGTGATCTGCCTGCCTCAGCCTCCCAAAGCACTGGGATTACAGGCGTGAGCCACCACACCCGGCCCGAGTTCATTACATAGTTTGGATACATATAACCCCTTATCAGGAGTAGGGCTTGCAAATAGTTTCTCCTAATCCATAGGTTGTTTCTTTACAGTGTTGTTTTCTTTACTGTGCAGAAACTTTTTAGTTTCATGTAATCCCAATTGTCCATTTTTGCTTTTGTTGCCTATGCTTTTGGGGTCAAATTTAAAAAAATCACTGCCCAGACCAATGCTGTGTAATTTTCCCCCTATGTTTTCTTCTAGAAGTTTTACAGTTTAAGTCTTTAATCTATTGGGTTGATTTTTGTATATTGTGTGAGATAAGGGTCCAATTTCATTGTTCTGCATGTGGACATCCAGTTTTCCCAACATCTTTTATTGAAAAGACTATGCTTTTCCCACTGTGTATTCTTGATGCTTCTATCAAAGATCAATTGACCATTCAGGTGTGGGTTCATTTCTGGGCTCTCTATTCTGTTCCACTGGTCAGTGTGTCTAATTTTTTTTTTTGCCAGTACCATTCTGTTCTAATTACTATATTTTTATAAAATAGTTTGAAATCAGGTAGTGGGATGGCTCCAGCTTTGTTCATTTTTCTCATGATAGCTTTAGCTATATGGGACATTTTGTGGTTACATATGAATATTAGCATTGTTTTTTCTATTTCAATGGAAAATAACATTGGAATTTTGATCAAGATTGCATTGAACCTGTAGATTGCTTTGGGTAGTATGGACATTTTAACAATATTAATTCACTATGTTAAAAAAAAACACTATAAACAACGCCAAAAGACAAATGATTGCCTGGGAAATATTTGTTAAAGTTACAACAAAGGGTTATATTCCTAATATTACAAAGAAGTCTTATTTATGTATTGTTAAGAAAAAGACAACCCAGTGGGAAAATGGGCAAAATATGTCAATAGGTAATAGAAGAGGAAATATAAATGATAAAGGGACATATGAAAAGATGCTCAGTCTCACTGGTTGTAAGAGAAAGTCAAATTAGAGAAACAACGTGATGCCACTTATTTCCTAACCAGCAGGCAAACATGCAAGATTGGCAGCATCCAGTGCTGACAAGGGCATAGGGAAAGGGGTGTTCTCACACATGGCCAATTAGAGTGCAAACTGCTGTAACTTTTTTGGGAAAGTTACTGGCAATATTTATTACATTAAAACCAAACGCACCAAAAAAATGAGCAAAAGATCTGAGCAGATACCTCACTGAAGAAGATATAATACAGATGGGAAATTTTAAACATATGAAAAGATGATTAACATCTTTTGTCATCAGGAAATTCCAAATTACAACCACAGTGAGATACCATTACACACCTATTAGAATGGCTAAAATCCCCCAAAAAGCTGATAATACCAAATGCTGGTGAGGATACTGAGCAACAGAACCTCTCATTCACTGCTGGTGGGTGTGCTAAATCAGACAGCCACTTTGGAAAACAGTTTGGCAGTTTCTTACAAAGCTAAACATAGCTATACCATATGAGCCAGTAATCACACTCCTAGGCATTTACCCAAATGGTTGAAAACTATGTCCATATGAAAACCTACAAGCAAATGTTTTTAACAGCTTTATTCATAATCACCAAAAACTAGAAGCAACCAAGTTGTCTTCCTATAGGAAAAAGGATGAAAAAATTGTGCTACATTCATATAATGCAATATCATCCAGCGATAAAATAAGCTAACAAGCCATAAAAGACTTGTTAGCTTATATATGTATAAAGTTATATGTATAACATATATATATGTTAGCTTATATATGTATAAAGACATGTATAAAGTTTAAATGCATATTGTTAAGTGAGAGAAGCCAGTCTGAAAAGGCTACATATTGTACTATTCCAATTCTATGACATTCTGGAAAGGTAAAGCTACAGAGACAGTAAAAACAATAACAGGTGTCAGGGGTTCAGAGGATGTGGGGAGGGTTGAGTAGGTGAAACACACAGGATTTATTAGGGCAGTGAAACTATTCTATATGATACTGTAATAGTGAATATGTGACATTATGCATTGGGCAAAATGCATAGAACTTTACAACACAATGTGTGAACCTTAAGATATGCAAAGTGTTAAAAAATCATGTAGGAGGTTGGGGAATCCTAGGATAGAACGAAGACTGTGACAAAAAGAATCTAACTATATTACAAATGTATGAAACAACCTCACCAAAGAGGGTAGAGGAAAAGCTGATACAGGTTTCCAGATAAGCAGTGAGATGAGGCTAGAATGACCCATTAGATTTGTGAGCTAATCCCATCTCATTTGTCCACAGATTATAGTTGAATACATCAGTATGAACTCTTGTTTAGCTTAATAAAGATACAGATGATTACATATAGAAATAACTCTAGATATATGTATGTACACAGGTTGGTATACACACATATATTACCTTGCTCTGTCAGCTGAAAGGGCCTAGAACCAACCACATCCTAGTAGCAATATGTATACCAAGTGCTTAGATCTCGTTTTTTGATACTAGTCTCTAATAGAAGGAACCAGGGATCCATGGAGAGATACTCAACTTGAACAATGAGAACATATGGACACAGGGAGGGGAACATCACACACTGGGTCCTGTTGGGGGTTGGAGGGCAAGAGGAGGGAGAGCATTAGGACAAATACCTAATGTGTGTGGGGCTTAAAACCTAGATGATGGGTTGATAGGTGCAGCAAACCACTGTGGTACATGTATACCTATGGAACAAACCCACACATTCTGCACGTGTATCCCGGAACTTAAAGTAAAATTTAAAAAAAATTGTAAAAAAGAAATACCCAATTCTAGAACTTGGGCAGGAAATATATAAGATGAACATGGAGCATCTTGCAGTGCCAGAAAATAATAAAGTGCTAAAACCCAAACCAAAGCAAACCCTACATTGATGGAAGTATATCAAAGGGATACAATATCCACAAATCCATACTAATATAAATAAATGATTGACTGGATGAATGAATAAACAAATAAATAAAAGATAAGTCAGTGGGAGAGTAGATACATCTCCTATAGTGGAGAATTCCAAATAATTTATGTTGATACTCCACCTTCAGGGATGGCAGCCTAACTTCACCCTCTGTAGGAGTGTGCTGCAGGTAGTGACTTCCTTCCAAACAGCATAGAATAGAATGGCAGAAGAAAAGTCACTTTACAGTGGAGAAACCTGACGACACTACCTCAGCCAGGTGATCAAGGTCAACATCAATAGTGGTAAGTCGCTGAGGTGGGCAGATCACAAGGTCAGGTGTTTGAGACCAGCCTGGCCAACATGGTGAAACCCCGTCTCTACTAACAATACAAAAATTAGCCAGGTGTGGTGGCAGGCGCCTGTAATCCCAGCTACTTGGGAGGCTAAGGCAGGAGAATCGCTTGAACCCGGGAGGCGGAGGTTGTAGTGAGTCGAGATGGTGCCACTGCGCTCCAGCCTGGGCGACAGAGCGAGACTCCATCTCAAAAAAAAAAATAGCGGTAAGTCATGTTGATAGTATGTACACTTGATGGGATGGGACGTGGTCTTCTAGCCCATAACCCTGGTCTAATCATGAGAAAAACAGACAAATTCCAATAGAGGGACATTCTACAAAATATGTGACCAGTACTCCTGAAAACTGCCAGAGTCATCAAAAACATGTAAACTCTGAGAAACTGTCACAGCCAAGAGGAGGCTGCGGACACATGATTACTAAATGTAATGTAGTTTCCTAGAAGGGATTCTGGAACAGAAACAGGAAATTCAACAAAAAATTAAAGAAATGCGAATAAAGTGTGGATGGACTTCAGTTAATGATAATGCATCAGCATTGGTTCATTGATTATAGTAACTATACCATGCTAATATAAGATGTTACTAAAAGATAAAACTGAGAGCAGGGTATATGGGAACTCTACTATCTTCTAGTTTTTCTGTAATCTAAAACTATTCTAAAAATAAAATTTATTGAAAACACACACAGACACGTCCTCTTACTAGCACTCCACTTCTGAGAATATACTTTCCATAAATAAAAGCATCATTGCATAAAAATATCCATACCAGGATTCCAGCACTGCCTGTGGAGGCAAAAAATATGAAACAACATGAATATCCTGTAATAGAGGAGGATGGCTGAATACATTGTGCTATATTCAGACCAGGAAATAATAAATATTATGCAGGTATTAGGAAAGTACAATTAATAGAGGCCTATCTATTGGCTGATGACCACGATGTTATTGCTGAGTGAAGAAAGCAAGCTACTGAGTAATTTTATAAAAAATATATGAAAATAAATGTTCATTAAAATATGTGAAAATAGGAAGTATATGAAAAAATATTTTAAAATCCTTCCATTTTCATATATTCACTTGTCATATATTATCGTTAAGAACACTATATTGAGCCCTCTGCTCTGCTGGACACTACTGTAAGATCTGGGATTATATACTTAACAAAACTGACAAAAATCTCTGCTCTCGTGAGCTTATATTCAAGCACCCAGATGTTGATAAGTCTTATGGAAAGAAACAAGGTGGATAGGGGCATAGCGTGGTGGAATGGTGAAATTTAAATGAGGGAAGCCCTCACTGAGATGATAAATGAAAAAAGATCTGAAGAAGGTAAAAGGTCTTAAGGATGTTTGGGAAAACGTTCCAAGCAGTAGGAGCAATCATTCCAAAGGCTTTTATGTGGGATTCTGCCTGGAGTGTTTCTAGAACAGCAAGGAGGTCAGTGTTTTACTCGCCTCTTTTGTCTTGTTTCCCATTCTTTCAGCCCATCTTTTAATTAAGATTTGCTGAAACCACTGCAGCAGCTAGCTTTGTGCGCCTGTAGCCTGACAGAGCCTCACCCCAGCTGTCCTTGGTTTTTGCTTTCTGCCCAGGCCTTGTGTGATGCTGAGGTGTGGGATGCTGCTGGGATTCGGTACTTGCAGGAGTTAACACTCCATAGGGGAGCCTTGGACCAATGGGGGACAGGGTGCTTCAGTGTCCTCTCTTCCGTTCCTTGGGCTCCTTAAAGAGGCCTGGCAGGATGAGTCCCCGTTCCCGGTTACATTGGGTTTCCTCCTTCCTTGTTTTCTCCCCTGTCACCTACTCCTGCTTTCTGGTATCACTTCCCAAAATAAACTCCTAACACACAGTTCCTGTCTCAGACTTTACTTTCTGGGAGGTGCACGGTCTAAGACCATTGGTACCTGAAGTGGCCTTAGCTAGCAGACCTTCAGAATGGAATTCTGGAACTGGATCAATCATGGAGCAGATGGCAACAAGGACCCCACTGCTGATGATAAGTGGGGTGGGAGGAAGCCCAGGGAGCTGTAGCAACACAGTCACTAAGCCTTTTGTCAGGGCTGGTTTTGAATGGGGTGTAAGCTTGCTTCGGCACTGCAGTGGCACATGAGTGGTATGCGGCAATGGTCATTATGGGAAGTATTGAATAAGCTGGCTCTTGTTAACACCTATAAATCACTGAAAAAAGAAAAAAGAAAATGACAGGGTCAGGTTAGCCACGAACAGTCATCTGTGGGAGTCAGGAGGCCTTGCTGGCAGTATTCAGAGACATTTATCTCCTACAGACAGGACAGGCTGTGCCAAAAAAATCAATCTCAGGACTTAAAGAGCAGCAGAGCTACAAAGGGGACAATATCCAGCCTCAACAGGTCTCTCATGTCTAAGTCAGGGCTATGGTGAGAAAAGAAAATCATCCTGAGATCTAGGATAGGGACATCTACGAGAAAGAGCCTGAGAATCTGAAATTCTCAAATTTCCCTGAACCTTCAGGGCTAGGAAAAGCGACTCAGTTCCATTGCTGTAGGTTAGCTGCTTCCTTTACCTGCAGACCCTAAAAATCCCTCACATGATGCAGGTGCCTCCTTAGGAGGGGGATGCCTGTCCTCCTTAGATTCTACCCCACCTCCTTCTAGGGCCCACGGACCTATAATAGAATGAGGTTGTTGCAGTGCCTGAGTAGGGCAATAAGGTTCTTGCTCTGCGAGGAAATAACTGCACTCAAGAATGACAAGAACTGCCTCATAGGTACCAGCAGCCGTCTTGAAGGGGCTGGGCCGTGATAGTAGTAAAATGTAACGCTGGAAAAGGGGGAATTCATTAATATGAGAGCACTACACTGTCGCATAACTTGGGACTTAATTCTTGACAAGGACACCTGCAGACAGTTCTTTTTTAAATTTTACTTTTATTTTTTATAGAGACAGGGTCATAATCTGTCATCCAGGCTGGAGTGCAGTGGCGTGATCATCACTCCCTGCAGCCTTGAACTCCTAGGCTCAAGTGAGCCTCCTGCCTCAGCCTCCGCAGTGGCTGGGACCACAGGCACACATGACCATGGCTGGATAATTTTAAAAAATTTTTTTGTAGAGACAGGGTCTTACCATCTTGCTCAGGTTGGTCTCTAACTCCTGGCCTCAAGCGATTCTGCCACCTCAGCATCCCAAAGTGTTGGGATTACAGATGTGGGATACTGTGAGACACTGTGCCTGTCAAGACAATCTTTTTTTTTTTTCTGAGACAGAGTTTCACTCTGTCACCCAGGCTGGAGTGTAGTGGTGCGATCTTGGCTCACTGCAACCTCCGCCTTCTGGGCTTAAGAGATTCTGTCTCCTCAGCCAACCGAGTAGCTGGGACTACAGGTGCGCGCCATCACACCCGGCTAATTTTTGTATTTTTGGTAGAGACAGCATTTCGCCATGTTGGCCAGTTTGGTAACAAACTCCTGACCTCAAGTGATCTGCCTGCCTCAGTCTCCAAAAGTGCTGGGATTACAGGTGTGAGCCACAGCGCACAGGAGACAGTCTTAAAATGTGCTGCTGGCATAGCTCTTTGAAGGTTGGGCTTTTAGTAGGTAAGGCAGACATGCTGGAAGTGCCTTGGCAGAGTATTGAGGAAGGGGCCTGGGGACTCAAGGAGGGGGAAATATTAGAAAGGATGTGTGATGTGGGACTGCAGGACCTACCACCTGATTATGTTTTCTTGGAAGGACCAGAGGATACTCCCTCCACTGAAGCAGTAAGGAGCAGAAAGGAGCCCAGTGGCATCTTCAAGAGCTCATCACTGCTGTCCTCTGTGGGTGGGGTAGACAGGCTTGTCCTCAGTAGGCTGGAGATGCTACCACGGAACTAGGCTTTCTGGTTCTGATGAAAGTGATAAGATTCCAGAGTGGCAGAGACCAGGTGCTTACAGTGGCAAGGTACATAAAATTACCATGATGAGAAGCAAGCCAGAACACCTTATTTCACAGAAATCTGTGCTAATAATGCACAGGAATGCCATGGAGTTCCTATAGGTGAGATAGAAGGACAGCTGGCTCGTGTGTCACCCGACTTGCATTGCCAGAAGAAACTGAGCAAGCAGAAGGTTGGTGTCAACAGCTGGAGTGGAAACCTGCAGCTCCTCGCCCAGTTTCTAGATCTAAGTCAGTTCCAGTCCAAAGTGTTGCTGACTGAGTCACCTTGAAGGAGGATCCTGCAATGCCACTGTGAGTATTCCTCACTTTTCAAAGGGATCTGTGGCTATTTACCAGAGTAACTGGGAAAGGAAAATACTCAGACCTTTCAAGGGCTGTGGCTACAAGGTCTGAGCTGGCACTGATATGTGGGGACCCCAAATGCTACCATGGCCTCAGGTTAGAGCACCGTTTCATACTGGGCTTAACAGGTCCATGAATCCATTCTTGAGATAACTTCCTCCACTTGAGAAATGCAAAATTGGCATAGGTATGCTTAACAGTCGGCTAAGCATACCCTCACATTGGTTCTATGACCTGTGAAGTAAGAGCCAATATGGCAGAAAGGGCCAAATACAAGCTCCTGAAACTGCTCTTCCTCCCTGCAACACAACCCTGGTCAAAATAGTAAATCCAAAGCAAAACTGCATCCCAGGAGAAAATGCAGTGATGAGTACCACCATCAAAGACTTAGGAATGCAGAGGTGGTGATGCCCATGCTAACCCCCTCAACTCACCTGGTAGACTCCTATAAACTCAACCCAACTGTACTTCCAATTGCAGCAGCTGGGCCAGATATGATATCTTTCCTGGAACTGATACACACACGCTCTGGCACTTGACATGCAACTATTGACTTGAATGTATTCTTTCTAATACCAATCAGTAAGTTAGATCAAAAGCAGTTCACCTTGTGTGGGATGGACAGCAGTTCACACTCACTGTCTTGCCTGAAGCCTAAGTTAACTCTCCAGCACTCTGTCACCATATAATCCACAAGGACCTTAATTGTCTTGACGTTCCACTGAATATCATGCTGCTCCACTGTATTGATGACATCATGTTAACTGGATCTCCTGGTGAACAGAAATGGCAAGTACTCTGGCTGTCCAGTTAAGATATGTGTGTACCATAGAGTGGAAGAAAACCCTCTGGGGAATGGCATATAAGTGGTATTCTAGGAGTCCAATGGCCTGGGGCATGCTGTGACTTCCTTTGTTTTGTTTTTGTTTTTGTTTTGGGACAGAGCCTTGTTCTATCCTCAAGGCTGGAGTGCAGTGGCTACAGTGTACTACATAGCTCTCTGTAGCCTTCAACTCCTGAGCTCAAGTGATCCTCCCACCTCAGCCTCCCAAATAGCTGTGACTACAGGTGGGCACCACCATGCCCAGCTGTATCCTCTTTAAAGGACAAATTGTTGCACCTTGTATCCCCTACCATTTAAAAAAGGGCATTGCTCCTGGTGGGTGTCTTTGGATTTTGGAGGCAGCATATACAGCCCTTGGGCACTGCTCTGCCTAATTTACCAAGTGATTTAGAAGGCTGCTAACACTGAGTAGGACCCAGGACAAGAGGGAACTTTGCACAGCAGGTCAAAGCTGCCCTACTATTCAGGCCATATGACTTGGCATACCCAGTTGTGTACATGTGTCCAGTTCCTGGCATGTCATTGGGACTTGGTAGGGTGAGCACATGAATATAGGACATCAAGTGACTGAGTAACCCAAAGCTTCCCACTGTGAGCTGGATAATAGAGATCTACTGACTACTGTCCTAAGAAAACATCTGGAATCAGGCTCAAGCAGGTCTGGAGGGAACAAGCAAGTGACAAAGAGGTAGCTCCTTTTCCCAAGTCATCTGTGTTGCTGCCCTGTTACCTCTCCTTCAGCTTACATGTATGAGGAACAAAGCCTCACACCTGGCTCACAGGTCTCTTCTGCATTCCTCTCAAGACCCAGCACAGGCCAGTAATGTGTACCGTGGATGCTTGACCTGTTCTACTGACTAACACAGTACGTGGAAAGTACTATGAGAGAAGGAATAGTACAATTGTGACAAAAATGAAAAATGGCACTGACACAGCCAAGAATTAATGCAGCAACCCTGTGATAAAGTCAATTATTTCATTGGTTTTTATGTGTGGCTGAAAACATCTGTTGGTTTAGAAATTCTGTGTGGTTGTTTGTTTGTTTGTTTAGAGAAAGGGTCTCAGTCTGTCACCCTGGCTAAAGGGCAGTGGTGTGATCATAGCTCACTGCAGCCTGGAACTCCTGGGCTCAAGCTATCCTTCTGCTTCAGCCTCCCAAAGCGCTGGAATCACAGGAGTGAGCCACTGTGCCTGGCCAGTTTAGAAATTCTTAACCTTTCATTATTCCAGCAACAACAAAAAAATAGATGGAGTTCAAAGATTTTCAACCAGGCAATTTTACCCAAGAGTGTTTTTACTAGAAGGACTTTAAGGTTAATAAGCAATAAAGAAAGTTAATAATTAGCAAGAAAATATGCTTGTTGAAAGGAAATTTGTGGCCTAAAACACCAATTCTGCCAAGTAAAAAGGTGGATTAAAACATTTTTCAAGGCCGGGCACGGTGGCTGATGCCTGTAATCCCAGCACTTTGGGAGGCCGAGGCAGGCGGATCACGAGGTCAGGAGATCGAGACCATCCTGGCTAACGCGGTGGAACCCTGTCTCTACTAAAAATACAAAAAAATTAGCCAGGCGTGGTAGCGGGCGCCTGTAGTCCCAGCCACTCGGGAGGCTGAGGTAGGAATTGCGTGAACCCGGGAGGTGGAGCTTGCAGTGAGCTGAGATCGTGCCACTGCACTCCAGCCTGGGCGACAGAGCAAGACTCCATCTCAAAAAAAAATTTTTTTTTTCAAAAATTTAAAGTGAAAGACACAAGCCTTGCCCCTTTAAGAATGTTTCCATTCATTCTGTATAAAAATTACTCCTTCCTTCCTTCCTTCCTTCCTTCCTTCCTTCCTTCCTTCCTTCCTTCCTTCCTTCCCTCCCTCCCTTCCTCCCTCTCTTTCTCTCTCTCTCTTTTTTTTATTTTTGGCCAGGGTCTCACTCTGTCACCCAGGTGGGAGTGCAGTGACTCAATCACACTCACTGCAGCCTTGACCACCCAGGCTTAGGTGATCCTCCCATGTCAGCCTCCTGAATAGCTGGGACCACTGGTGCACACCACCACACCTGGGTAATTTTCACATTTTTTGTAGAGACAAAGTTTCACTTGTTGCCCAGGCTGGTCTTGAACTCCTGAGCTCAAGCGATTTGCCTGCTTTGGCCTCCCAAAGCGTTAGGATTACAGGCGTAAGCCACCATGCCCAGCCAATAATTACTACCTTTTAGTGTGGTTTACAGTCTTTTTTTTTTTTTTTTTTTTTTTGAGACGGAGTCTCGCTCTGTTGCCCAGGCTGGAGTGCAGTGGCACGATCTCTGCTCACTGCAAGCTCCACCTCCCAGGTTCACGCTATTCTCCTGCCTCAGTCTCCAGAGTAGCTGGGACTACAGGCGTGTGCCACCATGCCTGGCTAATTTTTTGTATTTTTTAGTAGAGACAGGGTTTCACCGTGTTAGCCAGGATGGTCTCAATCTCCTGACCTCGTGATCCACCTGCCTCAGCCTCCCAAAGTGCTGGAATTACAGGTGTGAGCCACCATGTCTGGCCGGTTTGGAGTCTTATAATAACGATATGTAATACACACTGTCGGCTGGGCGTGGTGGCTCATGCCTATAATCTCAGCACTTTGGGAGGCCAAGGCGGGCAGATCACTTGAGGTCAGGAGTTCGAGACCAGTCGGGCCAATATGGTGAAACCCTACCTCCACTAAAAATACAAAAATTAGCTGGACATGGTGACGTGTGCCTGTAATCCCAGCTACTCAGGAGGCTGAGACAGGAGAATCGCTTGAACCTGCGGGGAGGAGGAGGTTGCAGTGAGCTGAGATTGTGCCACTACACTCCAGCCTGAGCAACACAGTGAGACTGTCTCAAAAACAAACAAACAAACAACAACAACAACAACAAAATGCTGTCCACCTAGAAATTTTACAGGTTAGAAATAAAAATAATTTAAGGGGCAAAAAAGCAATAGCATAAATTATGTCTTTTATCAATGTGAATTACAAAAATCACTTATCCTGCCTCCTCTTGCTCTGTGACATTTGTTTTCTAGAGTCTACGGTGTGTGGCAGGGTGTGTGTAGTGGCGGCAGAACACTGACAGATGGTGGTATGTGCTTAATCTCCTTGCAAACTGGGAGTCTTTAAGAAGGTAACGAGCCAGCTTGTTGGTTTCTGCTTCTGTTGTTCTGAAAGTATTTGTGTGGCAGCTTTATCACTTAGGAGTTCACTACACAGCCGGAATATAATCTTTCTAGATAAACACATCAAGAGCTCAACCAAAAATCTTCTAATAAACAAACAAAACAGCCTGTTACTATTTGCAGTTAGTATATTATCTTGTAAAAATAAAATTCAACAGGTCCCCACTTGTTGAACCAATAGGGAGAGATAATGATAAGAGGATTGTTTGGTTTCTATCATTGTGGGCAAGGGAATGCTCTGTTTTGTCTCCTATGCTACTGACAACCAGTTTACATAAACTCCCAGCATCTATCTATACATTAGTAATGAACATCAATGGGCCAGATCTCTGTGAGTCTCTTAAGAGAACATGTGCAGAGAATGAAAACTGTCCAATCCCTAAGGCCCCAAACTGGCAGCTTATATGGCAAACATTATCTGCAGATGTGTTTTACTTGGCCTGAATGATGTTTAAAATTTTAAAAAATTATTTGTCAACATTTTAAGGTCAAGAGATCTCATTCTCACTAAAAGGAACCAGGGGTCTCTGGAGAAATGGCTGATACAGGGCTGGGGCAGGATGAGCCTGGGACATTTGGCTGTGCCACACAGTAAGCAAGTGCTCAAAGAAGGATGGACATCTGTCAGGACACAGGAGTTAGATGGAAGGAGCCACAAATGCTAAATGTGTGACAACTGAGAGTCAAAAAGAATACTGACAGTGATGGTTTGTAACATATTGAATTTTTAAAAATCCATGAATCCACAGTGATACGAAAAGGAGAGGTGGGGGCAGAGGGGAAGAAAATCTTTCTTTCTTTTTTTTTTTTAACAGAAAAATGATAACTAATGAGTGTAGAAAGAATTGTAGAAAAATAACTATTTTACAATAACTGTTTTACATCACCATTCGTTGATGCTGGCTACGGCGGCTCAGTTCACACCTGTAATCCCAGCGCTTTAGGAGGCCGAGGTGGGTGGATCACTTGAGGCCAAGAGTTCGAAACCAGTTTGGCCACCATGATGAAATCCCGTCTCTACTAAAAATGCAAAAATTAGCCAGGCATGATGGCAGGCACCTGTGATTCCAGCCACTCAGGAGACTGACGCAGGAGAATTGCTTCAGCCCAGGAGGTGGAGGTTGCAGTGAGCCAAGATTGCACCACTGCACTTTAGCCTGGGTGACAGAGCAAGACTCTGTCTCAAAAAAAAAAAAAAAAGAAAAAAAGAAAAAAAAAAGAGCCATTGGGTGAAAGTTGTTGGGGAACAAGGTTGCCACAGTTTCAAAATATCACCCCACAGATTATTAATTATAAAGGAGAAAATCATTTTTACAATTGAGAAATATGGCAGACCCATCTTAACTAAGGAATTAAAACTGATAGTACCAATTAGGGGACAAAAATGACATCATACACTTTATGATGGGAGCTAGTGTGAAGAACACAGCTTCACCCATGCAGTGTTCTTACTGAAAACATTTAACCTGTATCAAATCATTTGGAAACAGCCAGTTAGTCTAAGTCGAGGCACATTCCGCAAAACAGATGGCCTGGACTTTTCAAAAATGTCAGTTTCTTGAAAGATGAAATAAGAGAATAAAGAAGGTGGAAAACTCTTTCAGGTTAAAGGAGACTAAAGAGTCATGGCAATGGGCCAGGCGTGGTGGCTCACACCTGTAATCCCAGCACTTTGGGAGGCCAAGGCGGGTGGATCACAAGGTCAGGAGTTCAAGACCAGCCCGGCCAAGATGGTGAAACCCCATCTCTACTAAAAATACAAACATTAGCCAGGCGCGGTGGCAGGTGCCTGTAATCCCAGCTACTCGGGAGGCTGAAGCAGGAGAATCGCTTGAGCCCAAGGGGTGGAGGTTGCAGTCAGTTGAGATTGCGCCACTGCACTCCAACCTAGGCAACAGAGCAAGACTCCGTCCCAAAAAAAAAAAAAAAAAAAAAAAGTCATGGCAATGTACAGTCACTGAATAGATCCTGGATTTTAAAATAACTATACACATTTATATATATAGTTATTTCATTATATATATAGTTCTATAACCATTATTAGAACAATATGAGAAATTTGAACATAGACTATATATTAGATAATAGTATTGAGTCAATGATAAATTTATTGAGTATGGAAATCATAATGTGATTATACAGAAGAACATCTTTGTTTCAGGAGATTATGCTAAATATTTAGGTAGATGGCTCAGCCAAAAAAGTATGTGTGAGAGAGGGGGAAAGAAAGAGAGAGAGAGGCAGAAACAGGGATAAAGGAAGTACAGGCACAATGGCTCATACATGTAATCCCAGGGCTTTGGCAGGCTGAGGTGGGAGGATTGCTTGAGGCTGGGAGTTTGAGACCAGCCCGGGCAACATAGTAAAATCCTATCTCTACAAAAAATAAATAAATTAGTCAGGCACTATGGCTCACATGCCTGTAATACCAGCAACTCAGGAGGCTGAGGCAGAAGGATCACTTGAGCCCAGGATTTCAAGAATACAGTGAGCCATGACTGTGCCACTGCACTGCAGCCTGGGCAACAGAGTGAGACTCTCTCGCTAAAAAGAATGAAAAAAAGACAGAAAGGAAATGCAGCAAAATTCTAACAGTTGATGAACTAATCTAGCTAAGGGTATGCAGGTATTTATTGCACTATTCTCTCCACTTCTGTATATTTTGAATTTTTTCTCAGAATAAAAGGTTGTAGGAAAAATCCCAGGACACTTTACATAAAATTCTGATTTCTGGCTTTTTAAAAAAGACTCTGGCTGGACATGGGGGGGTCATGCCTGTAAACCCAGCATCTTGGGAGACCGAGGCAGGAGGATTGCTTGAGCACAGAGTTTGAGACCAGCCTGGGCAACATGGAGAAACCCCATCTCTACAAAGAATACAAAGAACTGGCTGGGTGCAGTGGCTCATGTCTGTAATCCCAGCACTTTGGGAGGCCGAGGTCAGGAGTTTGAGACCAGCCTGGCCATCTCTACTAAAAACACAAAAACCAGCCAGGTGTGGCGGCATGCACCTATAATCCCAGCTACTCGAGAGACTGAGGCAGGAGTATCACTTGAATCTGGGAGGTGGAGGTTGCAGTAAGCCAAGATTGCGCCACTGTATTCCAGCCTGGAAGACAGAGCGAGACTCCGTCTCAAAAAGAAAAAAAGAAAAAAAAAAAAAAGAATACAAAGAATTAGCCTGGTGTGGTGATGCATGCCTGTAGTCCCAGCTATTCAGGAGGCTGAGGTGGGAGGATCACCTGAGCCCTGGAGACTGAGGCTGCGGTGAGCCATCATTGCCCCACTGCACTCCAGCCTGGGCAACAGAATGAGACCCCGTCTTAAAAAAAAAAAAAAATGGGGGAGGCGGTGGGCCTGATGCGGTGGCTCATGCCTGTAATCCCAGCACTTTGGGAGGCCGAGGCAGGTGGATCACCTGAAGTCAGGAGTTCACAACCAGCCTGTCCAACATGGTGAAACCCCGTCTCTACTAAAAATACAAGAAATTAGTTAGGCATGGTAGTGGGCACCTGTAATCCCAGCTACTCAGGAGGCTGAGGCAGGAGAATCGATTGAGCCTGGGAGGCAGAGGTTGCAGTGAGCCCCGATCACATCATTACACTCCAGCCTGGGTGACAAGACCAAGACTCCATCTCAAAAAAAAAAAAAAAAAAGACTGAAAACCCAGCACCTTAGGCTTGCAGTCTGTGGCACTGAGCAGTAGCTGTCCACTTTAGATCAGACATGAGGACCCCAGTTTGCCCCAGTCTCCACCTCTCCATCTTGCCCTATATTCAGACTGCTTCCCTCATTTATGTTAACAGTGTGATTCCACAGACATTTGGGTTTGTTAATCCATAATCCATAACAGAAAATGCTGAACTCAGCTAAAACAATTAATAGACATATGTTATTAATCCACCTCAACAAGCCAATTAAACAATTTGAAGAGAGGGAGCCTAGAATGACCCCTATTAGCAAAAGCAGGATGAAATTCTTAAAGACGTCACAGGATTTTCCACTGAGGTGTTTGTTTGTTTGTTTTGTTTTTTTGAGACAGAGTCTTGCCCTGTCGCCCAGGCTGGAGCGCAATGGCTCTATCTCGACTCACCACAACCTCCACCTCCCGGGTTCAAGCGATTCTCCTGCCTAGCCTCCCGAGTAGCTGTGGTTACAGGTGCCCACCATCACACCTGGCTAATTTTTTGTATCTTTAGTAGAGACGGGGATGTTGGCCAGGCTGGTCTCAAACTCCTGACCTCGTGATCCACCTGCCTCAGCCTTCCAAAGTGCTGGGATCACAGGCATGAGCCACTGCAGCTGGCTGAGGTTTTTATTGAGTGAGGAAACACTCCTTCAACTAATATTTGAGGAGCAGAAGCCCTTCCAACTGTGAAAGTTCTAATTAGATTCTAATGCTAGGGAGCATTTACATGGTACTCTTAGCATTTAGTGGATGTGGCACTGCACAGAGCACATTCAGTTAAGCACTTAATAAATGCTTTGGATAACAGGCAACCTTGACAGTCCTACTTCTTAAAGCATGTGCCTGTCACCACGATGGTAATGTGCCCAGCAGGACTTCTGGTCTGCTCTTTGAAGACAGTGGGCCTCTTGGGGGACTGTGTGAAGAGCTTTTGCCTCCAGCGCCTCCGTTGGCCGTTGGCCGCAGCACTATGTTAAAATCCCACCTTCTGCCTTTCTGTCTGTGCTTTCCTCTTCTATGTTTACTCCCTTTGACCCTCTACTTTCCTGCCCTTGCATCCTTGAGGCTGCTTGACTGCTGTTAGATGTTTGGCCCAAGAGCCCTCTGCCCTCCTCAGCAAAAAATCAGCAAAGCAATGCCAAACAGGGACATAAATCATAGCGATAAGGCACGCCAGGCTCCAGGAAGCACCAGAGCTTGCCCAAGGTCACTCCACAGCTTCAAGCATGATCAGAAACTGAAGTTCCATAGCTGGGTGTGGTGGCTCATGCCTGTAATCCCAGTACTTAGGGAGGCCGAGGGAGGCGGATCATGAGATCAGGAGTTTGAGACCAGCCCGGCCAACACAGTGAAACCCTGTCTCTACTGAAAATACAAAAATTAGCTGGGTGTGGTGGCACGCCCCTGTAGTCCTATCTACTGGGGGAGGCTAAGGCAGGATAATTGCTTGAACCCAGGAGGCAGAGGTTGCAGTGAGCGGAGATTGCGCTATTGCATTCCAGCCTGGGCAGCAGAGTGAGACTGTCTTCAAAAAAAAAAAAAAAAAAGAGAGAGAGAAAAGAAAACTGAAGTCTCTAACTGTAGCTCCTGTCCCCATGCAGTCACACAGCCCCTGTCCCTTCTATAAGGCTACTGATGAAAGGGGACAGCAGGGAAAAAAGGATGCTCTGGACATTCTGCAGGTTACTACTATTCATGAGGAATTAAAATCAAATGAGAGCCTACTTCTGGCACCTAGGATACACTCAACAGTGCCACTCGCCCATACCCCATGCACCTTTTTTTCATTTCTCTCCCTCAAAGAGTCATTTTACACATTTTTTCTAATCACTTACCAATGAAATTTTAATATCACAAATATACTATATATCTGTATATGAACCATATGTACATCTGTGCTTTAAACAATAAAAAAGTTAGATTTTTTTGCCACCTGCCAAGAACCAATTTTCACCCTTTAGGAGTGACCTTGTTCTCATTATGAATCTCTGCATTACGTTGTGATATTTATAATTAATTTTCAAATGGACATTTCCCCTCACACTTATTCTCATCGTGGTTGGTGGCAAACCTAAAAAGGTTTGTACAAAGGTTTAGAAGGCTATTTTAGCCTTCTAAAATAGTCCATAGGGTTATGGAATGAGATATGGAAAGAACGGCTGTTCAGCTAGAATCTGCACTCAGGCCTCCACAGAAGCCACAAATCTCACAGCTAAGGCCCTGCTGGAGAACGGGCAGTATAAATTCTGACGACCAGTCATTGGGAGACTTCAGAGTATGGTGTTTGGTATAAAGTGATGGATGGTTCTGGTATGGGGAAACCACATGGCATGAACTTGGGGACAGACAGAACTGTGTCTGCATTCCAGCTTACTGACCGGGAGGCCTTGGTAAATCATTAACCATACTGAATCCATTTGTAAAATGGGATAACAATATCTACCTTCTAAGGTTGTTATTAGTGTAACGATATCTACCTTCTAAGGTTGTTATTAGTGTAATTTGTGCATCCTAGGTAACGATACTTGGCAGTTTGTCCAAATTTACTAGGTCCCTTGCCCCTACCTGCCACATAGCAGTAGATGATTCCTTCTCCTTGTCTCTCTTCTTTTTCTTGTTTTCTGGAGGGAGACATGTCATAGACAATGTCCCAGCTGCTGCTTTCAGCCCTTGACCAATGCTGGTCTAATATATTTTAACGCCCCCATACCACCTGCCATAGGTAGAACGTCTGCCCAGGGATCCCACAGTGACACTGTCCTGTCCTTGACCTCCAACTCCGCTAGGAGCATCTACTTTTTCTGCCACTGCTGGCAGAAATTCTTTCTTTCCTCTTCCTACCATTTTCATTCCACAGAGAGCAGGTTCAGCAGCATAGGGGCTTGGGGCCTTAGTAATACAGTTATTCTATTGTATTACTTTGTATTTGTATGGTTTGTATTTGTTTTGTATTGGTTTTGGTTTGTATTTGTTTTGAACCACATAGCCCTTTCCTTGCCCCTTGCCGGACACACAGATATTCCCCTAGGGGCTGCATGGAGTTCAAGTGCATCCACCTGCTTTATGCAGAACCACTGCCCACTTTCCACGACAGGGCCTGTGATGCTCCAGCCCATCGTGCCTGACTTCTTGATTTTTCTTTTTTTTTGAGACAGTGTCTTACTCTGTTGCCCAGGCTGGAATGCAGTGGCACAAATCACGGCTCACTGCAGCCTTGACTCCCAGAACTCAGGTGATCCTCCCACCTCAGCTTCCTGAGTAGCTGGGACTACAGGTGCATGCCACCATGCCCAGCTAATTTTTCTATTTTTTGTAGAGATGGGGTTTCACCACGTTGCTCCTGCTGGTCTTGAACTCATGGGGCTCAAGAGATCAGCACGTTGGCCTCCCAAAATACTGGGATTACAAGCGTGAGCCACCACACCCAGCTCCTGACTTCTTGATTTAAGTTGATTTTCTTCCTGTTACCTTGTCTTTCTCTGTAATCTGACTTCTGTTATGACCACCCTACCTCTCATCCAATAAATCCTTAGTATGTTTAAACCTGAGTTATGGAAAGGAGTTGAATTCAGGTAGGGTCCATGTGTCATATGCAAATCAGAAGACGGTGAATACCCTGGTAGAAGAAGTTCCACCCCATAGCTTAGAGCCAGCTGTGGATCCTGTTACAGAAAGATTAAGGAGAGTGTATGTAAAGAATCTAGCAGTCTTGCTCTGTCGCCCAGGCTGGAGCACAGGGGCACGATCCTGGTTCACTGGAGCCTCTGCCTCCCGGGTTCAAGCGATTCTCCTGTCTCAGACTCCCGAGTAGCTGGGATTACAGGCGCCTGACACCACGCTTGCCTAGTTTTTGTATTTTTAATACAGATGGGGTTTCACCATGTTGGCCATAAGCTCCCGACCTCAACTGATCCGCCCGTCTCAGCCTCCCAAAGTGCTGGGATTACAGGCGTGAGCCACCATGCCTGGCCTAAATTGTCTTTTTTTATGCAATGATATTTATGTTTGGTATGGCTCAGGGCAGTAACTCAAGGTCATGGGTCCAGCAATTCTCTCCCTCTTCCTAACATCAAGTTTTTTCTCTACTGGATTTATTTACACCATTAGCATACAAATGTACTTCTCACTCGTATAATAAAAACAACCACAAAAAAAACCTGTCTTCAGCCCACATCTTTACGAACACCTCTGCCCCATTTTTGTCTTCCTTTTATAATAAAACTCTTCAAAACAGTTGCCCATATCATTATCTCCACTTTGTTCCTCTCGTCTCTCTTAATCCCATGCTGATGAAGGTTTCATTCCTGCCTCTCCACTCACACAGCTCTTGTCAAGGTCGCCAAAGACCCTCACATGACCAAAGCCAATGGCTAATCCTAAATCTACTAATGGAGACCTTTGACACCACAGAGCATCCCCTCACTTTTGAACAATCTTCTTCACTAAGCTTTTAAGAACATTATGGCCAGGCGCGGGGGCTCACGCCCATAATCCTAGCACTTTGGGAGGCCAAGGCGGGCGGATCATTTGAGGTCAGGAGTTTGAGACAAGCCTGACCAACATGGTGAAACCCCATCTCTACTAAAAATACAAAAAGTGGCCAGGTGTAGTGGCAGGCACCTCTCATCCCAGCTACTTGGGAGGCTGAGGCAGGAGAATCTCTTGAACCTGGGAGGCGGAGATTGCAGTGAGCTGAGATTGTGCCACTGCACTCCAGCCTGGGTAGCAGAGTGAGACTGTCTCCAAAAAAGAAATAATAATAATAATAATAATAATAATAATAATAATAATAAAGAAAGAACATTGTTCTATGGGGTTTCCTACCATGCAGATCACCTCTTCTTGCCTCCCTTGCTGGTTCCTTTTCATCTTCCTGACCCCCAAAGGCTGGGTACACTAAGCTTCCACCTTCAGTACCTGTCCCTCCATCCCACATGGTGACCTCCTCCAGTCCCACAGCTTTAAATACCATCGATATGCTTATGTCCCCCAACTTTGTCTCCAACCTGGACTTCCCCTCAATGCCAGACTTGTGTAGTCAACTGCCTACTTTACAAGTCTCCTTGGGTTCACAACTCAAACTTAACCTGTCCAAAACAGAGCTCTTTATTTCCTTTCCCCTAAATTTGCACCTGGGTCTCTCTATCACAGTGAACAATCTCCTCATTCTTCCAGTCAATCAGTCAAAAACCTTGAAATTGTTCTTGATTTCTCATCCAATCATTAGATTCCTATGTGCTCTTCTTTCAGAAGAAATCTAGAATATGACTTGATCCTGCTGGACCCTGGCTTCCCCCTTCCTTCTCCCCCTGGCCTGTTAGCACCCACTGGGCATCTTGGCTAAGACACTGGGTTATTACCTGTGTTCCCTCAATATAGGGTGGTTTCTACTTATGCACCTTTTCCTAGGATAGAGTGTCTGCCTGGAATGCCTTATCTCTCATTCCACGTTTCCCTAAACATTTCAAAGTTCAGCTCAAACATGCCTCCAATCACTTTATTTTCACCATTCAACAAGCACCTAAAGAGTTCTTACCAGGCAAGGGTACACATGCCCTGCTCACTGGGAACCCAGTCTATAAGGGGTGAGAGCCAAAGGGCAATTCAACTTACCTCCCTTCCAAGAGCTGAGCTTCTGAAAGACAGGGTGTACAACTTTGCATAAACATCGTTTTAGGCACAACTGGGGCTCTATGAGTATTTACTGAATCCATAAATGGAGAAAATAAAATGTTCATTTACCATACCCTCAATTCACCTACTCAACAAATATTTATTAAGTATCTTTATTTTATAGGTGACAGGGTCTCACTGTCACCCAGGCTAGATAGAATACAGTGGCCTAATCATAGCTCACCATAGCCTTGAACTGCTGGGCTTAAGCCATCCTCTTGCCTTGGCCTCTTTCCTTAGTAGCTAGGACCACAGGCACGCATCACCATGCCCAGCCTAGTACGTATTATGTGTTAGGAATATCACACAACTCTGAAAAGTTACAGCTTTAAAGAACAGACTCTACCTATAATCTAGTCCCACCACTTCATAGAGATCAGTGGTGTCTACATCTGTGCACTTAATTTGGAGAGTGGGGTGCTGCATGCTTTGAAATCAGGCTCATGTGTACACAACCCCATCCTTTGGAGGATATCAATATTCAGATAAGAGAACACATTTGACTTCCCCATTTATTGGCAACATCCATCTTTGTTAAGAGTTTATTTTGTTAACTTTTTTTTCCAATCCAACAATGACATTTTTTGGAGGCCTAGATGTGCCAACTAGTGTCCTTTGGGGATATAGAGCTACAGAGGCAAGGTCTCCATCCCAGAAGAACTCAATGAATTTGGGGAGCTATCACTGTTAATGTAGTATTGATAAAGTGTAGTGAGAGATTTGAAAGGAGCATTCACAAAAGTAATCTTCAGAATCAGAAAAAGAATATCTTTCTGCAAGAAACAGATTTTCTTTCAGGTAAATGAACCCTTTGAAATGTAATGATCACCTCCTCCCCTGGGAAAGCCTGAGGAAGTGAAAATGCCCAACAGCCTCTCCCTGTGTACAGAGAGGGTAAGGGTAGGGTGACCCGGGCAGGGGGATGGTCAAAACACTGCAGGTCTCACCCCTGCCTATGGGGCACTCCCCTGCAGGGCTTTGGAAGCATCTCCTCTCAATAGATAATATCCTGTTGGTTAAGAACATTCCAAACCTAAATAGAGAAGTTGCCCTGTTACCCACCCATTTCAATTTATCCAAAGCTTGCTACTTTCCATTTAGGTTCCTTATCTAGAAGTGACCCCACACACTTATCCATGGGCACAAGATTTGTAGAGTGATCTGGAGAAAATGGAGAAGCAAGAATAATAGTAAATCCCCCGGAAGTTTCACTCATCTGTCTCTCACCAAGTAGCTCTTCCCTTGTCACATAGTTAGTTATACAGGTCAGAACAGAGAGGCCATAACTGAAACAAAGTTGACCTCCACCATATTCATTACATGTCACCTTTCACATTGCGATTTGGATTTCAGCTTCACAGAAGTTCTGTAAAGTAGTCTCTCCATTAGCGAAAAACACACTTTCAGCTTGTAATAAATACCTTTCCCCCCTCTGATATCATGTTATTTTTAGGGTTAACTAATAAACATTTGAAAAGTGATCAGGCCAGGCTCGATGGATCATGCCTGTAATCCCACCACTTTAGGAGGCCAAGGTGGAAGGATCGCTTGAGGCCAGGAGCTCGAGACCAGCCTGGCCAACATAGCGAGATCCCACCTCTAAAAAATGTTAAAAAAAATTAGAAAGTGATCATTTCACTTCTTTAAGAAAAACGCTTCTTTTTAGAAACGGGACATGATGATGCTCAGCAGTAAATACATATGAGGTGTAATGAGAATCTGTGAGCTTCCTAGCAGTTTGAAAACAGGTAAATGATTAATTCTCTTAATAGACTGAGTATACCAATAGGAAATACCTTAGAAGTTTAAAAATCAACAATGCCAGCAAAATTGAATTGTCTTACATTCCTATACTATCAAATTGTGATGGTCCTTGAAAACCCAGGTCTACAGGTGGGAGAGAAACTATTGGGAAGAAAAATAAATATCCCACAGCATCTCTAAAAGTGAATGCCACCTTACCTGGCACTTTTGTCTCTGCTTTCTAGTTCATTATATAATTAGTGACTTGTGCACAGATATCCCATTTGTGTCACTGAAGTCAAAAGGCTATGAAGTAAGATATAACCATGTCCCATGACATTCTTTTAACATAACATGACTCACTTTATTTCTTTCATCCCTAAAAATTCACTTTAAAGAAAAAATGGATCCCGGAGCAGTGGCTAGAACCTGTAATCCCAGCTACTCAGGAGGCTGAGGCAGAAGCATGGCTTGAGCCCAGGAGTTCCAGGCTGCTGTGAGCTATGATCACATCGCTGCACTCCAGCCTGGGAGACAGAGTGAGACCCTGTCTCGAAAAAGAAAAAAAAAGGAAAAGTGAATCAATTACCTTGAGCATTCGGATTTCCCGAAGGGCAATTTTCTTTATGACAGGGTCATCTTCTGATTCCAGAAACTTCTTGATGGCCACAATCTGACCCGTGTCCCTGTTTCTACATTTGAAAACAACTCCATAGGATCCTTCTCCAATTTTCCCAATTTTTTCATACTTCTCCATCATAGAGGAATAAATCTTCTTAAAATGGATCTTCAGCCGAGAATGGTGGCTCACGCCTGTAATCCCAGCACTTTGGGAGGCTGAGGCGGGCAGATCACCTGAGGTCAGGAGTTCGAGACCAGTCTGGCCAACATAGTGAAACTCCGTCTCTACTAAAGATACAAAAAATTAGCCGGGTGTGGTGATGGGCGCCCGTAGTCCCAGCTACTCAGGAGACTGAGGCAGGAGAATCGCGTGAACCTGGGAGGCGCAGGTTGCAGTGAGCCGAGATCGCGCCACTGCACTCCAGCCCGGGCGACAGAGCGAGATTCCGTCTCAAAAAAAAACAAAAACAAAAACAAAAAACAAAGAAAAGAAAAGAAAGGATCTTCACATAGTTTGAAAACGTCGCTTATAAAATATTGGCACCAACGGACTGCACTAGAGCCCCACCCAACGATGAGTGTTTGTCACGGTCCTAGAACAGAACAGCACATGTTAAGGAATGAAGAGTGTACCCGTGTCGGCAATGGCAACGCGATCAGTAACAGCCTAGAGTTAGCTGCCTCCAGTAACCCGATTTTAATCGCCCGTTAAATACCCTGTAAGTTAAAATGTAACTTGCCATCCTAAAACGAGCCGAGCTGTAAGATAAGCTATCTTTTTAACGTTATCGTTCATCCGATCTAAGACACCTGAGCTGGCTGGAGCACGGGGAGGGCTAAGGGCTTCCCCGGTTCTAATTTCGGGTCTCATTTCCCTGCGGCAAGAAGACACCTCCCGGCTCCCCGCGGAGGCGGCGGCGAGGCTTGGCCGCAGGAGACCAACCCGCGCCCCGCGCCCCACGCCCCCGGGACTGGGAAAACCCTCCCGCGCCCGGACGTGCACCTCAGCCGCGCCGCGCAGCATGGAGCGGTGCCACGTGTTGGCCAGGGACGGCCCGCGCCTCCTTGCCCGCCCGGGACTCACGGCGCCGCGGCGGTCAGTGACGGGCCTGGCTCCCGCCTCGCCTTCTTCCGCCCAGCTCGGCTCGGCGTGGCTCGGCCCGCGATCCCTATGGGAACCGGCTCCCGCCCCGGGTCTGCCTGGGCGGGGCCGCCGCGCCCCAGCTTCCCACCCCCGGCCCGACCCAGCCCGGCCCAGCCCGGCCGCTGTCCCGGCTGCAGGGAAAGGCCCCGGAGGGCCGCCCTCCGTCCATGGGAGCTGTCCTGACCGCGGGCCGAGTCCTGCTGCCGGGAGAGCAGACCTGCTAGATTTGCAAACTTCCGCAGGCCGTGCAAAGCGCAGCTGTAACCGCGTCTGCGGAGCAAGACGCCTGCGCTAGGAGCCCCTCCTGAGCGGTCCACATTTCCCTGCAACAGCCGTCCCCGCACCTCAGAACCGCGGTTATTCCCTTTGGTCCCTTGGAGGCATCTTCTGTGTCTGTGCTGATCAGTGCTGCGGCGTCAGTGAATGAATGAGAGGGAGAAAGGAAAGAAGAGGAAGGCGTGACCGCAGAAATTGCTTAAAGTCAGCACTTTCCTCTACAGCAGGGAAGGTTCCACGGCAGTCTTCTGCTGTGGGACTTTTCTGGTGTGGGAGGTGGAAGCTTACAGAGCCTGCCTTAATTGTTTTTGGTTCCTTTCCCCCTTCTTTCTCCCAACGGACTCCTACTGCTCAAATCTGAGCACACTGGCGGGAAGCGGATGGACCTGGGGAAATTATGAAATCATGTCAGTTGCCACTGGGCAGAGTGCCTCACACTTTATCATCCGTCCCGTTCCCAGTGCCAGCATCAATGCGGGTACTTGTCCTGGAAGCAGTACCCGAGGAGAGAAAATTAACACAGTGTCTATGAAACAGGGGCCAATCCCGTGTCAAGCAGCATGCTACTAAATGTAAACCCAGGAAGGGTTCAGAAAGGAGCCTGGAGCTGAGGAGAGAGGGCTGGTGGCTGCCCTGGAAACCCAGTACAAGGATGGCCTAGAGGTGGTCTGTGAACAGAAATTGTTTACAAATGGCAACCATAGATCTGTTTTCTGTCTCTATAGTTTTGCCTTTTCCAGAATGTCATGAAAATGGAATCAGACTGTATGTAGCCTTTTGAGGATAGAGGATCTCCCCCACCACCCCAACTCCAGTGAGCTTTCAGATGAGATTGTAGCCCCAGATGACAATGTACGTTCAATCTTGTGAGAGACCTTGAGCCAGGGGCACCCAGCTAAGCCATACTTGGGTTCCTGACCTCTAGAAACTGAAATATGTTTGCTATTATGTTTTGGGGTAATTTGTTATGCAACCATATGTATCTAACACAGAAGCCTTTTATTAATAGGAGGTTGAGAAAGTTCACTTTCATTCCTAGTTTGCTTAGTGTTTTTGTTTGCTTTTTAAAATTATGAATGGATGTTGAATTTTATCAAATGCATTTCTTCATCTAGAGGTGATCATTTCCTTTTCCTTTCTTTTCTTTTTTTTTTTTTTTAATTGAGAGGGAGTCTTGCTCTGTCACCCAGGCTGGAGTGCAGTAGTGTTATCACTGCTTACTGTACCCTTGAACTCCTGGGCCTAAGCAATCCTCCCACTTCTGCCAGGCCTGAGTAGCTAGAATTAAAGGTGTGCACCACCAAATTGTTTTTATGTAGTCTGTTGATACGGTGAATTATATTGATTTTTAGATGTTGAACCAACCTTTTGTTCCTGGGATAAACCCAACTTATTTTATGATTTCATCATTTTAATATATTGCTGGATTTGATCAGTAATATTTTATTGGAAATTTTTACATTCATGTTTTGAGAGATATTGATGTATAGTTTTCTTGTAGTATCTGCTAATTTTGGCATCAGGATAATGCTGATCTCAGAAAATGAGTTGGGAAGTGTTTATCTTCCCTTTTATTTTCTAGAGATGTTTACATTAAATTGGTATTATTAATTCCTTAAATGTTTGGAAGAATTTTTTTTGTTTTTTTTTTTTGAGACAGTCTTGCTCTGTCATCCAGGCTGGAGTGCAGTGGTGTGATCTTGGCTCACTGCAACCTCTGCCTCCCAGGCTCAGGCGATCCTCTTGCCTCAGCCTCCCAAGTAGGTGTGCCACCACGCCTGGCTAATTTTTGTGTTTTTTGTAGAGACAGGGTTTCACCATATTGCCTAGGCTGGTCTCCAACTACTGAGCTCAGATAATCTGCCTGCCTCAACCTCCCAAAGTGCTGGGATTACAAGCATGAGCCACTGCACCCCGCCTTCTAATATAAGCATTTAATGCCATAATTTTTCCTGTAAGCACCACTTTAAATACATCACAGAAATCTTAATATGTTGTATCATCATTTTCATTCAGTTCAAAATATATATATATATATATATATTTTTTTTTTTTTTTTTTTTTTTTTTTTTGAGATGGAGTCTCACTCTGTCACCCAGGCTAGAGTGCAATAGTGTGATCTCGGCTCACTGCAACCTCCGCCTCCCAGGTTCAAGCGGTTCTCCCACCTCAGCCTCCCAAGTAGCTGGAACTACAGGCATGCACCATCATGCCCAGCTAATTTTTGTATTTTTAGTACAGACAGGGTTTCATCATGTTGGCCAGGCTGGTCTTGAACTCCTGACCTCAAATGATGCTCCCGCATTGGCTCCCAAAGTGCTGGGATTATAGATGTGAGCCACCGTGCCTGGCCCAAAAATATTTTCCTTGTGACTTCCTTTTTGACTCATGGGTTATTTTTGTAGTGTGTTAATTTCCAACTATTTGGTGATTTTTAAAGATATCTTTCTGTTATTGATTTCTAGTTTAATTCCATTATTTTCAGAGAACTCAGTTTATATGACTTAAATTCTTTGAAATGTTTTATTTTGTTTTATGACCCAGAAAGAATATGGTCTATGTTCATGAATGTTTCTTTTTGACAATTAAAAAAAATATTTTGAAATGAAGTGAGAAAGTCAGTGTGAATTTCCCCAGAGCTGCATCGTCTGAAGTTCATACCAGGTTAAATCAAGTTTGTCTGGAAAATTAACTTTATGGACTCCACAAGGTTCAGTACCCAAAGAGCCTGGAACTGTGCCAGGCCTAGTGGTAGTTAAAGTAAGAGCCAGTGTACTGGTTATTTATGCCCAAGTAGGCAGTGAACCAGAAAGCTAGCATGACTTGCAGCTGCAAGTTGTTTTGTTTGGAGGAATTTGAAATAAAATATTAGAGAACAACTTTAAAAGGGAGATAAACAGTCAGCTGTCACCACTTAGCACAAAAGAGAGAAGGTAACGTGGCCTCTAGACTAGTCAAACTGACAGTCCTTTCCATTGGCAGGTGCGACACTGGTTTTGGTATCAAAGAAGTATATAACTCCTGGAAAGTATAGCTCTTGGGAATCTCAGAAATGGTCTGTTATGTGGGGGCTTTTTCTCAAGCCAGTGCAAAGTGAAACAGCATTATATTCTGCTAATAGTGATCTTTTCTTTGCAGTTTGTATAATTAGCGAGAATACTTCAGTGTTCTTAGAACAGCACAAACCGTACTATGGTATTTTAATCATTTAAGGAAAAATAAACATTCAGTAGGGTAACATATGGTCACAGGAAAAGCCTGGAATTTGGAGTCAGAAGACCAGGATTTCTACCTACTTACTGGTGTTTGATCTTGTGCAAGATAATTACTATTGCCTATATAACAACATTATTTAATGAGTGCTTACTTTGTGGCAGGCATTATGCTAAGAATATTTGACCCATGAGCCTCACAATAACCCCAGGAGATAGGCATTAAATATCATCCTGAGCTTTCAGATGACTCTCATTGAGTTGGAGAGGATAAGTAGCTAGCCTAAGGACACCCAGCTAGTGAAGTGTGAAGTCAGTATTGGAATGCAGGTGGTTTGACTCCAGAATCTTTTCTCCTAACCATTTTGCTAATACTACCTAATGCATTGTGGTGGTTGTCAGGATTATTGAGTTAATGTGTAGGACGTTGAGAGCTGGCGCAGAGCACTTAAAATGATGCACAGTGTAGCACCTTCCTCCTTTTTTTTAGGCTACCGGGAAGACTCATCTTGTCTATATGCTCCCTTCTCCTGGTAGCTCAGCAACTTCATGTGTGTGCAGCTCCAGCACCAGGAGAATGAACTTCCATGAGATTGGGCAGAACACTGAAGCCTCATCTGAGTGCAGAACCCAGGGCCAATGCTTGAAGCCTTTTTTCTTTTTTTTTGAGATGGAGTCTCGCTTTGTTGCCCAGGCTGGAGTGCAATGGTGCGATCTCGGCTGACTGCAAACTCTGCATCCCAGGTTCAAGCCATTCTCCTGCCTCAGCCTCCCGAGTAGCTGGGACTGCAGGCACCCGCCACCACACCTGGCTACTTTTTTGTATTTTTAGTAGAGATGGGGTTTCACTGTGTTGGCCAGGCTGGTCTCGAACTCCTGACCTCGTGATCCGCCCGCCTCAGCCTCCCAAAGTGCTGGGATTACAGGCATGAGCCACCGTGCCCAGCCAGCTTTTTTTTTTTTTTTCCAATTATGTTGTAAGGAAAGGGGAGTTGAGTCAATGTCATTTTAAAATGACACTCTACAGCAGCTTGAGGAAATACTTGAATTTATTGTCTCTGTTTTAAGTGGAATTGGGAAAGAAATTGATTCCAGAGTCCATACAGACAAAAGCTAATAACTATCATTTAGGGACGCATTTCAGGCTCAGTATCCACATTATCTCTGATCTTTATGACAATCTTACATGGATTTGTTAACTGACTGGGATTATTAACTGGCCTATTTTATGAAAGAAGAAGCTGAGGCTCTGAGAGATTGATCAGTAGAGACAAAGCCACCCTGCTATCAAGGGCTGAACACAGGTTTCAGGCCCAACTCTGCCTATTTCCAAAGCCCATGCTCTTGTAGTGGTGAATGGAGTTAGAACAACTAAGAATGCCTTGAGAATGATCCTCTGTCCTTGGATGCCCTAGAGAGCTAACAGCAGGGCAGACCTGCTGGTCCAATCCGAATTCACAACATCCTGAAGAGAAGCCAGGTGTCAGCCGCATTCTTCTTGACCAGTCACTGCTAGAATGTTACAAAGCCAGGCATGCAAATAACTTTCCCCTTACCTGGAGATAGAAAAGAATGCTGAATCAGCTGGGCATGGTGGTTCATGCCTGTAATCCCAGCACTTTGCGAGGCCGAGGCGGGCAGATCACATGAGGTCAGGAGTTCGAGACCAGCCTGGCCAACATGGTGAAACCCCGTCTGTATTAAAAATACAAAATTAGCTAGGCATGGTGGTGCATGCCTGTAGTCCCAGCTACCCGGGAGGCTGAGGGAGGAGAATCACTGCAACCCAGGAGGCAGAGGTTGCAGTGAGCCGAGATTGTGCCACTGTACTCCAGCCTGGGTGACAGAGCAAGACTCCATCTCAAAAAAAAAAAAAAAAAAAAAAAAAGACTGCTGAATCAATGTAAATATATGGGAAAATCAATTTTAAAAGGAGCCTATCATTTCTGATTTTATATATAGGCTCAGCCAATAGTAAAGTAAAATGTCTTCATTCTCTAATTAACCTTAGTTATTCTTTATGTATTTTTTCCTTTTAAATATTTATTGTACTTTTTAATTAATTAATTTATTTATTTTGAGATGGAGTCTCTGTCACCCTGGCTGGAGTGCAGTGGTGCAATATTGGCTCACTGCAACCTCTGCCTCCTAGAGTAGCTGGGATTACAGGCCTACACCACCATGCCTGGCTAATTTTTATATTTTTAGTAGAGATGGGGTTTCACCATGTTGGCAAAGCTGGTCTCAAACTCCTGACTTCAAGTGGTCCACCCGCCTCAGCTTTCCATAGTGCTCAGATTACAGGCGTGAGCCACTGTGCCCGGCCTTTATTGTACTTTATATATGATGAGCTAGTCCTTTTAAAGTACCTTTTCTTCTAAAATCTTTTGTTTCTGAGTCTTTTTTTCTTTTCCTTTTTTTTTTTTTTTTTTTTTTTTTTTTGAGACAGGGTCTCACTCTGTCACCCAGGGTGGAGTGCAGTGGTATAAGTAGCTGGGACTACAGGCATGTGCCACCACACCCAGCTAATTTTTGTGTTTTTCATGGAGACAAGGTTTCACCATGTTGGCCAGGCTGGTCTTGAACTCCTGACCTCAAGTGATCTACCCACCTCGACCTCCCAACATTGATGGGATTACAGGTGTGAGCCACCACACCTGGCCTCTTTTCTGAGTGTTAACACTGTTTTCACATTTCCAGGTTTTCAAAGAACCACCCAGTACTTTCATCAACAAACCCACATGCCAGGAGAGCTCAGCAATATTAACACTAAAACCCTGGAAGGTTTACGTGGCTAGCCCTGGGCTACCAGTGAGTGAGTCAATGAATATGATCCTCTCCAGGAAATAAGTCTCAAAACCTCGAGTTATACATCTATTTGCCACTTTGGACAGTTGGTTGCTAAACATGCTTAATCATAAGGCCATCTATGAACATGTCTGCACTATCATGACTTTGGCATCATTATATTCTAGAGAAAAGCCCTGCAAAGTGTACATTTTTGAGATCGAATAAATAGGAAAGAACATTAATTACTTTCTGAATTTAGCTTAAAGCTGTAACACAGAATCAGCAGTTTGGAAAGCCAACTTTTCCTGCTGACATGTGTCAGACACCATGCTGGGCACTGGAGACTCAGAAGCCACTTTGTCAAGATGAAACACTGTGTTTCCTTGCAGAGCAAACTCTCCTGCCTCCCCCCAAGAGGGGTTCCTCCATGGAGGAAACTAGATAGGAGGACTTGGAGGGCTGGTGTTTACATTGTACTTTTTGTTTTTCAAAACACTTCACAAGGGTCTGTGAAGGAGAGAAGGCACATCTGGCATTTGAGGAAACAGATACAGAAAATTTAAATGACTCATTCAGAGTCCAAAAGCAAATCTGTGACAACAAACAGGCCTAGAACCTGGGTCTCAATTTCAAGTTGTATTCTTCTCACACTACTGTACTGTTGGCTTCAAATTAGGTAGCTCTAATTATGGTTAAAGAAATATAAATCTACCTTATGGGAACCCAATATTAAAACAGACATAAAATAAAGTATGACAAAATGGGGAAGAAGAGAGGAAAGGGCAAGAAGTATGAATTATTTGCATTTAAAAATATTTCTCGCTTTACATAAAATAGATTTCATACAGATTATCTTAGAAATGCATCCATTTCTTTTTTTTTCTTTGAAATGCTTTCATTATATTTTCTTGTGGTAAAAAACACATAACATTAAATGTACTACCTTTTTTTTTTTTTAGACATGAAGTCTCACTATGTTGCCCAGGCTGAAGTGCAGTGGCTATTCACAGGCATGATCATAGTTCACTACAGTATTTTTTTTTTTTTTTTGAGACAGAGTCTCGCTCTGTTGCCCAGGCTAGAGGGCAGTGACCTGATCTCGGCTCACTGCAACCTTCATGAACCCCAGGGTTCAAGCGATTCTCCTGCCTCAGCCTCTTGAGTAACTGGGATTACAGGCGCCCTCAACCACCGCCCAGCTAATTTTTTGTATTTTTAGTAGAGACGGGATTTCACCATGTTGGCCAGGCTGGTCTCAAACTCCTGACCTCAGGTGATCCACCTGCCTCAGCCTCCCAAAGTGCTGGGATTACAGGCATGAGCCACTGTGTCCGGCTTATGGTCTTGAACTCCTAGGTTCAAGTGATCCTCCCATCTCAGCCCCCTGAATAGTTGGGACTATAGGCACGTACCACTGCACCAGGCACAAAATTTACTGTCTTAACCATTTTTAAGTGTATAGTTTCATAGTTTAAGTACATTCACATTGTTGTACACAGATCTCTAGAACTTTTTCATCTCGCAAGAGTGGAATTCTATCCACTAAACAGGAATTCCCTCTCCCCTTAGCTCTTGGTTACTCTAACCCTAACCTTCATACTTTCTGTTTCTATGATTTTCATGACTTTAGATACTTCATGTGAATGAAATCATATGGTACTTGTCCTTTGGTGACCGGCTTAATTCTCTTAGCACAATGTCCTCAAGGTTCATTCATGTTGCAGCATGTGACAGGATTTCCTTCTTTTTAAGGCTGCTTAATATTCCATTGTGTGTAGACACTGCATTTTCTTTTTTTTTTTTTTTGAGATGGAGTCTCGCTCTGTCGCCCAGGCTGAAGTACCGTGGTGCGATCTCGGCTCACTGCAAGCTCTGCCTCCCGGGTTCACACCATTCTCCTGCTTCAGCCTCTCGAGTAGCTGGGACTACAGGTGCCCGCCACCACGCCTGGCTAATTTTTTGCATTTTTAGTAGAGACAGGGTTTCACCGTGTTAGCTAGGATGGTCTCGATCTTCTGACCTCATGATCCACCCGCCTCAGCCTCCCAAAGTGCTGGGATTACAGGCGTGAGCCACCACACCCAGCCACATTTTCTTTCTTCATTCATCTGTGGATGGACATTTGGGTTGCTTCCACCTCTGCAAGGTTTGGCTTTGAATTCTTCTGGGTATATACCCAGAAGTGGACTTGTTGGATGATATGGTGAACATATTTTAAATGTTCTAAGGAACTGCCATACTGTTTTCCACTGTGACTGCACCATTTCACATTCCCACCAACAGTATACAAGGGTTCTAACTTTGCATCCTTGCCACCACTTGTTATTTTTGGTTCTCCTGATAGTGGCCATCCTGATGGATGTGAGGTGATAGTCTATTGAGGTTGTGATTTGCACTTTCCTAATGATTAGTAATGCTGAACATTTTTTCATGTGCTTATTGGCCATTCGTATATCTTCTTTGGAGAAATGTCTATTCAAGTTTGTTGCCCATTTCTTCACTGGGTTATTTGGTTATGTTTTTGTTGTTATTGAGTTGTAGAAGTTCCTAATATACCCTGCACATTAATCTCTTATCAGATATATGGTTTACAATTACTTTCTCCTGTAGGCTGCCTTTTCATTCAGTTGACTGATTCCTTTGACTCACAGATGCTTTTAAGTTTGATGTCCTATTTGTCTATTTTTTCTTTCATTGCCTATGCCTTTGGTATCATATCCAAGAAATCATGGCCAAATCCAATGTCCTGAAGCTTTTCTCCTGTTTTCTTCTGGAAGTTTAATAATTGAAGATCTTACATTAGTGCTTTGTTTGATAATTGAAGATCTTGCATTTAGGCCTTTAGATCTTACATGAAGGGCTTACATGTTGGCCATTTTGGCTTACTTTCTGTATATGATGTAAGATAATGTTCCAACTTTTGCATGTGGATATCCAGTTTTCTTAACACCAGTTGTTGAAGAGCATGTTCTTTCCCCATTTTGTAGTCTTGGCATTATTGTCAAAAATTATTTGTCCAGATGCAAGGGTTTATTTCTGGCTCTCTGTTCTGCTCGCTTGGTCTATTGATGTGGTTTGGCTCTGTGTCTCCACCCAAATCTCATCTTGAATTGTAATCCCCACATGTCGAGGGAGGGACCTGTAATCTCCACGTGTCAAGGGAGGGAGGTGATTGGGATCATGGGGGTGATTCCCCCATGCTGTTCCTCTGATAGTGAGTGAGTTCTCACAAAATCTGATGGTTTTATAAGGGGCTCTTTCCCCTTCTCTCTCTTCTGTCTCCTGCCACCTTGTGAAGAAGGTCCCTGCTTCCCCTTTGCCTTCCACCATGATTGTGAGTTTCCTGAGGCCTCGCCAGCCATGTGGAACCGTAAGTCAATTAAACATTCTTTGTTTATAAAGAAAGCCTATACCCAGTCTTGGGTAGTTTTTTGTTTGTTTGTTTGTTTGAGACGGAGTCTCGCTCACTCTGTCGCCAGGCTGGAGTGCAATGGTGCAATCTTGGCTCACTGCAACCTCTGCCTCCTGGGTTCAAGCGATTCTCCTGCCTCAGCCTCCCGAGTAGCTGGGATTACAGGCGCCCGCCACCACGCCCGGCTAATTTTTGTATTTTTAGTAGAGACGGAGTTTCACCATGTTGGCCAGCCTGGTCTCGAACTCCTGACCTCAGGTGATCCACCCACCTCGGCCTCCCAAAGTGCTGGGATTATAGGCGTGAGCCACTGCGCCTGGCCTCGGGTAGTTTATACTTAGTCTCAGGTAGTATCTTTATAGCAGTATGAGAATGAACTAATGCATCTGTCTTTATGCCACTACTACACCTTCTTAGTTACTGTTCTTTGTAGTTATAAAATCAGGAAGTATGGGGCTTCTAACTTTGTTCTTCTTTTTCAAGATTGTTTTGGCTACTTAGGGCCCCTTGAGACTCCCTGGGAATTTTAGGATGATTTTTTTTTTCTAAGAAATGCATCTGTTTTTTAAATGGAGTTAATACTGTAAGTCCTATCACCTTTCTCCTCCCTTTCAGACACTCTGTGATGCTTATTCATTAGCGTCTATAAAGCTAGTTGTACAAACAAAAACCTCTGGCACCCAAGATACATTTTCCATGACAACCGTTGAATTTTTAGTCATGTATTGATCAAAAAAGTTTACATAGTTCCATAAGATTATCTCTAAACTGCATGCATGCCAAGGATTGTGTGAAGATCATAGTTAAAACCACATGTGAAAGTTCTATTATTGTAAATAGCTTTCACAGGAATGGCTCATTGTCAAATATTAGGAGTGAGATATTTATTGTGAGGCATCGAAAGTGAATCCACATGTCGGTCCTTGTAAAAAATATGCATTTAAACAGTATTCCTCCAAAATAATAAAATAAATCCTTCACCTTAAACAACAACCTATTCATTTTTCTACAATATCATCTGACCTGATTTCCCCAATAAGAGTGTGAACTCTGGAACCAGACTGTCTGGGATCAAATCCAGCTCTGCTAGTAACTGTCTGTGAGAACTTGGGCAAGTTCCTTAACCTCCTGATGTTTCCTATGTGTCGTCTGCAACATTGAAAGGAGCTACCTCTTCACGTTGTGAGGATTGAGTGCTAAATCCATGCTAGCTTTTTTTTTTTTTTTTCAGATGGAGTCTTGCCCTGTTGCCCAGGCTGCAGTGCAGTGGTGCCATCTCGGCTCACTGCAACCTCCGCCTCCCAGGTTCAAGCGATTCTCCTGCCTCACCCTCCCGAGTAGCTGGGATTACAGGTATGTGCCACCACGCCCAACTAATTTTTTTATTTTTAGTAGAGACGGGTTTTCACGTGTTGGCCAGGCTGGTCTCGAACTCCTGAGCTCAGGTGATCCACCCGCCTCTGCCTCCCAAAGTGCTGGGATTACAGGCGTGAGCCACCGTGCCCAGCCCCATGTTAGCTTTTATCATCATGACGATGATAATCCCTGTGTATTATTTTCTGTTTGGATGAGAAATTTATTTACTACTAAAATGTATTCCCTACTCCACTGAAAACAATTTAAATTTTAAGTTTAGGGATTCATTTCGGGCTTAGCAATCAAGGAAAAACATTTATTTAGTCATTCAGAGTCCTAATCCACACTCCCAGGGTTTCTATTGGAGAAACCCAATGTTTCCCACTGCCAGAGCAGCACTCTTGCCACCACATTGTGCATCTGCTCATGGGGGAATCTCTAGAAAGGAGACAACACATGGTGGAGGAGCAATGGCCAGAGAGCCCACCAGACCTGGGCTCGGATCTGGGTTCTACCCTTTCTTGGCTGAGTGAAACCAGGAAAGTTACTTTGTGTGTTGGTCAAGAATATGTCTAAAATTTTGTTGTTTTTTAGAGATAGGATCTTGCTGTGGTTGCCCAGGCTGGAGTACAGTGACGTGATCACAGCTCACTGCAGCCTTGAATTCCTTGGGCTCAAACAATCCTCCTGCCTCAGCCTCCCAAGTAGCTAGTACTACATGTGTGTGCTGCCATACCTGGCTTTTAAGGTTTTTGTTTTTGTTTTTAATTAAGCTTTTATTTTGAGATAATTGTAAACATCCAGTTGTAAGTAATCACACATAGAGGGCCAGGCATAGTCTCACGCCTGTAATCGCAGCATTTTGGGAGGCTGAGGCAGGCGGATCATCTGAGGTCAGGAATTTGAGACCAGCCTGGCCAACATGGTGAATGGTGAAACTCTGTCTCTACTAAAGACACAAAAATTAGTCAGGTGTGGTGACGTGCCCTGTAGTCCCAGCTACTAGGGAGGCTGAGGCAGGAGAATTGAACCTGGGAGGCAGAGGTTGCTGTGAGCTGAGATCGCGCCACTGCGCTCCAGCCTGGGCTACAGTGAGAGACTTTGTTTCGAAAAACAAAAAACAACAACAAAAAAGGAAATCACACATAGAGATCTTGTATACTATTTACCCAGTTTCCCCTAGTAATAACATCTTGCAAGACTGGAGTACGGTATTATAACTGGATATTCACATTGATAAAGTCAAGATGTAGAACCATTCCCTCATAAGCATACCACATGTTGCCGTGTCCCCCATCCCTGACCCCTGGTTATTGAAGAAGTCTTTCTGTAGGTATATGTGTTTTTTCTCTTGGGTAAATACCAAGAATTGAAATGGCTAGATTGTATGGTGAATAGATATTTAATTTTCTAAGGTACTGCTATAGGGTTTTTCAAAATTGCTGTGTCATTTTGCATTCCCATCAACAACATATGAGAGTTTCAGTTGCTCCACATCCTTGCAAGCATTTGGTACTGTCAACCTTTATTTAAAAAAAAATATGGTAAATACACATAATATGAAATTTGCCATCTTTACCATTTTTAAGTGTACGGTTCAGTGGTATTAAATGCTTTCGCATTATCGTGCAACCAATGCTATCCATCTCCAGATCTCTTATCATCTTGCAAAACCAAGTCTCTGTACCCATTAAAGAAAATTCTCCATTCTCCTGACCCCTGGGAACCAGCATTCTATTTTCTGTGTCTATGAATTTGACTACTATAGGTACCTCTTGTAAGTAGCATCATACAGTATTTGTCCTTTTGTCACTGGCTTATTTCATTTAGCCTAATGTCTTCAAGGTCAACTGTGTTCGTCCAAGGTGTACACAGGTAGCACATGATTTCCTTAGTTTTTAAGAGTGCATAATATTCCATTGCATGTATGTACATTTTCTTTATCCATTCATTTTCCAGTGGACACTTGGGTTGCTTCCACCCAAGCTTCCACCCATTTTGATTAATGCTGCTATAAACACAAGTGTACAAATGTCTTTGCGACCCTGCTTTCAATTCTTTTGGGTATATACCTGAAGTAGGATTGCTGGATCATATGGTAATTCCATTTTTAATTTTTAAAGGAACTGCTGCTGTTTTATGCAGCAGCTGCACCATTTTGCATTCCCACCAAAAGTGTATACAAGGATTCTAATTCCCGCACATCTTCACCAACATTTGTTTTCTGTTTGTTTTGATAGTAGCCATCCTAGTGGGTGTGAATTGGTATCTCAGTGTGGTTTTCATTTGTATTCTGGGATCTTAGCTGACAACTGCAGAAGTCTCTTCAGCTTGTTTAAGCAGAAAGGGATTTATTCAAGGATATTAAATAGCTTGAGGAATCTCCAGAAGGGTCAGAAAGCCAGATCTGGAGACTACACAGTTAGAAACAGTAACAAAACTGTTCTGCAGGACTGCCTCAGCCAGACTTTAGAGCTGCCGCTGCTGCTGCTGGCACTATACTTGGCTCTGCTAATGCTGGATGCTATACCCACGACTCTGCATCATTCCTACCCACAAATGCCAGACTCCTCTCCACCATCCAAGCCAGAACAATGGTTCAGGACAGCACGTACTTCCTTGTGCTGCTCTCTTTCAGACTGAGACTTGTGTGCGTAAGTCTGGTTGGAGGAATCTGCACCCTAGCTGCTAGGTGTTGGGAAAGGGAGTTGGGCTTCTTCTTTGGAGACACGAGAGTCACAAGGCGGGAAATTACTCTAATATTGGAAGGGTCTTCAAAGACAAACATAAAGCATGAGAAGTATCTACTGTATTTTTCTATTCTACTTATAAATAGGGATAATTATAGCTGCCTTACTGACTCATTTTGAAGATGAGATGAGATCTCTCATGCAAAATGTTTAACACAGTGCCTGGCCCAGAGCAGGTGCCAATAATGTTTTTTTTCTCTTTTCTCTCAATAAAATGTAAGCATCACTTCCTGATATGACATAGGCTATTAGTGTAGGCAGCTGTATAATACGATTTTAGGAACCTCAAGGAAGCTCTATGACCCCCCTAATACTCTATCTAACATAAAATTCCATGTTATTACTTTAGCTTCTGATCTTTAGAAGTTGCAAAGCCACAATTCACAATTCAAGATGAGATCTGGTTGGGGATACAGCCAAACCATATCAAGGTTGTGAAATCCTGGAGGAGATTGCGAACTGGACTTTAAGGAATTTAAATGGACATTGTTATTCACTGTGGGTTTTCAGAAACCACAAACTGAGAAGTAATTATGGACTTGAAAGTTTGACCCAGAGTCAGTGCTTTATGTAGATCATTTACATGTCAAATGGCCAGGATGCCCTGGCACCCTGGCAGGTGCTCCATGATTAACAGAAATCTCTGGATTCTCTTGTGTCTTTTATTCATTGTAAGATAATCATGGTGGTAACTAATCCAGGAAGACTTAGCTTTAAGAAACATGACCAGGATAAAGTCAGATACCCAAAATCAAATGTCACATTTACAGTGTGCTAAATCTTACACTTAGCAAAATTACTGAGGAAAGAATATGTGGTTGAATATCATGATGATTTAATGAACCATTTCACACAAATGCGGTGAGTGGTTTTGCTTTTTTTAAGCTTCACCAAGTGGTTGTTTATGGTATACAGGACATCTGGTGTTTTTAGCAGTCCAGCATCCATTTGAAGGGAGCATTTATCTGATAACCAATTAAGCTGAATACATTTTCACATATTTATTGATTGCTTGGATGCTATCTTTTGTGGAATGCCTGCTAGAAATCTTTTGCTCCTTTTTCTACCGGGTTGTCCGCCTTTTTCTTATTGATTGTAGTTCTTAATGTCTTCTGGGATATCTTTTGTGGCTATATGTAATACAAGCCTCTTTTTCCATTCTGTGGCTTGTCTTCATTTTTATAAAATGAAGATTTTCTCTACTCGTCTTGAGTAGAGAATCTTAATTTTAATGATGCCTATTTTACCAACTTTTATTTATTTATTTATTTTTTGAGATGGAGCCTCACTCTTGTTGCCCGGGCTGGAGTGCAGTGGCGCGATCTTGGCTCACTGCAACCTCCACCTCCCAGGTTCAATCAATTATCCTGCCTCAGCCTCCTGAATAGCTGGGATTACAGGTGTCCACCACCATGCCCAGCTAATTTTTGTAGTTTTAGTAGAGACGGGGTTTCACCATGTTGGCCAGGCTGGTCTCGAACTCCTGACCTCAAGTGATCTGCCCACCTCGGCCTCCCAAAGTGCTGGGATTACAGGTGTGAGCCACCATACCAACCTTTTTATAGTCAAAACTTAATGTTCTGTTCAAAAAAAATCTTTGCAGACCTCAAGTTCATGAAGATATTTTCTTTTAAAAATGCTATAGTTGGTATCTCAATGTGGTTTTGATTTGCATTTCTCTAATGACCAGTGATGATGAGCTTTTTTTCATGTTTGTTGGCTGCATAAATGTCTTCTTTTGAGAACTGTCTGTTCCTATCCTTTGCCCACTTTTTGATGGGGTTGTTTTTTTCTTGCAAATTTAATTTCTTTGTAGATCTGGATATTAGCCCTTTGTCAGATGGATAGATTGCAATAATTTTCTCCCATTCTGTAGATTGCCCGTTCACTCTGATGGTAGTTTCTTTTGCTGTGCAGAAGCTCTTTAGTTTAATTGGATCCCATTTGTCAGTTTTGGCTTCTGTTGCCATTGCCCTTGGTGTTTTAGTCATGAAGTCTTTGCCCACGCCTATGTCCTGAATGGTATTGTCTAGGTTGTCTTCTAGGGTTTTTATGGTTTTAGGTCTAACATGTAAGTCTTTAATCCATCTTCAGTTAATTTTTGTATAAGGTGTAAGGAAGGGATCCAGTTTCAGCTTTCTACATATGGCTAGCCAGTTTTCCCAGCACCATTTATTAAATAGGGAGTCCTTTCCCCATTTAGACCAGTTAGAATGGCGATCATTAAAAAATCAGGAAACAACAGATGCTGGAGAGGATGTGGAGAAATAGGAACACTTTTACACTGTTGGTGGGAGTGTAAATTAGTTCAACCACTGTGGAAGTCAGTGTAGTGAATCCTGAAGGATCTAGAACCAGAAATACCATTTGACCCAGCAATCCCATTACTGAATATATACCCAAAGGAATTAGAAAAAAAATTTAAAAGCCCCATGCTAAGTCCACCAATATGTGACATACTGAAAGGAACAGTTAAAGAATGAAAACATACCTATGCCCTTAGTGAACTTCTTGGTGAAAAATAAATAAGTCAACTTTTTTTGTTTTTCTTGAGTTACTGCTATGAGCGGGAAACTAATCCACATTATGTCCTTTAATCCTCCTAACAACCAATGAAGGGGTCATTATTTCCAATCAACAGAGAAAAAGATGGAGGCCTAGACAGGTTGAATAAGTTGTCTAAGGTAAGTGCTAAGTGGTTTGGCTAGTAGGTAACAATTGAATGTTACACTGAAATGTACAATCCATATGTGCTGTAGAAATTCTGAGAAACAGAAAACGATTTGGATTTGGATTAAGTGGTCAGAGCTGTCATAGAAAAGTTATGGCTTGAACTGAGTATCATTAAGGTAAAGGATTTAAGGTTTGATAAAATAAATCAGAACTGTAGGATGGAAGAGCCATTATGAGCCCAGCAATGAAACTGGAGTGATCATGGCCTCTATGTGCCAGTATCCCAGGGTGCTTGGCAGAATAGTGGGAGAGAAGGCTGGAGAGGAGGCTTAGCCAAAGAAAAGAAGTTTGATGAAACTGCTTTTTCTCACAAGACCTTATGGGATTTACTTCACCTAGCTTTTTGTCTCCAGCTACTTTTGCCTCCTTCCACATGACGCATACATTAGCTACACTCAATTGATATTTATTGAATGCCTACTGTGTACAAAGTACAGTGTAAGAAACTGGCTTTGTCACACTGTTCTGGTCATGCAGGGGTTCATGCTTTTATTTAAAGTTACATTTTTCTTTAACATGAAAAAAATCAAACGTATGCATGCACATAAAGAATCAAATAGACCTGTAAAAGTTTGTTATCACAAAGCATGCCCTTTCATCTCTCTCCTCAAAAACAACTTTTCATTATTTTGGCAGATTATATTATCCCCATGCCACGAAATAATGTTCTTGATTAAAAAACCTTCCTGGCCGGGCGCAGTGGCTCATACCTGTAATCCCAGGACTTTGGGAGGCTGAGGCGGGCGGATCACAAAGTCAGGAGATCGAGACCATCCTGGCTAACATGGTGAAACCCCATCTCTACTAAAAATACAAAAAAATTAGCTGGGCATGGTGGCGGGTGCCTGTAGTCCCAGCTACTCGGGAGGCTGAGGCAGGAGAATGGCGTGAACCAGGAGGCGGAGCTCGCAGTGAGCCGAGATCGCGCCACTGCACTCCAGCCTGGGCGACAGAGCAAGACTCCGTCTCGAAAAAAAACAAAACAAAACAAAAAAAACACAAAAAACCCAAACCCTCCTAAGTGAAATTTTGTATCCTTTAACCAACATCTCCCCATCCCCAAACTAAGATCCCCCAGCACAGCTCCAGGCCCTGGTAACCACACTTCTACTCTCTACTTCCATGAGTTCTGCTTTTTCAGATTCCACATGTCAGTGAAATCATGTGGTATTTGTGGGTCAGTGCCTTGCTTATTTCACTTAACATGATGTCCTCTAGGTTTATCCATGTAGTCACAAATGACAGGATTTCCTTCTCTTTTTCAAAGCTGAATGGTATTCCATTGTGTATATATACCCTATTTTTTTTTTTTTTTTATCCATTCATCCACTGATGGACACTTAGGTTGATTTATTTGGTTACTGTGAATAATGCTGTGATGAACTTGGGTGCGCAGGTAACTCTTCAACATACTTATTTCATTTCCTTTGGACACATACCCAGTAGTGGGATTGCTGGATCACACAGTTCTATTTTTAATTTTTTTTGAGGACCCTCCATACTGTTTTAATTGCTGCACTAATTTATATTCCTACCAACAGTGTACGAGGGTTTCCTTCTCCAGCATTTTTTTTTTAGACAGTGCCTTGATCTGGTGTCTAGGCAGTAGTACAGTGGTGCGACCATAGCTCACTGCAGCCTCTAACTCCCAGGCTCAAAGGATCCTCCCACTTCAGCCCCCCAAGTAGCTGGGACTGCAGGCATAACCACCACACCCAGGTAATTTTTCTTAAATTTTTTTTTTTTTAATAGAGACAGGGTCTTGCTATGTTTGCCCAGGCTGGTCTCGAATTCCTGGCCTCAAGCGATCCTCCCGCCTCAGCCCCACAAAGCACTGGGATTACAGGCATATGCCACCACAGCCTCTTTCATTTTTTTGATAATAACAGTGTGAGGTGATATCTCATTAATTTGCATTTCCCTGATTAGTGACATTGAGTATTTTTTCATATATCTGTTGGCCATTTGTTTTTTTTTAGACGGAGTCTTGCTCTGTTGCCAGGCTGGAGTGCAGTGGCACAATCTTGGCTTACTGTAACCTCTGCCTCCCAGGTTCAAGCGATCCTCCTGCCTCAGCCTCCCGAGTAGCTGGGACTACAGGCGTGCGGCCATCACGCCCAGCTAATTTGTTTGTATTTTTAGTAGAGACGGGGTTTCACCATGTTGGCCAGGACAGTCTCAATCTCTTGACGTCATGATCCACCCGCCTCGGCCTCCCAAAGTGCTGGGATTACAGGCGTGAGCCACAGCGCCTGGCCCTGTTGGCTATTTGTATGTCTTCTTTTGAGAAATGTCTATTCAGGTCCTTTGCTTTTTTTTTTTTTTTTTTTTTTTGGAGACAGGGTCTTCATGCTCTATTGCCCAGGCTTCAGTGCAGTGGCACAATCACAGCTCACTGAACCTCGAACTCCTGGGCTCAAGTGATTCTCCTGCCTCAGACTCCTGGGTAGCTAGGATTGCATGTGTGCACCACCTCACTCAACTAATTAAAAAATTTTCTGTAGAGATGGGGTCTCACTATGTTGCCCAGACTGGTCTCAACAGATCCTTCTGCCTTGGCCTTCCAAAGTGTTGTGATTACATGTGTGAGCCATGCAACCTGGTCTTGCCATTTTAAAATTGGGATGTTTCCTTGCTATGAGTTATTTCACTATGTATTTTGGATGTTAACCCCTTAAGAGATGTATGGTTTGCAAATATTTTCTCCCACTCTGTTGATTGCTTCCTTTGCTGTGCAGATTTTGTTCGATGTAATCCCTTGATTTTCAGTTTTTAGGTATTATCCACTGATTTCCTACTGTGGAAAATGAGAATTTGATAACTTTTCTAACCTCCACAATACCATGTCCTCTCCCAATATAGTTGCTGCAATTTTGATTAGATGAATATTTTGTTAACAAACATTGTTATGCCATTCATCCAGTGGTCTTTTTTTTTTTTTTTTTTTTTTGCCCATTTTGCTTTCCTGGAGTTAACTGCCAGTTTTTTGTTTGGCTTGGTTAGTTTTTCTCCAGAATCACCGTCATCTCTGATTGAACCCTGGAGCCTTGAAAAGCATCTCCTCCACCCACCTTCTGATTCCAGCCAGTATCAGTGGACAGTTCCATGGGAACTGAAGACCCATTTCCTACTCTTTCAGCTTTCTGTCTCAGGGTCTTCTTTGACACTTAAGGAGCCTACTGTGCCCATGTGCAAACTGCCCCATGTGCAAGGAGATAATGCCCTTGGCAGCAACTTGATGAGTGAAAAATGACAGCGTACGGTTAAATGCTCCAGCCACTTGTCTTTCAGGAGGCAATTCGGGGAGCTATCACATAGCTTCTTTGAGGACCTGGTGGAATCAAGCTCCCACTGTCTACACAGAAATGACCTCAATAATACACCATGTTTTATACTGACTTTCCCCTTTCTCCTTCGCAATATCACAAGTCCCTCACTCCTAGTTTCTGGGATCTCTAAAATAACCCACGTTCTTGACTCAGGCTTTGTTTCAGGAAGAACCTCTTAGTTTGCTGGTTGCCTCACTCTTAAGATACTGAGATACATTGGATATTTTATTAATCTTTCTAAAAACGTGTGGCCAGGATCTTCTGATATGCTTCAATATACTCTCTATGCCTGGTGTAGTGGTCATCCTTGGATATTCCATCCTCATCATCTGGGGATTTCTTTCATTTCTCTCCTGTGCTAAATCCCATTTCCTGCATCCTATGTCATTTTGTTTGGTTTATGCCCTTTTTATGAAGCACATCCTTTAGTAGCTTCTTGAGAAAGGATATATAGGAGGCAAATTTTTTTATACTCTTCATTTGACTTTTATGTTACATTTAGTCAGATACAGAATTTTAGGTTGGAAATTTCTTTCACAAGTTTGAAGGCATTGCTTCTGTTGAAATTTAAAGCTATTCGGGTCTGGATGCAGTGGCTTACGCCTGCACGCCCAGCACTTTGGGAGACTGAGGTGGGCAGACAGGAGTTTGAGACCAGCCTAGGCAACATGGTGAAACCCTATAAAAAATACAAAAAAATTTAGCTGAGCATGGTGGTGGGCGCCTGTAGTCCCAGCTTATCAGAAGGTTGAGGCAGGAGGATGGCTTGAGCCTGGGAGGCGGAGGTTGCAGTGAGTCGAGACTGTGCCACTGCACTCCAGCTTGGGTGACAGAGCAAGACCCTGTCTCAAAAAATAAAAATAAAGGTATCCTGAGTCTTATTCCTTGGTATCTGACCTGACCTTTTTCTCTGGAAATGTAGATCTTCTTTTTGACTCCAGTGTCCTTGAAATTTCGTAATGATGTGCTTTGGTAAAGGTCTTTTTCATCCACTGTGTTCTTTCAATCTAGACTCTGATATTCTTTAATACTGAAAAAATTATTGAAACACTCTAATGGTTTCTTCTGTTTTCTTTTTGGAACTCTGGGAGATTACATATTAGACCTCCTGGGCTGTCAATTTTCTTAACTTTTTTCAACATTTCCATTTAAAAAATTGTTTTGAGAAATTTCATCTTTATATTCTAAGCCATCTAGTTGAATTATTCAGCTATGCTATCATATTATTTTCTAAGAGCTCTTTTTGTTTTTTTGAAACCCAACTTTTTAAAAGTACCCTGCCCTTGACTCACTTATGGTTGCAACATCCTTCTGAAAATACTTTTTCTTTTGATGTTCTCCTTACCCTTCATAGCCTGTTTCCTCTGTTTTCCCCAGACTGTTTTTTCTCTTTCATTTATTTGTAATCCTTGGTTGTTTGCTCATTTTTAAGAGCACAGGACTAAAAGACTAACTGCAAGGTCTAGACATAATGCGTGGGATGGTGGGATTGCCAACTATGATTTTCACTGTAGTGTCATCTAGCTGGGCAGTTTAGCCGGGACATGTCTGACATCAAGATCTTAATGAGGCCTTTTCACTTGCATTGGTCAGATTTCACAGAGAAGACTCTTCGGTATTCCACCGTGGGATGGTAAAGATCTGGCTGCCAGGATTCAGTAAGAAAAGGAGGATTCTGGCTTTCTTATCCATCATGTAAATGTCCCCTGTTTTGAGGATGGTTCCCCTGTCATCTACTGTATCCCGTATTCTTAACATAGCCAAAATAAACAGCCACACACTTACTGAAATCATATCATATGTGCATTTTTAAAGAATAAATAACTTTATATTCCATTTGTATAACATTTTATTGTTTGCGTATTGCATAGTGAAAAGAACAGAGTCAGAAGACTCATGGTCAGGCTCAACTACTAACTTGCTGTGTAAATTGCATAGATCTCTTAACCTTGCTAAACCCTTACTTCCTCATCTGAAAAATAGAGATAATACTTATTTTACAGAATTGCTAAATACTGAATGAGATACTTATACTGTTTTCCTCTTAAGTAATTAGTCAAAATAATTATAGAGTTTGCTATTGCTAACCCCTTGTTCATCATCTCAATGCTGTTCTCAATAAATGCATTAAGACAACAGGTACCAATGTAACACTTTAATTTTGAATATTAACAATAGCAAAAGAAAAACAAACTCAAAAATGACCCTACCCTTTATTATTTTTAGAATACTGGCTTTTAAATACTTATTGATACTATCCCATCAGGAATTCAATTCATTTAAATATTTTTTTTCTTCTTCAACCTACTCAAAACGAATACCTACATATGTGAAAAACCCAAGATTACATGTGTAATTACTTTATAGTTTCCTCTCTGGCATAGTATAAGTAAAATACATATCATGGGCAATTAAATACTTCCCCCTGCTACATTAGGGACGATAATATATATGAAGATTAATTCCTTATGCATTATCCCTAATGTAAAGAAAAATCACAGGTATTTTATACTGCTTGTCAAGAATACATACACATGGTAGACACAGCTAGACATACACACCCCTTCTAAGAATATTTCAACTATCATCAATATCTTCTGTATGATCCCTTACAACTATCTGTAGTTGAAAACATAAGACTCCCTTTTAAGGTAATTCTGTATGAAACTATTATAAAATACTTTTGTTAAGCAAAATTGCATGTGTGTGTTGAACCCCCAAACACTCAAAGTACTTTACTACTCTTAAAAGATAAACAAAATTCTTATACATTATAAAAAAAATTTAAGCTGCTCTGCAACCCTCCTTTGCTAAAAGTTAGATACATTACACCACTCCAGCAAGAGATTAATAAATAAGGATTAAATATTCTGTTTTACAAAAACATACAGAATGGCCAATATAAAAGTGAAAACCTTGCTTGAGAATTTAACAAATTATGTTCATTAAGAAGGAATAAGACATGATATAAAATGATCACTAAATTTACCTCTCTTAAGATAATCATGAGTTATCTAAAAATACCATGGCACCCTTGTTACAAACATTGTTTTTTTTAAAAAAAGACTGTGTTTCCTGGAACTAGAGGACTATTTGTCTCATAGCTTTTATTAAGCAAACTTGATATAACCACCACACAGTGGCAAGAGATAGACTAGCTGTTTCCAGCTGCAGAAAATATTGAATTCTACCCTAAAGTACAGATCATTTGCAATATAACCCATAATAGTTAAAGCAAATCATAGTGCAGTTTGTATTGAATTTCCTTATTTTTCCTTTCAATGGAGTATATTCATTTTCCTGTCATTTGAGATCAGTTTCTGTTGCTTAGTAACTATTTTCATGTCCAGCCAAGATGTAGAGATTGCTGTGTGCAGTAGGATTTTCTGTTGGCCTACTTTCCAAAACGACAACCCTGTAATTAAACCAAAACAAAGGGCTTAAGAGTAACTACAGATTTCATACATCAAATACTAACATCAAACTAGGAAAGAATATCATTGTTCACATTTCAGTAAGATTACATAAGGATCACAGACGCACAATCAAATTCAGCTTTACATTTTACAGCTTTAAAACACAATAAGAATTGATGAATATAAAATATTGAAGACATTTTGGGATAGTCTCATTATCTTATTCCAACTAAAAAATCTGGGCTAGGTGTGCTGGCTCACACCTGTAATCTCAGAACTTTGGGAGTCTGAGGCAGGGGGATCGCTTGAGCCCAGGAGTTTGAGACCAGCCTGAGAAAGATGGCAAGACCCCAACTCTACAAAAAAATAAAATAATTAGCTGGGTGTGGAAGCCTGCACCTGTAGTCCCAGCTACTCAGGACACTGAGGCAGGAGGATCCCTTGAGCCCGGGAGTTTGAGGATGCAGGAAACTGTGATTGTGCCACTGTACTTCAGCCTGGGTGAGAGAGTGAGACCCCTTCTCAAATAAAAAACAACGAACAAAATTTGCTTACTCATTTATGCCAACAAAAGGTATAATATAATACTTTAGGGATTTCACTAACAGGAAGAGGATGGAGGAAGAGCCAAGAGAATAAAATAGGACTCTAAGAGACACTCGTCCAAACTGTTCTTCAAGGTATTTGAAATAGCTTTTTAAAAATAGTATGAAATGGGGCCCCTCTCCCTAGTTGCTGGAACAAAAGTGGAGAAAGAGTTCAATCAAAGGACTGATAGGAAAAAAAAAAAAAAAAAAAACCAAGTACTATTCCAAACATTTTAGTTGTGGGGAAGAGAGTTTGAGAACAAAATAAAAAATAATATACCCATGCAGAGAAAAAAGTTTCTAGAGGAGGAATGGGAGAAAAAAACCTGCACGTAACACTTATTTTTCTAGTGTATGAATTTTCTATAATTAGCATGTTATTACTTTAATAATGAAAACATTTTTAAAAAATCATAGATACTTTATATTAGGCATTACAGAAAAGTAGAAAGGGAAAATATAATTACTTATAATCCAACTGCCCAGAGTTAACTGTTATTAAAATTTTGACATGCTTAGTTTTTTTTTCCTAGACACAAGTATCTATACTTAAGCAACAAAATAATTTTTTTATTTTTATTTTTATTTTTTTAGATGGAGTTTTGCTCTTGTCGCCCAGGCTGGAGTGCAATGGCGTGATCTCGGCACACTGCAACCTCCGCAACCTGGGTTCAAGTGATTCTCCTGCCTCACCCTCCCGAGTAGCTGGGATTAAAGGCATGCACCATCAAGCCCAGCTTATTTTTTTTGTATTTTTAGCAGAGACAGGGTTTCTGCATGTTGGTCAGGCTGGTTTCGAACTCCTGACCTCAGGTGATCCACCTGCCTCGGCCTCCTGAAGTTCTGGGATTACAGGCATGAGTCACCGCGCCCGGCAACAAAATAAATTTTTTAACCACTTGTAAAGATAAAACAAAAACTCTGTTTAGATATGTATCTTAAAAACAAGGAGATGCCCATGTAAGAGACAAGCAGAGCAAGGCAATAGTCTGAAGGAAGTAGTTTTTCAGAGCAAATAGTGATAGAGTGGACAGAGAATACGAACAGGGAAGGGAAAAGTGATGGACAAAGCTCTGAGCAGAGTAGGTAGAAGGAAACAAGCAACCCAGAAAAACAGCCTCTGATGCCAACCCTCTACCAAGCTGAATTCTCTCACACTTGGTCTCATTAAAGGATTATCTACACCAGGATCAATGGATGATCCACAATTCTTTTTTTTTTTTTTTTAGACAGAGTCTTGCTTTGTCGCCCAGGCTGAAGTGCAGTGGTGCGATCTTGGCTCACTGCAACCTCCGCCTCCTGGGTTCAAGCAATTCTCCTGCTTCAACCTTCCGAGTAGCTGGGATTACAGGGACACGCCACCATACCTGGCTACTTTTTCTATTTTTAGTAGAGACAGCTGATTCACCTGCCTCGGCCTCCCAAAGTGCTGGAATTACAGGCATCAGCCACTGTGCCCGGCCCACAGTTCTTTTCTCAGCCCTTCCTGGAGAAGCAAAGAGCCTCTCATTTTAGTTCTAGAGTCATTTACCAGATGATCCTCAAATTCTCTTTTTGTTGGTTGGACGACTTACTAAGTTGCCATGCTTTGTGGGCTTACCTTTTCTATTCACTAAGGTAGTCATCACTTTTTGAAAATTCCTGTTCTCCTATAAAACTCTCTTCAAAATTTTTATGGAGTTATAACTCCATTTCCCCCTCCTTCCTCAAGTATCTAAAACTTAAGCAATGTGAACCTGAAGACCAGAGGTTCCCAATCCTTGTCTCAGGACTAATGCATACCACTATAGCCAATTTTGCTTTAGTAACAACTTTTGGTGGGAAAAGAGGAAGGAATGGGTATTTTATTAGCTATAGAAGTAGACAGTTGAGCGACAGAGTGAGACCGTCTTAAAAAAAAAAGAAAAAAGGAAGTAGGCAGTAGATTTTGGAAATCAAAAGCTACAGCTACTACATTTTTTTCATAAGATGACAGTTTTGCAACTTGTCTTTTATTTGGGGTAAAAAGAGACCATATAATTCTTTTTAACTTAGATTAACTTTAGAAACTGAATCAGGCATTTTCTAATATAAAAGCAAATATCATCAAGAGGTACATATTCCTAATAGTTAATGGAAGGCAGCACACCACGAAGAAATGAAGACAAACGGGCCCGAAATAGCTCTCATAGTACCAGGGACATCAACATCTATATCAACACATTTTGTCTCAGTTGAATATAACTGTCTCTAGAATAACAATCCTCACACTGACAAAAGGTTGCTTAGTTAACTTATTAAAATATTACTAATTCTCTCAGTAAAGACACAGAGAAATTTATCTAAGTCAATGAGCTTCTAAGAGTTTTGTTTGAAACAATTACAGACTGACAGTATAATTAAGAGTATGATCTTTGAACTCCTTTGGTAATTAAATTAATACAACCAAACTATTACCTGTCTGATCCTAATAAGCGGAAAACTCTTGTTTCATCTGAAATCTCCTGGGTAACCTAGGAAAGAAAAATACCTATCAGTAACATCTTACTCCCCATATTGCCTTAATAATAATTTAAAATTAATTTAGAGCAATTATTAACACAATAAATATTTTTTGGTAGACTTAATTCCTCAAATAAAAGAAATTTTAGTAAGTTTTTTGATTGCATATTATTAGAAATGAACCCACATTTATGGAACATCTAGTATGGGTCAGGTACTCTACTTAGAAGAACTCTTTGTGATATGCATTATAATTCTCATATCATTGAAGAAGAAACTAAGACTCCAAGAGGTTAAATAAGTTGTTCAATCTCATATAATGGGCAGACTCAAGACTTGAATACAGGTTTGTTGGACTGCAGAGCTCCTTTGGGGGCCAAGGCTTGAGGTCAGGAGTTGAGACCAGCCTGGGCAACAAAGTGAGACCCTGTCTCTACAAAAACATTTAAATTTTTTTATATTTTTTATAAAATAAAAATGTATAAAATAAAAAACAGGCACTGGGCACAGTGGTGCATGCCTGTAGTCCTAGCTGCTCAGAAGGCTGAAGTAGGAGGATCGCTTGAGCCCAGGAGTTCAAGGATACAGTGAACTATGATTGCACCACTGCATTCCAGCTTGGGCAACAGAGCAAGACCCTGTATACTCTGTTTTCTACAAAGCTGCAGAGGGTGCTCAGCCATGTGCAGGTACTATGCCAAAGTGCCCGCAGTTTGTATACCTGGGGGCAGGCCTTAACCAACATGGGACAGCAGTTGCTGCATAAATGCTCAAGCCTCGTCATCTACAAATGAGTCAATTCTGAGGTGTATTTTACCCCATTCCTCAGTGGTCCCTACTGGATTAAGCCCCAGTTGCTCTTAGTGGGAACTAGATTATTAATATGTTCTTTATTGGCTTTTTGCCCCTCTTTATTCTCCATTCCTCATTCCATCACTTGTCTTCTGGAATCTATTCCCAAATACACTATCTGTATTTGAGTCCTTGTCTTAGGGTCTACTTTTAGAGGAACCCACACTAAGATAGTGTAGATATAAAGTAAGTTAAAAAAAAAAAAAAAAAGCTTGAATCAGAAAATAAATTAGGTGTTATACTAGTTGGAGCTGATTTTTCAGAGTATTAAGTTCAGAGATGTTCTAATCAATGTGCCTGGAATGACTGAGTATTACTTTATGAAAGAGGTCAAGACTTTAGCTAGGCCGAAGTTGAAGGATGAGAACATAAACTGAAAAAAAGGTAATCAAGACGAATTAAAAATAGGCCGGGTGTGGGGCTCACATCTGTAATCCCGGCACTTTGGGAGGCCAAGGCAGGTGGATCACGTGAGGTCAGGAGTTTGAGACCAGCCTGGCCAACACGGTGAAATCCCATCTCTACTAAAAATACAAAAATTAGCTGGGTGTGTTGGTGCATGCCTGTAATCCCAGCTACTCAGGAGGCCGAGGCAGGAGAATCGCTTGAACCCAGGAGGTGGAGGTTGCAGTGAGCTGAGATTGTGCCACTGCACTCCAGCCTGGGCGACAGTGTGAGACTCCATCTCAAAAAAAAAAAAAAAAAAGAGTTAAAAATAGATATTTCGGAAAAGGAATCAATATTTGATACAGTAAGAAACAAGGACCTTCTGTAGATTTCTAACCATAGGAGTGACATAATGAAAATAGCATTTAAGAATAATTAACCATATGATAATAAGTAGGACTGTAGGTTTCATCAAGTGCAGGGACTTGGTGACATTTAGTGACACGTATCAGTAACTAGATAAACTTATATATTCAAAGACAGCTGATTTACGTCATTTCCTCCTGGAAGCATTCTAATTCTGCATTCATATAAGAGGTAGGAATATTCATTTATATATAACTAAGAGTGTGGATAAAACTAAAGGTAAATGCAAACAGAAGAAGTTTTTGAGCTTTAAGTAAGTTCACAAACTTGTTAGGCCATAGTTAGAAGAATCACACAAGTATTCACGTAAATGTGAAATGTCTCTGTTAGTATCATCTTAGCTAGTAGGACTCATTCCTCAAGTTGGAGGCCCAAATCCCATCTCCTGCATGAAACGTAATTATCTCAGCTAGAAGTGATTTAAAGAGACCCTTCAAATCCAGACTCTTCCACTTCACTAGTTATGTAACTCTGGGCAAGTTACTTAACCACTCTGTAGCTGTAAAAATGGCAATATGAATAGTATCTACTTCTACTGGATTATTTTGAGCCTGAAATAAGCAAATATTTGTAAAGTGCCTGGAACACAGTAGGTATTATTTAAAGTTTGATATTATTTACAATAATAGTGTCTTGAACATAGTTGGTACTCAATAGTTACTAAATGAGTCAATTTTCTTAGATTCCCTTATTCTTATGCTCCATTATGTATTAATTTAGATTTTAAAATATATTTAAAAAGAAGCCAGATATTTATAGATTATGGAAAACACTTAATAAATTTAGAAAAGTTTTACAAGCTTAGCAACCATATTTACAAATTACAAATTAGATAAATGAAATTGCATGAACTTATATTTTGCAATTCCTGGTGGCCACTGAGAATTTTGAACTATGATACAGAAGTGAACATAGTTGAAGGGAAAATACTGGCTTTTTTGTTCTACCAGTTCATAGCATTAAAAGCACTAAACACAGTAATGTAGGTTCAGAGAGGAAATGCATAAAACGAGTGCTTCGACATTTAAAATTGTTAGTGGGAGTCAGTGGAGGTAATCTGAGAAGGCTTACCTCATCTGACTTGAAGCTTTTACCCTGCATCCCATGTTTCCAGAAAGCCAACACACTGTCTTGAAGGCATACTAAAAATGATAAGGGAGAAGTGAAACTAATATAAAGCACAGAGCATTTCACTATAAATTTTCTCTACTTTTAATAAATAATATAAGCCTATTCAAGTGTCTAGTGCAAAATTCCACTGTCTAGACCACGATTTCTCAACATTTTTGTGGCTAAGACATGCCTAAGTTCAAGTAATTTACTGAGGTAGGGTTATGCAAGCCTTCAAAGATACATATAAAAGCCGTTCATTTAAACATGAACTAACTTCTGATAAGGTGGATGTTGGCATATTCATTTCTTTCATACAAAAGATACAGTGTATCTTTTGTCTTAAATGAATAAAATCATAAAAACATATATAACTGGGTTTTTGCATTAAAAGCATTGTTGTTTAAATACTGTTACATATTCAGAAGTAGCTTTAAACAGGCATTTTTTATGTTCATATTTTCCCTGTAACAAAAGAAATTTTAAAAAATAAACCTGGCCGGGAGCAGTGGCTCATCCCTGTAACCTCAGCACTTTGGGAGGCCGAGGCGGGTGGATCACCTGAGGTCAGGAGATGGAGACCAGCCTGACCAGTATGGTGAAACCCTGTCTCTACAAAAATACAAAAATTAGCCAGGTGTGGTGGCCTGCGCCTGTAGCCCCAGCTACTCAGGACGCTGAAACGGGAGAATTGCTTGAACCCCAGAGGTGGAGGCTGCAGTGAGCCGAGATCACGTCACTTCACTCCAGCTTGGGCGACAGAGCGAGACTCCGTCTCAAACAAAATAAATAAATAAAAAATAAAATAAAATAAACCTGCCCCACAATCCAACATTTAACCACACATTGAATATTTAGGATCTGTGAGTCAATTCTTACATAAAATTCTTAGTATTTAACCATTACAAGTAAGTATTAGAGTTAGAAAAGCATAATTAAAAGTGATGGAGGAAAGTAATTGAAAATTAACTGTTTTATTAGACTGTTAACTTTTTGTAAAAAGTTAATGTAAGAATGTTCTGGGAACATAATTAAGCTCAATAAAAATAAAAGTATTTGACAATGACAAATCACATGTGTTTCACTAACTGTGACAAATAAAAAACCTAGTTACTGATTTTATTTTTAAGAGGTGTTGTAAAGGCATTTTTTTTTTCCCCAGGAGGATTCCTGTAATTATTCCAAGGTTTACTGGCAATAAAAGATGGTAGCCTAGGAGGAACAAACTTTTGTGTAACAATTAAAATTACGAAGATAATTTGGCACATCTGAAAAAGTTGAGGTATCAGTGTGTTTCAATGAAAGTGAAGAGGAATTAAGGATTCCTATGTCAGAATCTCTCTCAAAAATGTTAAATCCAAATTGGCATGTAATATAAGGAGTAAAAGAAGAAACTAGTTTCCAAAATTTCTTTTGTCCTGACATTTACAGAAAGTTTAGGTTTTCTGCTTTAATAAATTAAATTTCCCAATCATAAGCAAACTATTTTCATGTAAAATGTCACACAGAGGCACAAACATTTTGTGGATAAAACTCCAATTGAGAAATACATATTAAAATGTTTCTTAAAAATAAAAAACTAAGTAATGAAAATCGTGTTTTTAAAAATATGTAATTATAAAGTACATGTTATTTTTTATGGCCCAAATAAAAATTACCAACTTCATTTTAGTGCCTTTGATTTATGGTAGAATCATATCATGAAATGTTTAAAAATGTTTCCATTAATCATTTTTTTCACAAGTTCTGTCACTCCTGGGGAAGATACTGACATATGATCAATGAGCATGCAAACAATAATAAATTGTAATAATTTTCATCATAAAACCAGTGAGTATTAGAGAGTAAAACATTCGTTGACAAGGAAGCAAATTAAATGGCATAAAAGTTTACAAGTCCTGTGAGAACTAGCTATTTATATAAAAATAGATCCAAAAGCAGTAATATCAACACACACCACCCAGAATCTTACATGGCAAAGAATTATGGCATATCTAACACTGTTATCACATCACACAAATACCTTCCTGATTGGGAAAGAATTGGGGGAAGTATAATTCACTTAATGCAGCAAAGGGAATAATGAACAGAAATGTTAAAAGTGATTACAAGTTTTAAATATTCAGGAAACAATAAAAGATTTATGATGGTCTGAACCTGCACTGTGCAATATGAGAGCAAGAAGCCACATGTTGTTATTTACATTAAAATTTGAATTAAAATCTAAAAAATGAAAATGTAGCACTAATCATGTTTCAGGTGCTTAACAGCCATATATGTTTAATCACTACTGTATTTAAGAGCACAGATAGAGAACATTTCTATCTTTTTTTTTTTTCTTGCTCTTGTTGCCCAGGCTGGAATGCAATGGCATGATCTCAGCTCACTGCAACCTCTGCCTCGCGGGTTCAAGCGATTCTCCTGCCTCAGCCTCCCAAGTAGTTGGGATTACAGGCACCCGCCAGCATGCCCAGCTAATTTTAGTATTTTTAGTAGAGACGGGGTTTCTCCATGTTGGCCAGTCTGGTCTTGAACTCCTGACCTTGTGATCTGCCCACCTTGGCCTCCCAAAGTGCTGGGATTACAGGCGTAGAACATTTCTACCTTTACAGAAATTTCTGTGAGACAGTGCTGGTCTAGACAACCCTAAGTACAGAATGAATTTTAATAATCATTAAGTATTGCAAACTGATTTATGAAAAAAAGGAGACTTACCTACAGATTCAATGCGAAAATCAAAACTTAACTCAGAGGCCAGTTTCTTACTTGATTTTAATTTTCCTTGTAGATTTACAATTTTCACAAATTCTTAAAAAAAAAAACAAGTCAAGACTGGACATGCAAATCTGCTAAAATAAATGTAACTCGATATATGTGGATTTTACATGGATATCAAATAATATTCTTAATAAAGTTCAACTATTTATCTTGAGTCAAGTATGCCAAATGGCAAAAAATACTGTAAGAGTGCCTCCATCGGCAAATGGCAATTCTGCTATTATTTTTTATATAGTATATACTGAATATTTACACTCTCATTTTTAAAAATGTATGCTTCTTTAAAAATGGCTACCTTGGTGCTCAACTATTTAGCCATAAGAGGTGAATTTTTTTGCTTACAAATTACACATGATAAGTAACATTTTTAGTAAAAATAGTAAAAATCTTGAATTATGGTTTAACAGAATAAAAAGATTGCTTTATCAAGTAGTATACTCAAAATAAAATTAAAAATAGTACTTACTGTCTAAACACACTAAAACGGTATCTCTCTCCAACTGTGTTACATGAATGGAATCTAACTGCTGGCTGCCTTAGGGAGTAAAAAACAAGGTTACAATTATACTTTTAAAACCTAGAGCCTAGAAAATAAACATAAATTCTGACTTTTGCTGTGACTTAAAATTGATCTTTGAAATTTAACACAGAATTTATATTTTGTGATGTTATCTTTCAAAAAATGCATGTAAATCAATTTAAGAGGACAAATATGTCCTAAGCATGGCTAACTCAGCTGAAAAAAACCTCAGTATTGCCTTTAATTAAAGCCTCAGCTAGATCTACAAAGGTGAGTCACAAAAATAAAATGAAGCAAAGGTAAAATATGAGGAGGAAAAGTAACATGCATGCTATACACAATGGCTCGATTTTGCTCTGCATTTTATATAGCCAATGGGAGATAGAAACACGATCAGTTGGGTGAATCACAGCAAACCTAAATTAAAAATTAGCCAGTGATTCAAAAGGGCACAGGATTAATGAATCTATAGTAAGACAGAAATTTTCCTGGTATAGGTATGTGTTTACAGGTGGGTGGGAGTTCTTTTACAAAGAGGACACTGAGTAACATAATGAACAATACTGTCAAGAACATCTTTGCAGGATACAACTCTCATCGTTTTGCTGATATTTAAAGGGCTGCTTCTAACATCTGCTGACAGATGTAATAACATTAAAAATTTTTTTGATAAAACAATGCATTTTAAGCACTCAGATTGTTTCAATGGTCTAGCTGAATCTAAGAAAAGATTTTAGATTATTTAGAGCAGTCCTTTTTTTTTTTAAATGTATGTGCTTTTATTGAAGAATTTTAAAAACATCACCAATCAACCTGATTTAAGGAATATAGTGATAATAAATGTACTACACAGACATTTCATACTTCTGAACATATTCACACACACATATATATATATATGAACACATATATACTAAGACAAATACAGAAGAGTCCTTAACCTGAGTTGCTCCATTAGAAGTACTTCTTTCTGATTACAAAATGTCATCTAGGTTACCTTTCATTCTCTTAGAACTTTTAAGAGTTAAACATGCCCAACTACATTCATTTAGCTGTATATTTACAAAGAACTTGGTGACCACTAATTTTAAAGAAAAATTGCTAATTGGCCACTGTGATTTCTAATACAGAACTCTCTAGAGACACTGAGGTCACAAGCTTAGGGCACTGAGACAGGGCCACATTCTTAAAAGTACTTTTCCTAACGCAGACGCATTCATTGTATGACTTTTCCTTCAAATGGCGGATTGGGGGCAGGCGGAAAAGAGGATTGCCAAATAGCAGGTATTCACTACCTTTTGAAGTTACCTCAACTTCAATGTGCCCTTTCTGATAGTGCCTTCAATACAGGCACCATTCAGTAAAACAATTCAGTGTAAAAACAATTGTATAGAGCATCTTAGAATATGTTTTTCTATGAAAATAAATTATAACTGATCATTATTATCTAAAAGGGTTTTATAAACTTTCTGATATAGGATTGAGCTACATTTCTAATATTAAAATTAAGAGTTTCTAAGCTCTTTATGTCCTAAATCCAGGCAAGCTGTGACCAAAATTAGGAAAAGTAGAATTAGGGCCTGATAAAAATTTTGATAGCATCATTCATGACTGTGTGAGGGAAACTGAAAGTGAGTGGTAATGAGCACAGCTATTTGCCGGAGTGAGGGCATTCATAATAACATATTCCTTTCTCTTCTTATTCCTTGAACAGAATTCCTACTTAGAAGCCTAAGAGTCAGAGCCTGCTTCCCCCATTTCCTTGTAAAAAGTACATGTTTCCCCAAGGCCACGGGCAAACATGCAATTGAAGGAGGCAACTTTCACCTAATTAGGAAATAGTGGAAATCAATATAACTTAAAATGTTCTTTGGGTAAATATTTCATTGCACTGATTTATACAAGTTTTCTTTCACATACTTTCATGTTTATAAATGAGATTCAACACAAACATACTGTTTTTAAGTACTTTGCTTATTTTTCTATGGGTTTTATCTTATTTATTTATTTATTTATTTATTTATTATTATACTTTAAGTTTTAGGGCACATGTGCACAATGTGCAGGTTAGTTACATATGTATACATGTGCCATCTGGTGTGCTGCACCCACTAACTCGTCATCTAGCATTAGGTATATCTCCTAAAGCTATCCCTCCCCCCTCTCCCCACCCCACAACAGTCCCCAGAGTGTGATGTTCCCCTTCCTGTGTCCATGTGTTCTCATTGTTCAATTCCCACCTATGAGTGAGAATATGTGGTGTTTGGTTTTTTGTTCTTGCGATAGTTTACTGAGAATGATGATTTCCAATTTCATCCATGTCCCTACAAAGGATATGAACTCATCATTTTTTATGGCTGCACAGTATTCCATGGTGTATATGTGCCACATTTTCTTAATCCAGTCTATCGTTGTTGGACATTTGGGTTGGTTCCAAGTCTTTGCTATTGTGAATAATGCTGCAATAAACATACGTGTGCATGTGTCTTTATAGCAGCATGATTTATAGTCCTTTGGGTATATACCCAGTAATGGGATGGCTGGGTCAAATGGTATTTCTAGTTTTAGATCCCTGAGGAATCGCCACACTGACTTCCACAATGGTTGAACTAGTTTACAGTCCCACCAACAGAGCAGTCCTTCTTAACTATACCTCTTTGGGAAGCCTATGCATTGTCTCCCTTGAAAACTGCACATTCAAACATAAACACAGAATTTTATATAATATTTTGGGGTGTTTGTGGACCTTCTAAAGCTTATACATGGTGAAGAATCCATATCTACAGAATCGATAAACTGTCCCTCAGGTAACACTTCAAAAATAGTTTTTCTTAGCTACTCTATGTTCAGGCACTCATTCAACAGATATTTACTGAGTGCTGACCATATGCTAAGCACCATCCTTGGAGATAAGGATATAGCAATAATAAATCAGACTGAGCCTAAAAGAGTCTTGAATAGGAGTTTATTTTAATGTTATAACTTGCCAGTTCAAGGCATAGCCTGTTTGTTCAACAATGAACACAGCTAGGAGTTGGATTAACAAATCACTTGTAAAAATGGGGAAACCTAATGAGGACAAAGTGCTGGACTAGAAAGATTGCCTCACCTCTGCCTGAAGGTGACCTCAATGATTACCCTCAGGCAGTAATTTGGGTCTTTACTCCCTCAGGAAGTAATCTGGGTCTTTAAACAGCCTTGACCCCAGGTCAGACAGTAGTTGGGGGTCTGCTTTAATTTTAGCCAAGACAATGTTAAAAGTAGGTAGAATAGCATACCTCACGCATTAAAAAACAAAGCGAACAACAAAACTCTCAAAAAAAACAAAACAAAACAAAAAAAAAACGCAAACTCAAACATACCCCAAAAGGAACTCAAAAACAGGACTCAATGAACTCTTGCCTTGAACAATATAACCTTCTAATATATAATCCAGAAGAAAGTGGTCGCAAATATACATTAAATAGTTGTATTAAATGACCTGCTTTATACCATGCTGATGAGCAAAAAAAAAAAAATTGGGCTGTCAGCCAAAACTTGTCTTTAAATAAACTGATCCATAACCTTTCCTTTGAGCAATAAGAACAGGGAAATATTTCTTTCTTTCTTTTTTTTTGAGACGGAGTTTCGTTCTTGTTGCCCAGGCTGGAGTGCAATGGTGCGATCTCGGCTCACTGCAACCTCTGCCTTCCAGGTTCATGCGGTTCTCCTGCCTCAGCCTCCCTAGTAGCTGGGATTATAGACATGCACCACCACGCCCGGCTAAGTTTGTATTTTTAGTACAGATGGGGTTTTACCATGTTGGTCAGGCTGGTCTCGAACTCCTGACCTCAGGTGATCCACCCACTTTGGCCTCCCAAAGTGCTGGGATTATAGGTGTGAGCCACTGTGCCCAGCCTGGGGAAATATTTCTATTTGGGCAGTTTATATCTCACGATAATAAAGCAATGCATTTGTACCTTTTCTGTTAGCTGTAACAGCAGGCATACATCCAACTCAACCTAAAGCATTGATCAATAGACTTAAAAGGCAGAGTGCAGGTGGAGGTAGAAGGGTACATAATGTGACCTCTTCCATAAAGAGTATGTTTTATAGACCAGTGCATGCTGGAGCTGGCTTGTACTGAGTTAAACTTTCAGGAATTTTGTGAGCCAAATGACATCAGGTTGGTAGTTTGAAATTGGCCATGGGTGGAGTATTTGTACCACAAAAAATAGGCAACTCTAACAAATGGTTGCACCTCAAGAGCCTGTTGTTAGACATTTACCAGGGTATCACTGGTTCATACTGATTCTTATGTTGAAAGTGAATTTAGCGTAGGTTCTATATTATAATGAGTTCTTGTAACTTAGCCTATAAATGATCAAAAGCCAAAGGTTATTTAATAAGAAGCATTAAGCATCAAACTTATAATATATGTAACAGACTTCTTCAAAAGGCGGTAAAGAATACAACAGTGGTGAGTAATGAAATAGCCATAACTAAAGCTTGCTTGGCATATGTAAAAATGGCCTAATAAACCTGGATTATAAATGACCAAATACACCAGCACAACAAACAGGAAACTAGCAAAATGGAGGCCCCACCTCACCCACTTCACATATTATGCAGATTTAAAAAATGATTTATTGAATGATTTGTTCTAATTTTAAAGTCTAGGAATAAACTTCCCATTTTTTTCAGATCTTTCACTGAGATATGTCTGATTTAAATGGAAAGGCTCGGAAGCAACACCTAAGAAGCTTCTATTCAGGTCTGAAAGCCATATTCACTGATTCTAAGAAGTGAGCGGGGAAGACAGGATAAAACAGGATAAGTGAAGCTCTTTGCTTGAGGCTTGAGAAGTTGATAAAATTTTAAGAACTGCTTAGAAAGTGTATTTACTTAGCAAGTCCAAAGATTCACTGGTAAGAACCAAGACTTTTCACTGTCAGGAATCATTAAAAATTTCCTTTGTTTAAATAATTTGTATCAAACTACCTCTGGCAAATAGAGATCATAAATATACGTACACGGTTCTATGGGCTTACTTGGGAAACTATGTTTTGAATATTTAAAAGAGCCCACACTGGTGTTTTGCTTCTTTTATAGGTGGTGTTTTGCTTCTTTTATAGGCAAAAATATCAATATTCTAACATAAGGTAAAAAATACTTACCTGCACCAATTTCTGTAAACCATGAAGATGCAGAGTTCAAATTGATTGTCTCAAACTGAACTACCTGATTCGATTCAGTGCCTTTGCTAATAGCTACACAGACCATAGGGTATTCCTGTTCAGGTATCACCAGCATTTCAAAAACATTCAAAGGACTTGGCAAAGGAAAATCAAAGTGCTGCAAAAAAAATAAACAATAGAGCCATAATTCAGAAACAATCTCCCCATTCATACCACTGTTGAATGAAGTCAACAGAAAGACTCCTATCTTCTTCATTTATCTAGTTCTAAAAAGGATTACCTCTAAGATGATAAGAAGGATGAATGTTCTATAAAAATGTGTTTTAGATAATTAGCCATATTAATCTTTATGACTGATGGTTCTGGAAGTTTATTATCAGTTAAAGAGTAAATCCTAAGAACACAAAAACCCCTAAATCAAATAAACAACTACAAATAACTATAAATGTTCTGACCCTAGATAGTAGTACTGGGATCTGCTAACTTTAGCTTCAGTTATACACTAGTGTTTTCTAAAGGAAAAAAATGTGAACAAAATAATATATACCTTTATCAACATGAATTTCTGCATTGGCTCATACCACTGAAGTAAAACAATTCCAGACTGTAAAGCTCCACAGAGGTATTTATGTCCCGTGTAAGGGTTTCTGACTGGAAAGAAATAAACAACAAAAAACCCAGACACACTCAAAATACTGAATACTTTCATTGTATCTGTTAACCAGGATGACAAGAGTGGGCAGAAAATAAAAAAAGACTGTGTCTTTTCTTTTGGCTTCATTGCCTTTTCTGTTTTACTTTCTTATCTCAATTTTAAATAATATATGTTTACTTCTAAACAACTTGCATATACTAGGTTGTTAAACATAAGAACTTTTGACAAGCACAATAACAACCTAACATGCAACCTAAAAAGCTGTTTTTTTCCCTTCCTCACTCCCTCCCGTCCTCCTTCTTTCTTTTTAAAGAGACAGGGTCTTGCTCTGTCATTCAGGCTAGAATGCAGTGGCACAGTAATAGCTAACTGCAGCCTCAATCTCCCAGGCTCAAGCAATCCTCCCACATCAGCCTCCTGAGTAGCAGAGACTATAGGTGTATGCCACCATGCCCAGCTAATTTTTCAATTTTTTTTTTTTTAAGAGCTGGGGTCTCACTATGTTTCCCAGGCTGGTCTTGAACTCCTGGACTCAACCGATCCTCCCATCTTAGCCTCCCCAAAAAGCTGTTTCTTAGTAAACTCAAAGAATGAGTTCTGACAAGGTCTAGGAGGCAACTAAAATGCACCTCGTTTTGGTATAGTAGTGTACAGATGTCTACTTAAGATGAAAATAATTCATCTTGTATGTATTAATTTATCATGATATAATCTCCTTGACTCAAATCTATAAAAATTCATATTGCTCTTTCCTTCTCCCAAATTTGATTTCCATTAATAATTATAATCATTGATTATAAGAATAGTTATTTGCATTAAACTCTAAAGTATTATTTATGAGTTTTTATCTTAGATTGCAAGTTTCTAGGCCTTTTGTGCATCACAGATCTTGGGAATCTGATAATAGATATTGACATGATTCTCCCTAGAAAAATAATATTTATAGCACATTTGTGGTTAAACATTTTTGTTTTACAGTATGGACTATGCTGTGAAACTATTATGTGGCACAAAGATCAATGTGTAAATTCATTGATCAAACAAAAGAATAAATAGGAAGTTAGGAACTTAAGATCTGAAGTCATTGAACCTGAATCTGATTCCTAAGCTCTGTTACTTACTAGTGACACAATCAGTATTATGGAGTTGTTTAAGGGTTAAATGAGATAATTATGTAGTAAAGAACTTAACCTCACCCAAAAAAGAGGTCTGGTCTCTGTCCTGCTTCTGGGAGCTAATTGCTAAGCCTTTGGAATGTCATGCTTGACAGGACTGTCTTTGTCTGGGGGACTCTGGTCACTGGATAATATAACAATAATGATTCGGGGGGGGACTGGCTGCACTCGATAGTCTTAACGTGAGGGCTGGTCATGCCAGAAATACAAAAAATGTGATTTTGGGTGGGGGCTTTGGGTCATGTAACATCAGATGACCTTTAGTGGGGCTGCATACTGAGATCAGCAAGGTGGTCAATCAATCATGCCTTTGTGATGAAGCCCCAATAAAAACTCTGGACATTGAGGCTCGAATAAGCTTGTGGTTGGCAGTGGTTTGCAATGGTTGTGTGTACTGCCACATACCAATGCTGGAAAAGTAACGCCATCCATTAACCATAGGGAGAGGACAACAGAAGCTCCATGTTTGGTATTTTTCCTGGACTCTGCCCTATGTACTTCTTCCCTTGGCTGATTTTAATCTATATTCTCTCCCTGTTCTAAACGGTAATGCTTTTAATCTATATTCTTTCCCTGTTCTAAACGGTAATGATTTAAATCTATATTCTTTCCCTGTTCTAAATTGTAATCGTAACTATGAGTATAACTGCTTCCAGTTCCGTGATACCTTCTAGTGAATTTTTTTATTCTGGGGGTAGTTTTGGGAATCCCCTAACTTGCAATTGGTATCATAAGTGAGGGTGTTCTTGTGTGAACTGTTCCCTCTAACTGCATAGTTGGCTCAACTCCTGTAAACATGTTCATAAAACATGGGTGGTAACTGGTAGATGGCAAATATTAAATAAATGAAAGTTACAATATTAGCAAAGATACAGCCTCAGGGACTACGGTTAAAAAACTCTAGGAACACTACGCTCTGAGAAAACGCTAAGGTTATTATCTCTAAGCATTTCTATGCCATGTCTGTCTATATTCTTGTACTTCAATGGCAGCTTAACTTCTTACTAAAAACAAATTTTAAAAACCTATCCTCCTTCCTATTTGATTCCATACGACTCTTCAGATAATTATAAAGATGTTAAAAGTTCTAACCATTCAGTTTGAGAAATACCATTTACTCACCTATGCAACATTTGTGGCAGCCTTTTGTATCAGGAATCTTTGTTGTTAAAGCGAATTTTCTGAAAACGTAAGACGATATAAATGCACTCTACAGTAGTGGTTACAACACAATGATTTGTAAATCAGTTGCATCAGAATCAGACAGAAAGGAGCTTAAAAAACTGTCTTGGATCCTAACTCCACACTATCTCATCTTATAGGACTGAGGAAGGGCCTGACAGTCTGTATTATAAAACTTCCACAGTTGATTCTCATGGTCAAGTTCAGAAAACATTCAGCTTTTCCAGATATAATACACTTTAGTTTAAACTACCTTTGAAAATTAAGACATAGTTTTTTACTGGGCAAGAAATACGGGCTATTTTTAAAATAAACACTAATTCCCCTCATTCAGTAGAATCAAAATGATATTTTGTACCTTGGTAGTATTCGGTCTGGAAACCTGTGAGTTTGAATATGGGCAGCTAATCCTGGTTTTTTGGCATGTTCAAACAAAGCTATAAGATTGTGAGAGTAGAGCTGAAAGGTTTTTCCTATAAAAGAAAAACATGTTACCTTTTTGAGAATCATTTACAGCAGAGAAATACAATTTTCGAGAAAAAGAAAACATAATTACCTTCTAAAACGAGGAGTCCAGTAATGTTCAAAAAGCCAAGCAAAATAGAAAAACACACACAAAAAAACCCTCAGTTAATACTATTTTGAAAGACAATAGATAAAATGTTTTTTAAATTAACAGATAATTTTAATTCAGAATATATAAATTAGGTACTAATAGGTGATCTGGGCAGACTAAACCTTAATGATGCCAGCACATAAAAAGAAATTGTTGTACAAAATCTTATGTTATGGACTGAGTTACAATGATGTACATGTGATTATTTTAATACAAGATGGAAAATTCTATAAAGCTATATTATTATTTCTCTGGGACAGATCTATTTATCAATAACTTAACAAATTACCTTGGATTAAAAATCATTGTGAATGAAGTCTTAAATATAACAGATGGAAATACTTAAAAAAGTAAAACCAACCAATATTATAAGCCATGATACAAGGATAACAGGGCTACAATTCCATATAATAAAAAATATGGCTGTATTAAGTAAGAGGGATGGATATGGTAAACATCATCTGATTTCTCATTATATATGGTACGATAATATAATAATACAAAACAATATTTATCTTTTTATTATTAGAAAACATACATATATACACACACATATACACAGTTTTATCCTCAACAAAATTATCTGTATTTTCTCAGAACAGAAATATTCTGCCTAAACATTAAACACCCTTCCTTTCTCCATTTCCCCAATCTACATAGTTTGCTACCCAGCTAGCCAGGCAGCTAAACACACATGTACATGCCTCCTATTGGGCGTTGCTATTTAAGATGTACCCTGTGTAATTTTTAAGCTTATTTCCAAAGACAAGTATGAGTAGGGATAAGCAGTAAGAGAGTTAGAGAAAAGTTTATATGATACAATTCGTAATTGTCAACTCAAACAGAATTGGCTTTATTTTCATAACAGTAATATAAAATATTAACATATTAATATTTTACCAAACAAAAGTAAAAAAGATTTTGGGGAAGCATAATTAAAATATATTAAATATTCTTTTGAGGACTCCAGCTTTTTAGAAGCCATTTAACACACAATCAAATAATATGCTCTCCATAAACAGTGTTATTAGCTCAAATATACAGATTCTTAAAAAATCTCTACTAGAGAGAAATAATAATTAACTATCTTGTACTCTACTACCAAAATGAAAGCAATCAGCAAACTTCTTGGTAGTCATTTAAATCTAAAATATAAGAAAATATTTTTTTCATAGGTAAGAATTAAAAAAAAAAAAAAAGCCTAAAACACCACCTACCCACCCATTCACCCCTAATAATAACCAAGAAAGAATAAAATGAGGTTACCCTGGAATCTTGTTCAGAAGACCTTAAAGAATCAGTCCAAGATAGTTAATGTGTGTCCAGAACAACATGAATTTCACCAGCAAACATCTGTATAAGACTCTACAGTTTACTAAGCACTCTGGATATTATCTCATTTAACTCTCACAACCTCATAAGGCTGTACTGTTACCCCATCATCCTCATTTTATAATTAAGATAAACGAGGCTGAGAGACAGTGACTTGTTCAGGATCGCAGAGAAAGAAAATAGTGTGATCCTCTGCTTCTTTCCTGTTAATTCCCAAAGGAGGCCAGGAGTGGTGACAGTGATAGTGGAGGAGGCTGAGTGGAAGGGAACGGCCTCTAGTGATAAGCACTGTGATACCCTTCAGGTGTTTAGATGCTGGGTGGGTTTGGAAAGTGCAGCCCTAACTGAAGACAGGATCCCTTCCCAAAGTTTCTTCCCATTCTAGGTGGGTAGCAAATATCCACAAGTCCCAGAGTTACTATATTAGATTATAGTCATCCAGAATTACAAATAACATTTAAAAATGGTGTATATTAAAATTACATTTCTCTGCTTATCTATGGTTTATTTTTCATCATCACATACATACCTGATAATGACATTAAAGTATTATTGATAACATACAGCCAAGTACACTTCCGTGGAAATAACTAAGAAAAAGAAGATAATTAAGATTCTCTCATTGTCATTATTTTAATCTTTTAAATTCCAACATTCTGAAATCGTATAAAAATAACTATTTTCTAACTTTCAGGTAATTATCAAACCCTTAGGAAAAAAAATCTTTCAACATGAACATGTAAAGAGTACAGTTTTATCCCTTTAAATATTTAAATCATAAAAATTAAAATTGGGGCCTACGCAGATTGATTTAAAATTAAGACACTTCTTTATTCAATTTGTTTAAATTAATTTCTTGAATTAAAATGCCTAATTACCTGTTCCATCGTTGCCTCATGTAGCTCATTGAGATTCAGTGTGTAAATACCATCTTCAGTTCCAAAAATAATGTACTGATCTAAAATAGTTGAGATAAATCACCAGAATTTACCATCATCTTCTGAAATCATTCACTAAAATAATGACTTTACATTGTAATGGCATCAAGAATTAGCCACCTATCCATCTAAAATAAAATTATTTTCTTAAATTTGTATCACCTTCTTTACCTCTTTCCCCAATTCCTTTCTTATTTTTTAAAAGCAGACATATTCTATGTTAGACTAACTCACTCTGACTTTATCTTACTATATAACCCTGCCTTTCAACATAATTTTTGTATTTTAAGATTTTTATAGTTACACATTTTTGCAAGACACCTCAAACACTCTTTTGACCAAGGAAACAAAAAATTAATATAAATTATAAATCACGACACACTAGAAATAATGAGCACACCTAGTATCCAGATCTTGGTTTCTAAATATTACTTTCCACTAAAAAGAACCAGGGCTTCTTAGAGAAAGACTGCTTCCAATTCTGGGGCAATAAAAGTAGATGCTGAGCCTAGAAATCTTGCTGTGCCAGAAAGTAAAGAAGTGCTAAAAAATGATGAGGACATTTCAAAAAAAAGAACACAGGCATTCCCACTGCTCAAAAATTCTGGGACAATTTAAGTGTGAAAATAAATAATAGAGATAGATCATATCGCATGGAATAAAATAAGAATTAATAAGTTTAAACTGATACAAATAAATGAATGAATAAGTGGGAAAGAAGATAAACTGTCAACGGCTATCAACGGATTGTCAATGGATGCTAAACTGAGTGAGTGAAATTCTGAATGGCAATAGTATAATTATAAACATAATCTCAGTGCATCTCCATATTAATTACCTATAAATCAGAAAGGAAAAAATAGTAACCTGAGAATGGAGAAGGCTAGTGAACACTGCTTTAACCAACAGATCGATATTAACATCACTAGTATTTGGACAAGCTGATACCATGTATCTCCTGATATGATATACTGAGAAGATGCACAGTAACATTTCTGTGTTATTCCCATCAAAAATGCATAACCTGATTCAAGCATGAGGACTCATTATACAAACCCCAATTAAGGGACATTCTACAAAATAAGTGGCCTCAAAAAAGTTGACATCAGAAGTTGAGGAATTGTTTTACACTAAAAGAGACTAAATAATAAAAAATCAGCTGGGAGAGGTGATACACACCTGTGGTCACAGCTATTTGGGAGGCTGAGGCACGAGGATTGCCCAAGCCCAGGAGTTTGAGCTGCACTGAACTATGACTGCACTACTGAAGTCCAGCCTGGGCAACAGAACAAGACTCTGTCTCTAAAAAAAAATTATTTTACACACACACACACACACACACACACACACACACATATACCCCCTCTGTCATACTTTTTAATAGTGGCATTTAAAGCCAATCATTATAACCTGTCTTTATTATTAAGTAGAAACACACATTTCCTGAAATCCTCTACTGCCTAATAGCTTCTGTTTGCTAATTGCTAGACACTGGGGTAGGCTTGTTCCTTCCTTGAAATAAAGTAAATATCGGGAGTGATTCATGTTTCAAACAATCACACTGAAAAGCAGAGGTGTTATGTTTGTTTTCAAAGTCACATGGTAATGACAGAGTGGGAATCCAAACCCAGATCTATTTGATTCCAAATTTTTGCCTCTGAAAATGCTTCCTCACTTCAGGAACATAGTCTAAATTTTAAAAAAGTTATTTTAACATCATTTCAGACGTACAGAAAAGTTGTAATAGTACAAATAATTCCTAAATACCTGTAACACAAATTCCACAAATGTTGAACATTACTACTTCTGCTTGATCCTTCTCTCTTCCTTATGTAAATGTTTGTTTTCTGAGCTGTTTAAGATAACTTATGAGCATGATGCCTCTTTACTTTGAAATATTTGTGTACATTAAGGAAAAAAAAGTCATATAACCACAAGACATTAATACTTAAACAATAAACAAGGTTATCTATAATCCTTACTAATTGAGATTATAAATTGTCCCAATAACGTCCTTTTACAGTAAAAGAAAATTCTAAATTAAGGATGCAATCAGTTGTGATTTCTCTTTAGTCCTTTAATCAAGAATAGCTCCTATACACTCCTAAATTTTAAATCCTTTAAACCAAAACCCTATTGACCTATTTAGGTTGTTGCAGGTGCCTATACCATTAGGTCTCTAAAGTCGTATTTTTAAAATAAACAACTTCAAGTCACTGATCATAAAGATCTTTCCCATAATAAATATTTTATTGGAGATGTATATAAAATTCAAACATTTTACCTTTTGTATCAGGATGTATCCAGGATGTTGCACAATTAATTTTCAAAGGACAGCCATCAAAAACTTTTGAAAAGCATGCTCCCATCTTATTTATAAAGAAAGAAATGTTAACTTACTTGATTAGAAAATTTTATATATTCTTGGAAAATAACTAACATCATTGAAATACCAAATTAACTCTTATTTGCGTATGCTTGTTGTTTCATTCCAAAACAAAATTCATATTTTCACATCATTAAACCCCTACTACCAAGACAGTCTCATATTCTTTCCCTTTGTAATCCACTATTTTATGGCACAAATATCAAATTTACCAAAAGATCTACATACATCAATAACATAGTCTAGGAATTTTAAGTTACTACTATTTTTTAGGACTGACAATTATTAATGTGAAACAATGGATAATTTTATTCAGTAACATTATAGTGATTACAATTGCAGTATAACTCTTTAATAGTCATAAGGGACAAAAAGGTTGATATTTATATTATACATTAGACTTTCACTGAATAAAAAAGGACAATGTATAAAGCATCCCATTCATACGATTGGTTCCCATCCCATTCATGGGATCATGGGGTTCCCATTCACAGATAAGTTCCACTGACTGGCCAGGAAAAATGCATTAATATAAGCTTCCCTGGTTCCTTTTAATTGTATATAGTCCAATGTGAAAATCACTTTAGAGGTAGAAAGATATTTAATCCACATCAAGAAGAGGACACAGTACTATTAATATCATCGCATTAAAATTAAATAGGCCTTTGTAGGCTAATCTGATGACTCAATTGCCAGTATTTACAAAAAGTGAAACACTGTCAATTCCAATTCACACACTCAAATTAGAATACATGATGAGATATCCAAATGCATTCAATATCTTTGTATTTTATGATATCTTAACTTTCAAAGGCTCAAGTATATTGATAGCCAATATATTGCTGCTTCTAAAGAGAGAAAAAACGGCAAATAGTTCACATAAAAATATTCCTTACCAGAACTTTTGGGGTGGGTGGAAGGCCATTGATGGCTGGTTTCTATGGGAAAAATAAAATTTACTAGTGTAAGACCTCCTAAGTCTTAAAAAGAAACTTGAGACATTTAGAACTTCTGTTACTTGAATTACTGAATTAAACAGACTATGCCCCTTGCATGATAAATATAGTATTATTTACAACTAATTGCTAAATGCCTGTTATACCTACAGGGAAGTCTCGTTTGTCCTTTTTTCGTGGTAACTGTGGTGCTTGTGCTGATCCTTCTGTATTTTCACTCATCAGTTTTGAAATACCATCACCATTTCCTAAAGAGAATCATGTTAAAAGTTGAATGACCACACAAATAAGCACTTTCCTTGAAAAATTATTTCCCCTTTCTCCCACTATTTGTCTTTCACTTGGGTGATCCTTTATTGGGGAATATTCTCTACTCTCAGGTAAGTTAATTTATCTTTGGTGCCTTCCTCTAGATTCTATAGAGGTAGCATTGCATCTTTAGCAGTGGTCTTAATCCATGTTTTTCCGTATCATGAAGAAAAAAAATCTGACCTACTGACTCTGATATGCAAGGCTTTTTATAATTGAACTTCAATCCACCTTTTCAGTTGTATCTTCCAGTATATACCCTTTAAAAGCTCACATTTCTATTATAATAGACTGCATAATTCAGATTTCCCAGCTTCAGTGCACTTCATCTACCTACTGAGGGCTCACCAAGCCCTTTAACATCCTGCAGGAAGGACCAGGTACGGTCACTCATGCCTGTAATTCCAGCACTTTGGGAGGCCGGGGCAGGCGGATCACTTGAGCCCAGGGGTCTGAGATTAGCCTGGGCAACACGGCGAAACCCCGTCTCTACAGAAAAAAAAAATCCTGCAAGAGCTTAGTTTCCTTATTCCCCATCTTTATCTCCCTCAGAAATCTCTGGTCTTCTGTTACATCCAGGTAATTATTTCAGAAGACACATACATAAACTGTCTTTCCTAATGTTATGTGTATGTGGGTATACCTTCTGCTGTAGACCCTGAAGTTCTGGGGGCAGAAACATGCATTCACCCTTCTAGATCCTATAATAAATATTTAGTAAGGATTCAAATTAGGATTGAAGTGAACTGAAATCTATTTATAGCCCATCCATGCAGAATTAAAGAGCCTTTACAAAGCTTTAAGCTATAATAGGATTGACTAAATAAAAAAGATATTTTTTGAAATAGGAACAAATGACTCTCATTTCAGTTTTCACTTTGATTTATTCACCCAGATAACAATATCTAGCCATATGTACCCCATGGCTGCTGATAATGCTAGCCATACCAATAGAGGAAGTCTCTGCCACAGGCCCACAACTTGGGCTACTCTGTCTTCTGAGAATTTGGGGAGCTCTGCTTTCTGAATCAGGACAATGTTTTATGGTTGATGCTTTTTCTTCATCCGGAAAGTTGTCTTCAGGGTAACCGCTTATCCTTGGCTAGTGGTACAAAGACAAAGAAGTACTTTAACAGTTATCATTAGGCATCAGAGTCTTTAGGGAAAGGGAAATGCACCTTTTTTCTTTCTTCTATACAGTTCAATTCACTGGGCTAAGTGAGCAAAGTAAGAGGTGAGTTACTGCCCAACACAACTATCAACTTGCCATGTGATTTTTAATCAGCCTTAAAACTGATAAAATTTTTATAACTAATATAATTATATAAAAATCCACAAAACAACTAGAAACAATCAAGAAAAATGACTCCACTAACATGTCAAATTGTAGTCATAAGAATGATAAATGATGAACTGTTTCCCCTCCATGTAGTCAAGTATTTTCTTCAATAAGCAATAACCTGTTTTTGCCTTTTTCTTTCTTTCTTTTTTTACTGAGATGGAGTCTCGCTCTGTCACCCAGGCTGGAGTGCAGTGGCACGATCTCAGCTCACTGCAACCTCCGCCTCCTGGGTTCAAGCAATTCTCATGCCTCAGCTTCCCAAGTAGCTGGGATTACAAGCATACGCCACCATGCCCAGCTAATTTTTGTATTTTTAGTAGAGACAGGGTTTCACCACTTGGCCAGGCTGGTCTCGAACTCCTGATCTGAAGTGATCCACTTGCCTTTGTCTCCCGAAGTGCTGGGATTATATGCGTGAGCCACCAACCACGCCTGGCCGCCTTTTTCTAATAGCTATTAAAAATATTGTATTCCTCATGAAATCTTCTTTACTATATATTTTACACCATCATACACTTCTTTTGAAGAAAACTCTATTCATCTAAAATACATTTAAGAAAATTTTGAAAAAACTCAAAATTATTTTAAAAATTTAACTATATTATTTAAATAAGGATTTAGTGTTCAAAATCATTAAGTAGCTCACCTTAGGAGGTAGGGGAGGTGGCATTGCACGTTTTGAGGTTGATCTAATACAAAGAAGAAATGCAATTTAGATGATGATAAATGACCATAACCGAAAACACAGATACTATTAAATATGTATTAAAATCAGTTTCTATACAGAGGATGTAAAAGACAGATCACGATGCAGAGTATAAAATCTTTAGGAAGACCTAAGACCTCACTCATATTGTCAAATTGTATGTCTATAAAATAAAGATTTTAAAAAGTGGACACAAAGTCTTATTTTACTTTTATGGTTATGCTTTGCTATATTTCTTATGTAATAAAAACTAAATTAACTTCTTGGTTAAAAAACTGATTCAGAATTTTAGAGTTGGGACCCATAGATTCAAGTGGGTATATCATCAAACCTTTTGTTACTCAAAGTAGATCCTCAAACCAGCAGAATTGGCATCATCTGGGAACTTTTCTAAATGCACAGAATCTTCCTTTTAATAAGCTCTCCAGGTCAATAAGTTTGAGAAGCACTTATCTAGTCCACTGGTCCCACACACTTATCCACAGTCATTGCAATCAATTAGGCGGCTTTCAGGATTCTTAGATCCAGTCCCAAAGACTGTATTCTATACCAGAGGTTGGCAAACTTTTTCTATGAAGGGCCAGAGAGTAAATACTGCAGGTTTTGCAAGGCATACAGTGGTTGTAACTATGGAACTCTGCTGTTATAGTGTGAAAGCAGCCATGTACGATACATAAACTAATAAGCATAGTTATATTCTAACAAACTTATTTATGGACACTGAAATTTGAATTTCATGTAATTTTCATGTGTAATAAAATATAATTATTCTTTTGATTTCTTTTCAACCATTAAAAATGTATTTACTATTCTTAGTTTGTGGGCTGCCATAGTTTGTTAACTCCAAATGTATAGGCCTAATGTGGGAACCTAGGAACCTGCATTTCTAAAGAGCTCTGTAGGCAATTGCAGTACACAGACAGGTTAGGAACAACTCATGAAGGCCAGCCCCCTCACTTAATTGTAGAGGTAACTATATTGGAGAGATGAACTGGGGCTTTTTAACTCTGTTACAGTATTTTTTCCATGAGACATGGACATCATGTGACTCACTTTTCAGTATATTATCATTACATAGCATATTCTGATTAAAAACAAAAACAAATAAAAAACCTTAATGATCAATACATGATGCTTTTTGGTAAAACTCAAAAGCTTTACCTTCATTAATGGCATAACTTTTTCAAGAATGCAAATTAAAGCTTATTAGAATAAATCACATGCCCCATACTGTTCTTATGTAATCAAATAAAATATAGTTATTAAATTAGAAAACAACTTACTTGCCAGTATTTGCACCATCAACAAAAGGATTCCACTGTAACATGAAATTTGGGTCTGATGACAATCCCTGTAAAGATAAAAATATAGTTTAAAATGTTACTTTGTAACAGGTATTAACCATTTTATTTGATTCAAGAAAACATTCCAGTGTCATGATTATTAATCATCTTGGCATTCAATCAATTTTTTAATCTCTAGCTAGATTTGCTTTGTCATTTGACATATTTAGGTCAATGACTCATTATCAGTCGACCTGAACTTAAGAAATTCCATAAACATACTAAAGGTAGCTTCAAATGTGACAAACCTTCTTTATCAGTATGTGAGCATATTCCAAAGCAAACAATAAAAGAAAACAACTGAATTATCTACATCATCACTCCATTAGCATGGAAAACTAAATATCATATTACTAAACTGTCATGAATTTACTGGTGCTACTACTTTTCCCTCTTAGCATGGAAACTGGGGTTTTATCATACAGCAACATTTACAGTAAGAAGAGCACTACTTCCAAACATTAAGGATGAACTCAATAGGCTAGGTTAGGCTAACTCTAATAATATCTTGCTTCATTACTTTTTTCTTTTTATTTATTTATTTATTTTTGAAACGGAGTCTCACTCTGTCGCCCAGGCTGGATGGAGTGCAGTAGCTTGATCTTGGCTCACTGCAACCTCCACCTCCTGGGTTCAAGCAATTCTCCCTGCCTCAGCCTCCTGAGGAGCTGGGTTTATAGGCACATGCCACCATGCCTGGCTGATTTTTGTATTTTTAGTAAAGACAGGGTTCTGCCATGTTGGCCAGGCTGGTCTGGAACTCCTGACCTCAGGTGATCTGTCCGCCTCAGCCTCCCATAGTACTGAGATTACAGGAGTTGGCCACTGGGCCCGGCCACTTTTTTCATTTCAGATAAGGAAAGAGGTAACTAAACAGTAAATTCAAAATAGCAGCAATGGTTAAAAAAGAAACTATATTAACAAATAAAATACATTTAAAAAATAGTAAGGCAATACAGAATGTAGAATTTACTATAAAACAAACAGAATCAGTTAAAAAAAAAAAGGGTCCTAAGAGCTTAAAGCTAAGAATCAAATTCTGCGTATTTAATAACATCATGTAAAACCTTCAAAAGACTAAGGAGGTTAAAATGAATGATTGAAATAGTGTATTACATCGTACTCTAGTAAAAACAAAACTAACTATAAACTTTTAAAAACTTTAATACGGGAAAAATTGTCAAAATTAATGCTTAAAAGAGTATATTACTTTGTTTTCTAATCAAAGTACAACTAACAAAAAAAAAGTTTTCTCAAATCTTAATGTGAAAATAATGCTTTAAAAATGAATTCTTACCATTTCATCTCGTGCTTCTGTTTCTTTTCTCAGAGGAGGTTCAAATTGTAATTTGTCAACTGCAAAATATATAACAGGTATGTACAAACTCAGCATCTCAAAGGGTTGATCTCAGAAATGTAATGACAAGTTTGTATATGGGGTGGGGGAGGGAGAACGAAGAGGGGAAAGAAGACAAAAAATATGTTATTTTTTGACTACAAGAGTACCCCTTTGTTATGCTTACCAAAAGTAAATAACAAACTGGGATCTTCCTAACATCTCTACTTAATTCTTGTCTGGAATCAGGAAATTAAACAGTTCTTTTTGTATAAAAGAGATTTTAAAAAATTCATCAAAAATAAATGACTAAGTAAAAACTTTAAGAATTTTCTCTATGCTGTAGACTCTGTTTTGAGACGGTTTAAGCTACAGCTTCACGGCAGAGATGAACTAAGAAAAACTACCTAAAAATTATCTAAAAAGAACAAATGACTTCTGTTCAATTAAATGTCACAATGGCATTCAGGAATCTGATATATTTTGCTAAATATGTATTTTATTTGGCCTAGTCATACTGACTTCAGAGTTATTCAAAATATTCAAAGAGTAACTTCTTTTCTATAAAATATTCTAAAACGTAGAAAAGGAGGGTTTATTACTTCCTCATAAAGTATTTAAAATTTAAAAATTCTAAAATCTAATGTGATTAAAAGCCCCCCAGATTTTTTTAAACACTCATACTTGCATCATAGAGATGCAAAATTCCTAAATACAATCTTAGGAAACAAAATATTTTTAAAAAGCGCTTTCAAATAGGATCCAGTTGTCCTTATTCCTAAAAACAAGATTTGTAAAAAGCAAATACAAAGTACTGACATAATTCATCACATTAAACAAAAACAGTATGTCATAAATTTTTCAATAAAAGTTTAGAAGACATTCCATAAAATACAGTATCTACTTTAAAAAATAATCTAAAATAAAAAGTCCTTGGTCATTCATGACTTAACGTAATTAAAAAACATCTGAATTCAAGAACTACTACTATTCATAAAGAACCTCTTTAGTCTTCTGAAACAGAGATGAGCTAAAGTTTGTTTTTGTGACAACAAGAAACACTGGCAAGCAGGTCTAGAGCTGCATTTCACATTACATAAAATGTGAAAATAATGTATTACTTTTTTGTTGTTGTTGTTGTTGTTGAGATGGAGTCTCACACTCTGTCGCCAGGCTGGAGTGCAGTGGCGCAATCTCAGCTCACTACAACCTCCGCCTCCGGAGTTCAAGCTATTCTCTTGCCTCAGCCTCCCGAGTAGCTGGGACTACAGGTGCCCGCCACCACGCCTGGCTAATTCTTCCATTTTCAGTAGAGATGGGGTTTCACCATCTCATGAGGTTTCCTGACATCAGGAGTTCCTGACCCCAGGTGATCTGCCCACCTAAGCCTCCCAAGGTGCTGGGATTACAGGTGTGAGCCACCACACCTGGCCATTTTTAAATACCAGAAATTGCACTTACCCTTCTGTATAAACAGCTATCTACATGTAAACATATATATGTCTGCATGTTTGTGTGTGTACAAACTAAAGCAACTGTTTGGAGGCAATGCACCACAGACACCGTAAGTCTGTGATTCTTAAAAGAAGGAAAATACATGGTGGTAAGAGCCATATTTACCCTGACTTTCTGCCTGGGGGCACTTTCCAAACTAGGACACAAGAAAATGGAGCCCACAGAGAAAGTACAGTCTCAACAGGTGAACGGAACAAGGATTTGAATTTAGCGCTGCTTAGGTAGAGGGCACAGTCCCAAAAATAAGCTGTATGAAGGATGAACTCCAAAAATATGCAAAGAAGTTTTCTTAAGTCTTTGGCTGAATACTAAGGGCAAAGCAAGAGTATGCAAGTTATCTCAGAAAACAGCTAACAGAGTGCTGTGAGATTCTGGAAATCCCACAGTACCAGGAAAAATTTGGCTTTCTACCAGAGGAAAGACCTTGCTGAATACTCTACTAAAACCTGACACAAGCCTTGAAAGGATTAAGTAGACATACCAGGTAATTAACTCTTTAAAGAAAGAGGATAAAATCCAGATGCTCAACATTGTATTACATTGTCCAAGATACAATAAAAAAGACAACCAAAGAAGCTAGAAAATAGGAACCATAACCAGTTGAAAACAAATTAGTAAAAACAGACCCAGAGGTGACACAGATGTAAAAATCAGCAGACAAGAATTTCAAAACAGCTATAAATATGTTCAAGGATTTAAGAGAAAAGATAGACACAGTAAGTGAGCAGATGGAATAGCTCAGTAGAAAAACAGAAATTATATATATGGATGTGTGTGTATATACAGGTATAGTACATATATGACTGAAAGTCTAGATCCAAAAAATGCTTGCCTGAAATGAAATTCACTGAACAGTAGACTCAATACTGTAAAAAAGATCAATAAGCTTCAAGTCAGGGCAACAGAAACAAAACTGAAGTACAGTGAAGAAAAAAAAAAACTTATGTGTGGATACATGAAGAAGAGTGTAGTGGGAGTACAAAGCCTCCACGACCTGTAGACAACATTCAGTGTTCTTACATATATAACTGGAGTCCCAGAAGCAGAGGAGAGAGACTGGGGCAGAAATTTTGAATAAATAGTGGCCAAGCACTTTCCAAATTTGATGAAAAATATTAACCTACAGATCTAAGAGGCTCAATCAGCCCAAGATAGAATACAAAGAAAAAATGCAGACACATCACAAATTGCTTAAAAACAAAACAAAACCCACAAAAGTTTCATACTGCAGTACCTCATATCTTTTTTTAAAAACTGAGTTGATGTCATGAATTGGGTTATAATTGGCAGCTTTAAAAAATACTCATGTAGAAGAACTTACAGATATGTTACAGGTTTTTTTTTTTCAAAAATAGTTATTCTGTCAATATAGGCTTTTATTTGGTAATTATAGTCTATTTTTAGGATGAATATAGCTTGTTGAAAAGCCTCAACTATACCAATGGTTAAAAAAAAAAAAAAAACGTGTCTTGAGTTTGTGCTCCCTACTTGGGAAATCTGTGATTACTTCTCTGGAGACAGAAACACTTACCTCCCTAGAACTGTTATTAAAGAGATTTGTAAGACAATATAGATGCTTCCTAACTGACAAAGGCTTGACTTACAAGTTTTCTGACTTTCTCGTGGTACAAAAGTGATATGCATTCAGTAGAAACTGTACTTTGAATTTTGATCTTTTCCCAGTCTAGGGATATACGGTATGATACTCTCTTGAGATGCTGGACAGCGACAGCAAGCCACAGCTCCCAGTCAGCTACCCTAACATTAAGTATTCTGAGCATGTTTAAGCTGGCTGGGCTAAGTTATGATGTTTGGTAGGTTAGGTATATTAAATGTTTTTTTGACTTATGATATTTTCAACTTAAATGGGTTTATTAGGATGTAACCCCATCATAAATCGGGGAGCATCTGTACATCTCACTCAAAATCTCTATTGCCTTTATCACTCTTAGCCTTCAGGTAAGATAAAAAGGACAAATAGAAATCTCAAACTGAAGTTGGTTAAACTTTCAGAAATCCTGAGACTTCCTTAGCCTAAAGGATTTTTTGTTGTTGTTTTTCTCTTTTGCCTGAATGACAAGTGACGGCAGTTCCCCTGGAGCTCATTAACTCTATGAACCAAAATCTGGGCATCCTATACATCTGGGAATACTGCCATCATCTCAAGTTACTATGTTTATTACATTTCCAGTTATTAACTGGAACTCAGAGTACACACAGTTTTCCATTCAAACAGGTCCAAGAAGCATTTCCTCTGAAACAACCTTTATATTAAAATTCAGAGACTGTCTTCTGGAAAACTGCCCTCTAAACTCAATAAATAGAATTTTGCCAGGTACTGTTAATAACTAATGCAACGGTAAAATAGGGTGTTGATCCCTGTATTCATGTCTCTCAAACATAGAGACATACGCCAATCTTAAATTGCTGGAAGACTGTCCCAGCAGGACACCTCAAAAAGAGGTGACAAGGAATCCTTCTGAAGCAGATGACTACAAAAAGAAGAGGGCTTCCACCCAAGTCAGTTGGACCAAACTGATAACTACATGAAAAGTCTGCCCAAGACCCATGGAAAGATAACTGGAGCCACTGGTTGTTTTACTTTAAACTGCAACAACAGTACTTTATTTCTTAGTCACATTTCCCCCCACTTTTTGCTAGCTGGAGGTTTTGGACTGTTGACAGATGCTTGTTACTTCTTTATTATGATACCTGTAGAGTCCCTATTCTTACTATTGCCCTTTGCAGCCTTAGTCAGTCTGGAGTATGAGTCTAACACCTGGCTGAAATTTACTTGTGAGTCAGCTAAAACTATACAATTAAACTAACTGTTAGGCTTATACTCTTCGTGAATACCTCCTACCTTCCCTTGGTGCCAATTCCTTGTAATCAGCTGGTTTCCTAGGTAACGACTCAACCACCAATACACTCTTCAGATGACAAACCAAAAAAAGAAAAAGAAAAAAAATTAGGTAATTTAGCTAATACACTCATATTTGAATCAGACTGAGAAAGTAGGAAATCTGTCTTGCCATTCATAAAGCTGAAAGGACAGACACAAATCCAAATGCAAAGTCAACAGGAAACAATGTTTCTCCCAAGGATACTTTGTACATGTAAAGTTTCATATAATGACCCCCTCTGAGTTATTCTGCTTTCTAACTGAGAAATCTCTCTCTCTCTAAAATCACTGACTGCTAGAAACATTGCTACATGAAATCACATTTAGAATGAATCATCCTATTCTTGCCTGGACTAAATCACTGACACAGAGAAACAGACTCAATTTCCAGTCCAGATGCAGAGCTTCAAATAAAGGCATTTCTGAACACAACACTTCGAAAAGTTTCCAAGGAAACATACTCCCGGGTTTACTTTAACAGCAGAGACCTGATGTTCACCCTTTCAGATACATCCCTACTTTGCATTAAGTCATCATTTAAAATTCACCTGAACTCTACTCTCCAAAATCCTGTATTTCTTTTCCCTTGTTTGATGAAATCTTGAATGGTTTGGTTCCTCTGGTGTGTGTTCTCTCTCACTGCAAGGAGTCAGTAAACCTGACTTTGTTGGACTACACATTTGCCCCTGGTGGTCTTAGACTGATTGGGTGTGATTCATAATAATCATTTATGTCCACTAAAAATACACTGTAAAAATGCTTACAGTAGTCATAATAGCCCAAAACCAGAAATAAATCAAATGCTCATCAACAGAAGAATGGATAAATTGTGGTATGGTCATACAATGGAATACTACAGTATAGTGAAAACTGAACTATTACTACACATGACTCTAACAGACATAAAGTTGAGTAAAAGAAGCCAGGAACAAAAGTTGCTTTTTGTATAATTCCATTTACCTGAAGGTCAAGATCAGGTAAAAGCCAGTTTATGTGACAGAGATCAGAATAGTAATTCGCCTGGGCAGAGAGAGGGCAGGCGAGTATAGAATTTAAGAAAACTGATTGTGAAGGCTCTCGTGAGGGAACCTTCTGAGATTCTGATAATATTCTAACTCATATTTTTAGCTGGGTGGTAGTTATATGAGTGTATATATTTAAAAATTTACCCTGGAGTATTCTTAAGATTTGAGCATTTTACTGTATATAAGTTACCACTTCAATTTAAAACACTGAAACAAAAAACAGAGTAGAAATAAACAGTATAAAATCTATCAAACAAACAAAAGCAAAGTGGTAAAACATTCCTGATAAATACAAAAGAAGTTTCACAAAAATTTAAAGACAAGCTATTAATAAAGTGACCTTCTACTCTACCGCTTTGTCTGGTGCTTTAAGCACACAGAACTTACTCTATGAGGATATTAGTATTTTGGGCTAATATTATGGAATATAAAAGAACTAAATCTTATCTCTGAAGAAGCCTATTTTGATTAAGAAGACTGAATATCATAAATATGTCAACTCTCCCAAAGTAATAAGATCTGTGTAAAAACAATGAATTTTTCTGTTTTTTTTTTTAACCACATAAGCTGATTCTTAAGTTTATGTGGGGAAGAAGGCACAATAGCCAAATGTCATAATGAAAAAGAAGTGTGACAAGGTACATATGTGTGTGTTGTGGGGAGGGGCAGAGAGTAGGAGTAGGATTAGTTCTAACAGATATTATCAAGATATAATAATCAAAAGTATGCTACTGGCACAGAAACAGACATGCAACAGAATAGAATTTCCAGAATAGAATAGAATTTCCAGAAACAACCCTAAAATATCTATGCCAATTCGGTATATAATAAAGATGGCATATCAAATCCATGAGTAGAAAGATTGCATTTTCAATAAATAATGAAACAAATGAGTAGTCATCTAGAAAGAAACTCAAGTTGAATCCATACTTCATACCTTCTACCAAATAATTTATATCAGGTTTTTAAATATTAAAAAAAGAAACTAAAAACACAAGAAGAAACAATAGGAAAATTATTTGATAACTTTGGAATCGAGAAAGCCTTCTAAATATGACACAAAACCCAAAACTATACGAGAAAAGATAGATAAAATAGACTACATTAATGGAATACTACAGAACTGCATAAAATAAAGAATATGATGTTACAATGGAATATCAACTTTGTTACTTTTCTCTTTAGTATTTGAGGCCCACAGACTTCATCTCAGATTATAAAAGGAGAGAACAGCATAAGATATCATCAATCTAGGTACTAACAAAGACACTAAATCTTGAATTACTGGCTTAATTATGAAAAGGCCTGATTGAAACAACTGAGAAGGGAAAGATACTCTAACTCTCTAGTGACTAAGAGTTTTAAAGCTATGTCCAGAAAGCTAGAAATGTTTGGGTTTATGAAAACTCAGACTTAAACAAAATGCACACTGGCAATCATTCTAATTAGCTCAAATATTTGATGAATTATTTTCCTCTAGTATGGTTTACAATTTTATTTGTTTTTGTTAGTCATAAACCTTATTTTAATATAAACTACTTTAAATCTCTCAGAACAAGTATTCATTTAAGGCAATAAACCAGAGAACTAAAACTTCTTTACAAATCTGTAGTTCTAAATTAATTTAGCTAAGGTGACAAATATTGATAGAAAATTTTCATCTGTCAATGATTATTAAATTAAAAACTAATCTCGCTTTTGAAATATTTCCTTTAGAAAGATTCATCCTAGTGCTCATCTGATTTTTAAAACCTGAAACCAACCCAAATGTACAGTGAGAGTAAACTGGCTAACTACAATGTATCAATTAATGAAACAGAATGCAATCGCTAAACAGAATGGTTATAAAGTCTATACTAATATATGGAAATTAATTCTATTGTTAAGTGAAATTTTATGCATAGCATAAATTCAGCCATGTAAAAATACACATGGAAAATGAAAGAAATGTGGCAAAATATTAACTATGGGTTGGCTCTGGGTGATGTGATTGTATGCAATGTTAATTTTCTCTTTTCTTTCTTGCAGGTTTTCAGCAATGGGCATGATTTTGTCCATAACTGGAAAATAAAAATTATTCAGAAATTACAAACCAAGGGAATTCCATCGAAACCAGAAAAGCAACCCCTATTTTAAAAGTATTCTGATATGTTGAAGTATGTAGCCTTAGTCTGAAATTTTATTATTCTACAAAACATACAAGAACACGCAGCACAACCCTCCAAAACCACCAATGGAAAATGTAAACCAAACACATACAATTTATTTCTGAAGCTGTCCGTTCAGCTCTGGCATTCCTGTTTGTAGATCTAATGGTATGACGAATGATTGCATGGGGCTGTGAATATAAGCATAATATATATACTTTAACAAATTTCAATGAGAAAGTTAAAAGGTCAAACTTTCTTATCATTTATTGATAAATATGAATATCTACTAGTAAATTATAGGATAAACATAAAACAAATACAATGAACGCTACAATACTTCGGAAGTTTTTTCACTTGTTCCATGTTTATACTGTATAAAATACCGAAGAGATTCAAAGACAGACACAAATCCTGTCCTCAAAGAGCTTACAGTCTAGGAAGATAAGACACACAAATACAGATAAGAAAATGGCAAGTGCCTTTCATTAACAGGATAAATGGACTACTATTAAAGCCCAGTGAAGGAAGAAATGACTTTGACCTGAAGGGGTATAGTTCTTCATGAAAGCTCTAATCTCATCTGGGGCTCTGAAGTACCAGTATGTACTGAATATGCAGCAATGTGGGAAAAGCATTTTAGACAGCAGAAAGAATAAGAACAAAGTGATGTAAGAAATAACAGGAAATTGTGGAGTGTTTGTAGGCAGTGGGGGTTGATTATTATTTGTTTGCAGTGAAGATTAGGTGATGAGATGACAAAGATGGAAAGACAGACCACGAGGGTGAGCCCAATCGACAAAGGCTCTGAATGTCAGCCTGGGGCTCTTCACCTCAGTTTCTCGGCAAAAGGAATTTTTTGGAGACTTTACAGCAAGGAAGTGGCATTGCCAGTGTCAGCTTTAAGAGTTATCATTAAGTATGTATGAGACTACGGAGGGGAGAAATATTGGATACAGGGAGATTGAGTAAGAATATTGTAGTAAGCCAAGTGAGAAGCATAATACTTCTACCCACCACGCAGAACCTCCTGCCCCTTAGGCCTTCAGCTCAACCCCTATTTACCAAATTTCTGATGACTCACTGTCATTCACTGATGACTCTCAAAGTGGCTCATTTGTTCGCCCCTTACTTCAATACCCACCAACACACCAAATAAATTCAAAGCCCCAGGAGGATCCATTGTTCTAGACTTATTTTCTGACCCCATCTTTAAAGACACTCTCATATATTTCAATGTACTCTCAACTCCTAAAAATCACATCTTGGACCCTGTCATCAACTCTAACGCATGAATTTCCTCTATATTACAAATCTCTGATCTTTTGAGCTTACTCTCTCACTTACTCCCATAACACTTGTTCAATGTTCCCATTGGAATATCAAGTCCATTGATTCATTATTTTCTCACTCTCCATCAACATCTCTCCTTATCCAGTTTATGTCTGGTAGCACATAATTTCAAGTAATTTCTTGCAAAAATTCTAAATTCCCTTTGCCCCACTGTCTTTTAGTACACTGGGACAGCAAAATGCCAATCCTGGATAAACTCAACTGGTTACCTTTGCGTTTACACATCTGGGGTATCAATCATGCTGGAGGAAAATTACACAGCAGAACACACTGAAAATTCATCTAATCTGAGCTCCGACTTTGCCCACAAACACTTCTCTAGTCATCTAACCCTCCATTCCCCTCAATTACTATTCTGTACCTTCTTCACATTCTTCAAACCTACCCATTTTCCTTCATCCGTACAGATGACCTCACCACTTACTTCACAGAGAAAATAGAAATCACCAGCTACACTGCATTATCAACCATCCCTTTCTCTAATGGAAGAGCAGTGTTGCTTCTCCCTGCTTCCTTCTCATGGACTCTGCCTTTCCATCTTGCTTCCCTTGACTCTTCTATCTATTTTGGACAGTATTCACGAGCATTTAATACTGTTCAAGCAATGCCCCCCCCCCCACACACAAAAAAATCCTTCTCCAGCTTATTCTCTTCCAGCTACTGCTCTATCCTATCCCTCCCTTCACAACTCAATTTCATAAATGAATTGCAATATATATCTTTTAAATCACTCAATCTAGCTCCCCCTCCTCTATTAGAAAATTATCTCTGTTAAACTCATCAAACACTAACCACCTAAAGCCAAAACTAGTTTAACTTAATTTCTATGTCCTCATTGAAACTCTCCCTTCTTCTTTCAATGTTCCTTATCAATCTCCTTTGCTATTGCTCTTTGCCTACTTGATCCTTAAATTTTGGGAGAAATCTCAGGTTTTGTGCTAGGCTCTCTTCTCATTCTACATGCTTCCCTTGGGTGATCGATCACATTTACTCCTAAGGCATCAACTACATGTGTATCTAATCACTCTCAAATTTATATTTTTATTATTTTATTTACTTTTATTTATTTTTTTGAGACAGGGTCTTGCTCTGTCACCCAGGCTGGAGTGCAGTGGCACAATCATGGCTCACAGCAGCCTTGACCTCTTGCACTAAAGTGATCTTCCCACCTTGGTCTCCCAGGTAGTTGGGACTACAGGAACCCACCACCAAGCCTTGCTAATTTTAAAACATTTTTTGTAGAGGCAGGGTCTCACTGTGTTGCCCAGGTTGGTCTCCAACTCCTTGGCTCAAGTGATCCTCCCACCTTGGCCCATCCTAAACTACTGGGATTACAGGCATTAGCCATCATACCTAGCCTCAAACCTGTATTTTTAGTCCAAACTTTTCTCTCCAAGCTACAATGACATATCTAGCTCCTTACTAGACTTTTCCATTTGGAAGTTCTATGCAACATCTTCTTCAGTATAAAACTTAACTCATCTTTCTTTCCAAACCTGATTTTACCATAGTGTTCCTATCTTAGTAAATAGTAAATATATCCATCCAACTGCTCAAGTCAAAATCTGGTAGTAATTCTCTTCTTATTCCTTACCTTCATGTCTTCATCCAATCATTAACTCTCTAATTCTTAAATTAATACACTTTTCTCCATCCTTGCTCTACCATCCTAGTTTACCATTATTTTTATCTTGTATAATTTCAACAGTCTTTTAACAGGTTTTCAGTAATGAACTCACCATTCTGAAGTCACTGAGATCTTTAAAAAATGCACATTTTGATTATGTCACTCCCTTACCCTTTAATGGCTTTCTACTACCCTTAGACTAAAGCCCAACATTTTAAATACGGTTTGATAGACAGTATCTAGCTCTGTATCGTTATCTTCTACCACTTCCTTCTTCCTTGTTTTCTGCCCTAGTCAGACTGACTTTTCTTTCTTTCTCTTTTTTTTTTTTTTCCTGAGACAGGGTCTCATTCTGTCACCCAGGTTGGAGTGCAGTGGCGCGATCTTGGCTCACTGTAACCTTTGCTTCCCAGACTCAAGCGATTTTCCAGACTCAGCCTCCTGAGTAGCTGGGACTACAGGCGTGTGCCACCATGCCCAGCTAATTTTTTGGTATTTTCTGTAGAAATGGGGTTTCGCTCTGTTGCCCAGGGTGGTCTTGAACTCCTGAATTCAAAGTGATCCAGCCGCCTCAGCCTCCCACAGTGCTGAGATTACAGACAGCCACCGTGTCCAACCCAGACTGACTTTTCTTTAGTTCCTGATGTACACTGCCTTTTCCCTTATCACTAGGCTTTCAAACATGTTATTAACACCTCTGCTCAGGCCACTTACATTTATTCTCTTCCTCTAATTCTGATTTATCCTTCAGGTTTTCAGCTTAAATGTCACTTCTACAGTAGTGAGTTTTTTCCAGTCCCTATGATATCCCTCCATAGCACCTTTTACCTCCCATTCCATCACATGTGTAAATTATTCGTTGGTACTTCTGAATTTCCTTTGAGACTATACTATGAGCGCTATAAAAGCAGGGATAATGTTAGTCTCATATACCATTGTGCCCCCCCAACTGCCTGGCACGTGGTTTTGCATTTCGAGAACTGAAAAGTATGGTGACATCATTACACAGAAATAGAGAATTCAGAAAGTAGAGTGGATTTGGGAAGCCCAGCAAAACGAGATAAAAAATAAGAGGTGTCTGGTTATTTACATAACTAGTGAAAGGCAAATTGGAGAATAGAGTAATATCTAATTCTACATTTATGCAAGAATAACTTTACTAAGTTTTGGATCTTTAAACAATTAAAATATTTACTAATCCCAAGTTGCAAACAGTGGTTCAAGTAGAAAACAATTTTGTTTGGCTGGTTTATTTAATATTTCCACTTCAAGTTCATTTAACGTTCAACTAAATATTCACTGGGTACTCACGACATGACAGGATTATGCTATATACCAGGCAATGGGGAAATAAAGACTGGAGTTTAAAGATTGTTTAATGACTATTTCTATTAAATACATACATAGATATGATGGTGTATTAACTAAGAGAGTAGGCTCTGGAGTTTGCCTGGATCTAAATCCTGGTTCCATTTCCTATTGGCCATATGATGCTGGGCAAATTACTTTGATTTTTTGTCCCTCGTTTCCTCATTTATAAAACAGTATAAAGGACTGTTTTGATATTAGATGAGTTAACATAGAAATTATTTGGCCTAATACTTGGCACACATTGAGTACCCAATGAGTGCTAGTAGTTACTATAATATTTATTTATTTAAAGACAAAGTCTCACTCTGTTGCTGGGGTTGGAGTGCAGTGGCACAATCTCAGCTCACTGCAACCTCTGCCTCCTGGGTTCAAGAGATCCTCCTGCCTCAGCCTCCCAAGTAGCTGGGACTACAGGCGCCTGCCATCACATCCAGCTAATTTTTGTATTTTTTTCAAGTAGAGACAGGGTTTCACCGTGTTGGCCAGCTGGTCTTGAACTCCTGAACTCAAGTGACCTGCCCATCTTGGCCTCCCAAAGTGCTGGGATTACAGGTGTGAGCCACCATGTCTGGCACACAGTATGATATTTATAGGAAATAATTTAAAGCTGAAAAACAGGAAATAGAAAATTCCCTTTAGTGAAGGTAGAGATATAAGGGAAATAAAATAAATAAATAAATAAATAAAGGACATGAAGAGACAGATTCAGAAAAACTTAGAAATAAAATGGAATCATAAAAGGAGAAGAAGGAACATAAGGAGAGAAAGAGACTGGTGAAAAAATATAGCTGTGCTATAATCATAAATAGATACCTGTCAATGAAGAGGAAGTCTCTCATTCCTGATTTCCTGACAAATTGTGTTGTTATAGAAAATACATTACAGGCCAAGCACGGTGGCTCACGCCTGTAATCCCAACGCTTTGGGAGGCTGAGGCAGGTGGATCATGATGTCAAGAGATCAAGACAATCCTGGCCAACTTAGTGAAACCCTGTCTCTACTAAAAATACAAAAATTAGCCGAGCATGGTAGCAGGTGCCTGCAGTCCCAGCTACTCAGGAGGCTGAGGCAGGAGAATCACTTGAACCCAGGAAGTGGAGGTTGCAGTGAGCCAAGATTGTGTTACTGCACTCCAACCTGGCGACAGAGCGAGACTCCATCTCAAAAAAAAAAAAAAAAGAAAATACATTAAAAATAATTCTATAATGTTTTCAGAGAAGGTAAGCACAGTTATGAATAGCCCTACAACTAATTATATAAGAAATAATAGTTTTGAAATACTGAAAAGGATAACATTTTCCAACAGGAACTTCAGCTTCATTCTTTAAAATTATTTGTATTTTGTTAATACAAATTCAACTACAAATATGCACAGCTGGATTTCGAAGAAGTCCTTTTCATGAAAAATAATATGCATATGTGTTGTGGCTACACTTTTGTTTTCTTAGTTGAAAGCAAGGCTCTTAAAACCTTTATTTCCTTGGAAACAGATGTTGTTTATATATATCCCACAGAATGATCAAACTCACTACAGAAGCTGAGGTCTAGAGATAAGGGCAATCACTAAAAGGGAAAGCACCTCTGCATTTCTGCAGAGGGACCCCTGATTTCAATCTCAGCTACCAAAACTTCAGGCTAACCAAACTAAGAACATAAAAAGAGACAGTGTTAAGAACTAATCCTAGTTCTAAGGAGAACTAGGATAAAAAAAGTATCAACTGGTTATATCACAATAAAAAAGTATCAACTGATAATTATGTGCAGGAAAAGTGTAGTTGACATTATTAATCTCTGTAGCTAAATCTGTTTTAACTAAGTTAAAAGATAGACTCAGAAAACAAAGAAAAAAAAGCAAACTTTAAGGCCTTATAAAACATTTATTTTCAACTATGAGACTGCAAACACTTTCTTACCTCAAAGTCATCGTCATCTGCTTCAGTGTAATGTGCATGGTTATCTGGATTGTTCACTTTGTCTAACAGTTCAACTGCTAGGGCTCTAGAGAGACCTGGCTGTGCAACAAAAGTGTGCTAAAAGAAAACAAAATGAAATTTCATGAGTATGCCTTTACATCTATGGCTTAAAGAAAATGCTATCTTCATTTCTTCATTCAGTAACTAGCAGAGACAAGTATATGGGAGTCTACTAATACAAATAAACTGTGTTAGTAAAAATATTAATCAGAGAATCCATAATTACACATTATATAAAACTGAAGAGCCTTTGTAGGGTAAATTTAGAAAGCAATTTCTTTTTGTAAAGTTATCTAATCCATATTAAGTTCTAAAATTAATATAGATTAGATATGGCTATACCAATGACATTCATTACTCATATCACTATACTGATGCAAATGAATACTGTGGTATGGTACATAATCACAGTAAGAAAAAAGCATGTATATCATATATCTGCATACATTTAATTCTGTAAAATTATGTTAATTTACAAAGACATATATAATTAAATATTAGCATGTCAGTAAAGCTTCTTAGGTTGTTGTAATCACTGACTATTTCTAATATAAAAGTGTTTTATACACACACATATGCAGAGTATTCTATAAATTTACATTAGAAGACAAGAAAAGCAATTTGTTTTAGCTGACAGCAACATTTTAAAGTTTTCTCTAAGGCAGGGGTCAGCAAACTACCGCCCATGGGGAAAATCTAGTGCACTGACTGCCTCTTTTTGTAAATATTTATTGAGTATTAAAACTATACCCACATATATACACTGTTTATGGCTGCTTCTGGGCTATAATGGCAGAACTCAGTAGTTGCGGCAGAGGCTGTATGGCCCACAAAGTTTAAAATATTTACTATGTGACCCGCCTATAGAAAATTTGCTGGTCAGGCATGGTGGCTCATGCCTGTAATCCCAGCACTTTGGGAGGCTGAGGCGGGTGGATCATTTGAGGTCAGGAGTTCAAGACCAGCTTGGCCAACACGGTGAAACCCTGTCTCTACTAAAAATACAAAAATTAGCCAGGTGGTAGTGGCACGCGCCTGTAATCCCAGCTACATGGGAGGCTAAGGCAGAAGAATGGCTTGATCCCAGGGGGTGGGGGTGGAGGCTGTAGCGAGCTGAGATCACGCCACTGCACTCCAGTCTGGGTGACAGAGTGAGACCCTGTTTCCAAAAAAAAAAAAAAAAAAAAAGAAAGTTTGCTGACCCCTGCTGTAAGAGATCACTAACATTTTTATCTTAAAAACATAAATACTTTTGTTCTACTGATATGTCTAATTTATGACTATAGGAAGACCCCTCGTAATTTCAACGACTTACAGTCAGAAGTCTTTCAGCAGTTGGTCTTTTTTTTGGGTTTTTGGTTAGTGCTATTTTGACAAAATTATGGAATGTTGATGACCTTAAAATAAAAAGAGACGTACAAAAATATTTCACTACTATTACGTTTCGGTGTTAGTAAATAACATTAACTTAGGAACAGTTAGTCTAAAACACCATGATTTTTTATTGGGCCACTTAGTTAAAGTACAATATATTCCTTGGAAACAACTGTGTCAGTTTTGTCTTTTATATAAAATATAATTAAGTAACAGAACAGTAATATACAACCACAAAAATTACACTAACAATCAGAAATAGGCTGTGTCATTTATATATGACCTTCTTTTCTAGGTACTACTTAGGAGTCAAAATGTCCTTTTCTCATTGCATAATTTACCTAGTATGTAAATATTGTGCTATACCAAAAGAGTTGGACGGCACGAAAGGTAGGCATGGGGTAATATAAGAGACTATTTAAATCCCAAAGAGGCTGATGAATTTCTTAGAAAAAAAGGCAAAGAGGAGGGAGCAATTTTAGCAACTAGAAGGGTTTTCTGCCACCTTCACTGATGAAGTGGGGAAAGAAAGAAGACATAAATTAAAGGTATCACATTTTGATTATTAAGAAATGACACAAAAAGGTATTTCTACCATTGCCAAGATTCCACTGGAGAGAATGGACAATAACTAAAGGTATGAAATAACCGTATTTATCAGCAATGACAACCACCACAGAGCAGTTCTCTGCAGAGAAATCACATCACTGCATCACATTTGGTAGCCTGCGATAAAGATAACACGGAGTCAGACAGTATCGGGACTGGCAAAGGTTCTCCAATGGTAATAACTGCTCTGAAATCTGACTGTGAATTTAGCATTTATAGCTAACAGTCATTCATTCCCGAATGAATATCAGTCATTCCTGCCGTAAAACCGTTCAGTTCCAGATGTCTAGGAACTTAGAGCAACAGGGAAAAGGAAGGACCCAGTGTCAATACAAAGGAATATAATTAGCAGCACAATATAAACTCCTTTCTTTCCACAGTGTGATTTGCCATTCTTTCCTGCCATCATCCCCAGAATGGCTTGAGTCCTAAATAAAACTATGCTAAGACAGACTACTGAAACATAAAGCAGTGGCTGAGAACCTGTTTGTGGGGAGGGGCCTCTTAGAACCTGAAATAAGCAATGGACTGTCTTCTCAGAAAAATGGATATACATACAGAATTTTGGGGGCTCACAGATCCTCAAAGATCCATGTAATCTAGATAAGGAATTCTAGAATTTAAGAACTCAGAAACTTATTTGCACAGCTTCTTTTATTAAATGTATGGGGAAGATATTACCAGAAAAATAATCTTTAATTTTTATTAACCAATTGATGACATCTTTTTGGACTATAAAGATAGGTAAACTGCTTTACTTTGTAAGAGAAAGAAGGGATCAAGATGAAAATAAGTAATAATCTTTTTGAGTATTACGTAAGGAAGAGAGGGAAAAACCAACAGAGATTGATTTTAAGTGTCATGTTATCTGGAAACCCTTTTCATATCACCTTCCATGAAAGTCAATGTGTAATTAATGGAAGTAAAGGAAGATAGGGCAAAAATAGATGATTCTTCAAAATCTTCATGTATTCACTTCTAATTCTTTCCTCACCACACTTCTTACCCAATCTGCCGAAGACCTAAGAAAATTATTGAGTTTTATGAGAACACTGGATTATAAAGAACACTGGGCCGGGTGAGGTGGCTCATGCCTGTAATCTCAGCACTTTGGGAGGCCGAAGTGGGCAGATTACGGGGTCAAGAGAATGAGACCATCCTGGCCAACATGGTGAAACCATCTCTACTAAAAATACAAAAATTAGCTTGGCGTAGTGGCATGTGCCTGTAGTCCCAGCTACTCGGGAGGCCGAGACAGGAGAATCACTTGAACCCGGGAGGCAGAGGATGCATTGAGCCGAGATTGCGCCACTGTACTACAGCCTGGCAACAGAGCGAGACTCCGTCTCCAAAAAAAAAGAAAGAAACACTGGGCTGGGCACAGTAGCTTACACCTGTAATCCCAGTACTTTGGAAGGCTGAAGTGGGAGGATCCCTTGAGGCCAGGAGTTTGAGACCAGCCTGGGCAACATAGTGAGACCCTGTCTCTACAACAAACAAACAAACAAAACTTAGCCAGTTGTGGTGGCACATCCTATAGTCCCAGCTACACAAGAGGCTGAGGAGGGAAGATCTCTTGAGCCCAGGAGTTTGAGGTTGCAGTGAGTTATGATCATGACACTGTACTCCAGCCTGGATAACACAGCAAAATCCTGTCTCAAAAAAAAAAAGAACTACCAGAAAATAAATCTAGATCCTTGCCATAGGTCTGCAAGCAAATCAGCTGTGTAACTTTGAGAAAACTGCTTAATGTCTATGGACTTCTGTTTAATCATCTGCAAAATATGGAAACTGAATCTATACTCCTTTCGATTGTAAAATTCTATAAAACTATATATTCTTTAACTCACCATTTTGTTTTGTCCTTTAGTTTTGGAGGCTGAAAATTACTTTTTGACATTAAGAAGAGAGCCCTGAAATAAAAATTATAGTTAAAGAACAATATCAAAATTACTACATCTAACAATTAGAAAGAATATTCTGTAATGAATTTATACAAGACTACCACATAAGTGGACAATGATGAAAACTACTATGGGATATAGAAATTAAATTTTTAATATTTTAGATAGCTTTCAAAAAATTTCTCTTGACTACAGAGAAGATTTTTAAATTTCCAACAAGTCCTTATTCACAAAGCAAACCCACCAAATATTGGAAAAGAGTTTTCTTACTATACTGTTACATATGTAACTAGTATTATATCTTAAGCACATGTCTATATAATTGTATACAATTCTCTAATACATAGAGATGACATGTTACTCTAACATTAGGTTGCATATTTAACCAAAGACTGGCCTCCATATTTATTTTGGGTGGGTGTATAGGCAAATTACATCCATTTCCTGATTGTTTTCCTTTTTTGACAATGATTTCCCATATTCTCTCAGTATATTAAATACCTAAACCAATCTACAAGAGAACTTTGTCTATAAACTCACGTGTGACCCATTTTCTTGTGGGCTATGGGGGTAGTATGATAGAGGATTTAAGAAGGAAGTTCTAAAATGCTCTATTTCAGCATTTCCTACAAAAATCCCAGGTTTCTAAGCAAATTCCTGTTTCTTTTTTAGCATAACAAATACATTTTTCCTTTCTAAAAATTAAATGATTCAAAGGAAAAATAAAAAAAAATTTATTCCCACCATTCTATTATTTAAAATTTTCTAATCTCTTTAAAACATTTTTCTAATCTTTTTAGTCTTTATCTAAATGCTTACCAATTATATTCACATTAGTATTTATAATTTTTTTCACTAATAATCAATTTTCCATTTTGCTTTGGTTCATACATATGTAATGGCTGCCCTTAACTGTTAAATAATTGGCTTAAGAATTCACCAACTACTACATATTTAGATTTTTTCCCTTGTTATCCTGAAATGCATAATTCTTAGCATTTTCTTTCCTTAGATAATTTCTGAATTATAATCCCCTAAACGGTGGAAGCACTGAAACATTTGTATTGCCCATAACAAATAACATCAAAGTATTTTTCCAAAAGGTCTGTACTTATCAGCATTCTAGCTAAAAGTAGGTATCTTTTAATATATATTATCTTTAGCTGCTTATGAGCTCAAATAGATTCCCGTATCTGGTACTTGATCATAAACCTTAATCTATTTTTTGCTTGTAGTCTTTGAATGATTTCCTTATATAGTATATATCAATCTGTTGCCAATCATGTTAGCAAAACACTTTCACCATTCTGTTAATTTTCTTTTTAGCTTCATACCATTTAAAGTGTCAATTAAAGCCTAATCTATCTTTTCCTTCAAAGTATCAAAAAACTTTTCAGATGCCCTCAAATATTTTTTTCTGAGATAATACATCCTAGAATGTAAATGATAATTATATTCAGCATAGATACCTCTTCATTATGCCTGGATAAAATAAAAAGAAACAAAATCAAATATAACTAGAAAAGTTTCATCTGCATTCTATCATTTACTTATAATTCCACATAGGACAAAAAAAAAAGATCAATTGATAAAAGAATGAACATGAAGACTCAAAAAGTCTTAAAATAATGTTAACTCTCATATCCTAGTGTGATTATGAAGAGAAATTTGTTTTATGGAAAAGCTTCAAACAGTACAGACAATTTACTCTTATGTTGTTTTAGGAGCAGCAATACAAGACAGGTTTTATTTATTTAAAGACTAGTCAAGTACAGTAGTGAGAAGGAGAAGAGCAGAACAAGGAGCTTGATCTGTAATTGTGAAAAATAAATTGAGGTAACTACCTTCGGACTAGCCCACAATAGCTTTTGGATGAGATTACTCCTAAATCCCTTACAATACCTTTACTATTTTTCATTCTTAAAAATGAGCTTGATGCTGAGTTACCAGCATTTCACTTTCCCCATAGACTTGATCAATAACTGGATAATTATAAATAATGAGAACACCTCATTGGGTGGAGATCAAACATAGGTGGTTGAAGTTCTCCAAGTTCAATTGCTGTTATTCCTACTGCCCAGATATCACAGAGTTGGTTGTAGCCACCATTCTTCTCTACTGCTGCAACTTCTGGGGCCATCCTAGAAGGAATCAATGAATACAACATTTTTGTTGTTAAATATTGATCTGAATCTGTTACTTCCTGTTATAATCACCAGACTTGTTGGAGGGAAGGAAGCTGAGAGGTGTTTACTAGGAAAGAAGAAACATTACTAAGTAAAGGCTTAAATCTCTATTTCACACACATACACACTTTTAAAATTAATTAAGAATCTTGAATGCCCTCCGAATGTTTATGCTCTAAGGAAAAATCTTGTTTTAGTTTGGTTTCTATTTTTGTGAATCTTGTTATATAATAGGCAAAAAGAAAAAGAATACCTAAATCCCTGTGAAGGTCAAAGAAAAGTTCCTAAAGGAGGTGAGACTTCTAAGTAGGGTGGGGAGCCTGGACATTTCAGTGAGAGGAAACGAGTACAAATTCAGGGAGACCAGCAAAGCTGACAGGACAGTGCTCAATGTATCACCTGCAAACTGATAAGGGGCCATACATTGCTGGCTACCAGTCTGTGATAAATACAGAAATGGAGAGTAAGCATTTATGCTTGTCCAAATGCATAAATTCATTTTTATCTTATTTTACAAATAAGTCTGTAATGGACAGGAAATAACACATGGTTAGAGAAAGTCTCGAAAGTGTTTGGGAAATCAACCTCAGAAGTAGAGGCTAGATTATAAATGATCTACTGTTTATACAAAAAAGGTTAGACTTTATCATGAAAATGATGGGGACCCAATGAAAGATTTAATTATGAGGTCAAACAATCTAAAACTGCATGGCAAGATGAAGGATAGTGTGAAATCAGGTGAAATCAGTCAGGCAGATATGTTAGAGAACTTTTCAAAGGCAGTAGCAGAGGGAACAGAATGAAAGGGGTTAACTTAAGATATAGATCTGAGGAGGAAATGCTTGTGGATATTGAAATAGAGCTATTATTAAACAACTGTTGAATATACAGAAGACTGAAGTTGGAGTTACAAGTTTGGGAATCAGCACTGTAGAAGGCCTCTGAAGTTATAAAGTATAGATGATACTGTTCAGGGGAAATATTCTTTTATCTTTTCAAATGTTTACTAACTTAACTTCAATTAATTTGAATTGAATATCCACAAGGTACAAGTTGGTTTTATATGTACTTAGGCTACAAAAAGTTATATTAACACCCTGTCTCTCAAGTGTGGTTAGCATATAAAGTATGTATACTAAAAATGTGAACATGTAGATGTGTACTATATGCAAGTGCTACATACATAACAATGGATATAGGAGTAAGGAGAAGTAAACAATCACCACGGAGCAAGATAATTGAAGGCAAGTTTCACAGAGGAAAGAGGCTGAGGTGGAGCCCAGAGAAAGCAAACAGGATTCATCTCCTCTACCCACTGGAATCAACTAGTGGTGGCTAACTGGAATGTCAAGTTGACTATGACTGTTGCACTTCCTGGCTCAGTGGGAAACTGTATTCAATCAGTTGGCCATAGGTATAGAAAGGTAGAGAGTGTGGCCCTCTTAAGAATGGGGAGGGCTTAAGATAAACACAGAAAAAGGGTATCTTAGGGAAGAGTAAAGAAAGCTAAAGTAGTAGTATTTCACCTGATATAGTCAGGATACAAAAAATAGACAATTTAGACTAGAAGAGTATTCACAA